>NC_136073.1:790053857-791544145 GCF_964261635.1 Lissotriton helveticus
ATGGATGGATGGATGGGTGGGTGGATGTGTGGATGGGTGGATGGGTGGGGGGATGGGTGGGTGGATGGGTGGGTGGATGGGTGGATGGGTGGGGATGGGCGGGTGGGTGGATGTGTGGATGTGTGGGTGGATGGGGGCAGGTGGGTGGGTGGATGGGTGGGCGGGTGTTTGTGTGTGGATGGATGGATGGATGGATGGGTGGCTGGCTGTGTATTGTGTGTGTGTGTGTGTGTGTATGTGTGTGTGTATATATATATATGTTCGAGGCATATGGGCTGCAGATGGTACATTTATGAATAGATCGCCATCTGGTGTTGGGCTCGGATGATTGCACTTTGTTTTTCTTCTGGAGAAGTCTTTTTCGTCATAGATGACTCCTCCTCTCGGTGTTAGTGCGCTTGGGCATCGGCTCCATCCTTAGATTGTTTTTTTCCGCCATCGGGTTCGGATGAGGATCGAAGCGCTCCGGACCGACTTCAACAAAGAAGGTTATAACCGGCGCGTATTCCTTTCCAAATCGACGGTATTGTTAACGAACGCGACTTCCCTCCATACCGACGCGTTTCGAAGGACGACGACTACGAGAAACTCGACGTAGTCCAGCCCGGGGTCCATGGAAAGGACTCCATTCAAAAAATGTCCAACGTGTGGTGCTAAGTTCCCACACAAGGACCTACACGAGGTGTGCAACCTCTGCTTGTCCCCTGAACACGAATCCAGGGACTGTGAGGCCTGTGCAGCGTTCTCTTCAAAATCGACGATTAGAAACCGTCGAGCCCGAAGACACGAGGTACCGAGAATGCAGTCACAAGCAATCCCGGAGCGGTTTGAGGACCAGCACCCTGAAGAGGAGGAAGAAGAGGCCGACGAGGCGGGGTCTGAGGCGGACGAGTCTGACGTCGAGGAAATCGACGTCCAAACAAACGTGAGTGACGACGTCCCTTTACCAAAAAACAGACCCCACACGGTATCGACCCCGCCTTCGAGCCCGGTCAGACAACCGAGAAAAGTTTCCAACGCCCCGCCTTCGAGCCCGGCAACGAAACAGAAACCGAAACACTCGGTCTCCCATCATAGTGGTTCCGGTTCCGATAAACGGACCACATCGACACCGAAGCTCCAAGTCAAGGAAAGCTCGAAGTCGAAGCAGTCCATGTCGACACCGAAGCACGTTTCGGCGTCGAAAACACCCTCGACACCGGGGACATCTTCGATACCGAAGAAATCGGATCCGAATAAAAACTCTGTACCGAAAATACAAATGGACATTCAAAAGAAAAAACACCTTTCGGACCCGAAAACTGCAGTACCGACACAGGAACACGGGACTGATCCTAAACAAGACTCTGTTTATTGACCCAAAGACTGGCAAGGTAGTCACAGAACTACCTAAAAAGAGGAAGAATGAACATTCGGACGACAAGACTCATCCGAAGAAGAGAACAATGGGGACGAATACAACTCCTCCCTCTTCTCCCAAACCTAGACACACACCATCTTCTCCTCTTCCTCACAATAGGCCAAATATTCCTCCCACACGACCATCTACACCTACAACAGATGTAGAGAGTGACACAGGGGAGGGGGAACACCCTGGGGATGATGAAGACACAATCCCAGAGGAGGCAGACCCATGGGAAGAGTATAATGTAGGGTCAGATAATGATAACGACCCTGAATTGTATCCCTCAAAACCTTCACCTCCTGATGACAATACTGGTTTTGCACAACTCATTAATAGAGCAGCAACATATCATAAGGTAGAACTACATGCAGAACCTCAAATAGAGGACTTCTTATTAGAAACACTACCTACTGCACAAAGAACATCAGGAACACTACCAATGCTTAAGGGCCTTCTCAGTCATACATCAGAGATATTCAAAGACCCAGTGAGGGCTAGGGTATTGAACCCAAGAATCGATAAAAAGTATAGGGCAGCTCCAAAAGACCCAATATACATTAAAGGGCAAATTCCTCTAGACTCACTAGTGGTCACAAACGCTCGTAAGAGAGCAAACTCTTTATCTACAGGAGAAGCTCCACCTCCTGACAGAGTCTAAGCTAATAGATTTCTCTGGCAAGAGAGTGGCATCTCAGGCGGCAAACAGCTGGCGCATAGCTAATACACAAGCACTACTTGCAAGGTATGACAGAGCGCATTATGATGAGTTAGAAAAACTCATCACACATCTCCCTAAAGAACATCAAAAGAGGGCAGATCAACTCATACAAGAAGGGAAGTTAATTACTAACACTTCAATAAAGTGCGCCCTAGACGCGGCAGACACTGCAGCAAGGTCTACAAACACAAGCATCATGTTAAGGAGACATGCATGGCTCAGAGTATCAGGGTTCAAACAAGAAGTACAAACATCGTTACTGAACCAACCTTTTGATGGGAAAACACTTTTCGGCACAGGGACAGATGAGGCCCTAGAAAAGATGAAGAAGGATACCGAAACGGCTAAATCAATGGGAGCATTGCAACAGCCGACACAAAGAGGTTCCTTTCGTAGATCCACCTATAGAGGAGGATCCAAAAATACAGGTACAAGCCAGCAGCAAACCTCTTTTACACCTACATCACCCAGAGGTAATTCTAGAGGTGGCTACAGGGGTAACAACAACAAGGGTAGAGGTCGCGGAAACAACAACCGCAACTCTCCAACCCCAAAACAGTGACTTCATACAGCTCCCCACAGACCATATAACACCGGTCGGGGGACGCCTATCACAGTTCCTACCTGTCTGGGAAAACATCACATCAGACAGGTGGGTGAGACAAATTATCCAACATGGTTATTGCCTAGAACTCACAGCTACCCCACCAAACATCCCCCCCAAACAGCGTCCAATGAAACAAGATCACCTGACACTGTTAAAACAAGAAGTACTATCCCTGCTAGAAAAGCATGCCATAGAGAAGGTTCCACAGCACCAACAAGGAACAGGAGTATACTCCCTATACTTCCTAATTCCCAAAAAGGACGGGTCTCTAAGGCCAATACTGGACCTAAGACCTCTCAACGCATACATAAATTCGGAACATTTCCACATGGTCACACTCCAACAAGTACTGCCTTTACTGAAGAAAGGGGACTTTCTTTCTACTCTGGATCTAAAAGACGCTTACTTTCATATCCCGATTCACAAAGCCCACAGGAAATACCTCAGGTTTGTGGTAGAAGGACAACATTATCAGTTCAAAGTCCTTCCGTTTGGTGTCACAACGGCACCAAGGGTGTTCACAAAATGCCTGGCAGTGGTGGCAGCTCACCTAAGAAGACAACAAATTCATGTCTTCCCATACTTGGACGACTGGCTAATAAAGGCCAGGTCACAAGAGGAATGTCTTCAAAACACACAAAAGACAATTCAGCTACTACACCAGCTAGGGTTCACGGTGAACTACACAAAGTCACACCTACAACCAAACAAGGTTCAACAATATCTGGGGGCTACTATAGACACAGAAAAAGCCAAAGTGTACCCCAACCCAGTCAGGATACAAACAATGCTTACAGTCATTCAAAGATTTCAGCCACAACACTCACTACCAGCAAGAGTGTTCATGCAGCTATTAGGGATGATGTCATCCTGCATACTGCTAATACCATATGCCAAACTACAAATGCGTCCGCTACAAGAATGCTTAGCGACACAGTGGAATCAGGCTCAAGGGCAGATTACAGATCTGGTGTTGGTAGACGACCGCACACACCGCTCTCTGAAGTGGTGGAACATAACAAACATTGCCAAGGGGCGGTCGTTCCTAGAACCAATTCCACAGGTGACAATAACAGCGGAAGCATCGCTCACCGGATGGGGAGCACATATGGACAAATACACAGTACAAGGAAGGTGGAGTGTGCAGGAAAGAAGACTGCACATCAATCATCTAGAACTACTAGCAGTGTTTCTAGCATTGAAAGCCTTCCAAATACATGTTACCAACAAAGCAGTCCTGATCAGAACAGACAACATGACAGCAATGTATTATATTCATTAACAGGGGGGGACGCACTCTCTCCAACTATCCAGACTAGCACAGGAAATTTGGAGATGGGCCATTCCTCAAAACATCTATCTGTTAGCCGAACGCCTACCAGGAGTCCAAAACCAGATAGCAGACATCTTAAGCAGACAGTCGGAACAAATACACGAATGGGAACTGCACCACCAAATACTGCAGTCATTCTTCCAAAGATGGGGACAACCAGAGATAGACCTCTTTGCCACTCATCAGAACGCAAAATGCCAAAGCTTCGCGTCCAGGTATCCACATCACCTGTCACAGGGCAATGCGTTATGGATAAATTGGTCCAACAAATTTGCATACGCTTTTCCCCCTCTCCCACTAATCCCATTAGTGGTCAGGAAGCTGCAACAACATTCAATGACCATGATAATAGTAGCACCCACGTGGGCAAGACAGCCGTGGTTCACCACGCTCCTGCAACTCTCACAAGTGCCACATCAAAAGCTACGAATTCTACCCATGCACCTTACACAGAACCATGGAGAAATAATGCACCCAGACCCAACTCAATTGAACTTAGCGATCTGGCTCCTGAAATCCTAGAATTTGGGTACTTAGATCTACCCCCAAATTGCATGGAGATAATTAAACAAGCGAGACGTCCAACCACCAGAGCATGCTATGCAGCTAAGTGGAAGAGGTTTGCTATACACTGTACTAATAACAATATCAACCCTCTGGACGTATCAACAAAAGAGATTATTTGCTACTTATTACACTTACAGCAATGTAATCTAGCGTACACATCTATCAGAGTACATCTAGCAGCTATAGCAGCGTACCTACAAAACAGGCAACACATATCACTGTTCAGAGTACCAGCGATAAAAGCATTCATGGAAGGCCCCAAAAGAGTAATTCCACCAAGATTACCACCTTCCCCAGTCTGGAACCTCAACGTAGTACTCACCAGACTAATGGGGCCACCCTTCGAACCTATGCATAGGTGCGAAATACAATTCCTTACATGGAAGGTGGCTTTCCTTATAGCCATTACCTCACTCAGGAGAGTAAGTGAATTACAGGCATTGACAATACAAGAACCATTCCTACAGTTACACCAGAATAAAGTGGTTCTTAGAACAAACCCAAAGTTTTTGCCTAAAGTAATCTCAGCATTCCACATCAATCAGCCAGTGGAATTACCAGTCTTCTTTCCAAAGCCACAGACTGTGGCAGAAAGGGCTCTACATACACTAGATGTCAAAAGAGCCATTTTGTACTACATAGAAAGAACACAAAACTTCAGGAAAACTAAACAACTATTTGTAGCATTTTCCCCAACACATAAGGGCAATCCTATCTCTAAAGCAGGCATCGCTAGATGGATTGTAAGATGTATACAAATATGTTACATTAAAGCAAAGAGAACATTAACTGTTCCTCCTAGAGCTCATTCTACACGAAAACTAGGAGCATCTAGGGCATTCTTAGGGAACATTCCCCTAGATGACATATGTAGAGCAGCAACTTGGTCTACACCACATACATTCACAAAGCACTACTGTGTTGATGTACAGGCTGCACAACAAGCCAGAGTGGGCCAAGCTGTATTAAAAACTCTATTTCAAACAGTTGCGACAGACACTGGTGACCACCGCTAGGGAGGTAACTGCTTTACAATCTATTCATAAATGTACCATCTGCAGCCCATATGCCTCGAACGGAATATGCTACTTACCAGTATGCATCTGTTCTTGGCATAGAGGGCTGCAGAGTGGTACATGCCCTCCCTGCCTCCCCGGAAACCTGTGTCTGTCCCAACATTATCTTATTTAGATACACTTACATGGGCATATCTTTATGTACTATACTACACTACTCCATCTAACCCTACTATGGCAAAACAATCTAAGGATGGAGCCGATGCCCATGCGCACTAACACCGAGAGGAGGCGTCATCTATGACGAAAAAGACTTCTCCAGAAGAAAAACAAAGTGCAATCATCCGAGCCCAACACCAGATGGTGATCTATTCATAAATGTACCACTCTGCAGCCCTCTATACCAAGAACAGATGCATACTGGTAAGTAGCATATTCCATATGTACGTATGTATGTATGTATGTATGTATGTATATATTATACTTGACAAATGCAACCGTTAAATGAATGGATAATAAACACAAGCAGCAGATAATGCTGGACGTCGACACTCGATACATAAGATTAACTTGCATGTGCACACAGACTTTTACAGACTTTTACACATCACAAAGTCAGTATTCAAAGAAAACACCTCAGCTTATAGCCACTGGAAACTGAAGGTGCTCACTAACAGCCACCCTTCACAATGGCAACAATCTGAAACTAATCACCTCCTCGGTTGCAGCCACTGCATCTTAACCCACTCCAGACTGGGGGATTCACAGGCGCGGTTAAGAGCCTCAGCAACCCGGGGTTCTGCTGTACCGAAGTAGATGCGTCCAGCCCCATTCGAACTTCAAAGCAATCCCGGTTTCTAAGTCAGCAACCCTCAGCTTTATAGTCTCAAAACTCACTAGAAGGTTCCGAGAGGCTTTCCCTCTGTGTCAAGGAAACTTACTGAAATTGGCCACTTTTCATGCAAGCATTCTGAAGGCAAAAGGAGTTCCCACGTACCTTCCGCATTCTCACATGTTTCAGCCTTTATATTAACGAAGCTTAAAGTCGCCAGCGGTACATTAAAGTCTCCTCTCCAAAAGCAAAGCAACCTTGAACGTGAATAACCTAAACTACTTGAGTAATCTGGGGGCCTGCCTGTGCATGCAAAAAGCTTAAACAAGACCGTCCGAATTCTAGATGACGAGGGAATGTTGAAATCAATAGTAAGAACTTCATAATACTTACCAATGTAGAACACAATGCACAATTGAGCACCACTGCCCATAACACTGCACTTGGAGACCAAAAGTACCTTCCACACCTCTCTCATGCTTTCAAATGCACATCCCACACGTTCTGTTCTTGGCAAGCTGGTCTACTCTGTGACAGCTCCCACTTTAAAACTACGAGAGATACAAAAATTCTTCACGGTAAGAAAGGCACATTCAGGTAAAAAAATTCATACATTCAGGAAATTAAAACACTAAAAGTTAATTAAAATCATGGTAGTCAAAGGTCATCACGTGGTTTCAAAACAAAGGAGTGCCTCTAGCACTACCTGGTCATAACGTCCTGAGAAATTAACTGCGATCTCTCATTCAGTGGATTACTGCAAAATTGATACTGAGCATCCTGATGGTTCCTGAGGTCACTGAGAAGAGGCCTGCTATATAGTAGTTGTTAAAATTCAAACTTATTTCCTACATCTGCATCTGCTGACGAATAAACCAGTCCAAGCTCCAGCAACCCACAAATAGGAAATATACAGATCCATTCTTGTATCCATCTTCAAGAGCTAAAAACATCCACACATAGATTCGTTTGCAGCTCATCCAAACAGCAGCAAGTGTGTATTTCTAATATTACCATGCATATTCAGGATCTGGGCTAGGATTGGTAGGGTGACTGAATTGCTAAGGGATCCCCTAATGTAAACTTGGAATGGACTGGGCTCTTCTCGTTGTAATACCCCTCCCTTCAGATATACTCATGTTGAAGAGGGAGCGGAGTCTGGACTGAAGAGTAGAAAGAAAAATGCATGGAATGTATGCAGATTGATTAAGTTTACTTTTGGCCTGGCTCAGTCATAAAATTAGACCGTAATTTGTCTTGGGATTGGAGGTTGTATATTTAAACCTTAATACATGCCCAATATCCTCTTTCTCCATTTATCATTGAGGGTCACCCTGCTGAGCTTGAAGCAAATTCGAGGCTTGACTTTGACACTAGGCGAGGTAATACAGAGCAACGAATGTAGGTCAGTGTTCATTAATACAGTAAGGGTACTAAATGTAGGGGTCTGTGCTTGTGGATATGTTGAGGAGAATACAGGCTCAGTGAATAAGGAAGGAAATGATGGTGAAAGGATTGTTTGTAAGTTGGATATTGCCTAAATAAACTGCGACCTCAATTCTTCCATAAATATAAATTCATGTAGTCTGAGTTTGTGGGATCTGGGAGCGTGGCCAGGTGGGGGTGCTGTTAATGTGCATACTTTCTGCAACATGCCTTCGTAGGTTCTTTCCAGAGGAATTTGACATTAGTCCAGGAGTTCATCTACTGCAGCCTGCCTTGCTTCTACTCTGCATGATACTGTCATCTTCCTCATTTTGCTATGCTCACTTATCACCAAATCTACCCGCAATTTGAGAATGTGAAAAACCCAGCACGTGATTAGAATAAAGTTATGTATATTGAGACTGTAAGTCCTTAAGGTCTTTCCCATTATCAGTACTTTTCTGCTGTTAACTCCGTTGTATTTCAGAACTTTTCAAGTTGGCTACCTTTTTTAATTGAAGGGTCCTGGCCATCGTGTGCGTAAAGTTTTTAGCTGGGTAGAAATGAAGGTGCCAAGTTGATATACAAATGTTTGTGTACTATTTCCTTCTAAACTGCTTTTAAATGTTGGTTTACCCGGACGTTAATAATGGCGATGTGTGTATGGAGTGAAAGTAAATCAAATTAACATCATTTTCCTTTTGCTACTTAGCACGCTGCAGTGGAAAGTGAGGTAGGTCTGCATTCTCCTGCGAGTACCTTCTGCACTGCATCCAGCACAGTCCCAGTACCTGCCCCTCCTCAAGCATCCAGCGTGTCAGCCAGTCTTAGCAGCGTCGGCAGCATGGGGCTTGGCCTCAACAGTAATTCCACAGTAACTGCCTCTACCCGTAGTGCAGTTGCAACAACTTCAGGTAGGGTCATTTGTGCCATTGGGATACAAAGGTTACCTCAGAGTGTGCTAAACTTACAACTATGGTCTAATAATCCCCGATTGGGAACAATCGACTTACGCTACTGATGAACACTATGGGCACGGCATTCTAATGGTTACAGCTAATACTAAAATTGCGTAATGACCACTAGTGTTCATACAAGTATTTGGGGCCTTGTTAGTTCTTATAAATGTTTGTCATGATCGTACATTGCTGAGCAAGAATTAACCTGGCAGAAGCAGATTGTGTGGGTATATTTTGTGGTAACATTCACCATGGTTTTTCAAATTGTTCGATATCTGTGTAGACTCCAACTTTTATATCTAGACCTTTTGAAGGACTTCCTTTTCTAGGCTTTTCAGAGCAGAAATGTGCCCAAATGCTCCTGTAGCCTCAATTTTGTGGACTGGCTTGTTTCAGGTAGGCTGTGAGGTCTAATAGTTTAACTTGTGTAAGATGAAATGAGATTTTCATCCTTTATTCGTTAGTTTTTATAAAAATCTGCATGTGCAGGATTGCTGCCATTTTAATGTTTCCATGAATACAGGTTCAACATTTGAATTGGGAAAATATATAGCATCTCTGGTTGTAATAGGTTTCCCTGGAACACAGCTGTTAATAAGATTTTTGTTTTCCAGCAAAATAAATACAAAACATGCCAAATAAGGCAACATTCAGTTTTGCTTTTTAAAGGTATTGTAGGAAAGTATCCTTTCTGCATGGTTGCCTGTAACTTTTTTTTGTCAGATACCTGATGCAATTGGACCGTGTGCGCCCTGGGTCCCAGCCAATCAGGTTCTTTAGGGCCGGTGTTCTTTCCCTAAACTGTACCATTGTTTCCACAATTGGCACAACTCTGGCCTACCTGTAAGTCCCTTGTAAGGAGTGCCCAAGGTACCAAGGGCATGGTAGCCAGGGAAAGACCTTTGAGGGCTGCAGCATGTATTGTGCCACTCTGAGACCTCTCACCACAAACATGCACCACTGCCATTGCAGCCTGAGTGTTTTGGTGAAGCTAACAGCGAAGAGTCGACTTAGCACTCATCCCTGTGTGACTTGCCTGCCCAGCACAGCATGAGGCCTAGATAAGTCACCCTTAAGGCAGGGTGCCCTATACCTCATGTGAGGACCTATCTGTACGAGCAGACCGTTCCCTATAATATTGAAGTCCATTCTTGGATATAAGTGCCCAGTAAAGCCAACCTGTGTATAGTCTGCAAACGGGTCATTACGAGTTTCCCAGCACCATAATAGCTTTAATGAATCCTGGGATGTTTGGTATCAAACAGCTCAGAAAAATAACCCTGCACTGATTCCAGTGTCAGATTTATTATTCCCTGTGCTCAGGCGTCCCTTCTAGAGGGGGTCCTGACTGGTGAGCACCAGCCTGCCACCACAAGACTTTTTTCTGCACCCCTGGGGTGGGAGCCTTCCCTCTCTGGGCCCAGAAACAAAGCCTTTCCTGGGCGGAGGTGTTCACATATCCCCCAGGTCAGGAAGAGCAATCTGTGGCAGGGAGCTTCAAAGGCCTTGCTGCCTTAGCAAAGCCCCTCCCCCTTATCAGCAGGAAGACAGGCGGGAAAGTGGACCAGCCCAGGTGGTGTGCCTACCTTAGCCCTAGATTCAAAAGTCGATTTAGTTCTGCAGGGCCAGTGACCTTCAAAACCCTAGGTGTATTGTCTGCCTTCTATAAAGATCAAAAGACTCTTGTGGACAGCAGACCTGTCCATGAAAAAAACAACTTTAAAACCAAAGAGCTCTTCCACAAGGAACAGCACACCGCCTCTGGACCGACCTCTGCACCAGACACCCACAGCCTTGTCAAAGTGGCGCACTGGTCCTGTGAAGGATCCCCAGCGATTCTGAGCCAGTCTACCGAGGGCTGACCCCTGCTGGACTCTACCTCGACGCCTGCAGCCTCAACCCGAAGACTCCCCCTGAGCGCGACTGTAGGAGAGTGGGGTCTGCAATCCCATGGCCACCCCAGATTTTTGCTTTTTGCTTCACTGATTTACGACTTATCCAGTATTATGGGTGTCTTTCATAGATTCACATGCCTGAATCATTCCCCGTCGTCGAGATGGGAGCCCCGGTAATATAAAAGTAATGTCCTATAGACATACATAGAGAAAAGTAGGCCTAAAGGCCTTGCCTTAGTAGCCTATCTATGTCCTTTTGTAAAAAGGACCAAATTCCTGAAGGTCAGCTACCACCTCCCTCTAGAACCTTCCTGCCAGGAGCCTCAGTCTCTCAGATTTTCTACCGCACGTTGTGCTAGGGAGTCCCCACCTGAGCTCTCCTCAGGTTTCTTGGCTTTCTCATTTTTTCCACTGAAAACTTGGATTATTCACCTCAACTATGGCTGAACAACAGAAGAAAGGACTATTTAGAGCCTGTTCCTCTTGTGGCAAGAAGAGACTGCACATTGATGACAAACATGAGACTTGTCTCTACTGTCTTTATCCGGATCATTCTGTCAAGGAATGTAGGATTTGTAGAACTTTCTCTACCAAAACTCTCAAAGATAGAGAAGGAAGACTGCTCCTCTGGTTAAACAGACTTAAAACCAGAGATGATGATGTGCTGTCCTCGGAGGGCAGTGAAATGGCTTCAGTTTCTTCAAAACTGTCTTTGAAAAGGCCAAGGGATGCCTCCCCTAGCCATTCAGACGTCCCTCACAAAAAGACTACTTCTAAGTCTTCGGAGGTAAGATCAGACACGTCTGTGAAGGAGCCTACAACCTTCAAAAAGCCATTGCAGTCTTCGTCGACGACCGCGTCGACGTTTTCTTCAAGAAAAACGACATATGTCTCCACGACGACCGTTTCGACGACGATGGCGTCGTCCGCCTTTGCCTCCACGACGACGACGACCACCCAATCGTCGACGATGGGTAAGCCACTGTCGTCAATTGTGTTGATTAAAAAGCAGCAGTCATTTGTTAAAACTTCGTCGACATCACCGACGACGATAAAACAAAGGTCGACGACGCCTTCACCGTCGACGAAGATTCCGTCGACACCCAGTGTACCGTCGACGCCGAAGTCACCACCGACGACGAAGGCACCGTCGACGACTAACAGTTCGTCGACGAGAACATCTTCGACGAAGTTAGCGTCGACGACTACAAAGATTGCGCCGACGACCACACCATCGACGATCACATCGCCGACGACAGCGACGACAGTCTCGTCGACGCCAGACAAACGACCAACATCATTACCGTCGACGACGACATCGTCGACACCATGGAAAAAAGCAGAATTGATCACATCTAAAATGATTACCAAACTGCCCATTACACCAGAATTGACATCACCCAGTAGGGTTCAAAAACTACCTTCAGCCTGCTTATTTCAAACTGATGAATCGGATGATGACCACTTCGAACAGGCTACAAGTCCGTCAGATCTCAATGTCAAATGCCAGAGTACTGACGATGATGGTGATGATGTCATCTTTACGGAAGAAACTACTCAGATACAAGAACATACTAGAGTTACTCCGATGATATGCCTGCCGGCTGAAATAGTCTGACTTGCAATTCTTAATCACAGACTACAAGAAACGATTCCCAGAATCACCAGCGGCCTCGTCCAAAGAGAAGCCTCACGAGTCATCCAGACCGCACCACTCCCCAAGGTCACGACCACCAAAGCGGTGCATAACATTCAATCTTCTGACGAAGAAGAAGAGGTTCCTGAAGGAGAGGTTAGAGACGACCTTTCACAAAACAGAGATGGCGAGGATTACGTCGCTCATTCACCAGCCACGCCGGACCCCACCAGTGGATATCGGCGGATTCCACAATTTAATTGAGAGAGCGGCCATTAGATTCCACATGACCATGGAATCAAAGGAAACCGATTGTTTTCTTTATGACTTTAAAGATCCTATAAAGAAATCGGCGAGGTCAATTCCCATAATAGATTACATCTGGGAACAGGGTCAGCAACTCATGCAAACGCCTGCTTCTGTATCTATAGTGGTGCCGAGACTAGATAAAAAGTATAAGGCACCAACATCTGCACCTATTTGCCTTAATACGCATCCCAAGCCTGATTCGGTAGTCACCCAAGCCGCTCAAAAGAATTCCAGAAATCCATCCTCGCCACTCTCAGCACCACCTGACAAAGAGGGCAGAAAATTAGATGGCATCGGCAAACGATTCTCCACAACGTCTGCCATGACTGTAAAGGTGGCCAACGCCATTGCTCTGCTAGGCAGATACAATAGACAATTATGGGAAGATATAGTTCCGTATCTAACAGATATACCGGAAGATTTAAAAGATGAGGTCCAGTCACTCCTTAAAGAAGGACAGATGTCCGCATCGGAGATCATTGATTCAGCTGTGGATGTCGCCATGACAGGCTTTAGACAGCTGGCAGGCGCAGCTGTCTTGCGCAGACAAGGATGGCTCAAAGCGACGTCCTTCCGTCAAGAAGTCCAAACCAAAGTTTTGGACATGCCCTACGATGGACAACATCTATTCGGTGCAAAGATAGATGAAGCCTTGCAGACGGTGGGTCGTTTGTCTTCAAAACTACCGTCGACGGCGGGCTCGCCGTCCAAGAACAGGTACGTCGACGACGTCTAAGGATCCAGCTCCGTCGTCGAAATCCCCTCCGCCGTTGTCAACCGGGCGTCGATCGGCGTCGAGGAATGTAACTCCGCCGCAGTCAACCGGGCGACGGTCGGCGTCGAGATCCAAGGCCCCTCCGCCGTCGTCAACCAGGCGACGATCGGCGTCGAGGGAGGTCACTCCTCCGCCATCGTCATCCAGGCGACGACCGGCGTCGAGGTGTGACTCCTCCGCCGTAGTCTAAGAAACTACGTTCGGCGTCGAGGACCAAGACCCCCCTCCGCTGTCGACAGTAAAACATCGATCGGCGTCGAACGCAGTCTCCGTCGGCGTTTGGTCGACGCTCGGCGTCGAGGGTGACCAATACTCCTCTGCCGTTGTCGCACAGACATTCGACGTCGAGACAGAGGGCTCCGTTGACGGCTGGTCATCGCCGTTCGACGTCGAGAGAGAAGGCTCCGTTGATGGCTGGTCATCGCCGTTCGACGTAGAGAGAGAAGGCTCCGTCGACGGCTGCTCATCGCCGTTCGACGTCGAGAGAGGGCTCTGTCGACGGCTGGTCATCGCCGTTCCACGTCGAGAGAGAGGGCTCCGTCGACGGCTGGTCATCGACCTAACTGTCACCCCTGAGGCATGATGGGATACCGGGGGTCATGGGTGCCTTAAAGGCACGGTGTCAGTTTTTTTGTATACAGCTACAGGTTCGCTTTTCAGTCTTTTTAGACTGTGTTTGCAATGCAGCTTGGGAGCTTTCTATGCTTTCAGTGAGTTATAAGAATTTCTACTGCTGCCTAAGCATTAAAACAGTTTCTAAACAATCTTTGGTGGTGTTTCTCATGTTTCTAATGCATATTATTCATGTATGGTGGAAATTCTTCACAGCATTTCAGCTCTGGTGTGATTGGGCTGCTATTGCATGTTTTTATATATACCTGATTGATGCATTGTGGGGCTTGCAGTTCCCACGAACAGCAAGCTGTGTCACTTCACTCCACCTGAAGGTGTGGCGCCCCGTTACCAATGGAACAACTCAGAAAAGGGGGTGGTGATGAACAGAGTGTCTGAATTAAGCAGACCACTCTCACCCAGTCCAAAGATCAGGGCTTGATCCATCACCGTTATTTAGCTCACTGCCCCATCCCAGCTCAGAACCTGGCTATATGAAAATTAGTCTGTCCCTGGCCCAGTGCATCATGGGAACAGGGCAGACCAAACTACCAAGCCAATTCTTCACCAGAAAGGAGACAAGCTACCGGGGACCGGTTTCTGGCATTTCAGCCTCGTCGGCCCGGCTTGCTTGAATCCTGATGGAGCAGTGAGCAAGGGACTCATGTCTGAGTATACCCTGCCACACCTTTAGTGGCCAAAAACAATTCAGAAAAGGGGGTGGTGATGAACAGAGTGTCTGAATTAAGCAGACCACTCTTACCCAGTCCAAAGATCAGGGCTTGATCCATCACCGTTATTTAGCTCACTGCCCCATCCCAGCTCAGAACCTGGCTTCCCAGTGTAAGAATTGGCTTTTGTAGTCTGGTCTGCCCTGTTCCCATGATGCACTGGGCCAGGGACAGACTAATTTGCATACAGCCAGGTTCTGAAACTGGGATGGTGCAATGAGCTAAAAAAACGGTGTTGGATCTAGCCCTGATCTCTTGACTGGGTGAGAGTACTCTGCTTAATTCAGAGACTCTGTCCATCACCACCCCTTGTTGTAAATAATACCGGTACCAATGGGACTGAGGCAGGTATCATTTAAGGGAGCACCATGAGTCGCCAGTACATTCAAGACTGCATCTGAGGAAGGCCTTTTGCCGGGCCGAAATGCATTATGCCTAAACTATAATAAATTGTTTTCCCTCCAGCATCCCCGTGGCAGCCTCTGATTCTTCCTCATGGAGGGGTGTGTTTGTTTCAATTCCGTGCGTTTCCAGATAACGCGCAGCAGAGACTCCATTCCACCAAGAGGCTCCGGGTTCATCTGGTTCCTGCTCCGGCAGTTTTTTCTTCAGCAAGGGATTGCTACAGCCCGGAGTCCGCCCCTGAACACTGATGAACCCTTGGGCGGCTGCACTTGCGATATCGTGACTTCACGAAGGACCGATATAGCACTGGCTTCTCTGTCCCTGCTTGAATATCATCAGCTACTAGGGGGCTGGAATGTTCGGGGCCTGGAGGGAGAACTTGGAATTAAAGATTCACTGGTTAGTGACTTTGTGCTTCGTGTAAACTCTGCCTCATTCAGCGCATCTCCACTTGGACACACCGACAGCAATTCTTACCTGATTGATGCATTGTGGGGCTTGCAGTTCCCACGAACAGCAAGCTGTGTGACTTCACTCCACTCCACCTGAAGGTGTGGCGCCCCGTTACCAATGGGACTGAGGCAGGTATCATTTAAGGGAGCACCATGAGTCGCCAGTACATTCAAGACGGCATCTGAGGAAGGCCTTTTGCCGGGCCGAAATGCATTATGCCTAAACTATAATAAATTGTTTTTCCCTCCAGCATCCCCGTGGCAGCCTCTGATTCTTCCTCATGGAGGGGTGTGTTTGTATATATATATATAAGTATATATATGTGGGGCACATATAATATAGTGTTTCTGGGGTCCCGCGCATGGGCGGGAATATTCTAATGCTTATGACTTTGATGAGGATACCCCTGGAAGAGAGCTAGGATTACAGGTAAGTAACTAATCCATCTCTACTTATGTGGCTAAATGTTCAACCTCTAGGCAAATGTTTGGAGACCAGTGGTGTCAGTACTCAGAAATTGCAAGGGCAAAATTGCATGAACACAATTCAAGTAAAAGGTTTTTTGCCATCCAGTTCCTACATTAAAGGTGCAAGACGAATAGTCTCCTAATTGGAGTTTGGTGTTGTCTGTTAACTTCCTATGCAAACATTGGTGAGTCACTTTTCTGGAGGGCTTGTGCTTCTGTATGGCAGACCATTTCAAGACTCGCTGTTGTCTCCAGTGAGAAAAGAGTTAAACTTGCGCAGAAGAATTTGCCACGTGTAAAAGCCAGTCTTCTGTTTCTTCAAACATTGGATGCATTCAACTGAGGGCAGTTCATATTGCATAGTTCCAAAAAAAGTAACACTTTTTTGTCGTGAGGTGTTGTGATTGTGCAAAGTATTGGGCTGTTGTGTTGTACCTTTGATACAGTGTGTTGGTTTGGTAGTGCTGTTAGCTCTACGTATGTGGGTGTCAAACGCTTGTAGTTCAATCGTCCTGCAAAGTAGCATATCCTTCAGGGGACATTTCAGAAATATTTGCTTACATGTGACCATGATTGAACCAAGCTGGGTACCAGAGAATTTGTAATCATTTCAGATCTATCGGTTTGTGTGTATGTATTATATGCAGTTTTGTGCTTCATCTGGCCTCTTTGGTAACATTTGTATTTTTGTAGAAATTTGCTTTAGGTAACCTTTATTTTTTTAAAAATATATCTGAAAGAAACAGGTTAGTGTTAGATTCCTTACCTTAGAATATCCCCAGGCGTCAGACTGGATCCGGAAAGTTTTGCGTAGCAGTACCCCTGCACGTTGGTAGGTGTTTGCAGTTCCACTTCCGTCGTCTGCGTCTTGTTCGCCGGGATGACGTCGTCGGAGT
The DNA here is from genome assembly GCF_964261635.1 of Lissotriton helveticus. Lineage (NCBI taxonomy): Eukaryota > Metazoa > Chordata > Amphibia > Caudata > Salamandridae > Lissotriton > Lissotriton helveticus. The sequence goes on from NC_136073.1 coordinate 790,070,899, forward strand.
ACTTAGACGCCGCCTTTGCACACTGACGTCGGTTCTTCTTTTTTCCGTGCCAGCAAGCGCGGATCCGGGAAGAGCAGTACTCCTAGTCATTTTTTGACACAACTTTTTTGATCTTTTGGATCTTCTGGAGTCGATTCTCGACTCTCTGTGCCGATAGGGATGCCCGGGTTCAATCCCTGCGACGACTGTAACTGCAGGATGTCTGCTACGACCTTTACTACTTTAGGGCCGACCACAATGACAAGTCGTGCCCTGACTGCCGGTCCTTGACGTTGAAGGCTAGGCGGGAGCGGTCCCGTAAGTGCCTCTAACTCCGGCAGTCTGCCCGCGCCGCTCGAGGTCCCGGTCCAGGAGGAGGTCAAGGGACCGGTCGCGGGGACAGTCATCACAGCTCGGAGAGTCGACTCTAGTCGGGCTCCAAGTCCTCAGGTAAGTTGAGGCACAAGAAGTCGAAGAAGCAACATAGCTCTTCTGACTCCCTCCGGCGCTCGCACGACACGGCCGGGGGTTCTGGGGACACCGCCCATGCGGCTCCGCCAGAGCCGCAGGTGCCGCATCCAGCTCCACACCCGCCAGTCCCTGGGATGCATGCGACGCCGGAGAAGATCAGTGCCTCCCTCACAGCCATGAGGTCGCGCTTCCCTCCGTCGGAACCCGCCGAGGTGCCTTGGGGCCTTGCGGGTCAGTCTGGGAGCCCAAGCGGGCCGCAGGGTTCCTCAGGATCCAGGCCTGGATCCATGACGATGCCGGTCGACCTTACGACCCCTCTACTGGCGCAGTCACCAAGGGTGTCGTCCCCGGACTGCGTCGTCACCGATCCACACCCTGGTCCGGAGTCGGACTGGCGCCACCCGGCGCAGTCTTCTCCAATCCGTGAGCTCTTCACCGACGACTAGGCTCCATCATTTATTCCTGACTTTCAGGAGATGGATGACGAGGGCAATTGGGAGGGGTCTGAGGACCCTCTGGCACTGCAGTGCCAGTTGAGCCAGGACTGGGCAGACTAACTGGGGGAGGCCAGAGGTCTGGACACTTGGCCCGACACTGGATTTGTCTCCCCTCATACCGTGGCTACGGAGCAGGGGGCTGCTTACAGCATGGTGGTGACTCGGGCAGCCAAGGCCTTGGCTCTTAAGCTCCCAGTCGCGGTCGTGAGGACTAACCACCTCACTGAGGTGCTCAAACCGCAGGCTAGCTCATCGGAGCCTCTCCTGCCGTTTAACAAAGCCATCACGGACGTTCTGTTGGGCAACTGGTCCAAGCCCTCTACAGGCCTCCCTGTAGATCGGAACGTGGCCCGATGCCACCGCCCGGCTCCGGGCGACCCCAGTTTCCTGTCCGTTCACCCCACCCCTGAGAGCCTGGTGATCCAGGCCTCAACCTCCCAGACCGCATTCCCGACCGCCCCTCCGGATCGGGAATCCAAAAGGTACGATCAGTTCGGGAAGAAACTGTTCTCCTCACTGAGTTTGGGGTTGTGGTCTGTCAACACCGCCTGCCTTTTGGGCCGTTACACCCACTCTCTGTGGGATACGGTTGCGTAAGTGCTGCCGCAGTGCCCGGCGGAGGTCCAGGCAAAGCTTACCCAAGCCCTAGCAGAGTGACAGGATGCAGCACGCTACTCCATTCGGTGTGGACTGGATACCACGCACTCGCTAGGTAGGGCGATTGCAACGACGGTGGCGGTTCGCTGCCACGCCTGGCTAAGGTCCGCCAATTTTTCGTTTATGTCCAAGCCTCCCTTATGGATATGCCCTTTGATGGCCGTCTCCTCTTTGGCGACAAGGCGGACCGTGCGTTGGAGCGTTTCAAGGACTCCAGGGCTACGGTCAAGTCTTTGAGCCTCGGCAGCGCCAGCAAACATCCGCCTTTCGTGGCCAAGGAAGGGGCACCCCCTCAAGTCCAGCTAGCCACACGCCGCAGAACCAACCTCAACGCAGTCGCGGATGTGGTAACCGCCGTGGCGGTGCCGGGGGACACCTGCAAGGCCAGTCCACACTCGCCCCCGCAGCAGCTGCCTCAAAATCAATCAATCACTGCATTTGTAGAGCACGCTATATAGCCGTGAGGGTTTCAAGGCGCTGGGGGGGGAAGGGGGGCCGCTGCTGATCGAAGAGCCCCAGAGTTTTCAGGCCCATTAGACGCCAGTGGGGGGCAGGGTTCGCCAACACCTCCTCCTCTGGCGCTCCACGTCGGACAGGTGGGTGCTGCAAATTGTCCGAAGGGGCTACTCCCTCCCCTTCGAGGCGACCTCTCCAGCCATGCCACCGCAGTACCACCGCATGTCGGGGGATCACTTACAACTTCTGCAGGAGGAAGTTACGGCCCTCTTGGTGTCGAGCGTGTTCCTGGGCCAGAAGTAGGACGTGGTTGCTATTCCCACTACTTTCTGGTACCCAAGAAGGGCAAAGGAGGCCTACGCCCTTTCTTGGACCTACGGAGCGTCAATGGCTTCCTCCGAAAGGAGAAGTTCAAAATGCTGACTTTGGCTCAGGTCCTAGCTGCCCTGGACCCAGAAGTCTGGATCTGAAACAGACACGTTAGTGATAGATTCCTTACCCTAGAATATCCCCAGGTGTCAGACTGGATCCGGAATATTTTTTGCGTAGCAGTACCCATGCGCGTCGGTAGGCGTCGTCCGTCGTCGGCATCGTGGGCGCCGTGATGACGTCGTCTGAGTACTTAGACGCCGCCTCCGCGTGCTGACGTCAGTTCTTCTTTTTTTCGCGCCAGCAAGCGCTGATCCGGAAAAAGTGGTACCCTTAGTCAATTTTTGACTAAACTTTTTAGATCATTTTTGATCTACTTCGAAGTCTGTACGACTCTGACGGTACCGGTAGGCATGCCGGTCGACCTCACGACCTCGCCGGCCCCAAGGGTGTCGCCCCTGGCACCATCCCTGGTCCTGCCCTCGGTTCAGGTCCGGCATCGGAGCGGCGCCACTCTCGACGCTGATGGAAGATTTCTATTTCCATGACCCGGCCCCATCCTTTGAGCCTGAGTACCAGGCGATGGGTGATGAGGGGGACTGGGAGGGGCCTGAGGACCCTCTGGCACGTGAGTGTCAGTATTCTACAGGCTGGACAGAAGAGCTTGGGGATGCCAGTGGTCTGGACACTTCGCCCGACACTGGTTTTGTCTCCCCTCCTAGCGTGGCTACGGAGGAGGGGGCTACCTATAGCGTGGTGCTGATGAGGGCGGCCAAGGCCTTGGGCCTTGAGCTCCCCGTCGCGGCCGTGAGGACTAACCTCACTGAGGTCCTTAAAACGCAGGCAAGCTCGGCCCAGCCTCTGCTGCCGTTTAATGAGGCCCTATCAGACGTTCTTCTGGGCACTTGGTCCAAGCCTGCCGCAGGTCAGCCTCTGGATAGGAATGTGGCCAGGCGCCACCGCCCGGCTCCGGGCGACCCTTGCTTTCTCTCTACCCACCCCACTCCCAAAAGCCTGGTCATCCAGGCCTCGAATTCCCAGACCGCATTCCCGTCTGCTCCCCCTGACCGGGAATCCAAGCGGCACGAGCAATACGGAAAGAGTAGTTCGAGGCATGTGGGCTGCTAAATTCACATCTTAGCATTAGATCGCCGCCTAGTGTTGGGCTCGGATGATCGCACATTGTTGTCCTGGAAGAGTCTTCGAAGTATCCTGAGATAGGTGGCTCCTCCCCTGGACTACAGTGCGCATGGGCATCGGCTCCATCCCCAGATTGTTTTTTTCCGCCATTGGGTTCGGATGTGGTCTCGACGTCTTTCTGTCGAAACCGAGAAAAACTAACTTTTAGCGGCCAAAAGGCCTCGATTTTTTTGCGTCGGTATTGTCTGCGCACGGTCTCGAGTCTTCCGTCTCTTGGAGCCGGAATAAGCGGAGTTTTCTTTCGCTCTCAGAACTTTGAGGCCTTCTCATCGCGACTCGACTGCAAAACTTTTCGGACATGGAGCGGAGCCTGTTTAAGTACTGCCCGCTTTGTGGGTCCAAGTACCCACACATCGATCTACACCCCGTGTGTAACAAATGCCTTTCGCCCGACGACGGCAAGTGCAAGGCCTGTGCGCAGTTCCGCTCCAAGAAGACTCTCAAGCTTCGGCGCGCGGTGCGCATGGAAGCTAGACAAACGGCCCCGGATCCGGAGAACATCTTCGGAGAACAGGAAGAAGAGGACCAGGGTCATCATCTTCAAATCTCCCCACCCGAGACGGAGGTCGAGGCGGATCCGGGAGACAACGACGGAGTCGTGGGTCAAGGCCTTGAATACGTCGACGAGGTAGGAGACGACGATGAGATATATGGGGCCGCGGCAGATAGCTCGGAGGACGAGCTCTGCCCCGAAGGTTACGGGGATACCGACCGGGTCACGGGATCGCCTGTCTGCCTTACCCAAGACCCGTTGCCGCAAGCCACAGCCCCGCCTTCGGGCCCGGCCACGGACTTACTTGCTGAGCAGACTGTTTCGAAACCGAAACCGAAACCATCGGGATCGACACCATCTAAAATGGCCGACCCGAAAACGAAACTGAAACTTAAGGACTCGAGTGTCCCTAAGATGGCTGCCGTGCCAAAGAAAACGACGGTGCCCGCTACCCCATCGACTCCGTCGACCTCCGGTCCGCAGAAGTCGAAGAAGTCCGTCGATTCCGACGCTGCAAAATCGAAAACGACGCCAGAGGAGGGGTCCTCTAAGAAGGATGGTCGGCACGGGTCAACGGCTACGACGCCGTCCAAGCCCGCCAAAGTCGGCTCCAAGGAGGCTACGCAGGCACACGGAACGAAGTCTGGCACGTCTGCGCCCAGAACCCAGGAATCGGAGCCGGTGAAGACGGGATCCGCGCCCAAAGCGCACAAGGCCCACAAAGACGTCAGATCCGAGGGAAAAATCATACCATCCTCGTCAGCGCCGAAACAAACTGTGAGTGAGGCGTCCCCCATAGCCGAATCACTACAGAGAATCAGGGAGAAGGCCTTTGCCCCGTCGGCTCCGAAAACCATCGCCGCAGCCGCAAAAGGACACTCCAGCGAAGCCTTCTGGGAAACTTCTATTTATTTTGCCGCCGAAGGAGGCGCCGAAAGCTTTTTCAACCAAATCGGCACCGAAACAGGTGATTTCTTCACCGGCAGGCCCGCCTCCACGTCGGATACTCGAATCAGAGGATGATTCAGAGCATTTCATCGACGCTGACACAGGCAAACTGACCCTCTACAAGAGGAAAATCACTTCGGAGCCAGTGGACCCATATGTCATCCCACTAAAGAAGAAGAGGGTGCCCCTTGACGCCTCAGGCCTCACGGAACCAATCCAGCCTCCTCCGAGACGGAGCCCTACTCCCTCACCAGAACACTCTGCGGGTGAGGGGTATGATGAGGACGAGCAGTACAATTTCCCTATCAATGAACCGGATGCACAACCGGATTCATATGATGACACTGGTGACCAGCACACCCAAGGTGTGGGGCAGGACCCGCAACTTTTTAATGCACGTGCATCCCGGACTGAGGACTCAGCAGGTTTTCATGCACTACTCGAGAGGGCGGCAGCCAATCATGATGTGGACATGCATGCTGACCCAGTTGAGGAAGACTTCCTTTTCGACACGTTCTCAGTCTCTGAAAGGACAGTAAAGACACTGCCTATGCTTAAAGGCGTCCTCAAGCATGCTGGGGACATATTTAAGGAGCCTACAAGAGCGAGAGTGGTCAACCCTCGTATTGAAAAAAAGTACAGACCTGCACCTGCAGACCCCGCATACATTCGGGGACAGTTGCCACTGGACTCTCTTGTGGTCGCCAATGCCAGGAAACGTGCCAACTCCCAGACGACGGGTGAAGCTCCTCCCCCGGATAAGGAGTCCAAAGTGCTAGAGGCAGGGGGCAAAAGAGTAGCTGCACAGGCATCAAACTTTTGGCGCATTGCCAATACACAGGCGCTCTTAGCGCGTTACGATAGGGCGCACTACGACACCCTAGAACAGATTGTACAACACCTGCCTCCAAAGTTCCAAGAGGGCACCAAACTGCTTATTGAGGAAGGGAAGCTAATCTCAAACGCAGCCATCAAGTGTGCACTTGACGCAGCAGACACAGCTGCTAGAGCTATCAACACTAGCGTTATGCTGAGACGACAAGCGTGGCTCCGCATCTCAGGGTTTAAACCGGATATTCAGACAACCATTCTTAATCAGCCAGTCAATCCTGATAGTCTGTTTGGTCCAGATGTTGACACCACCCTAGAGAAAATAAAAAAGGACACAGAAACTGCTAAGTCCATGGGGGCCCTACAGTCACAACAGTTTCGCGGCAGCAATTTTCGTCGGTCAGGTGCACGTGGAGTCACCAGAGGACAAATGGGTCAACAATCCCAGTTCTCAAAAGGTGGAGCACAATCCTCGTTCACAAAACAAAACAAGGGAGGTTACAGAAATAACAGCAACAGAGGTCGCGGCAGAGGTAACAGCTCCCGCTCCTCTACTCCAAGCAAACAGTGACTCTCTGTCACTGCCCCCCGACCACTCAACACCTGTCGGGGGGAGACTGCAGCAGTTCCTGCCCGTCTGGAGAAACATCACCACAGACAGGTGGGTGCGACAACTAGTCCAGTATGGTTATTGCCTAGAGTTGAAATCCACTCCACCCAACATCCCGCCAAGGCAAAGGCCTATGTCCGCAGAGCACTTGCTCTTATTGCAGCAGGAAGTAGTGGTGATGCTGCAAAAGGGAGCAATCGAGCTCGTGCCGGTGGGAGAGGAAGGCACAGGGGTATATTCACTGTACTTCCTTATTCCAAAGAAGGACGGATCTCTCAGACCCATTCTAGATCTACGTCCCCTCAACCTGTACATACTATCAGAACATTTCCACATGCTTACACTGCAACAGATTCTCCCCTTGCTAAACCAAGGAGACTTCTTAGCAACCTTAGATCTCAAGGATGCTTATTTCCACATTCCACTACACCCGTCCCACAGGAAATACCTCAGGTTCACTATTCAAGGCAAGCACTACCAGTTCAAGGTCCTACCCTTCGGAGTCACCACAGCCCGAGGGTGTTCACCAAGTGTCTGGCGACAGTAGCGGCGCACCTCAGGAGGCAGAACATCCATGTCTACCCCTACCTAGACGACTGGCTCGTGCAAGCCAAGTCGGAAACACAGTGCGCCGCCGACATGTCGACTACAATTCACCTTCTTCACGATCTGGGTTTCTCGCTGAACTACCCAAAATCGCATCTACAACCAGCACATGTCCGGCAGTTCCTAGGTGCGACGATCAACACCCTGACGGCCATGGCTCAACCAAACCAAGTCAGGATAGACAGCATGCAGTCTCTGATCCAAAAGTTCAGGCCACAACACTCGCTTCCAGCGAGAGTGTTCATGCAGTTGATAGGCATGATGGCCTCCTGCATCTTCATAGTCCCTCACGCACGGCTACATATGCGCCCGCTCCAGGAGTGCTTAGCGAATCAGTGGACACAGGCTCGTGGGCAATTGACAGACCTAGTGTTGGTTACCAGTCGGGCATACGACTCTCTGCATTGGTGGACTCCACACAACCTTTGCAAGGGCCGACTGTTCCAAGAGCCTGTGCCTCAGATTGTCCTGACAACGGACGCATCTCTCCAGGGATGGGGAGCTCATCTGCTCACTTACACAGTGCAGGGACTATGGACGACGCAGCAACAGAAGATGCACATCAACTATCTGGAACTGATGGCAATCTTCATGGCGCTCAAGTCCTTCATTGTACATCTGTGCAACAAGGTCGTGCTAGTCCGGACGGACAACATGACCGCGATGTACTACATTCAAAAGCAGGGAGGCACCCACTCGCCACAGCTCTCATCTGGCTCAGAGCATGTGGAAGTGGGCCATTCAGAGGAACATTTTCCTCATGGCAGAACACCTCCCAGGAAAGGACAATCAGATGGCGGATCTGCTCAGCAGGTACAGCCATCAAATGCACGAGTGGGAGTTACACCCATCTGTCCTCCACCCGTACTTCCAGCAGTGGGGTCATCCGGAGATAGACCTGTTTGCCACAAAAGAGAACGCAAAATGCCAACACTTTGCCGCCAGGTTCCCTCACCCACAGTCGCAGGGGAATGCGATATGGATGAACTGGTCAGGCAAATTTGCGTACGCTTTTCCGCCAGCCCCTCTAATACCGCTGGTCGCAAGAAAGCTAAGGCAGCACGAGATGACTCTCATCCTAGTTGCTCCAACGTGGGCGCGCCAGGCTTGGTACACCACGTTCCTCGAACTCTCAGTGGTGCCGCATCAAAGACTGCGCCTCACGCCCAGTCTTTTGACGCAGAACCATGGAGAAATTCAGCATCCAGATCCGCAACAGCTCAACCTGGCGATCTGGCTCCTGAAGTCCTAGAGTTTGGATACCTTAACCTACCTCCGGAATGCATGAACATCATCAAGGAGGCAAGGAAGCCAACTACTAGAGCATGCTATGCTGCAAAGTGGAAGCGTTTTGTCATTTACTGTACAGCCAATGACATCAACCCGCTAGATGCATCTATCCCCAACATCATCTGCTATCTGTTGCATCTTTACAAGTGCAATCTAGCGTACACTTCCATTCGGATACATCTATCCGCCATAGCGGCTTATCTTCAAAACAGGCAGCACCTCTCTGTCTTCAGAGTGCCCGCCATTAAAGCCTTCCTTGAAGGTCTGAAACGAGTCATTCCCCCAAGAACACCGCCAGCTCCGGTGTGGAACCTCAATGTCGTTCTCACCAGACTGATGGGACCACCATTTGAGCCACTGCACTCGTGTGAACTCCAGTTCCTTACGTGGAAAGTAGCTTTCCTTGTAGCTATTACGTCTCTGAGGCGTGTCAGTGAGCTGCAGGCGCTCACAATCCAAGAGCCATTCATTCAAATTCATCCAAATAGGGTAGTGCTACGCACTAACCCCAAATTCCTTCCGAAGGTGGTGTCACAGTTTCATCTAAACCAAACTATTGACTTACCAGCATTCTTTCAAAACCCTCAAACGGTGGCGGAAAGAATGCTCCATACCTTAGATGTACGGAGGGCGTTGATGTACTACATAGAACACAACCCTTTAGAAAAACACAACAACTCTTTGTTGCCTTCGCACCACAACACAAAGGCAACCCGATTTCCAAAGCAAGGATAGCCAGATGGATTGTTAAGTGCATCCAGATATGTTATCAAAAAGCCAAGCGCACTTTAACAATACCCCCCAGAGCGCACTCCACACGCAAACTGGGGGCATCCATGGCTTTCCTAGGGAACATTCCTTTAGAGGATATTTGCAGAGCAGCCACGTGGGTTACACCACATACCTTTACAAAACACTACTGTGTTGATGTGCATTCCAAGCAGCAAGCTGCTGTAGGACAGGCTGTTCTGAAAACACTTTTTCAGGTTTCTGCAGCTGGCACGGGCAACCGCCGCTGATGGAGGGACTGCTATGTATTCTATGCTAAGATGTGAATTTAGCAGCCCACATGCCTCGAACTGAATATGCTACTTACCAGTATGCATCTGTTCTTGGCATGTAGGGCTGCTAACATTCAAATCGCCCGCCCTCCTCCCCGGTGCCTGTCGCAGCTGCAGATATACTATTGTATTTATTCATTAGCATGGACATCCTTTCCACTTTTCACTCCATCTTCTGCCACAATGGCGAAAAACAATCTGGGGATGGAGCCGATGCCCATGCGCACTGTAGTCCAGGGGAGGAGCCACCTATCTCAGGATACTTCGAAGACTCTTCCAGGACAACAATGTGCGATCATCCGAGCCCAACACTAGGCGGCGATCTAATGCTAAGATGTGAATGTTAGCAGCCCTACATGCCAAGAACAGATGCATACTGGTAAGTAGCATATTCATTCTCCTTCCTACGTTTAGGATTGCGGTCAGTCAATAGCGCATGCCTCTTGGGCGGCTACACCCACTCTCTCTGGGATACGGTCGCGGCCGTGCTGGCAGAATGCCCGGTGGAGGTCCGGGCTAAACTCGGCCAGGCCCTTGAAGGTCGAGATGCGTCGTGTTATTCCATCCGGTGTGGGCTGGACACTACTGACTCACTGGGCAGAGCGATGGCAACGGTGGCGATTCGTCGCCACGCCTGGTTGAGATCTGCCAACTTCTCGGCTCATGTCCAAAACACACTTATGGACATGCCGTTCGATGGCTGTCGCCTCTTTAGTGACAAGGCAGACCATGCGCTTGAGCGCTTTAAGGACTCCAGGGCTACGCCCAAGTCCTTGGGCGTCTCGGCCCGCGCCAGAAAACTGCTGCCTTTCGTGGCCAAGAAAGGGGCGGCCCCACACGTTCTGCCAGCCACGTGCCGCAGACTACCATCCAGCGCGGTGGCGGACGTGGAAACCGCCGTGGCGGCGGTCAGGGACAACAGCGAGGCCAGTCCACTCCTACCCCTGCAGCATCCGCCTCAAACCCTTCTAGTCCGTGCTTTCAGGCCCATGTGACGCCAGTGGGGGGCAGGGTTCGCCACCACCACTGGCGCACTGTCACTTCGGACAGGTGGGTGCTGCAAATAGTCCGAAGGGGCTACTCCCTCCCCTTCGAGGCGTCTCCTCCAGCCATGCCACCGCAGTGCCACCGCGTGTCGGGGATCACTTGAGACTTCTACAAGAGGAAGTTATGGCCCTCTTGGCCAAGGGGGCCATCGAGAGCGTTCCTGGGCCGGAAGTAGGGTGTGGTTGTTACTCCCACTACTTTCTGGTACCCAAGAAGGGCAAAGGGGGCCTACGCCTTATCTTGGACCCACGGAACGTCAACGGCTTCCTCCGGAAGGAGAAGTTCAAGATGCTGACATTGGCTCAAGTCTTAGCTGCCCTAGACCCTAGAGACTGGATGGTAGTGTTGGACTTGCAGGACGCTTATTTTCACATCCCCGTCCTGCAGGCCCACTGGCGTTACCTGAGGTTCACGGTAGGCCACGAGCACTTTCAGTTTACCGTGCTCCCTTTCGGCCTTACCAGCGCCCCACGGATGTTCACGAAAGTGATGGCGGTGGTCGCAGCTCATCCGCGCAGGTTAGGGGTTTGTCTTCCCCTACCTCGACGACTGGTTGTTGAAGGCGGGCTCGCCCCAGACCGTCGTTGGCCACCTCCAGACTACCGCCGACCTCCTGCACCTGCTGGGGTTCTCCATCAATGTGCCGAAGTCACACCTGTGTCTCCCTCAGAAGCTCCTCTTCATCGGAGCAGTTCTAGATTTGGCGCAGTTTCCGGTTTATCCTCCCGAACAGCGGGTTCGGGATATTCAGGCTCTGATTCCGATCTTTCAGCCTTCATCCCGAGTCTGTCAGGTTGTCGCTGCGGCTTCTGGGGCTGATGGCCTACTGCATCCTTCTGGTGCATCACGCCCGGTGGCGGATGCGGGCTCTGCAGTGGGACCTGAAGTTTCAGTGGGCCCAGCATCAGGGCAACTTGTCCGACCATGTCTTGATCTCGGAGGGCACTGCAAGACAGTTGCAGTGGTGGCTCACGGACCGCGATTGGGTCAGCGGCAGATCCCTCTCCCTACCCCAACCGGAGCACGTAGTTGTGACGGACGCATCCCTCCAGGGCTGGGGTGGCCACATGGGAGAGGCGGCGATCTCCGGCGGAGTCCCAGCTCCACATCAACCTTCTGGAGCTGCGGGCGATCCGGCTTGCACTGAAGGCATTCCTCCCCTCTGCCTGGGGGAGTGTAGTGCAGGTGTTTACGGACAACACCGCCGACGTGTAGTACTGCAACAAACAGGGTGGGGTGGGGTCGTGAACCCTATGCCAGGAGGCTCTGCGCCTCTGGCAGTGGCTGAAACATCAGGGCGTGACCCTGGTGGTTCAACACCTGGCAGGTTCTTTGAACACCAGGGCAGACTAACTCAGCCGTCGGTGCATGATGGATCACGAATGGCGTCTGAACTCGGACATGGCGCAAGGCCTCTTTCAGCAGTGGGGAGAGCCTTGGTGAGATCTATTCACCACAGAAGAGAACGCGCAATGTCATCAGTTCTGCCCGTTGGAATTTCCAAGGCGGCACTCGCTCGGAGACACTTTTCGTCGCGAGTGGAGTTGCGGTCTATTGTACGCCTTTCCGCCTATACCTCTTCTGCCCAGAGTGCTGAAGATCAGGCGCGACCGGGCCCAGGTTATCCTTGTGGCTCCGGACTGGGCACGAAGATATTGGTATCCAGAGCTACTCAGCATGTCTGTCGATTCCCCCGATTAGTCTGCCTCTTCGGGAGGACCTTCTTTCGCAGCAGCAGGGGACGGTCCACCACCCGAACCTGTCCAGTCTCCACCTGGGACATGGGTGAAGTTCCTCAACAGGATTTTATAGACCCTGACTGTAGGAGAGTAGGGTCTGCAATCCTATGATCACCCAGATTTTTGCTTTTTGCTTCACTGGTTTACGACTTTCCCTGGCTGTGGGCCTGCTAATCAGACCCACAGCCTAGCTGTTCTCTCTACTCCAAATTGTACCCAGGTACTGAATTGGCACTGGGCCCTCTCCAAGTCCCTGTACCCAGGGCTGAGGTGCACCCAGAAGTCTCCCAGGAGCTGCAGCATGTATTATGCCACCTCTGGGCTGACTAACTAAATCAGACACAACTGGCTGCTTGACAGCTGGGGCAAAGTGGTGTACTCACCCTCTGCTATAGATATAGTATTCCTATATCTAAACCTAAATGGACACACAGATCTCCTATCAGTCACTCCTATGGCAGGCCTTGACAATCCTGAAGGCAGAGTGCTTGGAATCGTGTGAGATAGTGCTCTGGCATGAGCTGAGCCTGTCTGCGGCTTTCGGGATCCATCCCTTAGCCGTTTCCATGATATCGCATACCATATACTCTTAAGTGCATTATAATCCTCGCGGTTATGTGCCAACTCTGGTATCGCTTTATCAAAACATGTCGAGTAAGGTGTCATACGAGTTGGAATACTAACCCCTCGCCAATTCTGGCGACGGGGTTAGCATTCCACCCTTCTAGAGGGACACAACATGTATGTAACCTGTAACCCCGGTTAAAGTCAGACAGAGCCTTAGCTCCACAAAATGGATGCTGCCACCGAGACACAAGTCTGCCCTCCTGCTGCTGGGAGTCCTCCCAGCCCAGGAGGCAAGGACAAAGGGTTTCCTGCCAGGGGCGGTGCCAGCACCGTCCCAGACAGGATTTTGTGTATCCTAGGTAGGCAGGGCTTTAGAGGAAGGTGACTGCAAGTGGCACCCCGGTGCTCACTGTGCATAGGCCGGCTTGAACCAGTTCCAGGGGCACTCCAGCCCCTGATCTGGGGAAAGCCCGCCAAAGGAGAGGGGTGTAACCACCCCCCTCCTAGTCCCACCCATAGGGCAGGACTTAGTCGCGTGCCAGCCCCTTTTTGCAGGATAAAGGTAGGAACTGGCACCCTTCCAAATTAGATCAATCTTTGAATCCTGAACCGACCTTCTACACGAAGAACTCAAGACTCTTTTCAAGATTTCTCCCTTGTGACTAAGGAGTAGTCACCCTGCAGCAGCAGGCACCAACCAAGCATCGCGGTTTGTTGCCAGTCTCTCCTCCGGGTCAAGACTGCTCCAGCACGACGAGAACCGGCTTCCCTGGCACCTCTGACCTCAACCTACATAATCAGCCCAGCTGTGATCCGTGGGTGCGATGAGACCTCGAGGGACCGGCCATCTTCAGAACTGCACGACGCTTGTCCAGCACGACCACCGAGTGACCCTCGACTGAGTGCTTTGGGGTAAGAGAAGCCCCGACCCTGAGCAGCTCCAGCACCGAAGTTCAGCCCCCCTGCATCCATGAGATCTGCGTGGGGCCCTTCTGCTCTTTGCTGCTCACCGCGTTGTCCAGGTCACTTGCCCGTTGGCTAGTGGCCCCTCATGACGCTCCACGACGACAAACACCGCTGGTCTGGTTGCTCCAGACTGGCCCTTGCTTCCCTCCTTCAGAGAAGCACCCTGGACCCTCCTGGTCCACTCAAGACGCCATTTTAGGTCCACCGCGTGGGCCTTGCATTTGCCAAGACTTGTTGCCCCAATCCTGGGTCCAGCGACGTCGACAGCAGAGACCTTCGTGGGACAGCTCGCACCTCCATCCTGGTCGCCGACAACGCCTCCTGGTCCGAGAGACTGCAGAGCCCAGCAGCGCCCACTCACCTGGTCGAGGTGACTTCGTCCGGTGCCATCCTGGTGCCCACCTAAATCACTGGCTAGTGATTCAGAACTTGGTCCCCTCTGCTTACAGGTTTTCTCCTTCCCTGATCCAGGCTTGGATCACCACGAACTTCTTCACTGGCCGCCTGCCAGCCACTTCTTTCTTCAGGCTCCTGGATCTTCAACGAGGGTTTCCGACGCAACTTGAACCCTATGCAGCCGCAGCCCCTGGGCTAGGTAAACTGAGTACTCCGGTGCTCCAGCATAGTCCAACACCCTAAGTGTTCGGATCCACTCTGGTTTTCGACCCACCTAGTCTGGTTCGCCCGAGAACAGTAACTTTGTGAATTGCTAGTATCCATAGACTTATTCCCGCATTACGCGTGAGAGTTCCCACTCTGCACACGGCGTCCCTAGGCCTCCTGCTTCTAATCCAAGGGTTCAGCATTGTAGGCCTAGCGTTTCTACAGTCTAGAAAAGTATTACTTACCTGCTAGTAACTTCGCATTCCACTTCTTGTGTATATGGTTTTTCGTGCCCCTCAGGCATTTGTGTAAATTGTGCGACTTTCAGTAATTCTTTAAGAGTTTTGTTGTGTGCTTAGCTCCCTGTCTCATAAAGAGCCAGGGTAGTCCTGTTATAAATAAATATACTTTATTTTTGATAACCACTTGTGTGGTGTCCTTTCACTCGGTGTTCAAGGGGTAATGTGATGGTAAAACAGCTGGCTTAACACGCCCTCTAGAGTCTTAGCCTTAGACTGCTCGTATCCATGCTACTAGGATAGCTGGTCTATAAGGTTGACTTACAACCAATCATCAATAAGGGTTGTTTGGACTGATACATAGTGATCACTATAGTGAGCACTGCATATCAGGCCAACTTCTCACACTGACGACCAAGGGAACCAAGATACCACATGGGACGATCAAAACTACCCTGATGACCCATATGATACACAATCTATACCCGATCCCTCCACATACCCCACAAAGCCATCTCCTACTGATGACACTGTCGCTTTTAACCAGCTAGTAGAAAGAGCAGCTCAGTATCATGGCGTAGACCTGCACACTGACCCTATAGAGAAGGATTCCCTATTTAACACCTTCCCAACATCAGAGAAGACTGTACGTATACTACCTATGTTAAAGGGAGTACTAAAACACGCATCCGATATCTTTAAAGACCCAGCTAGAGCACGTGTACTCAATCCAAGAATTGAAAAGAAATATGGTGTAAGGTCAGTGTTACCTAGCGCTGCCTTCAGGGAAACTGCTATTTTATGTTCGCTCTGCCTGGCTTTTAATTACTTAAAATACTCTTCTTGTGCCACAAACAGTACCTGCGCTCGTTTCTGCTTTGAAGAGGCGCTCTCACCTCGTTCCACCGCAGGGCTCTTACCCTGATTGTTGTGGAGGGTGACGAGCGTTGTACTTCTCCTGAACAACTCACAGCTGGTGGGGTTCGGTGGAGGTGTACTCGGACGGTCGCATGACCTAGAGTTCCACCCTACTTAAACCAATGCCATTTCTTACGCGCAGCGGATGCGCGCAGCGGGCGTGCCGAAGGCAAGTCCGTCTGCGCGGGCCCAGGGGCCACGACCCCTGCCCAAAATCCCACAGAACGGATTGCCTATTCTATGGCTCAACTCCATGCTTTTCGGCCCCATAAAAACCAGGGTTGTACCCCGCTTCAACTGGACAGATTCTGTCCCAGTCTCTGCCCCAAATGTATATTCTTCCTTGACTCCCCTCACTCCCCTCAATCTTGTCGCCGCTTTTCGTTTGGGACGAAGCCTACTTCAAACTTCACTTTTCTCACCCTTAACTGTCATTCCTTACCCAAGCACAAAAGGAACATTTATGATCTAATTGAAGAACAACCTGATGCTCTATTTCTTACAGAGACATTGTGAGAAGTTGGCCTGATGTGCAGTGCTCACTATTCTAGTGATCACTATATATCAGTCCAAACAACCCTTATTGATGATTGGTTGTAAGTCAACCTTATAGACCAGCTATCCTAGTAGCATGGATACGAGCAGTCTAAGGCTAAGACTCTAGAGGGCGTGTTAAGCCAGCTGTTTTACCATCACATTACCCCTTGAACACCCAGTGAAAGGACACCACACAAGTTGTTATGAAAATAAACAGTGTATTTATTTATAACAAGACTACCCTGGCTCTTTATGAGACAGGGAGCTAAGCACACAACAAAAACTCTTACGAAAATACTTGTAAGTTAGCACGTTACACAAATGCCCGAGGGGCACGAAAAACCATATACGCTAAAAGTGGAATGCGAATTACTAGCAGGTAAGTAACAGTTCTAATAGGCTTTGGAATCGCTAGGACTGGACTAGGGAATCGTTAGATTACTACTAGGAGGCCCAGGGGACTCGGGTGCAGAGTGTGCACTCACGCGGGATGCGGGACAAAGTCTATGGAAGCTAGAATTCACAAAGTTAGTGTTCACGGGCGAACCCGACCTGGTAGGGAGAAAACGACAGTGGATCCTGACCCTTGGATAGTGAGGCTATGCTGGGACACCGGAGTGCCGAAGTTACCTAGCCCAGGGGCTGCAGCTGCATAGGTCTGAAAAGACGTCGGGGATCTCGTTGCCGGACCAGGAGCCTGGAAGGAAGAAGTTGCTGGCAGGCGACCAGTGAAGAAAAGTTCGATGGATCCAAGCCTGGATCAAGGAAGAAGAAAACCTGAAAGCAGAGGGGACCAAGTTCTTGAATCACTAGCCAGTGATTAAGTGGGCACCAGGATGGCACCGGGCGAAGTCACCGCAGTCAGGTGAGTGGGCGCTGCTGGGCTCTGCAGTCTCTCGGACCAGGAGGCGTTGTCGGCGACCAGGATGGAGGTGCGAGCTGTCCCACGAAGGATGAAGTCGTCGGCGTCGAAGTTACCCAGGATTGGGCAACAAGCCTTGGCTAATTCAAGCCCACGCGGTGGACTCAAAATGGCGTCTTGAGTGGACCAGGAGGGTCCGGGGGGCTCCTCTTCTGGGAGGGAGCAAGGGCCAGTCTGGAGCAACCAGACCAGCAGCAGAAATGTCGTCGGGCGTCGTCAGGAAGGCCACAAGCCAACGGGCTAGTAGCCAAACAACGCGGTGAGCAGCGGAAAGCAGAAGGGCCCCACGCAGATCGTGGAGATGCTGGGGGGCTGCACTTCGGAGCTGGAGCTGCTCAGAGTCGGGGCTTCTCGGACCCCAAAGCACTCACCAGTGGATTACTCGGCGGGCTTGCTGGAAAGAAGTCGTGCAGTCTTGGCAATAGTCGGTCCCTTGAGGTCTCGTCGCACCCACGGTTCTCAGCTGGGCTGTAGAGGTGGGTAGAGGTCAGAGGTGCCAGGGAAGCCGGTTCTCGTCGAGCTGGGCAGTCGGATTCCGGAGGAAAGACTTACAGCAGACCGCAGTGTTCTTTAGGTGGTGCCTGCGGATGCAGGGTGACTACTCCTTAGTCACAAGGGAGAATCTTGAAGAAGGAAATCTTGAAGTCCTTTCGCAGAAAGTCGTGTCTTGATTCCAAAGATGATCTGATTTGGAAGGGGGCCAGTCTCTACCTTTATCTGGGAAAAGGGGGCTGGCACGCGACTAGGTCCTGCCCTATGGGTGGGACCAGGAGGGGGGTGGTTACACCCACTTCCTTGGCGGGCTTTTCCCCAGGCCAGGGGCTGGAGTGCCCCTGGAACTGGTTTCAGCCGGCCTATGCACAGTGAGCACCGGGGTGCCACGTGCAGTCACCTTCCTCTAAAGCCCTGCCAGAATTGGCGAGGGGTTAGTATTCCAATTCGTATGACACCTTACTCGACATGTTTTGATAAAGCGATACCAGAGTTGGCATTTAACCGCGAGGATTATAATGCACTTAAGAGTATATGGTATGCGATATCATGGAAACGGCTAAGGGATGGATCCCGAAAGCCGCAGACAGGCTCAGCTCATGCCAGAGCACCATCTCACACGATTCCAAGCACTCTGCCTTCAGGATTGTTAAGGCCTGCCATAGGAGTGACTGATAGGAGATCTGTGTGTCCATTTTAGGGTTAGATATAGGTATACTATATCTAAAGCAAAGGGTGATTACACCACCTTGCCCCAGCTGTCAAGCAGCCAGTTGTGTCAGATTTGGATGGCCAGCCAGGGGTGGCATAATACATGCTGCAGCCCCTGGTAGGCCCTGGGTACACCTATGCCCTGGGTACCTAAGGTACACTGTACAGGGACTGATAAGGTGGCTCAGTATCCAATTTAGATATGTACCTAAGGTACATGGAATCCATTTTACAGAGAGAGCAGTGGGCCTGAGGTCCTGAACAGCAGGGCCTCAGGTCAACTAAGTCAGAAACCAGCAAAACACCAGGCAAAAAGTTGGGGGCAACCATAGTCAGGGGTCAACCTTCCTACAGACATGGCTACCCGAAAGCTCTGGACCGGACATCACTGAAGCGTTACCCTCTAATTATGCTATCATCAGGGTAGATAGACTAAATAAAATCGGGGAAGGCATAGCAATAATTATTAAAAATACGCTACAATGCAAATTTGACCCGCTAAATTTCCCTCACTGCGAAGCTGCCCTCTTCAAACTCTCTCTTCACCCCAATTTCACTTTCTCTGGCTTGTTAGTCTATCGGCCACCGGGTCCTATGAACTCGTGGGCTCTATCATTCCCTAATCTTGCAGCTTCTCGCCTCGTGAACTCACTAAACTTTTCAATCCTAGGTGACCTAAATCTACACCTAGAGGACCCACAGGACTCTACGAGCAGCAATTTTATAGCCGACCTAGCTGCTATGAATATTATGCTCTGTAACTCAGGACTCACTCACAGAGCTGGCCATCTTCTTGACCCGATCTTTTCCAACCTTCCCGATATCCACTGCACTCCAGCACTTCCTCTGCACTGATCAGATCACTTTCTATCCAAATTCAGTTTCGCCCCCCCATCGCCCCTTTCACACCCAGTTCAACCCTTAATGATTGCAAGAGATTCGAAAAAATTAGACAAACACCCTTAAGCTCTAGACTCTTTTCCTCCCTCAGCTCTTTCCAATACAGATTCAACTCCTGGAGATGTAGAAACTTTATCGGGAAAGGTGGATGTTTGGCTCACGGATGGCATTAATACCGGTCTCCCCTTGTCAGAGAAAAAACGGAAAGACCATAGAAATCCAGCCCCCTGGTTCGACGAACCGTTAAAAACTGTAAAATCCAAATGTAAGCGCCTAGAACGGAGCTGGTGGAAAGACCATTCCCCGGAATCCAGGGACGCCTACAAAAAAGAACTAAAAAAATATCTCAAACTATGCAATATGGCTAGGGCTAGCTATGTCGAAATTCCATTTGAGGCCACAAACCAATCCAAAACTCCATTTGAACTAGTCAAAGAACTAGCGTGCTCCAAAACTACTGCGAAACCACCCCCCCTGAATAACAACCAGTGCGAAGAGCTCGCCCAATTATTCACAAAAAAAATCGAAACAATTTACCAGGACATAGCGAACTATCATTCTAATACACCCCAGAACTTACAGATACCTACCCCAAATACCGCTATTTGTCCCACAACGCTACATTTGTCTTGTACTCACGAACACCTGGATTCATGGCCACTTCTCAATCTGGATGACCTGATACAGATTTTAGGTAAATTGAAATCTGGTTCGCCCAAAGATCCACTTCCCATTCCTTTTTTAAAACAACTTGATAACTCCCACCTATCTATGATTTGTAAAACCCTTAACCTTTCCCTGCGTGAATGAACTGTCCCGGCTAACTGGAAACACGCCATGGTGACACCTCTTCTAAAAAAGCCCACAGCAGACCCAAGCATCCTATCCAACTTCCGCCCCATTTCTCTTCTGCCAGCCTTCTCCAAGATTCGAGAGGCACATCCATTCCCATCTCGCACAGTTCATTGAAACCAATCACATTCTCCATCCCTCACAATCCGGTTTCTGTCCTGGTTTCTCCACTGAAACAACACTACTGGGAGTTACGGAAAACCTGCGCTTCCACCTTGATAGAGGAGAAACAGTTGAGCTTATACTGCTCGACCTTAGCGCAGCATTCGATACTATCCCTCACACCATACTCGTACAGACCTTAACCTCACTAGGCAGGCGCGGCCCTGCATTGAATTGGCTTTCCTCTTTTGTTTCACACCTCACGTTTCAAATTTTCTCCAACACGGCAACCTCCAAAATTCATGCGTGTCCCTACGGCGTTCCTCAGGGCTCTGTGCTCAGCCCCCTACTTTTCAATTTGTATGTCAAACCGCGGGCCCATATCGCGGAACAAGCAGGTCTCACCTTATACACATATGCAGATAACTCCCAGATTACATTCTCCCTCTCAAACCCGGGCCCTGACTCCACATCCCTCCTGCAGTCAGGCTTAGGGAAATTTCCACCTGGATGAACAACCTACTTAAATTGAACGGTGGCAAGACCGAAGTCCTGATTCTGGGTCAAAAACAAGATCTTTGGAGTGCTAAGCACTGGCCCACTGAGATGGGCCCACCTCCCTCTCCCATCATACCATGTACTCAATCTGGGTTCCACCATTGACAATGCTCTGACCATGCACCAACATGCAAACAAGGTCTCGGCCACCTGCTTTGCAATTGTGCGGTGGCTGAGGAAAATCATCTGGATGCTGCCAAGCGACACCCAACAATCTGTGGTCCAAGCCCTTATAACTTCTCGGCTGGACTACGGAAATGTCCTCTACCTTGGGGCTAACAAGGCAGTGACAAGACGATTGCAGTTGGTTCAAAATGCCGCCGCAAGGCTGCTTTGCAAAGTTCCTAAAACAGCCCACATCTATGGACATCTCCAAGATTTACATTGGCTCAAGGTTGAGAGTCGCATTAAGTTCAAAACCCTGAGCTATGTTTAAAATCAAATTGGGCTCAGCTCCACTGTACCTACAATCCCTTGTCTGTCCCTACATTCCCTCTCGCCACCTTCGGTCCCTTTCCCAAGGCAACTTCACTGTTCCTAGAATTAGACTCGCTAGAATGGGTGGCAGATCTTTTGCGTACCTAGGTCCTACTCTCTGGAACTCTCCCCCCCTAAATATCCACTTAGAAACCAATTAAGTCCGGTTTCGCAGAGCCATTAAGACCTGGCTTTTCAATCAATAACGCTGTCCACTGTTGAAACGTTAGGCTTCATAGCACTTTGCCTGTCCAACGCCGGGAAACACTTTTTGGGTAGCTGTCGCGCTTAATAAGCATAATAAATAAATAAATATGAACCAGGCCCCTCTTATATCAAGGCTCAGCTGCCACTCGACTCTAGTTGTTTCTAACGCTAGAAAAGAAAAAGCGAATTCGCAAACAGGTGATGCCATCCCTCCAGACAAGGAGTCAAAGGTTTTAGAAGGCTCAGGCAAAAGAGTAGCTTCTCAAGCAGCTAATACATGGAGAATTGCCAATACACAAGCTCTCCTAGCACGCTATGACAGAGCACACTATGATGAACTGGAAGGGTTATTACAACACCTACCAGAACCCTATAAGGCAAAAGCAAATGCACTAGTACAGGAAGGGAAATTTATCACCAATGCATCCATTGAATGCGCCCTTGATGTAGCGGATACATCTGCTAAGTCTGTCAACACTAGTGTGTTGCTACGTCGGCATGCCTGGCTCCGCATTTCTGGATTTAAGAATGAAGTGCAGTCTACCATACTAAATCAACCCATTAACCAGGATTTCTTGTTTGGCCCTGTAGTGGATACCATCTTAGAAAAGATGAAAAAAAGATACCGACACCGCTAAGTCCATGGGTGCACTCCAATTTCAGCAGTCTCGAAGCTCCTTTCATTGCTCCTCTTTTCGATGCAGAGGCAACACATCCCAGTCCTCTTCTTCATTTAAAAGTACTACACAAAGCACCTTTAATAGAGGCTCCAATAGAGGAGGTTATAGAGGGAACAATAACAAAGGCAGACGATGGGGTGGTAACAACACCAGAGCCTCCACCACCACCAAACAGTGACTTGTTCACACTCCCTCCAGACCATTTAACACCAGTCGGAGGGCGAATAACACAATTCCTACCAGTCTGGAACGCCATCACTACAGACAGGTGGGTGAGACAAATTATCCAGTATGGTTACTGCCTGGAACCCATTTCTACTCCACCCAACATACCGCCCAATGTCCAAAGAACACATCACGCTGTTCCAACAAGAGGTGCTCTCCATGCTACAAAAATGTGCCATAGAGCCAGTCCCATTTCAACATCAAGGGACAGAAGTATATTCTCTATACTTCCTCATCCCCAAAAAAGACGGATCCCTCAGACCAATATTGGACCTAAGACCTCTGAACCAATACATACTATCAGAACACTTCCATATGATCACTTTACACAAGTGCTCCCACTGCTCCAGCAAGGCGACTTTCTTGCTACATTAGATCTCAAGGATGCATACTTTCACATCCCTATACATCCAGCTCAGAGGAAATACCTCGGGTTCACAATCGAAGGTCACCACTACCAATTCAAAGTTCTCCCCTTCGGGGTAACTACAGCACCAAGGGTTTTTACAAAATGCCTAGCAGCAGTAGTAGCAGCACACCTCAGGAGGCAACACATCCATGTGTTCCCCTACCTCGACGATTGGCTCATAAAAGCCAACTCATACGCTCAGTGTGCCAGCCATACCTCCGACAATCCAGCTACTGCACAGTCTAGGGTTTTCCATAAACTACCCAAAATCACATCTGCAACCCTCCCACATACAACA
The DNA here is from genome assembly GCF_964261635.1 of Lissotriton helveticus. Classification (NCBI taxonomy): domain Eukaryota; kingdom Metazoa; phylum Chordata; class Amphibia; order Caudata; family Salamandridae; genus Lissotriton; species Lissotriton helveticus. The sequence continues at coordinate 790,093,816 of NC_136073.1, forward strand.
ATATTTGTGAGCAACGGTAAATACCGCAGTGGGGAAGGCACGTCCAAATCCAGCTAGAATAGCCAACATGCAATCTCTCATTCAAAAATGTCAAATACAACACTCTATCAGCTCGAGTGTTCATGCAACTTATAGGCATGATGGCCTCCTGCATATTCATCGTCCCTCCTTCTCGCCTTCACATGCATCCCTTACAAGAATGCCTAGCACGGCAGTGGAACCAGGCTCAAGGACAATTAAAAGACCTAGTGTTGGTACAGTCTCACTTACAACTCTCTGCAATGGTGGAACCCACGAAACCTATCCAAGGGGCCTACTGTTCCAAGAGCCAGATCAACGAGTAGTTTTAACAGCAGACTCATCACTGACTGGTTGGGGAGCCCATCTCCTTCAATACACAGTCCAAGGTCTCTGGACAGTCAAACAGAAGAGACTACATATAAACCACTTAGAGCTACTAGCAGTATTTCTAGCTATGAAAGCCTTTCAGAAATACTTGTACAACAATGCTGTGTTAATCTGGACGGACAACATGACAGCCATGTACTACATCCAAAAACAGGGAGGGACACACTCTCTGCAGCTGTCTCACCTAGCACAACACATATGGAAGTGGGCAATTCCACAAAACATTTATCTCCTGGCAGAGCATCTCCCAGGAATCGACAATCAAATAGCAGATCTACTGAGCCGACAGTCAACAAGTACACGAATGGGAGATTCACCCTCAAGTTATTCAACAATTTTCCAAAAGTGGGGACTTCCAGAAATAGATTCGTTTGCCACAAACGAAAACTCAAAATGCCCGTCCTTTCCTGCCAGGTTCCCACACCCGTTGTCACAAGGCAATGTGATATGGATGAACTGGTCAGGCAGATTTACATACGCTTTTCCACCAACCCCACTGATTCCATTAGTGGCACACAAACTAACGCAACAGTCACTCACAATGATCTTAGTTGCTCTCACGTGGGCAAGACAGCCATGGTACAGGACACTCCTGGGAAACTCTGTAGTCCCCCACCAAAGGCTGCGCCTTTCACCACAATTGCTAACACACAACCATTGAGAAATCAGGCACCCAGATCCCAATCAGATGAACCTAGCGATCTGGCTCCTGAGGTCTTCAAGTTCGGATGTCTTAACTTGCTTCCCGACTGCATGAACATTATCAAATAAGCAAGGCGTCCCACTACCAGAGCATGCTACGCAGCTAAATGGAGTAGATTTGTAATCTATTGTAATAATCAAATCAATCCATTAGATGCCTCCATCCACAACTTAATTTACCTGCTACATCTTCAAAGATGTAACCTAGCATACTCATCAATAAGGCTACAGCTTGCTGCTATAGCAGCATATCTTCAAAACCGACAACATGTCTCCCTGTTTAGACTACCACCTATCAAAGCTTTTATAGAAGGACTTAAAAAGAATTATCCCTCCAAAGCATCCACCTTCTCCAGTCTGGAACCTAAACATAGTACTTACCAGACTCATGAGACCCCCCTTCGAACCACTTCATTCATGTGAACTACAATTCTTAACATGGAAGGTGGCTTTAAGTTCGAGGCATGTGGGCTGCTGAATTCATATCTATAGCATAGATCGCCGCCTAGTGTTGGGTCCGGATGATTGCACCTTGTTGTCCTGGAAGAGTCTTCGAAGTATCACGAGATAGGTGGCTCCTCCCCTGGACTACAGTGCGCATGGGCATCGACTCCATCCCCAGATTGCTTTTCCGCCATTGGGTTCGGATGTATATTCGACATCTCCAGTTCGGAATCGATATAGACTTTTCTTAAGGCCCGAAAGCCTTTTCCTATACCGTCGGTATTGTTTTGCGTTCGGGCCCAGCTCTGTTCTGGCTCCGGACGTCCAGAGGAGTCGCGTGGCTCTTCGATACTCGGGGCCCAGTCGACGCAGCAAGACTTTCGACGACATCATGGAACGGAGTCCGTTCAAGAAATGTCCCGTGTGAGGATCCAAGTATCCCCACATCGACGTCCACCCGGTGTGCAACAAGTGCCTGTCGCCGGATCACGATGAAGCCAACTGTTTGGCTTGTTCTAGGTTTCGATCGAAGAAAACGCTTCGGCGCGTGGCACGCCAGGAGGCCCGGCAGTCGGCCCCGGCACCGGTGGACATCTTCGACGGAGGAGAAGCAGACGAGCAAGAAGTTCATCTGCAAGTTTCCCCTCCGGCGGAGGAGATCGAATACGACGCGGAAGTCGAGGTGGTCAAGGGAGAAGACGTCGTCGACGAGGTAGGAGACGACAATCAGGCCTACGGGGCCACGGAAGATAGCTCGGGTGAAGAGCTAAGCCCCGAACGAACAATTACTGAGGCTCAGGTCGAGGGATCGCCACACGGCCTTACCCAAGACCTTCCACCCAGATCCACGGCCTCGCCTACGGGCCCGGCTACGGACACTTCTGCGGAGCCGACGTTAGTCAAACCGAAACCTTCGGTGTCGACGAAAACGAAAGTGATTGATACGCCGTCGAAACAGAAGAAGTCTGTCCCTTCGGCCGCCTCCTTGTCCTCAGACACGTCTGGGCAGCCGAAGAAGGCTGTCTACCCGGGGAAGTCGACCAGGGGCGCCGAGCCAAAGTCGGTCAAGGGTGCCGAGTCAAAGTCGGTCAAGGCCGTCGAACCGAAATCGGCCAAGGGCGTCGAACCGAAGACTGGGCCCCGCACCCCGTAGTCAAGGCCACCGGCACCAAACCGTCGGCGCCGAAGGCAGTCGGCACAGAAGGGGGACACAGAGCGCCAAAAAAAGCTGATCCTGTACCGGATAAAAACAAGGCATCGACGCTCGAGTCTTCACTCGCTGGTGGACCGAAGACGTCTGTCGGATTGACGAAACCGTCCGCTTCCTTTACGAAGCAGGTGTCGGAATCTCTACAACGCATCAGGAACAAGGGTTCCGCGGCCGCACCGAAGGATGCTTCCACCGCGAAGCCAGCTGCCACAACGCCAAAGTCTTCGACGCCCCTCCTGTTTACGTTGCCGCCGAAGGTAGCACCAGAGGCCTTCGCACCACGGTCGGTCACAGACGCGCCCGTACCAGTGTCCACGGCGCCGAAGCCTTCTCAGCCGCTTGGGAGCTTGAACCCTCGACAACCCTCGGTGGAGGAACAGTCGGAACACTATATCGACACCGACACCGGGAAACTCACCCTCTACAAGAGGAAGATCACGGCAACCCAGCCTTTGGAGTCCTACACGATTTCTTTAAAGGGCAAAAAGCCTGCTGCGGAATCTCCAGTTCTGGTGGAGCCTCTTGCTCCACGGCCTCCACGAGTGGCTACACCCTCACCCACCTATTCGGATGTGGAGGGTGGAGAAGGTGCTGACGGAGTATGGCTTTCCTGCAAACACTGACCCTGAGGATCACCACGACTCATGGGCAGATGCAGGTGACCCAGGGGATCAGCAAACTGCCCAAGACCCTCAGGTGTACGCTGTCAAGACCTCTCATACTGAGGATTCGGCTGCATTTAACGCTCTAATTGAAAGGGCGGCTAAAAACCACGACGTGGAGCTCCACGCTGACCCTATCGAAGTGGACTTCCTTTTTGATACCTTTTCCACAGCTGAAAAGACTGTCAAGACTCTCCCCATGCTGAAAGGGGTTCTCAAACATGCTGCAGACATTTTTAAGGAACCCACACGGGCCAGGGTGGTCAACCCTAGGATTGAGAAAAAATATAGGCCAGCGCCTGGCGACCCCACCTACATCAAAGGCCAATTGCCATTGGACTCTCTGGTCGTTTCTAATGCCCGGAAGAGGGCGAACTCGCAGACCACTGGTGATGCTCCTCCCCCCGACAAGGAATCTAAAGTGCTGGAGGCATCAGGGAAGAGGGTGGCGGCTCAAGCGGCCAATATCTGGCGTATCTCTAACACTCAGGCACTCCTGGCCAGATATGACAGGGCGCACTATGACACACTAGAGACCCTGTTACAACATCTTCCAGATCAGTATAAGGAGGCAGCTGAGATGCTTATTCAGGAAGGGAAGCTTATCTCCAACGCTTCGATTAAGTGTGCACTGGACGTGGCGGACACCGCGGCCAGAGCCATTAACACCAGTGTCATGTTGAGACGTCAGGCCTGGCTTAGAATCTCCAGTTTCAAGCCGGAGATACAAACTATCATCCTCAATCAGCCAGTAAACCCAGATAGGTTATTTGGGCCTGAGGTGGATACAACCTTAGAAAAGATAAAAAAGGATACCGAAACTGCAAAATCCATGGGGGCTCTCCAGTCCCAGCAGTTTCGGGGCAGAACTTTTCGTCGCTCGAGCAATAGAGGTGTTTCCAGAGGCCAGATGTCCCAGCAAACGCAATACAATAACGGTGGGGCGCAGTCCTCTTACACCAAGCAAAGTAGAGGCGGCTATCGGGGCAACAGCACCAAGGGCAGAGGTCGTGGAAACAACAACTCCCGCTCCTCCGCCACCAACAAAAAGTAACACCCTGTCACTGCCCCCCGACCATACTACACCTGTCGGGGGGGAGACTCCAGCGGTTCCTGCCAGTCTGGAAATCCATCACCACAGACAGGTGGGTCAGGAAACCTATCCAGTTCGGTTATTGTCTAGAGTTAACATCCACTCCACCCAACATGCCACCAAAACACCGTCCTATGTCCACAGAGCATTTGCAGCAGGAGGTACTCGTCATGCTGCAAAAAGGGGCAATCGAGCTCGTGCCGGTGGAGGAAGAAGGCACGGGAGTGTACTCCCTGTACTTCTTAATCCCAAAAAAGGACGGATCCCTCAGACCCATACTGGACCTCAGACCCCTGAAGCAGTACATTCTACCAGAACACTTTCATATGCTCACACTGCAGCAGGTTCTCCCGTTGCTCAATCAGGGAGACTTTCTCGCAACCTTGGATCTCAAGGATGCCTATTCCCACATTCCACTGCATCCATCACACAGAAAATACCTCAGGTTCACTATTCAGGGTCGGCATTACCAGTTCAAGGTTCTGCCTTTCGGAGTGACCACAGCACTCAGGGTGTTCACAAAATGTCTGGCGACAGTAGCTGCGCACCTCAGGAGGCAGAACGTTTACCCTTATCTGGACGACTGGCTTGTCCAAGCAAAGTCGGCCCAGCAGTGCGCCGCCAACATGTCCCACACCATTCACCTTCTTCACGATCTGGGATTCTCACTGAATTATCCCAAGTCGCACCTTCAGCCAGCCCATGTGCGGCAATATCTGGGTGCGACGATAGATACTCTGGCAGCCACAGCTCAGCCGAATTCTGTGAGGATCGACAGCATTCAGTCACTGATCCAAAAGTTCAGACCGCAACACTCGCTTCCTGCAAGAGTGTTCATGCAGTTCATAGGCATGATGGCCTCCTGCATCTTCATAGTCCCGCACGCGAGGCTACATATGCGTCCGCTCCTAGAATGCTTGGCTCATCAGTGGACTCAGGCTCAAGGACTGTTGAACGACCTAGTGTTGGTGACCGGTCGGGCATACAGCTCTCTGCATTGGTGGAATCCACACAACCTTTGCAAGGGCCGACCGTTCCAGGAGCCTGTGCCACAGATTATCCTGACGACAGACGCATCTCTCCAGGGATGGGGAGCTCATGTGCTCCACTACACGGTGCAGGGACTATGGACAACGCAGCAGCAAAAGATGCACATCAACTACCTAGAACTGATGGCAATCTTCATGGCATTGAAGGCATTCAAAGTACATCTGTGCAACAAAGTCGTGTTGATCCGGACGGACAACATGACGGCCATGTACTACATTCAAAAGCCTGGAGGTACACACTCTCCGCAGTTGTCTCATCTGGCTCAGAGCATGTGGAAGTGGGCCATTCAGAGGAACATCTTCCTCATGGCGGAACACCTCCCAGGCAAGGACAATCAGATGGCGGATCTGCTCAGCGGGTACAGCCACCAGATGCACGAGTGGGAGATACATCCATCAGTACTCCACCCGTACTTCCAGCAGTGGGGTCATCCACAGATAGACCTGTTTGCCACAAGGGAAAACGCAAAATGCCAAAGGTTTGCCGCCAGGTTCCCTCACCCACAGTCGCAGGGCAATGCGATATGGATGAACTGGTCAGGCAGATTTGCGTACGCTTTTCCCCCAGCGCCTCTCATACCGCTGGTGGCACGAAAGCTAAAGCAACACTCGATGACACTCATCCTGGTTGCTCCAACGGGGGCACGCCAACCATGGTACACCACGTTTCTAGAACTCTCCGTGGTACCGCATCAAAGGCTGCACCTCACACCCAGGCTTTTGACGCAGAGCCGTGGCGACATTCAGCATCCAGACCCGCAACAGCTCAACCTGGCGATCTGGCTCCTGAAGTCTTAGAGTTTGGCTATCTTGACTTGCCTCCTGAATGCATGGATATCATACAGGAGGCAAGAAAGCCCACCACCAGGGCCTGCTATGCAGTGAAATGGAAGCGGTTTGTCGTTTACTGTACTGAACACAACATCAACCCGCTAGATGCATCCATTCCCAACATCATCTGTTATTTGTTACATCTTTACAAATGCAATCTAGCATATGCTTCCATTCGTATACACTTGTCCGCCATAGCGGCTTATCTCCAGAACAGGCAGCATCTCTCCGTTTTCAGAGTGCCTGCCATTGAAGCCTTCCTAGAAGGACTTAAACGGGTCATCCCTCCCAGGACCCCACCAGCTCCTGTATGGAACCTCAATTTGGTCCTCACCAGGTTGATGGGCCCACCTTTTGAGCCTCTACATTCCTGTGAGATTCAGTTCTTAACATGGAAAGTGGCGTTTTCTCATTGCCATTACGTCTCTGCGACATGTTAGTGAGCTACAGACGCTCACTGTACAAGAGCCATTCATACAAATTCACTCCAACAGGGTGGTGCTGCGCACTAACCCTACATTTCTTCCTAAAGTGGTTTCGCAGTTCCATGTCAATCAGACCATTGAGCTGCCCGCGTTCTTTCAAAACCCAGAGACAGTAGCAGAAAGAATGCTCCACACTCTTGATGTCAAACGAGCTTTGATGTACTACATCGATAGGACAAAGGGTTTTAGGAAGACACAACCACTCTTTGTTGCCTTTTCAGCCCAGCACAAAGGCAACCCCATTTCCAAAGCAGATATAGCCAGGTGGATCGTTAAGTGTATTCAGATGTGCTATCACAAGGCTAAGCGCACTTCAACGGTCCCCCCCAGAGCCCACTCCACCCGCAAGTTGGGGGCCTCCATGGCTTTCCTTGGTAATATCCCTTTGGAAGACATTTGTAGAGCAGCCACATGGTCTACCCCACACACATTTACTAAACACTACTGTGTAGATGTGCACTCCGAGCAGCTGTAGGGCAGGCTGTTCTAAAGACACTTTTTCAGACATCTGCAGCTGGCACAGGCGGCCGCCTATGATGGAGGGACTGCTATATATTCTATGCTATAGATATGAATTCAGCAGCCCACATGCCTCGAACTGAATATGCTACTTACCAGTATGCATCTGTTCTTGGCATGTAGGGCTGCTGACATTCATATCGCCCGCCCTCCTCCCCGGCGCCTGTAGCGGCTGCAGAATTTACACTTACTCTTAGCATGGCCATCGCTCACACTGTTACACTCAATCTTCGCCAATGGCTAAAAACAATCTGGGGATGGAGTCGATGCCCATGAGCACTGTAGTCCAGGGGAGGCGCCACCTATCTCGTGATACTTCGAAGACTCTTCCAGGACAACAATGTGCAATCATCCGGACCCAACAATAGGCGGCGATCTATGCTATAGATGTGAATGTCAGCAGCCCTACATGCCAAGAACAGATGCATACTGGTAAGTAGCATATTCATTACCATTACCTCCCTTAGACGAGTAGGTGAGCTACAGGCACTAACCATTCAGGAACCTTTCATGCAAATACACCACAATAAGGTAGTACTCCGTACAAACCCTAAATTTATGCCAAGTTATCTCCACTTTCCACATCAATCAGTCCATAGAATTGCCAGTTTTCTTTCAAAACCCGCAGTCCGTGGCTGAAAGAGCTCTACACACACTAGACGTTAAAAGAGCCCTGCTATATTAAGTTGACAGAACAAAATCATTCAGAAAGACAAAGCAACTATTCGTTGTCTTTTCATCACAACATAAGGGTAATCCCATTTCCAAGACAGGAATAGCCAGATGGATCGTTAAATGCATTCAAATATGCTATCAAAAAGCAAAGCACACTTTAACAGTCCCCCCAAGAGCACACAACACGCAAAATGGGGGCATCAATGGCTTTCCTAGGAAATATTCCCTTAGAAGACAAATGTAGAGCAGATACATGATCTACCATACACACTTTCACTAAACACTACTGTGTTGACCTGCAAGCTAAGCAACAAGCTGCTGTAGGCCAGGCTGTCCTTAAAACACTTTTTCAAACCACTGCAGCTGGTACAGGTAACCACCGCTAGAGGAGGAACTGCTATACAGTGTATGCTAAGATACGAATTCAGCAGCCCACATGCCTCGAACGGAAAATGCTTCTTACCAGTTTGCATCTGTTCTTGGCATGTAGGGCTGCTGACATTCATATCGCCCACCCCCCTCCCCGGTGCCTGTCACAGCTGCAGGGTTACCTTCTTAACATACATTTATATGGTCATCTCTTACTTTTCTATACTCCCTCTTTGCCACAATGGCGAAAAACAATCTGAGGATGGAGAAGATGCCCATGCGCACTGTAGTCCAGGGGAGGAGTCACCTATCTCGTGATACTTCGAAGACTCTTCCAAGACAACAAGGTGCAAACATCCGGACCAAAAAAGAACGTCGATTCGAGCAAAACAGCCTCAGGTATCGACAAGGGGAAGAAACCGGTCGACGACAGAACAAGGCCTACGCCCAAAACTAGCGTTGAGCCGAAACCGAAGGTGGACGAAAAGAAAACGGTCGAGCCGAAGCCCATCGAACCGAAAAAGGGCATCGAGCACAAACAGCAGGCTCCAAAACCACATAAAGACACTGCCGAACCGACACAAATACTCGGTCCGAAACAGGTTGTGAAGCCAGCAAAGGACGTTCAAACAACAAAACCTGTTGAAAAACGGCCAAAACCAATCCAAGCACCAAAAGCAGTCGACAGCACAAAAAGCATCGACCCAAGGACACCGAAACCAAGGGTTGCAGCGCCAAAACCAAAAACTGTGGAAGAGGAACTTCTTCACCCAGATCCCTCCACAGAAGACCAGTCAAAAATCTACATTGACCCAAAAACTGGCAAAGTGTCTGTCTATACCAAAAAGAAAAGACCTCTAACAACTGAAGATCTTTCTACGATCCCCCTAAAAAAAAGACTGTGCTACCTCTCCCATTTTATTTGAACCTATCACTCCTGCTATGCCTGCTACTCCTTATACCCCAACATCACCGGCACGCTCTGACTACGCCCCTGATGATCAGGACTTAGATGTAGGTTTTGGTTATCCACAAAACCCTCTTCAAGAGCCAAACACACAGCCATGGGGTGGAGGAGGGGAACCAGACACTGAAGGTACTCTACCCATTACAGACCCTGCAGTGTACCCTACTAAGCCATCACCCACAGAGGATACCGTAGCATTCAATTCACTACTGGATAGAGCAGCAACCTACCACAATGTAGAGATGCACTCTGATGCTGTAGAGGAAGACTTCCTTTTTGATACACTCGCAAGATCTGAGAGACACGTTAAAACACTCCCAATGCTAAAAGGGGTCTTAAAACATGCAAGTGACATCTTTAAAGACACTGCTAGGGCACGGGTCATAAACCCTAGAATTGAGAAAAAATACAGGGCTGCACCTACAGACCCTACATACATCAAAGGGCAGCTACCCCTTGATTCCTTGGTTGTATCCAACGCACGTAAGCGTGCAAACTCAGACTACTGGTGAGGCTGCACCACCAGACAAGGAGTCTAAAAATTTTGAGGTATCAGGCAAAAGAGTGGCGGCTCAGGCAGCAAACTCCTGGAGAATAGCCAATACACAGGCCTTGCTAGCCAGATATGATAGAGCGCACTACGACAGTTCGGAAGAAGTTCTCTAACACCTACCTGATCCATATAAACAGCAGGCAGATGAACTCATACAAGAGGGCAAGCTCATCACCAATGCATCCATTAAATGTGCCCTGGACACGGCAGACACAGCTGCCAGGTCCATCAATACAAGCGTGCTCCTAAGGCGCCACGCATGGCTTCGTAGCTCAGGCTTTAAGAATGAAGTCTAATCTACAATTCTTAATCGGCCAATCAACCCAGACTTTTTATTTGGCCCAGCAGTTGATTCAATCATGGACAAAATGAAAAAGGATGCAGAAACTGCAAAGTCTATGGGAGCTCTTCAGTCCCAACAACACCGGGGCTCCTTTCGTCGCTCCAATTATAAAGGAGGAACACGAGTAACATCACAGCAGTCCTCCAACTACAAGACTAACACACAATCAACATATAACAAGAACACCAGTAGGGGTGGTTATAGAGGAAACAATACAAAGGGAAGAGGTCGTGGAGGCAATGCAAATAGATCCTCCACTAACACTAAGCAATGACTTCTTCACACTACCCCCAGACCACATAACACCAGTCGGGGGAAGAATACAACAATTTCCACATGCCTGGTTAAATATCACCACAGACAAGTGGGTCAGGCAAATTATCCAACATGGCTATTGCCTAGAACTCACCTCCACCCACCATACCACCCGTGCACCGTCCCATGTCACAGGAACATATAACGCTCCTTCAGCAAGAGGTCATCAGTATGCTGCAAAAGGGGGCCATAGACCCAGTCCCACTGCAACATCAGGGAACAGGAGTATACTCCCTATATTTCCTAATTCCAAAGAAGGACGGGTCTCTCAGACCAATATTGGACCTCAGGCCCCTCAACATGTACATTCTGTCGGAGCATTTTCACATGCTCACTCTACAGCAAGTCTTGCCATTGCTTCGCCAGGGAGACTTCCTAGCAACCCTAGACCTCAAAGACGCATACTTTCATATTCCAATACACCCTGCTCACAGAAAGTACTTGAGATTCACCATTCAGGGACAACACTACCAGTTCAAGGTCCTGCCATTTGGGGTGACAACAGCTCCAAGAGTGTTCACCAAATGTCTAGCGACCGTGGCGGCACATCTCCGAAGGCAACACATCCATGTGTACCCTTATCTGGACGACTGGCTAATACAAGCGCCAACAGCCCAGCGATGAGCCGACAACATGTCAAAAACCATACACCTACTGCACAATTTAGGATTCTCACTAAACTATCCAAAGTCACATCTACAACCCTCCCACGTCCAACAGTATCTGGGAGCAACAATAGATACACTGTCAGCAAAAGCATATCCCAACACAGCACGGGTTCAGGGAATGCAAACGCTGATACAAAAGTTCAGACCCCAAAACTCACTGCCAGCTCGAGTGTTTATGCAGCTAATAGGCATGATGGCCACGTGCATATTCATAGTCCCTCATGCCAGACTACATATGCGTCCACTACAAGAATGCCTAGCAAGGCAGTGGAACCAGTCTCATGGGCAATTAAAAGACCTAGTGTTGGTGACCAGTCGAGCATACAACTCTCTGCATTGGTGGAATCCACAAAACCTTTGCAAAGGACGACTGTTTGAAGAGCCTGTTCCACAAATAGTTGTTACAGCGGACGCATCCCTAGTAGGATGGGGAGCCCATGTCCTACACTACACAGTACAGGGACTCTGGACTATACAGCAAAAGAAAATGCATATCAACCTCCTAGAGTTGATGGCCATATTTCTAGCACTGAAAGCTTTCGCGACACACTTACGCAACAAAGCTGTGTTGATCCGGACGGACAACATGACAGCTATGTATTACATTCAAAAGCAGGGAGGAACACACTCGCCACAGCTGTCGCACCTGGCTCAAGCAATGTGGAAATGGGCCATTCAGAGGAACATTTTCCTCATGGCAGAACATCTCCCAGGCAAGGACAACCAAGTTGCAGACCTATTAAGCAGGCACAGCCAACAAATGCACAAATGGGAAATTCCCCCCAAAGTGCTCCAACCATTCTTCCGGAAGTGGGGACACCCGGAAATAGATCTGTTTGCCACAAACGAAAACGCAAAATGCCAGTACTTTGCCGCCAGGTTCCCACATCCGCAGTCGTAGGGCAATGCGATATGGATGAACTGGTCAGGCAAATTTGCGTACCCTTTTCCCCCCAGCTCCATTATTACTGCTGGTGGCACGCAAAATGCGCCAACATTCCCTGACGCTAATTCTAGTTGCTCCCATGTGGGCGAGGCAACCATGGTACACAACGTTCCTAGAACTTTCAGTAGTACCTCATCAAAGACTGCGACTCACACCCAGCCTTCTAACTCAGAGCCATGGCGAAATCCAACACCCAGATCCGCAACAGCTGAACCTGGCGATCTGGCTCCTGAAATCCTAGAATTTGGATACCTCAACTTGCCTCCTGACTGCATGAATATTATCAGAGGCAAGGAAGCCCCCTACCAGAGCATGCTATGCTGCAAAGTGGAAACGTTTCGTCATTTACTGTTCCAACGATAACATTAACCCACTTGATGCTTCCACTCAAAACATCATCTGCTACCTATTGCACCTCCAACGGTGCAATTTAGCATTTTCTTCCATCAGAATACACCTAGCTGCGTTAGCAGCATATCTGCAAAACAGGCAACACCTTTCACTATTTAGGGTGCCAGCGTTTAAACCGTTTATGGAAGGACTTAAACGCGTAATTCCTCCAAGACACCCACCTTCACCAGTCTGGAATCTAAATGTTGTCTTAACCAGACTAATGGGACCACCTTTTGAACCACTACATTCATGCGAACTACAATTTCTTACTTGGAAAGTGGCTTTCCTTATTGCCATTACTTCGCTTCGAAGAGTTAGTGAGCTGCAAGCCCTAACTATTCAAGAGCCATTCATTCAAGTACATGCAAATAGAGTAGTTCTTAGAACAAACCCTAAATTCATGCCAAAGGTGGTATCTCATTTCCATATAAATCAAACAATAGAACTGCTAGCGTTCTTTTAGAACCCACAAACAGTAGCTGAAAGGGCCTTGCATACCCTAGACGTCAAAAGAGCTCTGCTATATTACATAGACAGAACTAAAAAATTTCGGAAGACAAAACAATTGTTTGTTGCCTTCTCTCCACAACACAAAGGTAATCCTATTTCAAAATCAGGTATAGCCAGATGGATAGTTAAGTGCATCCAAATATGTTATTTGAAGGCAAAACGCACCTTAACAGTTCCCCCTAGGGCGCATTCAACACGCAAGCTAGGAGCATCTATGGCTTTCCTAGGAAATATTCCTTTACACGAAATTTGTAGAGCAGCCACATGGTCCACCACACATACATTTACAAAACACTACTGTGTGGATGTACACTCAAAACAGCAAGCTGCTGTAGGGCATGCTGTTCTCAAAACTCTTTTCCTGACTGCTGCAGCTGACACAGGTAGCCACCGCTAAGGGAGATACTGCTATACATTCTATGCACAGATATGAATTCAGCAGCCCACATGCCTCAAACGGAATATGCTACTTACCAGTATTCATCTGTTCTTGGCATGTAGTGCTGCTGATATTCATATCGCCCACCCACTTCCCCGGTGCCTGTCGCAGCTGTAACATTCACTCTTTGCATGGACATCTTACTGTACTATACTCCATCTCTGCCACAATGGCGAAAAACAATCTGAGGATGGAGAGGATGCCCATGCGCACTGTGGTCCGAGGGAGGAGCCACCTATCTCGTGATACTTCTAAGACTCTTCCAGGACAACAATGTCAAATTATCCGGACCCAACACTAGGCGGCGATCTATGCACAGATATGAATATCAGCAGCCCTACATGCCAAGAACAGATGCATACTGGTAAGTAGCATATTCCTTATCGTAGCCTCTTAAGAAATTTGGGCAAAAAGGATTCTGTTTGGGAGACAGATGACACTGATTGTGTATGTGAATACTTATATGTACATGATTGTTTTGTGTATCACCTTTTGTTGTTTATTTTTTCGTATGTATATGTAGATATTTGATGTGCTTTCTGGCAAATATATACATACAAACATCTGGATCTCAGACTGTTGTGAGTGCCTCGCTAAGAAGATAAATGGTGTTGAAGAGAATATTTCTCGTATGAGGGATTAAGGTTTCCTTCAGGTTTAAGAATTACCTTGGTTGTTTGATCGATTCCACCGCATGATCATTTTTTCCTGTTTTATTTTAGGCAAAGCACCCCCCAACCTTCCTCCCGGAGTACCACCGCTTCTTCCAAACCCATACATCATGGCACCTGGTCTCCTTCACCCCTATCCGGTGAGTCTTTCTGACTGAACCCTTTGTGATCACTGAGGTATAGATTGAGACTTTAGCATGCCAGTAGACCCTTAACAGCTAGTTCCATTGCTATGAAGGGGGGGGGGGGACAGAGCGTGCAAAATAAATGGGAACTTATTCTAGATGCAATCAGACAGCCTTTGCCTGCCTGGGTTGCTGCTCATGCCTCCAACAGTTTATGAATTTGCAAATTGTTTACTACTGGTCTTTACATCCATTATGAAACTTTATATTGTATCTGTATGCAGTTTGGCGGTGTTGCTAGAGTATATTCTATACCTGTGCTAGGTCCTGTTTTGTTAAAGTAGAACATTGTCAGAGTGGAGAAACTAAGGCTAGAGTGTGTATGTAATCCAGGGTACACTATAAAGTGGGGAAAGGTAACCTGCATCACTTTCTGGTTTTCAAGTGTGGTCCTAGGATATGCTAAATGACCTGTATGAGAATCTACTTCTATTACTCTAGTGAAAATGTGCCTTTAATTTGTGCAAGAAAAGGAGAACGAGACCAGTAAATTAAGTGAAATAGTGGAAACTTGTGGGAGGCTTGAAAAATAGTTTGCATGCTTTGGAATGTGCTCATACCTTGTGGGTAATTGGAATGATAAACGAATGGTGATCAATTGGGCTAGTTCTAAATATGTGCAGGTTTTTTTTCTTAACTGATTCATAAACCTGGATTTTCATCAGTCTGCACAATTACTTTCTTCAGTGTTCTGGTAGGTTTAGTGCACTTAATTATATTTTCAAATGTTCTTATCTTCCTTTCTCAGCCACAGGTCTATGGCTATGAGGATCTGCAAATGCTCCAGACAAGATTTCCTTTGGTGAGTGTATGTGAATATCAATGGTGCGAGGGCAGGTTGGAACCTGAGACGAGTGAATTAGTAAAGGTTTAATAGCTGTAGATCTTCTTGTAATTTCCCACTGACTGAACTTTTGTTTTATTTTGTACTAGACCAGTGATTTACTTTTTATGTCCATTTGAAAGCCCAAATTTCATTATAGGGAAGCTAATTTGTTCAGATTTGGCAGTAAAGAGGCACCAGATCTTCATTCCTGTGAGAAACTGCCCTCTTTCTTGCATGGTATGCCCCCACTTGTTGCTGAATTGCTGATGTGCTTTGACTGAGTGTTCCCTGGGCTCCTGCCTGTCAGGTACTCAGGGCTTGTGTTCCGTCCCTAAAACCTGCATTGAAGCCTTAACCCAATTGGCATCTCTGGCCACATGTCAGCCGCTGGTAAAAGATACCATAGGTACCCAGGCCCTGTGCCCTGACACACACACACTGCCTTTGCAGGCTGCGTGTCTCGGTGCAGAACAAAAGTAGACATGACACACATCCCTGTGTGCCAAGCCCACAAAACACTGCCCTGGCATAAATCAGTCACCCCTCTATCTGGGTGCCCTATGCCAGTGGTAAGGGTACAGGTGCATGAGCCCTGTACACCTACAGTACCCAGGTCCATTCCTGGGCAGTAAGTGCAGTGCTGCCTGTAGGAAGGTGGATATCTGACTATGGTTACCCCAATTTTTTTGCCTGGTGTTTTGCTGGTTTTTGACTTAGTTGGCCTGGGAACCTGCTATTCAGGACCCCAGGCTTCCTGCTCTCTCTGTTAAAATTACAACCATGTACCTTAGGTGCATTTACCAATTGGTACTGGGCCACCTTATCAGTCCCTGTACAGTATACCTTAGGTATCCAGGGCATAGGTGTACCCAGGGCCTACCAGGGGCTGAAGCATGTATTATGCCACCCCTGGCTGGCCATCTAAATCTGACACAACTGGCTGCACGACAGCTGGGGCAAGGTGGTGTAATCACCCTTTGCTGTAGATATAGTGTTCGAGGCATATGGGCTGCAGATGGTACATTTATGAATAGATCGCCATCTGGTGTTGGGCTCGGATGATTGCACTTTGTTTTTCTTCTGGAGAAGTCTTTGTCGTCATAGATGACTCCTCCTCTCGGTGTTAGTGCGCATGGGCATCGGCTCCATCCTTAGATTGTTTTTTTCCGCCATCGGGTTCGGATGAGGATCGAAGCGCTCCGGACCGACTTCAACAAAGAAGGTTATAACCGGCGCGTATTCCTTTCCAAATCGACGGTATCGTTATCGAACGCGACTTTACTCCATACCGACGCGGTTCGAAGGACGACGACTACGAGAAACTCGACGTAGTCCAGCCCGGGGTCCATGGAAAGGACTCCATTCAAAAAATGTCCAACGTGTGGTGCTAAGTTCCCACACAAGGACCTACACGAGGTGTGCAACCTCTGCTTGTCCCCTGAACACGAATCCAGGGACTGTGAGGCCTGTGCAGCGTTCTCTTCAAAGTCGACGATTAGAAACCGTCGAGCCCGAAGACACGAGGTATCGAGAATGCAGTCACAAGCAATCCCGGAGCTGTTCGAGGACCAGCACCCAGAAGAGGAGGAAGAAGAGGCCGACGAGGCGGGGTCTGAAGCGGACGAGTCTGACGTCGAGGAAATCGACGTCCAACAAACCGTGAGTGACGACGTCCCTTTACCAAAAAACAGACCCCCCACGGTATCGACCCTGCCTTCGAGCCCGGTCAGAAAACCGAAAAAAGTTTCCAACGCCCCGCCTTCGAGCCCGGCAACGAAACAGAAACCGAAACACTCGGTCTCCCATCATAGTGGTTCCGGCTCCGATAAACGGACCACATCGACACCGAAGCTCCAAGTCAAGGAAAGCTCGAAGTCGAAGCAGTCCATGTCGACACCGAAGCACGCTTCGGCGTCAAACACCCTCGACACCGGGGACATCTTCGATACCGAAGAAATCTGATCCGAATAAAATTTCGGCACCGAAAATACAAATGGACATTCAAAAGAAAAAACACCTTTCGGACCCGAAAACTGCGGTACCGACACAGGAACACGGGACTGATCCTAAACAAAAGACTCTGTTTATTGACCCAAAGACTGGCAAGGTAGTCACAGAACTACCTAAAAAGAGGAAGAATGAACATTCGGACGACAAGACTCATCCGAAGAAGAGAACAATGGGGACGAATACAACTCCTCCCTCTTCTCCCAAACCTAGACACACACCATCTTCTCCTCTTCCTCACAATAGGCCAAATATTCCTCCCACACGACCATCTACACCTACAACAGATGTAGAGTGACACAGGGGAGGGGGAACATCCTGGGGATGATGAAGACACAATCCCAGAGGAGGCAGACCCATGGGAAGAGTATAATGTAGGGTCAGATAATGATACCGACCCTGAATTGTATCCCTCAAAACCTTCACCTCCTGATGACAATACTGGGTTTGCACAACTCATTAATAGAGCAGCAACATATCATAAGGTAGAACTACATGCAGAACCTCAAATACAGGACTTCTTATTAGAAACACTACCTACTGCACAAAGAACATCAGGAACACTACCAATGCTTAAGGGCCTTCTCAGTCATACAGCAGAGATATTCAAAGACCCAGTGAGGGCTAGGGTATTGAACCCAAGAATCGATAAAAAATATAGGGCAGCTCCAAAAGACCCAATATACATTAAAGGGCAAATTCCTCTAGACTCACTAGTGGTCACAAACGCTCGTAAGAGAGCAAACTCTTTATCTACAGGAGAAGCTCCACCTCCTGACAAAGAGTCTAAACTAATAGATGCCTCTGGCAAGAGAGTAGCATCTCAAGCGGCAAACAGTTGGCGCATAGCTAATACGCAAGCACTACTTGCAAGGTATGACAGAGCGCATTATGATGAGTTAGAAAAACTCATCACACATCTCCCTAAAGAACATCAGAAGAGGGCAGATCAACTCATACAAGAAAGAAGTTAATTACTAACACTTCAATAAAGTGCGCCCTAGACGCGGCAGAAACTGCAGCAAGGTCTACAAACACAAGCATCATGTTAAGGAGACATGCATGGCTCAGAGTATCAGGGTTCAAACAAGAGGTACAAACATCGTTACTGAACCAACCTTTTGATGGGAAAACACTTTTCGGCACAGGGACAGATGAGGCCCTAGAAAAGATGAAGGATACCGAAACGGCTAAATCAATGGGAGCATTGCAACAGCCGACACAAAGAGGTTCCTTTCGTAGATCCACCTATAGAGGAGGATCCAAAAATACAGGTACAAGCCAGCAGCAAACCTCTTTTACACCTACATCACCCAGAGGTAATTCTAGAGGTGGATACAGGGGTAACAACAACAAGGGTAGAGGTCGCGGAAACAACAACAACCGCAACTCTCCAACCCCAAAACAGTGACTTCATACAGCTCCCCCCAGACCATATAACACCGGTCGGGGGACGCCTATCACAGTTCCTACCTGTCCGGGAGAACATCACATCAGACAGGTGGGTAAGACAAAGTTCGAGGCATGTGGGCTGCTAAATTCATATCTTAGCATTAGATCGCCGCCTAGTGTTGGGCTCGGATGATTGCACATTGTTGTCCTGGAAGAGTCTTCGAAGTATCCTGAGATAGGTGGCTCCTCCCCTGGACTACAGTGCGCATGGGCATCGGCTCCATCCCCAGATTGTTTTTTTCCGCCATTGGGTTCGGATGTGGTCTCGACGTCTTACTGTCGGAACCAAGTAACACTATCTTTTACCGGCCAAAAGGCCTCGATTTTCTTGCGTCGGTATTGTCTGCGCTCGGTCTCGAGTCTTCCGTCTCTTGAAGCCGGAATAAGCGGAGTTTTCTTCGCTTTCTAAACTTTGAGGCCTTCTCATCGCGACACGACAGCAAGCCTTTACGGACATGGAGCGGAGCCCGTTTAAGTACTGCCCGCTCTGTGGGTCCAAGTACCCACACATCGATCTACACCCCGTGTGTAACAAGTGCCTTTCACCGGACCACGACGACGGCAAGTGCAAGGCCTGTGCACAGTTCCGCTCCAAGAAAACTCTCAAGCTTCGGCGCGCGGTGCGCTTGGAAGCTAGGCAAGCGGCCCCAGATCCGGAGAACATCTTCGGCGACCCGGAAGAAGAGGTCCAGGGTCACCTTCTACAAATCTCCCCATCACAGACGGAGGTCGAGGCGGATCCGGGAGACGACGACGGAGTCGCGGGTCAGGTCCTCGAATACGTCGAAGAGGTAGGAGACGACGATGAGATTTATGGGGCCGCGGCGGATAGCTCTGCGGACGAGCTCTGCCCCGAAGGTTACGAGGATACCGACCGGGACACGGGATCGCCTGTCGGCCTTACCCAGGACCCGTTGCCGCAAGCCACAGCCCCGCCTTCGGGCCCGGCTACGGACTCACTTGCTGGGCACGCTGTTTCGAAACCGAAACTGAAACCGTCTGGGTCGTCAACACCTAAAATGGCCGACCCGAAATCGAAACTGAAACCAAAGGACTCGAGTGTCCCTAAGATGGCTGCCGTGCCTGTGAAGAAGTCGGTGCCCGTCACCCCGTCGGCTCCGTCGACCTCCGGTCCGCAGAAGCCGAGGAAGTCTGTCGATTCCGATGCTCCGAAATCGAAACCGACGCCCGAGGAAGGGGCCCCCAAGAAAGATGGTCGGCACGGATCAGCGGCTCCGGCGCCGTCCAAGCCCGCCAAGGTCGGCTCCAAAGAGGCTACGCCCAAGAAGTCTGCGCCCCGGCCTCAAGATTCGGAGGTGCCGAAGACGGTTTCCGCGCCCAAAACGCACAAGGCCCGCGAGGACGTCGGATCCGAGGGACCGCTCAAAGCATCCTTGTCGGCGACGAAACCCACTGGCAGTGTACCGTCCCCCATTGCGGAGTCACTGCAGAGAATCAGGGAGAAAGCCTTTGCTCCATCGGCTCCGATGCCATCACCGCAGCCGCAAAAGGACGCTCCGGCTAAGCCTTCTGGGAAACTCCTTTTTCTCTTGCCACCTAAGGAGGCGCCGAAAGCGTTTTCGACGAAATCGGCTCCGAAACAGGGTTCCTCGCTGCCTGACCCTCTTCCACGTCGTGTACTCGAATCGGAAGACGATTCAGAGCATTTCATCGATGCTGCCACCGGCAAGCTGACACTCTATAAACGGAAGATCACTTCGGAGCCGGTGGACCCCTACGTCATCCCGTTGAAAAAGAAGAGGGTGCCCCTTGACGCCTCAGGCCTCACGGAACCGATTCAGCCTCCTCCAAGACGGAGCCCTACTCCCTCCCCAGAACACTCTGTGGGTGAGGAATATGATGAGGATGAACAGTACAATTTCCCTATCGATGAACCTGATGTACAACCAGATTCTTACGACGACACTGGTGACCAGAACACCCAAGGTGTGGGCCAAGACCCGCAGACCTTTAATGCACGTGCATCCCCGACTGAGGACTCAGCTGGATTTCATGCACTAATTGAACGGGCGGCAGCCAATCATGATGTGGACATGCATGCCGACCCGGTTGAAGAAGACTTCCTTTTTGACACCTTTGCCATATCTGAAAGGACAGTAAAGACACTTCCTATGCTGAAAGGTGTTCTCAAACATGCTGGGGACATTTTTAAGGAGCCTACAAGGGCGAGAGTGGTCAACCCTCGCATTGAAAAGAAGTACAGGCCTGCGCCTGCGGACCCCGTCTACATCCGGGGACAATTGCCACTGGACTCTCTTGTGGTTGCCAATGCCAGGAAACGTGCCAACTCCCAGACAACGGGTGAAGCTCCTCCCCCGGATAAGGAGTCCAAAGTGCTTGAGGCAGGAGGCAAAAGAGTGGCTGCACAGGCGGCAAACTTTTGGCGCATCGCAAATACACAGGCGCTCCTGGCGCGTTATGATAGGGCGCACTACGACACCCTAGAACAGGTTATACAACACCTGCCCCCACAGTTCCAAGAAGGCACCAAAATGCTTATTGAGGAAGGAAAGCTAATATCAAACGCAGCCATCAAGTGTGCACTTGACGCTGCGGACACAGCTGCTAGGGCTATCAACACTAGCGTTATGCTGAGAAGACAAGCCTGGCTACGCATCTCAGGGTTTAAGCAGGATATTCAAACAACAATTCTGAATCAGCCAGTCAATCCTGATAGTCTGTTTGGTCCGGATGTTGACACCACCCTAGAGAAAATAAAGAAGGACACGGAAACTGCTAAGTCTATGGGGGCCCTGCAGTCCCAACAGTTTCGTGGCAGCAATTTTCGTCGCTCAGGTGCACGTGGAGTCACCAGAGGACAGATGGGTCAACAATCCCAGTTCTCCAAAGGTGGGGCGCAATCCTCGTTCACTAAACAGAACAAGGGAGGTTATAGGAATAACAGCAACAGAGGTCGCGGCAGAGGAAACAACAGCTCCCGCGCCTCTACTCCAAGCAAACAGTGACTTTCTGTCACTGCCCCCCGACCACATAACACCTGTCGGGGGGAGACTGCAGCAGTTCCTGCCCGTCTGGAGAAACATCACCACAGACAGGTGGGTGCGACAACTAATCCAGTATGGTTATTGCCTAGAGCTGAAATCCACTCCACCCAACATCCCACCGAGGCAAAGGCCTATGTCCGCAGAGCACTTGCACTTATTGCAGCAGGAAGTGGTGGCGATGCTGCAAAAAGGCGCAATCGAGCTCGTGCCGGTGGGGGAGGAAGGCACAGGGGTATATTCCCTGTACTTCCTTATTCCAAAGAAGGACGGTTCTCTCAGGCCCATTCTCGATCTACGTCCCCTCAACCTGTACATACTGTCAGAGCATTTCCATATGCTTACACTACAGCAGATTCTTCCCTTGCTAAACCAGGGAGACTTCTTAGCGACCTTAGATCTCAAGGATGCTTATTTCCACATTCCACTACACCCGTCACACAGGAAATACCTCAGGTTCACTATTCAAGGCAGGCACTACCAATTCAAAGTCCTACCCTTCGGAGTCACTACGGCCCCGAGGGTGTTCACCAAGTGTCTAGCGACAGTGGCGGCGCACCTCAGGAGGCAGAATATCCATGTCTACCCCTACCTAGACGACTGGCTCGTACAAGCCAAGTCAGAGCAACAGTGCGCCGCAGACATGTCGACTACAATTCACCTTCTTCACGATCTGGGTTTCTCCCTAAATTACCCAAAATCGCATCTTCAGCCGGCACATGTCCGGCAGTTCCTGGGTGCTACGATCAACACCCTGACAGCCATGGCTCAGCCGAACCAAGTCAGAATCGACAGCATTCAGTCACTGATCCAACGATTCCGACCAAGACACTCCCTGCCAGCGAGAGTGTTCATGCAGTTGATTGGCATGATGGCCTCCTGCATCTTCATAGTCCCTCACGCACGGTTACATATGCGCCCGCTCCAGGAGTGCTTAGCGAATCAGTGGACACAGGCTCGTGGGCAATTGACAGACCTAGTGTTGGTTACCAGTCGGGCATACGACTCTCTGCATTGGTGGACTCCACACAACCTTTGCAAGGGCCGACTGTTCCACGAGCCCGTGCCGCAGATTGTCCTGACGACGGACGCATCTCTCCAGGGCTGGGGAGCACATGTGCTCACTTACACAGTGCAGGGACTATGGACGACGCAGCAACAGAAGATGCACATCAACTATCTGGAACTGATGGCAATCTTCATGGCGCTCAAGTCCTTCATTGTACATCTGAGCAACAAGGTCGTGCTAGTCCGGACGGACAACATGACCGCGATGTACTACATTCAGAAACAGGGGGGCACCCACTCGCCACAGCTGTCTCATCTGGCTCAGAGCATGTGGAAGTGGGCCATTCAGAGGAACATTTTCCTCATGGCAGAACACCTCCCGGGCAAGGACAATCAGATGGCGGATCTGCTCAGCAGATACAGCCATCAGATGCACGAGTGGGAGATACACCCTTCTGTTCTCCACCCGTTCTTCCAGCAGTGGGGTCATCCGGAGATAGACCTGTTCGCAACAAAGGAGAACGCAAAATGCCGACTCTTTGCCGCCAGGTTCCCTCACCCACAGTCGCAGGGGAATGCGATATGGATGAACTGGTCAGGCAAATTTGCATACGCTTTTCCGCCAGCCCCTCTAATACCGCTGGTCGCAAGAAAGCTAAGGCAGCACTCCATGACTCTCGTCCTGGTTGCTCCAACGTGGGCACGACAAGCTTGGTACACCACGTTCCTCGAACTCTCAGTGGTGCCGCATCAAAGACTGCGCCTCACGCCCAGTCTTTTGACGCAGAACCATGGAGACATTCAGCATCCAGATCCACGACAGCTCAACCTGGCGATCTGGCTCCTGAAGTCCTAGAGTTTGGATACCTTAACCTACCTCCAGAATGCATGAGTATCATCAAGGAGGCGAGGAAACCAACTACTAGAGCATGCTATGCTGCTAAGTGGAAGCGTTTTGTCATCTACTGTACGTCCAATGACATCAACCCACTAGATGCATCTATTCCCAACATCATCTGCTATCTGTTACATCTCTACAAGTGCAATCTGGCGTACACTTCCATTAGGATACATCTCTCAGCCATAGCGGCTTATCTTCAGAACAGGCAGCACCTCTGTCTTCAGAGTGCCCGCCATTAAAGCCTTCCTTGAAGGTCTGAAGAGAGTCATTCCCCCAAGAACACCACCAGCTCCGGTGTGGAACCTCAACGTCGTTCTCACCAGACTGATGGGGCCACCATTTGAGCCACTGCACTCGTGTGAGCTCCAATTCCTTACGTGGAAAGTGGCCTTTCTGATAGCTATTACATCTGAAAGAAACAGGTTAGTATTAGATTCCTTACCTTAGAATATCCCCAGGCGTCAGTCTGGATCCGGAAACTTTTGCGTAGCAGTACCCCTGCGCGTCGGTAGGCGTCGTCTGCAGGCGTCCCCTGCGGCTCCGCGTCGTCGGCGTCGTGCGCCGTGATGACGTCGCTGGAGTATATAGACGCCGCCTCCGCGCGCTGACGTCAGTTCTTCTTTTTTCCGCGCCAGTTAGCGCAGATCCGAAGAGCAGTACTCCGGTCTTTTGACCAAGTTTTTTGTTAACTGATTGATCTTTACGGTGCCGGTAGGATGCCCGGTTTCAAGAGTTGTGACGAGTGCGACCGCATGATGTCGGTCACCGACCACCATCGACTCTGCCTCCGGTGTCTGGGCGCGGACCACGACGTGGAGTCCTGCGTCGACTGTCGGGCCTTGACTGGAAAAGCTAGGCGGGAGCGGTCCCGCAAGCTTCTCGAACTCCGGTTGTCGGCCCCGCGTCGAGAGCGGTCCCGGTCCGGTCGGAGGTCGAGGGAGCGGTCGAGGGAGCGGTCGCGGAGCCGCCATGGGCGCTCCGGGAGTCGCCACCATTCCTCCGGCTCGTCAGGTAAGCACAAGAAGTCGGGGCGTCGCCATCGCACCCCCGACTCCCCCCGACGCCCGCGTGCTGCGGCCGGGGGCTCGGGTGACCCCACCCCCGCGGTCCCGCATGGGTCGCCGACGCCGTCTACCCCACACCTGTCGGTCCCTGGGGAAGGCGCGTCGCGTGAGGAGATCGAGGCCTTCCTCATTGCTATGAGGGCGAGGTCTTCTCCGGCGGGGCCTTCGGCGCCTGCGGGCCCGTCGGTCCCGTCTGGGGGCCCGAGCGGTTCGGGTGCTCCTGCCCCGGCGCCGCCGGTGGCTCCGGCCCCGGCGCCGCTGGTTCCCTCTGGTTCGTCGCCGGCTGGTCTCCCGGCCTCTCCGGCGTCGGTTCCTGTGGGCCAGCCCATGGTACCGCCCCCGCGTGGTGCAGCGACTCCGCCGTCGGCTCCGGCCGGCGTCGGGTCCCCGGCACCGACGCCGCGCGGCGCCACCCCCCTTTCCTCCCCGACTCCGGACTCGGAGCCGGACCGGCGTCGGCCGACGCCGGACCCGACGCCGATGGGGCCCGTTGACCCCGATGTCTATATCGTCGACCCAGAATATGGGTATGACGAGGAGGAGTATGGAGAGGGTTGGGAGGGGTCTGAGGACCCTCTATCCCGTGCCTGCCAGTACGATGTGGACTGGGTAGGTGATCTGGGTGATGCCAGTGGCCTGGACGAGTCGCCCAACCCTGGGTTTGTCTCTCCGTCCCCTGTGGCGTCCGAGGCGGGTGCTGCCTATTCGGTGGTCCTGATGAGGGCTGCCAAGGCCTTACACCTTGAGCTCCCCGTCGCGAAGGTCAAACCGAATATCCTGACGGAAGTTTTTAAACCGCAGTCATGCCCCCAGGAGCCTCTGCTGCCGTTTAATGAGGCCCTGACGGATGTCCTTCTGGGCACCTGGTCCAGGCCCGCCTCTGGTGCGCCGGTTGACCGGAACGTTGCCAGGCGTCACCGTCCCTGCGCGGACGACCCTGCCTTCCTGTCCACCCATCCCTCCCCGGAGAGTCTGGTGATCCAGGCCTCCACTTCGCAGTCCGCATTTCCGTCGGCTCCGCCCGACCGGGAATCAAAGAGGTACGACCAATTCGGAAAGAAAGTGTTTTCCTCTTTGAGTGCTGGGCTGCGGTCTTGTAACACCGCGTGCCTCTTGGGCCGCTACACCCACTCCCTGTGGGATACGGTCGAGGAGTGTTTGCCGCAATGCCCCCAGGAAGTGCGGGACAAGCTCACCCGGGCCTTTGTTGAAGGCCGGGATGCGGCGCGGTACTCGATCCGTTGTGGTCTGGACACCACGGACTCACTGGGACGGGCCATGTCCACTACGGTGGCGATTCGTCGCCATGCCTGGCTGAGATCTGCCAACTTCTCACCAGACGTCCAAAATACGCTTATGGACATGCCATTTGATGGCAGTCGCCTATTTGGTGACAAAGCGGACCACGCGCTGGAGCGCTTCAAGGACTCCAGGGTCACGGCCAAGTCCTTGGGTCTCTCGACCCAGACCCAGCGCCAGCAGACGGGTTCGTTTCGGCCCTTTCGTGGCCAAGGGAGAGGAGGTCCCACACGTGCTGCCAGCCACGCGGCGCAGAGCGCTCCCCAGCGCGGTGGCGCCCGTGGTTTCCGCCGTGGTGGCGGTAGAGGCCAGCGTCGTGGTCAGTCCACGCCTCCCTCCGCTGCGGCATCCAAGCCTTCCTAGTCCGAGCTTTCGGGCTCACGTGACGCCAGTGGGTGGCAGGGTTCGCCATCACCACTCCCGCTGGCGCGCGATAACATCGGACAGGTGGGTGCTGCAGCTTGTCCGAAGGGGCTATGCCCTCCCCTTCGAGTCCACTCCTCCAGCCATGCCACCGCAGAACCACCGTGTGTCGGGGGACCACTTGACACTTCTGCAGGAGGAAGTTACGGCCCTCTTGGCCAAGGGGGCCATCGAGCGCGTTCCTGGGCCAGAAGTAGGGTGTGGTTGCTACTCCCACTACTTTCTGGTACCCAAGAAGGACAAGGGAGGCCTGCGTCCTATCTTGGATCTACGGAACGTCAACGGCTTCCTCCGGAAGGAGAAGTTCAAGATGTTGACTTTGGCTCAGGTCTTGGCTGCTCTAGACCCGCAAGACTGGATGGTAGCGTTGGACTTGCAGGATGCGTACTTTCACATCCCCGTCCTGCCGGCCCACCGGCGTTACCTGCGGTTCACGGTAGGCCACGAGCATTTTCAGTTTATCGTGCTCCCATTCGGCCTTACCAGCGCCCCACGGGTGTTCACGAAAGTGATGGCGGTGGTCGCAGCTCATCTGCGCCGGTTAGGGGTTTCAGTCTTCCCCTACCTCGACGACTGGCTGTTGAAGGCGGGCTCGCCCCAGACAGTCGTCCACCACCTTCAGATGACGGCAGACCTCCTGCACGAGTTGGGGTTTTCCATCAATGTGCCGAAATCACACCTGTGTCCCTCTCAAAAGCTCCTTTTCATCGGAGCGGTTCTCGACTCGGCGCAGTTTCGGGTTTATCCCCCGGAACGGCGGGTCCGGGATATTCAGGCTCTGATTCCCATCTTTCAGCCGTTATCCCGGGTTTCGGTCAGGTTGACGCTGCGGCTTCTGGGGCTGATGGCCTCCTGCATCCTTCTGGTGCATCACGCCAGATGGCGGATGCGGGCTCTGCAGTGGGACCTGAAGTTTCAGTGGGCCCAGCATCAGGGCAACCTATCCGACCATGTCCTGATCTCGGAGGGCACTGCGAGACAGTTGCAGTGGTGGCTTACAGACCGCGATTGGGTCAGGGGCAGATCCCTCTCCCTTCCCCAGCCGGAGCACGTGGTTGTGACGGACGCGTCCCTCCAAGGCTGGGGTGGCCACTTGGGAGAGGCGGAGATCAGAGGCCTCTGGTCTCCGGCGGAGTCCCGGCTCCATATCAACATGTTGGAGCTGCGGGCGATTCGCCTGGCACTGAAGGCATTCCTCCCCTTTGTCAACGGGAGTGTAGTGCAGGTGTTCACGGACAACACCACCGCCATGTGGTACTGCAACAAACAGGGCGGTGTGGGGTCGTGGACCCTTTGCCAAGAGGCTCTGCGCCTCTGGCAATGGCTGGAACGTCAGGGCGTGACTCTGACGGTTCAACACCTGGCAGGTTCTCTGAACGCCAGGGCGGACGAACTCAGCCGTCGGTGCTCGGTGGATCACGAATGGCGTCTGAACTCGGATGTGGCGAGAGGCCTCTTTCAGCAATGGGGAGAGCCTTGGTTAGATCTATTCGCCACAGAAGAGAACGCGCAATGTCATCAGTTCTGCGCGTTGGAGTTTCCAAGACGGCACTCGCTCGGCGACGCCTTTCGGCGCGAGTGGAGTTGCGGTCTGTTGTACGCCTTTCCGCCTATACCACTTCTGCCCAGAGTGCTGAAGAAGATCAGGCGCGACCGGGCCCAAGTTATCCTTGTGGCTCCGGACTGGGCTCGAAGGTACTGGTATCCCGAGCTACTCAGCATGACAGTCGGTCCCTCGATCCGCCTGCCCCTTCAGGAGGACCTTCTGTCGCAGCAGCAGGGGACGGTCCTCCACCCGAACCTGTCCAGTCTCCACCTCCATGCGTGGAGATTGAGCGGCGACAGTTGAGGCCATTTGACTTGCCTCCTGAAGTCTGTGATGTCATTCTGGCAGCCAGGCGTCCCTCCACAAAGTCGGTATACGCCTGCCGGTGGAACAGATTTGTGGCATGGTGCACAGCAAAGGCTGTGGATCCCCTTTCTGCCCCTCTATCTGAGGTTCTCCTCTTCCTCCTTTCCCTTGCCCAGCAGGGCTCTGCTCTGGGCACTATCAAGGGCTATCTTTCTGCCCTTTCCGCCTTCTTGAGGCTACCTGATCAGCCATCTTTGTTCAAGTCCCCTATTGTGTTAAGATTCTTAAAGGGCATCACGCACATGTATCCTCCAGCTCCGTTCGTGATGCCTCAGTGGGACTTGAACCTGGTTTTGACTTTCCTGATGTGCGCTCCCTTTGAGCCCCTTCATTCCTGTCCTCTCCGTCTTCTCACCTTAAAGACGGCCTTCCTGGTAGCCATCACCTCTGCCAGGAGAGTGAGTGAGCTCCAGGCTCTTTCTGTTCAACCTCCTTTCTTGTCTGTTCATCCTGATAAGGTGGTTCTTCGGACCAGACCTTCTTTCCTGCCCAAGGTAGTCTCTGCTTTTCACATTGGGCAGTCCATCACCTTGCCCTCCTTCTTCCCGCCTCCGCATCCTTCAAAGGATGAAGAGCGGCTCCATCGTCTGGACCCAAAACGTGCGCTTTCATTCTATATGGATCGCACACGCCAGTTCCGGGTGGATGACCAACTGTTTGTTGGCTACGTGGGTGAGAAGAAGGGAAGGGCGGTACAGAAACGGACCATCTCTCGGTGGGTCGTCCTGTGCATCAAAGCATGCTACTCTTTGGCTCGGAAGGAGCCTCCTGTTGGGCTGAGGGCCCATTCCACTCGGGCCACGGCGGCTTCTACTGCCCTGGGCCGGGGAGTCCCTTTGCAGGACATTTGCCAGGCGGCCACGTGGGCCTCGCTGCACACCTTTGCGAGGCACTACTGCCTGGACAGTCAAGTCCGGAGGGATGGCTTCTTTGGCCGTTCGGTCCTCCAGGACTTTCTGGTGTAGGTTGTATTGGTTCGCAGACCCACCACCGGGGTTGGTATTGCTGGGGTATCTATTCTAAGGTAAGGAATCTAATACTAACCTGTTTCTTTCAGATGAACAAGTTACTTACCTTCGGTAACGATATATCTGTAAGAAACAGTAGTTAGTATTAGATTCCTTACCGCCCCGCCCATCCTCCCCGTTCTGCGAACTGATACCTAGGGTTAGGGACATCCCTTTCAGGGCCCTAGTTTCAAATGGCACCAGTGTTGGTTCTCACATGGCTCTGCGTGTTCTGGCGCGGAAAAGCTGTGTGCAAAGAACTGACGTCAGCGCGCGGAGGCGGCGTCTATATACTCCAGCGACGTCATCACGGCGCACGACGCCGACGACGCGGAGCCGCAGGGGACGCCTGCAGACGACGCCTACCGACGCGCAGGGGTACTGCTACGCAAAAGTTTCCGGATCCAGACTGACGCCTGGGGATATTCTAAGGTAAGGAATCTAATACTAACTACTGTTTCTTACAGATATATCGTTACCGAAGGTAAGTAACTTGTTCGTCTCTGAGGCGTGTCAGTGAGCTGCAAGCGCTCACCATACAAGAGCCGTTCATTCAAATTCACCCAAATAGGGTAGTGCTACGCACTAACCCTAAATTCCTTCCTAAGGTGGTGTCACAGTTTCATCTTAACCAAACCATTGACTTACCAGCATTCTTTCAAAACCCGCAAACGGTGGCGGAAAGAATGCTCCATACCTTAGATGTACGGAGGGCGTTGATGTACTACATAGACAGAACACAACCCTTTAGAAAGACAAAACAACTCTTTGTTGCCTTCGCACAACAACACAAAGGCAACCCAATTTCCAAAGCAGGGATAGCCAGGTGGATTGTTAAGTGCATCCAGATATGTTATCAAAAAGCCAAGCGCACTTTAACA
Organism: Lissotriton helveticus; assembly: GCF_964261635.1. Taxonomy (NCBI): domain Eukaryota; kingdom Metazoa; phylum Chordata; class Amphibia; order Caudata; family Salamandridae; genus Lissotriton; species Lissotriton helveticus. The sequence goes on from NC_136073.1 coordinate 790,124,056, forward strand.
ATACCCCCCAGAGCGCACTCCACACGCAAACTGGGGGCATCCATGGCTTTCCTAGGGAACATTCCTTTAGAGGATATTTGCAGAGCAGCCACGTGGGTCACACCACATACCTTCACAAAACACTACTGTGTTGATGTGCATTCCAAGCAGCAAGCAGCTGTAGGACAGGCTGTTCTCAAGACACTTTTTCAGGTTTCTGCAGCTGGCACGGGCAACCGCCGCTGATGGAGGGACTGCTATGTATTCTATGCTAAGATATGAATTTAGCAGCCCACATGCCTCGAACTGAATATGCTACTTACCAGTATGCATCTGTTCTTGGCATGTAGGGCTGCTAACATTCATATCGCCCGCCCTCCTCCCCGGTGCCTGTCGCAGCTGCAGATATACTATTGTATTTATTCGTTAGCATGGACATCCTTTACACTTTCACTCCATCTCCTGCCACAATGGCGAAAAACAATCTGGGGATGGAGCCGATGCCCATGCGCACTGTAGTCCAGGGGAGGAGCCACCTATCTCAGGATACTTCGAAGACTCTTCCAGGACAACAATGTGCAATCATCCGAGCCCAACACTAGGCGGCGATCTAATGCTAAGATATGAATGTTAGCAGCCCTACATGCCAAGAACAGATGCATACTGGTAAGTAGCATATTCATTATCCAACATGGTTATTGCCTAGAACTCACAGCTACCCCACCAAACATCCCCCCCAAACAGCGTCCAATGAAACAAGATCACCTGACACTGTTAAAACAAGAAGTACTATCACTGCTAGAAAAGCATGCCATAGAGAAGGTTCCACAGCACCAACAAGGAACAGGAGTATACTCCCTATACTTCCTAATTCCCAAAAAGGACGAGTCTCTAAGGCCAATACTGGACCTAAGACCTCTCAACGCATACATAAATTCGGAACATTTCCACATGGTCACGCTCCAACAAGTACTTCCTTTACTGAAGAAAGGGGACTTTCTTTCTACACTGGATCTAAAAGACGCTTACTTTCATATCCCTATTCACAAAGCCCACAGGAAATACCTCAGGTTTGTGGTAGAAGGACAACATTATCAGTTCAAAGTCCTTCCGTTTGGTGTCACAACGGCACCAAGAGTGTTCACAAAATGCCTGGCAGTGGTAGCAGCTCACCTAAGAAGACAACAAATTCATGTCTTCCCATACTTGGACGACTGGCTAATAAAGGCCAGGTCACAAGAGGAATGTCTTCAAAACACACAAAAGACAATTCAGCTACTACACCAGCTAGGGTTCACGGTGAACTACACAAAGTCACACCTACAACCAAACAAGGTTCAACAATATCTGGGGGCTACTATAGACACAGAAAAAGCCAAAGTGTACCCCAACCCAGTCAGGATCCAAACAATGCTTACAATCATTCAAAGATTTCAGCCACAACACTCACTAACAGCAAGAGTGTTCATGCAGCTATTAGGGATGATGTCATTCTGCATACTGCTAATACCATATGCCAAACTACAAATGCGTCCGCTACAAGAATGCTTAGCGACACAGTGGAATCAGGCTCAAGGGCAGAATACAGATCTGGTGTTGGTAGACGACCGCACACACCGCTCTCTGAAGTGGTGGAACATAACAAACATTACCAAGGGGCGGTCGTTCCTAGAACCAATTCCACAGGTGACAATAACAGCAGACGCATCGCTCACCGGATGGGGAGCACATATGGACAAATACACAGTACAAGGAAGGTGGAGTGTGCAGGAAAGAACACTGACCATCAATCATCTAGAACTACTAGCAGTGTTTCTAGCATTGAAAGCCTTCCAGATACATGTTACCAACAAAGCAGTCCTGATCAGAACAGACAACATTACAGCAATGTATTATATTCAAAAACAGGGGGGGACGCACTCTCTCCAACTATCCAGACTAGCACAGGAAATTTGGAGATGGGCCATTCCTCAAAACATCTATCTGTTAGCCGAACACCTACCAGGAGTCCAAAACCAGATAGCAGACATCCTAAGCAGACAGTCGGAACAAATACACGAATGGGAACTGCACCACCTAATACTGCAGCCATTCTTCCAAAGATGGGGACAACCAGAGATAGACCTCTTTGCCACTCATCAGAACGCAAAATGCCAAAGCTTCGCGTCCAGGTATCCACATCACCTGTCGCAGGGCAATGCGTTATGGATAAATTGGTCCAACAAATTTGCATACGCTTTTCCCCCTCTCCCACTAATTCCATTAGTGGTCAGGAAGCTGCAACAACATTCAATGACCATGATACTAGTAGCACCCACGTGGGCAAGACAGCCGTGGTTCACCACGCTCCTGCAACTCTCACAAGTGCCACATCAAAAGTTACGAATTCTACCCATGCATCTTACACAGAACCATGGAGAAATAATGCACCCAGATCCAACTCAATTGAACTTAGCGATCTGGCTCCTGAAATCCTAGAATTTGGGTACTTCCATCTACCCCCAAATTGCATGGAGATAATTAAACAAGCGAGACGTGCAACCACCAGAGCATGTTATGCAGCTAAGTGGAAGAGGTTTGCTATACACTGTACTAATAACAATATCAACCCTCTGGACATATCAACAAAGGAGATTATTTGCTACTTATTACACTTACAGCAATGTAATCTAGCGTATACATCTATCAGAGTACATCTAGCAGCTATAGCAGCGTACCTACAAAACAGGCAACACATATCACTGTTCAGAGTACCAGCGATAAAGGCATTCATGGAAGGCCTTCAAAGAGTCATTCCACCAAGATTACCACCTTCCCCAGTCTGGAACCTCAACGTAGTACTCACCAGACTAATGGGGCCACCCTTCGAACCTATGCATAGGTGCGAAATACAATTCCTTACATGGAAGGTGGCTTTCCTTATAGCCATTACCTCACTCAGGAGAGTAAGTGAATTACAGGCATTGACAATACAAGAACCATTCCTACAGTTACACCATGTAGGAGAGTAGGGTCTGCAATCCTATGATCACCCAGATTTTTGCTTTTTGCTGCACTGGTTTACGACTTTCCCTGGCTGTGGGCCTGCTAATCAGACCCACAGCCTAGCTGTTCTCTCTATCCAAATTGTACTCAGGTACTGAATTGGCACTGGGCCCTCTCCAAGTCCCTGTACCCAGGGCTGAGGTGCACCCAGAAGTCTCCCAGGGGCTGAAGCATGTATTATGCCACCCCTGGATTGACTAACTAAAACTGACACAACTGGCTGCACGACAGCTGGGGCAAGGTGGCGTACTCACCCTTTGCTTTAGATATAGTATACCTATATCTAACCCTAAAAATGGACACACAGATCTCCTATCAGTCACTCCTATAGCAGGCCTTAACAATCCTGAAGGCAGAGTGCTTGGAATCGTGTGAGATGGTGCTCTAGCATGAGCTGAGCCTGTCTGCGGCTTTCGGGATCCATCCCTTAGCCGTTTCCATGATATCGCATACCATATACTCTTAAGTGCATTATAATCCTCGCGGTTATGTGCCAACTCTGGTATCGCTTTATCAAAACATGTCGAGTAAGGTGTCATACGAATTGGAATACTAACCCCTCGCCAATTCTGGCGACGGGGTTAGCATTCCACCCTTCTAGAGGGACACGACATGCCTGTAACCTATAACCCGGTTAAAAGTCAGACAGAGCCTTAGCATCCACAAAATGGATGCTGCCATCGAGACACAAGTCTGCCCTCCTGCTGCTGGGAGTCCTCCCAGAGCAGGAGATAAGGACAAAGGGTTTCCTGCCAGGGGCGGTGCCAGCACCGTCCCAGACAGGGTTTTGTGTATTGTAGGTAGGCAGGGCTTTAGAGGAAGGTGACTGCAAGTGGCACCCCGGTGCTCACTGTGCATAGGCCGGCTGGAACCAGTTCCAGGGGCACTCCAGCCCCTGGCCTGGGGAAAAGCCCGCCAAGGAAGTGGGTGTAACCACCCCCCTCCTGGTCCCACCCATAGGGCAGGACCTAGTCGCGTGCCAGCCCCCTTTTACAGGATAAAGGTAGAGACTGGCCCCCTTCCAAATCAGATCATCTTTGAATCCTGAAACTACTTTCCACGAAAGGAACTCAAGACTTCTTCCTAAGATTTCTCCCTTGTGACTAAGGAGTAGTCACCCTGCATCCGCAGGCACCATCTTAAGAACACTGCGGTCTGCTGCAAGTCTCTCCTCCGGATCAAGACTGCCCAGCTCGACGAGAACCGGCTTCCCTGGCACCTCTGACCTCTACCTGCATCATCAGTCACGCTGAGATTCGTGGGTGTGACGAGACCTCGAGGGACCGGCCATCTTCAAGACTGCACGACTTCTTTCCAGCAAGCCCGCCGAGTGAATTCCTGGTGAGTGCTTTGGGGTCCGAGAAGCCCCCACCCTGAGCAGCTCCAGCACCGAAGAGCAGCCCCCCAGCATCTCCACGATCTGCGTGGGGCCCTTCTGCTTTTTGCTGCTCACCGCGTTGTTTGGCTACTAGCCCGCTGGCTTGTGGCCTTCCTGACGACGCCCGACGACATTTCTGCTGCTGGTCTGGTTGCTCCAGACTGGCCCTTGCTTCCCTCCATCGGAGAAGTACCCTGGACCCTCCTGGTCCACTCAAGACGCCATTTTAGGTCCACCGCGTGGGCCTTGCATTTGCCAAGACTTGTTGCCCAATCCTGGGTCCAGCGACGTCGACAGCAAGAACCTTCGTGGGACAGCTCGCACCTCCATCCTGGTCGCCGACAACGCCTCCTGGTCCGAGAGACTGCAGAGCCCAGCAGCGCCCACTCACCTGACTGCGGTGACTTCGCCCGGTGCCATCCTGGTGCCCACTTAATCACTGGCTAGTGATTCAAGAACTTGGTCCCCTCTGCTTTCAGGTTTTCTTCCTCCTTGATCCAGGCTTGGATCCATCGAACTTTTCTTCACTGGTCGCCTGCCAGCAACTTCTCACACACCAGAATAAAGTGGTTCTTAGAACAAACCCAAAGTTCTTGCCTAAAGTAATTTCAGCATTCCACATCAATCAGCCAGTGGAATTACCAGTCTTCTTTCCAAAGCCACAGACGGTGGCAGAAAGGGCTCTACATACACTAGATATCAAGAGCCATTTTGTACTACATAGAAAGAACACAAAACTTCAGGAAAACTAAACAACTATTTGTAGCTTTTTCCCCAACACATAAGGGCAATCCTATCTCTAAAGCAGGCATCGCTAGATGGATTGTAAGATGTATACAAATATGTTACATTAAAGCAAAGAGAACATTAACTGTTCCTCCTAGAGCTCATTCTACACGAAAACTAGGAGCATCTATGGCATTCTTAGGGAACATTCCCCTAGATGACATATGTAGAGCAGCAACTTGGTCTACACCACATACATTCACAAAACACTACTGTGTTGATGTACAGGCTGCACATCAAACCAGAGTGGGCCAAGCTGTATTAAAAACTTTATTTCAAACAGTTGCGACAGACACTGGTGACCTCCGCTAGGGAGGTAACTGCTTTACAATCTATTCATAAATGTACCATCTGCAGCCCATATGCCTCGAACGGAATATGCTACTTACCAGTATGCATCTGTTCTTGGCATAGAGGGCTGCAGATTGGTACATGCCCTCCCAGCCTCCCCGGAAACCTGTGTCTGTCCCAACATTATCTTATTTAGATACACTTACATGGACATATCTTTATGTACTATACTACACTACTCCATCAAACCCTACTATGGCAAAACAATCTAAGGATGGAGCCGATGCCCATGCGCACTAACACCGAGAGGAGGAGTCATCTATGACGACAAAGACTTCTCCAGAAGAAAAACAAAGTGCAATCATCCGAGCCCAACACCAGATGGCGATCTATTCATAAATGTACCACTCTGCAGCCCTCTATGCCAAGAACAGATGCATACTGGTAAGTAGCATATTCCATACCTATATCTAAACCTAAAATGGACACATATATTCCTATCAGTCACTCCTATGGAAGGCCTTATCAATCCTGAAGGCAGAGTGCTTGGAATTATGTGAGATGGTGCTCTGGCATGAGCTGAGCCCGTTGGCAGCTTGCGGAACTGTAGGAAGGTAGATCCCCGACTATGGTTGCCCCCAACTTTTTGCCTGGTGTTTTGCTGGTTTTCTGACTTAGTTGACCTGGGGCCCTGCTATCCAGGACCCCAGGCCTACTGCTCTCTCTGTAAAATGGATTCCATGTACCTTAGGTACATATCTAAATTGGATACTGAGTCACCTTATCAGTCCCTGTACAGTGTACCTTAGGTACCCAGGGCATAGGTGTACCCAGGGCCTACCAGGGGCTGCAGCATGTATTATGCCACCCCTGGCTGGCCATCCAAATCTGACACAACTGGCTGCACGACAGCTGGGGCAAGGTGGTGTACTCACCCTTTGCTTTAGATATAGTATACCTATATCTAACCCTAAATGGACACACAGATCTCCTATCAGTCACTCCTATGGCAGGCCTTAACAATCCTGAAGGCAGAGTGCTTGGAATCGTGTGAGATGGTGCTCTGGCATGAGCTGAGCCTGTCTGCGGCTTTCGGGATCCATCCCTTAGCCGTTTCCATGATATCGCATACCATATACTCTTAAGTGCATTATAATCCTCGCGGTTATATGCCAACTCTGGTATCGCTTTATCAAAACATGTCGAGTAAGGTGTCATACGAATTGGAATACTAACCCCTCGCCAATTCTGGCGACGGGGTTAGCATTCCACCCTTCTAGAGGGACACGACATGTATGTAACCCCTAACCCCGGTTAAAGTCAGACAGAGCCTTAGCATCCACAAAATGGATGCTGCCACCGAGACACAAGTCTGCCCTCCTGCTGCTGGGAGTCCTCCCAGAGCAGGAGATAAGGACAAAGGGTTTCCTGCCAGGGGCGGTGCCAGCACCGTCCCAGACAGGGTTTTGTGTATTGTAGGTAGGCAGGGCTTCAGAGGAAGGTGACTGCACGTGGCACCCCGGTGCTCACTGTGCATAGGCTGGCTTAAACCAGTTCCAGGGACACTCCAGACCCTGTGCTGGGGAAAAGCCCGCCAAGGAAGTGGGTGTAACCACCCCCCTCCTGGTCCCACCCCTAGGGCAGGACTTAGTCGCGTGCCAGCCCCCTTTTCCAAGATAAAGGTAGAGACTGGCCCCCTTCCAAATCAGATCATCTTTGGAATCAAGATACCACTTTCCACGAAAGGACTTCACGATTTCTTCCTCAAGATTCTCCCTTGTGGCTAAGGAGTAGTCACCCTGCATCCGCAGGCACCATCCAAGAACACTGCGGTCTGCTGCACGTCCTTCCTCCGGAATCCGACTGCCCAGCTCGACGAGACCCGGCTTCCCTGGCACCTCTGACCTCTACCCACCTCTACAGCACAGCTGAGAACCGTGGGTGCGACGAGACCTCGAGGGACCGGCCATCGCCAAGACTGCACGACTTCTGCACAGCAAGCCCACCGAGTAATTTCCTGGTGAGTGCTTTGGGGTCCGAGAAGCCCCCACCCTGAGCAGCTCCAACACCGAAGAGCAGCCCCCCAGCATCTCCACGATCGGCGTGGGGCCCTTCTGCTTTTTGCTGCTCACCGCGTTGTTTGGCTACTAGCCCGCTGGCTTGTGGCCTTCCGAACGACGCCCGACGACAACACTGCTGCTGGTCTGGTTGCTCCAGACTGGCCCTTGCTTCCCTCCATCGGAGAAGTAACCTGGACCCTCCTGGTCCGGCTAAGACGCCATTTTAGGTCCACCGCGTGGGCCTTGCATTTGCCAAGACTTGTTGCCCAATCCTGGGTCCAGCGACGTCGACAGCAAGAACCTTCGTGGGACAGCTCGCACCTCCATCCTGGTCGCCGACAACGCCTCCTGGTCCGAGAGACTGCAGAGCCCAGCAGCGCCCACTCACCTGACTGCGGTGACTTCGCCCGGTGCCATCCTGGTGCCCACTAAATCACTGGCTAGTGATTCAAGAACTTGGTCCCCTCTGCTTTCAGGTTTCCTTCATCCTTGATCCAGGCTTGGATCCATCGAACTTTTCTTCACTGGTCGCCTGCCAGCAACTTCCTTCTTCCAGGCTCCTGGGCCGGCACGAGGATTCCCGACGTCTTTTCAGACCTATGCAGCTGCAGCCCCTGGGCTAGGTAACTTCGGCATTTCGGTGCCCCAGCATAGCCTCACTATCCAAGGGTCAGGATCCACTGTCGTTTTCTCCCTACCAGGTCGGGTTCGCCCGTGAACACTAACTTTGTGAAATCTAGCCTCCATAGACTTTGTCCCGCATCCCGCGTGAGAGTGCACACTCTGCACCCGAGTCCCCTAGGCCTCCTAGAAGTAATCTAACGATTCTATAGTCAAGTCCTAGCGATTCCAAAGCCTATTAGTACTGTACTTACCTGCTAGTAATTTCGCATTCCACTTTTAAAGTATATGGTTTTTCGTGCCCCTCGGGCATTTGTGTATAACGTGCTAACTTAAGTATTTTCATAAGAGTTTTGTTGTGTGCTTAGCACCCTGTCCTCATAAAGAGTACAGGGTTGTTGTGATTCTAATAAATACATTGTTTATTTTCATAACACTTGTGTGGTGTCCTTTCACTGGGTGTTCAAGGGGTAATGTGATGGTAAAACAGCTGGCTTAACACGCCCTCTAGAGTCTTAGCCTGCTCGTATCCATGCTACTAGGATAGCTGGTCTATAAGGTTGACTTACAACCAATCATCAATAAGGGTTGTTTGGACTGATATATAGTGATCACTAGAATAGTGAACACTGCACATCAGGCCAACTTCTCACAGGAACAAAGTCCTAATAGCTGTTCCATGATAACGCTTACCATATACTCTTAAGTGCATTATCAACCTCGCGGTTAAATGCTAACTCTGGTATAACATTATCAAAACATGTCGAGTAATTTGTCATACGATTTGGAATACTACCCTCTCGCCAATTCTGGCGATGGGGGTAGCATTCCACCCTTCTAGAGGGACACAACATGTATGTAACTGTGAACCCCGGTTAAAGTTAACTCGAGCCTCAGCATCACAAAATGGATGCTGCCACCACAGACACAAGTCTGACCTCCTGCTGCTGGGAGTCCTTCCAGCGAGGATGGCCTGGACAAAGGGTTTCCTGCCTTGGGAGGTGCTAGCACCACCCCAGACAGGATTTTGTGTATTGAGGTAGGGAGGCCTGAAAGGAATGAGACATGCCTGGGGCACACAAGGTGCCCTGTGCATACCATGGTTCAAACCAGTTGCTGGGGCATCCCAGCCCCAGCTCTGGTGGGAAACCGGACAAAGGATAGGGGGTGTAACCACCCCCCTTCCTGGTCCCACCCAGGGGTGGGACCTAGTCAGTAGTGCAGCCCCCTTTAGGAGAATAAAGGTAGGAGCTGGTCCCATTCCAAATTAGATTATCCTGAACTATTCAACAAGAAGAAACTCTGGCCTTCGACGTTCTGCTCCACAGAAGACTGAAGAATCTCCGTTGTGGACAAGGAGTGTCCACCCTGCAACTGCAGGCACCATCAAGCGTCCAGCGGCTTCACTTTGTCGTCTTCCCTCGAGGATCCAGACTTCAGAGCCCGACGAGACCCGGATTCCCAGACCTCTCCGACCTCTACCTACATCTGCAGCAAAGCTGAGACCCGTGGGTGCGACGAGACACGTGGGACCGGCCATCTTGAACGAACCTGCACTTCGCTTCCAGCACGACTCCCGAGGTAAACTCGACCAAGTGCTTTGGGGACTGAGAAGCCCCAGCCCCGAGCAGCCCCTGCACCAAAGATCAGCCCTCCAGCATCCACGAGATCTGCGTGGGGCCCTTCTGCTTTGTTGCTGCTCGAAGCGTTGTCTGGTCACTTGCCGGCTGGCTAGTGGCCTCCCAGACGACGAACCTTTGAATCTACACTGCTGGTCTGGTTGCTCCAGACGGGCCCTTGCTCCCTTCCAAAAGAGGGGCACCCGGACTCTCCTAGTCCGCACCAGACGCTTTCTTCACTCACCGCGTGGGTTGCCTTTGCCAAGGCCTGTTGAGTCCAATCCCGGATCCGACACCGCCAACAGCGAGAGCCTGCGTGGGACAGCTCGTGCCTCCATCCTGGTCGTCGAAGACACCTCCTGGTCCACGTGACTGCAGAGTCAAGCGTCCACTCTTCACCTGATCGCGACGACATCTGGTTCCTTCCTGGTTCCACTCCAGTCACTGGCTAGTGACTGTGAACATTGTCCCCTCTGCTTTCAGGTCTCCTTCAACAATCCACCCTTGGATTGCACCGGACATCTTCCTCCTGGTCGCCTGCAGCATCTTTTCTTTCAGGCTCCATTGACTTCAACGCGAGAACCCGACGCACTTTGACACCTATGCACCCGCGGCCCGTGGGTGAGGTAACAAGAGCATTTCAGTGCTCAAGGGTAGTTTAACTGTCCTAGTGTCCAGTTCCACAGTCATTTTAGTCCTCCCTCGTCAGGATTGTCCGTACTCACCTTTAACTTGAACTGTACTGTCCATAGATGTTTTTACGCATCTCGCGTGTGAGTTCACACTCTGCACACGCGTTCCGTGGGCCTCCTATTACTTACCTGAAGTTAGTATAGCGTGGTCCCATCGATCCTACAGCCTCTGGACAGCTCCATTCCTTTTATCGACTCTCACATTCCACTTACTTAGTTTATGGTTTGTCGTGCCCCTAGGGCACCATTGTAATTTTGTGCAACTTATCATATTTTTCCTAAGATTGTCATGTGCTTAGCCCTCTGACCTCATAAAGAGTTCAGAGGTGTTGTTATTAATAAATATACTGTTTATTTTCATAACAACCTGTGTGGTGTCCTTTCACTTGGTATTCAAGGGGTTATATTGTGGTAAAACAGCTGGCTTCACATGCCAAAAGAGTTTAGCCTAAGACTGCTTTGTCCATGCTACCATTAGGATAGCTGGTCTATAAGGTTGACTTACAACCAATCACCATAAGGGTTGTTTGGACTGATTCAAGGTGATCACTAGAACTAGTGAGCATCATATATCAGGCCAACTTCTCACACTACTGACCTTAGGGTGACTACACCCTTGGTGTGCTCACCCCACATGGGGGAGTGAGCACAATCCCTAATCCTAATTGGGGAGTGTCTGCCATCTGCAAGATTGTGGGCACTGAAGAGTGGGCTACACCTCTCCTCCCCCACCTGAGGGGTGGGGTTGGCAGAGGTGGGCACACCTTCTGGACTGGCTACATTTCCCTGCCTGTCTGCTGAAAAGGAGGGAAGACGGGAAGAAGGCCTGCTCCTGATAGCATGAGAGGTCGCATTACAGCGGCAGCTAGGCCTTTGAAGCTCCCTTGCCACAGATGGCTCTTCCTGGTCTGGAGGAGGTGTGAGCACCTCTGCCCACGAAAGACTTGATTTCTGGGCTCTGAGCAAAGTCTCCCACCCCAGGGGTCCAGAAACATGTCTTGTGGTGGCAGGCTGGTGTGTACCAGTATGAAACAAAAAGAGGAGTGTTCGAGGCATGTGGGCTGCTAAATTCATATCTTAGCATTAGATCGCCGCCTAGTGTTGGGTCCGGATGATCGCACATTGTTGTCCTGGAAGAGTCTTCGAAGTATCCTGAGATAGGTGGCTCCTCCCCTGGACTACAGTGCGCATGGGCATCGGCTCCATCCCCAGATTGTTTTTTTCCGCCATTGGGTTCGGATGTGGTCTCGACGTCTTTCTGTCGAAACCGAGAAAAACTAACTTTTAGCGGCCAAAAGGCCTCGCTTTTTTTGCGTCGGTATTGTCTGCGCACGGTCTCGAGTCTTCCGTCTCTTGGAGCCGGAATCAGCGGAGTTTTCTTTCCCTCTTCGGACTTTGAGGCCTTCTCATCGCGACACGACTGCAAAACTTTTCTGAACATGGAGCGGAGCCCGTTTAAGTACTGCCCGCTCTGTGGGTCCAAGTACCCACACATCGATCTACACCCCGTCTGTAACAAATGCCTTTCGCCTGACCACGACGGCAAGTGCAAAGCCTGTGCACAGTTCCGGTCTAAGAAGACTCTCAAGCTTCGGCGCGCGGTGCGCATGGAAGCTAGACAAGCGGCCCCGGATCCGGAAAACATCTTCGGCGACCAGGAAGAAGAGTACCAGGGTCATCATCTTCAAATCTCCCCACCCGAGACGGAGGTCGAGGCGGATCCGGTAGACGACGACGGAGTCGTGGGTCAAGGCCTTGAATACGTCGACGAGGTAGGAGACGACGAAGAGATTTATGGGGCCGCGGCGGATAGCTCGGGGGACGAGCTCTGCCACGAAGGTTACGAGGATACCAACCGGGTCACGGGATCGCCTGTAGGCCTTACCCAAGACCCAGTGCCGCAAGCCACAGCCCCGCCTTCTGGCCCGGCCACGGACTTACTTGCTGAGCAGACTGTATCGAAACCGAAACCATCGGGATCGACTACATCTAAGATGGCCGACCCGAAAACGAAACCGAAACTTAAGGACTCGAGTGTCCCTAAGATGGCTGCCGTGCCGGCGAAAACAACTGTACCCGCTACTCCATCGACTCCGTCGACCTCCGGTCCGCAGAAGTCGAAGAAGTCCGTCGATTCCGCTGCTGCAAAAACGAAATCGACGCCAGAGGAGGGGTCCTCTAAGAAAGATGGTCGGCACGGGTCAACAGCGGCGCCGCCGTCCAAGCACGCCAAAGCCGGCTCCACGGAGGCTACGCAGGCGCACGGATCGAAGACTGGCACGTCTGTGCACCGGTCCCAGGAATCGGGGTCGGTGACAGCGGGATCCGCGTCGAAAGCGCACAAGGCCCACAAAGACGTCGGATCCGAGGGAAAGGTCAAGACATCCTCGTCGGCGCCAAAACCCACTGTGAGTGAGACGTCCCCCATCGCCGAATCACTACAGAGAATCAGGGAGAAGGCCTCTGCTCCGTCGGCTCCGATATCATCGCCGCAGGCGCAAAAGGACAATCCAGCAAAGCCTTCTGGCAAACTTCTCTTTATTTTGCCGCCGAAGGAGGCGCCGAAAGCCTTTTCCACCAAATCGGCACCAAAGAAGACGGTTTCTTCAACGGCTGGCCCACTTCCACGTCGGGTACTCGAATCAGAGGATGATTCAGAGCATTTCATCGACGCTGACACAGGCAAATTGACCCTCTATAAGAGAAAAATCACTTCTGTGAGAAGTTGGCCTGATGTGCAGTGCTCACTATTCTAGTGATCACTATATATCAGTCCAAACAACCCTTATTGATGATTGGTTGTAAGTCAACCTTATAGACCAGCTATCCTAGTAGCATGGATACGAGCAGTCTAAGGCTAAGACTCTAGAGGGCGTGTTAAGCCAGCTGTTTTACCATCACATTACCCCTTGAACACCCAGTGAAAGGACACCACACAAGTGTTATGAAAATAAACAGTGTATTTATTAGAATCACAACAACCCTGTACTCTTTATGAGGACAGGGTGCTAGGCACACAACAAAACTCTTACGAAAATACTTAAGTTAGCACGTTATACACAAATGCCCGAGGGGCACGAAAAACCATATACTTTAAAAGTGGAATGCGAATTACTAGCAGGTAAGTAACAGTTCTAATAGGCTTTGGAATCGCTAGGACTTGACTAGGGAATCGTTAGATTACTACTAGGAGACCTAGGGGACTCGGGTGCAGAGTGTGCACTCTCACGCGGGATGCGGGACAAAGTCTATGGAGGCTAGTAAAGGCAAAGTTAGTGTTCACGGGCGAACCCGACCTGGTAGGAAGAAAACGACAGTGGATCCTGACCCTAGGATAGTGAGGCTATGCTGGGACACCGAAGTGCCGAAGTTACCTAGCCCAGGGGCTGCAGCTGCATAGGTCTGAAAAGACGTCGGGGATCTCGTTGCCGGACCAGGAGCCTGGAAGGAAGAAGTTGCTGGCAGGCGACCAGTGAAGGAAAGTTCGATGGATCCAAGCCTGGATCAAGGAAGAAGAAAACCTGAAAGCAGAGGGGACCAATTTCTTGAATCACTAGCCAGTGATTAAGTGGGCACCAGGATGGCACCGGGCGAAGTCACCGCAGTCAGGTGAGTGGGCGCTGCTGGGCTCTGCAGTCTCTCGGACCAGGAGGCGTTGTCGGCGACCAGGATGGAGGTGCGAGCTGTCCCACGAAGGTTCTTGCTGTCGACGTCGCTGGACCCAGGATTGGGCAACAAGTCTTGGCAAATGCAAGGCCCACGCGGTGGACCTAAAATGGCGTCTTAGCCGGACCAGGAGGGTCCAGGGTACTTCTCCGATGGAGGGAAGCAAGGGCCAGTCTGGAGCAACCAGACTAGCAGCAGTGATGTCGTCGGGCGTCGTTCAGAAGGCCACGAGCCAGCGGGCTAGTAGCCAAACAACGCGGTGAGCAGCAAAAAGCAGAAGGGCCCCACGCAGATCGTGGAGATGCTGGGAGGCTGCACTTCGGTGCTGGAGCTGCTCAGGGTCGGGGCTTCTCGGACCCCAAAGCACTCACCAGGAAATTACTCGGCGGGCTTGCTGTGCAGAAGTCGTGCAGTCTTGAAGATGGCCGGTCCCTCGAGGTCTCGTCGCACCCACGAATCTCAGCGTGACTGATGATGTAGGTAGAGGTCAGAGGTGCCAGGGAAGCCGGTTCTCGTCGAGCTGGGCAGTCTTGATCCGGAGGAGAGACTTGCAGCAGACCGCAGTGTTCTTAAGATGGTGCCTGCGGATGCAGGGTGACTACTCCTTAGTCACAAGGGAGAAATCTTAGGAAGAAGTCTTGAGTTCCTTTCGTGGAAAGTAGTTTCAGGATTCAAAGATCTGATTTGGAAGGGGGCCAGTTCCTACCTTTATCCTGTAAAAAGGGGCTGGCACGCGACTAAGTCCTGCCCTAGGGGTGGGACTAGGAGGGGGGTGGTTACACCCACTTCCTTGGCGGGCTTTTCCCCAGCACAGGGTCTGGAGTGACCCTGGAACTGGTTCCAGCCAGCCTATGCACAGTGAGCACCGGGGTGCCACGTGCAGTCACCTTCCTCTAAAGCCCTGCCTACCTACAATACACAAAACCCTGTCTGGGACGGTGCTGGCACCGCCCCTGGCAGGAAACCCTTTGTCCTTATCTCCTGCTCTGGGAGGACTCCCAGCAGCAGGAGGGCAGACTTGTGTCTCGGTGGCAGCATCCATTTTGTGGAGCTGAGGGGTTAGGGGTTACATACATGTCGTGTCCCTCTAGAAGGGTGGAATGCTAACCCCGTCGCCAGAATTGGCGAGGGGTTAGTATTCCAATTCGTATGACACCTTACTCGACATGTTTTGATAAAGCGATACCAGAGTTGGCATATAACCGCGAGGATTATAATGCACTTAAGAGTATATGGTATGCGATATCATGGAAACGGCTAAGGGATGGATCCCGAAAGCCGCAGACAGGCTCAGCTCATGCCAGAGCACCATCTCACACGATTCCAAGCACTCTGCCTTCAGGATTGTTAAGGCCTGCTATAGGAGTGACTGATAGGAGATCTGTGTGTCCATTTTAGGGTTAGATATAGGTATACTATATCTAAAGCAAAGGGTGAGTACACCACCTTGCCCCAGCTGTCGTGCAGCCAGTTGTGTCAGTTTTGGCTGGCCAGCCAGGGGTGGCATAATACATGCTGCAGCCCCTGGTAGGCCCTGGGTACACCTATGCCCTGGGTACCTAAGGTACACTGTACAGGGACTGATAAGGTGACTCAGTATCCAATTTAGATATGTACCTAAGGTACATGGAATCCATTTTACAGAGAGAGCAGTAGGCCTGGGGCCCTGAATAGCAGGGTCCCAGGTCAACTAAGTCAGAAAACCAGCAAAACACCAGGCGAAAAGTTGGGGGCAACCATAGTCAGGGATCTACCTTCCTACAACTTCAGAGTCAGTGGACTCATGTCATCCCACTGAAAAAGAAAAGGGTGCCCCTTGACGCTTCAGGCCTCATGGAACCAATCTAGCCTCCTCCGAGACGGAGCCCTACTCCCTCACCAGAACACTCTGCGGGTGAGGGGTATGATGAGGACGAGCAATACAATTTCCCTATCAATGAACCAGATGCACAACCGGATTCATATGATGACACTGGTGACCAGGGCACCCAAAATGTGGGGCATGACCCGCAGCTTTTTAATGCACGTGCATCCCCAACTGAGGATTCAGCAGGTTTTCATGCACTAATTGAGAGGGCGGCAGCCAATCATGATGTGGACATGCATGCTGACCCGATAGAGGAAGACTTCCTTTTCGACACATTTTCAGTCTCTGAAAGGACAGTAAAGACGCTGCCTATGCTTAAAGGAGTCCTCAAGCATGCTGGGGACATATTTAAGGAGCCTACCAGAGCACGAGTGGTCAATCCACGTATTGAAAAGAAGTACAGACCTGCACCTGCAGACCCCGCATACATTCGGGGACAGTTGCCACTGGACTCTCTTGTGGTCGCCAATGCCAGGAAACGTGCCAACTCCCAGACGACGGGTGAAGCTCCTCCCCCGGATAAGGAGTCCAAAGTGCTAGAGGCAGGGGGCAAAAGAGTAGCTGCACAGGCCGCAAATTTTTGGCGCATTGCCAATACACAAGCACTCTTAGCACGTTACGACACCCTAGAACAGATTATACAACACCTGCCTCCAAAGTTCCAAGAAGGCACCAAACTGCTTATTGAGGAAGGGAAGCTAATCTCAAACGCAGCCATCAAGTGTGCACTTGACGCCGCAGACACAGCTGCTAGAGCTATCAACACTAGCGTTATGCTGAGACGACAGGCGTGGCTCCGCATCTCGGGGTTTAAACCAGATATTCAGACAACCATTCTTAATCAGCCAGTCAATCCTGATAGTCTGTTTGGTCCAGATGTTGACACCACCCTAGAGAAAATAAAAAAAGACACAGAAACTGCTAAGTCCATGGGGGCCCTACAGTCACAACAGTTTCGTGGCAGCAATTTTCGTCGCTCAGGTGCACGTGGAGTCACCAGAGGACAAATGGGTCAACAATCTCAGTTCTCAAGAGGTGGAGCACAATCCTCGTTCACAAAACAGAACAAGGGAGGTTACAGAAATAACAGCAACAGAGGTCGCGGCAGAGGAAACAACAGCTCCCGCTCCTCTACCCCAAGCAAACAGTGACTCTCTGTCGCTGCCCCCCGACCACTTAACACCTGTCGGGGGGAGACTGCAGCAATTCCTGCCCGTCTGGAGAAACATCACCACAGACAGGTGGGTGCGACAACTAGTCCAGTATGGTTATTGCCTAGAGTTGAAATCCACTCCACCCAACATCCCGCAAAGGCCTATGTCCGCAGAGCACTTGCACTTATTGCAGCAGGAAGTAGTGGTGATGCTGCAAAAAGGCGCAATCGAGCTCGTGCCGGTGGGAGAGGAAGGCACAGGGGTATATTCCCTGTACTTCCTTATTCCAAAGAAGGACGGATCTCTCAGACCCATTCTAGATCTACGTCCCCTCAACCTGTACATACTATCAGAACACTTCCATATGCTTACACTGCAACAAATTCTTCCCTTGTTAAACCAAGGGGACTTCTTAGCAACCTTAGATCTCAAGGATGCTTATTTCCACATTCCACTACACCCGTCCCACAGGAAATACCTCAGATTCACTATCCAAGGCAAGCATTATCAGTTCAAAGTCCTACCCTTCGGAGTGACCACAGCCCCAAGAGTGTTTACCAAGTGTCTGGCGACAGTAGCAGCGCACCTCAGGAGGCAGAACATTCATGTCTACCCCTACCTAGACGACTGGCTCGTTCAGGCCAAGTCGGAACAACAGTGCGCCGCGGACATGTCAACTACCATTCACCTCCTTCACGATCTGGGCTTCTCGTTGAACTACCCAAAGTCGCATCTTCAGCCGGCACATGTCCGGCAGTTTCTAGGTGCGACGATCAATACCCTGACGGCCATGGCTCAGCCAAACGAAGTCAGGATAGACAGCATGCAGTCTCTAATCCAAAAGTTCAGACCACAACACTCACTTCCAGCGAGAGTGTTCATGCAGTTGATTGGCATGATGGCCTCCTGCATCTTCATAGTCCCTCACGCACGGTTGCATATGCGTCCGCTCCAGGAATGCTTAGCAAATCAGTGGACACAGGCTCAGGGACAATTGACAGACCTAGTGTTGGTTACCAGTCGGGCATACGACTCTCTGCATTGGTGGACTCCACACAACCTCTGCAAGGGCCGACTGTTCCAGGAGCCAGTGCCACAAATTATCCTGACAACGGACGCATCTCTCCAGGGATGGGGAGCTCATCTGCTCACTTACACAGTGCAGGGACTATGGACGACGCAGCAACAGAAGATGCACATCAACTATCTGGAACTGATGGCAATCTTCATGGCGCTCAAGTCCTTCATTGTACATCTGTGCAACAAGGTAGTGTTAGTCCGGACGGACAACATGACCGCGATGTACTACATTCAAAAACAGGGGGGCACCCACTCGCCACAGCTGTCTCATCTGGCTCAGGGCATGTGGAAGTGGGCCATTCAGAGGAACATTTTCCTCATGGCAGAACACCTCCCGGGCAAGGACAATCAGATGGCGGATCTGCTCAGCAGATACAGCCATCAAATGCACGAGTGGGAGTTACACCCATCTGTACTCCACCCGTACTTCCAGCAGTGGGGTCATCCGGAGATAGACCGGTTTGCCACAAAAGAAAACGCAAAATGCCAACACTTTGCCGCCAGGTTCCCTCACCCACAGTCGCAGGGCAATGCGATATGGATGAACTGGTCAGGCAAATTTGCGTACGCTTTTCCACCAGCCCCTCTGATACCGCTGGTCGCGAGAAAGCTAAGGCAGCACGCGATGACTCTCATCCTAGTTGCTCCAACGTGGGCGCGCCAAGCATGGTACACCACGTTCCTCGAACTCTCAGTGGTGCCGCATCAAAGACTGCGCCTCACGCCCAGTCTTTTGACGCAGAACCATGGAGAAATTCAGCATCCAGATCCGCAACAGCTCAACCTGGCAATCTGGCTCCTGAAGTCCTAGAGTTTGGATACCTTAACCTACCTCCGGAATGCATGGACATCATCAAGGAGGCAAGGAAGCCAACTACCAGAGCATGCTATGCTGCGAAATGGAAGCGTTTTGTCATTTACTGTACAGCCAATGACATCAACCCGCTAGATGCATCTATCCCTAACATCATTTGCTATCTGTTGCATCTTTACAAGTGCAATCTAGCGTACACTTCCATTCGGATACATCTATCCGCCATAGCGGCTTATCTTCAGAACAGGCAGCATCTCTCTGTCTTCAGAGTGCCTGCCATTAAAGCTTTCCTTGAAGGTCTGAAACGAGTCATTCCCCCAAGAACACCACCAGCTCCGGTGTGGAACCTCAATGTGGTCCTCACCAGACTAATGGGACCACCTTTTGAGCCACTGCACTCGTGTGAACTCCAGTTCCTAACGTGGAAAGTAGCTTTCCTAATCGCTATCACGTCGCTAAGGCGTGTTAGTGAGCTGCAAGCGCTCACAATCCAAGAGCCATTCATTCAGATTTATCCAAATAGGGTAGTGCTACGTACTAACCCCAAATTCCTTCCGAAGGTGGTGTCACAGTTTCATCTCAACCAAACTATTGACTTACCGGCATTCTTCCAAAACCCACAAACGGTGGCGGAAAGAATGCTCCATACGTTAGACGTACGGAGGGCGTTGATGTACTACATAGACAGGACACAACCCTTTAGAAAGACAAAACAACTTTTTGTTGCCTTCGCACCACAACACAAAGGCAACCCTATTTCCAAAGCAGGAATAGCCAGGTGGATTGTTAAGTGCATCCAAATATGTTATCAAAAGGCCAAGCGCACTTTAACGATACCCCCAAGGGCGCACTCCACACGCAAACTGGGGGCATCCATGGCTTTCCTAGGGAACGTTCCTTTAGAGGATATTTGCAGAGCAGCCACGTGGGTTACACCACATACCTTTACAAAACACTACTGTGTTGACGTACATTCCAAGCAGCAAGCAGCTGTAGGACAGGCTGTTCTCAAAACACTCTTTCAGGTTTCTGCAGCTGGCACGGGCAACCGCCGCTGATGGAGGGACTGCTATGTATTCTATGCTAAGATATGAATTTAGCAGCCCACATGCCTCGAACTGAATATGCTACTTACCAGTATGCATCTGTTCTTGGCATGTAGGGCTGCTAACATTCATATCGCCCACCCTCCTCCCCGGTGCCTGTCGCAGCTGCAGATATACTATTGTATTCACTTATTAGCATGGACATCCTTTACACTTTTCACTCCATCTTCTGCCACAATGGCGAAAAACAATCTGGGGATGGAGCCGATGCCCATGCGCACTGTAGTCCAGGGGAGGAGCCACCTATCTCAGGATACTTCGAAGACTCTTCCAGGACAACAATGTGCGATCATCCGGACCCAACACTAGGCGGCGATCTAATGCTAAGATATGAATGTTAGCAGCCCTACATGCCAAGAACAGATGCATACTGGTAAGTAGCATATTCAATCCCCAGCGGAGAGTTTAGAAAATTCTCTGGAGGGTAAACTTTTTGGCATAAAGGAAAAAATTCATCTTTTGTTTAAAACCCCTCACTCACCAGCCTAGTGGTGACATGCTTCGTCATCGGGGTCCACCCCGGTGACCTAGCGTCACCAGGATGTGCTTCAACACCTGTAATACAGTGGAGCGGGTTGTGACTGTAGGTGCAAAAAAATGTTAAAAATTGTCCTGGTTTAACTCAAAACATATAGTATTTATTGTAGAGCAACTGAACAATATTAAAAAATAATAGTGGCGACATACTGGTAGGCGAGTTACGACCAGAAGGTCTCTATATGTGTTGGCGTGAATTGGTCAACATGTTTCTACCAAATGGGCGATTGCCCGGTATTCCTCAGGACCAAAAAACAGGTGGACGGAAGGTGTGGGCCTCCTAAAAGGCGCACCCTGTCCTGAACCCCTGTGTACCTAATGGCAAATGGCCAGTGGTATATGCGCTCAATCAAATAGATGAGCAGTCAAAAAAATGGAAAAAGAGACCTGTTGGAAGAAGGTAAACAAACTTCAGTTATGATCATGCATATTCTCCTGTAACGTCGTGATGTCTCTGTGCTGTGATATTTCATGCCATTGAGGTTTTTCTAGCCCTCCTTGTGATAAAATGACGTGATGATTGGGTGTCCGTGTGGGGTTTACTGGACACATACACTGATCAATAGGTGCGTGCATTGCTACATGCATTATTGTTTATAAATATATAAATAAATACTGTGTTTTGAGTTAAACCAGGACAATTTTTAACATTTTTTTGCACCTACAGTCACAACCCGCTCCACTGTATTACAGGTGTTGAAGCACATCCTGGTGACGCTAGGTCACCGGGGTGGACCCCGATGATGAAGCATGTCACCACTAGGCTGGTGAGTGAGGGGTTTTAAACAAAAGGATGAATTTTTTCCAAAAAGTTTACCCTCCAGAGAATTTTCTAAACTCTCCGCTGGGGATACTCCTCTTTTTGTTTCATATAGTCCATTCCAGGGGAATATGAGTAATCTCGGTTTCACTCGTAAGTGGACAAAATCCCTTGCTCTCCCTTTGATTTCTAAATGGTGTGTACCAGTCACAGAACCCGCCAGAGGCTGGTCGTTTTTCAGGGGGCATCTCTAAGATGCCCTCTGAGTGCATTTTTCATTAAATCCCACACTGGCATCAGTGTGGGTTTAACATGCTTGAAAGTTTGATACCAAACTTCCCAGTTTGCAATAAAGCCATTATGGTGCTGTGGAGTTCGTAATAACAAACTCCCAGCACCATATACTCTTAATGGCATTACTGCCCTTAGAATGTCTAACAATTGGTCTAGACACTGTAGGGGTACAGGACTCCGGCACCTGTACCCTCACCACTGGTATAGTGCGCCCAGCTGGAGGGGTGGCTGACCTTTGCCAGAGCAGTGGGTTGTATGCATGGCACACACAGATGTTTGCCATTATGACTCTTCACTTTGTTCGCCACCAAACAAGCAGCCTTCAATGGCAGTGTGTGTGTAAAGGTACAGGGCCTCTCAGGGTGGCTTTTTTTTTTTAACCCTCATGCTTTTTTTTTTTACCATTCGGGTATGTTGCCCCTTCTCACTAAGCGCCGGGACACCACCTGGTGAGGTAGCTGTTTGCACTATATAAACGTCAGTATTATTATTATTATTATTATTATTAATAAGTGCTGCAGCCCTTAGAAGCCTTCTCTTGCCACAGTGCCCTTGGTACCTATGGTACCTTTTACAAGGGACTGACATGTGGCCGTTACTATGTACCTGTACTCTGTAACCAAAACAAAGTACATACAACTGCATTCAACTGTAATGTTTCTGCTAAGTATCATCACACTTACCTGTACCAGGCCTGGCTGGGTTCTAGAAAATTAATAAAATTTGTATACAAATAAAGTTGGTCAGTTCACTCGTGTGTGAAATCATTTCTTGCCTGAGTGTGCACAATAAATGCTTAACACTACCCTCTAAGGCCTTACTGTTCGCCCACACTACCACAAATGGAGAGTAAGGTACTATCTACTTTAACCTCTGCCTACCTTTGGGGATGCGCTGGACCCTGTGCACATTAAACCTTACTTTGGTATAGTACATGCAGAGCCAGCTTCCTACACTACCATAGCAAGGTATCTGCTGCGCTAAGTAGTAGAAAGACTACCATATTCCTCCATCTTAAAGAAACGTGTTTGTGTTATATTCCTTACCTTAAGATATCCCCAGGCATCAGACTGGATCTGGAAAGTTTTCGTCAGCAGTACCCCTGCGCGTCGGTAGGCATAGTCTGCGACTCCGCGTCTGTTGGCGTCGTGATCGCCGGGATGACGTCAGTTCTGCTTTTTTCCGCGCCAGCAAGCGCAGATCCGGAAAGAGCAGTACTCTAGTCATTTTTGACTAACTTTTTTTATCTCTTTTGATCTCTTTTCGAGTCGACCTTCGACTCGCGGTGCTGTAGGGATGCCTGGTTTTAAACCTTGCGAGGCCTGTCACCGCCTGATGTCGGTGACCGACCCCACCCCCCACCGTTGGTGCCTTTACTGCCTCTGGGCCGACCATAAGTCGCGCCCCGACTGCCGGGACTTGACCTCGAAAGCTAGACTGCGGTGGTCCTGTCAGCTGCTCGAGATCCGGCAGTCTGCTCCGTGCAGCTCAGAGGTAAGTCGAGGCATTTGAAAAAAGTCGAAGAGGCGTCATTGCTCTTCCGACTCCCCCCGACACTCTGGCGACGCAGGCGGGTGTTTGGGCGACACCGCCCGCGCAGCTCCGCCGGAGCCGTGGGCGCTGCGTCCAGCTCAATACCCGACGGTCCCTGGGCGGCACGTGACGCTGGAGGAGATAAGTGCTTTCCTCACGGCCATGAGGTCGTACTTCCCTCCGTCTGAACCTGTCGAGGCGCCTTCGGACCCCACGGGTCCAACTGGGACCCCTAGCGGTGTTGTGTTTCTATCTAGGACCCTAATTCGATATTCCGGATTTATGCCCTTATATGGCTATAATAAATAATATCCTTATAAAGGCATAAGAATCATATCCATATTTAGTAATAGCCCATGCAGTCCAAATACGGCAGGGCTACTCCCCTAGACTCCTAGAAAGTACAACGCGTTCTTTAAACAAGCCAAACCTCCAGCAACCTGGGAATTCCCCATGCTTTTGTTTTGATTTGTCCTAGAACTCCTGCGAGCACTGAAAGAACGGCCAGTTCTTAATGACATCTTTTATTGACGTCTTATGTCCAACCTTACGTCAAACCCGGCATCTTTCAGGTATAAATATACCAACGTTGCCTTAAGCAAACACACGGTGGTTTGGAGCAGAGCGGCTATCTACTTGCCCGAGAGCCCAGCTGATGCGCGAGACCACGGGCGCCGCCCCTCCCTTTTGACGCACTGAGAAAGACGCTGTCTTTTTCTCCAGCCGAGAAAATCCAGCTCCGGTGTTTCCAGCCGCCCTTGCGGGTTGCTGGGATATTGAGTCCTGAGAGAGAGCTACCAGACCTCCTACATTCTATTACCAAGGTACGGAGCTTACTAACCCTTAAGAGAATTCTTGATTCAGATTCCTTGGCAAAAACCAACTTAACTTAAACTGCTACTTACTTACTCCTTCCCACGTATTAGGCTTAGGTCAGGTACACCGGGGTAGGCGTAGATTAAAAGCACCAGTTGAGTACGTTAGTCAATGTTTTTATGTATGTATATATTTTATCCATTTTAAAGCATCATACGGCTAAGAAACCAGATCAATGCTTTTACAGTATTATTTCATAATACTCCTTTTACTGTACGCACTTTACTTCATGTTAAGTATTGCAATTGTGGCAATTCATTTCTCTTGCATGAGAAAGAAGACTGCTCAATAAATAACACCTTTTATTGAAAACGCCCGTCTCTCTATTTCTCTGCACTCTGGTGAAACTAAGTACGCACGATTGAGTGAAATAACGGTCTATTGTTTTCACACGACTCTAGAGATACATTCTGTAGGAGAGTAGGGTCTGCAATCCTATGATCACCCAGATTTTTGCTTTTTGCTGCACTGGTTTACGACTTTCCCTGGCTGTGGGCCTGCTAATCAGACCCACAGCCTAGCTGTTCTCTCTATCCAAATTGTACTCAGGTACTGAATTGGCACTGGGCCCTCTCCAAGTCCCTGTACCCAGGGCTGAGGTGCACCCAGAAGTCTCCCAGGGGCTGAAGCATGTATTATGCCACCCCTGGATTGACTAACTAAAACTGACACAACTGGCTGCACGACAGCTGGGGCAAGGTGGTGTACTCACCCTTTGCTTTAGATATAGTATACCTATATCTAACCCTAAAATGGACACACAGATCTCCTATCAGTCACTCCTATGGCAGGCCTTAACAATCCTGAAGGCAGAGTGCTTGGAATCGTGTGAGATGGTGCTCTGGCATGAGCTGAGCCTGTCTGCGGCTTTCGGGACCCATCCCTTAGCCGTTTCCATGATATCGCATACCATATACTCTTAAGTGCATTATAATCCTCGCGGTTAAATGCCAACTCTGGTATCGCTTTATCAAAACATGTCGAGTAAGGTGTCATACGAATTGGAATACTAACCCCTCGCCAATTCTGGCGACGGGGTTAGCATTCCACCCTTCTAGAGGGACACGACATGCCTGTAACCTATAACCCGGTTAAAAGTCAGACAGAGCCTTAGCATCCACAAAATGGATGCTGCCACCGAGACACAAGTCTGCCCTCCTGCTGCTGGGAGTCCTCCCAGAGCAGGAGATAAGGACAAAGGGTTTCCTGCCAGGGGCGGTGCCAGCACCGTCCCAGACAGGGTTTTGTGTATTGTAGGTAGGCAGGGCTTTAGAGGAAGGTGACTGCACGTGGCACCCCGGTGCTCACTGTGCATAGGCTGGCTGGAACCAGTTCCAGGGTCACTCCAGACCCTGTGCTGGGGAAAAGCCCGCCAAGGAAGTGGGTGTAACCACCCCCCTCCTGGTCCCACCCATAGGGCAGGACCTAGTCGCGTGCCAGCCCCCTTTTCCCAGATAAAGGTAGAGACTGGCCCCCTTCCAAATCAGATCATCTTTGGAATCAAGATACCACTTTCCACGAAAGGACTTCACGATTTCTTCCTCAAGATTCTCCCTTGTGGCTAAGGAGTAGTCACCCTGCATCCGCAGGCACCATCTAAGAACACTGCGGTCTGCTGCACGTCCTTCCTCCGGAATCCGACTGCCCAGCTCGACGAGACCCGGCTTCCCTGGCACCTCTGACCTCTACCCACCTCTACAGCACAGCTGAGAACCGTGGGTGCGACGAGACCTCGAGGGACCGGCCATCGCCAAGACTGCACGACTTCTGCACAGCAAGCCCACCGAGTAATTTCCTGGTGAGTGCTTTGGGGTCCGAGAAGCCCCCACCCTGAGCAGCTCCAGCACCGAAGAGCAGCCCCCCAGCATCTCCACGATCGGCGTGGGGCCCTTCTGCCTTCTGCTGCTCACCGCGTTGTTTGGCTACTAGCCCGTTGGCTTGTGGCCTTCCCGACGACGCCCGACGACATTTCTGCTGCTGGTCTGGTTGCTCCAGACTGGCCCTTGCTCCCTTCCAGAAGAGGAGCACCCCGGACCCTCCTGGTCCACTCAAGACGCCATTTTGAGTCCACCGCGTGGGCTTGAATTAGCCAAGGCTTGTTGCCCAATCCTGGGTAACTTCGACGCCAACGACTTCATCCTTCGTGGGACAGCTCGCACCTCCATCCTGGTCGCCGACAACGCCTCCTGGTCCGAGAGACTGCAGAGCCCAGCAGCGCCCACTCACCTGACTGCGGTGACTTCGCCCGGTGCCATCCTGGTGCCCACTTAATCACTGGCTAGTGATTCAAGAACTTGGTCCCCTCTGCTTTCAGGTTTCTTCTTCCTCGATCCAGGCTTGGATCCAACGAACTTTCCTTCACTGGTCGCCTGCCAGCAACTTCCTTCTTCCAGGCTCCTGGTCCGGCAACGAGATCCCCGACGTCTTTTCAGACCTATGCAGCTGCAGCCCCTGGGCTAGGTAACTTCGGCACTCCGGTGTCCCAGCATAGCCTCACTATCCAAGGGTCAGGATCCACTGTCGTTTTCTCCCTACCAGGTCGGGTTCGCCCGTGAACACTAACTTTGTGAATTCTAGCTCCCATAGACTTTGTCCCGCATCCCGCGTGAGAGTGCACACTCTGCACCCGAGTTCCCTAGGCCTCCTGCTAGTAATCTAAAGGTTCAGTAGTCCAGTCCTAGCGATCCCAAAGCCTCTGAGAATCGTTACTTACCTGCTAGTAATTCGCATTCCACTTTTAGCGTATATGGTTTTTCGTGCCCCTCGGGCATTTGTGTAACGTGCTAACTTAAAAGTATTTTCGTAAGAGTTTTGTTGTGTGCCTAGCACCCTGTCCTCATAAAGAGTACAGGGTTGTTGTGATTCTAATAAATACATTGTTTATTTTCATAACACTTGTGTGGTGTCCTTTCACTGGGTGTTCAAGGGGTAATGTGATGGTAAAACAGCTGGCTTAACACGCCCTCTAGAGTCTTAGCCTTAGACTGCTCGTATCCATGCTACTAGGATAGCTGGTCTATAAGGTTGACTTACAACCAATCATCAATAAGGGTTGTTTGGACTGATATATAGTGATCACTAGAATAGTGAGCACTGCACATCAGGCCAACTTCTCACACATTCTTATTCTGAGGGAGCAAAGTTGTCATGTTATATGGTTGTCAGAAGCTAATCCCTTCTTGTCTATCCAGGGAAGTTAAAATCCTCCTTGTTTATTCAAGAACGTTTCTAGTGACCTCTGAGCTTGCTGGCAAAACTAAATAAGTCTAATATAGTCAGTAGAGACCTAGTCGACCTCAGTCCTATGTCTACACTGCTGTTTATATTATTCCAATGCACAGAGCCTATTGGGAATATAGGAACTACACTACATGGCGCCCAACGTTTGGTAAGGCGATAATCTAACGCAAGACATTAAAGTAACTCAGTCGTGCTTTTTCACACAGACCCTTATCCCGTAAAAACTCCAAAATATGTCTGGAGTGGATAAAAGTTTAAAATCCGCCGGAACCTAGTAGGAATGATGCCTATGTATAGTTTTTGGTTTAGTCAACGTTGAAGGATACAGTGTTCCAAAATATTGTGCACCTAATCTTTGTTTCCCTTGAAACTTGATCTGCAACAAAACTTTGTCAGTAAAATGGTGGAAAGTGAAGACGAAAGGGAGGCAGCTAGAATAGCAGCTCAACTCCTAGCGGATGACACAAGTCTCCAAGACAATGACCCGGATGCAATTATCATCCCGGCAAATATAAGATAGAAAATGGAATAACATCACGAGGTGGTACAGTCATATTCGTGGTAGAGGCACATGAATATCGGCAGACAGAGGTATTCTATTCATGGATACACTTTCCAGCAGCAAACGCTGTAACAAAAGAATTCCACTATTACAAAATAGAGGAATGGATGAAGACACTCCCTTCGAGGAGGTTGAAATCCCACTAAATTACCAAGAGCACCTGCTCTGGTTTAAAGGCGCCCTAAAACATCAAAATCACATCACCAGGCTCGGTCCACTAGGTAGACCATGAGCCACGTGGCCAGTTCTAGCCAGCTACACACCACATCCAGACATTGATAAAATGTCAGACCTGGAACTTTTAGCTCAGCTGAAACTATTAATTTAAATACATAGACAATTGGTCCAATATGTAATGCGGACTTCAACAGTCCAACCAGCAATTAACATTCCACAGCTGACCCCTCATCAGGGGAACACAAACACAATAACACCACAGAACATACAATCATGTCTTGGTAAAATACCCTCAAAACGGGAACAAATTCCATTCTGGTTAGCACAAAAAATCACTCAAATAGAGGCAGTATTTCCTGATACTACACCTACCGAGAAACCCAGAATTCTGACTATCTGTCTTTCAATGGGGATCGCACCACATGTAGAGGACTGTTACACTTGGGGCACAGTCTTTGCTTCAATCTACACAAAAGCACATGGTGTCCCGTCTATGGCGGTAATACCAGATGTACTAAGACAGATACAAAATGAATACGGTCCAGAACCTGCTTTAACTCTGGGTATGAAATTACTGAAAGACTTCAAGCAGGTCTCGGCTATATTATTAGCCAACATAAAAGGAGAAGCAGCATCTGTGGCGATCCGCCAGAAATTGAAAGAAACAGATATAGCAGAACAACCTTTTGAACTTGCCAGAATCATAGAAAAATCCTATGAAGAACTAGGTAGAGATAGTTTGGGTGGGAAACCAGTAAAACCCCAATTAACTGAAAATCCTGAAAAACTTTTATTAAAAATAATCTGAACACTCCTAAAGAGTTGGGATGGAAATAAACAATCCACTCCCAGAGAAAAACGATTCCAGTCCAGAGGAAGGTCTCCTCAACAGAGAGAAAGATCTCCAGACCCAGGAAACCAGTCTACCCAGAGGGAGTCCTCTGAGAAAAGATACAACCTTAGAGATGGGGATAAATTAATATAACCTGATTTCAAACCAATTAATTGGACTCAGAAACACACAGAAATTTTAAGATCATTGCAAACGGACATGTTAGCTAAAACAAAAATGCAAACTCGCGAAAACGTACGCAACCTTGTAATCCGAGTCATCCCAGGAAGATGCGGATTCACGTACCTAACCTCTAATGAGGGAGAAACGGTACCAATAGCTTACAAATCACATTTGTACACACAAGCTGAAATGAAATTCAGTTCTACTGAAAAAATTCTAATAGCGGTTCAAACTGCTGTAGCAAAAGAAAGAGCCCAAGGCAGAAGGATAACGGTTTTAACAGCAGAATCAGCCCTTGAGGCATTAACAAGCCCACGCAATTTGACTGCTGTGGCATTAGATCCAAAATGGATTCAATGGGAAAATTCTCTTTCTGCAGAAGACGTGAAATACTATTTTGACCCGAAAATGAAAAAACTAGAAGTTCTAGAACATGAAGAAGAATATCCTCTGCCAATCGAAATTCTGCCTCTCGAACAGTACACATGTGTAATCTACATGGACAGATTTGCACAACACTACGATGTAGAGAAAAAATCCTACAACGCAGGGTGCGCGATTGTTAAAGGTCGCTGGCGCTTTGGTAAATTCAGACCATTAATTACCAAAACTGAATCACTCAAACTGTTCAACTCAGCGAGCTGAAATAAGATCTTTAAAGATGGCGCTTGAAAATGCCGATTGCGAATTCCCCACACTAATAGTGTGCGATTCGCATTATTGCGTCAAGTCTTCGAATAATGACATGCAGACATGGATCAAAAATGGTTACAAAGATGACACGTGCCACAAAACATAAAGATTTGGGAACAAGTAGTTCTTTTGCAGAAAGAACTACGAAAGACTCACGTGATACATACACTGAGTCATCAACGTGATGGCGTTCACGTTGCAGGGAATTCATTGGCTCTCAGAGCCCCAGCGGAAGCGGTTCAACCGGTTTCCGTAGCCACAAAAAAGCGTTCTAAAAAATACATAGACTGAGAAACCATGCTGGCGGTAAAAGCGTCTTTAAAAGGTGACTATGCAGCATTACCTCTGAACTATCCACTCAGTAATACATACATAATTGATGCAAACTCCGTTCCTTTTGCTCAAATCCCTGGAGTGGGGGGCAGAGTAATTCCAAGCATGAACCGGAGAGTCTTTTTAATAGCAGACGCACACATGGGATTGGGTCTAAGGCACCAAGAGATCGTGAAATCTCTAAAAGAATTACAATCAGAATACTGGTGGCCGGGGATGAGCCTGCAACATTACAAATTTGCAAAGAGCTGTCCAAACTGCAACAGAGATCGCAGTCGTGAACCGACCGGAGTATTGCCGGGACCCCTTTTTTAGAAAGCATCAAGCTATCTATACGCAAAAATCCAGCAGGTGAAATGCGTCCCCATAATATTTAAGACTAGATTCACTTAAAATGCAGACACCAGCGCTCGGCTGACGCCAGAACTGTAATACAAAGATTTGCGAGTCTTTATCGGCATATACACAATTGGCATGCTACATTCTGACCAGGGTCCTGCGTTTAGCTCCCGAGCTTACAAAGAGGCCATGACCAGCATGGGCATTGCATTGCGGTACTCTTCTCCATTCCATCCTGAGGGAAATGCGATAGTGGAAAGAAAAAAACGTGACATAAAGCAATCTAGAACGGCGAGGGTATTAGGTTCGGGTGATGGGTGGGTCAGACATTTAATAAGTGTCCAATGTAGTCTTAATAATCTGCCAAGAAATTCTCTAAAAGGTCTCACTCCATACGAACTATTGTTCGGTACTAGAATGTACATTCAGGATCTTGATAGTCACACTTCAGTGGTAGAAGAAAAATGCTTTTACATCAAAGACCGTTTGGCGGTTTTACAGGACTTAAATGAAACAAGAAACCTGAGTAACATAAAGTTAAAACAACAGCCAACAGCCACTGAAGAAAAACCACCTGTCCCAGCAAGACCTGTCTGGATTCCAAAGATTGGGGATCTGGTCAGAGAGAAGATTGCGGTGAAGAAGTAATTTGGGCCTTCTTACAGAAAAGCAGTACCTGTCTTAGCTATCAGCGGAACAAGATCAGTTTTACTACCACCCCTTGCTGGTAAAAAGGAGAACCGAGTTGTATCCATCGACGTGGTAAAACCACAATCATGTGGCCAATAATTAGTAGGCCCAGTGGACTCCCAAGAAATAGCAGAATACCAAAATTTGCTACAATCTGAGAGACTAATCAATTTGATAAACCTGCAGTGAATAAAAAAGGACTATGCAACAAAGCCATGGAACTTGTGCCGCTTGAAACCCAAATTGCAACAGTTCGACAAGAAACACCCGTCTACAATGATGTAGCATCGGACTATACTAATGTCTCCAGGAAAGATCCAAAGACTAAAGAAAATCCGGAAGCAATTCCAACAATTGACAGAACTGCATCTGGCTACTTCATCAATTTCGATGACTTTTCTGATGATCCAAGTGAACATGAAGAAACGCCAGCAACA
The DNA here is from genome assembly GCF_964261635.1 of Lissotriton helveticus. Classification (NCBI taxonomy): domain Eukaryota; kingdom Metazoa; phylum Chordata; class Amphibia; order Caudata; family Salamandridae; genus Lissotriton; species Lissotriton helveticus. Next base: position 790,155,700 of record NC_136073.1, read on the forward strand.
GAAACTTTCAAAGACAAAGTAACTGAACTCTTTCATCAACTCAAAGAAACCTATCTGATTTCTCCATGGATTGAATTTTGGATTGTTAGGTGTACTTTTCCTCCTGCTTTGGCTCATCATGGTTCTTTGTTTGGGAAAATTAATTGAAGGAAAATACAGTACAATGGACACAGCAAGTCAGAACATCAACTTGGTCCTAAAGCCTCACAAGTCATCTCACATCGAGCAAAGAGAACTATCATCGAGAAAAGAGAACTATCATCAGTGAACATCACAGCCAATCCAATACCCTGTGGGGTAGAATGGGACAAAACAGATTATGAAATTTATGGCCAGATTGAGCTCTTGAAATATCCACACCAGTTCAAGGTTTCATTAAGTGACTTTGTAAAACCAAGTACTTTCTCTGATGATTGGGACTTTGAAAATATTAATAATATGATGTCAGATTTAGTAATGTCAGCACAATTTACAGAACATGATTATTTACAGGGTTCATCAAATTATGAAGAACTGTACTGCTATAATCATTTTGGTCATCACTATTTGCATAAATCTGCACAGCCTAGAAATGTTTTTAATTATAACCAATGGGAACATTGTGCAACACCGCCTAAAGGCAGCTCGAAAACATTTTATGAGAAATTCACATACTTCTCAGGGTTTAACACAAGTGATGCAGAAACGTTTTATTTTAAAATGTTTGTGAGAAGTTGGCCTGATGTGCAGTGTTCACTATTCTAGTGATCACTATATATCAGTCCAAACAATCCTTATTGATGATTGGTTGTAAGTCAACCTTATAGGCCAGCTATCCTAGTAGCGTGGATACGAGCCGTCTAAGGCTAAGACTCTAGAGGGCGTGTTAAGCCAGCTGTTTTACCATCACATTACCCCTTGAACACCCAGTGAAAGGACACCACACAAGTGTTATGAAAATAAACAGTATTTATTAGAATCACAACAACCCTGTACTCTTTGAGGACAGGGTGCTAGGCACACAACAAAACTCTTACGAAAATACTTAAGTTAGCACGGTATACACAAATGCCCGAGGGGCACGAAAAACCATATACTTTAAAAGTGGAATGCGAAATTACTAGCAGGTAAGTACAGTACTAATAGGCTTTGGAATCACTAGGACTTGACTAGGGAATCGTTAGATTACTTCTAGGAGACCTAGGGGACTCGGGTGCAGAGTGTGCACTCTCACGCGGGATGCGGGACAAAGTCTATGGAAGCTAGTAACGCTAAAGTTAGTGTTCACGGGCGAACCCGACCTGGTAGGGAGAAAACAACAGTGGATCCTGACCCTTGGATAGTGAGGCTATGCTGGGGCACCGAAATGCCGGAGTTACCTAGTCCAGGGGCTGCAGCTGCATAGGTCTCAAAAGACGTCGGGAATCCTCGTTGCCGGACCAGGAGCCTGGAAGAAAGATGCTGGCAGGCGACCAGTGAAGATTGTTCGAAGTGATCCAAGCCTGGATCTGGAAGATGGATGACACCTGAAAGCAGAGGGGACCAAGTTCGTGACTACTAGCCAGTAGTCAGTGGGCACCAGGAGGGCACCGGATGGTAGTCACCTCGACTAGGTGAGTGGGCGACGCTGGCTCGGCAGATCTCACGGACCAGGAGGCGTTGTCGGCGACCAGGATGGAGAGGTGAGCTGTCCCACGATGGATGAAGCTGTCGGCGTCGAAGAACCCAGGATTGGGCAACAAAGCCTTGGCTAATTCAAGCCCACGCGGTGGACTCAAAATGGCGTCTTGAGTGGACCAGGAGGGTCCAGGGTGCTCCTCTTCTGGAAGGGAGCAAGGGCCAGTCTGGAGCAACCAGACCAGCAGCAGTGATGTCGTCGGGCGTCGTTCAGAAGGCCACAAGCCAGCGGGCTAGTAGCCAAACAACGCGGTGAGCAGCAAAAAGCAGAAGGGCCCCACGCCGATCGTGGAGATGCTGGGGGGCTGATCTTCGGTGCTGGAGCTGCTCAGGGTCGGGGCTTCTTGGACCCCAAAGCACTCACCAGGAAATTACTCGGCGGGCTTGCTGTGCAGAAGTCGTGCAGTCTTGGCAATAGTCGGTCCCTTGAGGTCTCGTCGCACTCACGGTTCTCAGCTTGGCTGTAGAGGTGAGTAGAGGTCGGAGGTGCCAGGGAAGCCGGGTCTTGTCGAGCTGGGCAGTCGGATTCCGGAGGAAGGACTTACAGCAGACCGCAGTGTTCTTGCGCTGGTGCCTGCGGATGCAGGGTGACTACTCCTTAGCCACAAGGGAGAATCTTGAAGAAGGAAATCTTGAAGTCCTTTCGTAGAAAGTCGTGTCTTGATTCCAAAGATGATCTAATTTGGAAGGGGGCCTGCTCCTACCTTTATCTGGGAAAAGGGGGCTGGCACGCGACTAAGTCCTGCCCTATGGGTGGGACCAGGAGGGGGGTGGTTACACCCACTTCCTTGGCGGGCTTTTCCCCAGCTCAGGGTCTGGAGTGTCCCTGGAACTGGTTCAAGCCGGCCTATGCATAGTGAGCACCGGGGTGCCACTTGCAGTCACCTTCCTCTGAAGCCCTGCCTACCTAGGATACACAAAATCATGTCTGGGACGGTGCTGGCACCGCCCCTGGCAGGAAACCCTTTGTCCTTATCTCCTGCTCTGGGAGGACTCCCAGCAGCAGGAGGGCAGACTTGTGTCTCGGTGGCAGCATCCATTTTGTGGAGCTGAGGCTCTGTTTGACTTTAACCGGGGTTAGGGGTTACATACATGTCGTGTCCCTCTAGAAGGGTGGAATGCTAACCCCGTCGCCAGAATTGGCGAGGGGTTAGTATTCCAATTCGTATGACACCTTACTCGACATGTTTTGATAAAGCGATACCAGAGTTGGCACATAACCGCGAGGATTATAATGCACTTAAGAGTATATGGTATGCGATATCATGGAAACGGCTAAGGGATAGATCCCGAAAGCCGCAGACAGGCTCAGCTCATGCCAGAGCACCATCTCACCTGATTCCAAGCACTCTGCCTTCAGGATTGTTAAGGCCTGCCATAGGAGTGACTGATAGGAGATCTGTGTGTCCATTTTAGGGTTAGATATAGGTATACTATGTTCGAGGCATGTGGGCTGCTAAATTCATATCTTAGCATTAGATCGCCGCCTAGTGTTGGGTCCGGATGATCGCACATTGTTGTCCTGGAAGAGTCTTCGAAGTATCCTGAGATAGGTGGCTCCTCCCCTGGACTACAGTGCGCATGGGCATCGGCTCCATCCCCAGATTGTTTTTTTCCGCCATTGGGTTCGGATGTGGTCTCGACGTCTTTCTGTCGAAACCGAGAAAAACTAACTTTTAGCGGCCAAAAGGCCTCTTTTTTGCGTCGGTATTGTCTGCGCACGGTCTCGAGTCTTCCGTCTCTTGGAGCCGGAATAAGCGGAGTTTTCTTTCGCTTTTCGAACTTTGAGGCCTTCTCATCGCGACATGACTGCAAAACTTTTCGGACATGGAGCGGAGCCCGTTTAAGTACTGCCCGCTTTGTGGGTCCAAGTACCCACACATCGATCTACACCCCGTCTGTAACAAATGCCTTTCGCCTGACCATGACGACGGCAAGTGCAAGGCCTGTGCACAGTTCCGCTCTAAGAAGACTCTCAAGCTTCGGCGCGCGGTGCGCATGGAAGCTAGACAAGCGGCCCCGGATCCGGAAAACATCTTCGGAGACCAAGAAGAAGAGGACCAGGGTCATCATCTTCAAATTTTCCCGACCCGGGACGGAGGTCGAGGCGGATCCTGGAGACGACGACGGAGTCGTGGGTCAAGGCCTTGAATACGTCGACGAGGTAGGAGACGACGATGAGATTTATGGGGCCGCGGCAGATAGCTCGGGGGACGAGCTCTGCCCCGAAGGTTACGAGGATACCGACCGGGTCACGGGATCGCCTGTTGGCCTTACCCAAGACCCGTTGCCGCAAGCCACAGCCCCGCCTTCTGGCCCGGCCACGGACTTACTTGCTGAGCAGACTGTTTCGAAACCGAAACCATCGGGATCGACAACATCTAAGATGGCCGACCCGAAAACGAAACCGAAACTTAAGGACTCGAGTGTCCCTAAGATGGCTGCCGTACCGGCGAAAACGACTGTGCCCGCTACTCCATCGACTCAGTCGACCTCCGGTCCGCAGAAGTCGAAGAAGTCCGTCGATTCCGCTGCTGCAAAATCGAAATCGACGCCAGAGGAGGGGTCCTCTAAGAAAGATGGTCGGCACGGGTCAACATCTGCGCCGCCGTCCAAGCACGCCAAAGCCGGCTCCACGGAGGCTACGCAGGCGCACGGATCGAAGACTGGCACGTCTGCGCCCCGGTCCCAGGAATCGGGGTCGGTGACAGCGGGATCCGCGTCCAAAGCGCACAAGGCCCACAAAGACGTCGGATCCGAGGGAAAGGTCAAGACATCCTCGTCGGCGCCAAAACACACTGTGAGTGAGACGTCCCCCATCGCCGAATCACTACAGAGAATCAGGGAGAAGGCCTCTGCTCCGTCGGCTCCGATATCATCGCCGCAGCCGCAAAAGGACAATCCAGCAAAGCCTTCTGGAAAACTTCTCTTTATTTTGCCGCCGAAGGAGGCGCCGAAAGCCTTTTCCACCAAATCGGCACCAAAGAAGGCGATTTCTTCAACGGCTGGCCCACTTCCACGTCGGGTACTCGAATCAGAGGATGATTCAGAGCATTTCATCGACGCTGACACAGGCAAACTGACCCTCCTATAAGAGAAAAATCACTTCGGAGTCAGTGGACTCATATGTCATCCCACTGAAGAAGAAGAGGGTGCCCCTTGACGCTTCAGGCCTCATGGAACCAATCCAGCCTCCTCCGAGACGGAGCCCTACTCCGTCACCAGAACACTCTGCGGGTGAGGGGTATGATGAGGACGAGCAATACAATTTCCCTATCAATGAACCAGATGCACAACCGGATTCATATGATGACACTGGTGACCAGGGCACCCAAAGTGTGGGGCAGGACCCGCAGCTTTTTATTGCACGTGCATCCCCAACTGAGGATTCAGCAGGTTTTCATGCACTACTTGAGAGGGCGGCAGCCAATCATGATGTGGACATGCATGCTGACCCGGTTGAGGAAGACTTCCTTTTCGACACATTTTCAGTCTCTGAAAGGACAGTAAAGACACTGCCTATGCTTAAAGGAGTCCTCAAGCATGCTGGGGACATATTTAAGGAGCCTACAAGAGCAAGAGTGGTCAATCCACGTATTGAAAAAAAGTACAGACCTGCACCTGCAGACCCCGCATACATTTGGGGACAGTTGCCACTGGACTCTCTTGTGGTCGCCAATGCCAGGAAACGTGCCAACTCCCAGACGACGGGTGAAGCTCCTCCCCCGGATAAGGAGTCCAAAGTGCTAGAGGCAGGGGGCAAAAGAGTAGCTGCACAGGCATCAAACTTTTGGCGCATTGCCAATACACAGGCACTCTTAGCGCGTTACGATAGGGCGCACTACGACACCCTAGAACAGATTATACAACACCTGCCTCCAAAGTTCCAAGAAGGCACCAAACTGCTTATTGAGGAAGGGAAGCTAATCTCAAACGCAGCCATCAAGTGTGCACTTGACGCAGCAGACACAGCTGCTAGAGCTATCAACACTAGCGTTATGCTGAGACGACAGGCGTGGCTCCGCATCTCAGGGTTTAAACCGGATATTCAGACAACCATTCTTAATCAGCCAGTCAATCCTGATAGTCTGTTTGGTCCAGATGTTGACACCACCCTAGAAAAAATAAAAAAAGACACAGAAACTGCTAAGTCCATGGGGGCCCTGCAGTCACAACAGTTTCGTGGCAGCAATTTTCGTCGCTCAGGTGCACGTGGAGTCACCAGAGGACAAATGGGTCAACAATCTCAGTTCTCAAGAGGTGGAGCACAATCCTCGTTCACAAAACAGAACAAGGGAGGTTACAGAAATAACAGCAACAGAGGTCGCGGCAGAGGAAACAACAGCTCCCGCTCCTCTACCCCAAGCAAACAGTGACTCTCTGTCACTGCCCCCCGACCACTTAACACCTGTCGGGGGGAGACTGCAGCAGTTCCTGCCCGTCTGGAGAAACATCACCACAGACAGGTGGGTGCGACAACTAGTCCAGTATGGTTATTGCCTAGAGTTGAAATCCACTCCACCCAACATCCCGCCAAGGCAAAGGCCTATGTCCGCAGAGCACTTGCTCTTATTGCAGCAGGAAGTAGTGGTGATGCTGCAAAAAGGCGCAATCGAGCTCGTGCCGGTGGGAGAGGAAGGCACAGGGGTGTATTCCCTGTACTTCCTTATTCCAAAGAAGGACGGATCTCTCAGACCCATTCTAGATCTACGTCCCCTCAACCTGTACATACTATCAGAACATTTCCACATGCTTACACTGCAACAGATTCTTCCCTTGCTAAACCAAGGGGACTTCTTAGCAACCTTAGATCTCAAGGATGCTTATTTCCACATTCCACTACACCCGTCCCACAGGAAATACCTCAGGTTCACTATTCAAGGCAAGCATTACCAGTTCAAGGTCCTACCCTTCGGAGTCACCACAGCCCCAAGGGTGTTTACCAAGTGTCTGGCGACAGTAGCAGCGCACCTCAGGAGGCAGAACATCCATGTCTACCCCTACCTAGACGACTGGCTCGTGCAAGCCAAGTCGGAACAACAGTGCGCCGCGGACATGTCGACTACAATTCACCTTCTTCACGATCTGGGTTTCTCGCTGAACTACCCAAAGTCGCATCTACAACCAGCACATGTCCGGCAGTTCCTAGGTGCGACGATCAACACCCTGACGGCCATGGCTCAGCCAAACCAGAAAACTGATTAGCAACTTTCCCCTGAGGCGGAAGCCGGGGGCGCTCTTCTCTTCTTCCTTCTGATTAATTGTGGAGTGTATTTACTATATCTCAGGACTTGTTTTAAAGACTGTACATATTTTACGAGGCGCTATTTTAATACCTGTTATAACGCTACCTCGAAGGAGAGATCTGCTTCTCCTCCGGGGTTCATGACTGAAGCCTGATTCTACCGGCGCAGCCGAATTCAAGGCGCTGACGCCGGTAGACGCGGAATTGACGCCGCCATCTTGGGAAGGCAGGCAGGGTAGCGGTACAGCTTCTCGACCACTCCCGCCCTCCCGCCTTACTTAAGGATCAGCTGTTCATCCCCTGTGCAAAACTGATTAGCAACTTTCCCCTGAGGCGGAAGCCGGGGGCGCTCTTCTCTTCTTCCTTCTGATTAATTGTGGAGTGTATTTACTATATCTCAGGACTTGTTTTAAAGACTGTACATATTTTACGAGGCGCTATTTTAATACCTGTTATAACGCTACCTCGAAGGAGAGATCTGCTTCTCCTCCGGGGTTCATGACTGAAGCCTGATTCTACCGGCGCAGCCGAATTCAAGGCGCTGACGCCGGTAGACGCGGAATTGACGCCGCCATCTTGGGAAGGCAGGCAGGGTAGCGGTACAGCTTCTCGACCACTCCCACCCTCCTGTCATGTGTAAAAGCAATTGCGCATCTCGTCCGCGCAGCGGGCGCGCCGAAGGCGCGCCTAAGGCAAGCCAGTCTGCGCCCGTCCGCGCCGGGCACGGGCCTAGGGCCAGTCCCCCTGCCCAGGTCATGAATGAGACCCGCGTCAGTTGGACTAGAGAACAGCTGTTACAAATAGGAGCGGACTCCTGTTCTATATCTGATCGCTGTTCCCCTAACGATTTAGATGGCCATACCTTCAAATGTTCTCAATGCTACCTATCTCTTTCCCCATGGCGCGAACGCGCCCGTCCTCTATCCTCCGCCCTGTCATCTTGCTTGTTAAAACTTGCATTGATTAATTGTAGATCCCTCCCCCGTCATGCCAATGAAATTTGGTCGACCCTTATTACTCATAGTTGGGATATACTATTCCTTACGGAATCATGGACTAAAGATACCTCAAATCCTGATATCTACTTAGCCACCCCCCCAGACTATCGCTTTTTGGGCGTTAATCGGGAGGGAAAGACAGGAGGTGGATTGGCCATCTTGTTCAAAACCCACCTTAATATTACTATTAAGAAAATTACCAATATTGGGCTGATTGAAGCCATTTATTTCTCGGTTGCTGATTCTGCGGCAGTTTACCTTACTGGCATCCTGGTTTATAACCCCCCTAAAGCCTCCCCCTCTGCCCTATCACAGTTGGTGCACATCATCACGGACCTATCCCTTAAGCACCCACACTTCATAGTTTTGGGTGATTTTAACCTTCACGTTGATGACCCCACCTGTACCCAAGCCACACGTTTTCTCGACTCTCTTCAGAGCCTGAATTTGACGCAACTCATCCATGGTCCGACGCACGTAGCGGGCCATACATTGGACCTTATTTTCTCTAACCTCCCAGGGACCATTACGCATCCTTCCCTCCCCCTCACATGGTCCGATCACTTTCTGCTTGCGGTCGACATTCCTATCCCTCAGGCACCTAGCCCGGTGGAACTGGGATCAGACTATAGAAGAAAATGGCATCAGGTTACCTGCACTACCTTAGAGCCAATATTCAGTTGCCCCTTGGAGTCTTACCTAGGAAATATTGATGCCTGTGTTACTAAGTTTAACACGATCTTATCGGCTGCGATCGATGAAATTGCCCCATTTACTTCTACGTCATCTGCAAGATCCCGCCCATCTGCTCCATGGTTCTCAGATGTTCTACGTAAAGAAAAAAGCCACTGTAAAAAACTCGAACGCAAGTGGAGACTAACTTATGACTCTGAGGCAAAAACCATCTACAGAATGGCCCTTAGGAATTTCACTAAATCAAAAAAATTGGCTATGAAAGAGTTTTTTGCCTCACAAATTAAAGATGCAGACAATTCGGTAAAAACACTGTTTAAAATTGTCAAGGATTTTGTAAAACCCCCTGCTATGACTCCTAACAATCTAGCCAATCAGTCTCTCTGTAATGGACTATCAGACTTCTTTCAAGAAAAAATCGACAATCGCATCCTCCTTCCCTCCAGCTGGAGCTCTTGATCTTTCCCTTCCCCCGGTCTCAACTAACCAGGACACTGCTCCTACATTAGTGGCTTTTAAGAATCTCACTCCTAATCTTGCACGTAAACTACTATTACAGTGCAAATCTGGTTCCCCTTTGGACCCGGTTCCCTCAAAAATCATGAGTGAATTGTCTTCCCTACTGTTAGAGCCACTCACTTCCATTTGGAACGCCTCTTTACAACTAGGCCAATTTCCCTTAGCCTGGAAGGAAGCTTTGCTTGTGCCCATCTTAAAGAAATCTGATGCTGACCCCACGCAATTCAGTAACTATCGACCTATTTCCCTCCTTCCGAAACCCGCGAAGGTTTTGGAAAAGGCGGTCCAATTACAGCTCGCAGAGTACCTAGAGACCAATTCCCTTCTGCATGATTCCCAGTCCGGCTTCCGTACTGGATTCAGTACTGAGACCGCACTGCTAGAAGTTTCGGAGACTGTGCGAGAGTGTGTGGACAAGGGCGAGGAGGCCATGTTGGTCCTCCTCGACCTATCCGCCGCTTTCGATACGGTGTCCCATAAAATTCTTCTTGACCGTATAGAGCAGATTGGATTGAGTGGCGTTGCCCTATCGTGGATGGGTTCCTTCCTCCAAGGACGATCACAGAGGGTTCTTCTCAGACCTTTCAAATCAGAATGTAAACCTCTGGTACGCGGAGTCCCACAGGGCTCAGCGTTAAGTCCTTTGTTCTTTAACGTTTACCTGGCCCCGTTGGCCAAGGTAGTAGAGGCATGCGGAGTCAGAGTGATCTCTTATGCTGATGATACTCAGCTGATATTTTCCTTTAGCGATCACTCTGACTCCAGCCTCTCCAGTTTCCGCCATTGTCTTGACGAAATCTGTTCTTGGATGTCCATGAACCACTTGCGACTTAACACCGATAAGACGGAGGTTCTGTTTTTTAATCAAAAAATGACCATCCCACCGTCATTATGGTGGCCAACGATTCTTAATCCCCCCCCTACCCCGGTGCATTCTGCTCGCAATCTGGGGTTTATATTTGATGATACGCTATCCTGCAGCTCTCAAATCAATAAGGTTACTTCGGCCTGCTTTGGTAAATTAAAAATGATGAGGAAGATCTTTCCATTTTTGCAAATTGAGGCACGCAGAACTGTCACTCAGGCCTTAATTACCTCCCACCTGGACTATGCCAACAGTTTATATGCGGGGGCCCCTCTATACCAAATTGAACGTCTCCAGGTGGTTCAGAACGCGGCAGCAAGATTGATTGGCAATATCCCTTACAGACACCCTATCTCAGCGTTTCGTAAAGAGCTTCATTGGCTTCCTATAGCCAACCGTATTAAGTTCAAAACGCTTATCCTCGCCTTTCGAGCTTTGAATGGAACTGGTCCAGATTATTTAAGAAAGAGACTGAGATTGTCCCACTCGGTTAGGGATCTTCGTTCCAACAATCTGCGTCTCATGGTTGTGCCAAGATTCCGTCGCACAAGAACTGGTGGCAGAGCTTTTGCTGTTCTTGCAGCCAAACATTGGAACAGTTTACCTATCGATCTTAGATTTGCCCCATCCGAAGCGCTGTTCCGCAGACGCCTGAAGACGTGGCTATTTTCATCTATCTAGATTATTTCTTTCCCCCCTGCTGTCAGTTTTTAGCGCCGGGACACCCCCGTTGGGGGTAGCCGTGCGCTTTATAAAATCCGTAAATAAGAAATAATAATAAATAATAATAATCCAAAAGTTCAGACCACAACACTCGCTTCCAGCGAGAGTGTTCATGCAGTTGATAGGCATGATGGCCTCCTGCATCTTCATAGTCCCTCACGCACGGTTACATATGCGCCCGCTCCAGGAGTGCTTAGCGAATCAGTGGACACAGGCTCAGGGGCAATTGACAGACCTAGTGTTGGTTACCAGTCGGGCATACGACTCTCTGCATTGGTGGACTCCACACAACCTTTGCAAGGGCCGACTGTTCCAAGAGCCTGTGCCGCAGATTATCCTGACAACGGACGCATCTCTCCAGGGATGGGGAGCTCATCTGCTCACTTACACAGTGCAGGGACTATGGACGACGCAGCAACAGAAGATGCACATCAACTATCTGGAACTGATGGCAATCTTCATGGCGATCAAGTCCTTCATTGTACATCTGTGCAACAAGGTAGTGTTAGTCCGGACGGACAACATGACTGCGATGTACTACATTCAAAAGCAGGGAGGCACCCACTCGCCACAGCTGTCTCATCTGGCTCAGAGCATGTGGAAGTGGGCCATTCAGAGGAACATTTTCCTCATGGCAGAACACCTCCCAGGAAAGGACAATCAGATGGCTGATCTGCTCAGCAGGTACAGCCATCAAATGCACGAGTGGGAGATACACCCATCTGTCCTCCACCCGTACTTCCAGCAGTGGGGTCATCCGGAGATAGACCTGTTTGCCACAAAAGAAAACGCAAAATGCCAACACTTTGCCGCCAGGTTCCCTCACCCACAGTCGCAGGGGAATGCGATATGGATGAACTGGTCAGGCAAATTTGCGTACGCTTTTCCGCCAGCCCCTCTAATACCGCTGGTCGCAAGAAAGCTAAGGCAGCACGCGATGACTCTCATCCTAGTTGCTCCAACGTGGGCGCGCCAGGCTTGGTACACCACGTTCCTCGAACTCTCAGTGGTGCCGCATCAAAGACTGCGCCTCACGCCCAGTCTTTTGACGCAGAACCATGGAGAAATTCAGCATCCAGATCCGCAACAGCTCAACCTGGCGTTCTGGCTCCTGAAGTCCTAGAGTTTGGATACCTTAACCTACCTCCGGAATGCATGACCATCATCAAGGAGGCAAGGAAGCCAACTACCAGAGCATGCTATGCTGCAAAATGGAAGCGTTTTGTCATTTACTGTACAGCCAATGACATCAACCCGCTAGATGCGTCTATCCCTGACATCATTTGCTATCTGTTGCATCTTTGCTGATGGGACCACCATTTGAGCCACTGCACTCGTGTGAACTCCAGTTCCTTACGTGGAAAGTAGCTTTCCTAGTAGCTATTACGTCTCTGAGGCGTGTCAGTGAGCTGCAAGCGCTCACGATCCAAGAGCCATTCATTCAAATTCATCCAAATAGGGTAGTGCTACGCACTAACCCCAAATTCCTTCCGAAGGTGGTGTCACAGTTTCATCTCAACCAAACTATTGACTTACCAGCATTCTTTCAAAACCCGCAAACGGTGGCAGAAAGAATGCTCCATACCTTAGATGTACGGAGGGCGTTGATGTACTACATAGACAGAACACAACCCTTTAGAAAGACGAAACAACTTTTTGTTGCCTTCGCACCACAACACAAAGGCAACCCTATTTCCAAAGCAGGAATAGCCAGATGGATTGTTAAGTGCATCCAGATATGTTATCAAAAGGCCAAGCGCACTTTAACAATACCCCCAAGGGCGCACTCCACACGCAAAATGGGGGCATCCATGGCTTTCCTAGGGAACATTCCTTTGGAGGATATTTGCAGAGCAGCCACGTGGGTTACACCACATACCTTTACAAAACACTACTGTGTTGATGTGCATTCCAAGCAGCAAGCTGCTGTAGGACAGGCTGTTCTCAAAACACTTTTTCAGGTTTCTGCAGCTGGCACGGGCAACCGCCGCTGATGGAGGGACTGCTATGTATTCTATGCTAAGATATGAATTTAGCAGCCCACATGCCTCGAACTGAATATGCTACTTACCAGTATGCATCTGTTCTTGGCATGTAGGGCTGCTAACATTCATATCGCCCGCCCTCCTCCCCGGTGCCTGTCGCAGCTGCAGATATACTATTGTATTTATTCATTAGCATGGACATCCTTTACACTTTTCACTCCATCTTCTGCCACAATGGCGAAAAACAATCTGGGGATGGAGCCGATGCCCATGCGCACTGTAGTCCAGGGGAGGAGCCACCTATCTCAGGATACTTCGAAGACTCTTCCAGGACAACAATGTGCGATCATCCGGACCCAACACTAGGCGGCGATCTAATGCTAAGATATGAATGTTAGCAGCCCTACATGCCAAGAACAGATGCATACTGGTAAGTAGCATATTCAATCTAAAGCAAAGGGTGAGTACACCACCTTGCCCCAGCTGTCGTGCAGCCAGTTGTGTCAGTTTAGTTAGTCAGTCCAGGGGTGGCACAATACATGCTTCAGCCCCTGGGAGACTTCTGGGTACACCTCAGCCCTGGGTACAGGGACTTGGAGAGGGCCCAGTGCCAATTCAGTACCTGAGTACAATTTGGATAGAGAGAACAGCTAGGCTGTGGGTCTGATTAGGAGGCCCACAGCCAGGGAAAGTCGTAAACCAGTGCAGCAAAAAGCAAAAATCTGGGTGATCATAGGATTGCAGACCCTACTCTCCTACAATGTTAAATAAGACCGGAATGAAAACAATGTTGACAAATACTAAATTGATTTATTCTGAAACATTTTATGAAAAAATGACTACATTTGGTTTTGAATTTTGGAAAAACATTGAAACAAAAACCTTCGGGGGTACAAAAGAATGGCAGGTACAAAGTATAGAAGCATTATTTAGAGCCTGCATGATCCCAGAACAAATAATATTCTTGAATGACACCATTCAACAGACAACCTGTCTTGGCCTAGCCAAGATAAAAGACTTAAATAAACCGTCTATTCCGAAGCCCATACCTGATAGTAATAGCACTACAGACGTGGAGATAGACGTATCCCATATTTTACACCAGAACATATCCTGATTGGAAAAAATGGTTAATCTGGCCCACAGACACAAATAACTGTCAAGATAGATTCCTGAACAAAACACAGGGGTTAAAACTGAACAGGCCAGACCCAAGATACTCCCAGAGACAACATCCAGGCATAATTACAACATACAGTGTAGGGAAACTATGCCTCGAATGGCTACAGAAATCCACACTGGCTGAAATTAAGCAACACTTGACTTTACTTAAAGAAGATGCTGACTTGCGAGATTTCATACTGGGACCACGCAAACAGCGGCAAAAACATTTCATAGCGGCTGGTATATACGCTGCATACAACGAGGCTTGGAAAGAAACACAAATTGAAACAGCAGAAAAAATACGAGAAATTGATCGTTTTAATTTGGAAAAATCACTTTCTGTTGTGGACAATGGGTTAACGACTCTGTCCTCCAGAATATATTCACTGGACAGCATTGTATCATCTGCTATTGATATAATAGAGCAGGACTTACTAATGTTACAACATGGTCAGTCCCAATTACGTTCTATTGTACAGCTTGGTTGGACGTTGCAAAATCTGCGTTCAGGCTACGTGCAATGGCGTTTAATCAACATAACGTCATTATTCTCTATCTTTAACCTTACTGATCAACAAATCAGTTTGGCACAAAAAGGAGCAGACTATACGATTCTGAGCATTGAAAAACTTGAGAGATTACCATTGACAATGTCAGAAAGACCTGTCATTGAATGGATAATACACGGAATAATCACAATTCCGATAACTTTCCAGTTTAAATATTGCCGAGAGTATATACCAGCGGGCCAGTATGAAAGGTTGGGTAAAGGATACATCAAGTCAACATGGAAATTACCTTATACACACATGTTATAGTGAAAAGAAAAAGGAGGTATTTCTTAGTGGTGATAATTGTAAAAAATCACTAAGTGGTACACTTTTGTGTCTAGGTATTAACTTGCATGGAGCCTGCGAAGGGTCTTCGAATAACCTTTCTTGTCACCTGCATGGCACTCCTACAACTCAGTCATTTTTCAGACAGCTTTCCAACGGCAGTTATGTTCTAATAGGTGACCACAGCTGTTGTGGCATGGTGCCAGGAAAAGCCTATCTCATGAGCGTTAGTTCCATGGTCACTTGCTGTATGAAAGTATTGTATCCAAACAGCAATCCAGACATGGAGGCGGCAATAAGGCCTTATTTGAATATCTCTTCTATTCGAATTGATTCTTTAAGCAGAATGAAGTCTATTCTTTTACAGACAACTGTGCCTTTGACCTCGTCCAAAGAAACGTATGATCTGCAAGTTGCAAGGACAGCGGCAGAGATACATTCCCCATTATCAACAAATTGCCCTGTGCATTTCGTAGAAATGTTAAGTCAAATCTTAAACATGTCTGATACCAGTGGCATCGCACATGTATTTAAGACACTTTTTTTGGGACTGTTAGCACCCTTTGAAACAGTTCTGGGCATTATCCCGAATTTTGTGCATTCATTATTTGGCGGTCTGTCTCTTCTTTTGGGACTCGTAGCAGGAATTTTATTTTTGATTCTTCTGCTCCGATATGGCAAGCCAAGCCACAGACAAGACTTCAGCAACAATTGGAGAAACGATCCTAGCTATACGCTACCGGGACCGCATCACTAAAGTCCTCTGATTTGCCCGGCTAAGAGATCTAAGTACAACTTGGTTTCTTTCATTCAGACCAATCTGGCAAGATTGCATCTTTCCTGTGCTTCGATGTATGCTATGCGGAGAAAAATGCGTGTTGGACGTCTGTCTTACACTACCATCAGCAGTACCAATGGATACAGATAACTTGCTAGGTCCGGTAACGACTCGTGCATCGTGTTGTCCCCAGCGGCTACCTATTCTGATTATGGCATTCGTTGAGACTTCACCACTACGAGTATGTGGCGGTGGCGTACGAGATGAAAGCAGCAACACACAGGTACAACCTTCTGAGCGCATTGCAGATCCTGACATCGATGATAGCAATCATTCTCACACATGCACTTACAGCATTTTCGAACTTGGTCGAACTTTCACCTGATGTCGTAGACCAATTTTTTGCAAGTCTGTCTGAAATGATGTTCTCCCCTGAACAAAAAGATTAACTTTTTAAACAATGAGCACACAGCATTCCCTGAACTCTGAATTCGGCCTTCAGTTTTGATAAACACAGCTACTAAAAACAATTGGAACTAAGAGCGAAATTATTTTTTTTTTCAATTCCAAAATATTTACCCTTTTTTCTGGCACAAAGTACTCTGCTTAAAGTAGAACTATTCTTAGAGAACAGAGCTTCTATTTTAGGATAACTAGAGACAATATTTTACCTTAGCCTCTAGCACATGTACAGCATTTGTATAAATATGTGATGGAATGGTCTCAACCTTCTTTTCTGTATTCAGAGCCATTTCATGTGTAATTTTCGCAATTCATTCAGCTGATATATATATATATGCATTTAACTGAATGATGACACTGCTTAATAAGCGTACAGTACCAACTCATTTTCGTGTATTTACCATATACCATTTCAAATGCGATTTATGTATTGTGGGTTGGGTTGGAAAACACACATGCATAGTTATGTTTAATATTGCTTAGTTTTTAGTAATGATGGACATTAATTGGTGGAGTGGGTGTTGTGTTTCTATCTAGGACCCTAATTCGATATTCCCGATTTATGCCCTTATATGGCTATAATAAATAATATCCTTATAAAGGCATAAGAATCATATCCATATTTAGTAATAGCCCATGCAGTCCAAATACGGCAAGGCTACTCCCCTAGACTCCTAGAAAGCACAACGCGTTCTTTAAACAAACCAAACCTCCAGCAACCTGGGAATTCCCCATGCTTTTGTTTTGATTTGTCCTAGAACTCCTGCGAGCACTGAAAGAACGGCCAGTTCTTAGTGACATCTTTTATTGACGTCTTATGTCCAACCTTACGTCAAACCCGGCACCTTTCAGGGATAAATATACCAACGTTGCCTTAAGCAAACACACGGTGGTTTGGAGCAGAGCGGCTATCTACTTGCCCGAGAGCCCAGCTGATGCGAGAGCCCACGGACGCCGCCCCTCCCTTTTGACGCACTGAGAGACTGTCTTTTTCTCCAGCCGAGAAAATCCAGCTCCGGTGTTTCCAGCCGCCCTTGCGGGTTGCTAGGATATAGAGTCCTGAGAGAGAGGTACCAGACCTCTTACATTTTATTACCAAGGTACGGAGCTGACTAAACCCTTAACCCCTTGGACGCTCATGACGAGCTCAGCTCGTCATGGAGTTTCCATTGATTTCAATGGAAATTACATTACCATCCTTGAGATGCCTCAGCAGCCAAGTGGTTAAGAGAATTCTTGATTCAGATTCCTTGGCAAAAACCAACTTAACTTAAACTGCTACTTACTTACTCCTTCCCACGTATTAGGCTTAGGTCAGGTACACCGGGATAGGCGTAGATTAGAAGCACCAGTTGAGTACGTTAGTCAATGTTTTTATGTATGTATATATTTTATCCATTTTAAAGTATCATATGGCTAAGAAACCATATCAATGCTTTTACAGTATTTTTTCATAATACTCCTTTTACTGTACGCACTTTACTTCATGTTAAGTATTGCAAGTGTGGCAATTCATTTCTCTTGCATGAGAAAGAAGACTGCTCAATAAATAACACCGTTTATTGAAAATGCCCGTCTCTCTATTTCTCTGCACTCTGGTGAAACTAAGTACGCACGATTGACTGAGTGAAATAACTGTCTATTGTTTTCAAACAACTCTAGAGATTCCCTCTTATTCTGAGGGAGCAAAGTTGTCATGGTATATGGTTGTCAGAAGCTAATCCCTTCTAGTCTATCCAGGGAAGTTAAACTCCTCCTTGTTTATTCGAGAAAGTTTCTAGTGACCTCTGAGTTAGCTGGCAAAACTAATTAAGTCTAATATAGTCAGAGACCTAGTCGACCTCAGTCCTACGTCTACACTGCTGTTTATATTATTCCAATGCGCAGAGCCTATTGGGAACATAGGAACTACACTACAGCGGGCTGGCGGCCCTGCGTGGTCGTAGAATCCATTCCCGACGCCGCAGGGCCCCGCAGGATCCAGGCCTGGACCCGGGTTGTCGCCATTCGACCTCGCGAATAATCTGCTGGCGCCGACCCTGAGGGTGTCGCTCCCGGCACCGTCCTCGGACGACGTCGACCCCAGTTTCAGTCCGGGTCCGGCGTCGGACCGGCGCAGTCTCCGGCGTCCATGGGTGAGGCCTTCACCTACGACCCGGCTCCATCATTTTTGTCTATTTATCAGGAAATGGATGACGAGGAGGACTGGGAGGGGTCTGAAGACCCTCTGGCACAGCAGTGCCAGTTAAGCCAGGACTGGGCAGAAGAACTGGGCGAGGCCAGTGGTCTTGACACTTCGCCCGACACTGGATTCATCTCCTCCCTTCGAGGCTTCGGAGGAGGGGGCTGCTTACAGCGTGGTGTTGAACAGGGCGGCCAAGGCCTTGGCGCTTGAGCTCCCTGTTGCGGCCATGAGGACTAACCTCACTGAGGAGCTCAAACCGCAGGCAAGCTCCTCTGAGCCTCAACTGCCGTTTAACAAAGCCCTCACTGACGTTCTGATGGGCACCTGGTCCAAGCCCTCCACGGGCCTCCCTGTGGATCGAAAAGTGGCCCGACGCCACCAGACGGCTTCGGGTGACCCCTACTTTCGTTCCGTTCAACCCACCCCGAGAGCCTGGTGATCCAGACCTCTACGTCCCAGACTGCATTCGCAACCGTTCCTCTGTATCGGGAATCCAAAAGGTTTGATCAGTTTGGGAAGAAACTGTTCTCCCTGAGTTTGGGGTTGCGGTCGGTCAACACCGCCTGCCTTTTGGGCCGTTACACCCACTCTCTGTGGGATGCGGTTGCGGAGGTGCTGCCACAGTGCCTGGAGGAGGCCCGGACACTACTCGCCCAAGCCGTGGCAGAAGGGCGGGATGCAGCATGATACTCGATCCGGTGTGGACTTGACACCACGGACTTGCTGGGTAGAGCGATTGCAACGACGTTGGCAGTTCGCCGCCAGCCATCTTTTCGGGGGATGTCCAGGCCACACTCATGGACATGCCCTTTGATGGCCGTCGCCTTTTTGGTGACAAAGTCGATAGTGCGCTGTAGCGTTTTAAGGACTCCAGGGCTACGGCCAAGTCCTTGGGCCTAGGCCAACGCCAACAAACTTCTGCTTTTCGCCCGGTTCATGGCCAAGGAAGGGGCGCCCCCACACGTCCAGCCAGCTACAGGCCGCAGAGCCAGTCTTAGCGCAGTCGCGGACGTGGTTACCGCCGTGGTGGTTTCGGGGACACCGGCATGGTCAGTCCCAACCCGCCCCGCAGCATCTGCCTCTAAGCCTTCCTAGTCCGGCATTGCAGGCCCATACGACGCCAGTGGGGGGCAGGGTTTGCCATCACCTCCTCATCTGGCGCTCCATCACATTGGACAGGTGGGTGCTACAAATAGTCCGAAGGGGCTACTCCCTTCCCTTCAAGGCTACCCCTCCAGCCATGCCACCGCAGTACCACCACATGTAGGGGATCACTTGCAACTTCTGCATGAGGATGTTATGGCGCTCTTGGCCAAGGGGGCCATCGAGCGCATTCCAGTGGCCAAATGTTGGTCGTGGTTGCTATTCCCACTACTTTCTGGTACCCAAGAAAGGCAAAGGAGGCCTACGCCCAACTTGGACCTACGGAGCGTCAACTGCTTCCTCGGGAAGGAGAAGTTCAAGATGCTGACTTTGGCTCAGGTCCTAGCTGCCCTGGACCCAGGAGACTGGATGGTAGCATTAAACTTGCAGGACGCGTATTTCCACATCCCCGTCCTGCCGGCCCACCGGCGCTACCTGCGGTTCACGGTAGGCCACAAGCACTTTCAGTTTACTGTGCTCCCTTTCGGCTTACCAGCGCCCCTCGGGTGTTCACGAAAGTGATGGCAGTGGTCGCAGTTCATCTGCGCAGATCAGGGGTTTCAGTCTTCCCCCTATCTAGACGATTGGTTGTTGAAGGCGGGCTCGCCCCAAACAGTCGTCTCCCACCTCCAGACGACGGCCGACCTTCTGCATTCGCTGGGGTTCTCCATCAACGTGCTGAAGTCTCACCTGTGCCCCTCTCAGAAGCTCCTTTTCATCGGAGCGGTTCTGGACTCTGCGCAGTTTCGAGTTTATCCCCCAAACAGCGGGTTCAGGATATTCAGGCTCTGATTCCGATCTCTCATCCTTTATCCCGAGTCTGTCAGGTTGACGCTGCGGCTCCTGGGGCTGATGACCTCCGACGTCCTTCTGGTGCAT
Source organism: Lissotriton helveticus (assembly GCF_964261635.1). Taxonomy (NCBI): domain Eukaryota; kingdom Metazoa; phylum Chordata; class Amphibia; order Caudata; family Salamandridae; genus Lissotriton; species Lissotriton helveticus. The sequence goes on from NC_136073.1 coordinate 790,175,831, forward strand.
CACGCCAGGTGGCGGATGTGGGCTCTGCAGTAGGACCTGAAGTTTCAGTGGGCACAGCATCAGGGCAACCTGTCCGACCACGTCCTGATCTCTGAGGGCACTGCAATTCAGGTGCAGTGGTGGCCCACGAACCACGATTGAGTCAGCGGCAGATCTCTCTCCCTACCCCAACCGTAGCACGTAGTGGTGACAGATGCGTCCCTCCTGGGATGGGGGGGGGGCACATGGGAGAGAGGGAGATCAGAGGCCTCTGGTCACTGGCTGAGACCCGGCTCCATATGAACCTTCTGGAGCTGCAGGAGATCTGACTTGCACTGAAGGCATTCTTTTTCTCTGTCCGGGGAAATGTAGTGCAAGTGTTCACGGACAACACCATCGCCGTGTGGTACTGCAACAAACTGGGTGGGGTGGGTTCGTGGACCCTTTGTCAGGAGGCTCTGCGCCTCTGGCAATGGCTGGAACACCAGGGCGTCACCCTGGTGGTTCAACACCTTTCAGGTTCCTTGAACGCCAGGGCAGACTAACTCAACCGCCGGAGCATGATGGATCACGAATGGCATCTGAACTCTGACGTGGCGCAAGGTCTCTTTCAGCAGTGTGGAGAGCCTTGGTTAGATCTGTTCGCCACAGAAGAGAACGCGCAATGTCATTAGTTCTGCGCGTTGGAATTTCCAAGGCGGCACTCGCTCTGAGACACTTTTCGTTGCGAGTGGAGCTGCGGTCTGTTGTACGCCTTTCCGCCTATACCACTTCTCCCCAGAGTGCTGAAGAAGATCAGGCGGAACCGTGCCCAAGTCATCCTTGTGGCTCCGGACTCGGCACGAAGATACTGGTATCCCGAGCTACTCAGCATGTCAGTCAAACCCCCCCCCCCCTCCCCCCCCCCCCCTCTCCCCCGATTCGTCTGCCCCTTCGGGAGGACCTTCTGTCGCAGCAGCAGGGGACGGTCCTCCACCCGAACCGGTCCAGTCTCCACCTCCATGCGTGGAGATTGAGCGGCGGCAGTTGAGGCCATTTGACTTGCCTCCTGAAGTCTGTAATGTCATTCTGGCAGCCAGGTGTCCCTCTACAAAATCGGTATACGCCTGCAGGTGGAACAAATTGGTGGCATGCCCCTCTTTCTGAGGTTCTCCTTTCTTTTTTCTCTTGCCCAGCAGGGCTCTGCTCTGGGCACTATCAAGGGCTACCTCTCTGCCATTTCTGCCTTTTTAAGGCTACCTGATCAGCCCTCTCTATTAAAGTCCCCGGTTGTAAAAAGGTTCTTGAAGGGCATCACTCATGTTTCCTCCTGTTCCTTTCGTGATGCCTCAGTGGGACTTGAACCTTGTTTTTACTTAAGTGATGTGCGCTCCTTTCGAGCCACTTCACAATTGCCCTCTTCGTCATCTTACTCTTAAGACTGCTTTCCTGGCTGCCATCACCTCTGCCAGGAGCGTGAGTGAGCCCCAGGCTCTTTCCTCTAAACCTTTCCTTTCTGTCCATCCAGACAAGGTTGTGTTGAGAACGCGTCCCTCTTTCCTGCCCAAGGTAGTCACAGCCTTCCACATCGGGCAGTCCATCACCTTGCCCACCTTCTTTCAGCCTCCGCATCCCTCGAAAGAGGGAGAGAGGCTCCACCGTCTGGACCCAAAACGTGCGCTCTCCTTCTACCTTGATTGCACATGCCAGTTCCGGTATGACAAACTCTTTGTTGGTTACGTGGGCGCTAAGAATGGACTGGCAGTGCACAAACGGACCATCTCTCGGTGGGTTGTGTTGTGCATCAAGGCATGATATTCTTTGGCTAAAAAGGAGTCTCCTGTTGGGCTGAGGGCCCATTCCACTCAGGCCACGGCGGCTACTACGGCCCTGGGCCAGGGAGTTCACTTGCAGGAAATCCGTCAGGCAACTACGTGGGCCTCGCTGCACACGTTCGCAAGACACTACTGCCTGGAAAGCCAAGTCCGGAGAGATGGCTTTTTCGGCCGTTCTGTTCTCCAGGACTTTCTGGTGTGATTATTGGTTCGCAAACCCACCACCGGGGTTGGTATTGCTGGGGTATCTATTCCAAGGTAAGGAATCTAATATTAACCTGTTTCTTTCAGATGCACAAGTTACTTACCTTCGGTAACGATATATCTGTAAGAAACAGTAGTTAGTATTAAATTCCTTACCGCCCCAACCATCCTCCCCTTTCTGCGAACCGATATCTAAGGTTAAGGTCATCCCTTTCAGGGCCCTAGTTTCGTGGCACCAGTGTTGGTTTTTATCATGGCTCTGCGTTTCTGGCGTGGAAAAGCTGTGTATAAGAACTGACGTCAGCGAGCGAGGGCGGCGTCTAAGTAATCTGACGACGTCATCGCGGCGCCGACGACTGACGCGGAGCCACGGACGACGCCTACTGACGCGCAGGGTTACTGCTACGCAAAACTTTCTGGATATTCTAAGGTAAGGAATCTCATACGAACTACAGTTTCTTACAGTTATATCGTTACCGAAGGTAAGTAACTTGTGCATTAAGTTCTAAACCTATCTCTACATTGACTGGATCTTGTTACAAAAAAAAATTGATTATGCATACAATTAACCATGAGTAGTTTTGCTCAAGTGAAAAAAATGATCTAAAGCTGGCAATCATGCTTTGCCCCATTTTAGGCTTATGACTAAAGTTATAAGGGGAAGGCTCTACCCATTTACTCTTTGATGCCCAAAAGAGAAAATCAGGAATGTTCTGGACCCTGGGCACCCTCCAACTTTTTGCTGACTGGAACTGGTGTTGACTGACTGACTGACTGACCCTGGGCTCTGTTTAACCAGGGCCAGTGCCAAGCTAAAAGGAACACATTAGAATGCAGTAAAGACACCCAACATACACTAGGGTACACTATGGTATGGTGGGGTACCCCTGTAATTGGCATGCCCTACCCCATAAGCCCCTAGTATGTAAGAAGGCAGGGGATTGAAACTACCTAGAGGTCTCCAGTATTCGGGGGCATGGCAGTTCAGATGCCATCAGATTTTCTGCACTAGCATGTGTGCAGTGCTGAAGCCTGAGGTCAGTTTAAAAGCATCCCTGGTGGCCAGGACTGCTTTTAAACCTTAAATTGTGCCCAAACTCGACTTTGGGGGTAGGGGCCCTTAAAAATGAAAACCCTACCATGTTTTTGCATGTTAGGGACCCCCAGGGTCACTCCTAGGTATCCCAGGGGTGGGGGGGGGGGGGGTCAGTTATCTATAAGGTACGCCCTTATAAAATGAGTGTTTATATACCTGGGTAAAATGAAATTTTACATTCCACTACCCCTATTGTGTTAAAGACCTGCTCAAATTCTACTTTGATACTAGAAGAGTTTGGTAGGATAATCTGCATGATTTCTGCAGATTCAGAACCCCAGAAGTCTCTCCTAGTTGCACAGGGGGTGGGGGTCCTGTAGAAATTGGGAAATACTTATTAAATATGGTTTTATAAGCCCTGGTTCTTGAAAAGTGACCCAAATCATTTCCCCCATTGCAAACCCCATGGCCCATAGGTTAACATGGTAGGAAGGGATTGATAAATATTGATTGGAGAGGACTAGCTGGACCATTCAAAGACTTCCCAGAATGGTAGTAGTAAATCCAACAATATTTAATATATATATTGTTGAATTTCTCCTAAAATGTTCGTACAAGAAGTTATGAGACTTTCTTGTTTGTAAGTCCAAATTCAGCCTTTCAGTGGTCTGCCCTGATTGGTCAGAGTTAAGTGGATTAGCCAGACTGCTGGGAGTGCAGTTTGCTGGTGTATAGGAATGCCAGGCCAGGAGATGGCGTCGTAAACTATTCTCTTCAAAGGCAGAGGGGAGGCCTGGGTTTCAGTCCACTCTGACAGTCTTGACCCAGAGTCAGGGCTAGGCTTAAGGAAGGTATGCGCAGATGGCAGGGGGAGAGTCCATGGAAATAAGCCATCCCAGGGGGTGTGTTTAGCCAGTTCTTACCTCCTTGCTGGAAAATCAGCCATTATGGATTTGGAAGAATGATGCACTCTGGGACAAACTAACACCACACTCTACAGGGTGTGGTCAGAACTGAGGAGTTGCCCTGCTCTCATTGGTCAGCAGTGACCTGCTGCTTGACCCAGAGAATTTTGAATAAGTGTCTGAGACGGGCAGAGCCCTCCAGATCTGCTGCTTGAAACAGAATGAAGCAAGAATTCCCTGCTGAAGATTTTGCTGTGCAAGGAACTCCAAGGCCTGACCTCTGAAGACTGCACCATCTGAAACTACAGCTCTGTGGATTACCTTGCTGCCAAAAGACTCAAGAGTGGAACTCCCTGCAAGCTACAGGTTAACAGAGCTCACCTGGACAGACCCACAAAGAATTCAAAGCCTAGAGTACCAGCAGATTTGTAAGGGTTTTGTTCAAGTGGATTGCGGAATTGAAGTTTCACACTTTCTAGGACCCTCTTGGAGTTTCCAGAACCTTGGATTGTGTGTTCGATACTTTGGGACCCGCAAGCAGAACGCCAGGGAGGTATTCTAACTGGAACCCGCTTGCTGAAGAAGGTGGCCCACTACAGTGGTGAGAATTCTTCAGAACAATTTATAAAGGTGTGTCCCTGACAGAGAAAACGAAATGACTTAAGGGGCACTGTTGGTTTCTAAGCGCTAGAAAGTGACTAATCTTTAAAAATTCATCTCTCTGGTTCCCTACAGTGGATTGTTTTTGTTTTGGGGTCATTTAAAAGATAAAAATAGTTCCTATTTTTGTAAATTGGGGTTGGATTTTTATTTTGTGTTGTCTTAATTATTTACTGAAATGGTGTTTTTGAATGCTTTAGATACCTGTCTTTGAAGTTAAGCCGGTCAGCTCTAGTTTACTTTTATAGCCAACTGTTAGAGTTCCTATAACTTCTGTAACCAATCGAGGATTGTCAATCATATTAGTAAAAGTTTCCTCTGTTTTATATTAACGTTAGGCAAATGCTTGTAGCTGCTAGCATCCTTTAGATATAAAAAACCCTTTTATTTGAGGCCAGTCTCTCCTAAACCATGACCTGGAAAATTGAGATAGCGTCCGCCTTTCAAATGGGTAATATAGTAAAATGTGTCTTCTTCCAGAAGTAGTATAATATTTATAAGATTGTAATTGATGCCATGCATGCCAGCGTAGCTTATACATGGGTAGATGTGGGGCAAAGAGGTGAAGAGCAATTGTATGCACAAAGCAGACATTTTCACTAATTATGGTGTGGCCAATGTTGTGACTGTTGCATCAAATGAGTGAGTCCTATTCTCCTTTCCCTTTGTTCTTGTTTTCTCTCAATTCCTCTTGCTGAAGTAATACCCTAACAATATTGTTTTTGTTTCAGGACTATTACAGCATCCCATTTCCAACGCCAAATACACAGATGACTGGGAGGGATGGATCTCTCGCAAACAATCCCTATTCTGGTAGGAGCAATGACATACACTACTGCACTTGAGAATTTGAACCAAAAGTGAGCTGAATGGGCAGGTGTGGCAAAATGGGCATATTCCGAGCCAATGGTTGAGGGCGTCCTCAATCAGGATCAAAATATATTTCTTTACAATGCTGCTGCTCAGTCTGTCAAAGCCAAGTGAACATCCACACTGAGGAAATTAGGTGTATTATATGGCATGGTAGTGTAACCCAACCCTGTAATACACTTAACCCATTTAGGACCATTAGGTTTTGTCTGTCAAATGCTCAGCCCTGGCTAGCTGTGGCATTGAGCAGCATGGCTTACACAGGAACAAGTGTTAATCATTTAAACAGCGCCAAAACAATTGAAGTAGTAGACCTAACACTCTCTCTGACCCTAATTTATAAAACGAGACCATTTTTAGGTCTCGGCTAGAAACGCGCGAAGCGCGTTCTCGCCAGAGAACTATAGCTGTCGGCTCAGCCGACAACTAGTGGAAAGTGGATACAAGACCTGGCCACGCGCAGCACTTGCCATAGGATAATGTTACGCGTGTGAACTTCTGCTGTTTTCAGCATGGCAGAAAGAATCTGATCACGTCGTGCGCCTCGGAAAGAGTTCACGTGACTGACTTTGGAATGCAGGGGCAGTCTGCAGAGGGGCGCGCGGCGCTGATTAACAGGCAGGCACTGAGCTGCAATGAATTGGTAGTGCATTTTAGAATTACATTAGGCTTTTTTTTACGCAGCGCTGCGAAGGATGCACTTCGCCACACATGGCGCCTCGGCCTGCGTCATCTCTGCCCCCTCTCAGGAGATGATCTAATCGTAAACTCTTGACTTTTGCTGCACCGTCACGTCCCACTGGCCTGATGCTGGCATAAAGCACGCCCCTTCCCCCCCTGCCTACAGCCTCTCCGTGTATATATAGAGCCAGATAAAATATCCCACCCCCTGCTGGGCGCTTGAAGGGCCTCGGTGCCCTGTTGACACGTTTAAAGCTCTCCACGAAGTCAGCGGAGCCACTCAGCGGCATAATAGCCCCATTATGTGTGGTGAGGGGCACTTTATCACTCTGTATTATCACCCTGCCCCCTTGGGAGGGGAGGCGCTTCATGCCGCTGCTCTGCCCCCCTCCCTGCTGCTCTCAATCTGCCGGCACAGGCGCCAGGGTCTGGAGAGGTGGGGTGGGGGGCCTGCACTGGTGAGTCAGTTCATTAAAGTGGCCCTTTTCATGCCTCACACCCTTGTCATCCGTTTAAAAAAAAAAAAGGCCCACGTGACCATCGCCTGCAGCCCGCTCATTAGGGGCTTGAATGGGTGGTACTTTCTCACACCCCAGCCCCTCCGGCGAGTTATCCTTCTTGGTGCTCCACACCTCCGGGTCCGGTTCGCACTTTATTTTCACCAGCAGCAGCGGGTCCAATGCTTGTATGGGTGTCACAGAGGCCGTGGAAGGACTCTCGGGCCTCCGCTTCTTGCGTGCTCTGCCAGCGGTGGGCAGGCTGCACTCCCAGCAGAGAGAGAGGTGCAAAGCACTTCACACACCGTAAGCCCATGTTTTACACCCCCGAGCTTTTCCTGCAAAGAGGGGAGGTTTTGAAGCTTTGCCGTCCCGGGGGTTAATACCATTCCTGAAGGGTGGTTAGCCTGGGAAGTTTGACGCCCACAAACAAGTGTGTTTTGGGGTATTTACAAACTACATTTTGCACACAAGAAAGGGTTGGACTTTTACTCTCCCAGCCAAAGGTTTGCATAAACCCCTTTCTGGGGTGAAAAATGGAATGTAACCCCCCTCAGATGTGTTGGTGGTCCAGTGGCTGGAGTTTCCACCTAACAAAAAATATGATCCCAAAGGGCAGGAAAATGTGTTTGCAGTTTGCACAGGCGTTCCTGTCCCCCTCTATGCAGATAACTATGCTATGGATAATTCCGCAGAGTAGGAACACAGTCACAGCTTTCCATGTGAGTTTCTGAATCCCAGCACGGAGTAAGTCTATCCTCCATGTGGATGTAAAACTGAGTGCAGATTTACTACTTTCTTTGTGACTTGGGCACACCCTAATCCTAGATGCCACAAAAGGTGTAAATTTACGCTTCGTAAATTTACTCCTATGATTTACGCTGGTGCAGAGATACGCCGATTCTCATTGAATACAGAGTGGGCTTCACAGATTTCCACGTGCACGAGGCCTGGTCTGTCGCCAATAGCAGAAACATACCCAAGGCACTCATGTTCCAAAAACAAAACAGACACCTGCTGAAGATGCCCACTCCACCACAAGACACCCAGGCCCATATTACGCCACCTCCTAGTCAGTCCGTGGTACATACAAAGCACAGGCATCATTCACACAAGCTAACTAGAGCATTCACATCAATGCTCTGATGTGTCTACTCAACACACATAAAAACCGATATCAGACATGTAAACAAAAGTAGCCACATTCTTTTGCTGCAATCCTATTTGTGAAAGAAGCAAACGAAAAAAAATTACTAGGGCAAATCAGAGTGCGTTATGCAAGAAACTTACAGCGCATAGTAAAGGGGAGCCAATCGCTGGTTTCATTTATGCCCTTAACTGAGGGCGGCAAAGGCAAGTTAGCGATAGAGTGCCGGCGGCAAGTAGTAATTGAGTCACTATGAACGTGTGGTCCTGCGTTTCGGCGAATAGAGGTCCCTGCACGGAAGATATAAGGGACGTAGGCAGCACCGGGTAGCAACTGGCCAGTCTGGGTACTTCAGGAAGAATACTTGAAGAGATTCAGCTGACCTAATATCCTCTATCTACTAAAGCTGCCTTCGCTCTGGCAGAGTTAACACCGAAGGAGGGTCTCTAAAGTGAACGTCAAAGGGTGTAAAGGGTTTCTTTGGCCGAGGAAGAATGTAGATACCGTAAAGACGGGGGAACACTTGCCCAGGTGGAACTGAGTGGACAAATGGGAATGAAAGTAGGGGGTGCCGTCACCACCTCTTTCCAGTGGAATGCACCACACAGCTCAGAAGTGTGCCGCAGGGGTTGACGGTCAGTAATACATATAGCAGAAATGTAAACTAGCACTGCCAAAACCAATAGGCCTGGCCTTGTCATTTATCTGGTCTACCTTTAGCTGTAGGAGGAAGCATCTAACATCCTCCAGGACCAACCTCAGTATCCCCTAAAAAAAAGGACAGTTTCTCAGGTGTTATTGTAATTGTATTGTAATTGCATTTATAGAGCGCTTACTACCCCTGATGAGGCGCCAAATCGCTTTTTCGGCACGTAGCACGCTACTCTGCCACCCAAAAAGGATTAGTGGTGAATTAGTATAGAGAAATGTGAAAGTGATTTGAGTGATGGATATGTTAGGTCAGTTATTTGGATTGAGGAGAATAGTGAAAGGTTAGAAGAGGTAAAAAGGTTTGCCTTTATATAGCGCTTGCTACCCCTGATAAGGTGTTGAAGTGCCTTTTCGGCAAGTAGCACGCTACTCCGGAACCCATAAAGTATAGTGGTGAATTAGTATTGTGAAATATGAAATTAATTTGAGTGGTGGACATGTTAGTCTGTTATTTGGATTGCGCCAATACAGACTTTGCAAAAAAAATCATGCAACACATTGTCATATACAATGCCAATAACTCAAACTTTAATGCTGCGAGACCTATTGCATTAAAAATGCTTGTTAATAAGAATTTTGACACTAGAACGAAAAAGATCAACTGGAGAGTTCCAGAGATACAGATTTTACAAGCAATAAAAAGATCTGAGCAATTTCACTCAACTGTGAAAAAGTCTGGGCAAAGTCAACTAATTGGAAACTTTCAAGTAAAATGTAGGTACATTCTTGGGGCAGCCAGTTCTGGCAGAGAGCTAGTCAGGGGTACCAGCTAGTTCCTCAAAAACAGTTACCTTCACTGGAGGAGCAGTCCTTCAAACATTTGCAGCCACTTTATTCCACATTGCAATGGATTCCTAGGGAATGGTCCTGATGCAAGGGGGGGTAGAAGGATGCTGAATATGCTACAAGGATGAGATGGATGCGACGTGGTCAACGGGGATCTTCCTGCAGGGACGCCTTGGTCCACAAGGTGATGAAGAGTTTCTGGTTGCTGGGTCGATGACTCTGTCATCTCCGGTCTTGCTGAATTCCAGTCGACGCTGGACTACCAGTCTCTCTCTCTGTGGTCACAGATCAACCCTTCCTGGTCAGTACTTTCCTTCTGAGGGCCTCCATAACTGACAGCACTACATGGCCCTGTGAACTCTGATGCAACTCTGTGCGTCCGGTCTTGGTCCTTGGTGCTGCACGGCTCCAGTTGTAGCAGCTTGAAGACTCCAGGCTGCCAACTTGCCCCAGCAGGTCTATTCAGCTGGTGTTTAACTGTGCTGTAGCAGGAGACAAGTCAGTTGGCCTTAGGTGTTCTCTTGACTTGACTGGGCTCTGGACACTGCTTCTCCTTGAGCAGTACACTGCAGGCAGTCCCCCTCTTCAACAGCCAGCAGGTGCAGTCCTCGTTGGTGCAGCCTCTATATGCTTGTCCCTTGGTGCAGCAGGGCAGTCCTTCGATCCGTCTTCTGAGTCGGTCGAGATCTTATGTCTAGGTGCTAGGGGTGCCCCCTTATGCTTGGAAAGTTCTTTTAGGGCATGATGCGGTTGCTAGCCAATGAGCTACCAGGTTCCCTCCCACCTGGTGACAGTTTCCTCTAGTGTGGCATCTGGCTATCCCAGGATGCACCATTCTGCCCACTCCCAAGAAGGTGAAACTACTCTTGATGTACGGACTTCCCTAACGACGAAACTCTGAGTGTGGCTATCACTGGGCTTACATGCCCCTGGGGAAGCTGGTTTGGCTGTAAAACCCCCGCCCGTGCTACACATAAGCCCTTAAAAGGTGGCCTTACCTTTGAAGATTTCTTTTTGGGACTAACACCCAGGTGCCGTCCTGCAAGAAGGAGGTGATACCTCTAGCCTGCAATCCTGATTGCTCTTTCCTGAGAAGTTAGTTCGTCTCTCCAGGTGTGCAGAAAGCAGTTTCGTTGAGCAGGCTCCATGTGTGCCCTGGAGGGCACAGGAGTTTTAAAGGCAGTAAAGTAGCAGCTTTGCTAAAGCTGCACACTGCAACAAGTTACTGTAATTGTGACGTGAGTTTGGTACCTTTGAGTACCTACTTTTGTTGCACAGCTGGAGGGGTCAGCTTGTAATCCCAACTCGCTAATTGGGTGACCAAGTCTTTCCCCAGAAAAACTGTTTCATGTCTTTTACTGTCAGGACATGTAAAGTACATGTCCTGCCTGTCAAATGTTGCACCCTGTCTTTAGGACTCGATAGGACTGCCAGAGAGGTGACTTACACACATCTAGGAGAAATAGTCTGTCATTCTCCAGTATTGAATCTTTCATGGATTCCCGTGGTTGAATCATTTCCTGTTGTAGAAGAGGTAGTCCCACAGTACCATCATAAAGGAGTATGTAATAGTAACATAGGCTCTTAATGGCAATGCAAAATCAATTCAATAGCCTATCTTATGTTCTTTTTTAGAAAAGGACCAAACATGAACTGTAACAATCAGATTTTGTGCTGCATGTCATGTGAAGGGAGTATCCCTAAGCTCTGCTCAGTGTTTTTCTTTATCAACTTTTCTAAACCTACAATGTCCGATTCTTCAAAAAGGCCTCTTCAGATCCCGCAAGTCCTGTGGGAAGAAAAGGGTGCATATGGATGATCCAAACAAAGACTGTTTCTATTGCTTCTACCTTCAACATGAGGTGAAGGAGTGCAAGATCGATTGCACCTTTTCTTTTAAAACATTAAGAGACCGAAGGCTACTTCTGTTGCTACAGGGGGCTAAATTCCAGAAATAAAGCTATTCTGAGGACAGCGATTAGTCTTACAGACCCTACAAAGTCAAGTTCCTCTGACCATGGGGTTTCTGAGGGTAGTAGAAAGGCCTTGTGTAAGAAAGTGGCTTTAAATATACTGGACCAAAGTAAGGTACAGTGTGTATAGAGTCCTCAGTCCCCAGAGGTTTGGCAGAGGCTAAAGTTAGTTCTCTTATAGGGGATCCTCATCAATAGTCATAAGCACTGAATATTCCCGCCCACGTGCGGGGACCCCGGAAACAATATAAAAATATACATGTAATTCACATATAAACAGCTCCACATATGTGTATGCACATATATCATTTTTTCTCACACCAATGCAGCCCCAAAACTGAGGCTAAACAATGTAATTACTCATACATGTACTGAAATTAGCAAGGAAATAAACACATTAGATCAAATAGCCCTTGAACTTTGTGTTTTAATGAGCAAAAACGCTCATAACTCCTGAAAATTGCTAATAAATAGACATTGTTAGCCACAGGCTGCATTGAAAAGCAATAGCATAGAAAATATAAGCATTTTCAACAAAAACGTTGCGCATCTTATGACAGAGTAGCAAAGCATCACACAAGACCAATGGGTGTTGACTACACTTCAGAATGGATACTGTCTTCGTTTCAAACACCTGCCTCCACCCGTTCCTCCAATGCCAACATCAAATCATCAGCTAAACCTTTTGAAAAAGGAAGTAGCTATCCTCCTCGAAGTCAGCCATCGAGAGGGTGCCAATCGCTCAAAGGGGGAAAGGAGTGTACTCCCGATATTTTCTGGTCAGAAAAAAGGGCCAAAAGGCAGAATACAGACCCATTCTGGACTTGAGAGCACTCAACCTGCATATCAAGAAAGAAAGGTTTCGCTTGTTAATATCAGAGGCTCAGGTCGAGGCATCGCCATTAGGCCTTAGCCAAGATCAAAAAACTGGTTCTATAGCCCTGCCATAACGCCCGGCTAAGAACATAACAAAAGAGCCTTCTGAGACACGTACTCCAAGGCTGGCTCCATCAAAACCAAAAGTCATCGACACGACCGTCTTCGGACCGAAGGTCACAAGACCAAAGGGCGCCGAGCCGAAGGCCACCATTCCTGAAAAAACTTTGAGGCCCAAAACCGTCGAATCGACAAAATCGACTTCGATCGGCGAAAAAGGGAAAAAGCCTGGCAGCGAAGACAAAAGGGCTATGTCCAAGGCGGTCGTCGAACCGAAACCTAAGGTTCCCCAGACCAAACCCGTTGAGCCGAAGCCCATCGATCCAAAAAAGGGCATCAAGCCGAAGCCGCAGGCTCCGAACACACCTCTAAAGCCTAAAGACGTTAGCGAACCGACAAAAACAATCGGTCCGAAACAGGTGGCTAAACCCGCAAAGGAGATCGGACCGACAAAACCGGTCGGAAAAACTCAAAAACCGATACAGGCACCAAAACCGGTCCAACCAGCCAAAGGCATCGAACCGAAAAAGGTCAAGCCAAAGACATCGGCGCCAAAACACAACACTGTGGAAGAGGAGCTCATCCATCCAGATCCCTCCACAGAGGATCAGTCAAAACTTTATATTGACCCAAACACTGGAAAAGTGACTGTTTATACCAAGAAGAAAAGGCCAGCTCCTGCTGAAGACTTTTCTACAATTCCTCTGAAAAAGAAAAGGGACTGTGCTACCTCTCCTATTCTTTTCCAGCCTATCTCTCCAGCTATGCCTACTACTCCATATGCCCCACACTCACCTGCACGCTCTGACCATAACCCAGATGAGGATCAGGATGCAGATGTGGGTTTCAGATATCCACAAGACCCACATATAGACCCCAATTCACAACCATGGGGGGGGGGGGAGCGAGCCAGACAATGAGGGGACTCTACCCATTACAGACCCTACGGTATACCCAGTTAAACCATCACCCACAGAAGACAGTGGCATTTCTCTCTCTAATACATAGAGCAGCAAGCTACCATAACGTAGACATGCACTCAGATGCTATAGAAGAGGATTTTCTATTCGATACACTAGCTACATCGGAAAAGTGTCAAAACACTCCCCATGTTAAAGGGCGTCTTAAAGCACGCACCCGACATCTTCAAGGAAACTGCTAGGGCTCGTGTCATCAACCCAAGGATAGCAAAAAAGTATAGGGCAGCACCAGTGGACCCTACTTACATCAAAGGGCAATTACCTCTAGATTCTTTAGTGGTATCCAACGCACGAAAGCGTGCAAACTCACAAACTACTGGAGAGGCTGCTCCTCCTGACAAGGAGTCCAAGATCTTAGAAGCATCAGGCAAGAGGGTAGCACCTCAAGCAGCAAACTCATGGAGGATAGCCAATACTCAAGCCCTGCTGGCCAGATATGACAGGACACACTATGATTCCTTAGAGGGACTTCTCCAACACTTACCTGAGCCGTACAAAGACCAGGCAGATTAACTCATACAGGAGGGAAACCTCATCACCAACGCCTCCATTAAATGTGCTCTAGATGCGGCAGATACAGCTGCCAGATCTATTAACACAAGCGTACTACTTAGGAGGCACGCATGGCTGCGAATATCTGGATTTAAAAATGAGGTACAGGCTACAATTCTTAACCAGCCTATAAATCCAGATTTTTTGTTTGGTCCAGCAGTTGACTCAATTCTGGACAAAATGAAAAAGGACACGGTGACTGCAAAGTCCATGGGGGCGCTTCAGTCCCAGCAACACAGAGGCTCCTTTTGTCGCTCCACCTACAGGGGAGGAGCGCAAAGTAACACATCGCAGCAATCCTCAACATACAAAACTAATACGCAATCCACCTACAATAAAAACACAGAGGTGGATACAGAGGTAATAATAACAAGGGCAGAGGTCGTGGAGGCAATGCCAATAGATCCTCCACTAACACAAAACAGTGTCTTCTTGGCACTACCCCCAGACCATATAACTCTGGTCGGGGGAAGACTACAACAATTCCTGACACAATGGTTAAACATCACTACAGACAAATGGGTTCGGCAAATTGTCCAACATGGCTATTACCTAGAACTCATATCAACACCACCCAACATTCCGCCCATACACCGGCCAATGTCATAGGAACATATAACATTACTGCAGCAAGAGGTCATCAGTATGCTGCAAAAGGGGGCCATAGAACCAGTCCCACTTCAACATCAAGGGACGGAGTATACTCACTATACTTCCTCATTCCCAAAAAGGACGGTTCGCTCAGACCAATATTGGACCTCAGGCCCCTCAACCTGTACATTCTATCAGAGCATTTCTGTAGTAGGGGATCTCTGTGTATAGTCATAATCTAGTGAATAGTCCCGCCCATGTGCGTGGACCCCGGAGCAATCAAAAATCTCTTAAGGTGTCAAAAAATGCAGAACTGCACAGGCACTTAAGCGAGAATATAAAGACAGATAATGCAGCCTATATCCACAGGCTACACTGTCCAGTACTTCAACTAGAAATTCCACCAAAAAATCCACAAACAGCAAAGCCTGTACAGATGTTCCTTGCTTTAACAGCAAAAACCCCTCTGGAATGATGGAGAGGAAGACATGGACAGACAAGCCCCATAGGCTGCCATTGTGTGGCTCAAAACAGGATACTGTGCCTTTAAGAGAACTTTCCAGAACTTCACAGTATCCCAGAATGCACTGCAGGTCCCTTTTGCTTTCAGTTCTTTTTTCCGGCTCCTGCAAGCAGGACCCTAGAGCATTGAGCTCTCCCTTTTCAAGGGTTTATTGGTGATATTTTTCACTTTTTCAAAGTTATTTGAGTGCTTTTCTTGAAGTACTTTGCTGTTTCTTCCTGTTTGTCTTTGGGTGCACTCTTAATTGTCGAATATGCCTGCATTATTCGACAAATGCCCGGAGTGTTCCAGGAAGAAGGCAAAGTCTCACCCACACGAGGTGTGTATCATCTGCCTTCCTTCATCCCATGTCCCAGAGGAGTGTGACATCTGCCAGGGTTTTTCTAGCAGGACCCTGAGGGATAGGATGAAAATCAGGCTTCAGGTCCTTGAAGACGGAAGACAGAAGACGGAAGGCACAAGGTGGGTCTGGAGGGGCTTCATCTGCCCATGCTGAGGCCTCTGGGGTTCTCCCCAGGGGCAGGAAGACCAGCAAACGTCCCCATTCTCCGTCGGCGTCGATTGCACCGACCACGACGTCGAGAGGGATGACTGCAGTCTGTTCCCCGCCTCCCCAGGGCTCTGGGTCGAGGCGACGTCGAAGTTCGGCGTCAAGGGACCTGAATAGGCCGCCGTCGAAGTCTCCAGTGACTATTTAGTCGTCGCCGAGTATTAGACGTCGAGAGGCCCAGCGTCTGCGCTCGCCGTCGAGGCGACACCGCCGTTTGCCGTCGGTGTCAATTTCCTGGAACTCAGAGCTGTTCACTTGGCGCTAAAGGCCTTTTATCCGTCCTTCCGGACCAACTCTTTGCTTGTTCAGATGGACAATACGACCACGATGTATTACCTCAACAAGCAGGGGGGGGGTCGAGATCGCGCACTCTGTCGCAGTAGGCGCAGGCGATCTGGCACTGGCTTCTAGCCAGAGGACTGACGATAACGTCTACCCATCTACCAGGTGTGCAGAATGTTCAGGCAGACTCACTGAGCAGACTGATTCAGGAAAACCACGAATGGGTCATAAACGACGAAGTACTAGGAGAAGTGTTCGCAAGGTGGGGGACTCCAGACGTAGATCTGTTCGCCACCGCCAAAAACCGCAAATGCCGAGACTTCGCCTCCAGGTACTACCAGCCGGGGACGCTGGGGAATGCGTTATGGATCAACTGGTCGAACAGCTTTCTCTACGCTTTCCACCCATTCCCCTGATTCCTACGGTGCTCATCAAGCTGTCCCAGTCCAGGGCGCGGATGATACCGATTGCCCCGGAATGGCCCAGACAGTGGTGGTTCACGGACCTGCTTCACCGGTCCCTCCTTCCTCACATGCGGCTGCCGTGCAGGCCGGACCTTCTCACGAAGTTCGGGGGGCAGATGTTGCACCCCAACCTCTCGTCTTTGAGTTTGGCGGCATAGATCCTGAGAGTGCAATATGGCCATCTGAATCTCCCAGAAGATTGCATGAAGGAGGCTAAGCGACCTTCCACTAGGACTTCTTATGCTTACAAGTGGAAGAGGTTTTGCATCTGGTGCAAGTCCAAGAATTATGACCCGACGACATGTAAGGAGGATGTCATCCTTCCATATCTTCTACATCTGGCGCAGTCTGGCCTTAATGTTCATTCCATTAAGGTTCATATGGCTGCTTTGACTGCCTACAGAAAATGCCCTTCACAGACATCCTTCTTTCAGATCCCTGTGATCAAAGACTTCTTGGAAGGCTTGAAGAAAGTGTTCCCTCCTGTCCGGCTTCCTTCGCCTTCATGGGAATTGAATGTGGTGCTGGCCAGATTGATGAAGGAGCCTTTTGAACCTATTCATAAAGCTTCGTTGCAGCACCTATCCTGGAAGGCGGCGTTCCTCGTGGCCATTACATCGGCCCGCAGGGTGAGTGAGATTCAGGCGTTGTGTTGCCAAGAACCTTATACTGTATTTCATGCTGCTAAGGTGGTTATGCGTACTCACCCTAAATTTCTTCCTAAAGTTATATCTGACTTTCATGTTAACCAGACCATAACTTTACCTACCTTTTTTCAGAATCCTTCCTCTCCAGTGGAAAGGTCCTTACATTCCCTGGATGTCAGGAGGGTGTGGAAATTGTATCTGGATAAAACCAAGGATATTCGTAGGTCAGACCAATTGTTTATCAATTATGGATCAGTCAGGACAGGTCTTGCTACCTCTAAACCGTCCATTTCTAGGTGTATTGTGTCCTGTATACAGTTGTGTTACCAAAAAGCTGGTAAGACCTTAGGGGGTAAACCTAAGGCTCATTCCACCAGGGGCAAAGCTGCCACGACTGCTTTGCTCTGTAATGTTCCAATTGCAGAAATCCGCAAGGCGGCCACTTGTCGGTCCATACCTTTGCTAAGCATTACTGCCTGGACACTGATGCCAGAGCAGACGCTCAGGTTGGGCAGGCTTCGCTGCGAAATCTGTTCGCACTGTAGTGGTGTTATTTTCTCTTTTCTCCACCGCCGCTTTGGTGTGGGGATGGGCTTGCCATTCTATTCACTAGATTATGACTATACACAGAGATCCCCTACTACAGAAGGAGTAGTTTCTGTCCTGTAACTCCAGTTCTGTAGTAGGGGTATCTCTGTTATAGTCCTAAGCGCCCGCCCTCCTCCCCGGTAGAGAGAGATATTCATGTAAGGAATGCTACAGGACGGGCGTGTTACGCCTTCAAAAAGAACTGAAAGTAAAAGGGACCTGCAGTGCTTTCTGGGATACTGTGAAGTTCTGGAAAGTTCTCTTAAAGGCACAGTATCCTGTTCTGAGCCACATAATGGCAGCCTATGGGGCTTGTCTGTCCATGTCTTCCTCTCGATCATTCCAGAGGGGTTTTTGCTGTTAAAGCACAGAAAATCTGGACAGGCTTTGCTGTTTGTGGATTTTTGGGTGGAATTTCTAGTTGAAGTACTGGACAGTGTAGCCTGTGGATATAGGCTGCATTATCTGTCTTTAAATTCTCTCAAGTGTCTGTGCAGTTCTGCATTTTTTGACACCTTAAGAGATTATTTTTGATTGCTCCGGGGTCCACGCACATGGGCGGGACTATTCACTAGATTATGACTATAACAGAGATAACCCTACTACAGAACTGGAGTTACAGGACAGAAACTACTCCTTGCACATGCTCACTCTGCAGCAAGTCTTGCCATTACTGCGTCAGGGAGACTTCCTAGCAACTCTAGACCTCAAAGACGCATACTTTCATATACCAATACACCCTGCTCACAGAAAGTAGCTGAGGTTTACTATTCAAGGACAACACTACCAGTTCAAAGTCCTACCATTCGGTGTCACAACAGCTCCACGGGTGTTCATCAAATGCCTAGCATCAGTGGTGGCACATCTCAGGACACAACACATTCATGTGTACCCATATCTGGACGATTGGCTAATACACGCGCCATCGGTCCAGCAATGTGCCAGCCACATGTCAAAGACCATTCATCTCCTGCACAGTCTAGGATTCTCGCTGAACTGCCTAAAGTCACACCTACAACCCTCCCACATACAACAGTACCTGGGAGCAACAATAGACACACTAGCAGCAAAGACATACCCAAACGCAGCACGGATCAACATGCAAATGTTAATCCAAAAGTTCACACCACACCACTCATTGCCAGCTCGGGTGTTTATGCAACTAATGGGCATGATGGCCTCGTGCATATTCATAGTCCCTCATGCCAGACTACGCATGCGTCCGCTACAGGAGTGCCTAGCAAGGCAGTGAAACCAGGCTCAGGGTCAATTAAAAGACCTAGTGTTGGTGACCAGTCGTGCATACAACTCTCTGCATTGGTGTAATCCACAAAACCTTTGCAAAGGGCGACTGTTCCAAGAGCCTGTCCCACAAATAGTGATAACAGCGGACGCCTCCCTGCTAGGCTGGGGAGCCCATGTTCTGCATTACACAGTCCAGGGCTTATGGACCATACAACAGAAAAAGATGCACATCAATCTTCTAGAGCTGATGGCAATCTTCCCAGCCCTAAAAGCGTTCAAGAAACAGTTGTGCAACAAAACCGTGTTGATCCGGACGGACAACATGACGGCCATGTATTACATTCAAAAACAGGGAGGGACACACTCCCCTCAGCTGTCGCACCTAGCTCAAAGAATATGGAAATGGGCCATCAACACCCAGGCAAGGACAATCAAATAGCCGACCTGCTCAGCAGACAGTCAACAAATGCACGAGTGGGAGATTCACCCCAATGTGCTCCAACCATTCTTCCGGAAGTGGGGACAACCGGAAATAGATCTGTTTGCCACAAGCGAAAACGCAAAATGGCAGTACTTTGCCGCCAGGTTCCCACATCCGCAGTCGCAGGAAAATGCGATCTGGATGAACTGGTCCGGGAAATTTGCGTACGCTTTTCCCCCAGCGCCATTAATACCGCTGGTGGCACGCAAACTGCGCCAACATTCCCTAACGCTAATCCTAGTTGCTCCCACGTGGGCAAGGCAACCATGGTACACAACGTTCCTAGAACTGTCAGTGGTGCCTCATCAGAGACTGCGACTCACACCCAGTCTTCTAACTCAGAACCGTGGCGAAATCCAACACCCAGATCCGCAACAGCTGAACCTGGCGATCTGGCTCCTGAAATCCTAGAATTTGGATACCTCAACTTGCCTCCAGACTGCATGAATATTATCAGAGGCAAGAAGACCCACTACCAGGGCATGTTATGCAGCAAAGTGGAATCGTTTAGTCATTTACTGCAGAAACAACATAAACCCATTAGATGCTTCTACACAAAACATCATTTGCCATCTTCTGCACCTACAACGTTGCAATTTAGCCTACTCATCCATCGGGATACATTTAGCTGCGCTGGCAGCATACCTCCAAAACAGACAACACCTTTCACTGTTTAGAGTGCCATCTATAAAAGCATTCATGGAAGGACTCAAACGAGTAATTCCACCAAAACATCCACCTTCACCTGTCTAGAATCTAAACGTAGTTTTAACCAGACTTATGGGACCACCTTTTGAACCACTACACTCATGCGAACTACAATTTCTTACTTGGAAGGTGGCTTTCCTAGTTGCTATTACTTCACTTCGAAGAGTTAGCGAGCTACAAGCCCTAACTATTCAAGAGCCATTAATTCAAGTACATGCAAATAGAGTAGTTCTCAGAACAAACCCTAAATTCATGCCAAAGGTGATATCCCATTTTCATATCAATCAAACCATAGAACTGCCAGTGTTCTTTCAGAACCCACAGACAGTAGCTGAAAGGGCCTTGCATACTCTAGATGTCAAAAGAGCTCTGCTATACTATATAGATAGAACAAAGGCTTTTCGTAAGACAAAACAGCTGTTTGTTGCTTTCTCACCGCAACACACAGGCAACCCTATCTCAAAATCAGGGATAGCTAGATGGATCGTTAAGTGCATTCAGATATGTTACTTAAAAGCAAAACGCACCTTAACAGTTCCCCCCTAGGGCGCATTCTACACGCAAACTAGGGGCATCCATGGCTTTCCTAGGAAATATCCCTTTGCACGAAATTTGTAAAGCAGCCACATGGTCAACCATACATACATTTACCAAACACTATTGCGTAGATGTACACTCCAAACAGCAAGCTGCTGTAGGACAAGCTGTTCTCAGAACTCTTTCAGACTGCTGCAGCTGGCACAGGCTGCCACCGCTAGTGAAGATACTGCTATACATTCTTAGCACAGATATGAATTCAGCAGCTGTGAGAAGTTGGCCTGATATGCAGTGCTCACTATTCTAGTGATCACTATGTATCAGTCCAAACAACCCTTATTGATGATTGGTTGTAAGTCAACCTTATAGACCAGCTATCCTAGTAGCATGGATACGAGCAGGCTAAGACTCTAGAGGGCGTGTTAAGCCAGCTGTTTTACCATCACATTACCCCTTGAACACCCAGTGAAAGGACACCACACAAGTTATGAAAATAAACAGTGTATTTATTTATAACAAGACTACCCTGGCTCTTTATGAGACAGGGAGCTAAGCACACAACAAAACTCTTATAAAAATACTTAAGTTAGCACAGTATATACAAATGCCCGAGGGGCACGGGTAACCATATACTCAAAGTGGAATGCGAAACTACTAGCAGGTAAGTACAGTACTTATAGGCTTTGGAATCGCTAGGACTTGACTATAGAATCGTTAGATTACTTCTAGGAGGCCCAGGGGACTCGGGTGCAGAGTGTGCACTCTCACACGGGATGCGGGACAAAGTCTATGATAGCTAGTAAAGTTAGTGTTCACGGGCGAACCCGACCTGGTAGGAAGAAAACGACAGTGGATCCTGACCCTTGGATAGTGAGGCTATGCTGGGGCACCGAAATGCCGAAGTTACCTAGCCCAGGGGCTGCAGCTGCATATGTCTCAAAAGACGTCGGGAATCCTCGTAGACGAACCAGGAGCCTGGAAGAAAGATGCTGGCAGGCGACCAGTGAAGAGAGTTCGAAGTGATCCAAACCTGGATCTTGAAGATGGATGACACCTGAAAGCAGAGGGGACCAAGTTCGTGACTGCTAGCCAGTAGTCAGGGGCACCAGGAGGGCACCGGAGGGTAGTCACCTCGACTAGGTGAGTGGGCGACGCTGTGCTCTGCAGTTCTCACGGACCAGGAGGCGTTGTCGGCGACCAGGATGGAGGGGCGAGCTGTCCCACGATGGATGAAGCTGTCGGCGTCGAAGGACCCAGGATTGGGCAACACAGCCTTGGCTAATTCAAGCCCACGCGGTGGACTCAAAATGGCGTCTTGAGTGGACCAGGAGGGTGCGGGGTGCTCCTCTTCTGGGAGGGAGCAAGAACCAGTCTGGAGCAACCTGACCAGCAGCAGTGATGTTGTCGGGCGTCGTTCAGAAGGCCACAAGCCATCGGGCTAGTAGCCAAACAACACGGTGAGCAGCAGAAAGCAGAAGGGCCCCACGCCGATCGTGGAGATGCTGGGGGGCTGATCTTCGGTGCTGGAGCTGCTCAGGGTCGGGGCTTCTCGGACCCCAAAGCACTCGCCAGTAGATTACCCGGCGGGCTTGCTGTGCAGAAGTCGTGCAGTCTTGGCAATAGTCGGTCCCTTGAGGTCTCGTCGCACTCACGGTTCTCAGCTTGGCTGTAGAGGTGAGTAGAGGTCGGAGGTGCCAGGGAAGCCGGGTCTTGTCGAGCTGGGCAGTCGGATTCCGGAGGAAGGACTTGCAGCAGACCGCAGTGTTCTTAAGGTGGTGCCTGCGGATGCAGGGTGACTACTCCTTAGTCACAAGGGAGAATCTTGAAGAAGAAATCTTGATGTCCTTTCGTAGAAAGTCGTGTCTTGATTCCAAAGATGATCTAATTTGGAAGGGGGCCAGTTCCTACCTTTATCTGGGAAAAGGGGGCTGGCACGCGACTAAGTCCTGCCCTATGGGTGGGACCAGGAGGGGGGTGGTTACACCCCTCTCCTTTGGCGGGCTTTCCCCAGGCCAGGGGCTGGAGTGCCCCTGGAACTGGTTTCAGCCGGCCTATGCACAGTGAGCACCGGGGTGCCACTTGCAGTCACCTTCCTCTGAAGCCCTGCCTACCTAGGATACACAAAATCTTGTCTGGGACGGTGCTAGCACCGCCCCTGGCAGGAAACCCTTTGTCCTTATCTCCTGCTCTGGGAGGACTCCCAGCAGCAGGAGGGCAGACTTGTGTCTCGGTGGCAGCATCCATTTTGTGGAGCTAAGGCTCTGTTGGACTTTAACCGGGGTTACAGGTTACATGCATGTCGTGTCCCTCTAGAAGGGTGGAATGCTAACCCCGTCGCCAGAATTGGCGAGGGGTTAGTATTCCAGTTCGTATGACACCTTACTCGACATGTTTTGATAAAGCGATACCAGAGTTGGCACATAACCGCGAGGATTATAATGCACTTAAGAGTATATGGTATGCGATATCATGGAAACGGCTAAGGGATAGATCCCGAAAGCCGCAGACAGGCTCAGCTCATGCCAGAGCACCATCTCACACGATTCCAAGCACTCTGCCCCAGGATTGTTTAAGGCCTGCCATAGGAGTGACTGATAGGAGATCTGTGTGTCCATTTTGGGGTTAGATATAGGTATACTATATCTAAAGCAAAGGGTGAGTACACCACCTTGCCCCAGCTGTCGTGCAGCCAGTTGTGTCAGTTTAGTTAGTCAGTCCAGGGGTGGCACAATACATGCTTCAGCCCCTGGGAGACTCCTGGGTGCACCTCAGCCCTGGGTACAGGGACTTGGAGAGGGCCCAGTGCCAATTCAGTACCTGGGTACAATTTGGATAGAGAGAACAGCTAGGCTGTGGGTCTGATTAGCAGGCCCACAGCCAGGGAAAGTCGTAAACCAGTGCAGCAAAAAGCAAAAATCTGGGTGCTCATAGGATTGCAGACCCTACTCTCCTACAGCAGCCCACATGCCTCGAACGGAATATGCTACTTACCTGTATGCATCTGTTCTTGGCATGTAGGGCTGCTGTTATTCATATCGCCCATCCACCTCCCCGGTACCTGTCGCAGCTGCAGCACTCCCTCTTTGCATGGACATCTCTTACTGTACTATACTCCATCTCTACCACAATGGCGAAAAACAATCTGGGGATGGAGAGGATGCCCATGCGCACTGTAGTCCAACGGAGGAGCCACCTATCTCGTGATACTTCGAAGACTCTTCCAGGACAACAATGTGCAATCATCCGGACCCAACACTAGGCGGCGATCTATGCACAGATATGATTATCAGCAGCCCTACATGCCAAGAACAAATGCATACTGGTAAGTAGCATATTCCTTACCAACCAACCTTGGAAGTATAAAAGCTGAACTGGCCCCACCGAAATCCTCCCACACCATTTCACAGAAGATCTCCTGCTAGCGCCTTACTGCAGGGACTGCAAGCTCCAGGCACTGAATGTGGCTGCTATAGATACATTCAGAGCTACTCTGGGTTGGACTCGATAGAAGAAAAACAGACTTCGAAAAACAGAGTGCTGTAGGAGGTCTAACAATCCCGGAATGGATAACCTGTTCCTGCCACTAGGGGCCACGAATAACCCTAATCCTACAGAGGTCGGTCGGAAGCACCGGTGTATGAGTTGTCTGTACCAGGATATGGTTCTGTGACACACAGAACACACAGAGCTCCGGGTCAGACTGATTTGCATATAGCCATGTCTGAACTGGAGTGGCAGAGTGGGCTAAAGAACGGTGATGGATCAAACCCAGATCTTTTGACTGGGTGTAAGTATTTGATTGATTCTGATGCTCCGTCCATGACCACCCCCTTTTGTACCGCTTTTGGCCACCATAAGTGTGGCAGGTTATGGTCAGACGTGAGTCCCTTGCTCACTTTGCCACTGGATTCAAGCAAGCCGGGCTGAAGACGGCTGGAATGCCAGAAACCGGTCCTTGGAAGCTTTTCAGGTCCAGGGAAGGCATGGCTTGGCAGTTCGGGCTGGACTGTTCCCATGAGGCACAGGGTCAGACTGATTTGCATATAGCCATGTCTGAACTGGGGTGGCAGAGTGGGCTAAAGAACGGTGATGGATCAAACCCAGATCTTTTGACTGGGTGTGAGTGTTTGATTGGTTCTGATGCTCTGTCCATCACCACCCCCTTTTGTACCACACAGAGCTCAGCAGCAGGCGCCTTAACGTGGATAGTTGGACTGGAACCCATGGAAACCAGTCAGCCCTGTAGGTGCAGGGCCGCGGATCCATCGGACAGGCACTGCAGCTGGGAATCTGCGCGCCATTGGAGCAGGTACTGGAGCCCCTGGGATAGCTGTGAGCTGGAAGCAGGCAGGTGGCACTGAAGCCCCTGGGATAGCTCAGTGAGCTGGAAGCAGGCAGGTTACTCGCAGCTCTCCATGGATTCTTTAAATGAGCTCAGAGTGGCGCCTTGAAGCTGTACACAGAGCTCTCCAGTAAGCACACAGACCCGCAGAGCTATCTTTCTAAGACCTAAAGCCATAGCGAGCAGGGCACAAGCATTTCTGCAGCAGGTGCCTGGACCCAGTCAGCCGCCTCGGGACCAAAGGCCGCCCGTTGCACACAGACCTCTGTGCACGTTGTAGGGAAAGCTGCATAAAGAGTGAACAACAGAAACGTATATAACGGATGACAATGAACCAGACGTACCTGGGTCAGTCTGTGCAGGTACCACGGGCATCCTCTTGGGTCACTACGGGAACATGTATAGAATTCTAAGTATAATATATATTTACTCCAAAGTCTCATCACTACATTTCATTGAATGTTGTGATAGTTTGATGCATTTTACTTTCATGTTGGAAAAAGGCACCAGCAATACCCAAGGATTTGTAAAATCAGCGGAGCCCGATCTTCGTTCACATCTGCTCCCCAGTGAGGCCTCTGGCCAGACATCTCCGGACTGCCCGGGCACCGCCGGCGTCCACACCTCAGAGATCCGCCGATCCGCGCCACATATCGGCACCTTAAAGCCTGCAGCCAGCCTGTTTATCAGCGTCGCGCGCCCCTCTGCAGACTCCCCCTGCATTCCAAAGTCAGTCACGTGACGAGGCGTGCGTCGCGATTCTTTCGCCCATGCATTCTAATGCAAAAGCTCACGCGCGCGACCTAATCCTATTGAAAAATGCTGCGCGTGGCTGAGCCGACAGCCATAGTGCTCTCTGCAAGAGCACGCTTTCGCGCGCTTTTCGCAGCGAGCCCTTAAAAGGCTCCGATCCTTCCTCTGCCTGCGGGCCAAGGTCGGCACTGAGTTTCGAGAACCCCGCCCACGGGCCGGGTGCTGAAACACAAGGAAAAGCATTCTGGCTCTGCATTGAGTCGACCCCCCCCCCCCCCTAGCGGCACCAAACTGAAATCCTCGGTGCCGAAAACCAAGCATGTCCATCCTCCAGCTTTGTCCAAGTGTAAATCTTTGGTGCCGAAAAGTTCCGAGCTGAAACTCTCAATGTCGAAAACTACAACTAAAGAGACTCCAGCAAAAGATTTTCGGTCCAATGTTCCACCTCCGGATCTGAAACAAAAAGAACTGGTTATTGTAGGAGAGTAGGGTCTGCAATCCTATGATCACCCAGATTTTTGCTTTTTGCTTCACTGGTTTACGACTTTCCCTGGCTGTGGGCCTGCTCATCAGACCCACAGCCTAGCTGTTCTCTCTATTCCAAATTGTACCCAGGTACTGAATTGGCACTGGGCCCTCTCTTGTGTCCCTGTAACCAGGGCAGAGGTGTACCCAGAGGTCTCCCAGGGGCTGCAGCATGTATTATGCCACCCCTGAGCTGACTAACTAAAACAGACACAACTGGCTGCTTGACAGCTGGGGCAAGGTGGTGTACACACCCTTTGCTTTAGATATAGTATTCCTATATCTAACCCTAAAATGGGCACATATATTCCTATCAGTCACTCCTATGGCAGGCCTTATCAATCCTGAAGGCAGAGTGCTTGGAATGTGAGATGGTGCTCTGGCATGAGCTGAGCCCGTTTGCAGCTTGCGGAAACAAGTCCTAATAGCTGTTCCATGATAACGCGTACCATATACTCTTAAGTGCATTATAATCCTCGCGGTTATATGCCAACTCTGGTATCGCTTTATCAAAACATGTCAAGTAAGGTGTCATACGAATTGGAATACTAACCCCTCGCCAATTCTGGCGACGAGGTTAGCATTCCACCCTTCTAGAGGGACACGACATGTATGTAGCTGTAACCCCGGTTAAAGTTAACTCAAGCCTCCGCTCCACAAAATGGATGCTGCCACCGAGACACAAGTCTGCCCTCCTGCTGCTGGGAGTCCTTCCAGCAACGGAGACCTGGACAAAGGGTTTCCTGTCAGGGGCGGTGCCAGCACCATCCCAGACAGGATTTTGTGTATCCCAGGTAGGCAGGGCTTTAGAGGAAGGTGACTGCAAGTGGCACCCCGGTGCTCACTATGCATAGGCCGGCTTGAACCAGTTCCAGGGGCACTCCAGCCCCTGATCTGGGGAAAATCCCGGCAAAGGAGAGGGGTGTAACCACCCCCCTCCTGGTCCCACCCATAGGGCAGGACTTAGTTGCGTGCCAGCCCCCTTTCCCAGGATAAAGGTAGGAGCAGGCCCCCTTCCAAATTAGATCATCTTTGAATCCTGAACCGACTTTCCACGAAAGGAACTCAAGACTCTTCCCAAGATTTCTCCCTTGTGACTAAGGAGTAGTCACCCTGCAGCAGCAGGCACCAACCAAGCATCGCGGTCTGCTGTAAGTCTCTCCTCCGGATCAAGACTGCCCAGCTCGACGAGAACCGGCTTCCCTGGCACCTCTGACCTCTACCTGCATCATCAGCCCATCTGAGATTCGTGGGTGTGACGAGACCTCGAGGGACCGGCCATCTTCAAGACTGCACGACGCTTGTCCAGCACGACCACCGAGTGACCCTCGACTGAGTGCTTTGGGGTAAGAGAAGCCCCGACCCTGAGCAGCTCCAGCACCGAAGTTCAGCTCCCTGGCATCCACGAGATCTGCGTGGGGCCCTTCTGCTTTTTGCTGCTCACCGCGTTGTCCAGGTCACTTGCCCGTTGGCTAGTGACCCTCCAGACGACGTCCTACGTTTGTTTCACCGCTGGTCTAGCTCCTCTGGACTGACCCTTGTCTCCCCTTGAAGGGGAACTTCCTAGGACCCTCCTGGTCCACCCCAGACGCCATTTTGTGTCACCGCGTGGGCTTGCCTTAGCCAAGGCTTGTTGCCTCCTTCACCGGATCCAGCATCGCCAGCAGCAGACATCCGACGTGGGACAGCTCGCAGACCTCCAGCCTGGTCGACATCAGCGCCCTGGTCCGTGCAGCAGCAGAATCCAGTGTCACCTCTTCACCTGGCTGAGTGACCTCGTCCGGTGCCATCCTGGTGCCCACCCAATCACTGGCTAGTGATTCAGAACTTGGTCCCCTCTGCTTACAGGTATCCTTCTTCAGCTGATCCAGCCCTTGGATCAGCCCGGAACATCTCCACTGGTCGCCTGCCAGCAACTTCCACTTCAGGCTCCTGGTTCATCAACGAAGAAACCGGACGACACTTGAACCCTATGCAGCTGCAGCCCCTGGGCTAGGTAAACCGAGTACCCCGGTGCTCCAGCGTAGACCAACTGTCTAAGTGTCTAGAACCACTTTCGTTTTTGACCTACCTAGTCGGGTTCGCCCGAAAACACTAACTTTGCATTTACTAGGATCCATAGACTTTGTCCCGCATTACGCGTAAGAGGTCCCACTCTGCACACGACATCCCTGGGCCTCCTGCTTCTAATCTAAGGGTTCAGCATTGTAGGCCTAGCGTTTCTACAGTCTATGAGAGTAGTACTTACCTGCTAGTAATTTCGCATTCCACTTGTATAGTATATGGTTTTTCGTGCCCCTCGGGCATTTGTGTAAATTGTGCGACTTTAAGTAGTTCTTTAAGAGTTTTGTTGTGTGCTTAGCTCCCTGTCTCATAAAGAGCCAGGGTAGTCTTGTTATAAATAAATATATGTTTATTTTCATAACAACTTGTGTGGTGTCCTTTCACTTGGTGTTCAAGGGGTATATGTGATGGTAAAACAGCTGGCTTAACACGCCCTCTAGAGTTTAGCCTCAGACTGCTCGTATCCATGCTACTAGGATAGCTGGTCTATAAGGTTGGCTTACAACCAATCATCAATAAGGGTTGTTTGGACTGATACAAAGTGCTCACTAGAATAGTGAACATTGTATTTCAGGCCAACTTCTCACATTTGTGAGCAGCGGTTGGGATTTGAGCTTGCTGTTTTACCACACATATCCTAAGAATATCATTTGAAAGATCACATAAGTACTAAGGTACATATAACTTAGCTTAGAATACTCTGAGTTCTACTGAACCAGCTGTTGTAGCTCCTAGGGCTTAGCACACCCTAAACTACAACTCTTAGCAAGGGATCAGTAGGCAAACAAATAGTGTAGGTAAGTGCACCACTTACACCTCACTAGAAAAGCATGTCTACCCATGGAGAGTCTTCAGAGACTCCCCTAGTGGTTGATGACCCTCCACAGGTCAAATCAAGATATGCAGCTCTCAGTTTCCAGGAGATGAGACAAGTGTGTACCTCCAGGAAACTGAAACAGGGGTCTAACCCCACCATTCCCTTTCTGATAGGTCTCTTAGAGACATATGATGCTAAGAAAGCTTCTCATACAGATGGGAATATGCCAGCCTTAGAGGGTACCCTTGGAGATCCAGACCTCCTTGACACTGAAAATGCAGTTGAGGAGGAGGAAGAAGAGGAACTCTCTGGGGATGAGGCAGACAACAGGTCTGAGTTAGTCAGCAGACTTACTAGGGCCAACTTAAACCTACTTAGGGAAGGATCTGGGGGACCCCCAGTACTGACCCTAATAAGGCCTATCCTTGGAGTTAGAAGGGATAGATCTCATTCTAGGGACTCCAATAGATCTCTGCACTCTAATGCCTCTTCTCAGAGGAGAAGGATTTCTCCCCAGAGGAGATTTACTTCCCCTCAGAGAAGAGAACATGAAGCTAGGATGAAAGAGGCTAATCTAAGGATTGAAAGGGAAGAACTTGCCCTGGCCAAAGAAAAGCTTGCCTTTGCTAGAGAGCAGCAGATGAGTGGGATAGTTCCCACTGGTGGCAGCAATCTCCCTAGAGATAAAGAAAGGAGTTTAGATATTAAACACCTGAGTAAGATAGTGCCCCCCTTTAAACAAGGGGATGATATCCACAAATGGATGGCTGCTCTGGAGAGGGCCTGCACTGTCCAGTGCATCCCCCAGAGTCAGTTGGCAGCTATACTGTGGCTCTCCTTTGAAGGCAAAGGTAGAGATAAGCTCCTCACTACTAGAGTTGAGGATGCTAACAATTACCAAGTCTTGAAAAATACACTGGTTGATGGGTTTGGCCTAACCACTGAGCAGTACAGGTTGCTGTTCAGGGACACCCAGAAAACTCAGTCTCAGGATTGGTCTGACTTTGTGGATTGTGCCACTAAGGCTTTGGAAGGCTGGTTGCTGGGCAGTAAGGTTACTGATTATACAAGGTTGTACAATCTGATCATGAGAGAGCAGATTTTAAATAACTGTCAGAACCAGTTGTTGCATCAGCACCTTGTTGACTCAGATCTGACCTCTCCCCAAGAATTGGGAAAGAAGGCAGACAGATGGGTCAGAACAAGGGTCAAGCAGAACCAGACTCAGAACCAGGGTGGTCAGAAGAAAGCAGACCAAAAGGGTAGTAACAAGAGTGAACAAAATGACCAGAAGTCTTCAACAGGTCCCCAACAAACCAAAGAGGGTGGGGGTCAGGCTTCACAGCAGAAAAAGAAGACTCAAGAAGGCCAGTCTAAAAGGTGGTGCCAATACTGTAAAAGTAAGTCTCACTGGTTTAGTGAGTGCACCAAGAGAGGAGGGCAAACTCCTACCACTACAGCCCCTAAGGCAACTGCACCCCCTAGTACAGTCAGTAGTGGTAGTGCACCTCCCAAGGGAATAGTTGGGTTAACCTTGGGAACTGAGGGGTCTGACAACTTAGTTGGCACACTCACTCAGGCTGTCCTTGCCTGTACAGGGGATGTGGATATATCCCCTGATGCCAGTCCCAATACTTTGGGCAAATACAGGCAGACACCTTTAATTAATGGAAAAATGGCTCAGGCCTACAGGGACACTTGTGCCAGTGTCACAATGGTGACACCTAACTTTGTGTTCCCTGGACAGATCATGCCAGGTGCAGATTACCTGGTGACCAATGCCAGCAATGTCATTACCAATCACAGTATGGCAATTGTTGATTTCTCCTGGGGAGGGGTAAGTGGCCCAAAGAAGGTTGTGGTTAGTTCAGACCTCCCAGTAGAATGTCTGTTGGGCAATGATTTGGAAACATCCCTATGGTCAGAAGTGGAGCAGAGGACTCACATGGAAATGTTAGGCTTGCCAGCACATGTCCTTGCTGTGACTAGGTCACAGGCCAAAAGATGCCCCACTGAACAGGTGCTGGATCCTGGAACAATGGACCAGACACCTCCCAAGAAGAGGAGCAGTAGGGTTAAGGCATTGCCTTCCCCCTTGCGCCAGGTTGTGGATCAAGTCTCTGAGGAGGCTGATCTCAAAGAACTGAGGGAAACTGAGCCTAAAGAGCTTGAACCTGATCAGGTTGAGTTTCTGGGCTCAGGGGGACCCTCCAGGGAAGACCTGGGGAAGGCACAGTTAGACTGCCCTTCCCTTGAACCCCTCAGACAGCAGGCTGTTGCTGAGGCTGCAGGGAATGCCACAGGTACCCACAAGGTATACTGGGATGATGGACTCCTGTACTCTGAGTCAAGAGACCCCAAGCCTGGTGCATCCAGGAGGCTGGTCATCCCCTTGTCTCAGAGAGGTTTCCTTCTTACCTTGGCCCATGAAATTCCCCTTGCAGGTCACTTAGGCCAGAACAAGACGTGGGACAGGCTTGTCACACACTTTCACTGGCCCCACATGAATGAAGATACCAAGGAGTTTTGTCGCTCCTGTGTCACTTGCCAAGCCAGTGGTAAGTCAGGTGGCACAACAAAGGCCCCCCTCATACCACTACCTGTGGTGGGGGTACCCTTTGAGAGAGTGGGGATTGACATTGTTGGTCCAATGGAACCCCAGACAGCATCAGGGCACACGTTTATACTGGTGGTAGTGGATCATGCCACCAGGTATCCTGAAGCTATACCCCTTAGGACCACTACAGCACCTGTTGTGGCAAGAGCCCTAATTGGAGTGTTCTCCAGAGTGGGCTTCCCTAAGGAGGTTGTCTCTGACAGAGGTGCAAACTTCATGTCAGGATATCTGACTGCAATGTGGAAGGAATGTGGTGTCAACTATAAGTTCACCACACCCTATCACCCACAGTGCAATGGGCTTGTTGAGAGATTCAACAGGACCCTTAAAGGGATGATTCATGGACTACCTGAACCACTCAGGCGGAGATGGGATGTCCTGATACCCTGCCTCTTGTTTGCTTACAGAGAGGTCCCACAGAAGGGGGTTGGCTACAGCCCTTTTGAACTTCTGTTTGGGCATCCTGTAAGAGGACCCCTTTGTTTGGTAAAGGAAGGATGGGAGAGACCTCTCAAAAAGCCTGGAACAAACATTGTGGACTATGTACTTGGTCTCCGCTCCAGGATGGCTGAGTACATGGAAAAGGCATCTAAAAACCTTGAGGCAAGCCAAGAACTCCAAAAAGCTTGGCATGACCAAAAGGCTGTCCTGACTATGTACAAGCCTGGACAGAAGGTGTGGGTTCTGGAGCCAGTGGCCCCAGCAGCACTCAAAGACAAATGGTCTGGGCCCCACACAATCATTGAGCAAAAGGGAGAGGTCACCTACCTGGTGGACCTTGGAACTCCCAGGAGCCCCCTCAGGGTGCTCCAAGTAAACAGGCTCAAGGCATATGTCGACAGGAAGGACATGGGCTTGCCCATGGCCACAGATGAGGGACAGGAGGAAGAGAGTGACCCTCTCCCAGACCTGCTCACTCAGAATCCTGATGATGGATCAGTAGATGGTGTTGTCTTTTGTGGCAGCCTCTCTGAAAATCAACAAAAAGATTGTAGACAGGTTCTTCAGTCTTTTAGACATATGTTCTCTCTGACACCCAGTCAAACTGATTGGTGTACCCATGAGGTTGACACTGGAGACAGTCTGCCTGTCAAGAGTAAAATCTACAGACAGCCTGATCATGTCAGAGACTGCATCAAGACAGAAGTGCAGAAAATGTTGGAGCTGGGAGTCATTAAGCCCTCAGATAGCCCTTGGGCTAGTCCAGTAGTTCTAGTGCCAAAGCCTCACACCCAGGGTGGTATGGAAGAGATGAGGTTTTGCGTAGACTACAGGGGTCTCAATGCAGTCACTAAAACTGATGCCCACCCAATACCAAGAGCAGATGAACTTATAGATAGATTGGCTTCTGCCAACTACTTAAGTACATTTGACCTGACAGCTGGGTATTGGGAAATCAGGTTAGCTGAGGAGGCCAAGCCCAAAACAGCATTTTCTACCCCTGGTGGGCATTATCAGTTGGTGGTAATGCCCTTTGGTTTGAAAAATGCACCTGCCACCTTCCAAAGGCTGGTGAATAAAGTTCTCACTGGGTTGGATGACTTCTGTGCAGCATATCTTGATGATATAGCGGTCTTTAGCTCCACCTGGGAGGATCACCTGGTCCACCTGAGGAAAGTGTTAGAGGCACTGCAAAAGGCAGGTCTCACTATCAAGGCCACCAAGTGCCAGATAGGGCAGATACAGGTTGTATACCTGGGCCACCTTGTAGGTGGATGCCAGGTTCAGCCATTGGAGAGCAAGATACAGGCCATCCAGGACTGGGCTCCTCCAACCACCCAGACTCAGGTTCGAGCTTTCTTGGGCCTGACTGGTTACTATAGAAAATTTGTCAAGAATTATGGGTCCATTGTGACTCCACTTAATGACCTGACAAGTAAAAAGATGCCAAAGAAAGTTCAGTGGACAGCAAGCTGTCAGAAAGCATTTGATGACCTAAAGCAGGCCATGTGCACAGCACCTATCCTAAAGAGTCCAGACTACTCCAAAACCTTCATTGTCCAAACAGATGCTTCTGAGTTGGGTGTGGGAGCTGTTCTATCTCAACTGAATTTTGATGGTAACGACCAGCCCATTGCTTTTATTAGCAGAAGGCTGACCCCCAGAGAGAAGAATTGGTCAGCTATTGAGAGGGAGGCCTTTGCTGTGGTTTGGGCCCTGAAGAAGTTGAGGTCATACTTGTTTGGCACTCACTTCAAGATTCAGACCGACCATAAGCCCCTCTTATGGCTAAATCAGATGAAGGGTGAAAACCCCAAACTACTTAGGTGGTCCATTTCCCTACAGGGGATGGATTTTACAGTGGAGCATAGACCTGGTACTGATCATGGCAATGCTGATGGGCTCTCCAGG
This sequence comes from Lissotriton helveticus, assembly GCF_964261635.1. Lineage (NCBI taxonomy): Eukaryota > Metazoa > Chordata > Amphibia > Caudata > Salamandridae > Lissotriton > Lissotriton helveticus. The sequence continues at coordinate 790,209,648 of NC_136073.1, forward strand.
TATTTCCACTTAGAGCAAGAAGACTCACCTGGTCAAGGTTAGCTTATTGTCCCAAAGTTTGGGGGGGGGGTCCATGTAGGAGAGTAGGGTCTGCAATCCTATGATCACCCAGATTTTTGCTTTTTGCTTCACTGGTTTACGACTTTCCCTGGCTGTGGGCCTGCTAATCAGACCCACAGCCTAGCTGTTCTCTCTATTCCAAATTGTACCCAGGTACTGAATTGGCACTGGGCCCTCTCCAAGTCCCTGTACCCAGGGCAGAGGTGCACCCAGAAGTCTCCCAGGGGCTGCAGCATGTATTATGCCACCCCTGGGCTGACTAACTAAACAGACACGACTGGCTGCTTGACAGCTGGGGGCAAGGAGGTGTAATCACCCCTGCTCTAGATATAGTATACCTATATCTAAACTGAAAATGGGCACACAGATCTCCTATCAGTCACTCCTATGGCAGGCCTTAACAATCCTGGAGGCAGAGTGCTTGGAATCGTGTGAGATGGTGCTCTGGCATGAGCTGAGCCTGTCTGAGGCTTTCGGGATCTATCCCTTAGCCGTGTCCATGATAGTGTCAGACCATATACTCTTAAGTGCCTTATAATCCTCGCGGTTATGGTAACTTTGGTCTGACATTATCTAAACATGTCGTGTAAGGTGTCATACGCTTTGGAATACTACCCCCTCGCCAGTTCTGGCGACGGGGGCAGCATTCCACCCCTCTAGAGGGAGAAGACATGTTGGTAGCCTGTAACCCCGGTTAAAGTTGAACATAGCCTCAGCTCCACAAAATGGATGCTGCCACCGAGACACAAGTCTGACCTCCTGCTGCTGGGAGTCCTTCCAGCGAGGAGTGCTTGGACAAAGGGTTTCCTGTCAGGGGCGGTGCTAGCACCATCCCAGACAGGGTTTTGTGTATCCCAGGTAGGCAGGGCTATAGAGGAAGGTGACTGCAAGTGGCACCCCGGTGCTCACTGTGCATATGCCGGCTCAAACCAGTTCCTGGGGCACACCAGCCCCTGAGCTGGGGAGAGACCGGATAAGGCAGGACTTAGTCGTGTGCCAGCCCCTTTTCTCAGGATAAAGGTAGGAGCAGGCCCCCTTCCAAATCAGATCATCTTTGAATCCTGAAACTACTTTCTACGAAAGGAACTCAAGACTTCTTCCTAAGATTTCTCCCTTGTGACTAAGGAGTAGTCACCCTGCACCCGCAGGCACCATCCAAGCATCGCGGTTTGCTGTAAGTCTCTCCTCCGGATCAAGACTGCCCAGCTCGACGAGAACCGGCTTCCCTGGCACCTCTGACCTCTACCTGCATCATCAGCCCAGCTGAGATCCGTGGGTGTGACGAGACCTCGAGGGACCGGCCATCTTCAAGACTGCACGACGCTTGCCCAGCACGACCACCGAGGGATCCTTGAGTGAGTGCTTTGGGGTTTGAGAAGCCCCGACCCTGAGCAGCTCCAGCACCGAAGTCCAGCCCTCCAGCATCCACGAGATCTGCGTGGGGCCCTTCTGCTCTTTGCTGCTCACCGCGTTGTCCAGGACCCTTGCCCGTTGGCTAGTGGCCCTTTTGACGACGAACCACGACAACAACACCGCTGGTCTGGTTGCTCCAGACTGGCCCTTGCTCCCCTCCAACAGAGGAGCACCCCGGACCCTCCTGGTCCACTCCAGACGCCATTTTGAGTCCACCGCGTGGGCTTGCATTTGCCAAGAGTTGTTGCCCCAATCCTGGGGTCCAGCGACGTCGACAGCAGACACCACCGTGGGACAGCTCGCACCTCCATCCTGGTCGCCGACAACGCCTCCTGGTCCGAGAGACTGCAGAGCCCAGCGTCGCCCACTCACCTGGTCGAGGTGACTTCGCCCGGTGCCATCCTGGTGCCCACCTAATCACTGGCTAGTGATTCAGGACTTGGTCCCCTCTGCTTACAGGTCTCCATCTTCATCGATCCAGGCTTGGATCACATCGAACTTCATCACTGGTCGCCTGCCAGCAACTTCTTCTTTCAGGCTCCATAGACTGCAACGAGGATTCCCGACGTCTTTTCAGACCTATGCAGCCGCAGCCCCTGGGCTAGGTAACCTGAGCATTTCGGTGCTCCAGCATAGCTTAACTATCTAAGTGTCCAGATCCTTTTTCGTTTCAGCTCTACCTAGTCGGATTCGTCCGATAACACTAACTTTGCATTTACTAGCCTCCATAGACTTTGTTCCGCATCCTGCGTGAGAGTGCACACTCTGCACCCGATCTCCCTAGGCCTCCTCCTCGTAATCTAAAGGTTCAGTAGTCTAGTCCTAGCGATCCCAAAGCCTCTGAGAATAGTTACTTACCTGCTAGTAATTCGCATTCCACTTTTGTAGTATATGGTTTTTCGTGCCCCTCGGGCATTTGTGTAAATTGTGTGACTTTCAGTATTTCTTTAAGAGTTTTGTATTGTGCTTAGCTCCCTGATTAATAAAGAGTTCAGGGTAGTTGTGAGAAGTTGGCCTGATATGCAGTGCTCACTATTCTAGTGATCACTATGTATCAGTCCAAACAACCCTTATTGATGATTGGTTGTAAGTCAACCTTATAGACCAGCTATCCTAGTAGCATGGATACGAGCAGTCTAAGGCTAAGACTCTAGAGGGCGTGTTAAGCCAGCTGTTTTACCATCACATTACCCCTTGAACACCAAGTGAAAGGACACCACACAAGTTGTTATGAAAATAAACAGATATTTATTTATAACAAGACTACCCTGAACTCTTTATGAGTCAGGGAGCTAAGCACACAACAAAACTCTTACGAAAATACTTTAAGTCGCACAATTTACACAAATGCCCTAGGGGCACGAAAAACCATATATTACAAAAGTGGAATGCGAACTATTCTCATGGACTTTAGAAACGCTAGTCCTACAATGCTAAACACTTGGATTAGTTGCAGGAGGCCTGTGGACGTCGTGTGCAGAGTGGGAACTCTCACGCGTAAGGCGGGAAAAAGTCTATGGAGGCTAGTAGTCACAAAGTTACTGTTCTCGGGCGAACCCGACTAGGTGGGTCGAAAACGGGGGTGGATCCGAACACTTAGGGTGTTGGACTATGCTGAAGCACCGGAGTACTTGGTTTACCTAGCCCAGGGGCTGCGGCTGCATAGGGTTGAAGTTGCGTCGGAAACCCACGTTGAAGAACCAGGAGCCTGAAGAAAGAGTTGCTGGCAGGCGGCCAGTGAAGAGAGTTCGTGGAGATCCAAGCCTGGATCAGGAAAGAAGACCTGAAAGCAGAGGGGACCAAGTTCTTAATCCCTAGCCAGTGATTAGATGGGCACCAGGGTGGCACCGGACGAAGTCACCTCGACCAGGTGAGTGGGCGCTGCTGGGCTCTGCAGTCTCTCGGACCAGGAGGCGTTGTCGGCGACCAGGATGGAGGTGCGAGCTGTCCCACGAAGGTCTCTGCTGTCGACGTCGCTGGACCCAGGATTGGGGCAACAAGTCTTGGCAAATGCAAGGCCCACGCGGTGGACCTAAAATGGCGTCTTGAGTGGACCAGGAGGGTCCAGGGTGCTCCTCTGTTGGAGGGGAGCAAGGGCTAGTCTGGAGCAACCAGACCAGCAGTAGTTGTCGTCGTGGAGCGTCGTGAAGGGGTCACTAGCCAACGGGCAAGTGACCTGGACAACGCGGTGAGCAGCAAAGAGCAGAAGGGCCCCACGCAGATCTCGTGGATGCAGGGGGGCTGAACTTCGGTGCTGGAGCTGCTCAGGGTCGGGGCTTCTCTTACCCCAAAGCACTCAGTCGAGGGTCACTCGGTGGTCGTGCTGGACAAGCGTCGTGCAGTTCTGAAGATGGCCGGTCCCTTGAGGTCTCGTCGCACCCACAGCTGGGCTGATGATGTAGGTTGAGGTCAGAGGTGCCAGGGAAGCCGGTTCTCGTCGTGCTGGAGCAGTCTTGATCCGAAGGAGAGACTGGCAACAAACCGCGATGCTTGGTTGGTGCCTGCTGCTGCAGGGTGACTACTCCTTAGTCACAAGGGAGAATCTTGGGAAGAAGTCTCGAGTTCCTTTCGTGGAAAGTAGTTTCAGGATTCAAAGATGATCTGATTTGGAAGGGGGCCAGTTCCTACCTTTATCCTGCAAAAAGGGGCTGGCACGCGACTAAGTCCTGCCCTATGGATGGGACTAGGAGGGGGGTGGTTACACCCCTCTCCTTTGGCGGGCTTTCCCCAGATCAGGGGCTGGAGTGCCCCTGGAACTGGTTCCAGCCGGCCTATGCACAGTGAGCACCGGGGTGCCACTTGCAGTCACCTTCCTCTAAAGCCCTGCCTACCTAGGATACACAAAATCCTGTCTGGGACGGTGCTGGCACCGCCCCCGACAGGAAACCCTTTGTCCTTGCCTCCTGCTCTGGGAGGACTCCCAGCAGCAGGAGGGCAGACTTGTGTCTCGGTGGCAGCATCCATTTTGTGGAGCTAAGGCTATGTCTGACTTTAACCGGGGTTACAGGTTACATACATGTTGTGTCCCTCTAGAAGGGTGGAATGCTAACCCCGTCGCCAGAATTGGCGAGGGGTTAGTATTCCAATTCGTATGACACCTTACTCGACATGTTTTGATAAAGCGATACCAGAGTTGGCACATAACCGCGAGGATTATAATGCACTTAAGAGTATATGGTATGCGATATCATGGAAACGGCTAAGGGATAGATCCCGAAAGCCGCAGACAGGCTCAGCTCATGCCAGAGCACTATCTCACACGATTCCAAGCACTCTGCCTTCAGGATTGTTAAGGCCTGCCATAGGAGTGACTGATAGGAGATCTGTGTGTCCATTTTAGGGTTAGATATAGGTATGCTATATCTAAAGCAAAGGGTGATTACACCACCTTGCCCCAGCTGTCGTGCAGCCAGTTGTGTCAGATTTGGATGGCCAGCCAGGGGTGGCATAATACATGCTGCAGCCCCTGGTAGGCCCTGGGTACACCTATGCCCTGGGTACCTAAGGTACACTGTACAGGGACTGATAAGGTGACTCAGTATCCAATTAGATATGTACCTAAGGTACATGGAATCCATTTTACAGAGAGCAGTAGGCCTGGGGTTCTGAATAGCAGGGCCCTAGGTCAACTAAGTCAGAAAACCAGCAAAACACCAGGCAAAAAGTTGGGGGCAACCATAGTCGGGGATCTACCTTCCTATAGTAGTCTTGTTATAAATAAATATACTTTATTTTCATAACAAATTGACACAACTGGCTGCCAGACAGCTGGGGCAAGGTGGTGTAATCACCCTTTGCTATAGATATAGTATACCTATATCTAACCCTAAAATGGACACATATATTCCTATCAGTCACTCCTATGGCAGGCCTTATCAATCCTGAAGGCAGAGTGCTTGGAATTATGTGAGATGGTGCTCTGGCATGAGCTGAGCCCGTCTGCAGCTTGCGGAACCAAGTCCTAATAGCTGTTCCATGATGACGCTATACCATATACTCTTAAGTGCATTATCAACCTCGCGGTTAAATGCTAACTCTGGTATAACATTATCAAAACATGTCGAGTAAGGTGTCATACGAATTGGAATACTACCCCCTCGCCAATTCTGGCGACGGGGGGTAGCATTCCACCCTTCTAGAGGGGCACGGCATGTATGTAACTGTGAACCCCGGTTAAAGTTAACTCGAGCCTTGGCATCACAAAATGGATGCTGCCACCACAGACACAAGTCTGACCTCCTGCTGCTGGGAGTCCTTCCAGCGAGGGAAGCTTGGACAAAGGGTTTCCTGCCTTGGGAAGTGCTAGCACCACCCCAGACAGGATTTTGTGTATTGGGTAGGATAGGCCTGAAAGGAATGAGACATGCCTGGGGCACACAAGGTGCCCTGTGCATACACCGGTTCAAACCAGTTGCTGGGGCATCCCTGCCCCAGCTCTGGCGCGAAAACCGGACAAAGAATAGGGGGTGTAACCACCCCCCTTCCTGATCCCACCCAGGGGAGGGACCTAGTCACCAGTACCGCCCCCTTTAGCAGGATAAAGGTAGGAGCTGGTCCCATTCCAAATTAGATTAATCCTGAACTACTCTACAAGAAGAAACTCTGGACTTCGACGTTCTGCTCCACAGAAGACTGAAGAAATCTCCCTTGTGGGCAAGGAGTGTCCACCCTGCAACTTCAGGCACCATCAAGCGTCCAGCGGCTTCACTTTGTCGTCTTCCCCCGAGGATCCAGACTCCAGAGCCCTACGAGACCCGGATTCCCAGACCTCTCCGACCTCAACTCACATCTGCAGCAAAGCTGAGACCCGTGGGTGCGACGAGACACGTGGGATCGGCCATCTTGGAAGAAACTGCCCTTCGCTTCCAGCACGACTCCCGAGGTAAACTCGACCAAGTGCTTTGGGGATTAAGAAGCCCCAGCCCGAGCAGCCCCTGCACCGAAGATCAGCCCTCCAGCTTCCACGAGATCTGCGTGGGGCCCTTCTGCTTGTTTGCTGCTCGACGCGTTGTCTGGTCACTTGCCGGCTGGCTAGTGGCCTCCTAGAGGAAGAACCTTGAAATCTTCACTGCTGGTCTGGTTGCTCCAGACTGGCCCTTGCTCCCTTCCAAAAGAGGCCAGACGCCTTTTCCACTCACCGCGTGGGTTGCCTTTGCCAAGGCCTGTTGACTCCAATCCCGGATCCGACACCGAGAGCCTGCGTGGGACAGCTCGTGCCTCCATCCTGGTCGTCGAAGACACCTCCTGGTCCACGTGGCTGCAGAGTCAAGCGTCCACTGTTCACCTGATCGCGACGACGACATCTGGTTCCTTCCTGGTTCCACACCGGTCACTGGCTAGTGACTTTGAACACTGTCCCCTCTGCTTTCAGATCCTCTTCACCGATCCACCCTTGGATCGCACCGGACATCTCCCTCCTGGTCGCCTGCAGCATCTTGTCTTCCAGGCTCCATAGACTTCAACGCGAGAACCCGACACACTTTGACACCTATGCACCCGCAGCCCGTGGGTGAGGTAACGAGAGCATTTCGGTGCTCAAGGGTAGTTTAACTGTCCTAGTGTCCAGTTCCACAGTCGTTTTAGTCCTAACTAGTCAGGCTTGTCCGTACTTACCTTTAACTTGAGCTGTACTGTCCATAGACGTTGTTACGCATCTCGTGTGTGAGTTCACACTCTGCACACGCGTTCCGTGGGCCTCCTAGTTCGAGGCATGTGGGCTGCTGAATTCATATCTGTAGCATAGATCGCCGCCTAGTGTTGGGTCCGGATGATTGCACATTGTTGTCCTGGAAGAGTCTTCGAAGTATCACGAGATAGGTGGCTCCTCCCCTGGACTACAGTGCGCATGGGCATCGACTCCATCCCCAGATTGTTTTTTTCCGCCATTGGGTTCGGATGCATATTTGGTCACTCAAGATCGGAATCGATAGAAACTTTCTTTAGCCCCGAAGGCCTTTCCTATTTCGTCGGTATTGTTTGCGTTCGGTGCCCAGCTCTGTTCCGGCTCAGTTCCTGAGTCTTACCTCCGGAGGACCCGCGTGGATCTTCGGTGCTTGAGGCCTAGTCAACGCAGCCATACTGCGACGAATCATCATGGAATGGAGCCCGTTCAAGAGATGCCCCGTGTGCAACTCGAAGTATCCCCACATCGATGTCCACCCGGTGTGCAACAAGTGCCTGTCGCCGGATCACGATGAAGCCAACTGTATGGCTTGTTCCCGTTTTCACTCCAAGAAGACGATTCGACTTTGGCGCGTGGCATGCCAGGAGGCCCAGCTGACGGCCCCTGCCCCGGTGAACATTTTCGAGGGGGAAGAAGCAGACGAGCAGGAAGATCGGGAGCCGATTTCAACTCCAGCGGCGGCGATCGACTCAAACTACGACGCAGACGTAGAAATGCTCGAAACAGAAGACGTCGACGTAGGAGACGACAATGAAGGCCTATGGGGCCACGGAAGATAGCTCAGGGGAAGAGCTATGCCCCGTTCGAACAATCACTAAGGCTCAGGTCGAGGGATCGCCACATGGCCTTACCCAAGATCTTGCAACTGGATCCACGGTCTCGCCTACCGGCCCGGCTACGGTCCATCCTACGGAGCCGCCATTGGTGAAATCGAAACCGAAAGTGAAAGCTTCGGTCTTGACGAAACCGAAAGTGATCGAAACGCCGTCGACACAGAAGAAGCCTGTCGCTTTGGTCGCCTCCGCGTCTTCGGACACGTCGGGCCAGCCGAAGGTTGTCGATCCGGTGAAGTCGCTCAAGAACGTCGAACCGAAGTCGCACAAGGGCGTCGAGCCGAGAACTGGGGCGCCAAAAAAGGATGTCAAGGCCGCCGACCCGAAACAATCGGTGCCAAAGGCCGTCGACGCGACCAAGAAACTTGAAGCTCCAAAGGCTGTCGACACTGCACGTCGCCCGGACCAGGCCAAAAGTAATGTCTCACTCGAGTCTGCAGATGCTGGTGGATCGAGACCACATGTCTGGTCGACAAAACCGTCCGCATCCTTCACAAAGCAGGTATCGGACTCGTTGCAACGCATCAGGAACAAGGCTTCCGCAGTCGATCCGAAGGTCGCTTCCACCCCGAAGCCCGCTGCAAAGCCGCCAAAGTCGACGGCGCAGATCCAGTTCACGCTGCCGCCGAAAGTGGCGCTGAAGGCGTTCGCGCCCAGGACGGTCGACGCGCCCAAGAAGGTGTCCACGGGACCGCAGCCAACAGTTGGAGGCACAAAACACCGACCACCCCTGATGGAGGAGCAGTCGGAGCAATTTACCGACACCGGTAAACTTTCCCTCTACAAGCGAAAGATCACGCCGGCACAGCCTATGGAGTCCTACACCATTCCTTTGAAGAGGAAAAAGGCTTCTACGGATTCCCCGGTTCTGATTGAACCTATTTATCCATGGCCTCAAGACACTGCTCCAACCTCATCCACTTACTCTGATGTGGAGGCTGGGGACGGAGAGGATGAAGAGTACAACTTCCCTGCTGACACTGATCCTGAAGCTCACCATGACTCATGGGCAGATGCTGGGGACCCAGGGGATCCGCAAACTGCCCCGGACACTCAAGTATATACTGTTAAAACCTCGCCGACTGAGGATTCTGCGGCATTTAATGCTCTAATTGAGAGGGCAGCTAAAAATCACGACGTCCAGCTGCATGCTGACCCTGTTGAGGTGGATTTTCTGTTTGATACCTTTTCCACGTCTGAAAAGACTGTGAAGACTCTGCCAATGCTGAAGGGGGTTTTGAAACACGCTGTGGACATTTTTAAAGAGCCCACACGTGCCAGGGTTATAAACCCCAGGATTGAAAAAAAAATATCGGCCGGCACCTGGCGACCCTACATACATCAAGGGCCAGTTGCCGCTGGACTCTCTCGTTGTTTCTAATGCCCGGAAGAGGACAAATTCACAAACTGGTGATTCTCCTCCCCCCTGACAAGGAATCTAAAGTGCTAGGAGCGTCAAGTAAGAGGGTGGTGGCTCAAACGGCCAATATCTGGCGTATTTTAAACACTCAGGCCCTCTTGGCCAGATATGACGGGGCACACAATGATACACTTGAGACCCTTTTACAACACTTGCCAGACGAGTATAAAGAGGCAGCGGAGATGCTCATACAGGAAGGGAGGCTCATCTCAAATGCTTCTATTAAATGTGCACTGGACGCAGCAGACACCGCGGCCAGGGCCATTAACACAAGTGTGATGTTGAGACGTCAGGCCTGGCTCAGAATCTCCGGGTTCAAACCAGAGATACAAACCACCATCCTCAATCAGCCTGTAAACCCTGATCACTTATTTAGACCTGAGGTGGATACCACCCTGGAAAAAATAAAGAAAGACACCGAGACTGCAAAGTCCATTGGGGCTCTCCAGTCCCAGCAGTTCAGGGGTAGTACTTTTCGTCGCTCAAGCAATAGGGGTGTTTCCAGAGGCCAGATGTCCCAGCAAACACAGTACACGAAAGGTGGTGCACAAACCTCTTACAACAAGCAGAGTAGAGGTGGCAACAGCACCAAGGGCAGAGGTCGTGGAAACAACAACTCCCGATCCTCCGCCACCAACAAACAGTGACGCCTTGTCACTGCCCCCCGACCATACCACGCCTGTCAGGGGGAGACTCCAACAGTTCCTGCCAGTCTGGAAATCCATCACCACAGACAGGTGGGTCAGAAAACTTATTCAGTACGGTTATTGTCTGGAGTTAACGTCCACTCCACCCAACATCCCACCAAGGCACCGTCCTATGTCAACAGAGCATTTGCACTTATTGCAGCAAGAGGTGCTCGTCATGCTGCAAAAAGGGGCAATCGAGCTTGTGCCAGTGGCGCAACAGGGCTCGGGAGTATACTCCCTGTACTTCTTAATCCCAAAGAATGACGGGTCCCTGCGACCCATTCTGGACCTCAGGCCCCTGAACCAGTACATTCTCTCAGAACACTTTCATATGCTCATGCTGCAGCAGGTTCTTCCGTTGCTCACTCAAGGGGATTTCCTCGCAACATTAGATCTAAAAGATGCATATTTTCACATTCCACTACATCCGTCACACAGAAAATACCTCAGATTCACCATTCAAAATCAGCATTACCAATTCAAGGTCCTCCCTTTCGGAGTGAGCACAGCGCCCAGGGTGTTCACGAAATGCCTGGCGACAGTGGCAGTGCACCTCAGGAGACAAAACGTTCACGTCTACCCTTATCTGGACGACTGGCTTGTCCAAGCAAAGTCAGCCCAGCAGTGCGCTGCCAACATGTCCCACACCATTCACCTTCTTCACAATCTGGGTTTCTCACTAAATTATCCAAAGTCGCACCTTCAGCCAGCCCATGTGCGGCAGTATCTGGGCGCGACAATAGATACTCTGGCAGCCACAGCTCAGCCAAATTCTGTGAGGATCAACAGCATCCAGTCGCTGATCCAGAAATTCAGACCGCAACACTCGCTTCCAGCACGAGTGTTCATGCAGTTGATAGGCATGATGGCCTCCTGCATCTTCATAGTCCCGCACGCGAGACTACATATGCGTCCGCTTCAAGAGTGCTTAGCACGTCCGTGGAATCAGGCTCACGGGCAGTTAAAAGACCTAGTGTTGGTGTCCGGTCGTGCATACACCTCTCTGCATTGGTGGAATCCACACAACCTTTGCAAAGGCCGACCGTTCCAGGAGCCTGTTCCACAGATCATCCTAACGACGGATGCTTCTCTCCATGGTTGGGGAGCTCATGTACTCCACTACACAGTGCAGGGACTATGGACAACACAGCAAAGGAAGATGCACATCAACCACTTGGAGCTAATGGCAATCTTCCTGGCGATGAAGGTATTCAAAGTACATCTGTGCAACAAAGTCGTGTTGATCCGGACGGACAACATGACGGCCATGTACTACATTCAGAAGCAGGGAGGGACACACTCTCCACAGTTCTCATCTGGCTCAGAGCATGTGGAAGTGGGCCTTTCAGAGGAACATCTTCCTCATGGCAGAACACCTCCTAGGCAAGGACAATCTGATGGCGGATCTGCTCAGCAGGTACAGCCACCAAATTCACGAGTGGGAGATACATCCATCAGTACTCCACCCGTACTTCCAGCAGTGGGGTCTTCCAGAGATAGACCTGTTCGCCACAAGAGAAAACGCCAAATGCCAACGCTTTGCCGCCAGTTTCCCTCGCCCAGTCGCAGGGCAATGCGATATGGATGAACTGGTCAGGCAAATTTGCGTACGCTTTTCCCCCAGCACCTCTAATACCGCTGGTGGCACGAAAGCTAAAGCAACACCCGATGGCGCTCATCCTGGTTGCTCCAACGTGGGCCCGCCAACCATGGTACACCACGTTTCTAGAACTTTCCGTGGTACCGCATCAAAGGCTGCACCTCACACCCAGACTTTTGACGCAGAGCCATGGCGACATTCAGCACCCAGATCTGCAACAGCTCAACCTGGCGATCTGGCTCCTGAGGTCTTAGAGTTTGGCGACCTCAACTTGCCTCCTGACTGCATGGATATCGTACGGGAGGCAAGAAAGCCCATCACCAGAGCATGCTACGCAGCAAAATGGAAGCGGTTTGTCATTTATTGCGTGGAGCACGACATTGACCCGCTTGACGCGTCCACGCACAACATCATTTGTTATCTGTTGCATCTTTACAAATGCAATCTGGCATATGCTTCCATTCGGATACATTTATCCGCCATTGCAGCCTATCTCCAAAACCGGCAGCACCTCTCCCTTTTCCGAGTACCTGCCATTAAAGCTTTTCTAGAAGGGCTCAAGCGTGTCATTCCTCCCAGGACCCCTCCTGCTCCCGAGTGGAATCTTAATGTGGTACTCACCTGACTGATGGGTCCACCTTTTGAGCCTCTACATTCATGCGAGATTCAGTTCTTAACATGGAAAGTGGCTTTCCTAATAGCCATTACGTCGCAGTGACGTGTTAGTGAGCTCCAAGCACTCACTGTACAAGAGCCATTCATACAAATTCACTCCAACCGGGTGGTGCTGCGCACTAACCCTAAATTTCTTCCTAAGGTGGTTTCACAGTTCCATGTCAACCAAACTATTGAACTGCCCATGGTCTTCCAAAATCCAGAGACGGTGGCTGAAAGAATGCTCCATACTCTGGACGTCAAACTAGCTTTAATGTACTACATTGATAGAACTAAAGATTTTAGGAAGACGAAACAACTCTTTGTTGCCTTTTCTGCCCAACACAAAGGCAACCCCATTTCCAAAGCAGGTATAGCCAGGTGGATCGTTAAATGTATTCAAATTTGCTATCACAAAGCTAAGCGCACTTTAACGGTCCCCCCCTAGAGCCCACTCCACCCGTAAGTTGGGGGCCTCCATGGCTTTCCTCGGAAATATCCCTTTGGGAGACATTTGTAGAGCAGCCACATGGTCTACCCCACATACATTTACTAAACACTACTGTGTAGATGTACACTCCAAGCAGCAGGCAGCTGTAGGGCAGGCTGTCCTAAACACTTTTTCAGACGTCTGCAGCTGGCACAGGCGGCCGCCGCTAATGGAGGGACTGCTATATATTCTATGCTACAGATATGAATTCAGCAGCCCACATGCCTCGAACTGAATATGCTACTTACCAGTATGCATCTGTTCTTGGCATGTAGGGTTGCTGACATTCATATCGCCCGCCCTCCCCGGCGCCTGTAGCGGCTGCAGAACTTACACTTTCTCTTAGCATGGCTATCGCTCACACTGTTACACTCCCTCTTTGCCACAATGGCTAAAAACAATCTGGGGATGGAGTCGATGCCCATGCGCACTGTAGTCCAGGGGAGGAGCCACCTATCTCAGGATACTTCGAAGACTCTTCCAGGACAACAATGTGCAATCATCCGGACCCAACACTAGGCGGCGATCTATGCTACAGATATGAATGTCAGCAGCCCTACATGCCAAGAACAGATGCATACTGGTAAGTAGCATATTCATTACTTACCTAGAGTTAGTGTAGCGTGGTCCCAACGATCCTACAGCCTCTGGACAGCTCCATTCCTTCTATCGACTTTCACATTCCACTTATTATATGGTTTGTCGTGCCCCTAGGGCACCATTGTAATTTGTGCAACTTATCGTATTTTTCCTTAGAGATTGTCATGTGCTTAGCCCTCTGATCTCATAAAGAGTTCAGAGGTGTTTGTTATTAATAAATATATTGTTTATTTTCATAACAACCTGTGTGGTGTCTTTTCATCTGGTATTCAAGGGGATATATTGTGGTAAAACAGCTGGCTTCACATGCCAAAAGAGTTTAGCCTAAGACTGCTTTGTCCATGCTACCATTAGGATAGCTGGTCTATAAGGTTGACTTACAACCAATCACCATAAGGGTTGTTTGGACTGATACAAGGTGATCACTAGAACTAGTGAGCATCATATATCGGGCCAACTTCTCACACCTCCCATAAATCCTCCGCTACCACCACTTCCTCCCGCGGGACAACCACCGGTACCTCCTCATGGGCCCGTGCCTCGTTCGGAGATACCTCCTGTCCTTCCGCCGAGGTCGGTGTCCCTGCCTCCGCTCCCTACACCGCCTAAGGGGACCCCAAAGCCTACACCCCAGGATAGGCCGCGGAAGACGCCTCCACGGAAACCTACGGAGCGTCCACGTACTGGGAGATCGCGTTCACGTTCCAGGAGGAGGGAACGAACGCGCAACAGGTCGTCCACACGGTCGAGACGGCACCACAGGAGGCACAGGTCTCGTTCACAGACCAGGTCCTCAGGGACCAGGGACTATTATCCGACTGTCGGGGTCACCGGAAACAAGGGTTTCACCAATTGATGATCTGGTGTCCTTCCATGATGTCCTTTTACGAGGAGCAGCAAAATTGGGCATCTCGTTGACGGTGCCCGCGCCCAAGACATCGGTGATCTTCGTGAGGCTGCACCAGAAACATCTGTCTCGGCCATTGCTACCACTGGTACCGGGCCTGGAAGATCCGGCCATGGACCTTTTTCTCACCCCGGCGGTGACTAAGGCGGCCCCCTCGAGACTACAGAAAAAAATACCGGGCTCCCGACTTGGATCCGGCTTTTCTAAGGGTGGAACCCCCTCCTGACTCTGTGATTGTGACGGCAGCTCGTAAACAGCATGCCATCACTCAGTCATCCACAGTTCCGCCAGATAAGGAATCTAGGTGGCTGGATTCGTCTGGGAGAACGGTTTGTGGGGACGTCTGCGACTTCCATGAAGGCTGCGAGTGCCACGGCCTTGTTGGGGCGATGTGACAGAGCCCTCTGGGAATCCCTACAGCAGTTTGTGGAACATCTGCCGCGTGATAAGAGAGAAGACTTCCAAGAGGTGTTGAATGAGGGGATGCTGGTGGCGAATCATGTCATCAGTGCCGCAGCCGACTCTTCCCTGCTGGTGGTGCATGGTTTTCTGCCATGGGATTAACCAGCGAAGACATGCCTGGCTCCGCCTCACGTCGCTAAAACCTGACGCACAACAAAGGGTTGCCAATCTACCTTTCTCTGGCGAAACCCTATTTGGAAAACATGCGGATGACGAAATGGCCCGCATGAAGGCGGAGGCCGAAACGCTCACGGCTGTGGGTTTGGAGAAACCCAAGGAGAGCAAGAAGTCGTACCGCGCGTTCCAGAGACGGTTCGGTGGACAGGGCAGAGGGACAGCAGCAGCAGCAGCAACAGCAGCAGTTCCGTAGACCGTTCCAAAAGCGCCAGAAAGGCAGAGGCGGCCACCAGTCGGCAGCAGCGACTAAAGGCCCGGCCGGGTCTAGGCCCTGAGCGCTTACTTTCCCTACATCCGTTACCCACTCCGGTGGGGGGAAGCGTTCAATTTTTTCTGGCAGAGTGGAGAAAAATTACTCGGGACAAGTGGGTTCTGAATATTGTTTGCAATGGATACAGTCTTCGGTTCACCAGCCCGCCTCCATCAATCCCTCCGGTCAGCTAGCAGTTTCAGTTGCACGAGCTCCAGGCGGAGGCCGATATCCTGTTAAGGAAAAGGGCAATAGAAGACTTACCTCTGTCTCAAAGAGGAAGTGGTCTGTACTCCCGGTTCTTCCTGGTTCGAAAAAAGGACCAGAACGAGTTCAGGCCCATTCTGGAATTGCGACAAGCAAACAAGTGGATTCGCAGAGAAAAGTTTCGCATGCTGTCGTTGCATAAGATTTATCCTCAGCTGCAACGGGGAGACTGGCTGTGTGCCATAGACCTACAGGATGCGTACTTCAATGTGCCCATTGCACACAAACACAGGAAGTTCCTGCGATTCCAAGTCGGCGCCAATCATTATCAATACACAGTACTGCCATTCGGCCTGAAGTCGGCGCCGAGAACATTCTCGAAGTGCATGGCGGTGGTAGCAGCACACCTGAGGAAGAACAAGGTGTTCGTCTACCCGTACCTGGACGATTGGTTGATCAAGGCCTCCCCCTTGGAAGCGCAAGCCCACTTCCAGAAGACGTGCGTTCTCTTGAACAAGCTGGGGTTGCACATCAACATGTCCAAGTCTGTCCCGACTCCGGTCCAGTGCATACAGTACTTGGGAGCCTCCATCAATACGCTGTCAGCAAGCGTGTCTCCTTCGGAGGAGCGACTATTATCACCCCTTCGGAAGGCTCCGGCTCTTATGACCACTCCACCTACAACAGTGAGGACTGTGAGAAGTTGGCCTGATATGCAGTGCTCACTATTCTAGTGATCACTATGTATCAGTCCAAACAACCCTTATTGATTGGTTGTAAGTCAACCTTATAGACCAGCTATCCTAGTAGCATGGATACGAGCAGTCTAAGGCTAAGACTCTAGAGGGCGTGTTAAGCCAGCTGTTTTACCATCACATTACCCCTTGAACACCAAGTGAAAGGACACCACACAAGTTGTTATCAAAAATAAAGTGTATTTATTTATAACAAGACTACCCTGGCTCTTTATGAGACAGGGAGCTAAGCACACAACAAAACTCTTAAAGAATTACTGAAAGTCGCACAATTTACACAAATGCCCAAGGGGCACGAAAAACCATATACACAAGAAGTGGAATGCGAAGTTACTAGAAGGTAAGTAATACTTTTCTAGACTGTAGAAACGCTAGGCCTACAATGCTGAACCCTTAGATTAGAAGCAGGAGGCCTAGGGACGCCGTGTGCAGAGTGGGAACTCTCACGCGTAATGCGGGAACAAGTCTATGGATACTAGCACTTTGCAAAGTTACTGTTCTCGGGCGAACCCGACTAGGTGGGTCGAAAACAAGGGTGGATCCGAACACTTAGGGTGTTGGACTATGCTGGAGCACCGGAGTACTCAGTTTACCTAGCCCAGGGGCTGCGGCTGCATAGGGTTCAAGTTGCGTCGGAAACCCTCGTTGAAGATCCAGGAGCCTGAAGAAAGAAGTTGCTGGCAGGCGGCCAGTGAAGGAGTTCGTGGTGATCCAAGCCTGGATCAGGGAAGAAGAAACCTGTAAGCAGAGGGGACCAAGTTCTGAATCACTAGCCAGTGATTTAGGTGGGCACCAGGATGGCACCGGACGAAGTCACCTCAGCCAGGTGAGTGGGCGCTGCTGGGCTCTGCAGTCTCTCGGACCAGGAGGCGTTGTCGGCGACCAGGATGGAGGTGCGAGCTGTCCCACGAAGGTACTTGCTGTCGACGTCGCTGGACCCAGGATTGGGGCAACAAGTCTTGGCAAATGCAAGGCCCACGCGGTAGACCTAAAATGGCGCCTTGAGTGGACCAGGAGGGTCCAGGGTGCTTCTCTGAAGAAGGGAAGCAAGGGCCAGTCTGGAGCAACCAGACCAGCGGTGTTTGTCGTTAGAGTTCGTCGTCAGAGGGCCACTAGCCAACGGGCAAGTGACCTGGGCAACGCCGTGAGCAGCAAAAAGCAGAAGGGCCCCACGCAGATCTCGTGGATGCAGGGGGGCTGAGCTTCGGTGCTGGAGCTGCTCAGGGTCGGGGCTTCTCTTACCCCAAAGCACTCAGTCGAGGGTCACTCGGTGGTCGTGCTGGACAAGCGTCGTGCAGTTCTGAAGATGGCCGGTCCCTCGAGGTCTCGTCGCACCCACGGATCACAGCTGGGCTGATGATGTAGGTTGAGGTCAGAGGTGCCAGGGAAGCCGGTTCTCGTCGTGCTGGAGCAGTCTTGATCCGGAGGAGAGACTGGCAACAAACCGCGATACTTGGTTGGTGCCTGCTGCTGCAGGGTGACTACTCCTTAGTCACAAGGGAGAAATCTTGGGAAGAGTCTTGAGTTCTTCGTGTAGAAGGTTGGTTCAGGATTCAAAGATTGATCTAATTTGGAAGGGGGCCAGTTCCTACCTTTATCCTGAAAAAGGGGGCTGGCACGCGACTAAGTCCTGCCCTATGGGTGGGACTAGGAGGGGGGTGGTTACACCCCTCTCCTTTGGTGGGCTTTCCCCAGATCAGGGGCTGGAGTGCCCCTGGAACTGGTTCAAGCCGGCCTATGCATAGTGAGCACCGGGGTGCCACTTGCAGTCACCTTCCTCTAAAGCCCTGCCTACCTAGGATACACAAAATCCTGTCTGGGACGGTGCTGGCACCGCCCCTGGCAGGAAACCCTTTGTCCTTGCCTCCTGGGCTGGGAGGACTCCCAGCAGCAGGAGGGCAGACTTGTGTCTTGGTGGCAGCATCCATTTTGTGGAGCTAAGGCTCTGTCTGACTTTAACCGGGGTTACAGGTTACATACATGTCGTGTCCCTCTAGAAGGGTGGAATGCTAACCCCGTCGCCAGAATTGGCGAGGGGTTAGTATTCCAATTCGTATGACACCTTACTCGACATGTTTTGATAAAGCGATACCAGAGTTGGCATATAACCGCGAGGATTATAATGCACTTAAGAGTATATGGTATGCGATATCATGGAAACGGCTAAGGGATGGATCCCGAAAGCCGCAGACAGGCTCAGCTCATGCCAGAGCACCATCTCACACGATTCCAAGCACTCTGCCTTCAGGATTGTCAAGGCCTGCCATAGGAGTGACTGATAGGAGATCTGTGTGTCCATTTAGGTTTAGATATAGGAATACTATATCTACAGCAGAGGGTGAGTACACCACTTTGCCCCAGCTGTCAAGCAGCCAGTTGTGTCTGATTTAGTTAGTCAGCCCAGGGGTGGCATAATACATGCTGCAGCCCCTGGGAGACTTCTGGGTGCACCTCAGCCCTGGGTACAGGGACTTGGAGAGGGCCCAGTGCCAATTCAGTACCTCGGTACAATTTGGAGTAGTGAGAACAGCTAGGCTGTGGGTCTGATTAGCAGGCCCACAGCCAGGGAAAGTCGTAAACCAGTGAAGCAAAAAGCAAAAATCTGGGTGATCATAGGATTGCAGACCCTACTCTCCTACATGGACGGTGTCTTCTCTACTGGGATCGATGGCCTCGTGTATCTTCCTAACGCCACACGCACGACTGCACATGAGACCGTTGCAAGAGTGCTTGGAGGACCAGTGGGATCAGAGGAAAGGATCTTGGGACGACAAGATACGACTGTCTCTGCATGCTCTTCAGTCTCTGAAGTGGTGGTGTTCAGCGGAGAACCTCCTCAGAGGGGTTCCCTTCCACAAGGACATTCCCACGCAGACTATAGTGACTGATGCGTCTCTCCTCGGCTGGGGGGCGCACTCCGGAGACCTACAGATTCAAGGGACGTGGTGCCCGACGGAGTCCATGTACCACGTCAATTTCCTGGAACTCAGAGCTGTTCACTTGGCGCTGAAGGCCTTTCATCCATCCTTTCAGACCAGCTCTCTGCTTGTACGGACGGACAATACGACCACGATGCATTACCTCAACAAGCAGGGAGGTTCAAGATCGCGCACTCTGTCGCAGGAGGCGCAGGCGATCTGGCATTGGCTTCTGGCCCGAGGATTGACGATAACGGCTACCCATCTGCCAGGTGTGCAGAATGTTCAGGCGGACGCACTGAGCAGACTGATTCAGGAAAACCACGAATGGGTCATAAACGACGAAGTACTAGGAGAAGTCTTCGCTAGGTGGGGAACTCCAGACATAGATCTGTTCGCCACCGCGTTCCTCATGGCCATTACATCGGCCCGCAGGGTGAGTGTAATTCAGGCGTTGTGTTGCCAAGAACCTTATACTGTATTTCATGCTGCTAAGGTTGTTATGCTTACTCACCCTAAATTTCTTCCCAAGGTTATTTCTGATTCTCATGTCAACCAGACCATAACTTTGCCTACGTTTTTTCAGAATCCTTCGTCTCCAGCGGAAAGGTCTTTACATTCCCTGGATGTTAGGAGGGTGTTGAAAATTTCTCTGGATAGGGGGGAGGGGAAGGGGAGACTGCGAGCGAACACCACGGTACAGAAGCATGCATTACTTTTTGTTTGTCTTTACTATCTCTTCATCCCTACTCTTACCTAGCCACAGCCCAGGGGGGGCATCTATGAGCGGGAGGCGCAGACCCATGGCATCCAAAGCATGTAACACACCGATATGCGGCGACACCAAGAAATCACCATGAGCACATCGACACAAGCCAGACAAACCACAAACCTCAAGGTAGTGTCCCTAAATGTCAAGGGCTTCAACCATCCAGTCAAACATAGGAAAACGCTCTAATACCTGGCAAACCTGAAGGGGAATATCTATGTATTACAAGAAACGAAGCTCTCACAAGAAGAGGCATCAAACCTGAAAGCGAGATGGATAGGGGAGGTCTTCTGCTCACCAGCCAAGCACAAGAAGCGAGGGGTAGTCACAATAGTAAGCAGAACGGCCAACTTGACCCTTGGGGAAACACACACAGATGAAGACGGAAGACTACTACTAACGAGTCTGAAAAGGGGAGACGAAACAATACACATAGCCAATATATACGGGCCAAATTCGAATGACAAAGAATAAACAGACTAAAACACCCTAACAACCTTAACAAAGAAAAAATATGAGCTCAACAGGATCCTGAGTGAGAGAGCTAGCACGTGGATAAACAAATTCAAAGCCATAAACCTATGCTCAGCTAACAAGGCAGGGAAACAACTAGCATCGTAGCTGAAAGGGAAGCAGAGGCAGCACTCGATCGCAGCCATAACTGACAAAAAAACCAAATCAGACTACGAACGAAGGCATCCTAGAAGTCTTCAGACAGTTCTACCAGGAATTATACAGGGCAGATACAAACCTGGACGCGGACGGAGGGGAGAATCTGCTTAGTAGAGCCAATCTGTCAACACCAACATCAGCACAAAGGGAACTACTCGAAGAGGACATAACAGACACGGAAATAGACGCAGCAGTCAACCAGCTGAAACCGAACATGGCACCGGGGCCAGATGGATACACCGCAATCTTCTACAAAAAATTCCTCGATCAACTCAGACCAATCATGGCAGAGATGTACACACACTGTATCCGCAGAGGAAGGATGACGGACTCAATGGCAGAAGCCAACATCATTGTGATTCCCAAAGAAGGTAAAGACCCGCGTTCGAGGCATGTGGGCTGCTAAATTCATATCTTTTGCATAGATCGCCGCCTAGTGTTGGGTCCGGATGATCGCACCTTGTTGTCCTGGAAGAGTCTTCGAAGTATCCTGAGATAGGTGGCTCCTCCCCTGGACTACAGTGCGCATGGGCATCGGCTCCATCCCCAGATTGTTTTTTTCCGCCATTGGGTTCGGATGCGGTCTCGACGTCTCTGTCGGAACCGAGAAAACTTACTTCTTTAAGGTCAAAAGACCTTCGTTACCTACGTCGGTATTGTTTGCGTGCGGTCTCAAGTTTCTCCCGTCTCTTTGAGGTGGAATCTGCGGAGTCCAGTTACTCTTCGGACATCGAGGCCTTCTCATCGCAGCAAGACCGCGACTTTTTCAACATGGACCGGAGCCCGTTTAAATACTGTCCCGTCTGTGGGTCCAAATACCCACATATCGACGTGCACCCGGTCTGCAATAAATGCCTCTCGCCGGACCATAACGAGCAGAACTGCAAAGCCTGCTCCAAGTTCCGGTCGAAGAAAACGCTCAAGCTTCGGCGCGCGGTGCGCCTCGAGGCCCAGCGAGCGGCACCGGCACCCGATAACATCTTCGACGACCCAGAAGACGAGAGCCTAAGCCATCATCTTCAAATCTCACCACCTGCGACGGAGGTCGAAGCTGCTCCCGACGAAGACGACGGGGCCATAGAACAAGACCTTGAATACGTCGACGAGGTAGGGGACGTCGAAGAAGTTTATGGGGCCGCGGAAGATAGCTCAGGGGATGAGCTATGCCCCGACAGTTATACGGATCAGGCTCAGGTCACGGGATCGCCTCTCGGCCTTACCCAAGACCCTGCACCGCAAGCCACGGCCCCGCCTTCACGCCCGGCCACGGACACACCTGCGGGGGCTACGCAGCCCATATCGAAACCGAAACTGAAACCAACGGTATCGACTGCACCTAAAATGGCCGACGCCAAATCGAAACCGAAACCACCCGATTCGAGTGCACCTAAGATGGCGGACGTTCCATCTAAGACGCCAAAGCCTGTTACCTCATCGGCTCCGTCGACCTCCGGGCCACTGAAGCCGAAGAAGACTGTTGACTCAACAGTGCCGAAGTTATCGGAGGGGGATGCGTCCTCAAAGAAGGTCGTCCGTCAGGGGTCGACCGGAGCGGCACAGACTAAGTCCGCAAAAGTCGTCGATAAACACTCGGTGCCGACAGGGGCACCGTTAGCCGGACGCATCGTCGAGGCGGAGTCTACGAAATCCCTCGGATCCATGAGCGGAGGCTCGGCTCATAGGCCCAAGGACTCCGTGCCTAAAGCTGCGGCATCGACGTCTAAGCCTCCAAAAGTGCCCCAGAAAGTCGGGGGCGGCGGCCCGCTGGCGGACTCCTCGTCGGCGCCAGGTGCCTCGGCGGGTGGAGCATCACAAATCGTCAGTTCATTGCAACGGATTCGTGAGAAGGCTACTGCGACATCTGCTTCCGCGCCGTCACACCAGAAGACACTGGACGTGCCTGTAAAGCCTACTGCCAAGCTCTTATATATTCTGCCGCCGAAGGAAGCCCCGAAAGCCTTTGCCCCAAAGACGGCGCCGAAGACATCAGAATCTTCAACGTCTAGCGGCCTATCGGGTCGACAACACGACTCAGGAGACGAATCTGAGCGTTTTATCGACGCAGACACTGGCAGGCTGACCCTTTATAAGAGGAAGATCACTTCCCCGCCAGTGGACTCCTTTATTATTCCACTGAAGAAGAAAAGGCCTACACAGGACATTCCTGCCCTAGTTGAACCTATCCAGCCTACGCCTAGGAGAAGTCCAACACCTTCCCCCGACCACTCTGGGGGAGAGGAGGAGGGACTAGATGACCAATATAATTTCCCCATCAATGACCCTGATGCACAACAGGATTCCTATGATGACGCTGGTGACCAGGGACACCAACCTGTGGGGCAAGACCCACAGCTTTTCAGTGCACGGGCATCCCCAACAGAGGATTCTGCAGGATTTCATGCATTAATCGAACGGGCAGCTGCTAATCATGACGTGGACATGCACGCTGACCCAGTGGAGGAAGACTTTCTATTTGACACTTTCTCTGTCTCTGAAAGAACAGTCAAGACACTTCCTATGCTGAAAGGGGTCCTTAAACATGCTGCAGAGATCTTTAAGGAGCCTACCAGAGCGAGAGTGGTCAACCCACGCATCGAGAAGAAATACAGACCGGCACCTGCTGACCCCGCATATATTCGGGGACAGTTGCCTCTTGACTCTCTAGTGGTCGCAAATGCCTGCAAACGGGCCAACTCCCAAACGACTGGTGAAGCTCCTCCCCCAGACAAGGAGTCCAAAGTGCTTGAGGCAGGGGGCAAAAGAATAGCTGCGCAGGCTGCCAATTTCTGGCGTATTGCTAATACACAGGCGCTATTGGCACGTTACGATAGGGCGCATTACGACACCCTAGAGCAACTTTTACAACACCTGCCTACACAGTTTCAAGAGGGTACCAAACTGCTCATAGAGGAGGGAAAACATCTCCAACGCAGCAATAAAGTGTGCACTTGATGCCGCAGACACAGCAGCTAGGGCTATTAACACTAGCGTCATGCTAAGACGACAAGCGTGGCTACGCATATCAGGGTTTAAACCAGACATTCAAACAACCATACTCAATCAGCCCGTCAATCCTGATAGACTGTTTGGTCCTGATGTTGACACCACCCTCAAAGATTAAGAAAGACAATGAAACGGCTAAGTCTATGGGGGCCCTTCAGTCACAACAATTCCGGGGCAACACTTTTCGTCGCTCAGGTGCACGTGGGGTCACCAGAGGGCAGATGGGTCAACAATCACAGTTCACTAAAGGTGGAGCACAGTCCTCGTACCCCAAGCAGAATAAAGGAGGTTATCATGGAAACAGCACCAGGGGACGTGGCAGAGGAAACAACAACTCCCGTTCCTCTGCCCCAAACAAACAGTGACTCTCTGTCACTGCCCCCCGACCATTTAACACCTGTCGGGGGGAGACTCCAGCAGTTCCTGCCAGTCTGGACAAACATCACCACAGACAGGTGGTGTGAGAAGTTGGCCTGATGTGCAGTGTTCACTATTCTAGTGATCACTATATATCAGTCCAAACAACCCTTATTGATGATTGGTTGTAAGTCAACCTTATAGACCAGCTATCCTAGTAGCATGGATACGAGCAGTCTAAGGCTAAGACTCTAGAGGGCGTGTTAAGCCAGCTGTTTTACCATCACATTACCCCTTGAACACCCAGTGAAAGGACACCACATAAGTGTTATGAAAATAAACAGTGTATTTATTAGAATCACAACAACCCTGTACTCTTTATGAGGACAGGGTGCTAGGCACACAACAAAACTCTTACGAAAATACTTAAGTTAGCACGTTATACACAAATGCCCGAGGGGCACGAAAAACCATATACTTTAAAAGTGGAATGCGAAATTACTAGCAGGTAAGTACAGTACTAATAGGCTTTGGACTCGCTAGGACTTGACTATAGAATCGTTAGATTACTTCTAGGAGGCCTAGGGGACTCGGGTGCAGAGTGTGCACTCTCACGCGGGATGCGGGCCAAAGTCTATGGGAGCTAGTAAAGGCAAAGTTAGTGTTCACGGGCGAACCCGACCTGGTAGGAAGAAAACGACAGTGGATCCTGACCCTAGGATAGTGAGGCTATGCTGGGACACCGAAGTGCCGAAGTTACCTAGCCCAGGGGCTGCAGCTGCATAGGTCTGAAAAGACGTCGGGGATCTCGTTGCCGGACCAGGAGCCTGGAAGAAGGAAGTTGCTGGCAGGCGACCAGTGAAGGAAAGTTCGTTGGATCCAAGCCTGGATCGAGGAAGAAGAAACCTGAAAGCAGAGGGGACCAAGTTCTTGAATCACTAGCCAGTGATTAAGTGGGCACCAGGATGGCACCGGGCGAAGTCACCTCGACTAGGTGAGTGGGCGACGCTGGCTCTGCAGATCTCACGGACCAGGAGGCGTTGTCGGCGACCAGGATGGAGAGGCGAGCTGTCCCACGATGGATGAAGCTGTCGGCGTCGAAGTTACCCAGGATTGGGCAACAAGCCTTGGCTAATTCAAGCCCACGCGGTGGACTCAAAATGGCGTCTTGAGTGGACCAGGAGGGTCCGGGGTGCTCCTCTTTTGGAAGGGAGCAAGGGCCAGCCTGGGGCAACCAGACCAGCAGCAGAAAGGTCGTCGGGCGTCGTTCAGAAGGCCACAAGCCAGCGGGCTAGTAGCCAAACAACGCGGTGAGCAGCAAAAAGCAGAAGGGCCCCACGCAGATCGTGGAGATGCTGGGAGGCTGCACTTCAGTGCTGGAGCTGCTCAGGGTCGGGGCTTCTCGGACCCCAAAGCACTCACCAGGAAATTACTCGGCGGGCTTGCTGGAAAGAAGTCGTGCAGTCTTGAAGATGGCCGGTCCCTCGAGGTCTCGTCACACCCACGAATCTCAGCGTGACTGATGATGCAGGTAGAGGTCAGAGGTGCCAGGGAAGCCGGTTCTCGTCGAGCTGGGCAGTCTTGATCCGGAGGAGAGACTTGCAGCAGACCGCAGTGTTCTTAAGATGGTGCCTGCGGATGCAGGGTGACTACTCCTTAGTCACAAGGGAGAAATCTTAGGAAGAAGTCTTGAGTTCCTTTCGTGGAAAGTAGTTTCAGGATTCAAAGATGATCTGATTTGGAAGGGGGCCAGTTCCTACCTTTATCCTGTAAAAAGGGGCTGGCACGCGACTAAGTCCTGCCCTAGGGGTGGGACTAGGTGGGGGTGGTTACACCCACTTCCTTGGCGGGCTTTTCCCCAGCACAGGGTCTGGAGTGACCCTGGAACTGGTTCCAGCCAGCCTATGCACAGTGAGCACCGGGGTGCCACGTGCAGTCACCTTCCTCTAAAGCCCTGCCTACCTACAATACACAAAACCCTGTCTGGGACGGTGCTGGCACCGCCCCTGGCAGGAAACCCTTTGTCCTTATCTCCTGCTCTGGGAGGACTCCCAGCAGCAGGAGGGCAGACTTGTGTCTCGGTGGCAGCATCCATTTTGTGGAGCTGAGGCTCTGTTTGACTTTAACCGGGGTTAGGGGTTACATACATGTCGTGTCCCTCTAGAAGGGTGGAATGCTAACCCCGTCGCCAGAATTGGCGAGGGGTTAGTATTCCAATTCGTATGACACCTTACTCGACATGTTTTGATAAAGCGATACCAGAGTTGGCATATAACCGCGAGGATTATAATGCACTTAAGAGTATATGGTATGCGATATCATGGAAACGGCTAAGGGATGGATCCCGAAAGCCGCAGACAGGCTCAGCTCATGCCAGAGCACCATCTCACACGATTCCAAGCACTCTGCCTTCAGGATTGTTAAGGCCTGCCATAGGAGTGACTGATAGGAGATCTGTGTGTCCATTTTAGGGTTAGATATAGGTATACTATATCTACAGCAAAGGGTGAGTACACCACCTTGCCCCAGCTGTCGTGCAGCCAGTTGTGTCAGATTTGGATGGCCAGCCAGGGGTGGCATAATACATGCTGCAGCCCCTGGTAGGCCCTGGGTACACCTATGCCCTGGGTACCTAAGGTACACTGTACAGGGACTGATAAGGTGACTCAGTATCCAATTTAGATATGTACCTAAGGTACATGGAATCCATTTTACAGAGAGAGCAGTAGGCCTGGGGCCCTGAATAGCAGGGTCCCAGGTCAACCAAGTCAGAAAACCAGCAAAACACCAGGCAAAAAGTTGGGGGCAACCATAGTCAGGGATCTACCTTCCTACAGGTGGGTAAGACAACTTGTACAGTACGGTTATTGTCTAGAGTTAACGTCCACTCCACCCAACATTCCACCAAAGCAACGGCCTATGTCCGCAGAGCACTTGCACTTATTGCAGCAAGAAGTAGTGGTGATGCTGCAAAAAGGCGCAATAGAGCTCGTGCCAGTGGAGGAGGAAGGCACAGGGGTCTATTCCCTGTACTTCCTTATTCCAAAGGAGGACGGATCTCTCAGACCCATTCTAGATCTGCGCCCCCTCAACCTGTATATACTGTCAGAACATTTCCATATGCTCACACTGCAACAGATTCTTCCCTTGCTGAACCAAGGGGACTTCCTAGCAACCATAGACCTCAAGGATGCTTATTTCCACATACCACTACACCCGTCCCACAGAAAGTATCTCAGGTTCACTATCCAAGGCAGGCATTATCAGTTCAAAGTCCTACCCTTCGGAGTGACCACCGCCCCCAGAGTGTTTACCAAGTGTCTGGCGACGGTAGCGGCGCACCTCAGGAGGCAGAACATCCATGTCTACCCCTACCTAGACGACTGGCTCGTTCAAGCCAAGTCGGAACAACAGTGCGCCGCGGACATGTCGACTACCATTCACCTCCTTCACAATCTGGGCTTCTCGCTGAACTACCCAAAGTCGCACCTTCAACCAGCACATGTACGGCAGTTTCTGGGTGCGACAATAAATACCCTGACAGCTATGGCTCAGCCAAACAAGGTCAGGATAGACAGCATACAGTCTCTAATCCAAAGGTTCAGACCACAACACTCGCTTCCAGCGAGAGTGTTCATGCAGTTGATAGGCATGATGGCCTCCTGCATCTTCATAGTCCCTCACGCAAGGTTACATATGCGTCCGCTCCAGGAGTGCTTAGCAAATCAGTGGACACAGGCTCAAGGACGAATGACAGACCTAGTGTTGGTTACCAGTCGGGCGTACAACTCTCTGCATTGGTGGAATCCACACAACCTTTGCAAGGGCCGACTGTTCCAGGAGCCAGTGCCACAGATTATCCTGACAACGGACGCATCTCTCCAGGGATGGGGAGCTCATCTGCTCACTTACACAGTGCAGGGACTATGGACGACGCAGCAACAGAAGATGCACATCAACTATCTGGAACTGATGGCAATCTTCATGGCGCTCAAGTCCTTCAATGTACATCTGTGCAACAAGGTGTTAGTCCGGACCGACAACATAACAGCGATGTACTACATTCAAAAGCAGGGAGGCACCCACTCGCCGCAGCTGTCTCATCTGGCTCAGAGCATGTGGAAGTGGGCCATTCAGCGGAACATTTTCCTCATGGCAGAACACCTCCCGGGCAAGGACAATCAGATGGCGGATCTGCTCAGCAGATACAGCCATCAAATGCACGAGTGGGAGTTACATCCATCAGTACTCCGCCCGTACTTCCAGCAGTGGGGTCATCCACAGATAGACCTGTTTGCCACAAGCGAAAACGCAAAATGCCAACACTTTGCCGCCAGGTTCCCTCACCCACAGTCGCAGGGGAATGCGATATGGATGAACTGGTCAGGCAAATTTGCGTACGCTTTTCCACCAGCACCTCTAATACCGCTGGTGGCAAGAAAGCTAAGGCAGCACTCGATGACGCTCATCCTAGTTGCTCCAACGTGGGCACGCCAACCATGGTACACCACGTTTCTGGAACTCTCAGTGGTGCCGCATCAAAGGCTGCGCCTAACACCCAAGCTCTTAACGCAGAACCATGGAGACATTCAGCATCCAGATCCGCAACAGCTCAACCTGGCGATCTGGCTCCTGAAGTCCTAGAGTTTGGCTACCTTCATCTACCTCCAGAATGCATGGACATCATCAAGGAGGCAAGGAAGCCGACTACCAGAGCATGCTATGCTGCAAAATGGAAGCGTTTCGTCATTCACTGTACAGCCAATAACATAAACCGGCTAGATGCATCTATCCCTAACATCATTTGCTATCTGTTACATCTTTACAAGTGCAATCTAGCGTACGCTTCCATTCGGATACATCTATCCGCCATTGCAGCTTATCTTCAGAACAGGCAACATCTCTCTGTCTTCAGAGTGCCTGCCATTAAAGCCTTCCTTGAAGGTCTGAAACGAGTCATTCCCCCGAGAACACCGCCAGCTCCGGTGTGGAACCTCAATGTGGTCCTCACCAGGCTGATGGGACCACCTTTTGAGCCACTGCACTCGTGTGAACTCCAGTTCCTAACATGGAAAGTGGCTTTCCTTATTGCTATTACGTCACTAAGACGTGTCAGTGAGCTGCAAGCGCTCACAATCCAAGAGCCATTCATACAAATTCATCGAAATAGGGTGGTACTACGCACTAACCCCAAATTCCTTCCGAAGGTGGTGTCACAGTTTCATCTCAACCAAACTATTGACCTGCCCGCATTCTTCCAAAACCCACAAACAGTGGCGGAAAGAATGCTCCATACTTTGGACGTTAGGAGGGCGTTGATGTACTATATTGACAGGACACAACACTTTAGGAAAACAAAACAACTTTTCGTTGCCTTCTCGCCACAGCACAAGGGCAACCCTATTTCCAAAGCAGGAATAGCCAGGTGGATTGTTAAGTGCATACAAATCTGCTATCAAAAGGCTAAACGTACCTTAACAATACCCCCAAGGGCGCACTCCACACGCAAATTGGGGGCATCCATGGCTTTCCTAGGGAACATTCCTGTGGAAGACATTTGCAGAGCAGCCACATGGGTTACACCGCATACCTTTACAAAACACTACTGTGTTGATGTGCATTCCAAACAGCAAGCAGCTGTTGGACAGGCTGTTCTCAAGACACTCTTTCAGGTTTCTGCAGCTGGCACGGGCAACCGCCGCTAATGGAGGGACTGCTATATATTCTATGCAAAAGATATGAATTTAGCAGCCCACATGCCTCGAACTGAATATGCTACTTACCAGTATGCATCTGTTCTTGGCATGTAGGGCTGCTAACATTCATATCGCCCACCCTCCTCCCCGGTGCCTGTCGCAGCTGCAGACATACTCTTGCATTCACTCATTAGCATGGACATCCTTTACACTTTTCACTCCATCTCTGCCACAATGGCTAAAAACAATCTGGGGATGGAGCCGATGCCCATGCGCACTGTAGTCCAGGGGAGGAGCCACCTATCTCAGGATACTTCGAAGACTCTTCCAGGACAACAAGGTGCGATCATCCGGACCCAACACTAGGCGGCGAAAAGATATGAATGTTAGCAGCCCTACATGCCAAGAACAGATGCATACTGGTAAGTAGCATATTCAATCTCCTGCAAAACTACAGACCCATATCACTCATTAATGTGGACTGCAAAATCTACGCAAAAATATTGGCAAATAGACTAAACCGAGTACTGCCGCTGCTAATCCATAACTCACAAGTAGGATACATCAAGAACAGACTATCCAGAGACAACACACGACTGCTCTGCCACCTCATCAATCAAACACACAGTGAGGAACAGGCCGTGATGATAGCACTCGACGCAGAGAAAGCGTTTGACAGTGTCTCCTGGCCTTTCCTAGACTCATGCATGGAGAAATTGGGTCTGGGTACTAAATATAGGACAATGGTAATGGCCCTGTACAAGAAACCAAGGGCCAGAGTTGTGGTGAATGGAGGCACATCGGAGCAACTAATGCTAGAGAGGGGCACAAGGCAAGGTTGCCCCCTATCACAAGGACTATTCCTGCTAGCACTTGAACCCTTACTAGCCATGATCAGAGACAACAACGACATAGCCGGTGTCAAAATCAAAAACAAAACGGTGAAACTCGCAGCGTACGCAGATGACGTCCTTATAGCAACTACAGCACCATCCACATCAATCACAGCACTAATGAGCACCATAGGAGACTACGCAACCGCATCAGGATACAAGCTCAACAAGGAGAAATCTGAGTGCAAGCCGATGAACGTCCACACCACGAGAGCAGTACTGGGCCAATCGGGCCTTGCCTGGCAAACAAAACCCCTAAAGTACCTAGGACTACTGTTCGGGAGAGACCTAAAAGCAACCCTAGAACACAATGAAGAAGCAACGCTGAAAAAGATCAAGGAGGGACTAGATCTTTGGTCGCCCAAATACATCAGCTGGTGGGGAAGAGTTGAAACAATTAAAATGATGGTGACACCGGTCATCAACTACACACTCAGCATGCTGCCCCTAGCATTGACTGAGAGCTTCCAGAAGAGGCTTGACAAACTAATAAACAGCTTTATATGGAGGGACAAGAGACCAAGAATCAGCCTGCAGAAGCTGAGACTAACGAAGAACCTGGGCAGGCTGAACATAACAAACTTTAAACACTTCCAAACAGCATGCCTAGCCAAGCAAAGAATCTTCTGGGTCACAAACACACACGACTACGAACCGGAGTGGCTGAAAGTGGAAAGGAACATCCTTGGGAGTTACACCCAATTGCATTGCTAACAGCGAACAAGCACCCTCAGACTAAACCCTATCATCAAACACACCAAAGAAGCCCTAATGAAGGTGGACAAACTTATGGAACAGAGTATCAAGGGAACAAACTGGGAATCAATCTGGTATAACTCAAGCATTTTATACCAGGGCAAGACACTAGACAACGAAACATGGATGGACAGCGGGATCACCATGCCAAGCCAACTGGAAACGAGAAACTCCCCTATCACCTTCCAAAATCAGAAACAAATCCACAGCCTCCCAGACATAGAGCTTTACACATTCCTGAAAATAAAAACGGCCACAACAAAGGCGAACCTAAGCAAAAATCCACCGAGCATCATCAAATATATGGACAACCTTAACTCCACTGGCCACCACACAGCGAAAATATACAGACTACTGTGTCCCCAAACGTCCACGCTGAACAAGAAAGTGATTGGCACATGGGAAGCACTGACAGAACGACAACTGAGCGACGAAGAAAAAAGCAAACTGTGGAGGTCAGCCACAACCAACAAAGTCACACCACAATTGGCGCATACGAAATTCTGGCTCCTCCACCGAGCCTACTGGACACCAGCGAGACTACACAAAGCAGGCATAAGAGACACTGGAACATGCTGGAACTGCGACAAAGAGAGTGGCAGCCTGGAGCACCTAATTTTCAAATGCCACAAAGTCAGGACCTTCTGGAAAAAAGTGCACAACTTCATCACCGCCGTCACAGGCAAAGCGATACCAATCACCTTCGTCGGCCTCGTCACAGGTTTCATGACCGACAGCCTAGTAAACAAGGAGGAAAGAGACCTAGTAGACATCCTACTAACCGTGGCAGTGAAAATCATACTAACAAATTGGAAGGATACGGCCAAAGCCACTTTCAAGAACTGGATGAACTGGGTCACCTTCCTCAGAGGCGCAGACAACATCACTGGCAAATCCTCGAAGGAACATAATGCCAAAAACGACATGTGAGAAGCCCTCGACGCACACTTGGAAACATGCCGGACCTAAACCCCCCCCCTCCACTTCTGCTCTTTCTCTTTTCAGGGGGGTTAATGTTTGCACAATAAAGGACAAGCTAAGAACTATGAATACAGCGCACAAAAAGCCCAACCTACCCCAAATGTATACCCCCCCACCTGCATTGCCCTGTACTGTCTGTATCTTCTGATATGCAAAGTATATTTTAATTACAAAAAAATTGAAATAAAAAAAAAAAGAACTTTTATCTGGATAAAACCAAAGATATTCGTAGGTCAGACCAATTGTTTATCAATTATGGATGGGTCAGGACGGGTCTTGCGACCTCTAAGCAGTCTATCTCTCGCTGGATTGTGTCCTGCATATAGTTGTGTTACCATAAAGCTAATAAGACCTTAGGGGGTAAACCTAAGGCTCATTCCACCAGGGCAAAGCTGCCACGACAGCTTTGCTCCGTAATGTTCCGATTGCAGAAATCTGCAAGGCGGCCACATGGAAGTCGGTTCATACCTTTGCTAAGCATTACTGCCTGGACACTGATGCCAGGGCAGACGCTCAGGTTGGGCAGGCTTCGCTGCGAAATTTGTTCACACAGTAGTGGTGTTATTTCTCTTTTCCCCACCGCCGCTTTGGTGTGGGGATGGGCTTGCCATTCTAGCGATGATTTGCATATAGCCAGTGTCTAACCCAGGGTGGTGTGAAGTGCAAAAAAACGATGGATTTAGGCCCAGATCCTTGTACTGGGGTGAATGTATGACATTGTTCTACATTCTGTCCATCAACTGTGTTTTTTGCAATTTTCACCCCGAGTGGGCAGGGTATGCTCAGACGTGAGTCCCAGGCTCTCCACACCACTGGAGTCAAGCTATCCAGGCTGATGAAGGGTGATAGCCAGAAACCGGTCCTTGGATGCTTGATTCCGGTCTGGGAAAGACATGGCTTGGTAGTTCGGACTGGACTGTTCCCATGAGGCACAGGGTCGGAGCTGATTTGCATATAGCCAGTGTCTAACCCAGGGTGGTGTGGAGTGCAAAAAACGATGGATTTAGGCCCAGATCCTTGTGAATGTATGACATTGTTCTACATTCTGTCCATCAACTGTTTTTTTGCAATTGTTATTTCTTTTCTCCACCGCTGCTTTGGTGTGGGGATGGGCTTGCCATTCTATTCACTAGATTATGACTATAAGCAGAGATCCCCTACTACAGAAGGAGTAGTTTCTGTCCTGTAACTCCAGTTCTGTAGTAGGGGTATCTGTTATAGTCCTAAGCGCCCGCCCACCTCCCCGTTGGAGAGAGATATTAATGTACGGAATGCTACAGGTCTGGCGTGTTCCGCCTTCAAAAAGAACCGAAAGTAAGAGTGACCTGCTGTGCATTCTGGGATACTGGGAGAAGTTCTGGAAAGTTCTCTTAAAGGCACAGTATCCTATTTAAGCCACATATTGGCAGCCTATGGGGCTTGTCTGTCCATGCCTTGCTCTCTATCATTCCAGAGGCTTTTTCTGGTAGAGGCAAGTTTCTCTATGGAGGAAACTGGGCAGGCTGTGCTATTTGTGTTTTTTTGGTGGAATTTCTCGTTGAAGTACTGGACAGTGTAGCCTGTGGATATAGGCTGCATTATTTGTCTTTAAATTCTCTCTTAAGTGTCTGCAGTTCTGCAATTTTTTGACAACTTAAGAGAATTATTTTTGATTGCCGGGGTCCACGCACATGAGCGGGACTATTCACTAGATTATGACTATAACGGAGATACCCCTACTACAGAACTGGAGTTACAGGACAGAAACTACTCCTTATGTCCAATCCTGGACCTCAGGATTTTGAACCTCTATCTCAAGCAGGAGAAGTTCAAAATGCTCACACTTGCACAGGTTCTTCAAGCGCTGTTGGAAGAAGACTGAATGGTGTCGATCGACTAGCAGGATGCGTATTTTCACATCCCCATTCTGAAGTCGCACAGAAAGTATCTCCGTTTTACAGTGGGATCGCAACACTACCAGTTTGCGGTCCTTCCGTTTGGGCTTACTACTGCGCCTCGAGTTTTCACCAAGGTGAAGGCAGTGGTGGCTGCGCATCTCAGAAGGTCGGGGATACCTGTGTTCCCCTATCTAGACGACTGGCTGATCAAAGCAGAGTCGCCGGAGAAGGTGCTCCATCATCTGCAAGTGACAACGCAGCTGTTGTACAGATTTGGTTTTTCGATAAACGTGCCCAAGTCTCACCTGGTGCCCTCCCAGCGCAACCTGTTCATAGGTGCGGTACTGGACACTACTGTATGTCGTGCATTCCCTCCACCTCAAAGGATTCGCGACATACAGGAAATGATTCCTTTATTCTACAATGGGGCGGTTGTTCCAGTCCTGAAGGTCCTTAGTCTGCTCGGTCTGATGGCTTCTTGCATTCTGTTGGTCAACCATGCACGCTGGCACATGAGGGCACTCCAGTGGTGCCTCCGCAGGCAGTGGTATCAGCACAACGGAGATCTCTGGGAGTCAGTGAGGATCTCCAGAGAAACTGCAGCGGATCTGTCATGGTGGAGTGTGGAGGGTAATCTGTCTCAGGGAAAGCCTTTCCATCTACCTCCATCGGTAGCCACAGTGATAACGGATGCATCCACTCTAGGGAGGGGTGCTCATCTGGGGGACCTGGAGGTCGAGGGTCTTTGGTCTCCAGAGGAAAGGTTGCTTCACATCAACCTGCTGGAATTACGGGCGATACGTCTGGCGCTCAAGGCCTTCCCCCCCTTCCCTTCGCGGTCGGTCAGTTCAGGTCCTGACGGACAACACGACCGCGATGTGGTATGTCAACAAGCAGGGAGGAGTGGGGTCGCAGTGTTATGCAGAGAGGCTCTACGACTCTGGTCCTGGGTTCAGGACCACCAGATTTATCTGATGGCAAATCTGGCCGGAGTTCTGAACATTCGTGCGGACAGTCTCAGTCGGCAGTTCTCTGCCGACCACGTGTGGAGGCTGCATCCAGAGGTAGTTAGTCACGTCTTTCAGGGAACTCCTCGGGTGGACCTGTTCGCCACTCGCGAGAATGCTCACTGCCCGTCATTCTGCAGTCTCCAGTATCCGATGCAAGGAGCCTTGGGGACGCGTTTTAGTTGAGTTGGGCAAATCATCTCCTTTACGCGTTTCCTCCCATACCCTTGATTCCTCGGGTTCTGAGGAAGATTCGCCAGGACCGGGCCCAAGTCATTTTGGTCGCCCCGGATTGGCCAAGAAGGGTGTGGTACACAGACCTTCTCCACCTCTCCTCTCACCCCCCCGCTCCGTCTCCCTCTCAGGGTAGACCTCCTCTCTCAGATGGAGGGGCAAGTTCTACACCCCTACCTCCAGACATTACACCTTCATGACTGGAGATTGAACGGGGCAACTTGAATTCCTTTTCTCTCCCTCACGATGTGGTGGATGTCATTCTTTCTGCCAGGCGTGACTCCACTAAGTCCATCTATTCTTATAGGTGGTCTAAATTTGTCTCTTGGTGTGGGGAGAGGGCTGTTGACCCTTTGAAGTCTCATTTGTCTGATATTTTACTGTTTGCTCTTTCTCTAGCGCAGCAAGGATTTGCTTTAGCCACAGTCAAGGGGTATCTTTCGTCCTTATCGGCATTTCTCTGTTTGCCGGATCAGCCTTCTCTTTTTAAGTCTCCTGTGGTTTTAAGATTTTTGAAGGGTCTCGCTAATAAGTTCTCTCCTACTCCTTTTGTTGTTCCTCATTGGGATTTGAATCTTGTGTTAACCTATTTGATGGGTTCTCCCTTCGAACCCTTGCACAAGTGTCCCATGAGGCTTCTTTCTTTTAAAACTGTCTTCTTGGTTGCAATTACCTCGGCAAGGAGGGTAAGTGAGCTTCAGGCTCTTAGTTCCAAGCCCCCATTCTTGACCATTCATTCTGAAAGAATGGTTCTCAGGAGCAGGGCTGCTTTTCTTCCTAAGGTGGTAACTCCCTTCCATCTAGACAATCCATTACCCTCCCTACATTTTATCCCCCCCCTCACCCTTCCAAGGAGGAGGAGAGACTTCATCGCTTGGACCCAAGAAAGCAGTCAGTTTCTATCTCGATAAGACTAGAGACTATCGTGTTGATGATCAGCTCTTCGTGGGTTTTGCTGGCTGCAAAAAGGGCAGAGCGGTGCACAAGCGCACACTTTCCAGATGGATAATCCTGTGCATCAAGATTTGCTACTCTCTGGCCGGTAAGGACCCTCCTGAGGGTATTAGAGCACATTCAACTAGAGCAAAGTCTGCAACATCCGCTTTGTCTAGAGGTGTTCCTGTTGAGGACATTTGCAGAGCCGCGACTTGGGCCTCCCTCCACACTTTCGCAAAGCACTACTGCTTGGATACCGAGGTGAGGAGGGACGGCCACTTCGCGCGCTCTGTCCACCAAGATTTCCTGGTATAGCAGAGTGGACACCCTCCTCTGGGAGTGGGGACTGCTGTGGGACTCTATTCACAAGGTGAGGAATCCACAAGGCAGATGTATCTATCAGAAGAACAAGTTACTTACCTTCAGTAACGCTTTTTCTGGTAGATACAGTATCTGCCTGTGGATTCCTCACTGACCCACCCGCCTCCCCGTTGTCCGCTCTGCTATACCTGTGTTTATGTATTT
Organism: Lissotriton helveticus; assembly: GCF_964261635.1. Classification (NCBI taxonomy): domain Eukaryota; kingdom Metazoa; phylum Chordata; class Amphibia; order Caudata; family Salamandridae; genus Lissotriton; species Lissotriton helveticus. The sequence goes on from NC_136073.1 coordinate 790,246,472, forward strand.
ATATTTGTTTTTTAGGTTTCGTAACCTGGCGAGGGGCGAAGCCCCTCCCAGATCGAAATCTGTTGTTTTTAATAGTGAGGTTAGGACAGCCTCTGTTTCCAATTGGCTAGCTCCATAAATGGAGGCTAGCCATTGGGAGACAGAGGCTGTCAATCGCGCTTTCTCTTGAAAACGCGATTCGGGGGCGTTTCTGGTGCTTTTTTTAAGCCCCGCCCCTTTGTCCCGGGCCGCACTGCGATTGGCTGCCGGCCCGGGACACCCCCGTGATGTCATTCCCAGGCCGCGCTGTGATTGGCTGCCGGCCCGGGACACCCCCGTGACGTCAGCCAATTACAGCGCGGCCCGGGACCTGACTTGTTTTAGTAAGCTTCGAATGTGCACGTGGGCAACACTACAGCTGGTCTAGACGCGAAGGGGTTAATGGAGAAAGCGGCGTTGCAGGCTTTACAGCATTTCTTGAAGCAGGCTGGTGTTTGTGCACCTGCCGCCTGTGGGAGGCAGAGCGCACCCAGCAATTACAGAGCCGCTTCCACAGCCGAGTATCGCCAGGCAGAGCACACCTCCCCGCAGCCATCCCTCTGCATACCCACAATGCACAGAGACTGACTGTTCCAAAATAAGAATCTGGGCAGGTATGATGGCGGTGCTGGCAGCCGCCCAGAGGTCTCCGTCGTCCCGGGTGGGACCCGAGTGCTTGCTGATTCCCCCCGGACGAGCGACCGGTCCTTGGAGGTCGTTCAAATGGCGAGCGGCATGGCTGCCACCGAGCTTTACTCCAAGGTGAGTTCCCGCTGCTGCCAAAGAAGCCCATGCCTGTGCTGTTGGTTTTTATTCGCTGCGGGCGCTGCCGGTTATTTTGGGCAGGTGTGTCGGGCGGGGTGAGCCCGGTGCACGGCAGAGGGAGGGAAGTGGGGGCGGGCAGGGCGGTCCCTGCTGCGGGAAGAGGATGAGACAAAGGAGTCCGAGCACTGGAAAGGAATGAATGAAGGATACAGTGGAGCCGCTCTGCGAGCGGGCCCTGTGCACCCGTGCCTCGGCACAGCTGCTGCAAATGACAGATGTAGCACAGCGACAAATATATCTGGCATCTGGGCTATACGCCGCTCCGTGCGTACGTAACATCTAAGCTGTCTGCTGCAGCCACACACAAATAACATCTCTCTGCTCGTGCCCCAGACCTATGCCACCGGAATGCCTTTTCTATTGTTTTCCCCAATGTTGCCTTGACAACCGTTACCGAGCAGTGGAGCCGTGGAGCACCGAGGTTGCCGAGTCGATCAGCCTCGTGGTTTAGACCGAGTGCTCCAAGAAAATGAGGATGTTATGCAAAACGTCTGCGACACCCGGAGAGTCTCCTCTCTCCCCCTTGCCTTTTTTTTCTCGGAGCTCCTAAGCGAACCACCCGCACTTTTTCCAGATGATAGGAGATGATAGGAGATAATGCAGCCAAATCCTCGGTGAGTTGAAAACGGGAAGCGGGAAGAAATAATGTAGCAACGAGAATGCAGTGAGAAAACGGTGAGCCGTAGAGACCCGCAAAAGAGCCATAAATCAAACCTAAGTCTCATGCACTCACAGGTCCTGCCCAGATACACCGCGGCATCTTAACATTAAAGCGGTTATAGTGTTTAATAACATATGCTTCTCTAGACACAGGCAACTGAAGCGCCACGTAAATGTCAGTGATTAACTGCTGCAGATAGGTGAAAGACAATATGCGACATACGAACAAGCAGGTGAGCAGACAAGCAAGCGGGCAGCAGCTTACGATGTGTAGGTGTGTGATACGGCTCTTCAAAGTACTTTTTTTTCCACGGAGTTTCACACAGTCATCTTCTCCAGCCCTCTAATAGCTTTTGACCGACTTTTAGCTTACTGGGAGGTCACTGCCTGGGCTTCTTAGCTTGTCTGTGTTATCCTATCCGTATCTGTATCGAGTCACGCCGTGTGCTTATCACCTGCTGATTGTCTTATCAGAATCTTATCAAGGCTTACTTGTTACTTGCTTGTTACTTGCTTGGTTGAAACAGTCTGACCCTGTCCGAGTCCGTGTCTATCCCCGGCAGACTCCGACAGGCCCCGACAGGCAGGCAGGCAGGCTCCGGCAGCTAAGGTGCATCCGATCCGCAAACTTTGTTTGCTGCTTGTTTTGTAATTCTATCCCAAACTATCTATAGCACAACGAAAGAACAATATAAAAATGCAAATTAGGAACATTACATTCTCAGCTGAAGCCAGTCTATTTGAATGAAGAAACACTTTACTACACTATAAAGTAAATCCTCCCTGGCTTGCACTGGAATTGCTGGATAGCAGGGTGGATTATGCGGTGCGTGAAGCCTCCAGTGCACAGATTTATGTCTTGAGTGACGTCACTCTGTGCCTCATCCTTTTGAAGTTGTTAAAGCGGCGGCTCTGGACCCGGAGTACAAACATGCTGCAGCAGTTCTTGGAGACTGTTCTAGTTGAGCGAGTCAGAAAACATCGGCTATTTTATTTCACAATAAGACATGGGAAGTATCTTTCAGATCTTGAGGAGTACCTTAAGGAAGTTCGTCAACAAAGACCGGTAAGTGCCTGAACCGCATTTCAGCAAGAGTTTTGAAGACATAATTATAACACGCATTTGCAATGTAATAGGTCTCGCATTTGCAGAAGTTTGAGTTATTGGCATTGTAAATAACAATGACTTATTTCTTTGTTTTCAAAACCTGGAAGCAGTGTGTAAACACGCACTTTAAACTTATAGTCCTTGCTTATGGGAAGCACGGCTGGCAGTAAAAGAGGTGCAGTTACTGGCAGCATTGCTTCTCCTAAGCAACGACTACATGTATAAAGTGTGTGTTTACACACCTCTTGTCCTTTAAATTATCACTCCACTTTAAAAAACATACCTAAAAAACATTGTCATTTACAATGTCAATAACTCCAACAAATGCGAAACCTATTGCATTGCAAATGCTTGTTTTTTATACCTTTGCTACTCACTTTTTGTGCAGTTTTGATTTGTATGTACTGTGTACACTGTATATATGTATATGTTCGAGGCATGTGGGCTGCTAAATTCATATCTTAGCATTAGATCGCCGCCTAGTGTTGGGTCCGGATGATCGCACATTGTTGTCCTGGAAGAGTCTTCGAAGTATCCTGAGATAGGTGGCTCCTCCCCTGGACTACAGTGCTCTTGGGCATCGGCTCCATCCCCAGATTGTTTTTTTCCGCCATTGGGTTCGGATGCGGTCTCGACTTCTCTCTGTCGGAACCGAGTAAAACTAACTTTTTAAGGCCAAAAGGCCTTGTATTTATAGCGTCGGTATTGTTTGCGCACGGTCTCGAGTTCTTCCGACTCTTGGAGTCGGATTCAGCGGAGTTTTTTCACTCTTCGGACATCGAGGCCTTCTCATCGCGAAACGACCACGACTTTCCAGCATGGAGCGGAGTCCGTTTAAGTACTGTCCGCTCTGTGGGTCCAAGTACCCACATATAGACCTTCACCCGGTCTGTAACAAATGCCTTTCACCGGACCATGACGACGGCAAGTGCAAGGCTTGCGCACAATTCAGGTCGAAAAAGACTCTCAAGCTTCGGCGCGCGGTGCGCCTGGAGGCCAGACAAGCGGCCCCGGATCCAGAAAACATCTTCGGCGACCAAGAAGAAGATGAACAGGGTCATCATCTCCAAATATCCCCACCCGAAACGGAGGTCGAGGCGGATCCGGTAGACGACGACGGAGTCGTGGATCAAGGCCTTGAATACGTCGACGAGGTAGGGGACGTCGAAGAGATTTATGGGGCCGCGGCAGATAGCTCAGGGGACGAGCTATGCCCCGAAGGTTTCGAAGATCACGATCGGGTCACGGGATCGCCAGTTGGCCTTACCCAAGACCCCGTACCGCAAGCCACGGCCCCGCCTTCAGGCCCGGCCACGGACATACTTGCTGGGCAGGCCGGATCGAAACCGAAACCGAAACCTACGGTATCGACTACACCTAAAATGGCCGACCCGAAAACGAAACCGAAACTTATGGACTCGAGCGTCCCTAAAATGGCGGCCGGCCCACAGAAAACTACTGCACCCGCCGCATCGGCTCCGTCCACCTCCGGTCCACAGAAGTCGAAGAAGTCGGTCGATTCCACAGGGTCAAAATCGGCGCCAGAGGAGGGATCCTCTAAGAAGGGTGGTCGGCACGGATCAACCGGTGCGACACCGTCTAAGCACGCCAAGGCCAGCGGCACGGCTCCGGTTCCGACTGGGACTCCGTTCGTCGGTCGCGTAGTGGAGTCGGAGGCGACACAAGCACACGGATCGACGGCTGGCTCATCTGCGCATCGATCCAAGGACTCTGGGTCGGCGGCAACCGCATCGGCGTCCAAGACTCAAAAAGGCCACCATGACGTCGGATCCGAGGGGAAGGTCAAGACATCCTCGTCAGCGCCAAAAGCCACTGTAACTGAAGTGTCCCCCATCGCCGCTTCGCTACAGAGAATCAGGGACAAGGCCGCTGCTACGTCGGCTCCGTTGCCGTCGCCTCAGACGCCGAAGGACACTCCGGCAAAGCCTAAGAGTAAGCTTCTCTTCCTTCTGCCGCCGAAAGAGGCTCCGAAGGCCTTTTCTACGAAATCGACGCCAAAGAAGTCGGATTCTTCTACGGCAGGGGTACCTTCAGGTCGAGAACTCGAATCAGAGGACGATTCTGAGCACTTCATCGACGCCAACACAGGCAAATTAACACTATACAAAAGGAGGATCACTTCGGAGCCTCTGGACTCCTATGTCATCCCACTAAAGAAGAAGAGGGTTCCTCAGGACGCTTCTAGCCTCATAGAACCTATCCAGCCTCCTCCAAGAAGAAGCCCTACTCCCTCACCAGAACACTCTGAGGGTGGGGGATATGATGAGGATGACCAATACACCTTCCCCATCAATGAACCAGATGCACATCCAGATGCATATGATGACATTGGTGACCAAGGCACCCAAAGTGTGGGGCAAGACCCACAGGCTTTCAGTGCACGTGCATCCCCAACGGAGGATTCTGCAGGTTTTCATGCACTCATTGAGAGGGCAGCTGCTAATCATGATGTAGACATGCATGCTGACCCAGTGGAAGAGGACTTTCTCTTTGATACTTTTTCAGTCTCTGAAAGAACTGTGAGAACGCTGCCTATGCTCAAGGGAGTCCTCAAGCATGCGGCTGACATCTTTAAAGAACCTACCAGAGCGAGAGTGGTCAATCCACGTATCGAGAAAAAGTACAGACCAGCACCTGCAGACCCTGCATACATTCGGGGACAGTTGCCACTAGACTCTCTTGTGGTCTCAAATGCCAGAAAACGGGCCAACTCCCAGACGACGGGTGAAGCTCCTCCCCCAGACAAGGAGTCCAAGGTGCTAGAGGCAGGGGGCAAAAGAGTGGCGGCACAAGCTGCCAACTTTTGGCGTATTGCAAATACACAGGCACTCTTAGCACGTTACGATAGGGCGCATTACGACACCCTAGAGCAGATTGTACAACACCTGCCTCCAAAGTTTCAAGAGGGCACCAAACTGCTTATAGAGGAAGGTAAACTGATCTCCAACGCAGCCATCAAGTGTGCACTTGACGCCGCAGACACAGCAGCTAGAGCGATCAACACGAGCGTCATGCTAAGACGACAAGCTTGGCTCCGCATATCAGGGTTTAAACCTGATATTCAGACAACCATACTTAATCAGCCAGTCAATCCTGATAGACTGTTTGGTCCAGATGTTGACACCACCCTCGAAAAGATAAAAAAGGACACAGAAACTGCTAAGTCCATGGGGGCCCTACAATCGCAACAGTTTCGTGGCAATAATTTTCGTCGCTCAGGTGCACGTGGAGTCACCAGAGGACAAATGGGTCAACAATCACAATTCTCAAGAGGTGGAGCACAATCCTCGTTCACAAAACAGAACAAGGGAGGTTACAGAAATAACAGCAACAGAGGTCGCGGCAGAGGAAACAGCTCCCGCTCCTCTACCCCAAGCAAACAGTGACTCTCTGTCACTGCCCCCCGACCACATAACACCTGTCGGGGGGAGACTGCAGCAGTTCCTGCCCGTCTGGAGAAACATCACCACAGACAGGTGGGTGCGACAACTAGTCCAGTATGGTTATTGCCTAGAGTTGAAATCCACTCCACCCAACATTCCGCCAAGGCAAAGGCCTATGTCCGCAGAGCACTTGCACTTATTGCAGCACGAAGTAGTGGCGATGCTGCACAAAGGCGCAATCGAGCTCGTGCCGGTGGAAGAGGAAGGCACAGGGGTATATTCCCTGTACTTCCTTATTCCAAAGAAGGACGGATCTCTCAGACCCATTCTAGATCTACGTCCCCTCAACCTGTACATACTATCAGAACATTTCCATATGCTTACACTGCAACAGATTCTTCCCTTGTTAAACCAAGGGGACTTAATAGCAACCTTAGATCTCAAGGATGCTTATTTCCACATTCCACTACACCCGTCACACAGGAAATACCTCAGGTTCACTATTCAAGGCAGGCATTACCAGTTCAAGGTCCTACCCTTCGGAGTGACCACAGCCCCAAGGGTGTTTACCAAGTGTCTGGCGACAGTAGCAGCGCACCTCAGGAGGCAGAACATCCATGTCTACCCCTACCTGGACGACTGGCTCGTTCAAGCCAAGTCGGAACAACAGTGCGCCGCGGACCTGTCGACTACCATTCACCTCCTTCACAATCTAGGTTTCTCGTTGAACTACCCAAAGTCGCATCTTCAGCCGGCACATGTCCGGCAGTTTCTAGGTGCGACGATCAATACCCTGACGGCCATGGCTCAACCAAACCAAGTCAGGATAGACAGCATGCAGTCTCTAATCCAGAAGTTCAGACCACAACACTCGCTTCCAGCGAGAGTGTTCATGCAGTTGATAGGCATGATGGCCTCCTGCATCTTCATAGTCCCTCACGCACGGTTACATATGCGCCCGCTCCAGGAGTGCTTAGCAAATCAGTGGACACAGGCTCAGGGACAATTGACAGACCTAGTGTTGGTTACCAGTCGGGCATACGACTCTCTGCATTGGTGGACTCCACACAACCTTTGCAAGGGCCGACTGTTCCAAGAGCCAGTGCCACAGAGTTCGAGGCATGTGGGCTGCTAAATTCATATCTTAGCATTAGATCGCCGCCTAGTGTTGGGCTCGGATGATTGCACATTGTTGTCCTGGAAGAGTCTTCGAAGTATCCTGAGATAGGTGGCTCCTCCCCTGGACTACAGTGCGCATGGGCATCGGCTCCATCCCCAGATTGTTTTTTTCCGCCATTGGGTTCGGATGTGGTCTCGACGTCTTACTGTCGGAACCAAGTAATACTACCTTTTAGCGGCCAAAAGGCCTCGATTTTCTTGCGTCGGTATTGTCTGCGCACGGTCTCGAGTCTGCCGTCTCTTGGAGCCGGAAAAAGCGGAGTTTTCTTCGCTCTCTGAACTTTGAGGCCTTCTCATCGCGACACGACTGCAAGCCTTTTCGGACATGGAGCGGAGCCCGTTTAAGTACTGCCCGCTCTGTGGGTCCAAGTACCCACACATCGATCTGCACCCCGTGTGTAACAAGTGCCTTTCGCCGGACCACGACGACTGCAAGTGCAAGGCCTGTGCACAGTTCCGCTCCAAGAAAACTCTCAAGCTTCGGCGCGCGGTGCGCTTGGAAGCTAGGCAAGCGGCCCCGGATCCGGAGAACATCTTCGGCGACCAGGAAGAAGAGGTCCAGGGTCACCATCTACAAATCTCCCCATCACAGACGGAGGTCGATGCGGATCCGGGAGACGACGACGGAGTCGCGGGTCAAGTCCTCGAATTCGTCGAAGAGGTAGGAGACGACGATGAGATTTATGGGGCCGCGGCAGACAGCTCGGGGGACGAGCTCTGCCCTGAAGGTTACGAAGATACTGACCGGGACACGGGATCGCCTGTCGGCCTTACCCAGGTCCCGTTGCCGCAAGCCACAGCCCCGCCTTCAGGCCCGGCTACGGACTCACTTGCTGGGCACGCTGTTTCGAAACCGAAACTGAAACCATCGGGGTCGTCGACACCTAAAATGGCCGACCCGAAATCGAAACTGAAACCTAAGGACTCGAGTGTCCCTAAGATGGCTGCCGTGCCGGTGAAGAAATCGGTGCCCGTCGCCCCATCGGCTCCGTCGACCTCCGGTCCGCAGAAGCCGAGGAAGTCTGTCGATTCCGATGCTCCAAAATCGAAACCGACGCCCGAGGAAGGGGCCTCCAAGAAGGACGGTCGGCACGGATCAGCGGCTACGGCGCCGTCCAAGCCCGCCAAGGTCGGCTCCAAAGAGGCTACGCACAAGAAGTCTGCGCCCCGGCCTCAAGTATCGGAGGTGCCGAAGACGGTTTCCGCGCCCAAACCGCACAAGGCCCACGAAGAAGTCGGATCCGAGGGACCGCTCCATGCATCCTTGTCGGCGTCGAAACCTACTGACAGTGTACCGTCCCCCATTGCGGAGTCACTGCAGTGGATCAGGGAGAAAGCCTTTGCTCCTTCGGCTCCAAAACCATCTCCGCAGCCGCAAAAGGACACTCCGGCAAAGCCTTCTGGGAAACTCCTCTTTCTCTTGCCACCTAAGGAGGCGCCGAGAGCGTTTTCGACGAAACCGGCTCCGAAACAGGGTTCCTCGCTGGCTGACCCTCTTCCACGTCGTGTACTCGATTCGGAAGACGATTCAGAGCGTGTCATCGATGCTGCCACCGGCAAGCTGACACTCTATAAAAGGAAGATCACTTCTGAGCCGGTGGACTCCTACATCATCCCACTGAAGAAAAAGAGGGTGCCCCTTGACGCCTCGGGCCTCACGGAACCGATCCAGCCTCCTCCAAGACGGAGCCCCACTCCCTCCCCAGAACACTCTGTGGGTGAGGGGTATGATGAGGATGAGCAGTACAATTTCCCTATCGATGAACCTGATGTACAACCGGATTCATACGATGACACTGGTGACCAGAACACCCAAGGTGTGGGCCAAGACCCGCAGACCTTTAATGCACGTGCATCCCCGACTGAGGACTCAGCAGGATTTCATGCACTAATTGAAAGGGCGGCGGCCAATCATGATGTGGACATGCATGCCGACCCGGTTGAGGAAGACTTCCTTTTCGACACATTTGCAATCTCTGAAAGGACAGTAAAAACACTTCCTATGCTGAAAGGTGTCCTCAAACATGCTGGGGACATTTTTAAGGAGCCTACGAGGGCGAGAGTGGTCAACCCTCGCATTGAAAAGAAGTACAGGCCTGCTCCTGCGGACCCCGCCTACATCCGGGGACAACTGCCACTGGACTCTCTTGTGGTTGCCAATGCCAGGAAACGTGCCAACTCACAGACGACGGGTGAAGCTCCTCCCCCGGATAAGGAGTCCAAAGTGCTAGAGGCAGGGGGCAAAAGAGTGGCTGCGCAGGCAGCAAACTTTTGGCGCATCGCCAATACACAGGCGCTCCTGGCGCGTTACGATAGGGCGCACTACGACACCCTAGAACAGGTTATACAACACCTGCCCCCACAGTTCCAAGAAGGCACAAAAATGCTTATTGAGGAAGGAAAGCTAATATCAAACGCAGCCATCAAGTGTGCACTTGACGCTGCGGACACAGCTGCTAGGGCTATCAACACTAGCGTTATGCTGAGAAGACAAGCGTGGCTCCGCATCTCAGGGTTTAAGCAGGATATTCAGACTACAATTCTTAATCAGCCAGTCAATCCTGATAGTCTGTTTGGTCCGGATGTTGACACCACCCTAGAGAAAATAAAGAAAGACACAGAAACTGCTAAGTCTATGGGGGCCCTACAGTCCCAACAGTTTCGTGGCAGCAATTTTCGTCGCTCAGGTGCACGTGGCGTCACCAGAGGACAGATGGGCCAACAATCCCAGTTCTCCAAAAGTGGGGCGCAACACTCGTTCACTAAACAGAACAAGGGAGGTTACAGGAATAACAGCAACAGAGGTCGCGGCAGAGGAAACAACAGCTCCCGCACCTCTACTCCAAGCAAACAGTGACTCTCTGTCACTGCCCCCCGACCACCTAACACCTGTCGGGGGGAGACTGCAGCAGTTCCTGCCCGTCTGGAGAAACATCACCACAGACAGGTGGGTGCGACAACTAGTTCAGTATGGTTATTGCCTAGAGTTGAAATCCACTCCACCCAACATCCCACCAAGGCAAAGGCCTATGTCCGCAGAGCACTTGCACTTATTGCAGCAGGAAGTAGTGGCGATGCTGCAAAAAGGCGCAATCGAGCTCGTGCCGGTGGGGGAGGAAGGCACAGGGGTATATTCCCTGTACTTCCTTATTCCAAAGAAGGACGGTTCTCTCAGGCCCATTCTCGATCTACGTCCCCTCAACCTGTACATACTATCGGAACATTTCCACATGCTTACACTGCAGCAGATTCTTCCCTTGCTAAACCAGGGAGACTTCTTAGCAACCTTAGATCTCAAGGATGCTTATTTCCATATTCCACTACACCCGTCACACAGGAAATACCTCAGGTTCACTATTCAAGGCAGGCACTACCAGTTCAAAGTCCTACCCTTCGGAGTCACAACAGCCCCGAGGGTGTTCACCAAGTGTCTAGCGACAGTGGCGGCGCACCTCAGGAGGCAGAATATCCATGTCTACCCCTACCTAGACGACTGGCTCGTACAAGCCAAGTCGGAGCAACAGTGCGCCGCAGACATGTCGACTACAATTCGCCAGCTTCACGATCTGGGTTTCTCCCTGAACTACCCGAAATCGCATCTTCAGCCGGCACATGTCCGGCAGTTCCTGGGTGCTACGATCAACACCCTGACAGCCATGGCTCAGCCAAACCAAGTCAGAATCGACAGCATTCAGTCGCTGATCCAACGATTCAGACCACGACACTCCCTGCCAGCGAGAGTGTTCATGCAGTTGATAGGCATGATGGCCTCCTGCATCTTCATAGTCCCTCACGCACGGTTGCATATGCGCCCGCTCCAGGAGTGCTTAGCGAATCAGTGGACACAGGCTCGTGGGCGATTGACAGACCTAGTGTTGGTTACCAGTCGGGCATACGACTCTCTGCATTGGTGGACTCCACACAACCTTTGCAAGGGCCGACTGTTCCAAGAGCCTGTGCCGCAGATTATCCTGACAACGGACGCGTCTCTCCAGGGATGGGGAGCTCATGTGCTCACTTACACAGTGCAGGGACTATGGACGACGCAGCAACAAAAGATGCACATCAACTATCTGGAACTGATGGCAATCTTCATGGCGCTCAAGTCCTTCATTGTACATCTGAGCAACAAGGTCGTGCTAGTCCGGACGGACAACATGACCGCAATGTACTACATTCAAAAGCAGGGAGGCACCCACTCGCCACAGCTGTCTCATCTGGCTCAGAGCATGTGGAAGTGGGCCATTCAGAGGAACATTTTCCTCATGGCAGAACACCTCCCGGGAAAGGACAATCAGATGGCGGATCTGCTCAGCAGATACAGCCATCAAATGCACGAGTGGGAGATACACCCTTCTGTTCTCCACCCGTACTTCCAGCAGTGGGGTCATCCGGAGATAGACCTGTTTGCCACAAAGGAGAACGCAAAATGCCGACTCTTTGCCGCCAGGTTCCCTCACCCACAGTCGCAGGGGAATGCGATATGGATGAACTGGTCAGGCAAATTTGCGTACGCTTTTCCGCCAGCCCCTCTAATACCGCTGGTCGCAAGAAAGCTAAGGCAGCACTCCATGACTCTCATCCTGGTTGCTCCAACGTGGGCACGCCAGGCTTGGTACACCACGTTCCTCGAACTCTCAGTGGTGCCGCATCGAAGACTGCGCCTCACGCCCAGTCTTTTGACGCAGAACCATAGAGACATTCAGCATCCAGATCCACGACAGCTCAACCTGGCGATCTGGCTCCTGAAGTCCTAGAGTTTGGATACCTTAACCTGCCTCCGGAATGCATGAGTATCATCAAGGAGGCGAGGAAGCCAACTACTAGAGCATGCTATGCTGCTAAATGGAAGCGTTTTGTCATCTACTGTACGTCCAATGACATCAACCCACTAGATGCATCTATCCCCAACATCATCTGCTATCTGCTACATCTCTACAAGTGCAATCTGGCGTACACTTCCATTAGGATACATCTATCAGCCATAGCGGCTTATCTTCAAAACAGGCAGCACCTCTCTGTCTTCAGAGTGCCCGCCATTAAAGCTTTCCTTGAAGGTCTGAAGAGATTCATTCCCCCAAGGACGCCACCAGCTCCGGTGTGGAACCTCAACGTCGTTCTCACCAGACTGATGGGACCACCATTTGAGCCACTACACTCGTGTGAGCTCCAATTCCTTACGTGGAAGGTGGCTTTTCTTATAGCTATTACGTCTCTGAGGCGTGTCAGTGAGCTGCAAGCGCTCACCATACAAGAGCCATTCATTCAAATTCACCCGAATAGGGTAGTGCTACGCACTAACCCTAAATTCCTTCCTAAGGTGGTGTCACAGTTTCATCTAAATCAGACCATTGACTTACCAGCATTCTTTCAAAACCCGCAAACGGTGGCGGAAAGGATGCTCCATACCTTAGATGTACGAAGGGCGTTGATGTACTACATAGACAGGACACAACACTTTCGAAAGACAAAGCAACTCTTTGTTGCCTTCGCACCACAACACAAAGGCAACCCAATCTCCAAGGCAGGGATAGCCAGGTGGATTGTTAAGTGCATCCAGATATGTTATCAGAAAGCGAAGCGCACGTTAACAATACCCCCCAGGGCGCACTCCACGCGCAAACTGGGGGCATCCATGGCTTTCCTGGGAAACATTCCTTTGGAGGACATTTGCAGAGCAGCCACGTGGGTCACACCACACACCTTCACAAAACACTACTGTGTTGATGTGCATTCCAAACAGCAAGCTGCTGTAGGACAGGCTGTTCTCAAAACACTTTTTCAGGTTTCTGCAGCTGGCACGGGCAACCGCCGCTGATGGAGGGACTGCTATGTATTCTATGCTAAGATATGAATTTAGCAGCCCACATGCCTCGAACTGAATATGCTACTTACCAGTATGCATCTGTTCTTGGCATGTAGGGCTGCTAACATTCATATCGCCCGCCCTCCTCCCCGGTGCCTGTCGCAGCTGCAGATATACTATTGTATTTATTCATTAGCATGGACATCCTTTACACTTTCACTCCATCTTCTGCCACAATGGCGAAAAACAATCTGGGGATGGAGCCGATGCCCATGCGCACTGTAGTCCAGGGGAGGAGCCACCTATCTCAGGATACTTCGAAGACTCTTCCAGGACAACAATGTGCAATCATCCGAGCCCAACACTAGGCGGCGATCTAATGCTAAGATATGAATGTTAGCAGCCCTACATGCCAAGAACAGATGCATACTGGTAAGTAGCATATTCATTATCCTGACAACGGACGCATCTCTCCAGGGATGGGGCGCTCATCTGCTCACTTACACAGTGCAGGGACTATGGACGACGCAACAGAGGATGCACATCAATTATCTGGAACTGATGGCAATCTTCACGGCGATCAAGTCCTTCATTGTACATCTGTGCAACAAGGTAGTGTTAGTCCGGACGGACAACATGACCGCGATGTACTACATTCAAAAGCAGGGGGGCACCCACTCGCCACAGCTGTCTCATCTGGCTCAGAGCATGTGGAAGTGGGCCATTCAGAGGAACATTTTCCTCATGGCAGAACACCTCCCGGGAAAGGACAATCAGATGGCGGATCTGCTCAGCAGATACAGCCATCAAATGCACGAGTGGGAGATACACCCATCTGTCCTCCACCCGTACTTCCAGCAGTGGGGTCATCCGGAGATAGACCTGTTTGCAACAAAAGAAAACGCAAAATGCCAACACTTTGCCGCCAGGTTCCCTCACCCACAGTCGCAGGGGAATGCGATATGGATGAACTGGTCAGGCAAATTTGCGTACGCTTTTCCGCCAGCCCCTCTGATACCGCTGATGGCAAGAAAGCTAAGGCAGCACGCGATGACTCTCATCCTAGTTGCTCCAACGTGGGCGCGCCAAGCATGGTACACCACGTTCCTCGAACTCTCGGTGGTGCCGCATCAAAGACTGCGCCTCACGCCCAGACTTTTGACGCAGAACCATGGAGAAATTCAGCATCCAGATCCGCAACAGCTCAACCTGGCGATCTGGCTCCTGAAGTCCTAGAGTTTGGATACCTTAACCTACCTCCGGAATGCATGGACATCATCAAGGAGGCAAGGAAGCCAACTACCAGAGCATGCTATGCTGCGAAATGGAAGCGTTTTGTCATTTACTGTACAGCCAATGACATCAACCCGCTAGATGCATCTATCCCTAACATCATTTGCTATCTGTTGCATCTTTACAAGTGCAATCTAGCGTACACTTCCATTCGGATACATCTATCCGCCATAGCGGCTTATCTTCAGAACAGGCAGCATCTCTCTGTCTTCAGAGTGCCTGCCATTAAAGCTTTCCTTGAAGGTCTGAAACGAGTCATTCCCCCAAGAACACCACCAGCTCCGGTGTGGAACCTCAATGTGGTCCTCACCAGACTGATGGGACCACCTTTTGAGCCACTGCACTCGTGTGAACTCCAGTTCCTAACGTGGAAAGTAGCTTTCCTAATAGCTATTACGTCACTGAGGCGGGTTAGTGAGCTACAAGCGCTCACAATCCAAGAGCCTTTCATTCAGATTCATCCAAATAGGGTAGTGCTACGCACTAACCCCAAATTCCTTCCGAAGGTGGTGTCAGTTTCATCTCAACCAAACTATTGACTTGCCGGCATTCTTTCAAAACCCACAAACGGTAGCGGAAAGAATGCTCCATACCTTAGATGTACGGAGGGCGTTGATGTACTACATGGACAGGACACAACCCTTTAGAAAGACAAAACAACTTTTTGTTGCCTTCGCACCACAACACAAAGGCAACCCTATTTCCAGAGCAGGAATAGCCAGGTGGATTGTTAAGTGCATCCAAATATGTTATCAAAAGGCCAAGCGCACTTTAACAATACCCCCAAGAGCGCACTCCACACGCAAATTGGGGGCATCCATGGCTTTCCTAGGAAACATTCCTTTAGAGGACATTTGCAGAGCAGCCACGTGGGTTACACCACATACCTTTACAAAACACTACTGTGTTGATGTGCATTCCAAGCAGCAAGCTGCTGTAGGACAGGCTGTTCTCAAGACACTCTTTCAGGTTTCTGCAGCTGGCACGGGCAACCGCCGCTGATGGAGGGACTGCTATGTATTCTATGCTAAGATATGAATTTAGCAGCCCACATGCCTCGAACTGAATATGCTACTTACCAGTATGCATCTGTTTTTTGGCATGTAGGGCTGCTAACATTCATATCGCCCACCCTCCTCCCCGGTGCCTGTTGCAGCTGCAGATATACTATTGTATTCAGTCATTAGCATGGACATCCTTTACACTTTTCACTCCATCTTCTGCCACAATGGCGAAAAACAATCTGGGGATGGAGCCGATGCCCATGCGCACTGTAGTCCAGGGGAGGAGCCACCTATCTCAGGATACTTCGAAGACTCTTCCAGGACAACAATGTGCGATCATCCGGACCCAACACTAGGCGGCGATCTAATGCTAAGATATGAATGTTAGCAGCCCTACATGCCAAGAACAGATGCATACTGGTAAGTAGCATATTCATTACTGTCGTTGGTCCGTCGGGGTGCCTCGAAGGCACGGAAAAAAGGGCGGAACTGACGTCATCACGCCGACGTGGGTCTAATAAGGAGTCTGTGACGTCAGACGGATTCGCGCCCGATGCTGTGCTCCTATGACGTGGTCCACGCCGGCGTGCTACAAAGAATTTTCCGAACGTTGCTGACGCAAGGGGGATATTCACAAGGTGAGGAATCCACAGGCAGATACTATATCTACCAGAAAAAGCGTTACCGAAGGTAAGTAACTTGTTCTTCTCAAAACATGGACTGGAGCAGAAATTGTCCCAGTCCCCCAAGAAGCGTTCTCCTTTGCCGCCTGGCAACTATTGACCCAGTAGTCTAATTGATGTTATGCAGAAAGCTTTTGGCCAAGTACAATTGGCATATCTTCAGGGCTGGATAGAGCATCATAACATGTATAGCCCTTTCCAAGTAGGATTCAGATAATGCACCTCCACAATAGATCCAATTTTCAGGCTGCAACTCCTATATTGGAAAACCTTTATTCTTTAGGGCCTACACAAAGGAGCAGTAAAGGTGTGTTTGCCATATGCCCTGATGTGATAGCCCAGCTTTAAAGAGGCTATCTGCTGAAGGACCCACCACCTCTTTTGTTCCCTGTTCTTAGGAGCCCTTCAGACTGCCTAGCCGGGGTTACCATGTTGTCTCGGTTGACCGGAAAGGCTTCCGAAAGTTTGGACAGCAAAGTGGTGACTTTCTAAAGTCTCTTCCTATTAAAATCTGCCTTAAACCTGAGCCTGGATTAATATAATCATTAATTTGATACCTTAAAATATCTTTGGTGATCAGGACATGTTACACACAAAAGGAAAATCCCCTTTTTAATAAGCATCCTGCCTGGTGGGCTACCAAGGCCTTCCCTAGGTGATGGCTTATTAATATTAAAATGGCAGGTTTTGACCTGACAAAGGACCTTGTTTCGACGTTTTGAATAGGCAGGTTTAAAGCTGCCTGACTAGACTGCGGTAGCAGGCTTAGAGTAAAATGTTCGAGGCATATGAGCTGCAGATCACACACTATGCATAGATCACCATCTGGTGTTGGGCCCGGATATTTGCAGTTTGTCTTGTAAAAGTCTTTGGAAGTCAGGAGTTGGGTAACTCTTCCTTTGGAAAATAGTGCGCATGGGCATCGACTCCATCTTCAGATTGTTTTTTTCCGCCATTGGGCTCGGATGTCTTCCATGCGTTCCAGTTTGGTATCATTACCGAGTTAACTTTCATTGCGTTATCCTTGCCCAATTCTCCGGTATTGTCTTGATTGCGTTTCCCTTTTGACACGCATCTCTACAAACTTCTACTCCGGTTCCGGTCGTCGAAGCAGGCCTTCGGGCCTACCTGCGCCATCAGGCCTTCGTGGCTCATGGAAAGGACTCCATTCAAAAATTGTCCTCAGTGTGGATCCAAATTTCCATAAGCCGATCTGCATGAGGTGTGTAATCTCTGGCCTCGTGTTCAGGTGAAAGGCAAAGACTGTCCTGCATGTGCCTCTTTCTGCTCCAAGAACACCATCAGAGATTGAGAAACTGCCATCTTTCTTGCCTTGGTTTGCCCCCACTTTTTTCTAAACTGCTGATGTGCTTTGACTGTGTGCCCTGGGTCCCTGCCAATCAGGTACCCAGGTGGGCCTGTGTTCCTTCCCTAAAAAGAAAAGCTATGCTGAAACAAAATACCCAACTGGCATCTCTGGCCACTTGTCAGCCCCTAGTAAATGGTACCCTAGGTACCCAGGGCATGGTGACCAGAGAAGACCCCTGAGAGCTGCACACATCCCTGTGTGCCATGCCCACAGAGGTGAGGGCACAGGTGCATGAGCCCTGTGCCCCTACAGTACCCAGGGCCATTCCTGTGCACTAAGTGGAACGTTGCCATTTAAAAGTATATGGTGCTGGGAGGTTGTCATTTACGAACTCCACAGCACCATAATGGCTTCACTGAAGACTGACACATTTTGGTACCAAACTTCTCAGCACATTAAACCCGCACTGATGCCAGTGTGGGATTTAATGTAAAATGCACAAGAGGGCATCTTAGAGATGCCCTCCAAAACCTGAACCTACAATCCACGTCTGGGCGGAGTTGCTGCAGAGGCTGCCACACAGCAGACATGTTGCTGGACCCCTGGGTGAAGAGCCCCCCGCTCTCCTGGGCCTGCAACAATGCACATCCTGGGCGAGGTGCTATGCCTCCTCCCCCAGGATGGACAGGGGGAAGCTTCAAAAGCATACCGCCTCTGAGAGCTTCTCCAGACCATTTGCTGTACCCAGCAACTGCCCCCCCACCCGTTCTACCCCCACTCTGGCGGGAAGACGGGCAGGTAAAACTACGTCCGGAAGGTGTGCCAACCTTTGCCAACTCCACCCCTCAGGTGGAGGAGGCGAGGTGAAGCACGACCCCGGGCTCCGGCCATCTTGTAGATGGGGAGCCCTGCCCAATCCCAGCTAGGCTCCTGCCCCCCTCCCACAGGAGAGGAGCAGGCTAGGGGGTGTCCTCACCCCAGGACAGGGACCCATTGGTCCCTGCCCTTGCCCTACCTTCAACACCCCTAAATGTAGTATTTAGGGGCTCCCTTAACCTTCCTTCCTCAGATCCTGATATCAAAAGAAGTTCAAGAAGAAGACCCCCCGCCGCGCAGCTAACAGGACAACAGCAACTGACTTGGCCCCAGCCCTACCGGCCTGTAGATCCTGGAACCTGCTCCTGCCTAATCAGGGCGACCTCCGCGGACAGCAACTGTGGGACTTCCAGAGGACCTGCCTGCACCCTCTCGAAGATTGGGACTCCCATCAGCAGAGGCTTTGCTGCAACAACCCACCTGGTGCTCACCAGGAAGCTCCGGACCAGCCCACTCTGCACCAGCCGAGCCCGGGCCAACCCGAACCAAGACCACGAGGACGTCCCTCCGGCGACTGGGACCTGAAGTCCAGTGCCCAAAGATCCTCCTCGACGAACCAGCCGACGCCTGCAGACTCAGAACCAGGGGCCACCCCAACCGCGACCAGCCGAGGGGAAGCTTTTCCGACCCCCAAAGACCACCCGGCGCCCCGCAGCCCCATGTGCCTCCCTTTGGGGTACTTACCTGTGCTCCTGGAGAGTCACCGTCCCCGAGCCTGCAGCCTTTGTTCCTTTTTTAAGATCCTCATTGGATAACATTGAGCGCCAGATGGCTCAAAAGCACCCTGCACCCAGCCGCCCGAGTGCCACTGGCTGTGACCTCTTTGTCCTTTCCTACTTCCCCCTTGCCCTGAGCAAGTGACCATGAGCCCAGCTCCCAGAGCCGCGTGGCCTGCTAGCCAGCAGCCACCAACCGAAGGCCCCCTTTCCCTCATTGGATAACATTGGGCCTACCTACCTCTGCACCCGGCCGCCCCTGAGCCGCCAGGACTGAACTAACTGTACTCACCGGACCCTGGGGGACCCCAGAACCCTAACTTCACCAACCAAGTACTCACCTGGAAACCGGTAATTCACTTAACTGCCATTGGATAACATTGACCCATTTTTACTAGAAAATTTTCCAAGTGCCAAGTTTTGAAAACTGAAAATATTCCTATAAAATCAGCCAAAGTCCGAACTTGAAAATACTTACCTGTGATCAGGAGAGAAGCCAGTACTGTATCTTTCATCCCAGTACTGAACCGCAAAAGTAATCCCTAGCTGGCTTACTAGTAACCTGTATTTTCTCCATAGGAACCCATTGTCTGCTTTTCTATGAAATTTCTTCTAAGTGTCTACTTCTGAAAACTGCAAATATTCTTTAAAAATCGTAAGAAATACTGAAACGCAATTACCTACCTGTATTGAGTTAAGCCCCCTCTTGAGTGTGTGAAACCTTTTGCTGACTGTGTAAAACAATGTCCTCTGGTACTGCCTTACTGCTCGACCAAGCTACCACTTTGGAGAGTAGGGTCGGTTCTGACTTTAATCTCTGTTATGCCTTTGGGGTTTGTGGACTCTATACACACACTCTACTGCATTATTGTCCAGTGTATATATAGAGCCACTTTCTCACAGAGATAGTCTAGCTCGAAGAAGCATGGCTCGATCATTAACATAGATACCGGACGACATCTTCCAGGAGGTCGTCTATGTACCATAACAAGAGCGGATAGGACAAGGAGACTCCGAGGCCGAAGAATCAGACGTCGAAGACATCACTCCGGGACAAAGGGTCGGAAGTACTGACGTCGACCCCTTCCCTCCACCCACCCATCCAAAGGCCTTGGTAACACCTTCACCTTCGGGCCCAGGTGCACACCATGACAAAACTTCACACGCCCTGCCTTCGGGCTCAGCAAAGAAGTCCACAGTCAAGCCTTCAGGCCACTCTGGATCGAGATAGCCTACACTCGGTGCCCAAACTCCATCCTCTGCACTGCCTAGGACAAACCGAAAGTGAAACCGAAAGACAAACCATTGTCTTTGTCCGCGCTGAAGCCTGTTCCGACACCAGCGCATTCGGCACCAAAACCAAGAGACAACGTTTGGTTCCGAAAAAATCCTCGGAACCGAAAAAACCCGTTCCGAAAATACCCGGCACCTCTGATCTGAAAAAATCATCGGATCCATCGGTTCTGAAGTCTCCAACCAAACCTTCAGAACCCACAAAACCTTCCCAAACCAAAGGAGACTAAAACCACTCCAAAGAGTGTGCCGCACAAGCATTCAGACTCCCAAAAATCGGCGCCAAAACACCACTGTTCACAGGAAGAGCTTTTTCAGTCTGATCCTACACAGAAGACTCTAGAAATAGACCCAGAAACAGGACATATCAGGATTAGTCCTGCCAACAAAAGGAAAATGGGCAAACCTGTACCATCTCCACTTCCACTAAAGAAAAGGGACATTGCCACTTCGCCTTTAAGGATCCCTTCTCCACCTCCACCATACATTTCTCCTGTTCCATCTCCAATAGCTGAATCTACTCCACCTTCAGATTAGGATGATACCACTGGTGACGAAGGAGATAATGAACCTCTAGAGGAGCCTATTCCTTATATCCCAAATGACCCATGGGAAAATTATGGCACACCCGATGTTCCTGATGTACCACAGGACGTCTATCCATCTAGACCACACCCTCCAGAGGACACTATAGGCTTCACACAACTAATACACAGGGATGCACAATACCACGGAGTAAACTTGCATACAGACCCCATAGAAGACTTCCTCATGGACACTTTTGCAACATCACAAAGGACCTCCTCTATTTTACAAATGTTAAATGAGTTAATTAAGCACGCTCCTGAAGTCTTCAAAGACCCCTTTAGAGCTAATCATCAACCCTAGAATAGAGAAAGTACAAAGCAGCCCCATCTGACCCTACATACATTAAGGGACATCTTCCATTAGTTTCCCTAGTTTCAATCGCTAGGAAAAGGGCCAATTCTCAAATATCAGGGGATGCTCCACCTCCTGACAAAGAATCAAAACTCTTGGACGCATCTGCCAAAAGAACAGCATCACAAGCAGCCAACATATGGAGAATTGCCAACACACAGGCTTTACTAGCCAGATGTGATAGGGCGCACTATGACGAGCTAGAGACCCTACTACACCACCTTCCAGATCAGTATAAAACAAAAGCCCATGATCTTATACCGGAAGGTAAGCTCATAACTAATACCTCCATTCGGTGTGCCCTAGATGCTGCAGATACAGCCTCCAGAGCCATAAATACCGATGTCCTTTTACGCAGGCATGCCTGGCTAAGAGTATCAGGGTTTAAACAAGAGGTTCAAACTATACTGAACTAACCCTTTGACCCACAACATTTATTCGGACCAACAGTGAATTCATCTTTAGAGAAGATGAAAAAAGACAGACGCCACCAAATCAATGGGAGCCTTGAAATCGCAGGCTCATAGAAGTTCCTTTCGCCGCTCCTCCTATAGGGGTGCCTCTAGAGGCTTCATCCCAGTTAATGCCTCCACTTCATATAAAAGTCCCACACAAACCCCATCTGCCAGAGGGTATTACAGAGGAGGCTACAGGGGCAATAACAGCCAAGATAGAGGCAAAACTACCGATACTCGTTGTGAGAAGTTGGCCTGATGTGCAGTGCTCACTATTCTAGTGATCACTATATATCAGTCCAAACAACCCTTATTGATGATTGGTTGTAAGTCAACCTTATAGACCAGCTATCCTAGTAGCATGGATACGAGCAGTCTAAGGCTAAGACTCTAGAGGGCGTGTTAAGCCAGCTGTTTTACCATCACATTACCCCTTGAACACCCAGTGAAAGGACACCACACAAGTTGTTATGAAAATAAACAGTGTATTTATTTATAACAAGACTACCCTGGCTCTTTATGAGACAGGGAGCTAAGCACACAACAAAACTCTTACGAAAATACTTTTAAGTTAGCACGTTACACAAATGCCCGAGGGGCACGAAAAACCATATACGCTAAAAGTGGAATGCGAATTACTAGCAGGTAAGTAACAGTTCTAATAGGCTTTGGAATCGCTAGGACTGGACTAGGGAATCGTTAGATTACTACTAGGAGGCCTAGGGGACTCGGGTGCAGAGTGTGCACTCTCACGCGGGATGCGGGACAAAGTCTATGGAAGCTAGAATTCACAAAGTTAGTGTTCACGGGCGAACCCGACCTGGTAGGGAGAAAACGACAGTGGATCCTGACCCTTGGATAGTGAGGCTATGCTGGGACACCGGAGTGCCGAAGTTACCTAGCCCAGGGGCTGCAGCTGCATAGGTCTGAAAAGACGTCGGGGATCTCGTTGCCGGACCAGGAGCCTGGAAGGAAGAAGTTGCTGGCAGGCGACCAGTGAAGGAAAGTTCGTTGGATCCAAGCCTGGATCAAGGAAGAAGAAAACCTGAAAGCAGAGGGGACCAAGTTCTTGAATCACTAGCCAGTGATTAAGTGGGCACCAGGATGGCACCGGGCGAAGTCACCGCAGTCAGGTGAGTGGGCACTGCTGGGCTCTGCAGTCTCTCGGACCAGGAGGCGTTGTCGGCGACCAGGATGGAGGTGCGAGCTGTCCCACGGAGGATGAAGTCGTTGGCGTCGAAGTTACCCAGGATTGGGCAACAAGCCTTGGCTAATTCAAGCCCACGCGGTGGACTCAAAATGGCGTCTTGAGTGGACCAGGAGGGTCCAGGGTGCTCCTCTTCTGGAAGGGAGCAAGGGCCAGTCTGGAGCAACCAGACCAGCAGCAGAAATGTCGTCGGGCGTCGTCAGGAAGGCCACAAGCCAACGGGCTAGTAGCCAAACAACGCGGTGAGCAGCGGAAAGCAGAAGGGCCCCACGCAGATCGTGGAGATGCTGGGGGGCTGCACTTCGGAGCTGGAGCTGCTCAGAGTCGGGGCTTCTCGGACCCCAAAGCACTCACCAGTAGATTACTCGGCGGGCTTGCTGGAAAGAAGTCGTGCAGTCTTGCAGATGGCCGGTCCCTTGAGGTCTCGTCGCACCCACGGTTCTCAGCTGGGCTGTAGAGGTGGGTAGAGGTCAGAGGTGCCAGGGAAGCCGGTTCTCGTCGAGCTGGGCAGTCGGATTCCGGAGGAAGGACTTACAGCAGACCGCAGTGTTCTTGGATGGTGCCTGCGGATGCAGGGTGACTACTCCTTAGTCACAAGGGAGAAATCTTAGGAAGAAGTCTTGAGTTCCTTTCGCAGAAAGTAGTTTCAGGATTCAAAGATGATCTGATTTGGAAGGGGGCCAGTCTCTACCTTTATCCTGTAAAAAGGGGCTGGCACGCGACTAAGTCCTGCCCTATGGGTGGGACTAGGAGGGGGGTGGTTACACCCACTTCCTTGGCGGGCTTTTCCCCAGCACAGGGTCTGGAGTGACCCTGGAACTGGTTCCAGCCAGCCTATGCACAGTGAGCACCGGGGTGCCACGTGCAGTCACCTTCCTCTAAAGCCCTGCCTACCTACAATACACAAACCCTGTCTGGGACGGTGCTGGCACCGCCCCTGGCAGGAAACCCTTTGTCCTTATCTCCTGCTCTGGGAGGACTCCCAGCAGCAGGAGGGCAGACTTGTGTCTCGGTGGCAGCATCCATTTTGTGGATGCTAAGGCTCTGTCTGACTTTAACCGGGGTTAGGGGTTACATACATGTCGTGTCCCTCTAGAAGGGTGGAATGCTAACCCCGTCGCCAGAATTGGCGAGGGGTTAGTATTCCAATTCGTATGACACCTTACTCGACATGTTTTGATAAAGCGATACCAGAGTTGGCATATAACCGCGAGGATTATAATGCACTTAAGAGTATATGGTATGCGATATCATGGAAACGGCTAAGGGATGGATCCCGAAAGCCGCAGACAGGCTCAGCTCATGCCAGAGCACCATCTCACACGATTCCAAGCACTCTGCCTTCAGGATTGTTAAGGCCTGCCATAGGAGTGACTGATAGGAGATCTGTGTGTCCATTTTTAGGGTTAGATATAGGTATACTATATCTAAAGCAAAGGGTGATTACACCACCTTGCCCCAGCTGTCAAGCAGCCAGTTGTGTCAGATTTGGATGGCCAGCCAGGGGTGGCATAATACATGCTGCAGCCCCTGGTAGGCCCTGGGTACACCTATGCCCTGGGTACCTAAGGTACACTGTACAGGGACTGATAAGGTGACTCAGTATCCAATTTAGATATGTACCTAAGGTACATGGAATCCATTTTACAGAGAGAGCAGTGGGCCTGAGGTCCTGAATAGCAGGGCCTCAGGTCAACTAAGTCAGAAAACCAGCAAAACACCAGGCAAAAAGTTGGGGGCAACCATAGTCAGGGATCAACCTTCCTACACTCGTATTGCCAGCATCTCAAAACAATGACTTCCCATCGCTCCCCTGGACTATCCTACACCAGTCGGGGGACGATTAACCCAGTTCCCACCTGTCTGGAACAACACCACAGACAGGTGGGTGAAACAGATTATCCAATCTAGTTATTTCCTGGAGCTCACTGCCACTCCCCCGCCCAATATACCACCCAAACAGCATCCAATGTCAACAGTTTTAAAGCTTCTAAAGCAAGAGTTGTTTTCCCTACTGCACAAACATGCAATAGAGGCAGTTCCCCTTCACCATCAAAACACAGGAGTTTACTCCCTGTACTTTCTGATTCCAAAGAAGGATGGAACCCTGAGGCCCATCTTAAACCTCAGACCATCACACCAATACATACAATCAAACCACTTTCACATGGTCACTCTTCAACAAATCCTTCCCCTACTCAAACAAGATGACTTCCTTGCCACTTTAGATCTCAAGGACGCCTACTTCCACATTCCCATTCACCCTGCTCACAGGACATAACTTTGGTTTGTAGTGGACGGGCAGCACTATCAATTCAAAGTTCTCCCATTCGGAGCTACCACAGTACCCAGATTATTTACAAAATGTCTAGCATTGGTAGCAGACCATTTAAGAAGACCCCAAATTCATGTCTTCCCATACTTGGACTCATAAAAGCCAAGTCACATACTCCGTGTGAGTCACACACTCACCACAATCCAACTACTTAACAACTAAAGGTTTTCAATAAACCTCCCAAAGTCTCACCTCCAAACAACCCGCTTTAAACAATATCTAGGTGCCGCAATGGACACCTCAAAAGGCCTTACATCTCCCAATCCATCCAGGATAGCAAGCATGCAAACCCTTATAACAAAGTTTCAACCACAACACTCTGCCAGCTCGAGTGTTGATGCAACTAATAGGGATGGTGGCCTCTTGAATATTCATAGTACCTCACGCAAGACTCCAGATGTGCCCCTTACAGGAATGTTTAGCACGTCAGTGGAACCAATCTCAAGGTCAGTTAACAGATCTGGTGTTGGTGGACGGCTGCAAACATCACTCTGCAGTGGTGGAACACCCAAAACCTTTCCAAAGGGCGACCGTTGCTAGAGCCGGTTCCACAAATCGTGTCAACAGCAGACTCCTCGCTCACCGGCTGGGGAGCTCATCTACTACATCACACCATACAAGGCAGGTGGACAACACAGCAAAAGCTACTCCACATCAATAATTTGGAGCTACTAGCAATATATTCCTGGCATTAAAAGCATTTCAGAAACATACATCAAACAAAGCTCTTTTTAGTCCGGACGGACAATATAACAGCAATGTATTATCTACAATAGCAGGGGGGGGAGCGGGGACGACACACTGCAGCTCTCAACTAGGACAGAGTATATGGAGATGGGCAATTCCTCAAAACATTCCTCTTAGCCCAACATCTTCCAGGAATACAGAATCAGATGGCAGATCTGTTAAGAAGTCAGACTCAACAAATCCACGGGTGGGAACTTCACCCATAAGTCCTTCAACCATTTGTTCAAATCTGAGGGCATCCAGACATGGATCTCTTCGCCACACATTTAAACACAAAATGCCCAAGCTTCGCCGACAGATATCCACACCCATTGTCCAAAGGCATTGCGATATGGATGAACTGGTCAGGCAGATTTGTGTACGCTTTTCCGCCTCTCACTCATTTCACTAGTGGTACGCAAGCTGCAACAACAATCACTAACACTGATCCTAGTTGCTCCAACATGGGCCAGACAGCCATGGTACAGAACCTTGCTGGAACTATCAGTGGTTCCCCATCAAAAACTATATCTCTCCCCACAACTGTTAACACAGAACAATGGAGAGATCAGACACCCACATCCAGCACAGCTCAACCTAGTGATCTGGCTCCTGAAGTCTTAGAATTTGGATACCTTATTCTTCCACCTGAATGTATGAGACATCAAATAAGCTACACGCCCCATCACTAGATCCTGCTACGCAGCCTAATATAAAAGATTTGTAATATACTGTAACAATAACACAATCAATCCTCTAGATGCGTCTATCCAAAACATGTTACCTACTACATCTTCAAAGATGTAATCTAGTTTATACATCAATTAGATTACATCTGGCTGCTTTAGCAGCCTACCTGCAAAACAGACATCTGTCATTGTTCAGAGTACCTGCCATTAAAGCTTTCATGGAAGGCCTCAAAAGAATAATTCCTCCCAGAGTACCACCCTCTCCAGTGTGGAATTTAAACCTCGTCCTCACTAGGTTAATGGGTTCTCCATTTGAACCTCTACATAAATGTGAGCTACAATTTCTTACATGGAAAGTTGCTTTCCTTGTGGCTATCACCTCTGTCAGTGAGCTACAGGCACTAACTATTCAAGAACCATTTTTACAACTCCATCATAACTAAGTGGTTCTTAGAACAAATCCCATATTCCTTCCAAAGGTTATTTCTCCCTTCCATCTCAACCAATCGGTAGAGTTGCCAGTCTTCTTCTCGCAACCACAAACAGTAGCAGAAAGAGCTCTTCATACTTTAGATGTAAAAAGAGCACTTCTTTACTACATTGATAGAACAAAACTTTTTCACACAACAAAACTGCTTTTTGTTTCCTTTTCACCACCACATAAAGGCAATCCCATATCAAAGTCTGGAATAGCAAGGTGGAATGTCAAATGTATACAAATTTGCTATCAAAAAGCAAAGCGTACACTTTCAATTCCCCTAAAGCGCATTACACTCGCAAAATAGGGGCTTCCATGGCATTTCTAGGAAACATTGCCTTAGATGATATCTGCAAAGCAGCTACATGGTCTACACTGCACACATTCACAAAACACTATTGTTTAGATGTGCAAGCAAAACAAGCTAGTGAGGGCCAAGCTGTGCTCAAAACACTATTTCAAACTACTGCAACAGATACTGGTACTTGCCGCTAAAGGGAAAGTACTGCTATGCAATCTATGCATAGCGTGTGATCTGCAGCTCATATGCTTTGAACGGAAAATGCTACTTATCAGTATGCATCTGTTCTTGGCATGTAGAGCTGCAGATTCACACACGCCCACCCACCTCCCAGGCTACATTTATCTGTTCCAGCATTATCTTATTTAGATACAACATACATGGACATCTTTCTGTTCTCACAAAACTCTACCATTTCCCTTTTTGGCGACAAAACAATCTGAAGATGGAGTTGATGCCCACGCGCACCATTGTCCAAAGGAGGAGTCACCCAACTCGTGACTTCCAAAGACTTTTACAAGATAATAACAAACTTCAAACATCCGGCCCAACACGAGATGGCGATCTATGCATAGTGTGTATCTGCAGCTCTACATGCCAAGAAGAGATGCATACTGGTTAGTATTTTCCTTTCAGCTGGTCACTGTAGCACTGGCGCAATTGAGTGCTTCAATCCATTAGTGACATTTAATTTACTAATTTTGGATACCTCTTGTGTCCTATACTAGGGAGTTGTACAGAATTTAAATGAGCCAATCTAGTATTATCCAATTTTACACATTCTTTGAGGGTCGGAGCACATGGACAGCTGGTCCAAGTGCATTACAGTTAAACCAGTAGTATCAGTCAAAAGGCTTGGTCATACAAGAGGTTCTTTCCTACATAAGATTTTTAATTTACTGCATAATTTATATAATATGAATGCTTAATATGTTAATCCATACACCATAAACCTAGATTGCCTGATATCTGTAAAGCTCTACAGAGTGACTTGGGGCTGTTAGGATGATGAAATTGTATTTTTCCAGAAATGTGACATTTGTTCCACATTAAATGTTTCACTGTTGAATGTTTTTTTACGCCACTGCATTTTGAGCAATAAAAGAATGCAAACATGTATAATATAAAAATATATATTTACAATGAAATGGGGTATGGTGAAATATTGGTGTATTCTTAAACTTCTATTTTGTTTCTGTATTCCAGGTGACCTCTCAAAGTTTGGGCGTGGTGATGCCTCTTCTCCGGCTCCTGCTACAACTCTAGCCCAGCCCCAGCAGAGCCCCAGCCAGGCCCACCACACAACGCAACAGACATTCCTGAACCCGGCTCTGCCACCCGGCTACAGTTACGCCAGCATGCCATACTACACAGGGGTACCAGGGCTGCCCAGCACCTTCCAGTACGGGCCCGCCATGTTCCCTGTGAGTCTGCATTTCCAATAGTTTCGAAGATTGTCCAGAACTGTAAAAGTGTCAGGGTGGAAATAAGTGGGGTTATCTCCTTCAAGCAGGTTGGTGTGAAAATGGGGGAAGACTTACTGTGGAGATGTCCTGGACTGAAATTTTTAGTGGACTCTGGAACAGTATACTTTATAAAGGTCACAATGCTAGATGTTTTTCTTACCATGTATTAATGAAGCAGTGTGTTTTTGATATATGAAAGGGCCAGCAAAGTGCACCTTACTGGTTCTGTAGATTCTGGGTTCTCTATCTGAGTTGTTACTTGGCTGAGGGCACCTCCGCTTGTATATTGAACTTTGCTGCTGAGATGCCAAAGCCTACAGTACTCATATAGGTATCCATGTAGTCCAGTCAGTAGCCTGCAGGACTTCTAGGTATCCCATTTTGCAAACGACTGAAATGACTGTCGCCCGATCTTATCATACCCTCTCACCCACTGAGGCTTAGTCACAAAAGCTGCTGGATGCAGCTCACATCTTTCCATAGATGCAAAGTTTCTCTGGTCCTTTGCAACAGTTCCAAACCAACTTGCATTTTCTCATAGGGGGAATATTCTCATACATTGTGATATAAATAGGCACTTTACTTAAATATGTATTAGAGCTAAATTCTGTTGGTAACTCTCGAAAGGTGAGTGAGATGTTCGTTTTGACCTGGTCTCACCCCTTAACCTTCTCATATCCATCCCCTCCCATTTAAGTGCCTTCGTGGGACATAAAAACCTAGTATGCTTTTTATTCTCTAATGTGCTAAATGATAACTTCAAAATGCTGCTTTTTAGCATGATCCGTCGTTATCCAGAAACATGGTTTGTACGCCATTTCTTATAAATACACACATTGAAACTACCTGGGCTGGGCACCTCTGCTATTGGACAGATGCTCCATTGCAATTGAGTTTTCCTGTCTGTCTCACACCCAGCCCAAGAAGAAACATAACCTGTTCACTGCTGCTACGATTGCTCCTTTCTCTGAATGGGGAGCTGCTCCCTAGCCTCCTTCAGTATAGGAGATGTGTGCTTCAGGTTGTCTTGTAATGGATTGCACTTCACAAACACATTGGCTGCTGATTTTGCAGGGTTAAGTGTAGGATATTTTTTCTCGTACTCCCTGTGCTTCAAGCCTCATCAACCATTTTCAAGTGGACGCCCTTTGTTCTCAGGAGCGTTTTTTGTTGTTAATGTATTAACTTTGTTTTATGATTGTAAATATGTAAAGAAACAATAAAAGGATTATGAATCAAACTGCCCAAGTCATCCAAGGATTGCTCTTACTGGAGACATTTGCTGGGTATGGGAAGTAGACTTTAGATTCCCTAATCGGGCATCTGCCATTAGTGTTCCATTTACAGACTGATTCCGGTTTCCTGCAGCCGCCGTGAATGTTTTCTAGATTTTTATGGTGGGTCTTTCACAGAATAAAAAGACTAGGAAGACTTTGCTTGTACCATGGAGTTGAGTCAGTGATTTACAGCATTTCAGGAGTTCATCGTATCAGGGTGGCTGGAAACTCTTGGGATGTCAGCTGTTAAACTTCCCATCGAAGTTTGTGACTGTTGTAGTGAGGTGTTGCTTGCCTCGTAAAAGCAGGAAGTACTTTGTGAAGTGTGGGATTCTGGGAATGAATAGGTTGAACACACCTAGAACCTTTAAACAGTGATTTGCAAAACATTTTTGGTGTGGGAGGCGTATTGTGTAGAGGCGTGTTAAAACATGTTTTTTTGCCTATATGTTGGACAAACCCAACTGGTCTGTCCCAGGGGACACACAACTACAATTGTGCTAAATGAAGTTACTACTTGTTGAACTCCTTTAATAACTTTTCTGGGATTCTTTTTTATTTTGGGCTGGGGGAGAATGGAGTTGTTGGGTTTCAAAATTGGGTGCATGGGAAAATAGAGAATGGGTTATTTGGCTGCTTCACCCAGTCTTCTAGTCGACCATTGATAGTGATCAGGTTGTTGAGGCATTAGAAAAGGGTAATTAACTTTTCCACTTAGTATTCATTAATAAAAAAATTATTAGGAAACCACTAATAACCCCCTTGTATTTCATGGAGTTCCAAAAAACAATTTTGAACTCTGAATACTTTGTCCATCACTTAAATAGTCTCTTAGATGGAGTTTGTATCCCTACTACCCTCTACACCTCCCCCCTTGCATAGAATTTCTGGCTGCTTTTTGAGTTTTTCTTTAATCCATTCATGTAGAATGTTTTGTAAGAATCCTGAATCTAACATCTAGAATTCCCCTTAGTTGAGATTATTTTAAATTGTGCAATCATTAAGTCCACCCCACCTCCTGTTTAGAGCAACCAATCACCCACTCCAAACTAATTGCAGATACTGCTTTTTCAAAACTTACCCCGATTTAGGACCCAGTTTGTGCTAAGGCCTTTTCTTTGAAAGAAATACTATCGCTTGTTAACTATTTTGGATCGCCCCTGTCCATTAGTGGTTTTCCTACTTGATTTAGTCCAAACACTTCTGTTTGGGGTTTCCCCTCGCTGCTGAGTTGCAGCTAGAGATCTTTAAACCAAAGCGGTCTAGCAAATTCTACTTGTCCGCTACACTTAAGCATTGAATGCAATGTTTTCTTGACCAGCCCCGCCCCCACCTTTTCATTATTGGAGACCTCACTGACGTAAAATGTCAAGCTGTGAATCCTATTTTGTTCATTGTAGGGTTGCTCTTGTAAAAGTAGTGTAGTTCTCCATCTCGAGTCAATTTGTTCTTAAGCATCTGTTTCAGAACCTAAAGAGAATATTTACACAGGTTTCAAAATGTAGTTCCAAGTTTGAGATAAATTGGATAATAAAAGTCTGGCTAATGTAAGCCATTACTACCTGTGAAGCAGTCTTCCATGTAATAGCCTATTTTGTATTATTGATCACAATGGAACTATAATTGGAGGGCTGTACTAAATCTTACTTGGGTCAAACTCTTGAGTGCTTGAGGTTTTCCAAATTGGAATCAGCCAACAGTTTATTCACCCTACAAACCCGGTTTCATCACTTCAAGGTCAACATTTTGGAGCCTGAGCACGATTAAAAGCTTGGCAAATCAGTGGATTGGAAAGGAAGTGACTTCAGTTTTCTGTCGCCTGTGTTGGAATGGAACATCGCACATCTTATCTGGATATTTCTCTTGCTACACAACTGCACACTCAGTTGACCTTTACAGACCTATTTTTTCGTTGCTTCTGAAATTGTCTGAAGCTGGATTCATATGTTGAAATGTTTCTTCATATTATGACTGATCAGCCTTATGGGACCACCCATTACCAAATACACTTTATAATGAACTTGATGAAAACGTACTCCTCATACCTGCATGCCTTTTGTTGCTGTGGACTTGCTTCATCTGGCTCCAGCACTTTCAGTTAGTGAGATTTGGATTCTGTATTGTGAACATGCTTGGCATCCGTTGGTTCTGATGATGCAGCGCTTCAAATGTGAGTGGAATTAATTTACTCTTTTGAACCCTGGGAAATACTGCTACCTTCAGATAGATACTGGAACAAACTGTGGGCGACTTAGGTTGTTTGTGCAGCATATGTGCTTTGGTAGACTATACACCCAAACACGTTCTATTCTCACCATTTACTGTACTTATTTGTAAGGCCTTGCTGTGTGCTGCAGTCTCTTTGCTTCTGACATTTCTATTCTGCAAGTGAAGGTTTCTTGATTGATATGCTATTGAAAATGGTTATGAACCCAGCAGAATTTTTCAGTTATGATTGACAGCAATTTAGGCTGCATGATGAAATTAAGTTCTAATTATTTTCTCCATTTTTCGGGTCTCTTGAGTCCTTGGATTTTTCAGAAGTGTCAAATCATTTTGATAAAGCAAGATAAATTAAAGTTCTTACTGCACTATCTAGGTAGTGAATACTCATTGTTCAGTACACTTGTTTTTTCCCCCTTTTAATTTATTTTTTATTTTACTGAAAAATAGACCCTTTGCGATTGAGGTTTAGTCTTGGTGATTCATTATAAAGATATCTAACTTTTACTCACCATTGTTTAAAAGTATTATTAGTTTCTGATCATAGTCTTTTAGCTTTGAGGCATTTAATGGCACCACATACCTAGTGGCGTGAAAGCCTTGTGGTCTGCAACAAGCAGCTACTTCTGAAGGCACTCTCGATAAACTGCTAGAAATCAGTTTCTTGGATGTATTGTTTAAAGTATGCAAGTATTGATCAATGTTATATTATGTTCGATTTTTTTTACCAGCTTTGTATTTTATTTCCCTTGGTCTTCGGTAATGTGAAGAACAGCTGCATAGGGTATTGATGTGATTGTATGTTGTGCCTTTTTCCATATCTTTGTTGCAATCCCAGCCCTACACTTAGTGACTGTAACTTTAATTTCCTTACTGATTTTGTTCTGTGCAGTAGGTTTGGCCCATAAGAGTTGTCCTTTGTGTATACATTATAATTAATGGCAAAAGATGTTTTGTCATTTCAATAGTTTAACTGATACTTTGCTATAGACAGCCTTGTAGTGCTTCGGTTTTAATGACTGCATCAAACTTCATACATTTGAAAGCTAATTTTCCCATTTTTGGGTAATACCCCTATGAGAGAATTTTCTAGACCTGTTTACCAGAGATATGCAAAATATCAGTGATTCATTACATTTTGTAGATGTCCTAGGTTTCTAACTTATTTCTGTATAGGCGCAAACCACTCTCCGTTTTCCATAAGATTTCTTTCAGATTATTGTGCAGTTTTGTTGCTTATTTAATAACTGGCCTTGGCTTGAAATGTATACATGCTAAGGAATGTGCATGGGTGTTGTATGCCTTTGTGTCTATGGGCACCTTGCTAATTGCGCACTGCCCAGCATCTAATGCCTCTTATCCTTCATACTGCTTGCTTCTGGCATTTGTGGTGTGCGGTTGCTTTTGTGCCATAAGGGTCAATCTTTCATTGCTTACTCTTTGCCCTTTCTATTTCGTTTCTTTGGGACACTCCCTGACTCAAAAGCTTCAATAGTTTGTTCTTTTTAGAGACCCCCACAGATGCCAGTAACCGCTTACATTAGAAGTTTGCTTAAGGTGTCCGAAGACATTGCTGCCATGGGGGTGATTTTCCCAGGAAATATTGCCGCCCCATTAAGAGTTCAGTTGCTCACAATGTACTCTCATTTGGGCTGTTGGTGGCATCACACATCACTACAGTCATGTACAAATATACTGTAACATCCGACTTGCCATATCAATGTAGGTGAGCATCATGAGTTCGAGGCTTTTGGGCTGCTAATTCATATCTAGTGCATAGATCGCCGCCTAGTGTTGGGTCCGGATGATTGCACATTGTTGTCCTGGAAGAGTCTTCGAAGTATCACGAGATAGGTGGCTCCTCCCCTGGACTACAGTGCGCATGGGCATCGGCTCCATCCCCAGATTGTTTTTTTCCGCAATTGGGTTCGGATGTGGTTCTCGACGTCTCCGTGTCGGAACCGATAAACTTTGTTCTTAAGGCCAAAAGGCCTTCGTTACCAGCGTCGGTATTGTTTGCGCACGGTCTCGAGCGTCGTCCGACTCTCTGAGCCGGAAATCTACGGAGTCTAGTTACTCTTCGCACTTCGAGGCCCTCTCGTCGCAGCAAGACACGACGACCTTAACATGGAGCGGAGCCCGTTTAAGTTCTGCCCCGTCTGTGGATCCAAATATCCACACATCGATGTGCATCCGGTCTGTAATAAATGCCTGTCACCGGACCACAATGAAGACGATTGCATGGCCTGCTCAAAATTCAGGTCAAAGAAGACGCTCAAGCATCGGAGCGCGGCGCGCCTCGAGGCCCAGCGAGCGACACCGGCACCCGACAACATATTCGACGACCCTGCGGAGGAAGGCGGTAGCCATCACCTCCAAATTTCGCCACCGTCAACGGAGGTCCAGTCCGATCCCGAGGAACAGGTCGAAGGACGGGACCAGGACATTGAATACGTCGAGGAGGTAGGGGACGACGAAGAAGTTTTTGGGGCCGCGGAAGATAGCTCAGAGGAAGAGCTATGCCCCGACGTCTATATTACACAGGCTCAGGTCACGGGATCGCCACTCGGCCTTACCCACGACCCTGCACCGCTATCCCCGGCCCCGCATTCTAGCCCGGCCACGGACACTCAAGCGGAGCCGCCATCCAACGTATCGAAACCGAAAACATCGGTTTCTACCACACCCAAGATGGCCGACGTCCAGGCAAAATCGAAACCGAAACAAGCGGATTCGACAACACCTAAAATGGCCGACGTCCAGCAGAAAACGAAACTGAAAATAACGGACTCGACAACATCTAAGATGGCCGACGTCCCACAAAAAATATCAAAGCCTGCTCCTTCATCGACTCCGTCCACCTCCGGTCCACAGAAGTCGAAGAAGGTTATCGAGCCAACGGCGCCGCAGAAGGTGCACAAGGACTCATCCTCCAAGAAGGCCGTCCGTCAAGAGTCGGCCTCTGTTGCTCCGGCACGGACGTCGAAGTCTGTTCACACGCCTTCAGACGCTCCTACGGCGCCGTCAACTAAACGCCCCGTCGAACAAAAATCGACTACAGGCCACGACCCGAAGGCCGCAACCACTACGCATCGGCACAAAGATGTCGGAAATGCAGCATCGGCGCCAAAGCCTACAACGGAGCCGCGCCACGTTGCAGCTGAAGAATCGTCGACGCAAATACCGTCGACACCGAGGGACTCAGACGCCACCGGACACCGAACGTCGGCTTCGACACCCTCCGCCTCCTTCACTAAACAAGTCACCGACTCTCTGAAAAGGATTCGAGAAAAGACTTTGTCGGCGACGGCTCCCACGCCATCGGCTCCAAAAGAGGTTGACACTCCTCTAAAGTCATCAACCAAGCTTATTTACACTCTTCCACCAAAGGTGCCACCAAAGGCATTTGCACCTAAATCGGTGCCAAAGACTTCGGCTCCTTCGACGCTTCAAGCCTCAGAACAAGACTCAGCATTACATCAATGCCCAAACAGGGAAACTGACCCGTTACAAAAGGAAGATCTCTTCCCAACCACTGGAATCCTATGTTATTCCACTGAAGAAAAAGAAGCCGGCACAGGACATTCCTGCCCTTTTTAGGTTTCGACTGCAAAAAGCTGCGCAAGCAGCTTTTGCGCAGGAGAAATCTTATGAGAACTGTAGTGTGGCTTTGGGTCGGCCCTCGTCATTCATTGGCTGGCTCCATAAATGGAGCCTAGCCATTGGACGAGGGGCCTGTCCGTCAATGCCGGACCAGATTCGGGGGCGTTCCCGAGATTCTTTGGCTTTTGCCGACGTCACGCGACGTCAGCCGGGAACGCCCCCGAATCTGGTCCGGCCGGGCCGTGCTTGCTGCTGTCCTGCCTTACTCTGTGTCCCCCCTCCCCGCTGTCCCCCCTCCCCGCTGTCCCCCCTCCTCGCTGTCCTGTGCACGTTTCCCGTTTTTCGACCACGGCCGCCGGAGGAAGCCCTGGTGAGTGCGTGTTAAATCTTGCCTTCCCGCCCCCTCCTCCCCCTCCCGCCCCCTCCCCGTGTGAAAGGGATTTGTTTCTGGAGCTCGGCTCGGGTCCTTTCCCGCCCGCTTCCCGCCCCCCCCCCCCCTGTCCTGTGCCCGTTCCCGCCACCCTCCCTCCCTGTGCTCGTGGTGCTTGTTACTTTTTCTAGTCTTTCACTACTGCGGATAGCTTATTGTCCGATTTCGAATATGTTCACTCCCACATTGTTTCATGTGATGTTTTTCCTCCCTCCCAGCAGAGTTCACTCCTCTGCTTTATCGTCTCTTGGTTCTCTCTTCACCTTTTTCTTTGAGGGATGCTTTTTCGCTCGCCCCACTCATACTTTTAGGAATAGTGTCCCTGTTTACACTGCATTGTACGTCCCTGGCTGCTCTGCGCTGATCTGTCTTGCGTCGTGTTCATTCTGGTGAGTGTTGGCACTGTGGCGGTGGGCCCCCCTTTTCCTTTTGTGGCTCCGTGTGGGTGTTGAAAGTACTGGTGTTGTTGGTCGGGGCCGGAGAGATCCGCGAACCCCCGCCCCTCATGCTGGTGTTGTTTTCGTGCGGCAGATTTATCAGCGGCACCGAGGGAGGGTGACTGGGTCATACTTGTCTTGAGCGCGGAGTGTGCGGCGGTCGGGAGGGTGTGTGACGGAGTGTGAACCCCCCACCCCCAGGGGCCATTTTGGGGTGATGCCTCGGGGAATGCTTTGCCTCGGGAAATGCTTTGCCTCTGCTGACTGCCCCTGAAGTGTTACGCATATCACTAGTGGGGATCCCGAGGGGGGAGCGACGCATTTAGTATTGCTGCTGAGGTCTACAGTGCTTAGAAACGGTACATAAAATATTATATTTGGCCATCGGGGTTCACGGGCAGGCACGATAGGCTGTTTCCACCGCCCGTGCTGGGACGGCTGTTTGCACCGCCCGTGCGGGGACGGAGTGTTTCGCCAGTGGTGGTGGTGTCCTCAGTTTTGGCGTGCCGTTTCTTCCGGTTCGGGTGCCCCCGTCGGGATGGTGGGGGTCGGGGCGGAGGGTCCGCAACCATGCCCGTTTGCTGGCCTGTCGGTTGCCGCTCGGTTGCGTAACATCCTCTGGGTATCCGGTCGTTCTTTTGTCAAACAAAACCATGGACGCGGAAAATATATATTTTGTAAATGGCTTGACAGAGGCCAGGCTACTGTTGGTCGGGGTGCGGTTTCGCGGGAATAATTGCTGCTCTGTAGCGGGGAGATCCAGAGGTGCGCAAGTTTGGTTCGGCCACAGATGCCTGTGCTTAAGAGCTATATTTGATGTGTATTTACATGTGTAAATGTGAACACGCCTGCACTCACCCAAACGGCAACAAATGACAACCCTCTCCTGCGCTTGTGAAAACAAATGCAGGAATGCAAGGGCTCCTGCGCTTGCACAATAGGTAGATATGATAATGCGCTCCTGCGCGTGAGAAATAAAATGTGTGAAGGTGAGCGCTCCTGTGCTCACTCAATTGGCAACAAAGGACAACGCGCTCCTGCAGGTGTGAAAATAAATGCAGGAATGTAAGCGTTCCTACGCTCGACAATATGTAGTATTGACAGCGCGCTCCTGCACGTGTGAAATCAAACTGTAGAGTTGCAAGTGCTCCTGTGCTCATACTGTAGACCCCACTGGTACCGCTGGTCAGTACTCACTGGGCTGCTGCGGTACGCTGGAATCCAAAAGTTTTGAGCAGGCCAGCTTCGCTCGATAACAGGTGAATCCCCGATGGATACCGCGGAACAAGAAGAGAGGCTTGCAGGATAGAAATAGAATAACGCCGGAGAGAGAGGGGCGGCGAAGAAGAGAGGGGAGAGTGAATAGAGGGGAAGAGAGAGAGCGACGGGGAAAAGACTTAGAGAGGGGGGTGAGCAGATGGGAGATCGCGATAGAAACGGAAGAGATTCGGAGGAGTGTAGAGAGAGTGAACAAGCAAGTGAGGGGACGGGTGATCGTGATACAGAGGGCGTGTAACCCTTGGTGCAACGTTTTCAGAATAGCCATGGCCTGGCCTTTCACCTCCCCTTTCTCTGTACTGTAAATCTAGCCTCAGACCAGGACTGACAGTGGCCACCCTATTTCCCATAGTCCATTGAACCAGCCAAGTTCCACAACAGTGCTTTCCCTTCTACTTAAACCTGGCATCTCCAACAAGTGGCTTGTGAGCTACCAGTAGCTCGCCGCCTACCAATGAGTAGTTCTCTTATGTGCAGCCTACTAAACATGAAAGCCTTTGCTTGGTCGACATTTTATTAGTTTGTCAAAATTTAAATGCATATATTTGAGACGAAAATGTGTGTGTTTTCAGAACTGACAGGGTGATGTTTGGAGAAAAAGCATTTACATCTTCAAAATAAATTTAAAGCTGTTATTTAAGTTGGAGAGATGTATCACTCATATTGTTACCCTGGTGCATGGTGACTGCTGCTATGGCTGTTATGCATAAGCAATGTAGATACAATGCAAATTTATAGTGTTTATTTACTTTACTGCTAGCAACCCTGCCTAATGCACTGATGTATTTACTGCTGACAGTCTTTGATGGACTATCACATCACTTATAGTCGCTCGGGATACAATGCCAATAGCTCTAACTTTGGCAAAGGCGAAACCGTTGCATTGTAAATGCTTGTTGAGCCTATCCTACCACCACCCAGAAGAAGTCCATCACCTTCCCCAAACCAATCAGGGGGAGAGGATGATGAGGAAGACGACCAATACAATTTCCCAGTGGACAATGACCCTGATGTTCAGCAGGACACATATGACGACACTGGGGACCAAGGTGGCCAGCAGGTGGTACAAGATCCACAAGGTTTTGGGCCGCGTACATCTCCAACGGAGGATTCTGCAGCATTTAATGCTTTAATCGAACGGGCAGCGGGAAATCATAATGTGGACATGCATGCTGACCCGGTGGAGGAAGATTTCCTGTTTGACACTTTCTCTGTCTCTGAAAGAACAGTTAAAATTCTTCCTATGCTCAAAGGTGTCCTTAAACATGCCCCAGAGATCTTTAAGGAACCAACCAGGGCAAGAGTGGTGAACCCACGTATCGAGAAAAAATACAGGCCAGCACCTGGAGATCCTGCATATATTCGAGGACAGTTGCCTCTAGACTCGTTGGTGGTCGCCAATGCCCGCAAAAGGGCGAACTCCCAAACTACGGGTGAAGCTCCTCCCCCTGACAAGGAGTCGAAAGTGCTTGAGGCATCTGGCAAAAAAGTGGCTGTGAAGGCTGCCAATGTATGGCGTATAGCGAACACACAGGCACTGTTGGCGCGTTACGATAGGGCGCATTACGACACCCTAGAACAGCTCCTTCAACATCTACCTGATGAGTATAAAGAAGCAGCAGAAATGCTCATACAAGAGGGAAAGCTTATATCAAACGCTGCAATAAAATGTGCACTTGATGTGGCTGACACAGCGGCTAGGGGAATTAACACTAGCGTCATGCTGAGGCGACAAGCTTGGCTTCGTATATCTGGATTTAAGCCTGACATCCAAACTACTATCCTCAACCAGCCCGTCAATCCTGACAGACTGTTTGGCCCAGATGTAGACACCACACTTGAAAAGATTAAGAGACAACGAGACTGCGAAGTCCATGGGGGCACTTCAGTCACAACAGTTCAGGGGCGGCACTTTTCGTCGCTCAGGAGCACGTGGTGTTACCAGAGGACACTTGGGTCAACAATCACAATTTTCAAAGGGAAATGCACAATCCTCCTACCCCAAGCAGGGTAGAGGAGGATACAGAGGTAACAGTGCCAAGGGCAGGGGCAGAGGAAACAACAACTCACGTTCCTCTGCCTCCAATAAGCAGCGACTCTGTCACTGCCCCCCGACCATCCAACACCTGTCGGGGGGAGACTCCAGCATTTCCTGCCAGTCTGGACATCCATCACTACAGACAGGTGGGTGCGAAAACTTATCCAATACGGTTACTGTTTGGAGTTAACGTCCACTCCTCCCAACATTCCCCCAAGGCACCGTCCTATGTCGGCAGAGCACTTGCACTTATTGCAGCAGGAAGTCTTGGTGATGCTGCAAAAAGGTGCAATCGAGCTCGTACCAGTGGAAGAGGAAGGCACAGGAGTCTATTCCCTGTACTTCCTCATCCCAAAAAAGGACGGATCCCTCAGACCTATTCTGGATCTACGCCCCCTCAACATATACATACTGTCAGAACATTTTCACATGCTGACACTGCAACAAATTCTACCCCTGCTAAATCAAGGGGACTTCCTAGCAACCTTAGACCTCAAGGATGCTTATTTCCACATCCCACTCCACCCATCCCACAGACGGTACCTCCGGTTCACCATTCAAAACAGGCACTATCAGTTCAAAGTCCTACCCTTCGGGGTAACTACTGCCCCCAGAGTGTTTACAAAGTGTCTGGCGACAGTGGCGGCGCACCTCAGAAGGCAGAACATACACGTCTACCCGTACCTAGACGACTGGCTTGTTCAAGCAAAGTCGGAACAACAGTGCGCCGCGGACATGTCCCACACTATTCAACTCCTGCACAGTCTGGGGTTCTCGCTCAACTACCCAAAGTCGCACCTTCAACCAGCCCATGTGCGGCAGTATCTGGGCGCGACAATAAACACCCTGACTGCTATGGCTCCGCCAAACCCAGCCAGGATCAACAGCATTCAGTCACTGATCCAGAGGTTCAGACCGCAACACTCCCTGCCAGCGAGAGTGTTCATGCAGTTGATAGGCATGATGGCCTCCTGCATTTTCATAGTCCTGCACGCGAGGTTGCACATGCGTCCTCTCCAAGAATGCTTGGCGAATCAGTGGACACAGGCTCGGGGACAACTGACGGACCGAGTGTTGGTGACCGGTCGGGCATACAACTCTCTGCATTGGTGGAATCCACACAACCTTTGCAAGGGACGACCGTTCCAAGAGCCTGTGCCACAGATTATCCTGACAACGGACGCATCTCTCCAAGGGTGGGGAGCTCATGTGCTCCACTACACGGTGCAGGGACTGTGGTCCACACAACAACAGAAGTTGCACATCAACTACCTGGAATTGATGGCAATCTTCATGGCGATGAAGTCCTTCAAAGTACATTTGTGCAACAAAGTCGTGTTGATCCGGACGGACAACATGACAGCCATGTACTACATCCAAAAACAGGGAGGTACTCACTCAACACAGCTGTCTCATCTGGCTCAGAGCATGTGGAAGTGGGCCATTCAGAGGAACATTTTCCTCATGGCGGAACACCTCCCCGGCAAGGACAATCAGATGGCGGATCTGCTCAGCAGATACAGCCATCAAATGCACGAGTGGGAGATACATCCATCAGTACTCCACCCGTACTTCCAGCAGTGGGGTCATCCAGAGATAGACCTGTTTGCCACAAGGGAAAACGCAAAATGCCAAAGCTTTGCCGCCAGGTTCCCTCACCCGGAATCGCAGGGGAATGCGATATGGATGAACTGGTCAGGCAAATTTGCGTACGCTTTTCCCCCAGCGCCTCTCATTCCGCTGGTGGCAAAAAAGCTAAAGCAACACTCAATGACGCTCATCCTGGTTGCTCCAACATGGGCACGCCAACCATGGTACACCACGTTTCTGGAACTTTCCGTGGTACCGCATCAAAGGCTGCATCTCACACCCAGCCTCTTGACGCAGAACCATGGCGACATTCAGCATCCAGATCCGCAACAGCTCAATCTGGCGATCTGGCTCCTGAGGTCTTAGAATTTGGCTACCTCAACCTGCCTCCTGAATGCATGGACATCATCCGGGAGGCAAGGAAGCCCACGACCAGAGCTTGCTATGCTGCAAAATGGAAGCGATTTGTCATTTACTGTACAGACAACAATATCAACCCGCTAGATGCATCCATTCCTAACATCATCTGCTATTTGTTACATCTTTACAAATGCAATCTAGCGTACGCTTCCATTCGGATCCATCTATCCGCCATAGCGGCTTATCTCCAGAATCGGCAGCACCTCTCTGTTTTCAGGGTGCCTGCCATTAAAGCCTTCCTAGAGGGGCTGAAACGAGTCATTCCTCCTAGAACTCCACCAGCTCCTGTGTGGAACCTCAATGTGGTCCTCACTAGGCTGATGGGCCCACCTTTCGAGCCACTGCACTCATGCGAACTTCAGTTTCTAACGTGGAAAGTGGCTTTTCTCGTTGCTATCACGTCGCTCAGACGTGTTAGTGAGCTGCAAGCGCTCACTATCCAAGAGCCATTCATCCAAATACATTCTAACAGGGTGGTGCTCCGCACTAACCCCAAATTCCTTCCAAAGGTGGTGTCACAGTTTCATATCAACCAAACTATTGACCTGCCTGCATTTTTCCAAAACCCACAAACGGTGGCAGAAAGAATGCTTCATACATTAGACGTTAGGAGGGCGCTAATGTACTACATTGACAGAACACAACCCTTTAGGAAGACGCAACAACTTTTTGTTGCCTTCTCCGCACAACACAAAGGCAACCCCATTTCCAAGGCAGGAATAGCCAGATAGATTGTTAAATGCATTCAAATCTGTTATCAAAAGGCTAAACGCACTTTAACAATACCCCCAAGAGCGCACTCCACACGCAAATTGGGGGCCTCCATGGCTTTCCTGGGGAACATTCCTTTAGAAGACATTTGTAGAGCAGCCACATGGTCTACACCACACACATTTACCAAGCATTACTGCGTAGATGTGCATTCCAAACAGCAAGCAGCTGTGGGACAGGCTGTTCTCAAGACACTTTTTCAAGCTTCTGCAGCTGGCACGGGCAACCACCCTTAATGGAGGGACTGCTGTGTATTCTATGCACTAGATATGAATTTAGCAGCCCACATGCCTCGAACTGAATATGCTACTTACCAGTATGCATCTGTTCTTGGCATGTAGGGCTGCTAACATTCATATCGCCCGCCCTCCTCCCCGGTGCCCGTAGCGGCTGCAGACACTCTCTTGCATTCATCATTAGCATGGACATCCTTTACACTATTTCACTCCATCTCTGCCACAATGGCTAAAAACAATCTGGGGATGGAGCCGATGCCCATGCGCACTGTAGTCCAGGGGAGGAGCCACCTATCTCGTGATACTTCGAAGACTATTCCAGGACAACAATGTGCAATCATCCGGACCCAACACTAGGCGGCGATCTATGCACTAGATATGAATGTTAGCAGCCCTACATGCCAAGAACAGATGCATACTGGTAAGTAGCATATTCATTACCTGGGTTGAGAATTTCAAGGTTCATTACCTAAGAGACTGACTGAGTTACGAAGAATTTAAGAGGCTATACATAAGTCTGGGAGAAAGTTGCTGCTCGCAAGATTTAAAGTTGATATAGTGCCTAGAGGAAATGGCATTGCTATTTTGGCTACAATAGAAGGGATTGTGAAAAGAAATGCGATACTTAACATGCCCAGTTTAGATTCCGGATTGCTAATCGGTGTCGGTCTACATAACTATGGAAAGGAGTTCTGTCCGGGTATACTAGTTGTAACTATCTCGTAAAGACATTCTGCAAGCCTGCCATTTGTTTCTGCCTTCCTGGTCTATTTCAGAAACTTCTAATTAAAAGAAATTACAAATATCTTTCTGGATCTCACATTTGAAGCAAAGTGGGCCTTATTTTAGTTTTTTCCTAATGTCACAATAGTGTACTTGATTGTGTTAGACTATGGAGTTTCTGAAGCTTTTTGGTTAATTATCAAGTTTTCAATAACCCAGAGTATTGGTATGTAAGAGATGTTGTTCAAAAGACTGGCTGAGGTGGATTAAAAAAAGTTCAAGGCCACATTAAGTAATAGTTGAAGGGGCATGGACAACGACTTTGCTGAGATCGCGGGTAGAAATAGTTGTGAGGGGTATTCCAGTGTTTGAAGTCCAGATATTTGGAGCAGAAAGTGAAATGTGTGCAGTAAAATACCAGTGTTGGAATTATAAATGTTGTATTACTATTTTATTTGTACATCAATCAATTCTCACCCAGTGAAACCACAACTGGTGTAAAGATCTATAAGTCTTTGTAGACTACTGCAAAAAAATGGACGTTTATAGATCTGATTGTGCTGCCCAGTCAACCATCTTGGTCCAAGGTTTTGCATGTGCCCCTTCAGAACCTTCTTACGTTAATTTCCTTAATCCTCCGAGCCTGTATTGCTGTTTATTTTACTTTTGGAACTTTCTTGTATGCAAAAGACACCTTTGGAGCATGTTGCAATCTCTCGTCTTCAGTTCATTTTTGTGTATAAGTATGTGTGGT
This sequence comes from Lissotriton helveticus, assembly GCF_964261635.1. Lineage (NCBI taxonomy): Eukaryota > Metazoa > Chordata > Amphibia > Caudata > Salamandridae > Lissotriton > Lissotriton helveticus. Next base: position 790,291,022 of record NC_136073.1, read on the forward strand.
CAATCTCCAGCAAAGCATTCATCTTGTGGCCTTCCTGCATGGAATCTTTCTTACAGTAATTGTTTCAAATATTGATCATATACAGGAAATCCTTGGTACATTCAATACCTAGCAGTTTTATAACCTGTCCGTATCCACCTTGAGGATGTTTAAGCTGGAATAATGAGTTGTAGAGTCCTAAACTGCTCTTTCATAGACCCTTTTCAGATACTAAAACTGCATGTTTGGTGAAGAAGAATTTGTATTACCTTCAGCTCATGCTCTATTTTTGCCCTCATCTGGATGGGTTTCTTACAAGATGATTAAAAATGTATTCAAGACAACTCCTGAAGGTTTTTGTCTCCTAACCATCCCACACCTCCCCTCCATCACCAATGGGTAATGTGTTGCAGTATTTACTGGCTTTCACCTGAGATAGTTTCCTCCTGTGTTTTGCTCCACCTTTGTTTCCCCTAGGTTATCTTTAACAATAACCAGAATGTTGACATCTCTGCCACCTAATAAAATATTTGTAAGTTATTATTTAGACTTTTTTCTTCAACCGAGATAACTGCATAATATGAGATGAAGAAACAGCATAGGTTTTGCAGCGTGAATCTTTCTGGATTCACTATGCTGTGCATATTCCGCAATCTGGTGGTTGGGTCCGGAATCGTAGTCTTTTTTCTCTTTTTTTTTGGTTTGTCGTCCCACCATTTGGTGTCCCTTCGGTGACGTCGGCGTGCTACCGGCGGAATCTACCACCCTTGGGCGCCATCTTCAGATTCTTTTTTCCGCCGTTGGGTCTGGATCGTCGCGTGAAGCTCCAGAAGTTTTGGAGGAGAAAAGGAGGAAATACAGCATCTCTTCAACGGTGAAGACCTGAGAAGATCGAGAGAAGAGGACCATTAGAGAAGAGACGACGAAGAAAGGAGAGAACTTTGAAATCTTCGACGTCCTTGGAGGAATGCGCACACAGGGGGGCCCCTGAGCGCAGGGATGTACAAGACGCCCTTTAAATTCTGCAAGAACTGCCACCACAAGTTCGCACAGAAAGACCAGCACCCAGTCTGCAACCTCTGCCTGCCAATCGACCACGAGAGCAGAGACTGCAACGCCTGCTCCGTCTTCAAGCCGAAGACACTCCGAGTTCGAGAGACAGAGGACGGCTCACCACACGAAGCAGGGCAAGGGCCAAGCCCCGACGCTTTATGAACTTGGCCTCTCCACCGACGACTAGGACAACATCTCCGAAGACCCAGATGACTTCACGGTCGCTGAGACCGATGAGAAAACGCCTGATAAGGTAGGAGAGTCTACGACCCCAAAAACTCCCACAGGGCCTCAAACCTGAGGCAGACTCCCGAAAGTCTGAGCCCAGAGCCTCGAAAGGAGAACCGGCGCCGAGCAAATCGACGACCGAAGCTGCATCCTCCGAAAAAGAGCCCAGCGGATCCTCCGAGAAGGACTCCCAGAGGCCGAAGACCAGCGAAAAGCAAAGGTCATCGAAGCAAGCCCCCGAAAGAGGGACTTCGAGTTCGACTTCGAAAGAAAAGGAGCCGAAGAAAGTTGTTCGATGACGCCGCCGAAAAGAGCGGCCGAAACGCTAGACGACTAGCAGGCCGCAGAGATGCAGAGAAAGAGAAGAAGGCTCAAGGCCGAAATGGAGAACATCCTTCAGAGAAAGAAAGACTTCGATGAAAAAATTAGAAGTTACAAGATCCCCTCGAAGTCGGCACCGACCGTCGCTGAGGTACAGGAGCTCGAGGGGTTCGATGTCGAAGAGCCACCGAAAGCTCCGGAACCCTCTGAGCACGAAGAGGAGGAAGACCTCTACTACACAGAAGGGGATTACGGGGAGCAGCAGTCAAGCTACGGCTCAGGTTCCTCGACGGCCCAAGACCAGGAATGGCAGGACATCGAGGCCGAAAACCCGGAGGAGGCGTTGGAAACATACCCCTCGAGGCCTTCGCCACCGGATGACATTGAGGCATACAATGAGGTGGTCAGAAAGGCGGCAGCAGCTTATGGAGTTAAGCTGGAAGAGGAGAAGCCAAAAGCAGACTTCCTGCTTGAGACATTGCTCCCCATACAGACAAGAAGCCAGTTCTTGCCCATGCTCAAGAGTATTACAGACCAGGGGAAGTAAGCCTTCAAGGACCTGGCTACATGCAGATCAGTAACGCCGAGGACGGAGAAGAAATACAAATTCTCCTCCCAAGACCCAGCTTACATCAAGGGATCCGTCACAGCAGATTCTATAATCGCTGCAACGGCCAGGAAAAGGGCAAACGTCCCAACAACGTCTGGACCCCCACCTGACAAAGAAAGCAGGAGGATGGATCTAACTGGCAGGAAGATTGAGAGGAACGCCGCAACGCACTGGCGGATGGCGAACTCCAACGCCCTCCTGAATAGACATCAATACCAGCACTGGAATGAGATGGGACAGTTGCTCAAGCACCTCTCGGAACAATACCGTGAGAGGGCATCACACCTTGTGGAAGAGGGGAAGAACATCGCCAACTCGTGCCTGAAGACAGCCTTGGATGGGGCAGAAACATCCATCAGACTGATGGCTATAGGCATCACAGAGAGAAGGCAAGCCTGGCTCAGGATCTCAGGCTTCAAGGCTGAGGTTCAGAACAACATCCTGAACACACCCTTCAACGGTGAAACACTATTCGGAGCCCTAGTTGATGAGAAGCTCACCCAACTGAAGGACAACGACACGGCAAGGTCCATGGGGGCCCTGCAGTTCAGGGGAATGAGAAGGGGCACCCCTACACGGAGGCTGAACGGCAGAGGTGGAAGCCAGCGAGGAGATTCTCACCAGAGTTTCCACCAGGGGCAACAGAGTGACAACCAAGGCCACCAGTGCCAGCAGAGGCAAAGCTGGAACTACCAAAGCAGGGGCCAGTCCTTTCGGTCAAGAGGAAATGGACGGGGCCCAGAGAAGGAGAGGCGGTGAACAACCCCCCTCTAAGTGACTTCACACGGAAGAAGGTGCTCACCCACCCAAACCCTCCGGGGGAGGAGAACGGAAAAACAAAGAGGAGGCTACACGGACAAGACACAAAGGAACATGTGACGCCGGTAGGAGGAAGATTGAGATTTTTTCTCCAGGAGTGGAGAAAAATAACAGACAAGTGGATACTCAATATTATGCAGTTCGGATACTGCATAGAGTTGGAAAAGAGACCACCAAACAGAAAACCAAACAAAAGACAGCACTCTGGAAGAGCTGCAACTACTGCAAGAGGAAGCTCAAGAACTCCTCCTCAAAGCGGCCATCGAACGAGTTCCTTTCAAAGAACGGAACAAGGGAGTGTACTCAAACTACTTCCTGGTGCCAAAAGTGGATGAAAGTCTAATACCCATCTGGACCTACGGTTCCTAAACAAATAAGTCAAAACTCAAAAATTAAAAATGACGTCCCTACAAGAGGTCATCCCACAGATAAAGGCCGGGGACGACTTGTCCACCATAGACCTCAAACATGCGTACCTGCACATCCCCATGAACAGGCAGCACAAGCACATGCTAAGGTTCACAGTAAACAAGGATCACTACCAATTCACGACCCTGGCATTCAGCCTAAAGTCCGCACCAAGGGTGTTCACCAAATGCCTCGCGGCAGAGGCCGCACACCTAAGAAGAAAGGGGATACACGTGTACCCCTACCTCGACGACTGGCTAGTAAAGGCAAGCTGTTACAGGACATGCAAAGAGCATGCAGAACAGGTGACAAGAACGCTAGCAAGCCTGGGTTTCTCCATACACTGGGGCAAATGCTTGATGGAACCAGAGCAAGTGAAGATCTTCCTGGGAGCCCAGATCGACACTGTCCAATGCATGGTCTTACCAAGCGAAAAGAGAACGCTCAGCCTACTGAGGGAGAAACGTCACTACCAGAAGGGGCGCGAGCTCTGACAGTGAGGACTGTGAGCAAGATCTTGGGGATGATGGCATCATGCATACACCTGGTCCCCAATGTACGCCTACAAATGAGACCACTCCAAGAGTGGCTGCAACAGCAATGGTCACAAGCTACAGGAAGTTGGGAGGATCTAGTGGTTGTAACGCACAGGGTGCAGGAAGAGATAAGGTGGTGGACCAAGGAGAGAATAACCGAAGGGAAACCTCTAACACCACCGGACCCAACAGTGACCATCACCACAGACGCATCCCAGAAGGGGTGGGGCGCACACATGAACAGGCTTAAAGTGAGGGGTCTGTGGAGCCCTACAGATGCAGTCAGGCACATCAATTACCTGGAACTGAAAACTGTGTTGCTAGCCCTCAAGGCGTTTTAGAAACACCTGTACAACCAGAAGGTGCTAATACAAACAGACAACACCACAACGATGTTTTACATAAACAAACAGGGGGGAACTCAATCGTTCCCTCTGTCAGGCTTGGCACAGGAGATCTGGAAATGGGCTATACCACTAAAAATAGACCTGCTAGCCATACACCTGCCAGGGAAGGACAATATAGAAGCGGATTGGCTCAGCAGGCAGACTTTAGCGTCCCACGAGTGGGAACTCAACAGTCAGGAAACAGACTATTCAGGAAATGGGGCATGCCAACAATAGACCTATTTGCAACACACCGGAATGCAAAATGCCAATACTTTGCATCCAGGCAACCAGAGGCACTGTCCCAGGGGAATGCCCTATGGATAAGCTGGTCAAAAACATTTGCCTATGCTTTTCCCCCCGATACCTCTGATCCCCAGGGTTCTCAACAAATGCATGAAGAGCAACATGACGCTCATCCTTGTGGCACCACAATGGGCCAGACAGACCTGGTATTCTCAGATAATGGAGATTGCGCAGGGGCCACCCCACAAGTTCTCAAAGAAGAGACCTACTCTCCATGGAAAACTGAGAAGTTCTACACCCAGAGCCAGAGAGCCTCCACCTCTCAGCCTGGCTCCTGAGGACTTAGAATTCGCACACCTAAAACTACCAGAGAGCACCCTGCGGGTGCTGCGAGAGGCAAGAAGGCCCAGCGCACGCAAGTGCTATGGGGAAAAATGGAAAAGATTCACTCAACGGTGTTGCAAGAAACAGCTCCATAGGAAATTGATCAAGGAATCCACGGTGCTAAGGTACCTCACGCACCTAATTAAGGCTAAGCTAAGCTCATCCTCGCTGAGGGTGCACCTGGCAGCGATTGTGGCATACACAAGAGGAGAAACAGGGAGAAGCTTCTTTACATCCCAAGTCGTAAAAAGATTCCTAGAAGGAGCTTAAAGAATAGCGCCGCCAAAGAGAATGCCGCCACCGACTTGGAACCTAAATGTGGTACTGACGGAGCTCATGAAAGCACCTTTCGAACCCATCCACAAAGCATCACTGCAAATGTTAACGATGAAGACGGCCTTTCTGGTAGCAATCACCTCGCTACGAAGGGTGAGCGAACTGCAGGCACTCACACTGCAGGAACCCTACATCCAGATACACAGTGACAGGGTTGTGATGAGAACAGACCCACACTTCATGCCAAAGGTGGTGTCAAGGTTCCACATGAATCAGCGTATTCAAATCCCTAGCTTCTTCCAAAACCCCACTACAAGTGCTGAGAGGTCGCTCCACACCCTAGACGCAAGAAGGGCTGTGATGCACTACATCGAGAGAACGAAGGAACACAGGAAAACAAAACAGTTCTTCGTATCCTTCGCAAACAGTTACATGGGCAAACCAGTGACTAAAAACACCATAGCTCGATGGATCGCACAGACAATACAATTCTGCCACAAACAAGCTGACCATGAGCTAAAAGGAGGGGCACAGGCCCACTCCACCAGGAAGAAAGGAGCAACAATTGCCTTTCTGGCCAACACATCAATTCAGGACATATGCCTGGCGGCAACATGGGCTTCAGTGCACACTTTCACTAAGCACTATTGTGTGGATGTACAGATGAACAAAGAAGCACAAATAGGACAAAAGGTGCTTCAACATATATTCAACAACCAACGCTCATCTTCCACCCAACCGCCACAAAAGTAATGAAAACCGCTACAAAATCTATGCACAGCATAGTGAATCCAGAAAGATTCACGCTGCAAAACGAATAGTTTCTTACCGGTCGGTGTAGTTTTGCAGCTTGAAGATCTTTCTGGATTCACTAGCGAACCCACCCGCCTCCGCCAGAAAAATGAGGCTGGAGAAGAAGGTGGAAACACATAGGAAAGAAAGCAAGTTGAAGCTTACAAGATACGTGAAAAGATACGTGGAAAGAATTACGTTGAACAAACGATTAACAAACATAGCCATGGATTCACTACAGAGACAAAAAAAAAAGACAGAAAAAAGAATCCGAAGATGGTGCCCAAGGTTGGTAACTTTCGCCGGAAGCTCGCCGACGTCACCGAAGGGACACCAAATGGTGGGACGCGACGCCCACCTGGGCTATGACAAAAAAAAAGAGAAAAAAAGACTACGATTCCGGACCCAACCACCAGATTGCGGAATATGCACAGCATAGTGAATCCAGAAAGATCTTCAAGCTGCAAAACTACATCGACAGGTAAGAAACTATTCGTTTTGCCTTTCTCTTTTATCCAGATTGAAGTCTCTGACTGAACTGATGCACAGATTGCTAGCGTGCTGGCTGGTACAGTCAAGCCTGCCACCACAGGCGGGCGTCTGACCCCCTAGGAGGTGATCGCTCTTCTGAGTGGTCAGGACAATGTCTGCTCTGGCCTGAGGTGTTTACACCTCCTCCAAACAAAATAGCTAGCAATCAGTTTACCAAGGCCGGAGGCTTCAATGCCTTTGTCACCTTTGATATGCGACCCTGGTATCCCCAAACCTGGGAAATGCCACCCCCTGCCCTGAGGCCCATTTGGCACCAGGAGAAGCGGGAAATAAGTATGCAAAGTAGGTGTGAAGCACACGCCTAAGGTGAGCTGCCTGATGTCCCCAACTATAGGAAAATTCCACCATCTTGGTGATGGCAGAATTTAGGAAACTGGGATAAGGTTATGCCCACATCCCACAGGAAGTGGTCATATTGGTGTAGTGACCCCAAGGATAGGTAGCCAATCTGCTACTACTCTCCACTCATGCCCCTGAATTTAGTATTTAGTGGGCTCCCAGAATCTAGGACTTCAGATTCCACTGACTACAAAGATTACAACACTAGAGCGCCATTCCCCACAACAACTAAAGACTGCTGTGGACATTTGGTGCCAAACTCTGCCTGCTGTATTGAAACTAGGCAGTTGCAAAGACCAGTCCTACAGCTGTGCATCCTCTACAAGCCTCGGAGTATTCCAGCACTTCGTCAAGCAGAAAGCACCTCCTTTGGGTTAGAGGATCTACTCTTTGCCAGGCACCGACAGCAACGTCTGGCTTAAAGAAGCTGCTGTCCACTGGGCCTACTCGGCAGTAGCTGCCCAGGAGGTCGGTGCACTCAAGGAGGTCAGATCCATCTATCTCCCAAGCTTGAAGATACCATGTGAGAAGTTGGCCTGATATATAATGTTCACTATTCTAGTGAACACTTTGTATCAGTCCAAACAACCCTTATTGATGTCTGGTTGTAAGTCAACCTGATAGACCAGCTATCCTAGTAGCATGGACACGTGCAGTCTTTAGGCTAAACTCTAGAGGGCGTGTTAAGCCAGCTGTTTTACCATCACATTTACCCCTTGAACACCAAGTGAAAGGACACCCCACAAGTTGTTATGAAAATAAACAGATATTTATTTATAACAAGTCTACCCTGAACTCTTTATGAGTCAGGGAGCTAAGCACACAACAAAACTCTTACGAAAATACTTTAAGTCGCACAATTTACACAAATGCCTGAGGGGCACGAAAAACCATATACTAAACAAGTGGAATGCGAAATTACTAGCAGGTAAGTACTATTCTCATAGACTTTAGAATCGCTAGGGCTAATCCCCTGAACCTTTAGATTGCAAGTGGGAGGCCTAGGGACGTCGTGTGCAGAGTGGGAACTCTCACGCGTAAGGCGGGAAAAAGTCTATGGAGGCTAGTAAAAGCAAAGTTAGTGTTCTCGGGCGAACCCGACTAAGTAGAGCTGAAACGACAGTGGATCCTGACACTTAGATAGTAAGACTATGCTGGAGCACCGAAATGCTCAGGTTACCTAGCCCAGGGGCTGCGGCTGCATAGGGCTGAAAAGACGTCGGAGATCCTCGTTGCAGTCTATGGAGCCTGAAGAAAGAAGTTGCTGGCAGGCGACCAGTGAAGAAGTTCGTGGTGATCCAAGCCTGGATCAGTGAAGATGGATACCTGTAAGCAGAGGGGACCAAGTTCTGAATCACTAGCCAGTGATTAGATGGGCACCAGGATGGCACCGGGCAAAGTCACCTCGACCAGGTAAGTGGGCGACGCTGGGCTCTGCAGTCTCTCGGACCAGGAGGCGTTGTCGGCGACCAGGATGGAGGGGCGAGCTGTCCCACGGAGGTATCTGCTGTAGACGTCGCTGGACCCGGGATTGGGGCAACAAGTCTTGGCAAATGCAAGCCCACGCGGTGGACTTAAAATGGCGTCTGAAGTGGACCAGGAGGGTCCAGGGTACTTCTCTGATGGAGGGAAGCAAGGGCCAGTCTGGAGCAACCAGACCAGCGGTGTTGTCGTCTAAGTTCGTCGTCAGGAGGGCCACTAGCCAACGGGCAAGTGACCTGGACAACGCGGTGAGCAGCAAAGAGCAGAAGGGCCCCACGCAGATCTCGTGGATGCAAGGGGGCTGGACTTCGGTGCTGGAGCTGCTCAGGGTTGGGGCTTCTCTTACCCCAAAGCACTCGGTTGAGGGTCACTCGGGAGTCGTGCTGGTCAAGCGTCGTGCAGTCTTGGAAGATGGCCGGTCCCTCGAGGTCTCGTCACACCCACGAATCACAGCTGGGCTGATGATGTAGGTAGAGGTCAGAGGTGCCAGGGAAGCCGGTTTTCGTCGAGCTGGGCAGTCTTGATCCGGTGAGGAGACTTACAGCAGACCGCGATGCTTGGTTGGTGCCTGCTGCTGCAGGGTGACTACTCCTTAGTCACAAGGGAGAAATCTTAGGAAGAAGTCTTGAGTTCCTTTCGTGGAAAGTAGTTTCAGGATTCAAAGATGATCTAATTTGGAAAGGGGCCTGCTCCTACCTTTATCCTGCAAAAGGGGGCTGGCACGCGACTAAGTCCTGCCCTATGGGTGGGACTTGGAGGGGGGTGGTTACACCCCTCTCCTTTGGCGGGCTTTCCCCAGATCAGGGGCTGGAGTGCCCCTGGAACTGGTTCAAGCCGGCCTATGCACAGTGAGCACCGGGGTGCCACTTGCAGTCACCTTCCTCTAAAGCCCTGCCTACCTAGGATACACAAAATCCTGTCTGGGACGGTGCTGGCACCGCCCCTGGCAGGAAACCCTTTGTCCTTGCCTCCTGCGCTGGGAGGACTCCCAGCAGCAGGAGGGCAGACTTGTCTCGGTGGCAGCATCCATCTTGTGGAGCTGAGGCTATGTCTGACTTTAACCGGGGTTACAGGTTACATACATGTCGTGTCCCTCTGGAAGGGTGGAATGCTAACCCAGTCGCCAGAATTGGCGAGGGGTTAGTATTCCAATTCGTATGACACCTTACTCGACATGTTTTGATAAAGCGATACCAGAGTTGGCATATAACCGCGAGGATTATAATGCACTTAAGAGTATATGGTATGCGATATCATGGAAATGGCTAAGGGATAGATCCCGAAAGCCGCAGACAGGCTCAGCTCATGCCAGAGCACCATCTCACACGATTCCAAGCACTCTGCCTTCAGGATTGATAAGGCCTGCCATAGGAGTGACTGATAGGAATATATGTGTCCATTTTTAGGGTTAGATATAGGAATACTATATCTAAAGCAAAGGGTGATTACACCACCTTGCCCCAGCTGTCGTGCAGCCAGTTGTGTCAGATTTGGATGGCCAGCCAGCCAGGGGTGGCATAATACATGCTGCAGCCCCTGGTAGGCCCTGGGTACACCTATGCCCTGGGTACCTAAGGTACCCTGTACAGGGACTGATAAGGTGACTCAGTATCCAATTAGATATGTACCTAAGGTACGTGGAATCCATTTTACAGAGAGAGCAGTGGGACTGGGGTCCTGAATAGCAGGGCCCCAGGTCAACTAAGTCAGAAAACCAGCAAAACACCAGGCAAAAAGTTGGGGGCAACCATAGTCAGTGATCTACCTTCCTACATACCAGGACCTTCATGAACCCTATAGCACCAATACCCGAGCTTCCGGACTCTTGCCATGACCAAAGCTTGTTTAAAGTCCAGTCCAGACTCCAACAACCTCACCAACCTGCAGAAGAGGGACATCCGCACCTCCAGAGGCCAGCACTGAGACTGGCTCAGCAGTTCTGTTTTTATCCCCATTGTTGGTCCTGACTGACGGTAGTGAGTGCCTTGATGCATGAGAGCCAGCCAACTACAATCCCTCTCCACCAGAGTTGCCTGGCCCAGGCCTAAGGAAACCAACTGCTCTCCTGTACCCCAAGACCATGAGCCTCCCCCCCCCTCCCCCTTCACCGGTTGGGAGCTCCTGCACTTGTCCCCAAGTCCCCCTTTGCAACCTACTTCTAAGTGGCCCCACTGCTTTCTGTGGCATAGCTCGCAAGGCTGCGAACCCAACAGCATCTCTTCACCCAGACTCAACAGAGCAAATCTGACTGATCTATCTGCTGGTGGAACTTTGGTCCTTGCACCTCTACCACCTCATGACCTACAAGGGTCACATGGAAAAGTATTGCAAGTATATGTATGCATTGAATGTTATTTCTCCCATAGGAAAGCATTACGCAAAAAACACTTTTGGTTAACATTGCTAAAACTGTTAAGTATATTATGAATAAGTACTTGCCTGTTTATGAAGTTCTTGGTTTCAAGTTGTATGTAAAAATACCTGTTTTTCTAAATTATTGTGGAGCTCTTTTATGAGTGTATGCATCATTTATTGACTGTGTGCAACGAATGCCTGACACTCTTCTCTGATAAGCTTTAGGCTGCTTGACCACAGTACCCTAGAATGAGCTCCTTGGGATTGCTAGAGCAAGCCCCTGCCCACTCATAAGGGATACCTGGACTCTTTAGATAGTATACTTCCTTTTTGGTATACTATATAAAGAGGCAGTTTCCTACATCTACCATAACCAGACTATTGACGACCATTCTACCTACAATATTGTAGGTGGTGTTATAGTGCGTCCTTGTCAGTACTGCCTGTGCTCTTTCCGGTAGATACCTTAACTCTTGTGTCCTATCAATCAGTTTTCCATTCTCATGTAAGAGTTTCTGAAAATATTTTTAAAATTGAGTCTTGGGAGCGAAGAGACATGGTACTTGAATAGATTTCTTCGGGGCTTATAAACTCTACCCCTTTCCTCACAAGAGCCGAGAAGGAAAGTGGCACATGGCAGACTTCATCCCCTGCACACATCTAATCTACCAATGCTACATAAAACTATGCAAGTTGTTTCTGTACCTATTTCTAAAGACTTGATACGAGGCCAGATCCAAGTCCTTTGACTCAGCAAATCTGGCATTCTTTAGCCTCAACCTAGTGTACCGCTCTTAGAATGACATTGCCTCCTTTTCCCAAAATCCAGTCACACAAGGTTTAAGATGTTAGTAATAATTTTACCCTCCCTGAAAGGATAAGGTTTATCAGCATGCTAAAGAGTAGGGTTAGAATGGTGCAGAGAAAGCTGCTACGTAGGATGAATTAGTGGTTCTCCAGTATTAGGGGTGTCTTTCATAGATTCACATGCTTGAATATTCCCCGTCGTCGAAGTGGGAGTCCCACGGTAAATAAAATAGCAATAATGCTAAATATATATAAATATATTTATTATAATACAAGAAAAAGAAGGAAATACACTGAAATCCTCTAAAAACGATTACTACATAGGAATGCAAGTCAAAGAGAAAAACCATTTGCAACACATTAGTGTCATTATGTTAGTCCAAACTGCAGCCAATCAGGCGCCAGCACCCTCTAGAACCTTCTCCTCAGAAGCTCAAGCCCTCAGATTTTCTACCGCACGTCGTGTGAAGGGAGTCTCCCTGAGCTCTGCTCAGTTTTCTTCTCTTTACCTCTACTTCCAGAAATTTCTTCAACATGTCAAGTAAGAAGTCTTTATTTAGACCCTGCTCTTCTTGTGGGAAGCTGCGCCTTTTTGAAAAGGACCCCCCACCAGAAGTGTATTTATTGTTTATATCCGGATCATGAGGCTGCCAACTGCAAGTTCTGTAGAACTTTTTCTACTAAAACTCTGAAGGACAGGGAAGGCCGTCTTCTCCTTTGGCTGCAGCGTCTTAAGGACAAGGACTCTGTGGTGTCCGACGCAGAAAGTTTACATTCTGGTTTCTCTTCAGCAGCCTCTAAGCGTGGTAGTGTTCAGGAGGTTCCTTCTCCTTTCCTCAAGAAACCTAAACTGGCTTTGTCTGTGGCTCCTGTGATGACTTCTGCCACTCCTACCACCTCTACGCCCACGAGACCTGGCTCTCAGGCGTCTTTGGCTGCCTCTCGAGGTGTTTTCACACCTCTCAAAGTCCCGCCGTCGACGGGAGCGTCGACGAGCGCTCCGACGAGAGCAGCTTTGCCTGCATCTTCGACGACTACGCTGACTACCACATCAGCATTCTCATCGTCGACGACGGTTTCGTCGACAGCCTCGACGTCGACGAGGGTTTCGTTGTCTAAACCTGTCCCGTCGACGATTCCCATCTCGTCGACGAAGAAGAGTCCTCGTCGGCGAAAGACCCGAAAACATTGTCGTCGTCGACTAAAGCCTCGTCGACGAAGCCACCGTCGACCAAGATCTCGTCGACGAAAAAGAGCTCGTCGACTAAGACAGGCCCGTCGACTAAGACTCCGTCTATGGAGTCGGTACCAGCATCGACGATCACCCCGTCGACGTCTTCATCTACAGTGGATCGCCAGTCGACGGTGATACCGTCGACGACCCCGTCGACGGCCACTCCGTCGACGAAGGATTCTTCAAGATTACTGTTGACAAAATCAGCCTCGTCGACGCTAACGGCTCCGTCAACGGCGGCACTGATTTAATTTGCATCATTGCATCATTTGCATCAGTTTCGGTTCGGACGTTAAAGTCATTCTTGGGAATGGCACTGATCCCAAATTGCAGGTTGCGCACCCGTCCTATTCAGGAAGAACTGGATTTACAGTGGCGTCAGGTCTCCGGGTCCTTCAACGACCTAATTGCCGTCACCGCCCGCATGAAAATGAGCCTGTTTTGGTGGGCGCAGCCCGCGAATCTGGAAATGGGTGTGTCCTTCTTTGATCATGTTCCAGACCGGACGCTGACCACGGACGCCTCCTGGAGGGGTGGGGCGCTAATCTCCAGGGCCTCTCCATCAAGGGCAAGTGGTCGCCGACGCAGCGCACGTGGCATATCAACAGGCTAGAATTGATGGCGATCTTTCTAGCGCTCAAATCCTTCCTACCAGTTGGTCACGGGGAGTCAGTGCTAATCCAAACGGACAACACCACCAGTATGCACTACGTGCACAAGCAAGGCGGAGCCAGGTCTCCACTTCTGTCCCGCTTGGCCCAGTCAATCTGGGATTGGGCTCTCCGCCATCGCATCACCTTGACGGCTGTACACCTTCCGGGTGTGTCCAACCTCCTGGCGGACTCTTTGAGCAGGTCCACTTCCTCAACACACGAATGGGAACTGCACCAACCGACTCTGGATCTTGTGTTCCGCCAATGGGGTCACCCAGATCTGGATCTCTTTGCAACACCGGAGAATCGGAAATGCCCGTCTTATGCAAGTTGGCATCCCCACCCCGGGTCCTGCGGGAATGCCCATTTGATCAACTGGTGCGATCTATTCGCTTACGCTTTTCCACCGCTCCCATTAATACAGCGGGTACTGTGGAAGATGCAGAGGCAGCCCTGCCACATTCTGTTGATCGCACCTCGTTGGCCCAGACGGGCATGGTTTACGGAACTGCTTCTGATGTCCCAGTGCGAGTCCATTCCTCTACCTCCTCGTCCGAACCTACTAACTATGGACAAGGGCCTAGTGTGTCATCCAGATCCCTCAACGCTTCAATTGTGGGCATGGAACCTGAGCACCTTGAGTTTGTGGACTTGAACATATCCCAGGAGTGCAGAGACATTCTAGCTCAAGCCAGAGCTCCGTCTACCATTAAGACTTACAAACTTTAATGGAAGCGGTTCTGTCATTGGTGCGTTTCAGCCAATATCCATCCCATCCATTCCACTCCTGAGCAGCTCCTTCCATTCTTTTTAAGCCTCGCTCAGTCAGGACTCTCTCATTCTACGCTGAGAGTTTTCTTAGCTGCAATATCTCGTTTCCGACATGATGGCTCTTCATCCCTCTGTTCGTCGCGAGTTATACGTCAATTTTTCAAAGGGCTCTTCCGCAAGTTTCCACCTGTGCGTCGCCCTCCGCCAGCTTGGCACCTCAATGTGGTATTAGCTCAACTTATGAAGTCACCATTTGAGCCTATCCATAAGGCCGATATAAAATTCATCACCTGGAAAGTTGCACTTCTTCTGGCTTTGACCTCATCTCGTCGCGTGAGCGACCTTCACGCTTTCACTGTCAAGCCGCCTTATCTTCAGTTCAAACCTAACGGAGTGGCACTGCGTACCAACCCTTCTTTCTTACCTAAAGTACCTACAGATTTTCATTTGAGTGAGGCTGTGTTCCTTAAGACTTTCTTTCCGGACCCAAAATCTCCGGCGGAGCAGCGCCTACATTCTTTGGACATCAAGCGATGTCTTAAATTTTACATTGCAAGAACTGCTCTTTTCCGCAAGTCCGACCAACTATTCATTGCTTACGGACGATTGCGCAGAGGACATCCAGTTTCCAAGCCGACAATTGCCCGGTGGCTTTCCTCAGCCATTGCCTTCTGCCACCAACAAGCGGGCATACCATTGCAGTCTTCAGTGAGGGCTCATTCTACGAGGGCGATGTCTTCATCCATCGCCTTGTTTGCTGGTGTGCCACTTCATCAGATTTGCTGTGCAGCGACATGGTCCAGCAGGCACACCTTCACCAAACATTACTGTTTGGATGCCATCAATGAAGCGGATACCGCAGTGGGGCAGGCAGTGCTTCGCCATCTTTTTCAGTAAGGTGAGCCTCTGTTCCCTCCTCCTTATTGTTTCCTGTGATTGCTTTGATGTTATATGACATTATTATTATTATAGTACTGTCTTGATATATTC
This sequence comes from Lissotriton helveticus, assembly GCF_964261635.1. NCBI lineage: Eukaryota > Metazoa > Chordata > Amphibia > Caudata > Salamandridae > Lissotriton > Lissotriton helveticus. Next base: position 790,306,243 of record NC_136073.1, read on the forward strand.
TTCATATGCTTAGCAATCTCAGTTCTAGGAGGTTACTGCTTTCTATTCTATTCAAGCATGTGAATCTATGAAAGACACCCCTAATACTGGTGAAGAACAATTGTTACCTGTAAACAGGTGGTTCTCCAGTATTGGTGTCTTTCATAGATTCACATGCGACCCACCCTCCTCCCCTCAGAGGCTCTCTCCTCCTCATGCGCTCTTGGTTACTTTGTGCTACGAAAATCTGAGGGCTTGAGCTTCTGAGGAGAAGGTTCTAGAGGGTGCTGGCGCCTAATTGGCTGCAGTTTGGACTAACATAATGACACTAATGTGTTGCAAATGGTTTTTCTCTTTGCCTTGCATTCCTATGTAGGAATCGTTTTTAGAGGATTTCAGGGTATTTCCTTTTTCTTGTATTATAATTATATATATTTAGCATTATTGCTATTTTATTTACCGTGGGACTCCCACTTCGACGACGGGGAATATTCAAGCATGTGAATCTATGAAAGACACCAATACTGGAGAACCACCTGTTTACAGGTAAGTAACAATTGTTCTTCTGAAGGTTGGACCTGCTTACCTGCGCCTCCTACAGAATCTCGACTAGATGGTATTGCAGTTTCCTTTCACCTGTACAGATTTCCTGGTGAAGTGAAGAGTATATTTTAAAGCCCCAATGACTCCTTCTTTATGCCTTTTAAGTTGACTTTAGAATACCAGCAGTTAGACAAATAAGGTGGAGATCAGTTAACACATTAAGAAATTAGATTTCATAAAGAAAATCACGTCTGACATTTGACACCATTTATTCAGGTTAACTGTTTCACGTTCAACTGAAATTGGTATGAATACGTGCTTTCTGTATTGATAATTGAGAATAGATTTAAATTAACATGACATCAATAGATATCTCAATTTTGACAAATATCCAACAGGGCTGGTCTTTCTCAGCAGAGCTGGTTAAAGGAAAGTTATTTTTGGTCTCTGCGCTAGTTCTTGCTGGTTTCGATTAGCCTGATCAGTTTAAGAAGCTAGTGAGATGCAGAGGCTCCGTAATGAACATTGTTCTGCTATACAAGCATGGTCTTCCCTGTCCTAAACAAACCCCTTCATCTACTTTCAGTGAGTGGTACAATGTTGTCCTTGTACTTGAAGGTACATGCCTCTGTACCAACACTATGCTACCAGTGCCAAACGTCATCCAGCAGTTAGGGGTCCATCACCATTATAGATGTCCCATTTGAAAAAAAACATTTGTACAGCTATCCACTCCCTCATTATAATCCAGCCTTAAAGTGATAAAGGTGGGCATAGGGATGCCAAATATTCTCCATAAAATGCACCCCAGATTTTTTAACTTCTATATATCACATAGAAGCAATATGACCATCTAAAATAAAGCCTCCTGAAGAGGAGGTTGAGATGCAAGCAGAATTGGGGCATCTGTTTCACCTACATATCAGAAAGAGATAGGGTGGAGTTCATATTGGACAGACTTCAGAGCTAGTTACTCTGCAAATGATTGTGCCACCCTTTAGGACTCATTACATTGAATCCAAAAGCCTCTCATTTCCATATTTTTCCGCACTAAACTGAAAACATTGCCTTATGTTCACAGTGGGAACAAAGATTCCAGTTTGCAGTTATACATTTCTGGATTGGTGCAGAATTCCCCAAAATATTTTATGTTATTGATGGCATCACTGAAGGGCAGCTACATGAATCGCTAGCTCTCTGATGGATACCAGCTCCCAAACCACCAAGTCAAGACCTATGAAGCATCTTAGTTCTTTTGATCTTCTCAAATCAAGTCTTTCATTCACAAAACAGAATTTCTTCTAATTTCCCCTCCAAAAACCTACCCTGAGATTCAGATATGGATTAAGGCCATCACAGCCTTAAATTGTCCACCGACCATTGTGGACTCTGATGAATCACTGGAAATAACCTTGGATTGCAACTTGAACATGCGAGACCACATAAGCTCGATGGCCAAATCTGCCAGATTCCACCTGAGCTATCTATGGAAACTGAAACCCTTCCTTGACGCTCCCGACCTAGAACTGACAGTCCAAGCACTAGTCCTTTCTAGACTGGAATATGGCTGTTCCACCCTCTCTGGTTTACCCAAGATCTCCCTAGCACCCTTAAAAGCCTGCCTCAATGCGGCTGCCAGACTACTTACTGGCACAAGGAAATTTGATCACATTTCTCCACACCTGAAAGCGCTGAACTGGCTTCCTCTGGAGGCCAGAATACAGCTTAAGCTGACATGCATCACACACATGGCCTTATACTCAAACTCCCCTGCATATCTTGCACAAACCCGTGGTATCTGGAGGAATCAGAAACTCGCGCTCCGCCAGAGACCTCCTACTCCAGCCTGCACGCTTTTGGAAAAACAAACGGATAAACAGGCGTTCGCTGGGGCTGCGCCAAGAATCTGTAACTCCCTCCCACCCGCCATCCGAAGAATCCCCTCTCTTGCACGTTTCAAAAAGGAGGCCAAATCCTTCCTTATGGTTACATTCCTTGTCTAAACCCTGTCCTTCAACCACCACAGAAACTATTGCCTCCCATCTACCTTTCGCCCCACCAAGAAACCAGCGGCCTGTTTTCAGCAACTGTAATGTTAACTGTACTTTGCATCCTCCCATCCCCCCTGTACTCAGCCCCCCCCCCCCCCCAATTTATGCTATACTCTTGTGATTCCATGCCTCTTGTACAACTCCGACTGTCAAGCGCTCTGTTTCCCCAAAGGGTCAAGTTTGCGCTCTGTAAAACACAAAAATAAATACATAAAGATACAGAAGTAATGTTTTCAAATCAATTAGGTGAAAACCAACCTTCCCAAATCATATTAACTGTTTTGAGACTTCATACTAGATATTTTTATTTTTTGTAGAAGTCCCTTATTTGTTGTAGATATTTGCATTTTGCATACATTTTGCACACATTCATGAGCAGTAACATTCTTTTGAAGTATTTGCACAAAGTTTTTGGAATAAGGTGCCTATTAGATATAATAAAATTTGATCCGCAATACTACTTTGCATTCAGACAGTATGATTTAAAAAAAAAGCCATCATGTCCGGTTTCTGCATGCTTCATAAAAAATTTCCGGTGGTAATGTCCTATATTGTCACCAAAGAGCAAGCAATACACTGTATTTGCATTCAGCTAGTTATTGCTACATAAATCACACATTTTCCTTTTTTCGATGGATACTTCTATCTGCAATTTCTTCCTTTTGAATAGATTCCTCACCTTTTGAATTTCCTAGGCGCCAGTCTGGATCCTCCAACTTCTCAATACTGCTCATGCTGATAGGGGGGTCCCAGGTACCCTTTGGTGCTGCACACAACGCTTCTTGACATCACTGGAGCCATGAAGCAGCCTCATAGGCATGAAGCTGTTCCCTTTTTTCTGCGACTATTCGCTTGTTCTGGAGATTTCCATGTCTCGTCAGGATTAGTAATGTTGATGTTTTTCCACAAAATATCCTAATCTGAGAAACCTCTAGCTGCAGATTCCTTACATTGGAATTCCCTAGGCGTAAGATTGGCTCCGGAAGACTTGCTCGAGCAATACCCCTGCATGCCAGTAGGTGGCATCATTCTGATCCCCTTGACTAGGTTGGCGGCGTCTGTTGACATCTGTGTTGCCTGTATAGGCACCACCATGTCACGCTGATGTCAATTCTTTTTTGTTCAAGTCATGTATGCTGTAGATATACATGCTTTTTATACTTCTGCCATCTGGTGTTGGGTCGGATGTTTGTAAGTTTTTCTTTGAAGAAGTCTTTGTGTCACGTGGTAAGGTAACTTCATTTGGGTGATACTGCGTGTGGGCATCGACTCCATTGTTAGATTGGTTTCCTTCCGACATCTGGTTTGAATGTGTATTGTGGCGCTCCGGTACAAGACCATTTTTCGAGATCCCTTTGGTACGCAATTCACTGTTCCCTCGTCGATATTGTTTCAAACATGTTTCACCATCCATCGCATTCCGAAATTCAGAAAAATTTCCCTAGTCTGAACACTTCAGCCTCTGGCCTTGCCCGTTCAATTTATCTTCCGCTTGACAAGATCTTAGAGTACTCCGCTGATGGAACCAACTCCATTTAAGTTCTGCCCTTGGTGCCACTCTAAGTACCCGTGCACCAAGCTTTACAAAGTCTGTAATCTGTGTGAGAAGTTGGCCTGATATATAGTGCTCACTATTCTAGTGATCAATTTGTATCATACCAAACAAAGCTTATTGATGATTGGTTGTAAGTCAACCTTTTAGACCAGCTATCCTAGTAGCATGGACACGAGCAGTCTTCAGGCTAAACTCTAGAGGGCGTGTTAAGCCAGCTGTTTTACCGTCACATATACCCCTTGAACACCAAGTGAAAGGACACCACACAAGTTGTTATGAAAATAAAGGATATTTATTTATAACAAGTCTACCCTGAACTCTTTGAGTCAGGGAGCTAAGCACAATACAAAACTCTTTGGAAAATACTATAAGTTACACAATTTACACAAATGCCCGAGGGGCACGAAAAACCATATACTCTAAAAGTGGAATGCGAAATACTAGCAGGTAAGTAACAAGATCCAGAGGCTTCAGGATCGCTAGGGATACACTACTGAACCTTCAGATTACGAGCAGGAGACCTAGGGAGATCGGGTGCAGAGTGTGCACTCTCACGCGGGATGCGGGAAGAAGTCTAGGGATGCTCGCTTTCGTAAAGTTAGTGTTATCGGACGAATCCGACTAGGTAGACTAAAAACGACAAAGGATCTGGACACTTGGATAGTGAACCTGTGCTGGAGTACCAAGATACTCAAGTTACCTAGCCCAGGGGCCGCGGCTGCATAGGGTTCAAGTGACGTCTGGAATCCTCGTTGAAGTCTATGGAGCCTGAAAGAAGAAGTTGCTGGCAGGCGACCAGTGATGAAGTTCGATGGGATCCAAGCCTGGATCGGGGTTGAAGATGACCTGAAAGCAGAGGGGACTTAGGTTCGAGGCATGTGGGAAAAAAACAATCTGGGGATGGAGTCGATGCCCATGCGCACTGTAGTCCAGGGGAGGAGCCACCTATCTTGTGATACTTCGAAGACTCTTCCAGGACAACAATGTGCAATCATCCGGACCCAACACTAGGCGGCGATCTATGCAATAGATATGAATGTTAGCAGCCCTACATGCCAAGAACAGATGCATACTGGTAAGTAGCATATTCATTCTTAATCACTAGCCAGTGATCAGATTGGCACCGGATGAAATCACCTCGACCAGGTGAGTGGGCGACGCTGGGCTCTGCAGTCTCTCGGACCAGGAGGCTTTTTCGGCGACAAGGATGGAGGGGCGAGCTATCCCACGCAGGTGTCTGCTGTCGGCGCTGCTGAAACCAGGATTGGAGCAACAAGCCTTGGCAAAGTCAAGCCCACGCGGTGGACTCAAGATGGCGTCTGGAGGGGACCAGGAGGGTCCGGGGTGCTCCTCTGTTGGAGGGGAGCAAGGGCCAGTCTGGAGCAACCAGACCAGCGCGGAAAGTGTCGTCGTTCGTCGTCAGGAGGGCCACAAGCCAGCAGGCAAGTAGCCGGACAACGCGGTGAGCAGCAGAGAGCAGAAGGGCCCCACGCAGATCTCGTGGAGGCTGGGGGGCTGGACTTCGGTGCTGGAGCTGCTCAGGGTTAGGGCTTCTCAAACCCCAGTGCACTTACTCGAGGGTCGTGCTGGTGAAGCGTCGTGCAGGTCTTGAAGATGGCCGGTCCCACGGGTCACGTCACACCCACGAATCTCAGCTGGGCTGGATGATGTAGGTAGAGGTCAGAGATGGCGGGAAGACCGGGTCTCGTCGAGCTGGGCAGTCTTGATCCGGAGGATGGACTTACAGCAAACCGCAAGAGCTTCGATGGTGCCTGCTGGTGCAGGGTGGCTACTCCTTAGCCACAAGGGAGAGTCTTCAGAGAAAGTCAAGAGTCCTTTCGTGGAAAGTAGTCAAGATTTAGAATTATCTAATTTGGGAAGGGGGCCTGCTCCTACCTTTATCCTAAGAAAAGGGGCTGACACGCGACTAGGTCCTGCCCTATGGGTGGGACCAGGAGGGGGGTGGTTACACCCCTTTCCTTTGTCCAGTCTCTCCCCAGCTCAGGGGCTGGTGTGCCCCAGGAACTGGTTTGAGCCGGCATATGCACAGTGAGCACTGGGGTGCCACTTGCAGTCACCTTCCTTTCAACCCTGCCTACCTGGGATACACAAAATCCTGTCTGGGATGGTGCTAGCACCGCCCCTGACAGGAAACTCTTTGTCCAGGCCTCCGTTGCTGGAAGGACTCCCAGCAGCAGGAGGGCAGACTTGTGTCTCGGTGGCAGCATCCATTTTGTGGAGCTGAGGCTATGTCTGACTTTAACCGGGGTTCACAGTTACATACATGTCGTGTCCCTCTAGAAGGGTGGAATGCTAACCCAGTCGCCAGAATTGGCGAGGGGTTAGTATTCCAATTCGTATGACACCTTACTCGACATGTTTTGATAAAGCTATACCAAAGTTAGCATTTAACCGCGAGGATTATAATGCACTTAAGAGTATATGGTATAGCGTTATCATGGAACAGCTATTTGGACTTGGTTCCGCAAGCTGCAAACGGGCTCAGCTCATGCCAGAGCACCATCTCACATAATTCCAAGCACTCTGCCTTCAGGATCGATAAGGCCTGCCATAGGAGTGACTGATAGGAATATATGTGTCCATTTTAGGGTTAGATATAGGCATACTATATCTAAAGCAAAGGGTGTTTACACCACCTTGCCCCAGCTGTCGTGCAGCCAGTTGTGTCTGTTTGTGTGGCCAGCCATGGGTGGCATAATACATGCTTCAGCCCCTGGTAGGCCCTGGGTACACCTATGCCCTGGATACCTAAGGTATGCTGTACAGGGACTGATAAGGTGGCCCAGTACCAATTGGTAAAATGCACCTAAGGTACATGGTTGTAATTTAGAGAGAGAACAGCTAGGCTGTGGGTCTGATTAGCAGGCCCACAGCCAGGGAAAGTCGTAAATCAGTGAAGCAAAAAGCAAAAAATCTGGGGTGGCCATGGGATTGCAGACCCAACTCTCCTACAATCTGTGCCTCTCCCTGGTCCACAGAGAAGATTGTGACGCATGTCGGTCGTTTCAATTCCAGAAGACCCTGCGGACCGTCTTGCTTGACGAAAAAAGATGCAGACAGAGCTTTGAAGACACTCCCGATATCTTAGGAGAGCAAGATATCGAGCAGGAAGATGTGAAGCGTCTGCAGCTGAAGAGGGAAAAACTTCCTCTAGACTACGATTCAGAACTCAAAATCGAACTGGAGTCACATGACGTTCCAGCTGGTCAAGGTGGTGTGCGTACCCAAACCCCATTGCCCACACATCTGCTTCCACCAAACAAAAGGCTTCTGATCCACCACTGCCATCTGGCCATAGTAGGCACCCAGATTCTGCTTCCATCACCCCGCCCTCCAGCTTGGCACAGCTAAAGCCATCCAGCTCGAACCGAGACGCACCCTCTGATCTGAAAACTTCTTCCGAAGAACAATAAGGAGAAGCCTGGATCGGCTTAGAAAATTTCGGCATCCAACGCTTCCAGAACCAGTTCTGGAAACAATGTAGGAGAGACTGAATCCAAAACAAACTTCATATTCATCCAGAGATGGGGCGCGTCATAAACCCGGTTACCCCCACCGTCCGAAAGGAAAATTGCTTTTCTGTAGGACACTGCATACAAAATTCCTTTAATAAAAGAGAAAGGACATTGCTATCAGTCCTTCCCACTCTATTCCTAATTTCTCGCCACAATCTTCACCTGTACCAATAATACCTCATTCACCAGGAAACCTTTCAAACATTACACCTCAGGGTTCTCCTCACAGACCCTGATGCAAAGGGATGGGATGACTCCTATGAAGCACCACCAAACCCATGGCATGACTAGAATGTAGACTCTCCAGGAGATGCAGATACTGATCTCTACCCTGCTAAACCTTCACCTCATGACACCTCATATTAGGAGTTAATGGGAAGAGCAGCTACATACCATGGGGTCACATTACATAAAGAAGCCTTAGAGGAAAGCATTCTATTTGAAACTTTGGGGGGGGGGGCTACGCAGTAGAAAACACTCTCCCAATGTTAAAAGGCATGTGTCATGCAGAGGATGTTTTTAAGGACCCTGCATGAGCACACAACACCTAGGTTAAAAAATGCTAATTCCTACCATCTGACCCAATTTGTATTAGAGGTCAGCTTACACTAGATTCATTAGTAGTGTCTAATGCTCATTAAAAAGCAAATTCACAAACATCTGATGCACCACCTCCAGACGACAAATCTAAATTAATAGATACCTCAGGCAAGAGTGGCTGCTCAATTAATCAATCAATCACTGGCGTATAGTTAATACACAAGGTTTACTTGCCAGGTATGATAGAGCCCACTGGGACGAAATTGAAGAATTAATCCAATACCTCCCAGAAGAACACAAGAAAAGAGGACAAGAATGAGTGCAGGAGGGGAAATTAATATCCAACTCCTCCATCAGGTTTGTACTTGATGCTCCTCAGAAGTGACACATGGTTGTGGTTTTGAACCAGAAGACTAACACAATATTAAATGCTGTTTTTGATAAAGAATATATTTTCGGACAACAAGTGGATGAAGCACTAGAAAAGACTAAAAAGGAAACTGAAGCAGCTAAATTAATGGGGGGCACTTCAGTCACCCTCTAATGCCTTTTGTTGCTCGTTCTATAGGGGAGGTTCAAAAACGACTTCCTCATATGTCTCTGCCTCTTCATACAAGTCCAAACTCCATTCTGCCCCTGAGGATTTTGCAGGAGTGGGTATTGAGGAAACAACACCGAAAACAGAGGTAAAGGCACACCATCACGTACCTCCCCATCCCAACCAGCGGTGACTCAATAACCATTCCCTCCGACCATTCTGCACCTGTCTGGGGAGGTCTACAACAGTTTTTTCCCACTTGGCAATCAATAACATCAGACAAGTGTGTATTGGACATTGTCCAACATGGCGATTTCAAGAGCTCACCAGCAATCCTCTCAAAATCCCAACTCTCAATCACAGGCTCTCTAGAGCACCAACTATTGCTCAAACAAGAAGTACAAGCTCTCAAAAAAATGAGCTATAGAACCAGTCCCAATGGTCCCACCTCAATAAGTGCTTCCACTACCACCCAGCACGCCAAGCGTGTACTATCACGGACGGCACCGAGGATTCACTCTGGCAGCCCACCGTGACTAGAAGCAAGGAGCTGAGATTCTCTGACTTTCCAAACAGTGATGGTGGCTCCGCTTTGGTCCCAGTCTACTTCACTATTAAGGCTTCAACTCATTCGGTAACGGTCCCGGCAGCCAATGTGCTCACTACGGTCATCTTTGGCATGTATTAAACCTGCCAGACGCTACCCTAATCACTTACACCAACCTCTTTGGACCCTTCGGTTCGCCGGTTCCTGCCAACCAGCGTCCACCACCCTACGGAGGTATTCCCACTCCCCCTCAGTAAATTGTGCTTTTATCTACTTTGGGCCAACCAGCGGCCACCACCCTGCGGTGGGACCGATCATTTCTTGACAAAGACTAGCCCCACACTTGGAGCTTTATGTATACAGGCATGTCACTTTAATGTTCTGAAGATGATCCCACTATTTGAGGGATCGAAACATAGTCTACAAAATGTACACCATATACATTCACTATAATGCAATGTTGACTATGTAATGGTGTATCCACGATTTTCTGTCTGTTTTATTCACTTCAAACTTAAATGCAGACATGTTTTCTTTGCCTGAACCCTTCACTTAATGTTTGTCTGTAGGACGCAGGCTGTGTCCAACTTGGAATAGTTTCCCTTACTTTGTGTTATAAGTTCATTGTATATTAAAACCTGTCCGGCTGGACAGAGAATATAGCACTGATTGAGTCTATATTGATTTGTACTATATCAGACTGTCTAGGGACAATTGTCTTTAGGAATATCCACTACTGCAACAAGCAGATTTTGTCTACAGTCAACTTAAAGGACGCATATTTTCACATCCCTATTCACGCAGCGTAAATATCTCAGATTTGTGCTAGCAGGAAAGCATTATCAATTCAAAGTGCTATCAAACTGTTTGGCGTTGGGCAATACATCACAAAATACAACTGCTAGCAGAACACCTTCCAGGGACGGACGACTTTGCCGACCTACTCAACGGGATGCGGTAACAAGTCCATGAGTGGGAACTCTACCCTCAAATCTTCTTCCCATACTTCCACGGGTGGGCCTTTCCAAAAATAGATCACTTTGTAACTGTCGAACAAAAAATGCCACAACTTTACCTCCAGATTCCCACCCTTCTACCCAAAGCAATGCCCTATGGAGAACTGGTCAGGAATATTTGCGTACACTTTTACACCGCTCCCATTTCTGGTTCGGAAACTCCAACTTCTCACCCTTATGCTAGTGGCTCCCACATGGGCTCGTCAACCATGGTTCACCACGCTAATAGAACTTTCGGTTTTTCCTCACAAGAAACTTTGCCTCACCTCAAATCTCACTCGGAACCATGGCGAAATCAAGCATCCAAACCCCAAGGACCTCAATCTAGCAATCTGGCTCCTGAGGTAATAGAATTTGAATATCCTGATCTCCCACTTTGCATGACCATTCTTAAGGAAGCAAGAAAACCTACCACTCGAGCGTTATATGCAGCTGAGTGGAAAAGGTGCTTTCTATATTGTAATAACTTAACAATTGACCCATTTGATGCATCCATAAAACAAATTCTTTATTTCTTGCATCTATACCTCTATACGCCTACACCTGGCGGCTGTGGCTGCCTAGCTTCAAAACAGGCCTCTTTAATCAAAGTGTCTGAAAGAGACACGTTAGTGATAGATTCCTTACCTTAGAATATCCCCAGGCGTCAGACTGGATCCGGAATTTTTTTGCGTAGCAGTACCCTTGCGCGTCGGTAGGCGTCGTCTGCGGCTCCGCATCAGTGGTGGGCGCCGTGATGACGTCGGAGTACTTAGACGCAGCCTCCGCGTGCTGACGTCAGTTCTTCTTTTTTCTGCACCAGCAGCGCAGATCCGGAAAAAGTGGTACCTTAGTCAATTTTTGACTAAAACTTTTTGAGATCCTTTTTGATCATTCTTGAGTCTTCGACTCCGAACTGTGCCGGTAGGGATGCCAGGGTTTAAGCCTTGTGAGGATTGCGACCGACTGATGTCGGTCACGGACCCTCACCGTTGGTGTCTCCACTGTCTCGGCGTCTATCACGACGACAAGACCTGCTCCGACTGCCGGGCCCTGACTTCGAAAGCTAGGCGGGAGCGGTCCCACAAGCGACTCGAGCTCCGGCAGTCGGCCCCGCCGCCGTGAGAGGTCCCGGTCCAGACGGAGGTCGAGGGACTGGTCGCGGGAGCGGAGCCACCATAGCTCCGGGAGTCGACATCACTCCTCAGGGTCGAAGTCGTCAGGTAAGCACAAGAAGTCGAAGAGGCGTCATCGCTCTTCCGACTCCCCCCTACGCTCGCGCGACGTGGCTGGGGGTTCGGGTGACACCGCCCACGCAGCTCTGTCGGAGTCGCGGGCGTCGCGTCCGGCCCCATACCCTCCGGCCCCTGGGACACGCGCGACGCCGGAGATCGAACGTTTCCTCATGGCCATGAGGTCTCTCACTCCTCCGACGGGCTCTGCGGCGCCTTTGGGCCCAGGGGACCCGTCTGGGGGCCCTAGCGGGTCGGGGGCTGCGGCCCCGACACCATCCGGTGCTCCGGCGCCTTCGGGCTTGGCGCCGCAGGGCCCCACTGGATCCGCTTCAGGATCCGGGTCGTCGCCAGTTGACCTCACCGGCGCTGGTCCCACAGGTGTCACCTCCGGCGCAGTCCGGGCGGCGCCGTCTATCATGCCTCCCTCAATCCGGTGCCGGAGCGGCGCCGCTCTCGACGCCGTTTGGAGAGTTCTACTTCAATGAGCCGGCCCCATCATTTGACACCCCTGAGAACCAGGAGATGGGTAATGAGGAGCATTAGGAGGGGTCTGAGGACCCTCTGACACGCGAATCAGTCCCAGGAGGACTTGGGGATGCCAGTGGTCTGGACACCTCGCCAGACACTCATTTTTATCTCACCTCCGACCGTGGCTACGGAGCAGGGGGCAACCTACAGTGTGGTGCTGACACGGGCGGCCAAGGCCTTGGGCCTTGAACTCCCCACGCGGCCGTGAAGACTAACCTCCTCACTGAGGTCCTTAAACCGCAGTCAAGCTCGGCTGAGCCTCTGCTGCCGTTTAATGAGTCCTTGACCGACGTTCTTTTGGGCACTTGGTCCAAGCCCGCTGCAGGTTCACCTGTAGATAGGAACGTGGCCAGACGCCACCACCCGGCCCCGGGCGACCCTTGTTTCCTGTCCACCCACCCCACCCCTGAGAGCCTGGTGATCCAGGCCTCCAATTCCCAGACCGCATTCCTGTCTGCTCCGCCTGACCGGGAATCCAAGAGGTACGAGCAATACGGCAAAAAGGTGTTCTCCTCCCTGAGTCTGGGACTGCGGTCTTCGAACACCGCTTGCCTCTTGGGCTGCTACACCCACTCTCTGTGGGATACGGTTGCGGACGTGCTGCCAGAATGCCCGTTGTAGGTACGGGCTAAACTCGGCCAGGCCCTTGTGGAAGGCAGAGATGCGGCACGGTACTCTATCCGGTGTGGGCTGGATACCACCGACTCACTGGGCAGACCAATGGCAACGACGGTAGTGATTCGACGCCACGCCTGGTTGAGGTCCGCCAACTTCTCGGCCAATGTCCAGAATACACTCATGGACATGCCGTTTGATGGCCGTCGCCTTTTTGGCGACAAGGCAGACCATGCGCTTGAGCGCTTTACGGACTCCAGGGCTACGGCCAAGTCCGCGGCAACAAATGGGTGCCTTTCGCTCCTTTCGTGGTCAAGGAAGGGGCGTCCTCACACGTGCTGCCAGCCACGCACCGCTGGGTAATATCCAACGCGGTGGCGGCCGTGGAAACTGCCGTGGCGGTAGGGGCAACGGCGAGGTCAGTCTACACCTTCCCCCGCAGCATCCGCCTCAAAACCCTCCTAGTCCGTGCTTTCAGGCCCATGGGACGCCAGTGGGGGGCAGGGTTCGCCATCACCTCCTCCAATGGCGCACTGTCACGTCGGACAGGTGGGTGCTACAAATCGTCCGAAGGGGCTACTCCCTCCCCTTCGAGGCAACCCCTCCAGCCATGCCACCGCAACACCACCCCGTATCGGGGGGATCATTTGCGACTTCTACAGGAGGAAGTTACGGCCCTCTTGGCCAAGGGGGCCATCAAGCACGTTCCTGGGCCAGAAGTAGGGTGTGGTTGCTACTCCCACTACTTTCTGGTACCCAAGAAGGGCAAAGGGGGCCTACGCCCTATCTTGGACCTACGGAACGTCAACGGCTTCCTCCGGAAGGAGAAGTTCAAAATGCTGACACTGGCTCAGGTCTTGACTGCCCTGGACCCAGGAGACTGGATGGTAGCGTTGGACTTGCAGGACGCTTATTTCCCCGTCCTGCCGGCCCACCGGCGGTACCTGCGGTTCACGGTTGGCCACGATCACTTTCAGTTTATCGTGCTCACCTTCGGCCTTAACAGCGCCCCACAGGTGTTCACAAAGGTGATGGCGGCGGTCGCAGCTCATCTGCGCAGGTTAGGGATTTCAGTCTTCCCCTACCTCGACGACTGGTTGTTGAAGGCGGCTCACCCCAGACAGTCGTCAACCACCTCCAGACAACGGCAGACCTCCTGCACCATCTGGGGTTCTCCATCAATGTGCCGAAGTCACACCTGTGCCCCTCTCAGAAGCTCCTCTTCATCGGAGCGGTTCTCGACTCTGTGCAGTTTCGGGTCTATCCTCGGGATATTCAGGCTCTGATTCAACTCTTTCAGCCTTTATCCCGGGTCTCGGTCAGGTTGACGCTGCGGCTTCTGGGGCTCCGGCCTCCTGCATCCTGCTGGTGCATCACGCCCGGTGGCGGATGCGGGCTCTGCAGTGGGACCTGAAGTTTCAGTGGGCCCAGCATCAGGGCAACCTATCCGACCATGTGCTGATCTCGGAGGGCACTGCGAGACTGTTGCAGTGGTGGCTCACGGACCGCGATTGGGTCAGCGGCAGATCCCTCTCCCTTCCCCAACCGGAGCACGTAGTTGTGACGGACGCGTCCCTCCAGGGCTGGGGAGGCCACATGGGAGAGGCGGAGATCAGAGGTCTCTGGTCTCCGGCGGAGTCCCAGCTCCATATCAACCTTTTGGAGCTTCGGGCGATTCGTCTAGCACTGAAGGCATTCCTCCCCTCTGTTCGGGGAGTGTAGTGCAGGTGTTCACGGACAACACCACTGCCATGTGGTACTGCAACAAACAGGGCGGGGTGGGGTCGTGGACCTTTTGCCAGGAGGCTCTGCGCCTCTGGCAGTGGCTGGAACATCAGAGCGTGACCCTGGTGGTTCAACACCTGGCAGGTTCTCTGAACGCCAGGGCGGACAAGCTCAGCCATCGGTGCATGATGGATCACGAATGGCGTCTGAACTCTGACGTGGCTCAAAGCCTCTTTCAGCAGTGGGGAGAGCCTTGGTTAGATCTATTCGCCACAGAAGAGAACGCGCAATGTCATCAGTTCTGCGCGTTGGAATTTCCAAGGCGGCACTCGCTCGGAGACGCTTTTCGTTGCGAGTGGCGTTGCGGTCTGTTATACACCTTTCCGCCTATGCCACTTCTGCCCAGAGTGCTGAAGAAGATCAAGCACGACCGGGCCCAAGTCATCCTTGTGGCTCCGGACTGGGCACAAAGGTACTGGTATCCAGAGCTACTCAGTATGTCAGTCGATCCCCTGGTTCGTCTGCCTCTTCAGGAGGACCTTCTGTCGCAGCAGCAGGGGACGGTCCTCCACCCGAACCTGTCCAGTCTCCACCTCCATGCTTGGAGATTGAGCGGCGACAGTTGAGGCCATTTGACTTGCCTCCTGAAGTCTGTAATGTCATTCTGGCAGCCAGGCGTCCCTCCACAAAGTCAGTATACGCCTGCAGGTGGAACAAATTTGTGGCATGGTTCACAGCAAAGGCTGTGGATCCACTTTCTGCCCCTCTTTCTGAAGTTCTTCTCTTCCTTCTTTCTCTCACCCAGCAGGGCTCTGCTCTGGGCACTATCAAGGGCTACCTTTCTGCCCTTTCAGCCTTTCTAAGGCTGCCTGATCAACCTTCTTTGTTCAAGTCCCCTATTGTAAATCGTTTTCTGAAGGGCATTACACACATGTTCCCTCCTGTTACGTTTGTGATGCCTCAGTGGGACTTGAACCTTGTTCTTACATTTCTGATGTGCGCTCCCTTTGAGCCACTTCACACCTGCCCTCTCCGCCTTCTTACTCTGAAGACTGTTTTCCTGGTTGCCATCACCTCTGCCAGGAGAGTGAGTGAGCTCCAGGCTCTTTCATCTAACCCCCCCTTTCCTTTCTGTCTATCCGGACAAGGTCGTGTTGCGGACTAGGCCATCTTTCCTGCCCAAGGTTGTCACGGCCTTCAACATCGGGCAGTCTATCACCTTGCAAACCTTCTTTCCGCCACCGCATCCCTCTAAAGAGGAAGAGCGGCTCCACCGTCTGGACCCAAAACGTGCGCTCTTTTACTATCTGGATCGCACACGCCAGTTCCGGGTGGATGACCAACTCTTTGTTGGTTACGTGGGCGCTAAGAAGGGAAAGGTGGTGCACAAGCGGACCATCTCTCGGTGGATCATCTTGCGTATCCAGGCATGTTCCTTGGCTAAAAAGGAGCCCCCTGTTGGATTGCGGGCTCATTCCACTCGGGCCACGGCGACTACAACTGCCCTGGGCCGGGGAGTGCCGTTGCAGGACATTTGCCAGGCAGCTACGTGGGCCTCGCTGCACACGTTTGCAAGACACTATTGCCTGGACAGTCAAGTCCGGAGGGATGGCTTCTTTGGCCGTTCCGTCCTCCAGGACTTTCTGATGTGATTATTGGTTCGCAGACCCACCTCCGGGGTTGGTATTGCTGGGGTATCTATTCTAAGGTAAGGAATCTATCACTAACATCTTTCAGATGCACAAGTTACTCCTTGTGTAACGATATACCTGTAAGAGACATTAGTTAATGATAGATTCCTTACCGACCCACCCATCCTCCCCGTTCTACGAACCGATATCTAGGGTTAAGGTCATCCCCTTTCAGGGCCCTAGTTTCAATGGCACCAGTGTTGGTTTTTAACATGGCTCTGCGCTTCTGGCGTGGAAAAGCTGTGTCGAAGAACTGACGTCTGCACGCGGAGGCGGCGCCATCACGGCGCCGCCGACGACTGACGCGGAGCCGCAGACGATGCTACCGACGCGCAAGGGTACTGCTACGCAAAAAATTCCGGATTCAGTCTGACGCTTGGGGATATTCTAAGGTAAGGAATCTATCACTA
Organism: Lissotriton helveticus; assembly: GCF_964261635.1. Lineage (NCBI taxonomy): Eukaryota > Metazoa > Chordata > Amphibia > Caudata > Salamandridae > Lissotriton > Lissotriton helveticus. The sequence goes on from NC_136073.1 coordinate 790,322,731, forward strand.
ACTAATGTCTCTTACAGATATTCCGTTACACAAGTAGTAACTTGTGCTTCCCGCATATACATCAAGGTGACTGGATGTGTTCCATAGATCTTCAAGATGCCTATTTCCACATCCCAATCTCTCAAAAGCATCGAAGTTTCTAAGGTTTCGCATCCAATCAGACCACTTCCAGTTCACTGTCCTGCCCTTCGGGCTGAAGTCGGCTCCTCGAACATTCTCAAAGTGCATGGCAGTAGTAGCTGCTTTCTTGAGGAAAAAGCAAATCTGTCTACCCTTATCTAGACGACTGGCTTCTCAGGATTGCATCTCCAACTCTTCTGCAGCAGCACCTCTTGTACTGCATTCAACAACTACAGCGGCTCGGTCTGCACGTAAACTTCAAAAAGTCCATCCTCAATCCAACACAGAGGATACACTACCTAGGCGCAACTCTGGACTCGGTCAATGCAAGAGCGTATCCTTCGGAGGAGAGACTATCACCCATTCTCCGCAAGTGTCAAACTCTCTTAAAGATTCCTCAGCCCATGGCCAGGCAGATCTCATTTCTGCTGGGTTTCATGGCCTTGTGCATTTTTCTAGTTCCAAACGCCGGTTTCAAGCCTTGTGACTTCCGTCACAAGCTGATGTTGGTCACGATCAGCACCTTGTGTGCCTTTGGTGCTTGGAGCGCGACCACGACCCGAAGTCGTGCTCAGACTGCCGGGCCTTTAATCCTGTCTCTGCGGGAGCAGTCCTGAAAGCTTTTGGAGCCTTGCAGTCAGCTCCGTGCTGTTAGAGGTCCCGGTCGAGGGGACGGTCCCGGGACGAGTTGCGGAACCACCACCACCACCACTACCACCACCACCACTACCACCACTACCACCACCACCACCACTACCACCACCACTACCACCACCACCACTACCACCACCACCACCACTACTACCACCACTACTACCACCACCACCATTAGTCGTCCAAGTCTTTGTCATCGAAGTCATCGGGTAAGTGGAAGCTCAAGAAGGTGGCAAAGAAGAATAGCAGCTCTTCGCCTTCTCCCTGTATGATTTGGGACTTGAAGGGTTGTCATTATCAGGCTCAGCCCTCAGAGCGTGCTGGGACGGCTCTGCACTTCCCGCCCTTTCCAGGAGCCTGAGCGTCCCCTGCCCAGCTTCGTGCATTTGACGAAGCCCTCCACTCCATCTTTGGGCTGCCCGACTCCGCCGGCGTGCCTTCAGGCCCCGTGGACTCTGCTGGAGGCTCTAGCCCTTCGATGCTGGCAGCTCCGGCCTCCGCGCTGCTGGGCTCCCAAGGATCCAGGCCTGGCTACAGATTGGCACTGGTTGACCTCGCAGTGCAGTCCTGGGTGCTGATTCCTCTGACTCAAACGCCAGTTGCGCCCCAGGCAGACGTCGACCCCGGCCTCCCTCTTGACTTACACTGAGCCTGACTGGTATTGACCGACACCGGCGAGTACTTTTGCACCGCTGTTCTTCCCTGGCGTTCCCCATCACCCAGAGTGGCAGCCAGAGGCGGACAGGACTGGAAGGGGTTTGTTGACCCTCTGGCAGACCAGTCGCACCTGATTCCCTCCCAGAAGGTTCTTTTCATCTGAGCGGTTCTGGACACAGCGAAGTTTCAGGCCTATCCTCCAGAGCAGCAAGTCCCGAATATTCGGCCTATGATACTGAGGTTTCAGCCTCTATCGCAGATTTCGGTGAGAATGGCTGCTGGGCCCTATGCCTTCTACATCCTGCTGTTGTATCATGCCAGGTGGCATATGCAGACTCAGCAGTGGGACCTGAAGTTCCAGTGGGCGCAGCATAAGAGTAATCTTTTTGACTGCGTTCAAATCTCTGAGGGCACTGCACACAATTGCAGTGGTGGATAATGGACCAGGATTTGGTCACGGCAGATCCCTCTTTCCCCAACCAGAGTTCACAGTGGTGACAGATGTTATTCCTGGGTAAGGCGGCCACATGGGAGAGGCGCAGATCAGAGGCCTCTGGTCTCCGGCGGAGTCCAGGCTCCACGTCGACCTCCTGGAGCTCCGGGTGATTCGTCTTGCTCTGAAGACATTCCTTCCTTTTGTCAGAGGAAGAGTAGTGCAGGTATTCACGGACAACCTCACCGGTGCTGCAACAAACATGTGTCAGGAGACTCTTCGCCTTTGGATGTGGCATGTCCCTGGTGGTTCAACACCTGGCAGGTTTCCTGAACGCCAGGGTCGCCGAACTCAGCCGCTGGTTCATGGTGGATCATGATTGCAGTCTTCACTTGGAGGTGGTGCAAGGTCTTAGCGGTGGGGAGAGCCTTCGCCATAGAAGAAAACGCGCAATGTCAACAGTTCTGTGCGTTGGAATTTCCGAAGCGGCAATCGCTCAGCGACGTTTTTTGTCGCGAGTGGAATTTTGGTCTTCTATACGCCTTTCCGCTTATACCACTTCTGCCCAGAGTGCTGAAGTTCAAGCGTGACCGGGCCCATGTCATTCTTGTGGCTATGGACTGGGCACGAAAAGTCTGATATCCCGAGCTCATGCACGTGGCCATCGATCCCCCGGTCCGACTGTCTTTGGGAGGATCTTCTGTCGCAGCAGGGATCTGAAAGAGATGTTAGTGATAGATTCCTTACCTTAGAATATCCCCAGGCGTCAGACTAGATCCAGAAAGCTTTAGTCAGCAGTACCCCTGCACGTAGATAGGTGTCACCGTTCAGCTACGCGTGCGTCATTGGCGTCGTATTCTCCGAGATGACGTCACTGGAGCGACTTAGATGCTCCCACGCGCACGGACATCCGTTCTCTTTTTCCGCCCCAGCAAGTGCAGATCCGGAGAGAACGGTCCCCGATTACTGGATCTAAGATATCGTCCAGGTTGGTAGCGTTCAATTTTATTAGTCAGACCGGTCCCGTTCCATTCAGGGATTTGAAGACCATGCAGAGCAGCTTAAAGAGGACTCTTTCCTAACAGTAAGCCAGTGGAGTTGACGGAGAGGTAGGGATGGGGTTCGTACTGGTTTATTGAGTGCAAGAAGAGCTGCCATGTTCTGCACCACCTGAAATCTGGATAACAGGTCTTCCCTAATGCCTATCAACAAAGCATTTCCATAGTCAAGGGGACTGATTTGAAGTAACTGGATGCGGGCCTTTCTAGCGTTTAGTAGGATCCAGTGTATGATCTCTGTGAGAAGTTGGCCTGATGTGCAGTGTTCACTATTCTAGTGATCACTATATATCAGTCCAAACAACCCTTATTGATGATTGGTTGTAAGTCAACCTTATAGACCAGCTATCCTAGTAGCATGGATACGAGCAGTCTAAGGCTAAGACTCTAGAGGGCGTGTTAAGCCAGCTGTTTTACCATCACATTACCCCTTGAACACCGAGTGAAAGGACACCACACAAGTGTTATGAAAATAAACAATGTATTTATTAGAATCACAACAACCCTGTACTCTTTATGAGGACAGGGTGCTAAGCACACAACAAAACTCTTATGAAAATACTTAAGTTAGCACGTTATACACAAATGCCCGAGGGGCACGAAAAACCATATACTCTAAAAGTGGAATGCGAAATTACTAGCAGGTAAGTACAGTACTAATAGGCTTTGGAATCGCTAGGACTTGACTATAGAATCGTTAGATTACTTCTAGGAGGCCTAGGGGACTCGGGTGCAGAGTGTGCACTCTCACGCGGGATGTGGGACAAAGTCTATGGAAGCTAGTAAAGGCAAAGTTAGTGTTCACGGGCGAACCCGACCTGGTAGGGAGAAAACGACAGTGGATCCTGACCCTTGGATAGTGAGGCTATGCTGGGACACCGAAGTGCCGAAGTTACCTAGCCCAGGGGCTGCAGCTGCATAGGTCTGAAAAGACGTCGGGAATCTCGTTGCCGGACCAGGAGCCTGGAAGAAGGAAGTTGCTGGCAGGCGACCAGTGAAGAAAAGTTCGATGGATCCAAGCCTGGATCAAGGAAGAAGGAAACCTGAAAGCAGAGGGGACCAAGTTCTTGAATCACTAGCCAGTGATTAAGTGGGCACCAGGATGGCACCGGGCGAAGTCACCGCAGTCAGGTGAGTGGGCGCTGCTGGGCTCTGCAGTCTCTCGGACCAGGAGGTGTTGTCGGCGACCAGGATGGAGGTGCGAGCTGTCCCACGAAGGTTCTTGCTGTCGACGTCGCTGGACCCAGGATTGGGCAACAAGTCTTGGCAAATGCAAGGCCCACGCGGTGGACCTAAAATGGCGTCTTAGCCGGACCAGGAGGGTCCAGGGTACTTCTCCGATGGAGGGAAGCAAGGGCCAGTCTGGGGCAACCAGACCAGCAGCAGTGTTGTCGTCGGGCGTCGTTCGGAAGGCCACAAGCCAGCGGGCTAGTAGCCAAACAACGCGGTGAGCAGCAAAAAGCAGAAGGGCCCCACGCCGATCGTGGAGATGCTGGGGGGCTGCTCTTCGGTGCTGGAGCTGCTCAGGGTGGGGGCTTCTCGGACCCCAAAGCACTCACCAGGAAATTACTCGGTGGGCTTGCTGTGCAGAAGTCGTGCAGTCTTGGCGATGGCCGGTCCCTCGAGGTCTCGTCGCACCCACGGTTCTCAGCTGTGCTGTAGAGGTGGGTAGAGGTCAGAGGTGCCAGGGAAGCCGGGTCTCGTCGAGCTGGGCAGTCTGATTCCGGAGGAAGGACGTGCAGCAGACCGCAGTGTTCTTGGATGGTGCCTGCGGATGCAGGGTGACTACTCCTTAGCCACAAGGGAGAATCTTGAGGAAGAAATCGTGAAGTCCTTTCGTGGAAAGTGGTATCTTGATTCCAAAGATGATCTGATTTGGAAGGGGGCCAGTCTCTACCTTTATCTTGGAAAAGGGGGCTGGCACGCGACTAAGTCCTGCCCTAGGGGTGGGACCAGGAGGGGGGTGGTTACACCCACTTCCTTGGCGGGCTTTTCCCCAGCACAGGATCTGGAGTGTCCCTGGAACTGGTTTAAGCCAGCCTATGCACAGTGAGCACCGGGGTGCCACGTGCAGTCACCTTCCTCTGAAGCCCTGCCTACCTACAATACACAAAACCCTGTCTGGGACGGTGCTGGCACCGCCCCTGGCAGGAAACCCGTTGTCCTCATCTCCTGCTCTGGGAGGACTCCCAGCAGCAGGAGGGCAGACTTGTGTCTCGGTGGCAGCATCCATTTTGTGGATGCTAAGGCTCTGTCTGACTTTTAACCGGGTTATAGGTTACATGCATGTCGTGTCCCTCTAGAAGGGTGGAATGCTAACCCCGTCGCCAGAATTGGCGAGGGGTTAGTATTCCAATTCGTATGACACCTTACTCGACATGTTTTGATAAAGCGATACCAGAGTTGGCATATAACCGCGAGGATTATAATGCACTTAAGAGTATATGGTATGCGATATCATGGAGACGGCTAAGGGATGGATCCCGAAAGCCGCAGACAGGCTCAGCTCATGCCAGAGCACCATCTCACACGATTCCAAGCACTCTGCCTTCAGGATTGTTAAGGCCTGCCATAGGAGTGACTGATAGGAGATCTGTGTGTCCATCTTAGGGTTAGATATAGGTATACTATATCTAAAGCAAAGGGTGAGTACACCACCTTGCCCCAGCTGTCGTGCAGCCAGTTGTGTCAGTTTAGTTAGTCAGCCCAGGGGTGGCATAATACATGCTTCAGCCCCTGGGAGACTTCTGGGTACACCTCAGCCCTGGGTACAGGGACTTGGAGAGGGCCCAGTGCCAATTCAGTACCGGAGTACAATTTGGATAGAGAGAACAGCTAGGCTGTAGGTCTGATTAGCAGGCCCACAGCCAGGGAAAGTCGTAAACCAGTGCAGCAAAAAGCAAAAATCTGGGTGATCATAGGATTGCAGACCCTACTCTCCTACAATCTCTCTAAGCATCCGCATGGTCCCGAAGCAGGTGCCTGCAAGAGTTTTCACCTGCTCTTCCATAGAAAGCTTATTGTCCATTCTTACACCTAGGTTCTTAGCCTATCCTTTTGGGGAAGGTGCTTCTCCTAGTTCTGATGGCCACCAATCCGAGGTCCAAAATTTTTCTACCTTGCCAAACAGCAGTATCTCAGTTTTGGAAGAGTTAAGTTGCAGGAACTTCTTCCTCATCCAACTTGCTATGCCAGTCATATACTTTAAAAACCTAGCTTTTGACACTGCGAGGTTGTTTTCTATGTGTACAATCGGCTGCATATCGTCAGCGTAGGATATGGTTTCAAACCCATAGTTTGACGATTGAGGCCAGGGGGCTACATATAGATTGAATAGCGTGGGGCTCATTATAGAGCCTTGTCGAACCCCCTTATCTACTGCAGCCGTATGTGACACACAAGTCCAACTGGACGCCTTGTGTTCTGTCGGACACCTAGTTCTGAATCAATTTAAAGGCCAGACCTCTGACACCAATCTCTCAGCCCAATCTTCGGCCCTTGTGGCCCCGTCGGCACGCCTTAGGGCCCCGCGGTTCTGTGTTCCTCGCCGGCTCTGGCCCCGATGTCTACGCCCAGAGGCCTCCATGGCTTTGGCTGTGTCTCCCCGTTCTTGCCGGTGGAACCCGTACGGCCCCCGCCGGCATAGTCTTTTCCGACGTCCGCACTGTGCCGGGGAAATGTCTCCAGACGGGGCACTTTTACAATTTTATTCACCCACGTCCTCGTACACTTGTGGAGGATGGAGAGGACTGTGAGGGGTTTGAAGACCCTCTCTCAGCACAGTGCGAGTCTGTCCCCGACTGGGATTAGGAGGCGGAGGCCGGTGGCCCGGATTACCCTCCCGCGCCTGGTTCACCATCCCCTTCAGCTACTATGGAGTGGTTCCTTTTCCACTGTGCTACGTAGGGCGGCCAAGGCTCTTGGCCTCTAGCTCCCAACAGTGGCTGTCAGGACCAACCTACTGACTGAAGAGCTTCGACCAGCTTCTTCCTCTACAGAACCGCTGTTGCCGTTTAATGATGCACTCACTGATGTGCTTCTAGGCACTTGGTCCCGGCCTAACACAGGGGCCCCTGTAGACAAAGGTGTGGGCGGACGCAGTTGCTCAGCCCCGGGCGACCCTGCCTTTCTCACCCAGTACCCTACCCCTGAGAGTTTGGTGGTTCAGGCCTCGACATCCCTGAGTTCATTTCCCTCTGTTCCACCGGACAAGGAATCCAAGAAATTGGAGCAGTTTGGCAAGATTTTTCTTCTGCAAGTTCTGGACTGCGGTCTGTGAACACTGCCTGTCTCTTGTGCCGCTATTCCCATACTATATGGGATGCGGTTGAGCAGCTGCTACCTCAGTGTCCGGATGTCACCCGGACAGTTCTCTCCTGAGCTCTTACGGAGGGGAAGAGATGCGGCCAAGCTCACTATACGTTGTGGTCTTGATACCGCTGATTCGCTGGGTAGGGCGATTTCCACAATGGTGGCGCTACGTCGTCATGCCTGGTTAAGAACAGGCTTTTCTGCAGATGTCCAGAATACTTTAATGGACATGCCCTTCGATGTCACTCGCCTCTTTGGTGATAAGGCGAATTCCACATTGGAGCGTTTTCAGGACTCTCGGGCCATACCCAAGATATTAGGCCTTTCAGCCGCATGTACTCCTTCCGCTTCTAACTTTGGTTCCTTTCGAAGCTCCAGAAGCGGCGTACAAACACGTTCATTTCAGAACAAGTCTGCGCAGCAACAGTCCCAGCGCAGCCGCGGACGTGGGGCTCGCAGAGGCGGGTCATGGGGCCAGCCTGCTGGTCAGTCCACCAATACCCCCGCTGCCAGTGCCTCCACACCTTCCTAGTCTGGTGTTTCAGGCCCACCAGATGCCAGTGGGGGGCAGGATTTTTCATCACCTCCCCCACTGGCGCACCATCACATCAGACTGGTGGGTTCTGGAGATTGTTCGAAGGGCTACCCCCTCCCCTTCGAGTCTACCCCCCCAGCCGTGCCACAGCAGTTCCACCGCATGTTGGGGGATCATTTGGCACTTCTCCAGCAGGAAGTCACGGCCCTCTTGGCCAGAAGTAGGTCGTGGTTGTTACTCCCACTACTTCTTGGTTCCAAAGAAGGACATGGGTCTACCTCCCATCTACGACCTTCGGAGCGTAAATCGCTTCCTCCGGCAGGAGAAGTTCAAAATGCTCACTCTGGCTCAGGTCTTGTCTGCTCTCGACCCAAAAGACTGGAGTGGTAATGGACGTACAGGGTGCTTATTTTCATATTCCTGTCATGCTGGCCCATCGGTGTTACCTGTGATTCACGGTTGGCCAGGAGCATTTTCAGTTCACCGTGCTCCCCTTTGGCCTTACCAGCGCCCCTCTGGTGTTCACGAAAGTGATGGAGGTGGTCGCAGTTCATCTGCGCAGATCAGGGGATTAAGTCTTCCCCCTATCTCGACAACTGGTTGTTCAAGGCGGGCTTACCCAAGACAGTCGTCGCCCACCTCCAGACTACGGCCGACCTGCATTTGCTGGGCTTTTCCATCAACGTGCCGAAGTCGCACCTGTTTCCCTCCCAGATGCGCCTCTTCATTGGAGCGGTTCTGGACACTGCGCAGTTTCGGGTTTATCCTCCCGAACAGCAAGTGCAGGACATTCGGGCTATGATTCAGATCTTTCAGCCCTTGTCCTGGATTTCGGTCAAGACGACCTTGAGGCTGCTGGGACTCATGACCTCCTGCATCCTGCTGACCAACCATGCCAGGTGGCACATGTGGGCTCTGCAGTGGGACCTAAAGTTCCAGTGGTGCAGCATCAGGGGAACCTGTCCGACTATGTCCAGATCTTGGAGGGCACTGCACGACAATTGCAGTGGTGGCTCACAAATCCGCATTGGGTCAGAGGCAGATCCCTCTCCCTACTCCAACCGGAGCACACAGTGGTGACGGATGCGTCCCTCCTGGGACGGTCACATGGGAGAGGCGGAGATCAGAGGCCTCTGGTCTCCGGTGGAGTCCCAGGTCCATATCAACCTTCTGGAGCTTTGTGCGATCCTTCTTGCACTGAAAGCATTCATTCCCTCTGTCAGGGGAAAGGGTAGTGCAGGTGTTCAGACACCACCACCGCCATGTGGTATTGCAACAAACAGGGCGGGGTGGGGTCGTGGACCTTATGTCAGGAGGCTCTGCGCCTCTGGACATGGCTGCAACGTCACAGCATTTCCTTGACGGTGCAACACCTGACGGGTTCTCAGAACGCCAGGGCGGACAAACTCAGCCGCCGGTGTCTGATGGATCACGAATGACATCTTCACTCGGAGGTGGCGCAAGTTCTCTTTCAACAGTGGGGAGAGCCTTGGTTAGATCTATTTGCCAATGAAGAGATCGCTCAATGTCCTCAGTTCTGCGCGTTGGATTTTCCAAGGTGGCACTCGCTCGGCGACGCTTTTCGTCACAAGTGGAGTTGCGGTCTGTTGTACGCCTTTCCGCCTATACCACTTCTGTCCAGAGTACTGAAGATGAGGCGCGACCGGGCCCAAGTCATCCTTGTGACTCCAGACTGGGCTCAGAGTTTGGTATCCCGAGCTACTCAGTATGAGCCTGGATCCCCCGATCCGACTGCCTCTGCGGGAGGATCTTCTGTCGCAGCAGCAGGGGACGGTTCTCCACCCAAACCTGTCCAGCCTCCACCTACAAGCGTGGAGATTGAGCTGTGACAGTTCATTCCATTTGACTTGCCTCCCGAAGTCTGTGATGTCATTCTGGCAGCCAGGCGTCCCTCCACTAAATCGTAATACGCCTGCAGGTGGAACAAATTTGTGGCATGGTTCACAGTTCCCCTTCCTTTCTGTCCCTCTTTCTGAGGTCCTTTTGTTCCTTCTTTCTCTGGCCGGCGGGGCTCTGCTCTGGGCACTATCAAGGGCTACCTTTCGGCCATTTCGGCCTTTCTGAGGCTTTCTGGTCAGCCTTCTCTTTTCAAGTCCTCTGTTGTACAGAGATTCTTAAAAGGCATTACGCATATGTTCCCTCCTGTTCCTTTCATAATGCCTCAGTGGGACTTGAATCTTGTTTTGACTTCTCGTGCGCTCCCTTTGAGCCGCTTCATAATTGTCCTTTACGTGTTCTGACTTTGAAAACTGCCTTCCTGGTGGCTATCCCCTCTGCCAGGACAGTGAGTGAGCTTCAGGCTCTTTCTTGTAAGCCTCCTTTACTGTCGGTGTGAGAAGTTGGCCTGATATATGATGCTCACTAATTCTAGTGATCACCTTGTATCAGTCCAAACAACCCCTTATGGTGATTGGTTGTAAGTCAACCTTATAGACCAGCTATCCTAGTAGCGTGGACAAAAGCAGTCTTTAGGCTAAACTCTGAATGGCATGTGAAGCCAGCTGTTTTACCACAATATAACCCCTTGAATACCAGATGAAAGGACACCACACAGGTTGTTATGAAAATAAAAGGATATTTATTTACTAACATACACCTCTGAATTCTTTGAGATCAGAGGGCTAAGCACATGACAATACTACAAAGAAAATAAGAGTTCGCACAATATTTACATGTGTGCCTTAGGGGCACGACAAACCATATACTCAAAACAATGGAATGCGAGAAAAGAAAGTACTGTAAGGAGATCCAGAGGCTGGAGGATCGCTGGGACTACTCTACGGACTAGGTAAGTACGGAGCAGGAGGCCCACGGGACTCACGTGCAGAGTGGAAACTCTCACGCGGGATGCGTACCAACGTCTATGGATGCAACAGTTTACAAAGTTACGGATTCCGGACGAACCGGGCTGGAGGGAGGGAAAACAGTGGACCTGGACACTAGGGTAGTGAACACAGACTTCAGTACCTAGAAGCCTTAGTTACCTAACCCACAAGCTGCGGGTGCATAGGGCTGAAGTAGTGTCGGGTTTGCTGCGTTGATCCCGGTGATGCCTGAAACAAGAAGTTGCTGGCAGGCAGCCAGATGGAGGAGTCCGGTGATTCCAAGGATGGAACTAGCAAGAAGGAAGTCCTGAAAAGGAAGGGGACAGAGTCTTGGTCACTAGCCAGTGACGGTGCTGGAGCCAGGAGGGAACCAGGAGCTGTCGCCGCGTTCAGGTGAAGGAGGGGTCGCTTCTCTCTGTAGCTGCGCGGACCAGGAGCTGCTCTTCACGACCAGGCTGGAGGCATGAGCTGTCCCACGTAGTCTGCTGCTGTTGGCGGTGTCGGATCGTCGATCTGGACAACAGGCCTTGGCTAATGCAAGCCACGCAGTGGAACAAAGATGTCGTCTGGTGTGGACCAGGAGGGTCCGGGGTGCTTCTCTTTCACAAGGAAGCAAGGGCCAGTCTGGGGGACCAGACTAGCAGTGTCGAAATCTTCGGGTCGTCGTCTCAGAGGTCACTAGCCAGCCGGCAAGTGATCAGACAACAGGAAAAGCAGCAACCAAGCAAAGGGGCCCCACGCAGATCACGGGGATGCTGGGGGGCTGGTCTTTGGTGCAGGAGCTGCATCGGTGTGGGGCTTCTCAGTCCCCAATGCACTCTCGAGGAACCCTCGGGGGTCGTGCTGGAAGCGCTGTGCAGGTTTCGTCAAGATGGCCGTCTCCACGTTGCTCGTTGCACCCACGGGTCCCAGCTGTGCTGTGGATGTGGGTTGAGGTCAGAGAGGTCTGGAGGTTCGGGTCTCGTTGAGCTGGGCCGTCGGATTCCTGGAAGGAAGGACTTGCAGCAAACCGCACAGGAGCTTGATGGTGCCTGCGAAGCAGGATGGTCACTCCCTGACCATAGGGGAGATTCTTCAGTCTTCTGATGTTCAGGAGGTCGAAGGTCAAGAGTTTCTTCGTGGAAGTTTGTCAAGATTAATCTAACTGGGAATGGGACCAGCTCCTACCTTTATTCAGCTAAAGGGGGCTGCACTACGACTAGGTCCCTCCTCTGGGTGGGACCAGGAAGGGGGGTGGCTACACCCCCTTTCCTTTGTCCAGTTTCCCGGCTGAGCTGGGTCTGGAGTGCCCCAGCAACTGGTTGGAACCGGTGTATGCACAGGGCACCTTGTGTGCCCCAGGCATGTCTCATTCCTTTCAGCCTGGGCCTACCTAATACACAAAATCCTGTCTGGGGTGGTGCTAGCACCTCCCAAGGCAGGAAACCCTTTGTCCAAGCCTCCCTCGCTGGAAGAACTTCCCAGCAGCAGGAGGTCAGACTTGTGTCTGTGGTGGCAGCATCCATTTTGTGATGCTGAGGCTCGAGTTAACTTTAACCAGGGTTCACAGTTACATACATGTCGTGTCCCTCTAGAAGGGTGGAATGCTACCCCCGTCGCCAGAATTGGCGAGGGGGTAGTATTCCAAATAGTATGACACCTTACTCGACATGTTTTGATAATGTTATACCAGAGTTGGCATTTAATCGCGAGGATTATAATGCACTTAAGAGGTATATGGTATAGAGTTATCATGGAACAGCTATTTGGACATGGTTCCGCAAGCTGCAAACGGGCTCAGCTCGTGCCAGAGCACCATCTCACATAATTCCAAGCACTCTGCCTTCAGGATTGTTAAGGCCTGCCATAGGAGTGACTGATAGGAATATATGTGTCCATTTTAGGTTTAGATATAGGGAACTATATCCAAAGCAAAGGGTGATTACACCATCTTGCCCCAGCTGTCGTGCAGCCAGTTGTGTCAGATTTAGATGGCCAGCCAGGGGTGGCACAATGCATGCTTCAGCCCCTGGTAGGCCCTGGGTACACCTATGCCCTGGATACCTAAGGTATGCTGTACAGGGACTGATAAGGTGGCCCAGTACCAATTGGTAAATGCACCTAGGGTACATGGTTGTAATTTAGAGAGAGAACAGCTAGGCTGTGGGTCTGATTAGCAGGCCCACAGCCAGGGAAAGTCGTAAATCAGTGACGCAAAAAGCAAAAATCAGGGGTGGCCATGGGATTGCAGAGCCCACTCTCCTACAGTTGGTTCATCCGGACAAGGTTGTGCTTCGCACTCGTCCTTCTTGCCTAAGGTTGTCACTGCCTTCCACATTCAGCAGACTATCACCTTGCCCACTTTCTGCCTCTGCATCCTTCCAGAGAGGGAGAGGCTCCACTGTCTGGAGCCAAAACGTGCGCTCTCCTTTTACTTGAATCGCACACAAACATTCCGGGTGGATGACCAGCTCTTTGTTGGCTTTGCAGGCGCCAAGAAAGGCCGGGCTGTTCACAAGAGGACTATTTCCCGCTGGGTTGTCTTGTGTATCAAGGCCTGTTATAATATGGCTAAAAAGAAACCTCCGGTGGGGCTGCGTGCCCATTCTACCAGGGCAACAGCAGCCACTATGGCATTGGGACGAGGTGTCACCCTGCAGGACATCTCTCAGGCTGCCACGTGGACTTCACTGCACACTTTTACAAAGCATTATTGCCTTGACAGTCCGGTCCGGAGGGATGGTTTCTTTGGCCGGTCTTTTCGGCGTGACTTTTGTGTAATCTTATTCGCAGACCCACCACCGGGGTTGGTATTTCTGGTTTATTCCAAGGTAAGGAATCTATCACTAACGTGTCTCTTTCAGATGCACAAGTTACTACTTGTGTAACGATATATCTGTAAGAGACATTAGTTAATGATGGATTCCTTATTGCCCCTCCCATCCTCCCTGTCCTGCGAACTGATTTCTAGGGTTAAGGTCATCCTTTCGGGCCCTAGTCTCTATGCACCAGCGGTCAGTATCTTGCATGGCTTTGCAATCCTGTCATTGACAGTTGTGTACAGAACTGACGTCAACGCGCGTGGGTGCGTCGAAGTAGCTCCAGTGACGTCATCTCGACGAATACGACGCACGCGGAGCTGAACGATGACGCCTATCAACGCGCAGGGGTACTGCTGACGAACGCTTTCCGGATCCAGTCTGATGCGTGGTGATATTCTAAGGTAATGAATCTATCACTAATGTCTCTTACAGATATATTGTTACACAAGTAGCAACTTTTTCGACGGTCTTCCACTCGATCCTGTCCAACATCCACCTCCTTGCATGGAGTTTGAGCAGCGGCAGTTGACGTCATTTGACACTTGTATCCCGAAGTCTGTTGTGCTTTGACTGAGTGTGCCCTGGGCTCCTGCCAATCAGGTACCCAGGCCTGTGTTCCTTCCCTAAACCTGCATTAAAGCCTAAACCGAATTGGCATCTCTGGCCACATGTCAGCCCCATGTAAGCGGATAAGAAAATCCGACATCCGAAGGCACCCCCGCACCTGATGCCCCATGGCCTTGTGTGCCCAACCCAGAGGTACCGAACCATCCCTCTACATCCCAACTTACCCCTCAAAGTGTTGGTCACTCCTGGAAGATCCTCATCCCCGAGCCTGCAGTGTTTCTTTGTCTGGGAGAATCCCCATTGAAATCAACAGGGCACCCGACCTCAAAACAGCACCCTGCACCCGGCTGCCCTAGCGCCGCTGAGGGTGGCCCTTTTGTTTCTAATTTGGTCCCCAACTTGCCCTGAGCTTTAACCCTAGGAGCTTTGCTCCCACAACTCTGTGTCCTGCTTGCCAGCCGCCATCAACCGGAGCCCCCCTATCCTCCATTGGATAACATTGGGTCTCAACACTCTGCACCCAGCCGCTAATGGTGCAACAGTGCATCCCTGACCCTGGGAGACCACGGAGTCTAACCCCAGAACCCTAACTCAAAGACCGATTACTTACCTCGCAACCGATAACTAATTTTTCCTCATAGGATAACATTGACACTTTTTCCTCCCAAAAAGTTTCTAAGTGTCGACTTTTGAAAACTACAAATATTCGTTAAAAATCAGCTGAATAACCAAAACGCATTTTCTCAACTGTTTTCAGAAAATGTCCCAGGGCTGATTCCAGGATCCAGCACTGAGTAAGAAAAAGTGACGATAACCTAACTTACCTGCTAAGTGAATTGCGTTTCTCATATTGACATTTCTAGAGAATCTGGATTTCATTAAAGACACGGAGGCTGACATGCATTTTCCTTTCATGCAGACCCAAGCAGCCGCATACATCACAATAAGTAAAGTTCTAAAACAGAATAAAGGCAACACATAAAATCCATGATACAATAATAATAAGCCTCTTTTAAATGAACGAGAAGACAGTTCAAAAAACGAAGTTTAAACGTCAGAGTCCAAGATAATCTTCAGAAGTAGAACAAATGGAGAAAGTGAAGGATTCCATCGGTGAGAAGATAGATGACGTAACGAATCCCATCGATAAGAAAGCTAGCAATCGAAGGTTATCTGAAAAGAGAAGGAAATTAGATCGCGAAAATAATTTGCAAAAAATTAAAAGATAATACAATAGAATGCATTACAATGAAATGTTATAAACAACATTGTCAATGAAACCTCGCCACCAAAGGGTGGGAGGGAGGGATAATGTCAGCCTCCGTGTCTTTAATGAAATCCTGATTCTCTAGTCATGTTAATATGAGAATCGCAATTTCATTACAAGACCGGAGGCTACATTATGCATGTTGGTAGCTATCTAAAACAACATTAGACATGTGTTCAATAGGTTTACGGTAATGACTTGCAAAAGTACTGGCATTAGACCAATCAGCAGCCTTAAGGATGTCATCCAACTTACCTCCAAACCAGAGAGATTTACTGGCCATAGCACCTCTTAATGAATGAGCTTGAAATGTGTTTAAATCAATACCAGCAAGACTCATAGCAATTTTGATCCATCTAGCAATAGAAGAAAAGGAAATTCCTTTGTGGGGTTTAACAAAGGAAATAAGCAATTGATTAACACCTAGAGGACGAAGATGAAGCATCCTCTGATCGTATTCCTTCATGCACAACGCACAGTTAGGGACAAAGGTCAAAATGAGGATAAAAGATAGTCAGACATAGTCTTAGTTCTCTTAAAAATGTCAAATTTGACACCAAACATTGTAAGAATGTCTTGAAATTTCTAGAGATCGGATGTCAGAAGCTCTTCTACAAGAGATTAGGCACACGAGTGGCTAATTTAATAGAAAGGTTTTTCCTGTTAAGAGAATTAGAAGGCCAATTACTGAAGAGGTTGAGAATTAGTTTGACATCCCAAAGAGTCATATCTGGCTTTAGGAAGTCTCCTCAATCTAATACTTTTCATGACTCTACATATAATGACATTTTTTACCAAAAGTCTTACCATTGATGAGGGTATGACCAGCAGAAATAGCAGATCTATAGCAATTGATAGATCTATAACTCAGGCCCCTCTCAAATTGTTCGACCAGGAACTTGACTGTCAACAATAGGGGCCTCCAAGGAATCCAGGTTCCTTTCCAAGCACCAACGTACCCATACTTTCCAGATATTGTATCTGTAGTGTGTGCCTGGTGCCCAAGATTCTCTGAGGAGGATTGAAGCCGTCTCCGAAAGGCCTGAGATTTCATTAGATCTCCTGACACTTTCCAGGCAAGAAGGGATAAACTCCCGTTCAGAGTTAGAGAGTGAATTCGACTGTCTGTCTGTGAGAAGATCTTCTAGGGAAGGGATTAAAAAGGGGAGACTGTTAGTCAATTCTAGAATGGTTGGAAACCAAGGCTGAGAAGTCCAAAAGGGGGTTATCAATATGAGGCAGGACTGTTCGTGACTCACTTTCTGTAGGACCCTCTGAATCATGACAAAGGGAGGGAAGGCATATCCCCGTGTCTCTTTCCAAGATTGCAGGAAGGTGTTGACTGCCAGAGCACCCTGGTCGGGCATCCAGCTGAAGTAGTTCTCAATTTGGTATGTCAACCTGCTTGCGAACAAATCTATCCTCATGGGGCCCCAGATCTTGTTCAGGGCATTGAACACGGAAACATTCAGTTTCCAGTCTCTGTAATCTGAGGAACCTTAGAGTTCCAGTCCGCTGAGAAGTTCGCTTTCCCTGGGAGATATTCCGCTTTTAGGGAAATCTTGTGCTCCAGACAAAACACCCAAAGCTTCTTGGCTAGATCCGATAAATCCGCAGATTTCTTTCTGCCTAGACGGTTGATATAAGCCACAGCTAAAATATTGTCCATCTTCAGAACGACTGACCTTCCTTAAATAGTGTTTAAAACTCATAAGGGCGTACAGCCCGGCAGTTAACTCGAGGAAGTTTGTGGTGAAGAGATTCCTCTCGAGACCATAGACCACTAGTGTTTTGGTTGAGTAAACAAGCTCCCCAGCCATGAAGGCTCGCATCTGATCCCAAAACAAATTCCGGTTTTGGACCAAAAGATTGCTTTGCCATTCCACTTCTCTAGGTTGTTGAGCCACCAATTCAATTCTGAACGGGCTTCTTGATCCAAGCAAATCCGGTCTCCGTACCATAGTCCGGATCTCAGGGCTCTTGCTTTTATCCTCTGAAGTGCCTGATAATTGAGTGGTCCTGGAAATATTGCTTGGATAGAAGACGAGAGAAGGCCTAAGAGTCTGGCAAGTTCTCTCAAGGATAGGTCTTGATGTTTCAGAATATACCTTATTTCCTTTATTATTTTTTTTCTTTTTTCGAGGGGATGAGAAGACAACAACGTATTGTATCTACCGTGAATCCCAGAAACTCCTTGGACATTTTGGGAGTCAGAGATGATTTTTCTTAGTTTATGATGAATCCCATTTCTCTAGAAGATTCATCGTGAAGTCTAGATCTTGGACCAGTTGATGGGGATCTTGGGACATAATAAGGATGTCGTCGAGGTCAGTGATCAGATGAACTCCCCTTGATCTTAGATAAGATACGACAGCCCTCATAACTTTGGTGAAACACCATGGGGCGGATGAGAGACCGAAAGGGAGTGCTTGAAATTGGTATAGGTGATCTTTCCAAAGAAACTGAAGGAAGGGTTGATGAATCTTTGCCATGGGGATAGTAAAGTACGCATCTTTGAGGTCTAGTTTGACTAGCAAATCTTTCTCTAGTAATAGATCCCATAGAAGATGGATGCCCTCCATCTTGAAATGTCTGTAGGTTAAGAATTTGTTCAGGTCTCTTAAATTTAGAACAGATCTCCAACCCTTCTCCTTTTTTTCCACTAAAAAGATTGCTTATGAAACCCAGTTGGGACCTCTAAAATTGCACCCTTTTGAATCATGGAGGAGATCTTTTCCCTAATCTTTTGTTGGTCCAGAGTCAAGTGAATTTCCCTGGGAAAGGAAGTTTGAACAGGAGTATGTGTGAAGTCTATCATAAATCCCTTCACCATGTTTAAAACCCAAGTATCTTGAGCAATTAATTTCCAATTCTTTAAAAAATGTTTGTCTCCTGCCCACCTTTAGGGGGAAAGAAGGAACAACTCACCTGAGGATGTGTTGGAATTGTTATTGCCGCGTGATCTGTAGCCTCTGCCTCTTTAGCCTCTACCTCTTTGTGGGTAGAAAGGAGTGGTATTAAATTGTTGTTGGTATCCCCTGCCGTAGCCACCGCCTCTTGAATATGGCCTCTGGTTGTAGCAGCCGGAAGGATGGCCCCGTCTTCCAGCCCGACCCAAAAGGTGGTTGTTAAAGACTGCGCATATTTTGTTGCGCTTTGTCGAGCGCAGTAAAAGTGGAAATATATTTTCCAAGAGAC
Source organism: Lissotriton helveticus (assembly GCF_964261635.1). Taxonomy (NCBI): domain Eukaryota; kingdom Metazoa; phylum Chordata; class Amphibia; order Caudata; family Salamandridae; genus Lissotriton; species Lissotriton helveticus. The sequence continues at coordinate 790,341,178 of NC_136073.1, forward strand.
TTTATCAGGTCTTCGCCAAAAAGCAGACCCTTAGGATTCTGGGAGGGCTCTTTCTCAGCCAAATCTCCTAATTTCGGGTTTATCCTTGAGGACAATTCTACGTCTCTTCGAATTAATGCTGGCATTCGCATTTCCTAAGAGGATAATGGCTCTCTGGCTCCATCCTCGAATTATCTCTGCATCCAGGTGAGTACCGTTGACATGGCTTTCTTCGGCTGAGTCTACGATCCTAGCTAAAGGAACCAGAACATCCAGGAGACGATCCTGGCATCCTGTGAAAGACTTCTCCATTCCCTTTCTAGGGTCACGCCCAAGCCTGGGTCTAGATTGGGTGTATAACAAATTTTGTCTTCTAGGGAGGGTCTTGCATTCAGCACTGAGAACGTTCAGCGTTCCCCTGTCTGGTAGGTTCCTAATCCATTTAGTAATAAACTTAGATACGTGTTCTTGCGGCACCCAATCAGAGCTCCTAGGATGTTTCAATTTATTTGGAGAGAGCATTTCTTCTCCCAGTGGGTCAAGGATTACACTCTTGGAGGAGGAAGGGTGATCTTCCATGAATTCATCAAGGTCCTCCTCGTTCTCATTAAGGTCAAGGACGTATTCGTCCATAAATTCAGAAGAATCATTTGAGGCGCCATCTTCAGGGTTCTAAGAGGTTCTATTAAATTTCTTCAGGCCAAGGGCACCCTGGGTTTAAAGGTGCCAAGACCTCCATTGCCTGATGAGGTGCCAAGACCTCCTGAATAACTGCTCTCCAGATTTTGTTTTTCTTAATCTCTTTGCCCTTGAATCAGTATCAAATTTTGACTGAGGCTCAGTGACGTCCTCTAATGGGAATGAGCGTTTCGACCTCATTAAATCGGACAAACTCTCCATCATGCAGGATTTAACCTCCATGTGGAGCATTTTCTCAAAAGCCTCCTTGTCAACATTCGGGGTAGGGGCAGAAACCCCATCCGAATCTGATTCGGACATGACAGGGGAATGTATTGAAAAAAATTTAAATAGCAGGGGTAAGATCCTGATTTAAAATGAACAAGGATAGAATCCTTGATATGGGGCAGATACTCAGTTGAGTTCACAAAGGAAGTGATTTTAAAAGAGCTTTAAATTCCCCTTTTTTTATTTTATTTTTTATAGGGATTCAATCACTTTCCAATAAAATTCCCCTTTAAATAATTATTCGGGGTTATTCTTTTTTTTCAGGCAACCTTTTGTTAAATGTTTGCAGAGGCGATTAAAACAGCTGACTCTCTCGGGGGGAAAAACTAAGACGGCGCTAGAGCGCTCAGTTTGGCATGGTAACTCCCCCCCTGGCCTGGAGCTAGATCGGCTTCGCGATCAGCTGGAGGCCGGAGGGGAAGAAAAGTGAGCCTGAGCAACGGGAGGACGCAGCGCTCCCGTTGCTAACGTACCTTCCTCTTTACCCTCTAATGTCGCAGTACGGGAAATGGAGGAAAGGGCTGAGGCTCGAAAGGCGAGCTCGAGAAAGTGAGCTGGAGAGTGAAGACGCACTAGAGGGCGCGAGGGGAAAAAGCTTTAACAGCGAAGACAGCCAGTAATGTTCAAACGCGCCAATGCTAAAACGCGCTGTTAAAACTCGCTAGTGTAAAATCGCGCACCTGAAAGGAAAGGAAGTTGGGCATAGATAAAATGAACAGTCCAGGCATAATACAAAATCTGAGAAAAAGGGGGTAGAAATCTCCATACATTGGAGATCGGTAGGGAGGGGGTGTAGGGATGGTGGGGTAAAGGCCACACTATAGATAACACCCTGAAAGGTAAAGTAAGGATTAAGATAAATACATTAAGGTAGAGAAAATAAAGCCAACTTATCTGCTTGGAGCCGCATTTTAAAGAGGCTTATTATTGTCTCATGGAGTTTGTGTTGCCTTTATTCTGTTTTAGAACATTGCTTATTGTGATGTATGCGGCTGCTTGGGTCTGCATGAAAGGAAAATGCATAATGTAGCCTCCGGTCTTGTAATGAAATTTCCTCCCATAGGATAACATTGATGATTGTATGTGAAAGTTTGTCAACTTTTGAAATGCAATAATATTACTTACAAATCGTACCTTTAACCAAAACTCATTTACTCACCTGATTTCAGGAAATGCCCCAGGGCTAAATCTAGGATCCAGTCCTGTGTTAGCAAAAGTAAGCTGAAAAGTAATTAACTGCATTTTACTTAAAAAGCCCATTCAATTAAATGCACTATACCTGCAATGTGTTGTAAACTGCTTTCTTAAAACTGTAACCAAAACAAGTAACACTGCTATTTTGAACTGAGTTCATACAAGTAATTTACTACTGAAAAGTATTTTATGCTTACCTGCACCAGGCTTGCTTGGTTCTAGAAATAAAACAGTATATTTTTATACAAAACAATTGGCCTAGAGTTCAGTTCTTGAGTGTGTGAATCCATTTGCTGACTGAGTGTGTACATCAAATGCTTTACACTGTCCTCTGATTCTGCCTTACTGCTCGACCAAGCTACCACTTTAGAGAGTAAGGTTCTATCTAACTTTAGCCTCTGCCAAATCTCTAGAGACCCATGGACTCTATACACACTGTACCTCACGTTGGCGCAGTATATATAGAGCCAGTTCTTACATCCCCTTTCTGCCCCTTTTTCTGAGGTTTTCTTGTTCCTCCTTTCTTTGGCCTAGCAGGGCTCTGCTCTGGGCACTCTTTAAGGGCTACCTCGGCCATTTCAGCCTTTCTCAGACTTCCTGCTCAGCCTTCTCTATTCAAGTCCCCTGTTGTAAATACATTCCTTAAGGGCATTACTCCTCTATTTCCTCCTGTTCCCTTTGTATGCCTCAGTGGGACTTGAACTTGCTGTTAACCTATCTTGTGTGCTCCCTTCGAGCCGATACATAACTGTCCTCTCAGACTCTTAACTCTCAAAACTGCTTTTCTGGTGGCCATCACCTCTGCACACAGGGTGAGTGAGCTACAAGCTCTGTCTTCCAAGCCTCCCTTTCTGTCTTTTCATCCAGGAAGGTCGTCCTCCAAACTCGACCTTCCTTTCTCCCAAAGGTGGTCACTTCTTTTCATATTGGCCAAACCTTCAAAAGAGGAAGAGAAGCTCCACCGTCTGGATCCAAAAACTGCGCTCTCCTTCTACTTGGATCGCACCAAACAATTCCGGGTGGACGACCAGCTCTTCAATGGTTACGTGGGCGCAAGTAAAGGTCGGGCTGTGCACAAACAGACCATCTCGCCCGGTGTCGTGCTGTGCATCAAAGCCGGTTACTCTTTGGCTAAGAGGGAGCCTCCAGTGGGGCTATGCGCCCAGTCCCCCAGGGGGCCTGCAGCTACTACTGCTTTGCGATGGGAAGTCCCCCTAAATAACATCTGCCAGGCAGCTACGTGGGCATCACTGCACACGTTTAAGAGACTACTGCCTGGACAGCCAAGTCTGGAGAGATGACTTCCTTAGCCGTTCTGTTCTCCAGGACTTTCTGGTGTGATCTTGGTTTGCAGGCCCACCTCTGAGCTTGGTATTGCTGGGGTATCTATTCTAAGGTAAGAAATCTATAACAGTTTTTTTCAGATCAGCATGTTACTTACCTTCGGTAACAATATATCTGTAAAACATAGTTTAGTTATAGATTCCTTACCACCCCACCCATCCTCAATGTTCTGCAAACTTAATTCTAGGTTTAACCGCATGCGTGCGGTAGGATTTCCGCCCGTACGCTGGGATTTACGGATTCGCACTTTACATGACGAGCTGGGCTCGTCATGAGCGTGCGAGGATGCTACCTCATGACGAGCCCAGCTCGTCATCAGCGTCGAAGGGGTTAAGGACATCCTTTCAGGGTCCTAGTTTTGTACACCAGTGGTCCGTGTCTTGCATGGCTCCTAGCTTCTGGGTGGAATGTTTAAAATCTGACATCAGCATGCAGGTGTGGCGTCATAAGTAGATACAGCAACGTCCTCCTGGCGAGCGCGACAACTAACGCAAAGTCGACCCACGACACCTCTCGACGCGTAGAGGTACTGCTGAGAAAAATTTCTCTGGATCCAGTCTGACTCGTGGTGTTAATTCTAAGGTAAGGAATCTATAACTGTCTTACAACTCTGTTGTTACAGAAGCTAATTAACTTGTTCGTCTTGCACTCCTCCGTGTTAGGCCCTAGGCTGTTGCCCACACTACCACTAATAGAGCACTTTGGGTTTTGCATTGAGCCCTGTACACTTTTGAGGAACGCCTGGACTGTGTGCCCAGTATTACCACCTAGTGGCAATATCCTATACAGAGCCAGCTTTCTACAATCTCGCTTCCAGCACCATCATGTCCTCATTTATTACATTGTTACACCATTTCTTCAAACACGGTCACCTGTCTACTCTTGCTCAAATTCAAATTTAGCGCTATTTAATTTTGCAAACATGAAAATCATAAGCACAAGTTAAAAAATAATTACATTTTTGCTATAATTACACGTTTTAAAAACATAGTTCTATGAAAACAAGGGTAACATGGCGGTAAATAATCACATTGTGTTTCTATATCTAATAACAGACTTTAAAAAGGAGGAAACCACCATTATAATCAATTGATTTTCTAAAAGCTGTAGCTTCAATAACGCTGTTCTACATTGTCTTAAGCCCATTTACCTCAAGATCAGTTTTAAAAAGATTTTCATGGGACGTGTATAAAATTTACAAAATAAGACACTGTACAACGTTGTTTGACTAGAAATATCATCACACGGGCATTAGAGTAGATTTCTTGACCAATCATTAACATTTGAGAACGTAATCATTCTGTGAAAGACCCCCAAAACGGGTTAGGAGCATAAGACTAATGCTTCCCTGGATCTGAACCAAATATAGTTGTATACACCGACAAATTGTCATTAGTTGGTTCTCCAGAACAGTTGTGTTAATCTCTTTAAGCCAGTGCTTATTCTCCAGATAAGTCAGGCAAACCGTTTTCAAGGTTTTTCTAGAGATTGTTTCCATGATCTCTGGCGTATCATAATATTCAGGGTGACCAATGTAGTTCACCTTTTTTTTAATATAACTGAACCATGGAACTTTAGCCACCTTCTCTAATTTAAGACAATCTACAATTACATCACGATTAAAACCAGTCTCAGTTGATGCCCATACCTTATGCCGGAGTAAAAAAGGATTCAAATTAATATCATAAGTGAAAGGGAGACCAAGTTCCAAATGGCAATTAAAAGTAGCAGTGGAGCTAGGAACCGCCAAGAGATTATGAATAAAACGTTTTCACAACATTGAATATTTTTAGCATCTACAAATCCCCAAATGCCTGCCCCATATGTCTCTGTGGACATACATTTAGCTTTATAAATAGCTAATAGCTCAGACAGGTCTGCAGCCTAATTTCCTTGAGAAATTAATAACTGCACCAATGGCTCTAGTGAACATTAATTTTCTTGCCTGCATTGCCGCAGTCAAGGACTCAGTCCGATCAAAAGTAATACCCAGATAGGAAAACGTATCTGTACTTTCAGTAATGGTGTTAATAAAGATGTCATATTTTTAGGTTTCGCCTGTCGAAAGCTGCGCAGCGCAAAATCTTATGCCTTACACTGTGTGGCTTTGTTCCACCTCTCTGTTCCATTGGCTAGCTCCATAAATGGAAGCTAGCCATTGGAACAGACATCTGTCTGTCATTGCCGGAGCAGATTCGTGGGCGTTCCCGCGATTTTTACTCATCCCGCCCCTTTAACATAGTCATTGCGGCGGTTGGCGGTTGTTTTTTTTTTTTTTTTTTTTCAGAGGTTTGTTTTGGTCATTCTGCCGAAGATGGCGCCGGGGCCCGTCGACTTCTTTGCTTCTGCCGCAATGTAATGATTTTAAACTTCCTGTTCACTACAGCAATTAGGCCTTTCAAGAAATGCCCCGGTCCGCTGAGAAGTTTATTTTGCCTCCCTCTTCCGTCCTTTGCCGCAGATTATTATCGTCCACTCTCGGCTAGACCAAAACATGCCTGCATTGTGTGCTCTTGGGCAAAGACGGAAGAGCGCCGATGTTTATAAATATTTAACAGAAGGTGAAAGAACTGAAGGGATGACCGGCCCTGGTTTGCCCCAGGCTCCCTGGGTGATTGCAAGTCCCGGGATGGCCGGGGGCACAAGGGGCTCTTAGTGAGAGGTTCCGGAACCAGCTGAACTGGCCTGGCGGCTCCCTCTCTCGGCCCTGCCCTCAGCCGGGGAAGGAGCGGAGCCCTCGGCCTGTCTCAGCCGCTCCAAAGGCGCTTTCACCGGCCTGTCCAGGAGCACAAGTCTTGGTCAGTGCTTCGGGGGATCGCCGCAGACGGTGCGGAACTTGACAGCGGATTTCTGTTTTATTGAGAAAAAGACCTTAGCGCTGGGTAAAATGAAGGTTTGTGTCCGCAGCTCGTGCTCACAGATGCCGGAGCTTCCTCTGTTCGTGCGTCTCAATTTGCCATACTTGGGACTCCTACCGTTCACTTTTATTTTTTTAATCAAGCAATGCATTTTGCTCATTCAAGTGGGGAAGATTATTTGGATTGTCTGCTAGACAAACGCGTAACCTGAATGAGATGCTTACTACTGGCTGGGTCTTCTTTCTGCTCCTTTCATTTTATAATACTCTGTTTACCTCCTGTTAGCGGGGAAACACATTTTCTCTATTAGCACGGACCACCGATTCTTGTTTCCACTAGTGAACAATGCCGTTTTTTATATAGCGCAACTTGACCCGAAGGTATCGAAGCGCTTTACATGAGCGCCAGTTCCATCACACAAGGACACATTCATTTTCTGTAGGCACGGGGAGATTAAGTGATTCGTTCAGAATCACAGGGTGTTGAGTCGACTCCGAGACTCGAATCCAGATCCCCCGTTCCAAAGTCGGCAGCTCGGGTCCCTACCCATATCCCCTTCCAGTGCAGTTCGAGGCATGTGGGCTGCTAAATTCATATCTGATGCATAGATCGCCGCCTAGTTTTGGGTCCGGATGATTGCACATTGTTGTCCTGGAAGAGTCTTCGAAGTATCACGAGATAGGTGGCTCCTCCCCTGGACTACAGTGCGCATGGGAATCGGCTCCATCCCCAGATTTTTTTTCCGCCATTGGGTTCGGATGTGATTTCGACGGCTCCCTGTCGGAATCGAAAAACCTTCCTTCTCAAGGCCAAAAGGCCTTCGGTATTCGCGTCGGTATTGTATGCGAACGGTCCCGAGCATCGTCTGACTCTTCCGGTCAGATTTCAGCGGAGTGGTTTACCCTTCGCGCATCGAGGCCCTGTACTCGCAGCAAGACCCCGACGGCTTCATCATGGAACGGAGCCCGTTCAAGCGCTGCCCCGTGTGTGGGTCCAAATACCCACACATCGACGTGCATCCAGTTTGTAATAGATGTCTTTCGCCGGACCACGACGAAGACAACTGCATGGCCTGCTCCAAATTCAGGTCGAAGAAGACGCTCAAGCATCGGCGCGCGGCGCGACTTGAGGCCTTCCACGCAGCCCCGGCACCCGACGACATATTCGACGACCCCGCAGAAGAAGGCCACGGCCATCAACTTCAGATCTCACCACCATCGACGGAGGTCGAGGCGGATCCAGAGGAATACATCGAAGGACAGAGCCAAGACCTTGAATACGTCGAGGAGGTAGGGGACGACGAAGAAGTCTATGGGGCCGCGGAAGATAGCTCAGAGGACGAGCTATGCCCCGAAAGTTACTCGACTCAGGCTCCGGTCACGGGATCGCCACTCGGCCTTACCCTCGACCCTGCACCGATATCCCCAGCCTCGCCTTCGGGCCCGGCTACGGATACACCGGAGGAGCCACCGTTGCGCGTATCGAAACCGCAACTACTGCTGTCGACGGCGCCTAAAATGGCTGACATCACGCCGAAAACTAAACCGAAACCTTCGGTCTCCATGGCTCCAAAAATGGCCGCCGACTCAGCAAAAGCGAAACCGAAACTTACGGCTTCCACAACATCTAAAATGGCCGACGTCCCGTCCAAGCCAGCAAAGCCGACTCAGTCTTCAACTCCGTCAGCTTCCAGCCACACAAAGTCCAAGAAGACTGTCGACGCATCGGCGCCACAAACGGTGGCTACGGACAAGTCCTCAAAGAAGGTCGTCCATCCCGCCTCGGCGCCTAAGGCCCAAGATCCGACGACCGGAGCCGCTACTCATCGGCACAAGGATGCCGGGTCGGCATCACCGGCGTCTGCGCCTACACCGACCGCAAAGCAGCGTCCCGTGGGAGGCCAAGAATCATCGGTGCCCACTTCTGCTACGCCGAAGTCCTCCGAAGCAGACAAACATGAAGCATCGGTTACCAAACCCTCGGCTTCTTTTACAAAACAGGTCACCGACTCCCTCAAAAGGATTCGGGAGAAGGCACAGACGTCAACGTCTACCGCATCATCGGATCCGACACCGGTGAACATACCGGCGAAGTCGTCCTCCAAGCTTCTCTACGTCCTGCCACCAAAGGTGGCGCCCAAAGCGTTTGTGGCCAAGACGGTGTCGAAGAACACCGACACGTCGGAATATTCGACGCCCAGTCCCAATTTGCAGCGGCCAAAGGCGTCAGGGACAATTTAGAGCATTACATCGATGCCAACACAGGGAAATTGACACTTTATAAAAGAAAGATCACTTCCCAACCTTTAGAAGCATTTGTTATTCCACTGAAAAAGAAAAAACAAGCACAGGACATACCTCCACTTGTTGAACCTCTTCAGCCTCCACCAAGGAGGAGTCCAACACCTTCCCCCCACCACTCAGGGGGTGAGGATGAAGAACAGGATGACCAATATAATTTCCCTACTGACACTGACCCTGATGTACACCAGGACCCATATGATGACGCTGGGGACCAGGACAGCCATCAAGTAGTACATGACCCTCAGGTTTTTGGAACACGTACATCACCTACTGAGGACTCAGCAGCATTCACTGCTTTAATAGAACGGGCAGCTGCAACTCATAATGTGGACATGCACTCTGACCCGGTGGAGGAAGATTTCCTGTTTGACACTTTCTCTGTCTCCGAAAGAACAGTCAAAACACTCCCCATGCTGAAGGGTGTCCTTAAACATGCACCAGAGATCTTTAAGGAACCAACAAGGGCAAGAGTGGTAAACCCACGTATTGAGAAAAAATACAGGCCAGCACCTGGAGACCCTGCTTATATTCGGGGACAGTTGCCTTTGGACTCATTGGTGGTCGCAAACGCCCGCAAACGGGCCAACTCCCAAACAACGGGTTAAGCTCCTCCCCCGGACAAAGAGTCGAAAGTGCTTGAGGCTTCTGGCAAGCGGGTGGCTGCGCAGGCTGCCAATGTATGGCGTATAGCAAATACACAAGCACTACTGGCGCTTTACGATAGGGCGCATTACGACACCCTAGAACAGCTCCTTCAACATCTACCTGATGAGTATAAAGAAGCAGGCGAAATGCTCATTCAAGAGGGGAAGCTTATATCAAATGCTGCCATTAAGTGTGCACTTGATGTCGCGGACACAGCGGCTAGGGGTATTAACACTAGCGTCATGCTAAGGCGCCAAGCCTGGCTTCGTATGTTCGAGGCATGTGGGCTGCTAAATTCATATCTTAGCATTAGATCGCCGCCTAGTGTTGGGTCCGGATGATCGCACATTGTTGTCCTGGAAGAGTCTTCGAAGTATCCTGAGATAGGTGGCTCCTCCCCTGGACTACAGTGCGCATGGGCATCGGCTCCATCCCCAGATTGTTTTTTTCCGCCATTGGGTTCGGATGCGGTCCCGACTTCTCTGTCGGAACCGAGAAAAACTAACTTTTTCAGGCCAAAAGGCCTTGTATTTTCTGGCGTCGGTATTGTTCGCGCCGGGTCTCGGGTTCTTCGAACTCTTGAAGTCGGATTCAACGGAGTCTACACTCTTCGGACATCGAGGCCTTCTCATCGCGACACGACTACAACTTTCCAGCATGGAGCGGAGTCCGTTTAAGTACTGTCCGCTCTGTGGGTCCAAGTACCCACATATATAGACCTCCACCCGGTCTGTAACAAATGCCTTTCACCGGACCATGACGACGGCAAGTGCAAGGCTTGCGCTCAATTCCGGTCCAAAAAGACTCTCAAGCTCCGGCGCGCGGTGCGCCTGGAGGCCAGACAAGCGGCCCCGGATCCAGAAAACATCTTCGGCGACCAAGAAGAAGATGAACAGGGTCATCATCTCCAAATCTCCCCACCCGAAACGGAGGTCGAGGCGGATCCGGTGGACGACGACGGAGTCGCGGGTCAAGACCTTCCATACGTCGACGAGGTAGGGGACGTAGAAGAGATTTATGGGGCCGCGGCAGATAGCTCTGGAGACGAGCTATGCCCCGAAGGTTTCGAAGATCAAGATCAGGTCACGGGATCGCCAAGTGGCCTTACCCAAGACCCAGTGCCGCAAGCCACGGCCCCGCCATCAGGCCCGGCCACGGACGTACTTGCTGGGCAAGCCGGATCGAAACCGAAACCTGCGGTGTCGACTACACCTAAAATGGCCGACCCGAAAACGAAACCAAAACTTATGGACTCGAGCGTCCCTAAAATGGCGGCCGGCCCACAGAAACCTACTGCACCCGCTGCCGCATCGGCTCCGTCGGGCTCCGGTCCGCAGAAGGCGAAGAAGTCGGTCGATTCCGCTGGAACGAAATCGGCGCAGGAGGAGGGATCCTCTAAAAAGGGTGGTCGGCACGGATCAACCGCTGCGACACCGTCTAAGCATGCCAAGGCCAGCAGCGTAGTGGATACGGAACAGACTCAAGCGCACGGATCGACTGCTGGCACGTCTGCGCATCGGTCCAAGGACTCTGGGTCGGCGTCAACGGCATCGGCGTCCAAACCTCAGAAGGGCCACCATCACGTCGGATCCGAGGGGAAGGTCAAGACGTCCTCGTCAGCGCCAAAAGCCACTGTGGATGAAGCGTCTCCCATCGCCGCTTCGCTGCAGAGAATCAGGGACAGGGCCGCTGCTACGTCGGCTCCGTTACCGTCGCCTCAGACGCCGAATGATGCTCCGGCCAAGCCTAAAAGCAAGCTTCTCTTCCTTCTGCCGCCGAAAGAGGCTCCGAAGGCTTTTTCTACAAAATCGACGCCAAAGAAGGCGGATTCTTCTACGGCAGGGGTACCTTCAAGTCGAGAACTCGAATCCGAAGACTATTCTGAGCACTTCATCGACGCCAACACAGGCAAATTGACAATATACAAAAGAAGGATCACATCAGAGCCTCTAGACTCCTATGTTATCCCACTAAAGAAGAAAAATGTTCCTCTGGACGCTTCTACCCTCATAGAGCCTATCCAGCCTCCTCCAAGAAGAAGCCCTACTCCCTCACCAGACCATTCTGATGGTGAGGGTTACAATGAGGATGACCAATACACCTTCCCAGTAAATGAACCAGATGCACACACAGATGCATATGATGACGTTGGTGACCAAGGCGCCCAAGGTGTGGGGCAAGACCCACAGCCTTTCAGTGCACGTGCATCCCCAACAGAGGATTCTGCAGGTTTTCATGCACTCATCGAGAGGGCAGCTGCTAATCATGATATAGACATGCATGCTGACCCAGTCGAAGAGGACTTTCTCTTTGACACTTTTTCAGTCTCTGAAAGAACTGTGAAAACGCTGCCTATGCTCAAGGGAGTCCTCAAGCATGCAGCTGACATCTTTAAAGAACCTACCAGGGCGAGAGTGGTCAATCCACGTATCGAAAAGAAGTACAGGCCAGCACCTGCAGACCCTGCATACATTCGGGGACAGTTGCCTCTGGACTCTCTTGTGGTCGCAAATGCCAGAAAATGGGCCAACTCCCAGACAACGGGTGAAGCTCCTCCCCCTGACAAGGAGTCCAAAGTGCTGGAGGCAGGGGGCAAGAGAGTGGCGGCACAGGCTGCCAACTTTTGGCGTATTTCAAATACACAAGCACTCTTAGCACGTTACGATAGGGCGCATTACGACACCCTAGAGCAAATAGTACAACACCTGCCTCCACAGTTTCAAGAGGGCACCAAACTGCTTATAGAGGAAGGTAAACTGATCTCCAACGCAGCCATCAAGTGTGCACTTGACGCCGCAGACTCAGCAGCTAGAGCTATCAACACTAGCGTCATGCTGAGACGACAAGCTTGGCTCCGCATATCTGGGTTTAAACCCGATATTCAGACAACAATACTTAATCAGCCAGTCAATCCTGATAGACTGTTTGGTCCAGATGTTGACACCACCCTCGAAAAAATAAAGGACACAGAAACTGCTAAGTCCATGGGGGCCCTGCAATCACAACAGTTTCGTGGCAATAATTTTCGTCGCTCAGGTGCACGTGGAGTCACCAGAGGACAAATGGGTCAACAATCTCAATTCTCAAGGGGGGGAGCGCAATCCTCGTTCGCGAAACAGAACAAGGGAGGTTACAGAAATAACAGCAACAGAGGGCGCGGCAGAGGAAACAACAACTCCCGCTCCTCTACCCCTAGCAAGCAGTGACTCTCTGTCACTGCCCCCCGACCACTTAACACCTGTCGGGGGGAGACTGCAGCAGTTCCTGCCCGTCTGGAGAAACATCACCACAGACAGGTGGGTGCGACAACTAATCCAGTATGGTTATTGCCTAGAGTTGAAATCCACTCCACCCAACATCCCGCTAAGGCAAAGGCCTATGTCCGCGGAGCACTTGCACTTATTGCAGCAGGAAGTAGTGGCAATGCTGCAAAAAGGCGCAATCGAGCTCGTGCCAGTGGGAGAGGAAGGCACGGGGTATACTCCCTGTACTTCCTTATTCCAAAGAAGGACGGATCTCTCAGACCCATTCTAGATCTACGTCCCCTCAACCTGTACATACTATCAGAACATTTCCATATGCTTACACTGCAACAGATTCTTCCCTTGTTAAACCAAGGGGACTTCTTAGCAACCTTAGATCTCAAGGATGCTTATTTCCACATTCCACTACACCCGTCCCACAGGAAATACCTCAGGTTCACTATCCAAGGCAAGCATTACCAGTTCAAGGTCCTACCCTTCGGAGTCACCACAGCCCCAAGGGTGTTTACCAAGTGTCTGGCGACAGTAGCAGCGCACCTCAGGAGGCGGAACATCCATGTCTACCCCTACCTGGACGACTGGCTCGTTCAAGCCAAGTCGGAACAACAGTGCGCCGCGGACATGTCAACCACCATTCACCTCCTTCACAATCTAGGTTTCTCGTTGAACTACCCAAAGTCGCATCTTCAGCCGGCACATGTCCGGCAGTTTCTAGGTGCGACGATCAATACCCTGACGGCCGTGGCTCAACCAAACCAAGTCAGGATAGACAGCATGCAGTCTCTAATCCAGAAGTTCAGACCACAACACTCGCTTCCAGCGAGAGTGTTCATGCAGTTGATAGGCATGATGGCTCCTGCATCTTCATAGTCCCTCACGCACGGTTACATATGCGCCCGCTCCAGGAGTGCTTAGCAAATCAGTGGACACAGGCTCAGGGACAATTGACAGACCTAGTGTTGGTTACCAGTCGGGCATACGACTCTCTGCATTGGTGGACTCCACACAACCTTTGCAAGGGCCGACTGTTCCAGGAGCCAGTGCCACAGATTATCCTGACAACGGACGCGCGTCTCCAGGGATGGGGAGCTCATCTGCTCACTTACACAGTGCAGGGACTATGGAGGACGCAACAACAGAGGATGCACATCAATTATCTAGAACTGATGGCAATCTTCATGGCGATCAAGTCCTTCATTGTACATCTGTGCAACAAGGTAGTGTTAGTCCGGACGGACAACATGACCGCGATGTACTACATTCAAAAGCAGGGAGGCACCCACTCGCCACAGCTGTCTCATCTGGCTCAGAGCATGTGGAAGTGGGCCATTCAGAGGAACATTTTCCTCATGGCAGAACACCTCCCGGGAAAGGACAATCAGATGGCGGATCTGCTCAGCAGATACAGCCATCAAATGCACGAGTGGGAGTTACACCCATCTGTACTCCACCCGTACTTCCAGCAGTGAGGTCATCCGGAGATAGACCTGTTTGCCACAAAAGAAAACGCAAAATGCCAACACTTTGCCGCCAGGTTCCCTCACCCACAGTCGCAGGGGAATGCGATATGGATGAACTGGTCAGGCAAATTTGCGTACGCTTTTCCGCCAGCCCCTCTGATACCGCTGGTGGCAAGAAAGCTAAGGCAGCACGCGATGACTCTCATCCTAGTTGCTCCAACGTGGGCGCGCCAAGCATGGTACACCACGTTCCTCGAACTCTCAGTGGTGCCGCATCAAAGACTGCGCCTCACGCCCAGACTTTTGACGCAGAACCATGGAGAAATTCAGCATCCAGATCCGCAACAGCTCAACCTGGCGATCTGGCTCCTGAAGTCCTAGAGTTTGGATACCTTAACCTACCTCCGGAATGCATGGACATCATCAAGGAGGCAAGGAAGCCAACTACCAGAGCATGCTATGCTGCGAAATGGAAGCGTTTTGTCATTTACTGTACAGCCAATGACATCAACCCGCTAGATGCATCTATCCCTGACATCATTTGCTATCTGTTGCATCTTTACAAGTGCAATCTAGCGTACACTTCCATTCGGATACATCTATCCGCCATAGCGGCTTATCTTCAGAACAGGCAGCATCTCTCTGTCTTCAGAGTGCCTGCCATTAAAGCTTTCCTTGAAGGTCTGAAACGAGTCATTCCCCCGAGAACACCACCAGCTCCGGTGTGGAACCTCAATGTGGTCCTCACCAGACTGATGGGACCACCTTTTGAGCCACTGCACTCGTGTGAACTCCAGTTCCTAACGTGGAAAGTAGCTTTCCTAATAGCTATTACGTCACTAAGGCGTGTTAGTGAGCTACAAGCGCTCACAATCCAAGAGCCTTTCATTCAGATTCATCCAAATAGGGTAGTGCTATGCACTAACCCCAAATTCCTTCCAAAGGTGGTGTCACAGTTTCATCTCAACCAAACTATTGACTTGCCGGCATTCTTTCAAAACCCGCAAACGGTGGCGGAAAGAATGCTCCATACCTTAGATGTACGGAGGGCGTTGATGTACTACATAGACAGGACACAACCCTTTAGAAAGACAAAACAACTTTTTGTTGCCTTCGCACCACAACACAAAGGCAACCCTATTTCCAAAGCAGGAATAGCCAGGTGGATTGTTAAGTGCATCCAAATATGTTATCAAAAGGCCAAGCGCACTCTAACGATACCCCCAAGGGCGCACTCCACACGCAAATTGGGGGCATCCATGGCTTTCCTAGGGAACATTCCTTTATTTATTTATTTATTTTATTTATTTTAGCTGTTTTATATCGCGCTCAAATACTACCAGAGTGTCCTGGCGCGTAAGAAGAAACAAGCATGTGGCCAGAGGGAGAGAAGAGTACAGAAATTAATAAGCCATTCTGAAAAGATATGTTTTAAGTGCCTTTTTAAATGTCACAAAATTTTCAGTTAATCTCAGGGAGAGAGGGAGGATATTCCAAGTCCTGGCCGCGGTGACAGCAAGTGATTGGCCTCCCAAACGAACTCGCTGAAATCGAGGTACTCTTAAGAAATTACCATCTGCAGAACGCAGAGCCCTAGTAGGGACATAGCGGGAAAATCTGTCTCTCAAATAAGAAGGACCAAGGTCATGAACTGCTTTAAAAGCTATAGTAAGAATTTTAAAGGTAATCCTCTGTGCTACTGGCAGCCAATGTAGTTCCTTCATGTGAGCCCGAGGACTTTCTCTATATGGCACATTGCACAGTAGGCGAACAGTCGCATTTTGGATGATCTGGAGCTTTGAGACCAAAAAAGCCGGAGAGCCACACAACAGAGAGTTGGCATAATCAAGTCGTGATAGAATAAGGGCTCTTGCGACCGACTCTCTTGCTGAAGAAGGTAGATAAGGAAAAATCTTCCTCATGGCTTTTAGGGACCCGAAGCACACCCCAGTGAGTTTTTTTATGTGTGCCTCGAATCGCAAATCCTCCCCAAACCAGACTCCCAAATTTTTAGCAGGGATATTGACAGCGCCTGGCTGGGGAAAATCAGAAGGCCATAGAGTTTCTCTGAAACTTTCTTTAGAGGACATTTGCAGAGCAGCCACGTGGGTTACACCACATACCTTTACAAAACACTACTGTGTTGATGTGCATTCCAAGCAGCAAGCTGCTGTGGGACAGGCTGTTCTCAAAACACTCTTTCAGGTTTCTGCAGCTGGCACGGGCAACCGCCGCTGATGGAGGGACTGCTATGTATTCTATGCTAAGATATGAATTTAGCAGCCCACATGCCTCAAACTGAATATGCTACTTACCAGTATGCATCTGTTCTTGGCATGTAGGGCTGCTAACATTCATATCGCCCACCCTCCTCCCCGGTGCCTGTTGCAGCTGCAGATATACTATTGTATTCAGTCATTAGCATGGACATCCTTTACACTTTTCACTCCATCTTCTGCCACAATGGCGAAAAACAATCTGGGGATGGAGCCGATGCCCATGCGCACTGTAGTCCAGGGGAGGAGCCACCTATCTCAGGATACTTCGAAGACTCTTCCAGGACAACAATGTGCGATCATCCGGACCCAACACTAGGCGGCGATCTAATGCTAAGATATGAATGTTAGCAGCCCTACATGCCAAGAACAGATGCATACTGGTAAGTAGCATATTCAATCTGGGTTTAAGCAGGACATCCAGACTACAATCCTCAACCAGCCAGTCAATCCTGACAGACTGTTTGGCCCTGATGTAGACACCACACTTGAAAAAATTAAGAAAGACAACGAGACTGCTAAGTCCATGGGGGCTCTCCAATCACAACAGTTCAGAGGCAACACTTTTCGTCGCTCAGGTGCACGTAGTGGTACCAGAGGACACTTGGGACAACAAACACAATTCGCAAAAGGTGGTGCGCAATCCTCGTACCCCAAGCAAGGTAGAGGGGGTTACCGAGGTAACAATGCCAAGGGCAGAGGCAGAGGAAACAACAGCTCACGTTCCTCTGCCACCACCAAACAGTGACTCCCTGTCGCTGCCCCCCGACCATCCAACATCTGTCGGGGGGAAGACTACAGCAGTTCCTGCCAGTCTGGTCGTCCATCACCACAGACAGGTGGGTGAGAAAACTAATCCAGTACGGTTATTGCTTGGAGTTAACATCCACTCCTCCCAACATCCCCCCAAGACAACGTCCTATGTCGGCAGAGCACTTGCACTTATTGCAGCAGGAAGTGCTAGTAATGCTGCAAAAAGGAGCAATCGAACTCGTGCCAGTGG
This sequence comes from Lissotriton helveticus, assembly GCF_964261635.1. Taxonomy (NCBI): domain Eukaryota; kingdom Metazoa; phylum Chordata; class Amphibia; order Caudata; family Salamandridae; genus Lissotriton; species Lissotriton helveticus. The sequence goes on from NC_136073.1 coordinate 790,358,469, forward strand.
AGGAGAAAGGAACAGGGGTCTACTCCCTGTACTTCCTCATCCCAAAGAAGGACGGATCGCTCAGACCCATTCTAGATCTGCGCCCCCTCAACATGTACATACTGTCAGAACATTTTCACATGCTGACACTGCAACAAATCCTTCCCTTTCTAAACCAAGGGGATTTCCTGGCAACCTTGGACCTCAAGGATGCTTACTTCCATATCCCACTCCACCCATCCCACAGAAAATACCTCAGGTTCACCATTCTCAACAAGCACTATCAGTTCAAAGTCCTACCCTTCGGGGTGACTACTGCCCCCAGAGTGTTTACGAAGTGTCTAGCGACAGTGGCGGCGCACCTCAGGAGACAAAACATACATGTCTATCCGTACTAGCTCGTTCAAGCAAAGTCGGAAAGACAGTGCGCCTCACACACGTCCCACACTATTCACCTCCTTCACAGCCTGGGGTTCTCGCTAAACTACCCAAAGTCGCACCTTCAGCCAGCCCATGTGCAGCAGTACCTGGGCGCGACCATAAACACCCTGACTGCTATAGCTCAACCAAACACAGTCAGAATCAACAACATTCAGTCGCTAATCCAGAGGTTCAGACCGCAACACTCCCTGCCAGCGAGAGTGTTCATGCAGTTGATAGGCATGATGGCCTCCTGCATCTTCATAGTCCCGCACGCAAGGTTGCACATGCGTCCCCTCCAAGAATGCTTGGCAAATCAATGGACACAGGCTCAAGGACAACTGACAGACCTAGTGTTGGTGACCGGTCGGGCATACAACTCTCTGCATTGGTGGAATCCACACAACCTTTGCAAGGGACGACCGTTCCAGGAGCCGGTGCCACAGATTGTCCTAACAACGGACGCATCTCTCCAAGGGTGGGGAGCGCATGTGCTCCACTACACAGTGCAGGGACTATGGTCAACCCATCAACAAAAGTTGCACATCAACTACCTGGAATTGATGGCAATCTTCATGGCGCTCAAGTCCTTCAAAGTGCATTTGTGCAACAAGGTCGTGTTGATCCGGACGGACAACATGACAGCCATGTACTACATCCAAAAGCAGGGCGGTACTCACTCACCACAGCTGTCTCATCTGGCTCAGAGCATGTGGAAGTGGGCCATTCAGAGGAACATCTTCCTCATGGCAGAACACCTCCCGGGCAAGGACAATCAGATGGCGGATCTGCTCAGCAGATACAGCCATCAAATGCACGAGTGGGAGATTCATCCATCAGTACTCCACCCGTACTTCCAGCAGTGGGGTCATCCAGAGATAGACCCTTTTGCCACAAGGGAAAACGCAAAATGCCAAAGCTTTGCCGCCAGGTTCCCTCACCCAGAATCGCAAGGGAATGCGATATGGATGAACTGGTCAGGCAAATTTGCGTACGCTTTTCCCCCAGCGCCTCTCATTCCGCTGGTGGCAAGAAAGCTAAAGCAACACTCGATGACTCTCATCCTGGTTGCTCCAACATGGGCACGCCAACCATGGTACACCACGTTTCTAGAACTTTCCGTGGTACCGCATCAAAAGCTGCATCTCACACCCAGGCTCTTGACGCAGAACCATGGCGACATTCAGCATCCAGATCCGCAACAGCTCAATCTGGCGATCTGGCTCCTGAGGTCTTAGAATTTGGCTACCTCAACCTGCCTCCGGAAAGCATGGACATTATCCGAGAGGCAAGAAAGCCCACAACCAGAGCTTGCTATGCAGCAAAATGGAAGAGGTTTGTCATTTACTGTACTAACAACAATATCAACCCGCTAGATGCATCCATCCCTAACATCATTTGCTATTTGTTACATCTTTACAAATGCAATCTAGCGTACGCTTCCATTCGGATACATCTATCCGCCATAGCGGCTTATCTCCAGAATAGGCAGCACCTCTCTGTTTTCAGGGTGCCTGCCATTAAAGCCTTCCTGGAGGGACTGAAGCGAGTCATTCCTCCAAGAACACCACCAGCTCCAGTGTGGAACCTCAATGTAGTCCTCACTAGGCTGATGGGCCCACCTTTCGAGCCACTGCATTCCTGCGAAATTCAATTTCTGACGTGGAAAGTGGCTTTTCTCATTGCTATCACGTCGCTCAGACGTGTTAGCGAGCTGCAAGCGCTCACAATCCAAGAGCCCTTCATTCAAATACATTCTAACAGGGTAGTGCTCCGCACTAACCCCAAATTCCTTCCCAAGGTGGTGTCACAGTTTCATATCAACCAAACTATTGACCTGCCAGCATTTTTCCAAAACCCACAAACCGTGGCGGAAAGAATTCTTCATACACTAGACGTTAGGAGGGCGTTGATGTACTACATCGACAGGACTCAACAATTTCGAAAAACACAACAACTTTTTGTTGCCTTCTCACCACAGCACAAAGGCAACCCCATCTCCAAAGCAGGGATAGCCAGATGGATAGTTAAGTGCATTCAAATCTGTTACCAAAAAGCTAAGCGCACTTTATCAATACCCCCAAAAGCGCACTCCACACGCAAATTGGGGGCATCCATGGCATTCCTAGGGAACATTCCCTTAGAAGACATTTGTAGAGCAGCCACTTGGGCTACACCACACACGTTCACCAAACACTACTGTGTGGATGTGCATTCCAAACAGCAAGCAGCTGTAGGACAGGCTGTTCTCAAAACACTTTTTCAAGCTTCTGCAGCTGGCACGGGCAACCGCCGTTAATGGAGGGACTGCTATGTATTCTATGCATCAGATATGAATTTAGCAGCCCACATGCCTCGAACTGAATATGCTACTTACCAGTATGCATCTGTTCTTGGCATGTAGGGCTGCTAACATTCATATCGCCCGCCCTTCTCCCCGGTGCCCGTAGCGGCTGCAGACACTCTCTTGCATTCATCATTAGCATGGACATCATTTACACTATTTAACTCCATCACTGCCACGATGGCTAAAAACAATCTGGGGATGGAGCCGATGCCCATGCGCACTGTAGTCCAGGGGAGGAGCCACCTATCTCGTGATACTTCGAAGACTCTTCCAGGACAACAATGTGCAATCATCCGGACCCAACACTAGGCGGCGATCTATGCATCAGATATGAATGTTAGCAGCCCTACATGCCAAGAACAGATGCATACTGGTAAGTAGCATATTTGTTCCTGGGCCTCGCTATCCTGCACCCAGCACTAGCTTGTTTCTCTCCTGGACTATCCATCACTTAATTTCAGCCCTTTCACTGGGCACCTCTTTTTCTTGCACTACTGGCCAACGATTCCATTGTAACTCGCACTAGTCAACAGTGCTAACATGCAGCGGGGTCATTCACCCTCTAGCTGCCGACAGGCATTCTAGTTTTTCTAAAAGGCTACTCCGTTCGCCCATTCTAGCAGCCACCAAGGATCCCCGGGTCAGCTACCCACCACATTTCTTCCCTCAATGTACTGGCCAACATTGTTTCGCTCAGTCTATAAGACTACAGCGTATGTTTTCCCCGGCCTGTTTTATTCCCCCCCCCCCCCCCCTCCTTTGCAAAGTAATGCCCCTCGCTTTCTGTCAAGTGTGCTCACATGGTGGCGTGCGTTTGCACAAGTAGAACACGTGTGCCCTTCCGGGCAAACTCTGTAAGACTTGAGGTGCACATGGCGGATATAAGGGAACATGACGGGGTCCGGGGGCCTCCGTAGGCACCCCCTCTGCCCGGCTAGAGAGGAGGTAAAGTTAAGCAGGAGGGGCTCGGACTGGAGGGGGTGCAGGTGGGTGTGTCGGGGGAGGACGGGGCTCCGCAGCTTTCTGTCCGGAACGAATCGTGCATATGCCAGTGTTTACTGCAAACAGCCCTGACGGGGCCTTTCATTGCCGGGTCCCTGCAGCCCCCCCAGAACACTATCAGACCCCGCAAAGGGGGTAACGGGCCTCTGAAGCGAGAGAACTCACTCCACACCCCATAACAGACTCCCTAGCCCCCACCAAAAAAATGCAGTAGACCCCTGTAACAATACCCCACTGAACCCCCAATGCACCACACAAGAAAAACACGGCACACGGTCCTTTCAATGCAAAAGACCCACAAAAAGCAATTCCCAGTGACTCCCGCCTGAGACCCTCGACACTTGTCCCCGCATAAACCCCACGCACCAGCCTGAGGCGGAGACCCTCGCGGACAGGGATAGCGCAAGACCCCCACAACAGACCAGCAGAAACAAATTCTTCGCATGGACTCTCGGTTTAAAGGAAGGCACGAGGCCCCCGCACGTCAGCTTCACACGAGGCTAGCTGTTTTATTTGTCTACAACAACTTCCATATTTTTTAAATTTCAAACACGTGTCCTATATAGTTACCAAACACTGATCCACAAACCTGCCTTTACCTAAAAACTTCTATTTTTACCTTTCCGCTTTTCTTACACATAGCTTTCTCTTCCTTGCTTCTCTCTTTCTACCCATGACTGTTTCTTTCCTTGTTTGTTTTTCTGCCTCCTGTCATACTTCCTTTCTCTCTTCCGATCGTTCTCCTAATTGTACCCTCATTTTCAGTTTTAATTCCTTCGTTTGCTGGCTTTCTTTCTGTTGCCCATTTTCTCTAGCATTCTCAATGTCTCGAGTACCTTTTCCCATCCAATAATCTCGAAACCTACCCCTTCTTTCCACTTCTCTGCGTTTCTATAAGTGCCGGACTCATGACTACCGAAAGCCTGCCAGGGCTGATTGTACCGGTGTCTTTCCTACCCCAATACGCCCACTGGCACAATGGACGCACGCATCATAAATAAATGTACAGTTTATAAAGAACAGCAGCTTACCAAAGCCAAACAGAAAAAAATAACTTCAAACTAATAATATGAGCCTAAGTGTGTTTGCTGATTTTCACGCTCACTACTGCATGTACGCCTTCCATACTAATGTATCATGGTACATTTATTTGTATGCATCGCAAGGGTTCTGTAACACTTGAATGTTTTTTGCACATTACTTTTAAATGGCAATAAAATATTTGAAACAAAAAAAACTTGCAATATTCAAATGGATCAACATTCGGGGCGGGGGCAGGCACACAATATGTCATTCATACCGAACACAGAAAATGTAGATTTAATGACGTGTTGTGATATTAAAAGACCCTCCGCACTTGTAAACTACAATTCCTGGTATATGTTAGAGACATTGTTTCCCTCACATAAACCTTCGCATTGAAAAACGCACGTCGCACGTTTTGAAATTATAAGTGCACTATCGTCCATATAGACACACACAGGTCCATAATTAGCTTTTAAGTACACGCTTTCACAACTTCCGTGGCGTCAGCACTTTCAATAACGTATTTTTCGTCATCCTTGGGCATCACCCCGGGGCACGGGTGTAGTGCACCATCTCTCTACCCTCGTCCGGTGAAGTGCAGGCTGTCTCTCCCTTAAAGTGTATTCTGCACCAACTCTGACATCCTATGTTGGAGTCTACCTGCCCCTGTCTGGTGAAGTGCAGAGTGCCCATCCCTTGATGTGCCCTCTTCACCCCCCTCCAACCCAACTGCTCACTGCTCTCGGCCCCTGTCTGGAGAAGTGCAGGTTGCCCCTTGCTTGAAGTGCTCTCTTCAACCCCTCTGCCCGCTGCTCCCAACCCCTGCCTGGCAAAGTGCCCGCTGACCCTCACTTGAAGTGCCCGCTTCATCCAATATGACACCCTCTGCCCGTTACTCTGTCAGTTTCGAGTTCGTATATTACTCCTGTAATGTACCTTTTGCTACCTCGTGTATTTTGTTTGCTCACAATTGTCACTTTTGCCTCATGTAATTTAACGTCTGCTTTTGTAATTTGTTCACTCGTAATCTTCTCATTGTATCATTTCTGTTTCTATTGTGAAGCGCTGGATTTAGCAGTGTCACTGTTGTGTTATAGAACTCGTCTGCAAGTAATTGCTGTCTGCTGAGCTCGTCCAGTAGAGTACAATAGGTCTCACATTTGCGAGAGATTAAGCTATTGGCAATGTAAATGACAATGTCATTTATTTATCTGTTTTCAAAACCAACAAATAAATAAAAATGTGGTCATTTACAATGCCAATAGCTCTAACTTTTGAAAAGGCGAAACCGTTGCATTGTAAATGCTTGTTTCCTTGTTTTTCTCCCACAGCTCATAGTAAAAGGTTTACTGATAACTTTTAAACCCCTGTCTTGCATAAAATTAGCAAAGTTAGTGACTGTTCGTTGTAACCCCAGTTGCGTCCGCTCCATGATGACTGCGTCGTCCTCATACAGTAGAATTGGAACTGGGATATTCTTGCTAATCGGGTTGTCCTGTTGATGCTCAATGAAATATTGTGTGTGTGTGTGTTGGAAAGGGGCAAGTATAAAGCCTTGCCTCACTCCCTTTTTCTATGCAAAATTTGGATGAGCATTCCCCCGGTCTCCCGTAACGGCTCCTCCCTCCCTATACAATTCTTTAATGAATAAAAGCAAGGATGGCTCAACTTACATATCTTTAAGAACTCTCCAACATTTCATGATTTACAGTCAAACGCTGAGCTCAAATCAACGAATGACCAGAAGTTTACTCTCCTTAGCAACTGTATATTTACTTATAATTAGGGCTCTTGGTTATATGGTATTTTTTTTAACATTTCCCTTCTGTATTTATCCTTATTTATTTTTTGGTCATTTTTTCAGTATTTATCCATATTTATTTTGTCGTGAGCAAAAAAAAGATGCTGTAGCTAGTATTTATTCACATTTATTTATGCAGGACATGCTCTCTCCTAACGCTTATTTATAGTACGGGCGCCAAAAACATTTAGAATGCAATACGTCTCACATTTGTGAGTTTAAGCTATTGACATTGTAAATGACAGTGCCTTTTACTTTGATTTTAAAAACAAGCCATAAATAAAAGGCATTGTCATTTACAATGCCAATAGCGCAAACTCTCGTAAATGCAAGACCTATTGCATTGCAAATGCTTGTTCAATTGGACACAGGACTGTGGCAGACAGAACTGCTAGAAATGTGGCCTACTATCCTTCGCTACACACTGGAGTAATAGTCAATGCCATCCCAGTAGCCGTGGGAGAGATATAATGCAAGGAGAACCTGACCCGAAGCACCCTGTGAAATCATACTGTATTCCAGCCACAGTCTCAGCAAGCCAGGCAGGCATATTCTGAAGCCGAGTAAGAATCCCTGAGAGCATTTAATCTTTTTCGTGAAATGGAAACCATTCACCCTTGTAGCGGACCACCTTTCTCTGCTTTTAATGTGTAGAAACCCTAAAACGAAACTTCCCCTCACAATAGAAAGGCGGTGCCTCTGCCTACAGGGCTTGAAATAATTCACAGGTTCCACTTGGCAACTGACTACACCGCAATCTCAATGGCTGAAATTTCCTGAAAAATACCGAGCTATCTATGTAGTCAAGTTGGTCAAACCCAGTGCATTCAGCAAGGACGTGTTGATGCAAGCATCAATGATCCAGCACAGCAGGCAGCCTCTCCGCTCCTGGACCATAAGCAGTGGGGTGCTCAGAGTGAACCCACAGGCGGCACTTGCAGCCCCTTGGCACAGCTCAAGTTCTTCAGGCACCCACGGACAGGACTGGCCAGCAGCCACCATGGACTCATTGTGAGAGAACACACGTCTCCTACAACATCAGGCTGAGGAGCCAGGCCGTGACGGCCGCCGAGGGACAGTGGCAACAAAACCTCCAATACACCAGAAAGTACGGGTTCCAGCTCTAGGATGCCCTTGTGGCGGAAAATGTGAGTGAATAAGTGCCAAAAACTGAGCAAGACTGGCTCCAGAGACCTGCAAATGCCCAGCCTGACTCATGTGCTGAGGGGGACCCCTGCAGCTCGCGCCACCCCCCCGTGAAGTGATTAGCTTTGTTCATTTGTTTTCCCTTAATATCTTTTAAGTGTGCATCCCGCCACACATCTGCTCCCGCCAGGACAGCTCCAAGCCAGGATACTTAAACAAATGGAGGCCCTAATGGCCCCTTAACATTGACCTTTGTGTTCATTCAGCTGAAATCCGATGAGCCCTCTCCCTGCTTGTGCTCGGACAGACTGGTCTTCGAGACCGATTTATTGGCATTTTTCCGTTTTTACATATAAATGCAGACAAAGGAAAAATATTTTTCCGTCTGTATTTATATGTAAAAATACGTTTAAACGGGAAACCGGGAGCCTTACTTATAATCAACATTAAATTAAGACCTTGCTCAACCGTACCCAGCCCGCTCGGAAGCCGTATTGTAAGTTTGATAGCACACCTGTCTCTTCAGCCCAGGATTGTAGTCTGGTAAGAATGACCCTCCCAACTACTTTCAGAAGGGAGTCTAGCAGGGAAATTGGACTATAGCACCTTGGTTTTGCAGCGTGAATCTTTCTGGATTCACTATGCTGTGCATTATTCCGCGGTCTTGTGGTTGGGTCCGGATTCGTAGTCTTTTCTTTGTTTTTTTTTTTTTTTTTCTCTTTGCCCAGGTGGGCGTCGGCGTCACACCCCCTTTGGGTGTATTTCCGGTGACGTCGGCATGCTTCCTGCGGAAGCTCCCACTCTTGGGCGCCATCTTCAGATTCTTTTTTTCCGCGGTCGGGTCTGGATCGTTCCCGTTTGGGCTCCAGACATTTTTGGAGAAAGAAGAAAGAAAAATACAGAAAAGACGAGGAGAAGTCATCTGAAGACTCCAGGGGACTTCACCGACGAAAGACAAGCAAAGATAAGGCGTTTTCCATCCAGATCTTCGACGACCGTCGACGAACACGCGACCAGAGAGGCCCTGGACGCTCGAGGATGGACAACACGCCGTTCAAGTTCTGCCGTAACTGCCACCACAAGTACGCGCAGAAGGACCAGCACCCGGTATGCAACCTTTGCCTACCGGTGGACCACGAAAGCGGAGACTGCAACGCCTGTTCCGCCTTCACCCCGAAGACCCTTCGTGTGAGAGAGAGGCAGAGGGTAGCACACGCCGCCCTGCAGGGGAAGGCCCCGACCCCGTCGCTCTACGAGCTGGGGATGTCCTCCGAGGAAGAAGACAACGCTGCCGCCGAAGACGACAGCTACACGGTCGTAGAGACCGATTACACGAAGACTTCTGACAAGGTAGGAGACTCTTCGGCCCCCAAGAACCCGAGAGACTCTGAGTCTCGAAAAATCGAGGGCAAGACCCCGAAAGCGCCGACGCCAAAAAAGGCGGCGTCCGCGACTACTCCCAGGCCCAGCGGATCCTCAGAGAAGGAGTCCCCGGCGCCGAGAGCTGCTGATCAGCAGAAGACGTCGAAAATCGTCCCCGAAAAGGATCGATCGACGAGGGAGAAAGACCCGAAACTGTCGACGACGACCAGAGACCCGATATCCGGTTCGACGTCGAAAACTTCGACTCCGAGAGGCACGGCGACGAGCCATCCGTCGAAGAGAGCGGCGGAACCATCCGACGCGGAACACGCGGCCGAGATGGAAAAGAAAAGAAGGCGCCTCGAGGCAGAAATGGAGAACTTCATGCAGCGGAAAAAAGATTTCGACGCAAGGATGAAGGCCTTCACGATCCCTCACAAGACCAAGCCACCAGTGCTGGAGGCGGTCGAGGAGGAAGAAGAAGAGGTCGCCGAAGTCACCGAGCAAGACCAGGACGTCGAGGTGTTCGACGACCAGGAGGAGTACGAGAATCCCCACGAGAGCTACAGCTATGGGGAGGAAGATGAGGGCAGGACAGACACAGAGTCGGCGCCCTATGACCTTCAGGAGGTAGATTACATCGATGTCGACACCGACAGCCCGGAGGAGGTGGTCGACACCTACCCCTCGAGGCCCTCGCCGCCGGACGACATCGGGGCCTACAACGCGGTGATACAATCTGCCGCAGCAGCTTTCAAGCTCAAGCTCGACGAAGAGAAGCAGAAAGCAGACTTCCTTCTGGAAACATTGCTCCCAACACAAACGAGGAGCCAGTTCCTCCCGATGCTCGAGAGCGTCTTGGCTCAGGGGAAGGAAGCTTTCAGGGAGCCCGCAACATGCAAGGCAGTAACTCCCAGAACTGAGAAGAAGTACAAGCATGCCGCAAAGGACCCGGCCTACATTCAGGGCACGGTCTCCGCAGACTCCATTATCACGGCCACAGCAAGGAGGAGGGCTAACGTACCCACTACCTCGGGCCCGCCACCGGATAAAGAGAGCAAAAGGATGGATCTGGTGGGCAGAAGGATCGAACGGAATGCCGCGACCCACTGGCGCATGGCTAATTCCAACGCCCTGGTAAACAGACACATGTACCAAATCATGGAGGGACTGGGGCAGTTGGTGAAGGACTTGCCCCAGGATGCCAAGCAGAAAGCCGAAAAGCTAATTGAAGAGGGGAAGAATGCTGCAAATTCTTGCCTTAAGACGGCCCTGGATGGGGCAGACACCGCCAGCAGGCTCATGATGATGGGCGTCACGGAAAGGAGACACGCCTGGCTCAGGATATCCGGTTTCAAACCGGAGGTGCAACACAGCATCCTGAACACACCATTCAACGGCAGTACGCTTTTCGGACAAACAGTTGATGAGCAACTCAGCCAACTTAAGAAGGATAACGAAACAGCAAGATCCATGGGAGCATTGCAGTTCAGAGGGAACAAGAGGGGCACCCCGTCACGGAGGCCCGGCGGAAGAGGCGGAAACCAGCCAGGTACATCACACCAGGCTTTCCAGCAAACGCACCAGGCAGACTCGCAGGGTCAGCAGGGCCATCAGAAACAGCCCTGGCAGTACCAACAAAGAGGCCAGTCCTTTCGAGGGAGAAATGGACGGGGACAAAATAGAAGAGGGGGCCAGCAGCCCACCTCCAAGTGACTTCAAAAAAATCCGTGTGCCCACCCACAAAAAAGATCCCAGGGGGCAGCACGTACAGATGGGTCAAGACAAACTAGACACCTACGACCACAGGACACCAGTGGGAGGAAGATTAAGATTCCACCTCCAGGAGTGGAGAGGAATCACATCAGACAAATGGATCCTCAACATTATCCAATTCGGATACTGCATAGAGTTGGAGGCGAGGCCAACAAACAGAAAACCAAGAAGAAAGCCGCTAGCAAGCAAGCAGCTGCAGTGCCTTCAGGAAGAAGCAAAAGAACTCCTGCAGAAGCAGGCCATAGAAAGGGTACCCTTCAAGGAAAGAAACACAGGAGTATACTCAACATACTTCCTGGTACCAAAAGTAGACGAGACAATGAGGCCCATTCTCGATTTACGGTTCGTGAACAAATTCATAAGAACGCAAAAATTCAAAATGACCTCCCTGCAAGAGGTGCTCCCACAGTTGCAGACCGGGGACTTCATGGTCACTATAGACCTCAAAGACGCATACCTGCACATCCCAATGAACAGGAAGCACAAGCACATGCTCAGGTTCACCGTCGGAGAAAGCCACTACCAGTTCACGACACTGGCCTTCGGTCTAAAATCGGCACCAAGAGTTTTCACAAAGTGCCTCGCAGCAGTCGCAGCGCACCTAAGAAGGCAGGGAATACATGTATACCCTTACCTGGACGACTGGCTGGTGAAAGCAAACTCATACCAGAAATGCAAGCTGCACGCACATACAGTGACCAGCACGCTCATAAACCTGGGGTTCTCCATCCATTGGAAGAAATCATCAATGGAGCCGGAACAAGTGAAGATCTTCCTGGGAGCACAGATCAACACCTTACAGGGCAAGGTGTTCCCCAGCGAGAAGAGGGCGAGGGCGCTGGTGAAGGAAACTCGCCTCTACCGGAAGGGACAAGCTCGGACAGTGAGGACGGCGAGCAAGATCATGGGGATGATGGCATCATGCATCCACCTGGTACCGAATGTACGACTCCACATGAGACCCATTCAAGAATGGCTACAGGAGCAATGGTCACAAGCTACAGGCAGTTGGGAGGATCTAGTGGTTGTAACGCACGCAGTGCAGAAGGAGATGACATGGTGGACCATGGAGAACATAGCAAGGGGAAAGCCTCTAACGCCCCCAACGCCAACAGTGACCATCACCACAGACGCATCCCTGAAGGGATGGGGCGCTCACATGGAGGAGCTCAAGGTGAGGGGACTGTGGACACCGACGGATGCCACAAAGCACATCAATTACTTAGAATTGAAGACAATCTTCCTTGCACTGAAGGCCTTTCAAACAAGACTGTACAAGCACAGGGTATTGATACAAACAGACAACACCACTGCGATGTTCTACATCAACAAGCAGGGGGGCACACAGTCCGCACCGCTTTCAACGCTGGCGCAGGAGATATGGAGATGGGCCATCCCTCTCAAGATAGACCTGCTAGCCATACACCTACCAGGGAAGGACAACATACAAGCCGATTGGCTCAGCAGGCAGACATCGGCATCCCACGAGTGGGAGCTCAATGCTCAGGAGACAAGATACCTGTTCGACAGGTGGGGGACACCATCGGTGGACCTGTTTGCCACACGCCAGAATGCAAAATGCCAAAACTTCGCATCCAGGCAGCCCGAGGAGGGGACACTGGGGAATGCCCTATGGATAGATTGGTCAAGGACATTTGCCTACGCCTTTCCCCCGATACCACTGATGCACAGAGTACTGAGCAAGTGCAGAGCGAGCAACATGACACTGATACTGGTCGCACCGCAGTGGGCGAGGCAGACCTGGTACTCGCAGATCATGGAGATGACACAGTGTGCACCCCACAGATTCAGCAGGAGGAAAGATCTACTGTCCATGCAGAACGGAGAGGTACTGCATCCAGAGCCAGAGAGCATGAGCCTAGTAGCGTGGCTCCTGAGGACATAGAGTTCGCACATTTGAGACTACCAGAAAGCACCCTGAGGGTACTTCGGGAGGCACGAAGGCCCAGCACTCGAAAGTGCTACGTTGCGAAATGGAAAAGATTCACAATATGGTGCAGACAGGAAAGACTCCACAATAAGATGAAGAGGGACTCCACAGTGCTAAGGTACCTGACGCACTTACTGGAGAAGAACCTTAGCTCATCCTCGTTAAGAGTTCACTTGGCAGCGATAGTAGCCTACACAAGGGGAGAAACGTGCAGGAGCTTCTTCACATCACAGGTGGTGAAGAGATTCCTAGAAGGAGCGAAAAGGATCGCACCACCCAAGCGGGTGCCGCCACCTGCATGGAACTTGAACACAGTCCTAACGGAACTCATGAAAGAGCCCTTTGAACCACTTCACAAGGCCTCCCTAAAGATGCTAACTATGAAAACAGCCTTCCTGGTTGCGATAACGTCCTTACGCAGAGTAAGCGAGCTTCAAGCGCTGACGCTACAAGAACCATACATACAAATACACAACGATAGAGTTGTGATGAGGACTGACCCACACTTCATGCCGAAGGTGGTATCCAATTTTCACATGAACCAGTCTATACAGATACCGAGTTTTTTCCAAAAACCCACAACCAGCGCAGAGAGAGCTCTGCACACCCTGGACGCCAGAAGGGCAGTCATGCACTACATTGAAAGGACAAAGGGGCACAGGAAAACGAAACAGTTTTTTGTGTCCTTCGCAAACAGCTTCATGGGCAAAGCAGTAACCAAAAGGACCATTGCACGATGGATCGCACAAACAATCCAACTCTGCCACAAACGGGCAGGACAGGAACTGGCTGAGGGGACACGTGCCCACTCCACCAGGAAGAAGGGCGCTACAATAGCCTTCCTGGCTAACACACCCATAGAGGACATATGCCTGGCGGCAACATGGGCTTCGGTGCACACGTTCACGAAGCACTACTGTGTGGACATACAAATGAACAAGGAAGCTCAAGTGGGACAGAAGGTGCTACAGCACATATTCAACACCCAACGCTCATCTTCCACCCAGCCGCCACAGAGATGAGAAACCGCTACAAAATCTATGCACAGCATAGTGAATCCAGAAAGATTCACGCTGCAAAACGAATAGTTTTCTTACCTGTCGGTGTAGTTTTGCAGCTTGAAGATCTTTCTGGATTCACTAGCGAACCCACCCACCTCCGCCAGAAAGATGAGGCTGGAGAGAGAAGAGGTGGTTAACTAAAGAATAGACTTTGAAAATACAAAGCGGTAAATACAAACTAAGAAGAACATTGCCATTACTTCGGAAACGAAAGAAACACGGAAAAAAAGAACCCGAAGATGGCGCCCAAGAGTGGGAGCTTCCGCAGGAAGCATGCCGACGTCACCGGAAATACACCCAAAGGGGGTGTGACGCCGACGCCCACCTGGGCAAAGAGAAAAAAAAAAAAAAAAACAAAGAAAAGACTACGAATCCGGACCCAACCACAAGACCGCGGAATAATGCACAGCATAGTGAATCCAGAAAGATCTTCAAGCTGCAAAACTACACCGACAGGTAAGAAAACTATTCGTTTTTGTCCCCCTTTTTAAAAATGGGGATCTTTATAGCATCTGACCATGTGGGGATAAAACCATTACGGCTACAACTCTTTAAAACATTAGTTAGGAGTGGGGCCCATAATTCAAGGTTAGTTTTGTATACGTCCCCGGGCCAGAGGAGCTCTTTTATGGCCCTGATAACCTCCTCTAAAGAAATGCTAATATCTATGGGGAATACTACCATCGGTACTCTGTCATTGATCATCGTTGCTATTGAGGATACCTCATTTTGTCCAGTGGGTTCCTAATTGTAGAGATCCGCAAAAAAATCGACCCATTTATCTTCTAATAACAATGTCTTTTTTATATGTATCCCTCTGTGTAAAAAACAGCATTTACTGCTTTCCAGAAGCCGTAGTTGTCTTTTCTTATGCATGCCTGGTGTAACGTCTCCATTGCTTCTAACCTAGATTGTATCTTGCGCTTTTTTAACGCCTCCCACGCTTATGACAGAACCGCTCCATCACGCACCTCGGGTGGGCTGTGCTGGTGACGGAGCGGTTCCGTCACGGACTGCTCGCCGTGCTTGCGCGGCACGTTTTATTGAGCGGGCGGGGCCGTGACGGAACCGCTCCGTCACAAGCACAGCCCACCCGAGGGGCGAGCCACGGAGCGGTTCAGTCATAAGCGTCGTAGCGTGCCCCCACCCACCCCCCCCCCGGCCCTTAGCGCTGTGGCGGAATTGCCGCTGCAGCAAAAGGGTTAAAGCATGTCGATAGGTGGTTCTCGCCTGTCTTATTTCCTCCCTTGCCTTCTTCAGGAGGGTGTGAGCATTGCTACAATTTTTATCAAACCATCCCTGTGGCTTATGCAGGCCCCGTTTCTGCTCCTACTAATAGAGCACT
This sequence comes from Lissotriton helveticus, assembly GCF_964261635.1. Classification (NCBI taxonomy): domain Eukaryota; kingdom Metazoa; phylum Chordata; class Amphibia; order Caudata; family Salamandridae; genus Lissotriton; species Lissotriton helveticus. The sequence goes on from NC_136073.1 coordinate 790,373,685, forward strand.
TTGGATTTTGCATTGAGCCCTGTACACTTTTGTGGAACGCCTGGACTCTGTGCCCAGTATTACCACCTAGTGGCAATATCCTATACAGAGCCAACTTTCTACAATCTCGCTTCCAGCACCATGTCCTCATTTATTACATTGTTACACCATTTCTTCAAACACGGTCACCTGTGTCTACACAGTGGAACCCTTCCCGCCATTAAAGCTCTTGTGGAAGGTATGGATGGCCTGCAAGAAATTTGCACGACTTATACTATACGTTCGAGGCATATGGGCTGCAGATGGTACATTTATGAATAGATCGCCATCTGGTGTTGGGCTCGGATGATTGCACTTTGTTTTTCTCTTGGAGAAGTCTGTCGTCATAGATGACTCCTCCTCTTGGTGTTAGTGCGCATGGGCATCGGCTCCATCCTTAGATTGTTTTTTTCCGCCATCGGGTTCGGATGAGGATCGAAGCGCTCCGGACCGACTTCAACAAAGAAGGTTATAACCGGCGCGTAATCCTTTCCAAATCGACGGTATCGTTATCGAACGCGACTTTACTCCATACCGACGCGGTTCGAAGGACGACGACTACGAGAAACTCGACGTAGTCCAGCCCGGGGTCCATGGAAAGGACTCCATTCAAAAAATGTCCAACGTGTGGTGCTAAGTTCCCACACAAGGACCTACACGAGGTGTGCAACCTCTGCTTGTCCCCTGAACACGAATCCAGGGACTGTGAGGCCTGTGCAGCGTTCTCTTCAAAGTCGACGATTAGAAACCGTCGAGCCCGAAGACACGAGGTATCGAGAATGCAGTCACAAGCAATCCCGGAGCTGTTCGAGGACCAGCACCCAGAAGAGGAGGAAGAAGAGGCCGACGAGGCGGGGTCAGAAGCGGACGAGTCCGACGTCGAGGAAATCGACGTCCAACAAACCGTGAGTGACGACGTCCCTTTACCAAAGAACAGACCCCGCACGGTGTCGACCCCGCCCTCGAGCCCGGTCAGACAACCGAAAAAAGTTTCCAACGCCCCGCCTTCGAGCCCGGCAACGAAACAGAAACCGAAACACTCGGTCTCCCATCATAGTGGTTCCGGTTCCGATAAACGGACCACATCGACACCGAAGCACCAAGTCAAGGAAAGCTCGAAGTCGAAGCAGTCCATGTCGACACCGAAGCACGCTTCGGCGCCGAAAACACCCTCGACACCGGGGACATCTTCGATACCGAAGAAATCGGATCCGAACAAAATCTCGGCACCGAAAATACAAATGGACATTCAAAAGAAAAAACACCTTTCGGAACCGAAAACTACGGTACCGACACAGGAACACGGGACTGACCCTAAACAAAAGACTTTGTTTATTGACCCAAAGACTGGCAAGGTAGTCACAGAACTACCTAAAAAGAGGAAGAATGAACATTCGGATGACAAGACTCATCCGAAGAAGAGAACAATGGGGACGAATACAACTCCTCCCTCTTCTCCCAAACCTCACACACCATCTTCTCCTCTTCCTCACAATAGGCCAAATATTCCTCCCACACGACCATCTACACCTACAACAGATGTAGAGAGTGACACAGGGGAAGGGGAACATCCTGGGGATGACGAGGACACAATCCCAGAGGAGGCAGACCCATGGGAAGAGTATAATGTAGGGTCAGATAATGATACCGACCCTGAATCATATCCCTCAAAACCCTCACCTCCTGATGACAATACTGGGTTTGCACAACTCATTACTAGAGCAGCAACATATCATAAGGTAGACCTACATACAGAACCTCAAATACAGGACTTCTTATTAGAAACACTACCTACTGCACAAAGAACATCAGGAACACTACCAATGCTTAAGGGTCTTCTCAGTCATACATCAGAGATCTTCAAGGACCCAGTGAGGGCTAGGGTATTGAACCCAAGAATCGATAAAAAATATAGGGCAGCTCCAAAAGACCCAATATACATTAAAGGGCAAATTCCTCTAGACTCACTAGTGGTCACAAACGCTCGCAAGAGAGCAAACTCTTTATCTACAGGAGAAGCTCCACCTCCTGACAAAGAGTCTAAACTAATAGATGCCTCTGGCAAGAGAGTAGCATCTCAAGCGGCAAACAGTTGGCGCATAGCTAATACGCAAGCGCTACTTGCAAGGTATGACAGAGCGCATTATGATGAATTAGAAAAACTCATCACACATCTCCCTAAAGAACATCAAAAGAGGGCAGATCAACTCATACAAGAAGGGAAGTTAATTACTAACACTTCAATAAAGTGCGCCCTAGACGCGGCAGAAACTGCGGCAAGATCTACAAACACAAGCATCATGTTAAGGAGACATGCATGGCTCAGAGTATCAGGGTTCAAACAAGAGGTACAAACATCGTTACTGAACCAACCCTTTGATGGGAAAACACTTTTCGGCACAGGGACAGATGAGGCCCTAGAAAAGATGAAGAAGGATACCGAAACGGCTAAATCAATGGGAGCATTGCAACAGCCGACACAAAGAGGTTCCTTTCGTAGATCCACCTATAGAGGAGGATCCAAAAATACAGGTACAAACCAGCAGCAAACCTCTTTTACACCTACATCACCCAGAGGTAATTCGAGAGGTAGCTACAGGGGTAACAACAACAAGGGTAGAGGTCGCGGAAACAACAACAACCGCAACTCTCCAACCCCAAAACAGTGACTTCATAAAGCTTCCCCCAGACCATATAACACCGGTCGGGGGACGCCTATCACAGTTCCTACCTGTCTGGGAAAACATCACATCAGACAGGTGGGTAAGACAAATTATCCAACATGGTTATTGCCTAGAACTCACAGCTACCCCACCAAACATCCCCCCCAAACAGCGTCCAATGAAGCAAGATCACCTGACACTGTTAAAACAAGAAGTACTATCACTGCTAGAAAAGCATGCCATAGAGAAGGTTCCACAGCACCAACAAGGAACAGAAGTATACTCCCTATACTTCCTAATTCCCAAAAAGGACGGGTCTCTAAGGCCAATACTGGACCTAAGACCTCTCAACGCATACTTAAATTCGGAACATTTCCACATGGTCACGCTCCAACAAGTACTTCCTTTACTGAAGAAAGGGGACTTTCTTTCTACACTGGATCTAAAAGACCCTTACTTTCATATCCCTATTCACAAAGCCCACAGGAAATACCTCAGGTTTGTGGTAGAAGGACAACATTATCAGTTCAAGGTCCTTCCATTTGGTGTCACAACGGCACCAAGAGTGTTCACAAAATGCCTGGCAGTGGTAGCAGCTCACCTAAGAAGACAACAAATTCATGTCTTCCCATACTTGGACGACTGGCTAATAAAGGCCAGGTCACAAGAGGAATGTCTTCAAAACACACAAAAGACAATTCAGCTACTACACCAGCTAGGGTTCACGGTGAACTACACAAAGTCACACCTACAACCAAACAAGGTTCAACAGTACCTGGGGGCTACTATAGACACAGAAAAAGCCAAAGTGTACCCCAACGCAGTCAGGATCCAAACAATGCTTACAATCATTCAAAGATTTCAGCCGCAACACTCACTAACAGCAAGAGTGTTCATGCAGCTATTAGGCATGATGTCATCCTGCATACTGCTAATACCATATGCCAAACTACAGATGCGTCCGCTACAAGAATGCTTAGCGACACAGTGGAATCAGGCTCAAGGGCAGATTACAGATCTGGTGTTGGTAGACGACCGCACACACCGCTCTCTGAAGTGGTGGAACATAACAAACATTACCAAGGGGCGGTCGTTCCTAGAACCAATTCCACAGGTGACAATAACAGCAGACGCATCGCTCACCGGATGGGGAGCACATATGGACAAATACACAGTACAAGGAAGGTGGAGTGTGCAGGAAAGAACACTGCACATCAACCATCTAGAACTACTAGCAGTGTTTCTAGCATTGAAAGCCTTCCAGATACATGTTACCAACAAAGCAGTCCTGATCAGAACAGACAACATGACAGCAATGTATTATATTCAAAAACAGGGGGGGACGCACTCTCTCCAACTATCCAGACTAGCACAGGAAATTTGGAGATGGGCCATTCCTCAAAACATCTATCTGTTAGCCGAACACCTACCAGGAGTCCAAAACCAGATAGCAGACATCTTAAGCAGACAGTCGGAACAAATACACGAATGGGAACTGCACCAACAAATACTGCAGCCATTCTTCCAAAGATGGGGACAACCAGAGATAGACCTCTTTGCCACTCATCAGAACGCAAAATGCCAAAACTTCGCGTCCAGGTACCCACATCACCTGTCGCAGGGCAATGCGTTATGGATAAATTGGTCAAACAAATTTGCATACGCTTTTCCCCCTCTCCCACTAATTCCATTAGTGGTCAGGAAGCTGCAACAACACTCAATGACCATGATACTAGTGTTACCCACGTGGGCAAGACAGCCGTGGTACACCACGCTACTGCAACTCTCACAAGTGCCACACCAAAAATTACGAATTCTACCCATGCACCTTACACAGAACCATGGAGAAATAATGCACCCAGATCCAACTCAATTGAACTTAGCGATCTGGCTCCTGAAATCCTAGAATTTGGGTACTTAGATCTACCTCCAAATTGCATGGAGATAATTAAACAAGCGAGACGTCCCACCACTAAAGCATGCTATGCAGCTAAGTGGAAGAGGTTTGCTATACACTGTACTAATAACAATATCAACCCTCTGGACGTATCAACAAAGGAGATTATTTGCTACTTATTACACTTACAGCAATGTAATCTAGCGTACACATCTATCAGAGTACATCTAGCAGCTATAGCAGCGTACCTACAAAACAGGCAACACATATCACTGTTCAGAGTACCAGCTATAAAGGCATTCATGGAAGGCCTTAAAAGAGTCATTCCACCAAGATTACCACCTTCACCAGTCTGGAACCTCAACGTAGTACTCACCAGACTAATGGGGCCACCCTTCGAACCTATGCATAGGTGCGAAATACAATTCCTTACATGGAAGGTGGCTTTCCTTATAGCCATTACCTCACTCAGGAGAGTAAGTGAATTACAGGCATTGACAATACAAGAACCATTCCTACAATTACACCAGAATAAAGTGGTTCTTAGAACAAACCCAAAGTTCTTGCCTAAGGTAATCTCAGCATTCCACATCAATCAGCCAGTGGAATTACCAGTCTTCTTTCCAAAGCCACAAACGGTGGCAGAAAGGGCTCTACATACACTAGATGTCAAAAGAGCCATTTTGTACTACATAGAAAGAACACAAAACTTCAGGAAAACTAAACAACTATTTGTAGCATTTTCCACAACACATAAGGGCAATCCTATCTCTAAAGCAGGCATCGCTAGATGGATTGTAAGATGTATACAAATATGTTACATCAAAGCAAAGAGAACATTAACTGTTCCTCCTAGAGCTCATTCTACACGAAAACTAGGAGCATCTATGGCATTCTTAGGGAACATTCCCCTAGATGACATATGTAGAGCAGCAACTTGGTCTACACCACATACATTCACAAAACACTACTGTGTTGATGTACAGGCTGCACAACAAGCCAGAGTGGGCCAAGCTGTATTAAAAACTCTATTTCAAACAGTTGCGACAGACACTGGTGACCACCGCTAGGGAGGTAACTGCTTTACAATCTATTCATAAATGTACCATCTGCAGCCCATATGCCTCGAACGGAATATGCTACTTACCAGTATGCATCTGTTCTTGGCATAGAGGGCTGCAGAGTGGTACATGCCCTCCCAGCCTCCCCGGAAACCTGTGTCTGTCCCAACATTATCTTATTTAGATACTTACATGGGCATATCTTTATGTACTATACTACACTACTCCATCTAACCCTACTATGGCAAAACAATCTAAGGATGGAGCCGATGCCCATGCGCACTAACACCAAGAGGAGGAGTCATCTATGACGACAAAGACTTCTCCAAGAGAAAAACAAAGTGCAATCATCCGAGCCCAACACCAGATGGCGATCTATTCATAAATGTACCACTCTGCAGCCCTCTATGCCAAGAACAGATGCATACTGGTAAGTAGCATATTCCTCTTGTGGCATTTTATAAAGTGTCCATTCTCCTCTTCATTCTCACTTTTCTCTGATACCTACATCATGTTCCTTTTCTTCCATCGAGGGTCCACCCCCCCCCCCCCCCCCCCCCCCGAGCAGATGTGTGCATATGTGTTGCACAGATATGCACACATCAATCTTTAATGAAGTTCTTGTCACAAGTGTCTATTCTATCTATACTGGGGCCTGTCCTACCCGCGACCACATTGGTCATTTTTGAGACTCCTCAGACAACCTGTTTTTGGTTCCAAGTCTCTTGGAACCGGCTATGTAGCTTTTTCTCACTCATGCATATCAGTTAATCTACTACAGCAAGGCCTTTGAAAAAATGCAAACCTTTGGTTCAGAACCAGTTGTTCATAGCTGACATAAAACCGAATTCTGACTGCAGAAACTATCGCTAGAAGTCACATCCCATAGCACCTAATGCCATCATATCCTCCAAACCCCACTACCGGAGAAAGAGTAAACAGACTCCATGGGACTGAAGTTGTGCTCTATCAAAGCCATGAACACTGTTGTATTTGCTGTGCTAGCTCTCTAACGCTCTATCCAGTATTTCATGGATAATTCACCTTGAGAGTACCTGCAGCTTTCAGGAGGTACTCCAAGAATGGTCATTAGTTCAACTGTGGAATCATCAGTGCGACCTTGACCTTCTTTCCATGGCTTGTTTGAGACATACTTCCGGACTTCTGCCAACTCGACTGAAACCGGAGGCTTAAAAACCCATCCTGTGCTTTCCCTTCTCAGAGTTCTGTTTGCTTGTGGCTGATATGATTAGATTAAAGGCTTAGATGGAGACCTAGAAGGTGGTCGGATTGCAAATGAACAAACCTAGAAAGCACTGCAAACCTTTTAACAGATGCTACTACCAATGGAGAGTTCAGTGGTCTCAACAGCAGCACTAACAGACAACCTTACTATGAGCATAAGCTCTCAAAAAGAATAATCAACTATCTTCGGTGACAGATCACTACCCCTCCTCCAATCCCTTTTTACAGAGTCACTCTAGTGTGGGTAATAACATAAAACACTCAGTAGAGTTGCAAAGAATAGCAGGAGACAGATGGGCTCTGACTATTGTTCAGAATGGTTACGCCACCAAAAAGAACCCCTCAGTACTGTCCTTCAGGTTTCGAAGGAAGTAAACACCTCTGGTACAAAATTGGGTTGTGTGTGTGGGGTGGGAAGGGGGGGGGGTACATCCTCACCAATAAGGAATGGGGATGTTCGAGGCATGTGGGCTGCTAAATTCATATCTATTGCATAGATCGCCGCCTAGTGTTGGGTCCGGATGATTGCACATTGTTGTCCTGGAAGAGTCTTCGAAGTATCACGAGATAGGTGGCTCCTCCCCTGGACTACAGTGCGCATGGGCATCGACTCCATCCCCAGATTGTTTTTTTCCGCCATTGGGTTCGGATGTGATTTCGACGTCTCCTAGTCGGAATCGAAAAAACTACTTCTTTAAGGCCAAAAGGCCTTCGTTACCTCGTCGGTATTGTTCGCGTTCGGTCTCGTGCTTCATTCGACTCTACGAGTCGGTCTTCTGCAGAGTCGAGTAACTCTTCAGACATCGAGGCCCTGTCGTCACAGCAAGACCCTGACGAGACTACGATGGAACGGAGTCCGTTCAAGTTCTGCCCCGTGTGTGGTTCGAAGTACCCACACATCGACGTGCATCCAGTTTGTAACAAATGCCTCTCGCCGGAACACGACGAGGCCAGCTGTATGGCCTGTTCAAAGTTCAGGTCAAAGAAGACGCTCAAGCTTCGGCGCGCCTTGAGGCCCAGCGAGCGGCTCCGGCACCCGACGACATCTTCGACGACCCCGAAGCAGGAGGCCCAAGCCATCGTCTGCAGATTTCACCACCATCGACGGAGGTCGAGGCCGATTCCGGAGACACCGTCGAGGGCCAGGACCTTGAATACGTCGAGGAGGTAGGGGACGACGAAGAAGTTTATGGGGCCGCGGAAGATAGCTCAGAGGAAGAGCTCTGCCCCGAAAGTTACATGACTCAGGCTCAGGTCACGGGATCGCCACTCGGCCTTACCCACGACCATGCACCGCAATCCCCGGCCCCGCCTTCTGGCCCGGCCACCGACACACCAGCGGAGCCGCCATTGCGCATATCGAAACCGAAACCTTCGGATTCGACGTCAACAAAGATGGCCGACGAACAATCGAAACTGAAGAAGCCTGCTACGTCATCGGCTCCGTCGCCTTCAGTGGCTCCGAAGCCGAAGAAGGCTGTCAAGCCAGCACCGTATGTGCCCAAGGAGCAGACCTCTAAGAAGGTCGTCGAACACGTGTCGAGCACGGCTGCTCCACCAAAGTCCACAAAGACTGTCGAACCACCATCAGTCGCGACTGCGGCGCCAACAGGCAAACGCCCGGTTGAAGCGCAGTCCACAAAGAGCCCCGAGCCGAAGTCCGGAGGCCCTACGCAACGGCACAAAGATGCCGGTCCGAAACCAACGGCATCGGCGACTAAGCCTAGGAAGGAGGCCAAGACCATTGGGGTCGAAGATGCGTCTGAGGTTCGAGTACGCACGGACACCTCGTCGACGCTGGGGTCCTCCGATGGTGACGGCCATCCGTCATCGGTCACGAAACCCTCCGCTTCGTTCACAAAGCAAGTCACCGACTCCCTCAAACGTATTCGGGAGAAAACTTTGCCGTCGACCACTCACACGCCGTCGGCTCCAAAATTGGTGGACGCACCAAGGAAACCTTCCACGCAGATCCTCTACACTCTGCCTCCGAAGGTGGCACCGAAGGCCTTTGCACCCCGGTCGGTGTCAAAGGACACAGAAGCCTCGCAACACTCGATGCTAAGTGGACATTTGAGTCGACATCACGCTACAGAACAACAATCTGAGCATTATATCGATGCCGATACAGGGAAATTGACGCTCTATAAGCGAAAGATTACCTCACAACCATTGGATTCCTACGTCATACCTCTAAAGAAAAAAAGGCCAGAACACGACCTTCCTGCCCTTGTTGAAACTATTCATCCTCAACCAAGGAGGAGCCCATCACCTTCTCCCAATGCTTCAGGGGGAGATGACGATGACCAGGATGACCAGTACAATTTCCCAGATAACGATGCCCCTGATGAGCAGCAGGACTCATGGGTGGACACTGGTGACCAGGGAGGCCAACATGTGGTACAGGACCCACAAGTTTCTGGTGTACGGACATCCCCAACTGAGGATTCAGCGCCATTCAATGCCTTAATTGAACGGGCAGCTGCAAATCATAATGTGGACATGCATGCCGACCCGGTAGAAGAAGATTTTTTGTTTGACACTTTCTCTGCCGCAGAAAAAACTGTTAAAACACTTCCAATGCTAAAAGGGGTCCTTAAGCATGCACCTCAAATCTTTAAGGAACCCACCAGGGCAAGGGTAGTAAACCCACGTATAGAAAAGAAATACAGACCGGCACCTGGGGACCCAGCATATATTCGGGGCCAGTTGCCTCTGGACTCTTTGGTGGTCGCCAATGCCCGCAAAAGGGCGAACTCCCAGACGACGGGTGAAGCTCCTCCCCCAGACAAAGAGTCGAAAGTGCTAGAAGCATCTGGTAAAAGGGTGGCTGCACAAGCAGCCAATATCTGGCGCATATCGAACACACAGGCCCTGTTGGCACAATATGATAGGTTGCACTAAGACACCCTAGAGCAGCTCCTTCAACACCTTCCAGACGAGTTTAAAGAGGCAGCTGAGATGCTAATACAGGAGGGCAAGCTCATTTCAAATGCTGCAATTAAGTGTGCGCTTGACGTGGCAGATACAGCGGCTAGAGCGATTAACACTAGCGTGATGTTAAGGCGTCAAGCATGGCTTCGCATCTCAGGGTTTAAACCTGACATTCAAACTACTATACTCAACCAGCCCGTTAATCCAGACAGACTGTTTGGCCCAGACGTTGACCCACCCTCGAAGATTAAAAAAGACAATGAGACAGCTAAATCTATGGGGGCGCTTCAGTCTCAGCAATTCAGAGGGAGCACTTTTCGTCGCTCAGGTGCACGCGGTGTTAACAGAGGACACTTGCCACCGCAGACGCCATTCACTAGAGGTGGCGCACAATCCTCGTACCCAAAGCAAGGTAGAGGGGGTTACAGAGGAAACCGTGCCAAGGGCAGAGGCAGAGGCAACAACAGCTCCCGTTCCTCTGCCGCCAACAAACAGTGACTCTCTATCACTACCCCCCGACCATCCAACACCTGTCGGGGGGAGACTCCAGCAGTTCCTGCCAGTCTGGACGTCCATCACCACAGACAGGTGGGTGAGGAAACGTATCCAATACGGTTATTGTTTGGAGTTGACATCCACTCCACCCAACATTCCCCCAAGACAACGTCCTATGTCGGTAGAGCACTTGCACTTATTGTAGCAGGAAGTTATCGTGATGCTGCAAAAAGGCGCAATAGAGCTCGTACCAGTAGAAGAAGAAGGAACAGGGGTCTATTCCCTGTACTTCCTCATCCCAAAAAAGGACGGATCCCTCAGACCCATTCTGGATCTACGCCCCCTCAACCTGTATATCTTATCAGAACATTTTCATATGCTAACACTGCAGCAAATTCTTCCCCTGCTAAACCAAGGGGACTTCCTAGCAACCTTGGACCTCAAGGATGCTTATTTTCACATACCACTCCACCCCTCCCACAGAAAATACCTCAGGTTCACCATCCAAAACAGGCATTATCAGTTCAAAGTCCTACCCTTCGGAGTGACCACTGCCCCCAGAGTGTTCACCAAGTGCCTGGCGACAGTGGCGGCGCACCTCAGGAGACAAAATATACATGTCTACCCTTACCTAGACGACTGGCTTGTTCAAGCAAAGTCGGCACACCAGTGCGCCGCACACATGTCCCACACCATTCACCTTCTTCACAGTCTAGGTTTCTCACTAAACTACCCAAAGTCGCACCTCCAGCCTTCCCACGTGCGGCAGTATCTGGGCGCGACAATAAATACTCTGACTGCTACAGCTCAGCCGAACCAAGTGAGGATCGACAGCATTCAGGCGCTCATCCAAAGGTTCAGACCGCAACACTCCCTACCAGCAAGAGTGTTCATGCAGTTGATAGGCATGATGGCCTCCTGCATCTTCATAGTCCCGCACGCAAGGTTGCATATGCGTCCGCTCCAAGAATGCTTGGCACATCAGTGGACTCAGGCTCAAGGACAGTTAAAAGACCTAGTGTTGGTGACCGGTCGGGCATACAACTCTCTGCATTGGTGGAATCCACGCAACCTTTGCAAGGGCCGACCGTTCCAAGAGCCTGTGCCACAGATTATCCTAACAACGGACGCATCTCTCCAGGGGTGGGGAGTTCATGTGCTCCGCTACACAGTGCAGGGACTGTGGTCAACGCAGCAACAAAAGATGCACATCAACTACCTGGAGTTGATGGCGATCTTCATGGCACTCAAGTCCTTCAAAGTACATCTGTGCAACAAGGTCGTGTTGATCCGGACGGACAACATGACAGCCATGTACTACATCCAGAAGCAGGGAGGTACACACTCTCCACAGCTGTTTCATCTGGCTCAAAGCATGTGGAAGTGGGCCATTCAGAGGAACATCTTCCTCATGGCGGAACACCTCCCGGGCAAGGACAATCAGATGGCGGATCTGCTCAGCAGGTACAGCCATCAAATGCACGAGTGGGAGATACATCCATCAGTACTCCACCCGTACTTCCAGCAGTGGGGTCATCCAGAGATAGACCTGTTTGCCACAAGGGAAAACGCAAAATGCCAAAGCTTTGCTGCCAGGTTCCCTCGCCCACAATCGCAAGGCAATGCGATATGGATGAACTGGTCAGGCAAATTTGCGTACGCTTTTCCCCCAGCGCCTCTCATTCCGCTGGTGGCAAGAAAGCTAAAGCAACACTCGATGACGCTCATCCTGGTTGCTCCAACGTGGGTACACCACGTTTCTGGAACTTTCCGTGGTACCGCATCAAAGGCTGCACCTCACACCCAGGCTCTTGACGCAAAACCATGGCGACATTCAGCATCCAGATCCGCAACAGCTCAATCTGGCGATCTGGCTCCTGAGATCTTAGAATTTGGCTACCTCAACCTGCCTCCTGAATGCATGGACATCATCAGAGAGGCACGGAAGCCCACTACCCGAGCTTGCTATGCCGCAAAGTGGAAGCGGTTTGTCATTTACTGTACAAAACATCACATTGACCCGCTAGATGCATCCATTCCTAACATCATCTGCTATTTGTTACATCTTTACAAATGCAATCTAGCTTACGCTTCCATTCGGATACACTTATCCTCCATAGCAGCTTATCTCCAGAACAGGCAGCATCTCTCTGTTTTCAGGGTGCCTGCCATTAAAGCCTTCCTAGAGGGACGAGTCATTCCTCCAAGGACACCACCAGCTCCTTTGTGGAACCTCAATGTGGTCCTCACTAGACTGATGGGCCCACCTTTTGAGCCGCTACATTCATGCGAGATTCAGTTCCTGACATGGAAAGTGGCCTTTCTCATTGCTATTACATCTCTCAGGCGTGTTAGTGAGCTGCAAGCTCTCACGATACAAGAGCCATTCATTCAAACAGGGTAGTGCTCCGCACTAACCCCAAGTTCCTTCCGAAGGTGGTGTCACAGTTTCATGTCAACCAAACTATTGAACTGCCCGCATTCTTTCAAAACCCACAAACAGTAGCAGAAAGAATGCTCCATACGTTGGACGTCAAAAGGGCACTAATGTACTACATTGACAGAACACAACAATTTAGAAAAACACAGCAACTTTTTGTTGCCTTCTCAGCCCAGCACAAAGGCAACCCTATTTCCAAGGCAGGAATAGCCAGATGGATCGTTAAGTGCATTCAGATTTGTTATCAAAAAGCTAAACGTACTTTAACGGTCCCCCCCCCAGAGCGCACTCCACACGTAAGTTGGGGGCCTCCATGGCTTTCCTGGGGAACATTCCTTTGGAATACATTTGTAGAGCAGCCACATGGTCTACACCACATACATTTACAAAGCATTACTGCGTAGATGTACACTCCAAACAGCAGGCAGCTGTAGGACAGGCTGTTCGCAAAACACTTTTTCAGACTTCTGCATCTGGCACGGGCGGCCGCCGTTAAAGGAGGGACTGCTATGTATTCTATGCAATAGATATGAATTTAGCAGCCCACATGCCTCGAACTGAATATGCTACTTACCAGTATGCATCTGTTCTTGGCATGTAGGGCTGCTAACATTCATATCGCCCACCCTCCTCCCCGGTGCCCGTAGCGGCTGCAGATACTTCATGCATTCACTCAGCATGGACATCAGTTAGACTATTTCACTCCATCTCTGCCACAATGGCTAAAAACAATCTGGGGATGGAGTCGATGCCCATGCGCACTGTAGTTTAGGGGAGGAGCCACCTATCTCGTGATACTTCGAAGACTCTTCCAGGACAACAATGTGCAATCATCCGGACCGAACACTAGGCGGCGATCTATGCAATAGATATGAATGTTAGCAGCCCTACATGCCAAGAACAGATGCATACTGGTAAGTAGCATATTCATTATTCCAGTTACTTTCTGGTTCTAAAAAAGGGTCCACAAAGTTCTGACCCATCTTGATCTCAGGACGACCAACAAACTACTAAGGAAAGAAAAATTCAGGATGTTGCTTCCCCTTATCAGATTTGCTTTCAGCTACAACAATGTGATTGTGCATGATCTTACACAAACTTCCTTTCCCTTCTCAATCGTAAGGAAACAGTAGAAGTACCGAAGGTTCCTAGTGGTCAGATATCATTTAGCGTTCAAAGTGCTTCCATGTGGACTACAGTTGCGCTATAAGCATTCTGCAGATGAGTGGCACTGATCAGGACATATCGCTGAAAACAGACCATTGTCTTTCTTTATATAGATTTGTTCTCTAAGGCTGCAATGCCAGCAGCCGTCCTGATTCATTTCTGAGCGCAAAATCTGCCCTAATGGGCATCCCACATTCTCCAGCATGTTTAATCAATTGCCTGAAGAACTATGATCACATCATTCCCATTATGCTGGATCTCAATTGACTCTCCTTGGTGACCCGCACGATCTACTAAACCAGCTGCATCATTTACAAAGTAATCGTGACCAGCTCCTTGAATGTCATGAAGATATACTTGGCACACCTGCTTCCAGGACGCCAGACTGCAAACTAAGAAGAATATAAAAAAAAGGCAGCAGGCCTTTTTCATCTTTGTACCCATGATCTGGAACAACATTCTTACATCATTCAGGGCCGCCCCAATGTTGCTCCAATTTAGGAAAGTGTTTGAGACTCACCATTTTCAGTCCCAGTCTTGTGAGTCTCCGTCTGGATTCTCTGCAAAGAATGAATCCAACAGGTTGATTGGCAGTGAGTTCAGTTGTTGCAAAGGTCTCACTGGCCTACAAGTTTGCATCTTATAATAATGTGCAGCACAATTTAGACAGCTTCCCGAATGAAGACAAACCCTTTGACGTTCAATGTATCTAGATCACGTTTAACAAGTGTCACTGCTATGTAGCACGCAGGAAAGCTCTCACTATGCACAAACAGCTTTATATACAGGTGCAGGTCAAGCTATTAGCATCTGCACCAACTTCTAAGTGGGTTTATTTCCAGGCTATGTGGAGCAGAAACTGCATCACCATTGAGAAATACAAGAGATCTGCAAAACTTGAAGGATTTTATTTTAAGAGCTCCATAATTCTTTAGGGTCTTAATGTCCGTGATGTTCTCCATTCAGCAAGCAGTATGTTTTCCAGCCTACTGTTGTCAGATTAATGGCTCAGACTGGGGCAGGCTAGTGTACTTGTAAACTGACTGGGTTTTGACCAGGCATAGCTGACTGTTGTCTTGGTGGTCTTTGCTGTATCACAAATGCCTAAGTTACATTTGCGCTAGCACTGGGAATAGATAGTGTGAATTTGCTGGTCCAGCGGCTGCTCACACCCAAATAAACATGCAACCTACAGTGAAATTAGAATATACTAAACATGGAAGGGGTGCCATCTGGCTTGTTTGTAGGGCACCTTCACGTATTACCTTTGCACTTGCTGGAGTCAGTTTTCGACTTCAACCACTACCCGTTTAAAGAACACTATTTCACAATGTATTACCTTTCTACAACCCAGTTACCTCTCGTCTTACTCGTTGATTTTATGGTGGCCTTAGACCATATGCAGCACTCTGCTGCCTTTTGGCTACATTCGTAGTCGAACTAACATTTACATACATTTCTATACTGTTTCAGGGATATGTTTTTGCCAACTGGGGCTAAATATCAACCACAAAGTCAGCTGATCCAGTTAAATCAATCTATTTGGGCGCACTTGTGGGCAATCGGACTTAAATGTGGATCTCTGAGGAGATCATCCTTTTATGAACTCAAAGGGACAGCAAATATTGTCTAATCTAGAATCTATGGCTTCTTGCATTTTTCTGGTTTCCACCTAAGTACTCTTCAGCAATGCCTAGAGGACCAATACTGCCAACTAACTAGCAGCAGGGAAGACACTATCCCAATCTTGAATTCATGCATTTCCTTTGGGGTGCCACTTTTGATTTTTGTTGAAGGAACTTCATTTTAATCAAGAAATCCCAATGCAGAAAGTTGCAGAAACCTCTGGATGTGAGTCCTCACTGAGACCAACCATCTTCAAGTTTAGAAACAGAAGGTCCTAATCACATCAACATACTAGAATTGAGAGTAGTCCATCTGGCTTTCCTTCCATTGGTCAGGGCCAAGTCCCTACTTGTACAGAAGGACAACACAGCAGTAGTGGAACGAGGGTTGTATAAGAGACTGCTCTCCCTCGAAGCACAAACAGTCTGGAGATGGCTAATAGCAAGGGGCACGCATATCATGGCTGTTCAAGTCCCAGGTGTTTAAAATGCAGAGGTAGATTAACTCAGCTGATTTTTTAAAGGAAAACTAGCAGTGGATTCTCAACGGTTAAATTCTGCAAAGCATCTTTCATGATTGTTGCTTTCCACATTTGGACTTATTTCCAGATGCAGGAAGCTAGAGATTCTCAGACTTCACCCCATGTGTTTTTAGTCAGTCGAGTGGGAATTTACCTTTTGATAGACTGGTAAGAATGTTTTTTTATGCCTCCTCTTCGAGCCTTTTAATTCAGACCGTGATAATCCGGTTGCCCTACTGCAATGCCAGGATGAGCCTCACAGCTTTGATGTAGCCACTGTAATAGTGGTTTCTGTATATTTTATACCATTTATAGCACCACCCTGGAGGGTGACTAGCTTTTTTGTTGTAACATCATGGTCCTGCCTACTATGTAATCATGGCAATGAATTCTATGAAAAACGTGTAAATCTTTACATTTCCAGGGTTGGAGAAGATATCTCAATGGGTGGTGTCATGTTCAAAAGTAGGGTAATTCTTCTGAAGAGCTACCAGAATATATTTTAAATGCATACATTTTCAAAACTTTTTCAAGTCAAACTAGATTAGGCATACCAAATAACTTGTTATTGAAAATACCACTCCAAAAATTAAAGAAGTCATGAGTGAAAACTGCCAGTTCCTTTTTTTCCCCTTACAGAAAAGTACCCTATTCATTTGGCACTCAGTGATTTTCTGATTACGGAGCAGGGATGATCTAACTCTTTGATCCTCAACGCTATCTTTTTACTTGAAATTCCTTTGCCAGTTAGATTTTTAATGTGCTCTCTAGACACAGCAGCGCCAGCATTCTACATTTTTCCTAAAGAATGGATTTTTGAAAAAAATATTACATTCGTAGTACATACTGCTTACTTAGTCTCTTAAGCACCATGCTGACTTTGATGGTTGCCCCTCCTACGGTGGGAACATTTCTGAAGGGGTGTGTGGTCTGATTTAGTCATACAGAGCTGTAAAATCTGTGTGGGGATGCCATATCTGATTAAAAATAGAGCACAGTGTGGAGGTTTGGGCAATTACACGGAGCGTCTCTTGCAGTAATCTGTCTGGAATATTTTAGTAAACCTTATGGTTGTCAAGCAACTCAGCATTAGATGTTAAGGGCTGCAGTGGCAACCTTTTTAACCCATCGGCTTCTTTTGCAGTATAGAACTAGCTCAAGACGTTTTATAATGTGTATAGTCTCCATCAATGTGGAGCATGCTCACAGAATCTACCACAGGGCACAGGAGGAAGACTATTGCTCTCTGCAAGGGTAGAGAGCTCATTGTCCAGTAACAGGAATCGCTCCACCACTGCAGACTGAGCCAGACATAAATCCGACTCTGCAGTCCATTGTTGCAAGTGCTACTAACCTAGACTGCCATGGTTGAATGCTAAAAAGCAGAAGCCCAGTCACAGGAGGCTAACAGTGAAGAGTCGTTATGCACGATGTTCCCTCAAGGCGGAACCTTGTAGGTTGCCCAGGTTACCAACTGATGCGGTGCCTAGGGATCACTGGCCCATCCTACATATGGGGTTCTCCTCTGGCTATGTGTAGCTCCAAGAGAAAGGAAGCTTTTAAATAGAACATTTCCTCTGACTTCATGCTTTTTGTTCCTGTTGTGACTGCTTCCTAGTGTTTATATCAAGAAAGTGAGGGCAAGTTTGTAACAGACTGAGATAAATACCCATCTCATACATTGATGTTCCCACAAACTTTATTAAGCATTATTCTGTGAGCCGATGTAGGAGTACTGTTCCTTACTACCTTACCAAATAAAATATCTTTAAGACTTTCATATAATGAATAGGAATTCACCACTAATAAGAAAGCAGATGTAAAATAATGCTGGTCATTGCTCATCTAACCAGCTACCTTTTTTGTTTACATAGGGCTCAGTGAAGTATAATTCGGTTTAATGTCAGGACTCTGAATATGACCACTGAGTTAAATGTGCATAAGATGCTACTAAAACAGACCACTAACTGAATGCATAGGAGTATGAACTTAGCAAAGTTGTCCCTAGAAGATAACTGCAACATGACGCTCCAAGTGGTCTACAAAGCAAAATCCTACTCTCCTTTGATTTATTGGCAATGATGCAACCTCACTATAATTCCACTTTCTCCACCATACTGAACCTGGTGGAAGGTGTTCTGGTTGAGGCTTTTCCTAGACAATGAATTATATTTTTTAAGTTGCTTCATTGGTGACACCCCACCTTACCAAAAGTGGTTTATTTTTTCCTCTTTGTAGCTTAGAGAATTACAGTACCACCATTTATATTGTAAAACCTGTTGCACAGCTCCTAAAACATAAAGCTAATATAAACACCACATAAATGACCGTTAATGGGCCATTAGAAACAAAGGTAATTGTGGGAAACCTGCTGTAAACAGTCTCCAACACTGTTGTTCACTGCTTGCTCCTAAAGTGGCTCACTGCTATTTGGCACACAGCTGAAAAGCATGTGCACAAATACATTGTTTTGGTATACAGATAAATAATTGGAAGAACATCTTTGGGGAAAAGCACTCTAAAGAGAAGTTTTGGGTAGTTGTGTCCTAGACCACAATGCCTAAGGAGGGCCAGACGAAAAAAGAGGACCTGAGTGGATTGCCAAAGGAATGGAAGTTCTAGCTTTCCACAGAGGCAGAATACCAGCCAAAAAGCTTTAGCTTTGCTCTGGGGTGTGTATCCAGGCTCCCCACCCCATTCATCTTAAGAATTGGTCTTCTCATGCATATCAAATTATATTGTATGCTGTCATGACATGATTGGAGCCACGTCAAAGGTAAACATACATTCTGTTTGCCCTGGCCAGTTGATCATTTTCAAAACCCTTCTACCCAAGGCACAAGCAAGACCAGTGCTGATGCTTGTTCCAGAACTATTGGAAACAACTATAGACCATATTCTAGTTCAGTACTCTCTTCATTGAGTCTAAAGATGGAAGGCTCTGAGTAATGACACGCCATTTCTTTAGTTGCCACGTCGGACTGGCTGAAGTATAATGCGCCTACATCCACATCCTCCACTCACCATAGGAATACAAATGGAAGGATGGATTCCCTTAGACTGGCAGTTGTGGGATGGGTTCCAAAATCCACCACAAGCTGCTTCACAGGGACATAACTCCTTATCTTGATTTGTTTGCCATTGAAAAATTAGTTTTACCAGTTGTAGCTGTATATAACATGCATTGCACACTCCAATCTGGTGTGGCGCTCAATACATTCCAGCTCGTTTTTCTTCTAATGGATTTTGGATTCAATGACTTGTTCCACCACTGACACCTATGAGACAGACATGTGGCTGCCACACAACACATCATAAGGTACAATTGTATGATAAAGCGGAAGAAGACTTTTATATAGACACTTGGAGAAAAGACATGTACTATATTGTCTCCCCCCCCCCCCCCCCCCCCTTCTTTTTCGGCTAAAACGGTGTTTAATGGCACAACTGAGTATTTCCATGACAGGTTAAAATAGTGTGAAGACCTTGGGGTGGAGAAAAAAATTTAAGCAGTTCCAGAGGCAATAACATTTAAACCCCCCCTACAAATTGTCACCCGCCCCCACACCCCCTCGTCAAAGTTAAAACTAGGATCTGTTCTCCTTGTGAAAGCGTAGTTACTGTAATTACTGACATTGGAGGGAGCATGTTAATGACTTGTTTTCTTCTTTTTAGCATGCATAGATTAGCTTCACATTTTCAGTTTTGACTGATCAGTTGTGCAGAATGCCTGACTTTTGAAGAACTCATGATATATTTTGTGTACTTCTTCCTCACTGATGTAAGCCACAAGGATGACTCTCCTACTTGATTTTCCATTTTCCCCATTTCTGATGTGGCACTTTAGTGTGAGACAGTTTCTTACATTTGATGTTTTACTGTTTTGTTGTAGGTGTGTGTATGTGTATATATATATATGTGTGTGTATATGTGTGTGTATATATGTGTGTATATATATGTGTGTGTGTATGTGTGTGTATGTGTGTATGTGTGTGTATATATATATATATGTGTGTGTGTGTATATGTGTGTGTGTGTATATGTGTGTGTGTGTATATGTGTGTGTGTGTATATGTGTGTGTATATGTGTGTGTGTGTATATATGTGTGTGTATATGTGTGTATGTGTGTGTATATGTGTGTGTATGTATATATATATATGTGTGTGTATTTGTGTGTATGTGTGTGTGTATGTGTGTGTGTATATGTGTGTGTATGTGTGTGTATATGTATGTGTATGTGTGTGTGTATATATGTGTGTGTATGTGTGTGTGTGTGTGTGTATATATGTGTGTGTATATATGTGTGTGTATATATGTGTATATATGTGTGTGTGTATATATGTGTGTGTGTATATGTGTGTGTGTATATGTGTGTGTGTGTATATATGTGTGTGTGTATATATATATATTTATAGAGATATATATATATATATATATATATATATATATATATATATATATATATATATATATATATATATATATAGCGCGGACTGGCTGGTCGGATACATGGAACAATAAAGATTTGATGGCACAAGAGTTGTGGGTCCACTTTTCGTTTCTGGCTCAAACTACGGCGTGTGAAAGCAAGGATTGAAATATATGTGTGTATACATCTACTGGTGGTCGCCAGTAGGTAGTTGGGATGGAGTTTCTATCCAGGCCAATTTCATGTGCCTATATCTTTGGTGTTGCTTGATAAATCTCCCATGAAATTCCCACAAAAATGTGGCTGGTACTTCAGATGGAGTTCGGAAAGTTTTGGGTGTTTCATGTAGCGGCGGCGAGAATAAAACGGGGGGGTGAGTGGGTCTCGAAAGCGCTTTTCCCATGTTCATTTCTATAGGACCTTTAAACAAGCCTACAGCCCAAACCACTGAACTGAATTGCACCAAATTTGTCAGGAAGCTAGATGTTGGTACGCTGATCGTGGTGTAAATCTGTTGTGTAGTTTGGGAGATATCTGGAAAACAAATGTGTATATCTGGGGGATGCAGCTTACCCATTGACCCACCCATGTGCAGTCCGTGGATTCACGCGCACTGGTGGACTCCTGATAGCCTGACTGCACCTTCGTAGAAAATGTTGGCCTCCTTTTTGTTTGTCGGGGTAACTATCTGTGGGGTTGAAAACTTGTTTACAAACTGAATGGGGGGGGGGTCAGGTGGGAGGTTTCTTGACCCCTTGTAATTGTCATAAGAGGGCTGAGACCTCTGTTGTGGGGGTCAGAACTAAGCTTTTTTTTTTTTGGCAACTTGCAAAATCCGTGGATGCCTCGTGATGCACATAAAGCCACTGACACACCTATTAAAATACCCATAGAGACAGTGACACCTATTCACAGACCTATACAATTACTGTTTCACCTATTGAGAAACCCATACAGACACTATCATCCCCATTCACAAACCCATCCACTATCTATCTGATAGACTTCTAGCGGCAGATTACTTACCTTTGAATTACCCAGCGTCGGGCTGGATCCTGAAACTTGTTGAGCAATACACCTTGCGTGCAACATCGGCTGGCTCCATTCGGCTCTGCCTGAAGGTGTAGTTAGTGTCTCTTATGATGTCACAATGCCTATATAGGAGCTACCAAGGAGTGCGGATGTCAGTTTTTCTTTCCACGCCAGTTAAGCGCCGATCTGGGAAGAGCTACCTGTCGCTTTTTAGCAGATTTTTTATCGACTTTTGTCGAATTCTGAATATTTTTCCACTTTGTGAGGGATGTCTTAGAGGAAGACTGGTTTCAAGCCATGCAGTGTCTGCTACCACATGTCAGTCACCGATCCCCACCTCGTCTGTCTCTGGTGTCTCGAGCCCGACCACGACTCAGTCGTGCTTGGACTGCTTCGGGAGCAGGAGTGACTCCCGCTCAAATAGAATTATTTTACAAGGCCATGCGCCGTGTATTTGAGCGCAACTACCCTGCTCATTAGCCTTTCGGGTTCTGCGTAGTAGAAAGGGGCCCCATCTGGGTCAAAGTCTGCTCGGGCCATGGTGCCGGTGGGGCCTCAAGGATACGGATCCAGGTCGATCCCGAAGTCTGTGCCTGCAGCACCAGCGGCGACAGCCACATACTCATCCGCAATGGCTGATGGAACCCAGTGTTCGAGGCATTAGATCGCCACATGGTGTTGGGCTCGGATGATTACATGTTGTTGTTGTCTTGGAAGAAGTCTTTGTAGTCACAAGATAGGTGACTCCTCCGTTGGACGATAGTGGGTATCGGCTCCATCCTTAGATTTTTTTTCTGCCACTGGTTCGGATGAAACTTTACCGCTCTGGTTCGAAATCTACTTTTCAAGTACTTCGACGCATAAAAACTTTTTAAACTTCACCAAATAACTTTCGATACCAATAAACATCGACTAGACTTCGTCAGCTCGATTCCGGTCGGCGACACGCGCCATTGGGCCTACCCACGCCGTG
Source organism: Lissotriton helveticus (assembly GCF_964261635.1). NCBI lineage: Eukaryota > Metazoa > Chordata > Amphibia > Caudata > Salamandridae > Lissotriton > Lissotriton helveticus. Next base: position 790,396,186 of record NC_136073.1, read on the forward strand.
AGGCCTACACCTCATGGAAAGGACGCCATTCAAAAGATGCCCCAAGTGTGGAGCAAAATTCCCACACAGTGACCATCACGAAGTCTGTAACCTGTGTGTATTGCCAGAACACGACAAATCCACCTGCACAGCCTGTGCATCCTTTCGATCGAAAAAGACAATTTGGGATCGAAGGGCCCGTCGACATGCAGAGACCAGCGCCGGAACCAGTGGATATCTTTGAAGGTTCATGTGTCCTGGAGGAGGATTCTTATGATCTCCAGATCGTATCCGAGGCAGATGACTCCGATGACTCCATACCTTCAGGTCAACGCGCGAGTACCACTGCCCCTACCCCAGCCCAAACACCAAAGGCAAAGGTCATCACTCCCCCTGCGGGGCCCAGTCGAGACAGAAAAAACACTTTGAAAGCCCTGCCATCGAGCCCGGCTCAGAAGAAAATAATGAAGCCTTCGGGTAGCTCCATACCGAGCAAACTGCATGTGCCGATACCACCTGCTCCCTCGGCACCGAAACAAAAAAGTCCCGGTTCCGAAAGACACTATGAAACCGTCTTCTAAAGACAAAGCGGCTCCGAAAACAACGAAGCCTGTTTCCGATGCCCCCAAAACAGCTTCCACTCCGAAGCCAATGCCCTTGATGCCGAAACAAACAAAGCCTGCTTCTGATCCTTCAAAGTCCACGAAACAGGCTTCGGCTCCAAAGACAAAATCTACGCCAAAGGACTCAACATCGGCTTCTAAGGTTAAAGACCAGCAACAAACCGGTTCGGAACCAAAAAGATCGGTGCCTAAGGCTGTGCCTCAAGAAGTAGCCAAACCCACAGGATGTACCAGAGATTCCTGAGCCACATATATATCCATCTAAACCTTCTCCTCCAGAAGACAATATTGGGTTTGGACACTTGATTAATAGATCTGCCATATATCACAATGTCACCATGCATTCAGATGAGGCAGTGAAAGATTTTTTACTAGACACTTTTGAACACTCCCAAAAATGTGTGCAAATGCTACCAATGATTAAAGGAGTCATTAAACATGCACCAGAAGTGTGTAAAGACCCTGTAAGAGCTAGAATTATCAACCCAAGGATAGACAAAAAGTACAGAGCAGCTCCTGGGGATCCTGCCTACATTAAAGGACAGCTACCCTTAGACTCCCTAGTAGTTTCAAATGCTAGGAAGAGCGCAAATTCACAAACATCAGGTGAAGCACCACCTCCTGATAAAGAATCAAAGATCGTAGATGCTTCAGGAAAAAGAATAGCTGCCAAGCTAGCAATACATGGCGCATAGCTAACACACAGGCCCTCCTCGCAAGATACGACAGGGCTCACTATGATCAGCTAGAGAAGCTTTTACAACATCTACCTGACCAATATAAGGCACAAGCAGATGACCTCATACAATATCAAATGCCTCCATTAAATGCGCACTAGATGTAGCAGACACTGCATCCAGGGCAAGAAACACCGGTGTCCTCCTTAGACGTCACGCATGGCTACGCATTTCAGGATTTAGGCAAGAAGTGCAGACTAATATCTTAAATCAACCATTCAACCAACAACAATTGTTTGGTCCAGAGGTAGACCCAGCACTTGGAAAAAATGAAGAAAGACACTGACACAGCCAAGTCTATGGAAGCTCTGCAATCCACCCAAACAAGAGGCTCCTTTTGTCGCTCCTTTTACAGAGGAGGCTCCAAACAAGCTGGAGCAGACAATTCAGCTTCCTTTAAAACAAATACACAAACATCCTCTAATAAAGGATATTTTAGAGGACGCTACAAAGGCAACAATAAGGGAAGAGATCGAGGAAATAACAATAATCTAACCTCTCCCAACCCAAAACAATGACTTCCTTCTGCTCCCCCAACAGCATTCCACTCCTGTAGGGGCAGACTAACAAAGTTCCTACCTGTCTGTAATTCCATCACAACAGACAAGTGGGTAAGACAAATTATCCAGTATGGTTACTGCCTGGAGCTTACAGCTACACTCTACATATAACACCCAGACAGCGTTCAATGTCCACAGAACATCTACCGCTGCTCCAACAAGAGGTACTCTCATTGCTACAAAAAGACGCAATAGTTAGTTCTATTACAACATCAAGGAACAGGGGTTTACTCACTCTATTTCCTAATACCCAACAAGGACGGGACACTAAGACCAATTCCAGACCTAAGGCCTCTCAATGTGTATATACACTCAGATCATTTTCACATGATCACTTTACAACTAGTGCTCCCACGGCTGCAACAAGGCGACTTCCTCACCACACTAGACCTCAGACGCCTACTTCCACATTCCCATACATTCTTCTCGCAGGAAGTATCTCAGATTTGTACTAGAAGGACAACACTATCCCTACAAAGTCCTTCCATTCGGGGTCACAACTGCACCACAAGTGTTTACAAAGTGCCTAGCAGTAGTAGCAGCACATCTCAGAAGACAACATATCCACGTCTTCCCATACTTAGACGATTGGCTCATAAAAGCCAAGTCATTCAATCAGTGTGTCCAACACACATCTCAAACAATTCAAACTACACGACTTGGGGTTTACAATCAACTACATCAAGTCCCATCTCCAGCCCTCTCATGTACAGCAATACCTAGGGGCTACCATAAACACCAATACAGCTCTTGCTCATCCCAGTCCAGCCAGGATACAGAGCATTCAAGCCTTAGTTACAAGGTTTCAAAACCAACACTCTATCCCAGCCAGAGTGTTCATGCAATTAATAGGCATGAAGGCATCTTGCATTTTTATTGTACCATATGCAAGACTGCAAATGCGCCCATTGCTGGAATGTCTAGCACATCAGCGGAATCGGGCACAAGGACAACTAACAGACCTGGTGTTGGTGGACAGCCGCACACATCGCTCTCTGCAGTGGTGGAACACCAAAAACTTGTCCAAAGGGCGGCAGTTCCTCGAGTCAGTTCCACAGATAGTACTGACAAGACGCATCCCTGACAGGATGGGGAGCACATCTGCTCCACCACACAACTCCGGGAAGATGGACCACTCAACAAAAGGTGCTTCACATCAATCACCTAGAGTTGCTGGCAATTTTCCTAGCACTAAAGTCCTTCGAAGTGCACATACGGAACAAAGCTGTCGTATTACGGACGGACAACATGACAGCCATGTACTACATACAAAAAAAAGGAGGCACACATTCCGTGCAGCTGTCCCAGCTCGCACAAAACATTTGGAGATGGGCCATTCCACAAAAAGATCTGCTTACAAAACACCTTCCAGGAGTTCACAATCAGATAGACGATCTGTTAAGTCGACAGACACAACAGATTCATGAACTACATCTGCAAGTTCTTCAACCATTCTTTCACAAGTGGGGTCATCAGACATAGACCTGTTTGCCACACACGAAAACGCAAAATGCCCAACCTTCGCTGCCAGGTTTTCACACCCGTTAGCCAAGGGCAATGCGATATGGATGAACTGGTCAGACAGATTTGCGTAAGCTTTTCCGCCAATCCCACTAATACCACTAGTGGTATGCAAGCTCAGACCAACAGTCTCTCAACTGATCCTGGTAGCGCCTACATGGGCACGCCAACCGCGGTTCACATTGCTAGAACTCTCTAGTTCCACACCAAATACTGTCTGACACCATCCATGCTAACGCAGAACCATGGAGACATCAGGCATCCAGATCCAAGTCAACTCAATCTGGCTCCTGAAGTCTTGGAGTTTGGTTACGTTAACCTGCCTCCAGACTGTATGAATATCATTAAAGAAGCCAGAAGACCTGCTACTAGAGCTTGTTATGCTGCTAAATGGAAAAGATTTGGCATTTACTGCACTAATAATCAAATTGATCCTTTAGATGCTTCCATCCAAAATATTATCTGTTACCTTCTCCATTTACAGAGATGTAATCTAGCATATTCATCTATACGTTTACATCTTGCAGCCATTGCGGCATACCTACAAAACAGACAACATATGCTGTTTAGAGTACCAGCAATAAAAGCTTTTATGGAAGGATTAAAAAGAATTATTCCTCCTAGGTTACCACCATCTCCAGTATGGAACCTAAACATTGTTGTTACCAGGCTCATAGGACCCCCTTTTGAACCTTTACACAAATGTGAACTGCAGTTTCTCACGTGGAAAACCGCTTTCCTCATTGCTATTGCCTCTCTTAGAAGAGTTAGTGAAATTCAAGCTTTCACTATACAAGAACCATTCTTACAATTACACCGTAACAAAGTGGTTCGAAGGACTAATCCTAAATTCCTTCCTAAAGTAATTACTCCTTTTCATCTAAACCAATCTGTAGAGTTACCAGTGTTTTTTTTCAAAACCCAGACTCTGTAGCAGAGAAAGGTCTACACACACAGTCAAAAGAGCTCTTCTCTATTAAATCGATAGAAACAAATTCTTTTGCAAAACAAAGCAACTATTTGTAGCTTTCTCTCCACCACATAAAGGCAGCCCCATTTCTAAATCAGGAATTGCAAGGTGGACTGTTAAATGTATACAAATATGCTATCACAAGGCAAAACGCACATTAACAGTTCCTCCTAGAGCGCACTCCACACGCAAACTAGGAGCCTCCATGGCTTTCTTAGGGAATATTCCCCTAGAAGACATCTGCAAGGCAGCAACCTAGTCTACAAGACACACCTTCACTAAACACTATTGTGTTAATGTGCAAGCAAAGCAGCAAGCTGCAGTAGGCCAAGCTGTCCTCAAAACTTTCATACTACTGCAACGGATATAGCTGACCACCCCTAGGGGAGACACTGCTGCACAATCAATGCAAAGTGTAGACTCTGCAGCTCATATGCCTTGAACAAAAAATGCTACTAACCAGTATTCATCTGTTCTTGGCATGTAGAGCTGCAGATTTCTACACGCTCTCCCGCCTCCCTGGGATATGTATCTGTTCCAGTTTTATCTTAATTAGATATACATGCATGGACAGCCCTTCTTTCTACTAACTCCATCTTTTCCCATCATGGCGAAAAACAATCTAAGGATGGAGCCGATGCTCATGCGCACTATTATCCAAGGGAGGAGTCACCTATCTCGCGACTACAAAAACTTCTTCCAAGACAACATGCAATCATCCGAGCCCAACACCAGGTGGCGATCTAATGCAAAGTGTAGAAATCTGCAGCTCTACATGCCAAGAACAGATGCATACTGGTAAGTAGCTTTTTCCGGTTCTATGTTGTCGCCTGAGCATTTTCAAGATGTGCTAGGCTCAGATTAGGAATGGGAGGAGTCTATGGACCCTCTGGAACACCAGGATGTCTGTGGAGAATTTGGACTGGTATGGGGAACTTGGGGAGGCCAGTGGTCTGCACATTTCACCAGATACTGGCATGCTTTCTCTGCCAACAGTGGCTACGGAGGAGGGTGCATCCTATGCCATGGTGGTAAAGAGGGCAGCTGAGGTCCTTGGACTAGAATTGCCCTCAGTGCAGATCAGGACTAATCTCCTGAACAAGGTGCTACAGCCAGAGGCTTACACTTTCAAACCCCTTTTGCCCTTTAATGAGGCACTTAAGGATGTCTTTCAAGACATGTGGTCCAACCCTAGCACAGGGGCTTCTGTGAATAGGACGATTGCACGCCGTCATGGCCCAGCACTGGCTGGCTTAAAGTACCTCAGCCAACACCCCAACACAGAAAGTTTAGTGGTGCAGGCCTCTGTCCCAGGGTGCGTGTCCAACCTCCCGTATGGGGAATACAAGAGGCTGAACTCATTTGAAATGTTTTCTTCCTCCAACCTGGCATTGTGGTTGGTGAATACTGCATGCTTATTGGGCTGTACCTCCCATTCCTTTTGGGAGATGGTTGTGCAAGTGCTGCCTCATGTCCCAGAGGCTGCCTGGGCTGTGCTCACCCAGAGAGTCAAGGATGGGAGAGATACAGTGAAATTCACCATTTGGTTTGGCCTAGATACAAAGGATTTGCTGGGCAGATACATTTCAATAACAGTGGCCTTGAGGCGCCACGCCTGGCTTAAGACAACTGGCTTCTCGGGTGAAGTTTAGGTCAATCTGAACATGCCTTTTGATGGCACCAGTCTTTTTGGGGGGAAAGGCAGACTTGGCCCTGGTCAAGTTCAAGGACTCTCGTGCTATGGCCAGATACTTGAACATCTCCTCCACTCCTAGTGTCCAGTCTTCCTTTCTCCCCCATCGTGGTAATGGAAGAGGTTTCCAGTCACGTCAGCCCTGCACCTGCCACCGTCCTTCACAGACCGCCCAAGCCGTGCGGGAACGGGGACAGTGTATTCTGATCCAGGGATGGGGGCCAGAAGTTGGCAGCCGCAGCCTTCAGCACTCCTAGGATAACTCTGCAAGTCCACACTACCCTGGTTGGTTGGAGAATTCGTCATCTCCCCCACTGGAGATCCATAACATCGGACAAGTGGGTCTTGCAGATTGGCCAGGAGGGCTATTCTATGCCTTTCCTCTTTTCCTCCTCTCATTCTGCGAAATCAGGAATGGCTGATGGAGGAACATTTAAGGTTGCTCCACGAGGAAATTACTGCTCTTTTGGCCAAGGGGTCTATATAAAGGGTCCCGGTTTCCGAAGGAGACAGTGGCTGTTCACTGCTACTTTCTGATTCCGAAGAACAAAGGGTTGCAGCCCAATTTGAAAGAAAGTTAGTTATAGATTCCTTACCTTAGAATTACCCCCAGGTGTCGGACTGGATCCGAAATGTTTTTCTTCATCTGTACACCTGCGAATTGGTAGATGGCGTCTGTCAACTCCGCGTTCGTTGTCACCGGGATGACGTAGCGAAAGTTACTTAGACTCCACCCTCGCGCGCTTACATCAGTTATTTATTTTTCCGCACCAGCAAGCGCAGATCCGGAGAGAGCGGTACCCCCAGTCACTTTTTGACTCACTTTTTTGTGACTTCATTTTTGAGTCTCACATAGACTCATGGAGCGCGAGGGATGCCCGGCTTCAAGGCCTGTGGTTCCTGTAACAGACTGATGTCGGTGACTGATCCGCATCGCATATGCCTCTACTGCCTGGAGTGCGACCACGATCCCAAGACGTGCTCCGATTGCCAATCCATGGCCCGAAGTATTTGCGGGAGCGGTTCCGAAAACTCCTTGAGGCCCTCGGCAGTCTGCTCCGTGTCGCTCAAGGTCCCGGCCACGTGACCGATCATGGAGTCATTAACACTCCTCTTCCAAGTCTTCGCACTCCGGGTCCGGTAAGTCGAAGCACAGAAAGAAGTCAAGGAAGCAGCGTCTCTTTTCCACTTACCCATGTCTGTCGGCTGACGCAACGCAGGGGGTGGGTGGTGCCCCTCCCGCTGCTCCCTTTGCAGAGCCTACAGGGTAGACTCCAGCCCTCCCTTACCGGGACCGGCAGTGGCCCCTGCCCAGCTTAGTCAATTTTACGAAGCGATGCATGCCATCTTTGGGTAGCCCGACTCTGCTGACATGCCTTTTGGCCCCACAAACTCAGCTGGGGCCCTAGGCCTTCGGCGCTGGCAGCTTCAGCCTCGGCACCGCAGGACCCCCTTGGATCCAGGCCTGGTGGAACACAGGGACAAAAGTACCCATCCCCGCCTGGGCCAATGCCGGCTGGGGGTCCAGCCGGTGTCCGCTGCGGACGTTGAGCTGGTGGAATCGGCTCCGGTGGAGGTGTAACTAGGTCGACCGGCGCAGATTCCACCGGCACCACGCCCGCAGCAGAAGCCGGCTTCAACCCCAGCCGGCGTCTGCCCCGGCTTCCGGTTCTGACGCCGATGGGTACTTTTGTCCCTGTGTTCCACCCTGGCTATTTTCAGCTAGATTGGCAGCCGGGAGGGTGAGGGAGACTAGGAGGGGTCTGGTGACCCTTTGACAGACCAGCTGGAGTACGAGCCAGACTGGAGAGGAACTGGGGGGTGCCAGTGGTCTGGATACCTCCCTAGACCTAGGCATGTTGTCTCCTCCTACCGTGGCTACGGAGGAGGGAGCGTCATACGCAGTGGTGTTGTGTTGGGCGGCCGAGGTTCTCCAACTCGAGCTTCCTATGGTGGCAGTCATGATTAACCTCCTGACAGAAGTGCTTCAGCCGGAGCGAACTCTTCAGAGCCCCTGCAGCCCTTCAATGAAGCCCTAACATAAATCTTTTTGGGCACCTGGTCCAGGCCCAACACGGGGGCTCCTGTGGATAGGATGGTTGACCGACTCCACTGCCAGGCCCCGGGCGACCTCACTTTAATCTTCCAACACCCTACCCCTGAGAGCTTGGTGGTCCAAGCCTCTACGTCCAAAGGTGCCTTCCCTACCGGTCCACCTGATAGGGAATCCAAAAAGCTGGACTCCAGCTTGGGACTGATCTTTCAGCCTCTATCCCGGGTTTCGGTTAGGATGACCCGGAGGCTGCTGGGCCTCATGGCCTCATGGCCTCCTGCATCCTGCTGGTTGATCATGCCAGGTGGCATATGCAGGTTCAGCAGTGGGACCTGAAGTTCCAGTGGGCGCAGCATCAGGGGAATCTGTCAGATTGTGTCCAGATCTTGGCGTGCACTGCACGACAATTGCAGTAGTGGTTAATGAACCAGGATTGGGTCAATGACAGATCCCTCTCCCTTCCCCAACCAAAACACAGTGGTGACGAACGCGTCCCTTCTGGGATGGGGCGGCCACATGGGAGAGGCGGAGATGAGAGGCCTTTGGTCTCTGGTGGAGTCTAGGCTCCACATCAACCTTCTGGAGTTTCGGGTGATTAGTCTTGCACTCAAAGCATTCCTTCCCTCTGTCTGGGAAAGAGTAGTGCAGGTGTTCACGGACAACACCGCTGCCATATGGTACTGCAACAAACAGGACGGGGTCGTGTATCCTATGTCAGGAGGCACACCACCACTGGACATGGCTGGAACATCAGGGCAGATCACTGGTGGTTCAGGCCTATCCTCCAGAGCAGCGAGTCCGGAATATTCGGGCTATGATACTGATGTTTCAGCCTCTATCCCAGATTTCGATGAGAATGACCTTGAGGCTGCTAGACCTCATGACCTCCTGCATCCTGCTGTTGTATCATGCCACGTGGCTTATGCAGACTCTGCAGTGGTACCTGAAGTTCCAGTGGGCACAGTATAAGCGGAATCTTTTCGACTGTGTCCAAATCTCGGAGGGCACTGCACACCAATTGCAGTGGTGGATAATGGACCAAGATTTGGTCATGGCAGATCCCTGTCATTCCCCAACCGTAGTTCACAGTGGTGACAGATGTGTTATTCCTGGGATAGGGCGGCCACATGGGAGAAGAGCAGATCAGACCTCTGGTCTCGGGCGGAGTCCGGGCTCCACGTCTACCTTATGGAGCTCCGGGCGATTCGACTTGCACTGAAGAAATTCCTTCCTTTTCTCAGAGGAAGAGTAGTGCAGGTATTCACGGACAACCTCACCGCCATGTGGTGCTGCAACAAACAGGGCGGTGTGGTGTCGCGGACGCTATGTCAGGAGACTCTTTGCCTTAGGACGTGGCATGTCCCTGGTGGTTCAACACCTGGCAGGTTCACTGAACGCCAAAGCGGACGAACTCAGCCGCAGGTACATGATGGATCACAAATGGCGTCTTCACTCTGAGGTGGTGCAAGGCCTTTCAACAGTGGGGAGAGCCTTTGTTAGATCTCTTTGGTGGCGAAGAGAACTCGCAGCAATTCTGCACGTTGGAATTTCCAAGGCGGCACTCGCTAGGCAACGCTTTTAGTTGTGCGTGGAGTTGCAGTCTTCTATACGCCTTTCCCCCTATGCCACTTCTGCCCAGAGTGCTGAAGATGAAGCGCAACCGGGCCCAAGTCCTTCTTGTGGCTCCTGATTGGGTACAGAGTCTGCTATCCCGAGCTGCTTAACAGGGCCATCGATACTCTGATCCGACTGCCTCTTTGGGAAGATCTTCTGTTGCAGCAGCAGGGGATGGTCCTCCTCCTGAACCTGTCCAGCCTCCACCTCCGTGCGTGGAGCTTGAGCGGCATCAGTTGACGTTTTGACTTGCCTTCTGAAGTCTGTGATGTGATCTTGGCAGCCAAGCGTCCTTCCACTAAGACAGTATACGCCTGCTGATGGAACAACTTTGTGGCTTGGTGCGCAGCAAAGGCTATGGATCCCCTTTCTGCCCCTCTTTCTGAGGTTCTCTTGTTCTTCCTCTCTTTGGCCCAGCAGGGCTCTGCTCTGGGCAATCTTAAGGGCTACCTCACAGCCATTTCAGCCTTCCTCAGGCTTCCTGATCAGCCTTCTCTTTTCAAGTCCCCTGTAATAAATCTATTTCTTAAGGGCATTACTCATCTTTTTCCACCTGTTCCCTTTGTAATGCCCCATTGTGCCTTGTACTTGGTTCTTACTTATCTGATGTGCGCTCCCTTTGAGCCGCTACATAACTGTCCTCTCAGACTCCTCACTTTGAAAACTGCTTTTCTGGTGGCCATCACCTCTCGCGCAGGATTAGTGAACTACAACCTCTGTCTTCCAAGCCTCCCTTTCTGGCTGTTCATCCGGACAAGGTCGTCCTCTGAACTCGACCTTCCTTTCTTCCAAAGGTGGTCACTTTTCATATTGGCCAAACCATCACTTTGCCCACCTTCCTTCCGTATCCGCATCCTTCAAAAGAGGAAGAGAGGCTCCACTGTCTGGTTCCAAAACGTGTACTCTCCTTCACACCAAAACTATTCCGGGTGGACTACCAGCTCTTTGTTGGGTACGTGGGCCCTAAGAAAGGTCAGGCTGTGCACAAATGGACCATCTCCAGGTGGGACGTTCTGTGCATCAAAGCCTGTTACTCTTTGGCTAAGAAGCCTCCAGTGGAGCCTAGTGCCCATTCCACCAGAGCTACGGCAGCTACTACTGCTTTGGGACGGGGAGTCCCCCTAAATGACATCTGTCATGCAGCTACATTGGCATTGCTGCACAAGTGTACAAGACACTACTGCCTGGACAGTGAAGTCGGGAGAGACCGCTTCTTTGGCAGTTCTGTACTCCAGGACTTTCTGGTGTGAATTTGGTTCGCAGACCCACCTCAGAGGTTGGTATTGCTGGGATATGTGTTCTAAGGTAAGGAATCTATAACTGTTTCTTTCAGATGAACAAGTTATCTTCGGTAACGATAGATCTGTAAGAAACATAGATTAGTTATAGATTCCTTACCGCCTCACCCATCCTCCCTGTTATGCAAACTGACTTTTAGGGTAAGGTTCTGCATTTCAGGCCCCTAGTTTTGTGCACCAGCGGTCAGTGTCTTGCATGGCTTTGCTTTTCTGGTGCGGAAAGTTGTGTACAGAACTGACGTCAGTGTGTAAGGGTGGCGTCTGAGTAACTTCCGTGACAGATGCAGAGTCGACAAACACCACCTACCGACACGCAGGGGTACTGCTGACGAAAAACGTTGCGAATCCAGTCTGACGCCTGGGGGTAATTCTAAGGTAAGGAATCTATAACCTATGTTTCTTACAGATATATAGTTACCAAAGGTAAGTAACTTGTTCTTTTGGATCTTCGGAAAGTCAATTTCTTCCTCAAGAAGTTCAAGATGCTCACTCTGGCTCAGATCTTATCTTCCCTAGACCTATAAGACTGGATGGTAGCGTTCGACCTGCAGGAAGTGCAGTTTTACATCCCAATCTTACCAGGCCACAGGCATTACCTGTGGATCAAGGTAGGCCGCAAGCACTTTCCGTTTACTGTGCTCCCTTCCTCTGTGCCCCTCGGGTGTTCAAGGTGATTGTGGTGGTCAAAGCTCATCTGCGCAGGTTAGGGGTGCCAGTCTTCCCCTTACTTGGCTACTGTCTGTTGAAGGCATCCCTCCCCCCACCCCCCTCCGCACTAGTCTCCCACCTTCAGACTACAGTGGACCTCCAGCATTCGCTGGGGTTCTCTATAAAAGTGTTTAAAGTCATACCTAACTCTTTCTTATATGCTCCCTTTCATTGAGGCAGTTAAGGACAGACTGCAGTTTCGGGCCTATCCTCCTGAGCAGCGAGTCAAGGATAGTCAGGTTAGGATTCCGATGTTTCAGCCTCTATCCTGGATTTCGGTGAGACGGACTCTGAGGCTGTTGGCCCTCATGGCTACTGTCCTGTTGGTAAAGCATGCCAGGTGATTAATGCGGACTCTGCAGAGGGACCTGATGTTCCAGTGGGCACAGCATCAAGGAAATCTCACTGACATGGTCAAGATCTCAGAAGGAACTGCAAGAGATCTGAAATGGTGGTTGACAAACTGTTAGTGGGTCAATAGCAGACCCCTCTCTTTTCCCCAACCAGATATCCATTGTGACAGAAGCGTCACTTCTGGGATGGGGTGGGCATCTAGGAGAGGTGGAGATCAGGGGACTCTGGTCTTTGAAGGAGACTGTGCTCTGCATACATTTGTTTGACCTCCGGACGATTCTTTTGGTACCGGGCATTTCTTCCACCGTCAAGGGGTAGCAACTGCAAGTGTTCACGGACAACATCACCGCCATGTGGTACTGCAACAAGCAGGGCTGGGTGGGGTCGTGGACCTTTTGACGAGATGACCTGTATCTCTGGACATGGCTGAAACAGCAGCGCATAACCCTGGTGGTTCAACACCTGGCAGGTTCTCTGAATGACAGGGTGGACGAACTCTGCCATCGATGCCTAGCAGATTACGAATGGTGTCTCCAGTCAGAGAAGGTCATTTCAGCAATGGGGAGAACATTGGTTAGATTTGTTTGCCTCCAAACAGAACCCGCAGTACTGCATTTTGGAGTTTCAAAGACGGCTATCACTTGGCGAAGCCTTGTGGCCAGTAGAGTCTAGTATCCAGAGCTTCTGAGCATGAGCATAGATCTTCCGATCAGGCTGCCCATTCGGCAGGCTCTCCTGTCGCAGCAGTAGGGGAGGGTTCGCCACCTGAACCTGTCAACTCTGTGCCTCCATGCGTGGAGATTGAGCTGCGACAGTTATTTTTTTTTTACCTTCCTCCCGAATTCTACCGTTATCCAGTATTTGGGTGTCTTTCATAGATTCACATGCCTGAATCATTCCCCGTCGTCGAGACGGGAGCCTCCGGTATATAAAAAGTAATGTCTTAGAGACATACATAAAGAAGAATAGGCCCAAAGGTCTCACCTTAGTAGCCTATCCACGTCCTTTTGCAGGAAGGACCAAACAGAGCAGGCCCCAAGGGTCCCACCTTGGTGGCCTATCTGGGTCCTTTTGTAAAAAAGACCAAATAAAGTAAAACAGCCAATCAGCTACTACCTCCTTCTAGAACCTTCCTGCCAGGAGCCCAAGTCTCTCAGATTTTCTACCGCACGTTGTGCTAGGGAGTCTCCACCTGAGTTCTCCTCAGGAATTTCTCTTTCTCTTTTTTCTTCACAAAAAACAACTTTAATTGATCTTACGTCATGTCGGATAGTCAGAAGAAGGGTCTTTTCAGGGCTTGTTCCTCCTGCAGCAAGAAAAGACTTCATGTTGAGGATAAACATGAGACATGTTTATATTGCCTCTACCCTCACCACCAGGCGAAGGACTGCATGATATGTCGCACCTTCTCCAACAAGACCCTAAAGGACCGAGAAGGTCGACTTCTGTTGTGGCTCAACAGGCTCAAGACCAAGACTGACGACTTGGTCTCTGAAGGTGAGAGTGTGTCTGGAGTGTCGCAGATTTCATTGAAAAGGCCAAGGGTTTCTTCCCCTAGCCCCACAGACACCCCTCCTATGAAGACTTCTAAAAAGTCCTCAGAGGGCAAGCCATCTGTGTCTTCCAAAGACCTGCCTGTCCCCAGGAAGCAGCCGCTATTACTGGCGACGACGACGATGGCGTCGATAGTGCATTCCGCACAGAAAACTGTCTCGACGTCGACAACGACTGTGTCGACGACGGCGTCGTCGGCTTCCTCGACGACGAGAACGACACCTTCATCTTCGGCGAGTAGACCTACGCCGTCGACCATCCCGGTCACTTCATCGACGACGACGAGATCATCGTCGAAGACACCGACGTCGACGACCCCGTCGACGAAGACAGCGCCGTCGACGAAGTCCATCTCGTCGACAAGGATCATACCGTCGACGGTAGGGAAGCCGTCGACGAGTACATCGTCGACGATGGGAACTTTACCGTCGACGAAACTGACGACGACGAAGCCACCGTCGACGACGACAAAATTATCGTCGACGAAAACACCATCCACGACACTGTCGACTTCTGCGTCGACGTCTACAGGACCCTGGAAGGAGTCTGCACTCCTGTTGCATGCCATGGATGATTTTCCACCGCAAGTGAGCCATGTCACGTTAAAAATTACTAAACGGTCTATTGCGCCACTTCAGACATCGCCCGGTAGGGTTCTGCAAATTCCTCCGGGCTGTCTTCTACAAGGTCAAGAGTCGGACGAGGACTCCTTTACACAGGCTACTAGTCCGTCAGACCTAGTGCTGAAATGCCAAACAACGGACGAGGAGCCGGAAGAAGAGGAAGACCATCTTCAACAACAGGTCCAACCTCCATCCCAGACTCAGATTACTCCTATGGTGTGTCTTCCCGCATCCATCGTCTCGGACCTACAATTCCTCATAAAAGATTACAAGGAAAGGTTCCCGGAGAAACACTCTGCCCCCGCACCTCCAGCAGCTCAGGCGCCAGTTCCTTCATCTCGTCATAGACCCACTCCCCTGGTCCTTGACAGAACGCAGGTGCCAATTCAGGACGCTCCCTCCTCTGATGAAGAGGAGAGGGAACAAGAAGGGGAAGTTGATGACGACCAATCGGACCCGGATGCAGACCACGACTATGTGGCACATTCTCCGGCCTCTCCGGATCCACAGACCTTGGAATCCCCACCCGCAGATATCGGGGGATTCCACAACATCATTGAGCGGGCTGCCAAGAGGTTCCACATGTCCATGGAAACGCAGGAAACAGAATGTTTCCTTTATGACTTTAAGGAGCCGACGAAGAAAACTTCGAGGTCAATCCCCATTATAGAATATATCTGGAAGCAGGGCAAACAAATCATGCAAGCACCTGCCTCTATACAGGTGATGGTGCCCAGACTTGATAAGAAATACAAGGCCACATCCTCGGCACCGGCATGCCTGACAGGTCACCCTAAACCTGATTCAGTGGTGACTCAAGCGGCACAAAAGAACTCACGCAATCCAGCCTCACCTCTGTCGACGCCACCAGACAAGGAGGGCAAAAAACTGGATGCCGTCGGCAAGCGCTTTACTACCACATCGGCCATGACTGTAAAGGTAGCAAATTCTATAGCCTTACTGGGCCGTTACAATCGCCAACTCTGGGCGGACATTGCTCCATATCTTTCAAATCTACCAGAGGATGTCCGAGAGGAGGCACATTCACTTCTTTTGGAAGGACAGACATCTGCCTCAGAGCTCATAGATTGTGCCATTGATGCCGCCATGACTGGTTTCAGGCAACTGGCAGGGGCTGCAGTCCTGAGGAGACAGGGTTGGCTCAAGGTCACCACTTTCCGCCAGGAGGTGCAGACCAGAATATTGTATATGCCTTACGATGGCCAGCATCTGTTTGGGGAACAGATTGACGCGTCCCTTACCACCATCAAAAAGGACACAGATACAGCCAAGGCCCTGGGTACTCTTCAATTTCGGAACCAGTCCTTTCGTGGCAACAGGGGAAGAGGACAAACTACATACAAAGGTTCCTATCAGAATAGGTCTTCGTACTCATACTCCCAGTCCAAGCCGCAGTTTCAACAGCGACAAACTCAACAGGGACGACAGTCTTCCTACGGCAAATCCAATTACCGAGGAAGGGGCCAAAAACGACCTGCTGGCAATAGACAATGACTTGTCTCCCTGGCTAGCCCCTCCACCATCACATTCTTTCAGACTTGGAGGGAAGCTAAAGTTCTTCCATCAAAATTGGCGATCTATAACAACAGATCGGTGGGTACTTCAACTCATTCGATTTGGACATTCCCTAGAATTCACCTCTATCCCCCCAACAACACCACCGTGCCAACGGTCACACAGGCACCTAAGATTACTTCTTCAGGAAATAGCTTCTATGCTGCAGAAGGGGGCGATAGAGCGAGTTCCACGAGCCCACGAGAATCAAGGTTTCTATTCTCACTTCTTCCTAATTCACCAAAAAGGAAAGAAATGGCGACCCATCCTGGATCTCAGGGCACTCAACGTGTTCCTAAAGAAACAATCGTTTCGTATGGTGACTCTGCAAGAAATCCTTGGTCTTCTGGAGAAAGGAGACTACATGACGTCCTTAGACCTTCAGGACGCCTATTACCACATACCTATTCTCAAAGGGCACAGGAAGTTCCTCAGGTTTGTGGTGGCAGGACAACATTACCAATTTTGTGTCCTTCCATTTGGCCTCAAATCGGCCCCGAGAATATTCACCAAATGCCTATCTCCAGTGGCAGCATTTCTTCGTCAGCAAGGTCACCAGGTGTTTCCATACCTGGACGACTGGTTGGTGAAAGCGCCGACAGCGGCCGCCGCAGCCTCATCCTCCAGCGCCTGTCTGGATATTTTCCACCGCCTGGGTCTGACCATCAACACCGCAAAGTCGACTCTGGAACCCACAAAAGTCATTACGTTCCTGGGAGCGACTCTGGACACGGAGCGTGTCAAGGCTTTCCCCTCTCAGGAGAGAAAAATCAAACTCATCTCCTTAGCCAAGGACGTGGCTTCGAGGAAGACTCTTCCGGTCCGCAAGTTAAAGTCCCTCCTGGGCATGATGTCTTCATGCATACTGCTCATTCCACACTGCCGCCTGAAAATGCGTCCACTTCAAGAGGCACTGACAAAACAATGGACCCAAGCCACATGTTCTTTCGATGCCCGCATGAGAGTCACTCGACCCATTATCAACCATTTGCAATGGTGGACATCACTTCGCCATCTGTCAAAAGGTCTGCCGTTCCTGCTCCCCGCAGAGCCGCAAGTAATAACTACGGATGCGTCACTGGAAGGCTGGGGGGCAGTCCTCCAGGAACTCCAGATCAACGGCAAATGGACAACACAGGAATCGAAACTCCATATCAATCTGTTGGAGTTACGAGCGGTCTTCCTAGCTCTACAGGCGTTTCTTCCGCGCATTCATCACTCCCCGGTGCTCGTCAGGACAGACAACACCACGACGATGCACTACCTGAACAAACAGGGGGGAACACGTTCCATCTCATTATCGAGAGAATCGCAAAAAATCTGGAACTGGCTTCTGGAACACGAAATAGACTTGAAAGCGGAGTATGTCCCGGGCAAGGACAACGTCTTGGCGGACGCACTGAGCAGGGAGAAGTCTCCTTCCCACGAATGGGAACTGGACATGGAGGTGCTGGACAGTATCTTCAAGGAGTGGGGCACCCCGAACATAGACCTCTTTGCCACCAGAGAGAACGCCAAATGCCCAAGCTTCGCAAGCAGGCATCACCACTCAGGCACCCTCGGGAATGCATTTTCCATTGCATGGCGGAACGTCTTTGCGTACGCCTTTCCGCCATTCCCACTGATACCCAGGGTTATCAGAAAGATGAAAGCGGAACCCTGCACTCTGATCCTCATTGCTCCATCCTGGCCGAGGCAGCACTGGTTCACGGAGCTTCATCGCCTCTCTGCCCGGCCCCCTCTTCGCCTGCAGCAGTTTCCAACCCTGATCACAATGTCTCAAGGGCAGGTTCTCCATCCGAACCTGAGCTCTCTGAAATTGTCGGCCTGGCTCCTGAATACCGTGAATTCAGCCAACTGAACATCCCGCAGGATTGCAGAGATGTCCTTGCGAAAGCCAGAGCTATTAGCACCAACAAACCCTACTCACTAAAATGGAAACGATTCTGTTCCTGGTGTCTGGATCGTGGCTTGCACCCCTTAAATGCTACTCCACAGCAGCTGCTGCCATACTTGTTACATCTTGCGCAATCAGGCCTTGCGCATTCATCCATCAAAGTGCATCTAGCGGCAATTTCCAGGTTCACAAGGACGGCTACAGGCCCATCTTTGTGGGCGGACAGACTCATCAAACAATTCCTAAAAGGCTTATTCAGATCTTTTCCACGACCGAGACCTATTCCTCCATCGTTGCATCTCAATGTGGTTCTTCACCAACTAATGAAACATCCATTTGAACCCATCCATAAGGCAGAAACCAAGTTCCTCTCTTGGAAAACGGCCCTCCTCCTGGCACTCACCTCTGCCAGAAGGGTCAGCGAATTACAGGCTCTATCCATTCAGGATCCCTTTCTTCAATTCAGAGAGGACAGAGTCATTCTTAGGACTAACCCTCGCTTCATTCCAAAAGTCCCCTCGGACTTTCATCGTAACGAACCAGTGGTGCTTAGATCGTTCTTTCCGAATCCCTCCACGGCAGCAGAAAGAACTTTACATTCTCTAGATCTAATGAGATGTCTTAAATTCTACATCGACAGGACACAACACTTTAGGAAGTCATCCCAGCTCTTTATTGGATTTAGTAGGCCAAGACTGGGCATGCCCTTAACAAAGCTGAGCATTTCACGATGGATCTCTTCTGCGATCACCTTTTGTCATGACAAGGCCGGACGGCCTTTAGACTCACGAGTCAAAGCTCATTCAACTAGAGCCATGTCCACATCTGCGGCGCTGTTCGCTGGAGTGCCGATCTTGGACATCTGCAGAGCGGCGACATGGAAGTCCCCGCACACCTTCACCAGGCACTACTGCCTGGATACTGAGCTGATGAAGGATGCAGCAGTGGGCCGAGCAGTGCTTCGCAATCTATTCCAGTAAGGTGAGCCCTACTACATCCCTCCATCCTTTAAGGGTATGCACATTCTCTTGTTGTATTTCTATGCCATTGCATTTTGTGATTTAGTCATGAGATATGTATTATCTACATGCTTGTACCTGATGTTCATACAGAATGTGCATAATGTATTGCTCACTACTCTGATTCAGGCATGTGAATCTATGAAAGACACCCAAATACTTGATAAGAAATGCGTTACTTACCTGTAACTGCAGTTATCCAGTATTCGTGTCTTTCATAGATTCACATGCACCCTCCCCTGGCAGGGCTCACCTTTCTCTCTAATGAGTTTACGCCTAACTAGCTTGGTGCGTACGAAAATCTGAGAGACTTGGGCTCCTGGCAGGAAGGTTCTAGAAGGAGGTAGTAGCTGATTGGCTGTTTTACTTTATTTGGTCCTTTTTTACAAAAGGACCCAGATAGGCCACCAAGGTGGGACCCTTGGGGCCTGCTCTGTTTGGTCCTTCCTGCAAAAGGACGTGGATAGGCTACTAAGGTGAGACCTTTGGGCCTATTCTTCTTTATGTATGTCTCTAAGACATTACTTTTTATATACCGGAGGCTCCCGTCTCGACGACGGGGAATGATTCAGGCATGTGAATCTATGAAAGACACTAATACTGGATAACTGCAATTACAGGTAAGTAACGTATTTCTTATTCTGGCGGTGCTCCACTAAGACAGTATAGCCAGCTGTTGACAGAAATTTGTATTATACCGTAGAAAAGTCTATTGCCCTCCTTCTTTCGACTGTCCTTTTGTTCATTCTGACCCTTGCCAAACAGAGCTCTGCTTTGAGAACTCTCAAGGGTTACCTTTCTGCTCTGCTTTTTTGCAGCTGCCAGATGAGCCCTCTCTATTTAAATCTCTCATTGTACCTAGATTTCTAAAAGGGCTGGCTCACCTGTTTACACCTACGTCCTTTGTTATGCCACAGGGAGACCTTAAGTTGGTCCTCACCTACCTGATGTGCTCTCCTTTTGAGCCTTTACACAATTTCCTCCTCTGGCTGTTGACCATCAAAACCGCTTTCTTGGTGGCGATTACATCGGCCCAGAGGGTGAGTGAGCTGCAGCCGTTATCTTGCTCGCCTCCTTATGTTTTGTCCTTTCCGGACAAGGTGGTGCTTCGTGTACAGGCATAAATTTTGCCAAAGGTTGTGACCCCTTTCCATCTGGCTCACTCCAACACGTTACCCACCTTTGTTCCCTGCATCTTTCTAAGGAAGACAAGTGTCTCCACTGGCTGGACCCAAAAAGAGCTTTGGCTTCTACCTTAGCTGCACAAGAGTTCTAAGTGGATGACCAACTCTTTGTGGGGTAAGTCGGAGCAAAGAAGGGAAGAGCAGTGCAGAAAAGGATCTTCTCTTGCTGGGCAGTTCTCTGCATCAAGATCTGTTATGCCCTGGTGTGAGAAGTTGGCCTGATGTGCAGTGCTCACTATTCTAGTGATCACTATATATCAGTCCAAACAACCCTTATTGATGATTGGTTGTAAGTCAACCTTATAGACCAGCTATCCTAGTAGCATGGATACGAGCAGTCTAAGGCTAAGACTCTAGAGGGCGTGTTAAGCCAGCTGTTTTACCATCACATTACCCCTTGAACACCCAGTGAAAGGACACCACACAAGTGTTATGAAAATAAACAATGTATTTATTAGAATCACAACAACCCTGTACTCTTTATGAGGACAGGGTGCTAAGCACACAACAAAACTCTTATGAAAATACTTAAGTTAGCACGTTATACACAAATGCCCGAGGGGCACGAAAAACCATATACTCTAAAAGTGGAATGCGAAATTACTAGCAGGTAAGTACAGTACTAATAGGCTTTGGAATCGCTAGGACTTGACTATAGAATCGTTAGATTACTTCTAGGAGGCCTAGGGGACTCGGGTGCAGAGTGTGCACTCTCACGCGGGATGCGGGACAAAGTCTATGGAAGCTAGTAACGCTAAAGTTGGTGTTCACGGGCGAACCCGACCTGGTAGGGAGAAAACGACAGTGGATCCTGACCCTTGGATAGTGAGGCTATGCTGGGGCACCGAAATGCCGAAGTTACCTAGCCCAGGGGCTGCAGCTGCATAGGTCTGAAAAGACGTCGGGAATCCTCGTGCCGGACCAGGAGCCTGGAAGAAGGAAGTTGCTGGCAGGCGACCAGTGAAGAAAAGTTCGAGGGATCCAAGCCTGGATCAAGGAAGAAGAAAACCTGAAAGCAGAGGTGACCAAGTTCTTGAATCACTAGCCAGTGATTAAGTGGGCACCAGGATGGCACCGGGCGAAGTCACCGCAGTCAGGTGAGTGGGCGCCGCTGGGCTCTGCAGTCTCTCGGACCAGGAGGCGTTGTCGGCGACCAGGATGGAGGTGCGAGCTGTCCCACGAAGGTTCTTGCTGTCGACGTCGCTGGACCCAGGATTGGGCAACAAGTCTTGGCAAATGCAAGGCCCACGCGGTGGACCTAAAATGGCGTCTTAGCCGGACCAGGAGGGTCCAGGGTACTTCTCCGATGGAGGGAAGCAAGGGCCAGTCTGGAGCAACCAGACTAGCAGAAGTATTGTCGTCGGGCGTCGTTCGGAAGGCCACAAGCCAGCGGGCTAGTAGCCAAACAACGCGGTGAGCAGCAAAAAGCAGAAGGGCCCCACGCCGATCGTGGAGATGCTGGGGGGCTGCTCTTCGGTGCTGGAGCTGCTCAGGGTGGGGGCTTCTCGGACCCCAAAGCACTCACCAGGAAATTACTCGGTGGGCTTGCTGTGCAGAAGTCGTGCAGTCTTGGCGATGGCCGGTCCCTCGAGGTCTCGTCGCACCCACGGTTCTCAGCTGTGCTGTAGAGGTGGGTAGAGGTCAGAGGTGCCAGGGAAGCCGGGTCTCGTCGAGCTGGGCAGTCGGATTCCGGAGGAAGGACGTGCAGCAGACCGCAGTGTTCTTAGATGGTGCCTGCGGATGCAGGGTGACTACTCCTTAGCCACAAGGGAGAATCTTGAAGAAGAAATCGTGAAGTCCTTTCGTGGAAAGTGGTATCTTGATTCCAAAGATGATCTGATTTGGAAGGGGGCCAGTCCCTACCTATATCTGGGGAAAAAAGGGGGCTGGCACGCGACTAAGTCCTGCCCTAGGGGTGGGACCAGGAGGGGGGTGGTTACACCCACTTCCTTGGCGGGCTTTTCCCCAGCACAGGGTCTGGAGTGTCCCTGGAACTGGTTCAAGCCAGCCTATGCACAGTGAGCACCGGGGTGCCACGTGCAGTCACCTTCCTCTGAAGCCCTGCCTACCTACAATACACAAAATCCTGTCTGGGACGGTGCTGGCACCGCCCCTGGCAGGAAACCCTTTGTCCTTATCTCTTGCTCTGGGAGGACTCCCAGCAGCAGGAGGGCAGACTTGTGTCTCGGTGGCAGCATCCATTTTGTGGATGCTAAGGCTCTGTCTGACTTTAACCGGGGTTAGGGGTTACATACATGTCGTGTCCCTCTAGAAGGGTGGAATGCTAACCCCGTCGCCAGAATTGGCGAGGGGTTAGTATTCCAATTCGTATGACACCTTACTCGACATGTTTTGATAAAGCGATACCAGAGTTGGCATATAACCGCGAGGATTATAATGCACTTAAGAGTATATGGTATGCGATATCATGGAAACGGCTAAGGGATGGATCCCGAAAGCCGCAGACAGGCTCAGCTCATGCCAGAGCACCATCTCACACGATTCCAAGCACTCTGCCTTCAGGATTGTCAAGGCCTGCCATAGGAGTGACTGATAGGAGATCTGTGTGTCCATTTTAGGGTTAGATATAGGTATACTATATCTAAAGCAAAGGGTGATTACACCACCTTGCCCCAGCTGTCGTGCAGCCAGTTGTGTCAGATTTGGATGGCCAGCCAGGGGTGGCATAATACATGCTGCAGCCCCTGGTAGGCCCTGGGTACACCTATGCCCTGGGTACCTAAGGTACACTGTACAGGGACTGATAAGGTGACTCAGTATCCAATTAGATATGTACCTAAGGTACATGGAATCCATTTTACAGAGAGAGCAGTAGGCCTGGGGTCCTGAATAGCAGGGTCCCAGGTAAACTAAGTCAGAAAACCAGCAAAACACCAGGCAAAAAGTTGGGGGCAACCATAGTCAGGGATCTACCTTCCTACACCTGGTAAAGAAGCAGCCCCCTGAGGGATTAAGGGCCCATTCCACCAGGGGAAAGTCTCGACTACGACCCTCGCTCGGGATGTCTCAGTCCAAGACATCTGTCGGGCGTCAATGTGGCATCTTTGCACACGTTTGCATAACATTACTGCCTAGACTGTCAGGTCTGCAGTGAATGGAACTTTGCCCTTTCCATCCTGCAGGACTTCCTAGTATTGGATGTTGGTCCAACACCCACCCCCTAGATGGTATGGTTGTGTATCTAATTTAAAGGTAAGGAATCTGCAGCCAGAAGTCTCTTAGATGAACAAGTTACTTACATTTGGTAACTCATTATCTGGTGGAGCCAATATCTAGCTGCAGATTGCTTACAGCCCCACCCATGTCTCCCTGCTTTGCAGCCTAATATTGTAGGGCTAGGGTTACTCCCCTTTTCAGATCCCTAGATTTGCACTCTGGTGAGTCAGTTACGTCGTTGCTCTGCACTTCTGGCATGGAAAAAACAAAAAGTACTGACGCCCGTGCGCCTGGGTGGTGCTTATATAGGCACCACAAAGTCATAACTGATGCTAACGATGCAGATTAAGTCACACGGAGCCGAAAGGAGCCACACGCAAGGGGTATTGCTAAGGAAAGTTTCCGGATCCAGCTTGATGCCTGGGAAATTTAAAGGTAAGGAATCTACAGCTAGATAGACTCTACCAGATAATGCGTCACCGTAGGTAAGTAGCTTATTCGATAGAGACATCAAGGCGAAGATGCCTTAACTTTTGAATTCTCTCTAGGTGCCAGTCTGAATCTGGAAATGTTTCTGCCGTACCTCCAGGGGACAGCGTCGTACTGCTCCGCGATGACTTCGACTCTGGTCATGGCGTCAGTGGAGCCATAGAAGTCCCCTCCGACGTGCGGGTGTCAGTTTATTCTTTTCCGTGCTTTAACGCGGACCCCGAGAAGCGGTTCCTTGGGTCGATTTTTCTTGACCTACTTCGACACGTGGAGGCAATTGGAACAGTGTGCCTTTGTCTAATGTCGACATATGTTGGTGATGGACCCACACAGATTTTGTATGTGGTGTTTAGATGAGCACCACGAAGCCAAGGATTGTGGTTCCTGCCAGAAACTAAAACTGAAGTTGTTGGAGTGGCATTTGAAGTTGATTACGGCGTGAGTATCGCGATCCTCATAGTCTTCCCAGCCTCGGTCTTTGTAGTCCCAGGAAGAGCATTTGTGGGGTCGATCTAGGAGCCGAAGCAGGTCTAGATGACTTCTTTCTCCAGGGAAGTGGAAAGGTAAGGTGCAGCATTCTCAGACTTAAATGCGTGGAGACTCAATCTCCCATGGCTCTTCCCTCTCGACGGCTGAGGAAGTCGTACGTGACTCCACACCCCTTCTCCCCGTGTTTCCAGTAGCCGGGCCGTCAATGTCTCAGTGATGTAATGTTATGATTCCTTACATCTCCTCTTTGGGACCCCTTCTCTCTCTGGGGCGCCTCAGGCCCCAAAGAGGTGAGTGGGCCGCAGTCTGAGGAATTGGCCCATGCTCACAGTACTTGGTGATCTTTGCCTACGACGCCTGTCTTTGACCAACCGACTCCAACATTGACATCGGCGGTGCCGGACGATGGTGCCTTACTTCTCCCTGTTGATGTCACGATGTCATACTGCGTCAGATGTGGAGTCTGCTACGCAACCTAAAAGCTTGTACAGTTTTCGGCCCCTTTTCAGGAAGAGGCATTAGGAAGTGCACCTGTATCGACTGGGGAGGACTTCAGCCCATTTCCAACGCCAATGTGGTTCAGGTGGAGAAGAGCTAGCTTACAGCCCTTGGTGAGGCTGCTTAGGAAAGTGACTGCAGTTTTAGACTTGCCACTCCCCATGTCGCAGAGTTCTACAGAACCTTTATTTGGCAGCGCGTGGTGCTCGGAGCAGAGGTAGTGGAGGCAGCGACTTCGGCGTTTTCATCGTCTTTTACAACGGGGAGAAGGGCTAGAGGCCAGGAAAGGTCCGGACGGAGCCGTGGCGTGCCTCCAGGACGACCCCCGGGACAGCGACGTCGGGAGGCACTGTGAGGTGAGGGGCGAAGGCAAGGACGCGACGTGAGTGCTGTCACTGTTAGACGCGGCGGTGAAGTAAGAGCCCGGGTCGTGACCAAGCAGGCAGTCTGACTAGGTCTTCTAGCTGCGATCCCTCCCGTGAGCTCCGCTCGCAGTATCCCTCGGGGTAGTAGTGGGACAGAAGCGAGCTCCTACCAAACCCACACTAAACCCACACCAAGCCCTCGCCACTGTCGCCCCACAGCCCCTAACCTAGCCCAGGGACCCAAACACTTGGAGCTGCTACAACATAGCTATAACATAGCTATAACAACAGTATTGGCATAATCTGCATCTTCGGCAACAACTGGCAATCAGCCGGAGACAACACTTGACAGCCCCCTGAAGTACTCGCTATTCCTTTTGCTACTTTAGGAGGCAGGAGGTGGGAGCAGGAGCTCTACCACACGGCTCTACTTATTGTACAACCAGCCATATTGCTAAAACTAACAACTCAGTGTACAAAGGGGCCAAAACAACAGGAGGTGAAGCTCGACCAAGCAGTTAACCTAAAAAAAAAAGCCCGTTCTTACAGATTGTCTCCAAGTGTGAACCATTACTGGGCCCAGCAGTTGGGATAAACTCAAAACCGCGAACTGCCAACAAGCTTAGCAGTCGGAATAAACCCGAAATTGAGAGACAGGCAAACCTGGGAGGAAAGAGAGCGCGTGCCTGAACATCAAAACCTTGGAGACAAAGGACCATCTACTGAGCAAAAGGAGCTAATAAGTTCGGCTACTTCGTTAAAAAAAAAAAAAAAGAATGAGATCGGGAACAAACAGACAAACCGCTCCAAGTAGGAAACTAAAAAAATCTAAATCTGGAAAGTCCCCCCAAGAGGATTCCTCTCCAACACAAAAGGGCGAGCCTGTGGATCAGGGAGAGAGAGAAAGGGCAGGCTTGGTCCTAACACCAGTTAATCCCGGCGCAACCTCAGGAAACCAGCAGCAAAAGATCATCAAATTCTTCTTTCTAAAGGACCCAGTGTCTGCAATTTTTGCATCAACAAAGGAGGCTCTAAATCTCCTGATCCCAATCCAGCCTAACAAGATAAAAACACCAGCCTTCCCTGAAACTCCAAATCAGGACAACCAGCCAATGGACCAATCTCCCCACGATGTCATAACACCTACTGCCTTAAGCGTCAACCCAGGGAAAAAACACCACAAAGGGAAAAATACGGAAATTGTACTGGTCCAAGTCCATAAAGCAATCGGGGCACTTAATAACACGGAACCCATCAGGGGGACGGACATTAAAACCCAAATAAGAAATCAAGACACGAAGGGTGAGCACCAAACTTTACTGTTTTTATTGACATCATCGGGAACGGAGTTGCTGGAAAACCTCTTTATCAACTCGGGTCATACAAACAATAAGAATCACAAATACCACGAGGAGCCATTTAAAGAGTGTAAAGTCGTAGAACCAAGTGAACCGATAAAACAGAGACCAGAAGGGGAGGAAGCTTGGTCAAACTCCTTTTTAGCACCAAATGTCTCAATCCTGACGGAAGCAATTAAATTAACAACAAAAAGTACCCCCCTACTAGGGCACACTACAACACAACACCCAACCGTAAAGGAGTATGGGTCGGGCCCAGTGGCATCAACCCCGCAAAAACCAACGGCCAGCAGTGGTTCTCAAAGAATACTGATTGACGACACTAACAGCAACGATAGAAGAGCAAGTAAAGACCATCAATCGGCACCAATTTCAATCTCATCGGCAAGCATGATCGAACATCTGGACGAACCACTAGGGAACGGAGGTAGTCAACAGCTCAACACACACTGGGGCAATGCTCTAGTAAGCTCACTGGATCAGGCCATAAGAGCATTCTACTATCAATGAGACAAAATGGAGGTCCAAATAGACCTAATTAATATCATTGCAGAGCACATAGCAAACATAAGCTCCAAGACAGACTCAATAATGTCTTTACTGGCTAACCAGGGAAACACTGACCAAGTTCCAAATGCAGACATACACAACATAGGAAACATGAACCAACTCACAAACAAAGCAACTGTGAGTGCGGGAGTATAATTGAGAAATTTGCGTCCCTCCCAGACATTTTAAAAGACATTCTTGGAACAGTAAAGTCTGCGAGCAATGCTCAGAAAAAAAACTTAACTTAGAAACGTCAAATGACCCTTCTCACCAAACAAAACCGAAGTACAACTACGAGGTGGACGGTAACCTCAAGCCATCTGAACTTAGAGGCCGAAGTGGCTGAAACAAAGCCATGACGTACAAATAAAAGAACAGGCAATCCCTTACCTGCAGCATCAAGATAAACTAACAAAAAGACAAAGGAAGCTAGTGAGGAAGGCAAGGCCCAAACAAAAAAACCTCGGCCACCGAACATTTTTTCTCTATATTCACAAAGAACGCAAGTCGTGACCTTGGAAGGAAAAATTACTCCCTGAACGTCTCCACCAGTAGATTGGAACTATCATACTCTGAACGGGTAAGTTACTCGTTTGAGAAGTCGATAACGGTAGAATCTCCCCATGATCTTAAATTAATAACATCTGAGGGACCGAACCTGAGTCCACAACAAACCAAAGGCACTGTTAGCCTTAAAAGGCCAATCAAACAAACACCGTTTCCGAGAACACTGGCGGCAGGCCCCCGTAAAAAAGAACCCGAAAAAGCCTAGGCTTTACGCGATACAAGTGCAAATACAGTGGTCGGTTCGACCACAAAACATCCGCAAAATACGAAAGTCTGCCCACGGGCACTCGGGCAATAATACAAGCAAGCAAAACTTAGAAAATAAACCTGTGCAGTTAGGAACAGACCAGACCCCATTTAAGATCCTCATAAACGGACTGGATCGGAGATGTATCATACAAAGAAATATTCGCGAACATGAGCAAACTATGCAACGCTTCCAACAGGGAAATGTAAAGATAATGGAAAAGAGGAACGAGGCAACTAAGGGTCAGGAAAAAGTTAAAAACAAATACTCGGGCCAGCAGAATGGAAGATCTCCAACCGGACCACCAAGGAAGTAAAAAAAAAACCGATTTGGATGATATTGAACCAATACTGTCATTCATACCAGAATACGCAACAATGGGTAGGCAGGACATTCTAAACAGAGGAAACGTGTTAAAATTAGTCAAGGTACTTCCAGAACTAAGTGAAATAGCCTCCCAAGATATCGTAGCAGTGGAGTTTCAACAAAACAAAGACAACCCAGACATAGAAAACTCGGTTATCACCTGGACATCCAAGGAGCTAGCAGCAAAGATCTTTGCCAACAAACCAACATTCGAGAGCTGGGGGATAACCCTGAAGCAACATAAGCGCCCAAGATACCCCTACCCCCTTTCTCAGAGTTCATTCCATGGGAGGGGGGATTTGACTGTTGTATGTTGCAAAAATTGGAAAAATAAAGTTTAGAAAAAAAAAGTTCATTCCATTCAAAGGGGGAGGAACCACAAAGTCCCAAGCTAAAAACGTGCCTCCGTGGAGCCCGGGCTTCGTCCCAGGAAAAAAAATTAGGGACAACATACAATCAAAATAACCAGACATACAAAGGAGGGCCCCTTTGGGGCGATCAAGATTGGTCATGGTTCCCAACGGCATTAAGCCAAAAGAGTTCCTACAAACGATGTAAAGTTACCACCAAGAGAACAAAAACAGGACCACCATACGGAAGAAAGAAAGCTGGCAAAGATCAAAATATGTTCATAGAACGTACACTGATTCAGCAGCATGGACCAGGACCATGAAACTCAATCTTTCTTCTGTGAACAAGACATAATTCTCTTACAGGAGACCTGGAACACGACTCATCCCGCAATTCCGGGATTCATTGAATACCACATATTAGCAGAGAGGCTATCCAACTACGGGCACCCACGAGGAGGCCTATCAACGTACGTGTCGCCAAAATATAATTGGCAAACCGAGGAACATGACGTAGGGCTAAGCTGGGTCCAAGTTACAAAAATCACAATAACGCCTCAGCTGCAACTGCTACTTTTAAATGTTTACATACACCCTGACCGAGAAGCAAAAACTGAAAAAATGGCAACGCTTACTAAACTAATAAAGTCCTACAAAAATCTAACAAACAATGCTCACTGATAATATCAGGGGACTTCAAATGTAGCCTAATGAGCTTGGACAAGAGAAGACTCAATCAGGAGAAAGGTGCAAGAAAGGGGTACAAACTAGCCTCACCGCGTAAATTAAATTCAATAGGCCTAACAATCCTAAACAGTAAAAATAACTGTTACTCTTCGCCGGTACCTACCTACATGAGTGGCAAGGTTAAGTCTACTATAGACTTTACAATAGTAAGCGTCACTCTAAAAAATGCCTTTGAGGACTGCACCATAGGTCAGCGCATTGAAAGCGACCATCTCGCCCAAATCATACGGATGATCGTTGTAGTTCCTAGGGCCGAAAAATTGTCCTCGTTATTGCAACAACCTGAGAAATGTAACCTCCGGAAAATAAATTGGAGGGGAGGAGAAACGAAGAACATCCAGACCACTGCCAGTAACTTCATGACAAAACTCTGGAACTTAGAACAAGGAGACCCTGTAAAAAACTAGGAAAACCAGGTAGAGAACCTGAAGGAAAAGCACTCTGCTCCACAAGGGACCCAAAGAACTACAAAAGTACAGAACGCACCCTGGTACAACACCGACTTAAGACTTGAAAAGAGAAATAGCCCGGGCATTACAGACCCAACGGAGAACGGAAAAACAGGAAATCAAACCAAACTGTATCATCATTAGAAGTTTGAGGAAAAACTACCGGAAAAAGCTGTGGACAGCGAAGGCTCTATACAAGGAATCGATTTGGGAAACTCGTATTTACGAGTAAAAAAACAAATTCTCTGGACTTTTGGAGTATCATTAACAATCTAAACAAAGGTGAAGCACTGCAACAGGACCCAGGAATTGGGGACAGAGTTTGGGGAGACTATGTGAGGAATATCTACTTAAATAAAAAAGGACCCACACAGTAATGACAAGAATCAAGGACCATCAATTAACACGGAACAAGGTAACCTAAAAGCTATCCACGTTAATGAAAGACCGCCTAAAGACACGGAATGCGAAAAGGTTTTCCACCAATCCACCCTGACCACCCGCACACATTTAAAAAAAACTAATTCAAAAACTCAAAGCGGAGGGGGCTCCTGGACCAAATGGTCTTCCAACTGCAGTATTTAAGTGCAATGACGAGTTCTGGGCCGAACATCTAACAGTGCTATTTAACCAAATTTTCGTAAAAGGAAATATGCCTGCTTCTTGGAAAGGAAACATTATCCACCCAATATACAAGAAAGGAGACCGAAGAAATCCGGGGAATTACAGGTTGATCTCCTTAATAGATGTTGAAGTTAAGCTCTACGCCTCATGTCTCTTGGAGCAGCTGCAAGAATGGACAAAACACAACAACATAATTCCTAGCTTCCAAATTGGATTCAGACAAGGGATGGTGACGTTAACAAATCTGACCATCCTGGCATTATTAAAGGAGAACGCCAAAAAAAAGAACCACCGTCTATACGGGTGCTTTGTTGATATAAAAGCAGCCTTCGACCAAGTAAGCATGTCTAGACTATGGGGAAAGTTAAAAGAACATGGGCTGCCCAAAAGTCTACTAAACGCAATAATTGGTTTGTATAGCGACACATGGGCAATGGTAAAACAAGGACAAGGGTCCAGCTTAACAACTAAAATTGAAACCCAGGACGGCCTAAACCAAGGCTGCGTTTTAGCCCCCAGTCTATTTAACTTATACCTGGCAGACATAGGCAGCAATTTAGAAAAAATCGAGAGCCACGCCCCGAAACTTGGCAACGTCTCAGTTCCAATTCTGCAGTATGCAGACGATATAGTATCACTAAGCAAAACACCTATAGGCTTGCAACGCCTAATAAACATGCTATTATCTATCTTAGTTCAAGAAAACTTGGAACTGAACAAAAAAAACAAAAGTGCTCCGGTTAGTGGAGGGCAAGAAACTGAAGTTCAAATGGACAATCTAGGACTCAGTGTTAGAAGAACAGGACTCTTACAAGTACCTAGGCGTAACTCTTGGACAAGGCCATTCAAACAAGGAGCACACCCTGGCATTAAAAGCGAAGGCGCAAACACTAATCTATGCGTACAAGCAACTACAACTAAAAATGGCCGACCAGAACTATATCCATCTTCAAAAAGTAATGGCTGCACAAATCTTACCAACATTGTCATATGGTTTAACCACGTGGCTTGGAAGGGAGGCAAAAATCCTAAACGATCTACAAAATTAAATTTACAAAGCAGTGTTTAAACTGCCACAATCAGCGTCTCCCGCACAAGTCCGCCTTGAATTTCGCTTACAAAACCAAACACTTTGGTCAATGTCCAACTTCGTTAAATTATGCCACAAACTTCGCTCTGCCCCAAGTGAGTCAATGGACAATATCTGCTGGAAAGAAATAAAACATCAGGAAAACCAGCCTTGCACCAATTCATGGGGAAGTTATCTTAGCACCAGCTTGTCCAAATTGGATCTATTAGAAGAATGGAAAAAAACAGACCAGGCACACTTCTGTAAAGTTGTCAATGGTGTAGTAAAAAGGAAATCACTGTTAGTGGACTAAATATCTCTAACTAAACAGCGCCACGCATGGACGGTAATCTCCTCTTACACCCACCAAAAACCACAGGAATACTTAGCTACCCACTTCAGTCAACATCTAAAAAAAAAATTGTATTGCCTATCGAATGGGTCGGCACCACTCTAAGGACTTAAGACCATCTTGGAAACACCAGAAAGAAAGTCCCCACTGCAGACTGTGCGGATACCTCAATGAAACCCTAATGCACTTATGTGCATGCCCGGCACTTATGGTTTTAAGAAGACGGTACCTTATCTTAATAAAGTACTGTACAGAGGGTAATAAAAACTTTTTTTTTAACAGAACACATATTTTTATAGCATGTAATTTGTATTTTTAATCCGTTCGAAGATTGTAACGATTTTTATTAATCACACAATAAAATAAGATTGAAAAATTGAAAATTGACCCTTTATTTGAAATCCTTTGACGGGGACAAACTGAAGAAAAGACTGTTCTACCATGCACTGAGGCCCTATTTAACATTTATTAGGTGCTTGGGCCAAGCCTGAGTCTGGGTCTCAGTGGACCGTGATATTGCTCAAAGGCATTTCCCTGCACCCGAGAGACCCAGTTTGTTTGCATAGGCATCCTCCCACCAGTGGAGTAGTAGCTCAGGCTGCAACTTCTCAAGATGTAGATTCTACTCCTAAGACTCCGGTGGGTAAGGATTCTAGGGGTCGTGATGCTTGTAGTACGCACATATTGGCTTCAGCCAGCTCAGCATTGAGAGCCACTAACACATCTTGTGTGCTGGGGCGTTTTTCCCATGCTTTATGGGAATCTTTACAAGACATGCTGCCACTTCTGCCATGCAACCCCTGTTCTGAGGTAGGCAACTAGGTTTACCATAATAAGTGGCATGGACACGATGGATTCTGTGGGTTGGGCCATGGCGTCTGCAGTAGCGCTAAGGCGTTGAGCTTGGTTGGCATCTTCAGGCTTTTCGTAAGCTGTCCAGTCTGCTTTTGCTGACACCATTTGATGGTGCCAGTCTGTTTGGAGATCAGGCCGATGTGGTGTTAAGACTTGTCCATGGAAGGCGGAGAACTACAGAATCTTAGTCCTAAATATTCTGTCACTGTGTAGATTTGCTTGTTCCTAGGCTTGGGATATATGTTTTTGTGGTACAAGGAGAAGACATTGTATATGTCAAGTTTCAGTTCTACCGCGTTTACTCCGGTGAAGAGTGGTGTCTATAACCTCAGTACCAATTTCTTTTTTTATTATTTGTATTGATTTAAATGACTGAGGGAGTTTCCCGTTGTTCCCTGGCCTCTGAGGATGAACTTTCTGCTCAAGAGGCTTTCATTAAGAGCGGTGACTTCCTGTAAGGAAGCGGATCTGTTGCATGTTTCTTTGAAGCAGTTAAGTATTCAAGTTGCATGGCTTTCTACTGCAGTGTTTCTATTCGAGACAAATTGTTATGCCAGTTGTATGCTAGTGCATAGGACCTTTAGGTTCTAATCTTTGAGTACGCGGGTGCTTCAGCAAGTTGAAGCGTTGCTCTGGCTCAGAGTATATGCTTTGCATTATTTTGAATGCTATTTGCTTCTGAGTTCTTCATTCATGGTAAAGGAACAGTGTCTAGTGAAGGCATATGTATTACCTCTGCTGCAGGCAATTCCTATCCCTGCTACATATTGTGGTGGTTAAATTGGCAGCCCAAGAATGTGATGCACGATTTGGGCCACTTGTCCCAAGACCAATGTAAATTTGATGACTTGTCTTTGACCTCAGAAAATATGTCCTGGCTATCTGGCTGTTTTGGTCTCCGACAAGGCTGTCAATCGTTCATAAAGAAGTATACTCTGAGACACTTTTATAAGCTTTTCTTCCTATGATGTACGTGGTATATGTGGTTCTGTCTGATCAACATTGCCTGTCTTCTGGAGAGGATGTACATATTTTCTGCATTTCTCAATTTGTGACGAATCTTGACTGTTTCTTGTGGTATCAGTTCTTTAATATCATGTGACAGGCAACATTTTCTGACAAGTCACCTACGGGGTTGTGTTGGTGGCCTAGTACCCTTTTTTCACTGGTTTGTGTTTTTTTGCCGGACCTCATTTGAGTGGCTATTTGGTATATGGTGTATGAATGATAAAATGTGCTGCTTTTTCATAGTTGTTGGACTGACTATTTGTCTTATATTACAGGGTGGGCATATGTGCTTGTTGACCATTAGTTTGCAAGATATTTCGGTAATGCAATAATAGTTGCGTAACCATTTCAATATGGTTTTAAGCGCCTTTTGGAACTGGTTTTTTTAAATTCTAATTCGTTTTAGGGTATACAGAGTATACTTTGCTGTACATGTGTTATACATATTTGTTCAAAAAAAGGGGGGGGGGAGAAGAAAGAGGTTTAATCAAAAATGCAGTTGATTCTCGATGGCCTTGGTGTTTTGAGCTTATCCTGGCTCAAAGTTGTGTTCAGTCTGTTGGATTATGCCACTGAAAGCCATTTGAAGGCAAGCTTTATACGACCTTGTGGTCTAGTAGTAATCAGTGAAATTCGGGGTACTGTTGGGCCAGTCGTAGTATCTGCTGACGCATTTGTTTGTATTTAGATTTGTCCATATATGCACCTTTGTGGGAAGATGTGAGGAATCTGCGGCTAGACGTCTCTATCAGATGTAAAAGTTACTTACCTTCGTTAGCGTGATATCTGGTAGAGACAGACTAGCTGCATATGTATTAACTCCCTGCCCATCCTCCCCACTCTGCGAATGACTTGAGGTAACGGTTATACCCATTTTACAGTACTGGTTGTATATGTTGGTATCATCTCAACTTACAGACTGCTTGGCCACATAGCTTTTGTTTAGATGTTGCTATACCATCCATTTACAAATGTGTGGTCTGTAAGGTGGGAGTGTGTTTTCTCTTTCACACTGGATTTGACACCAGTGGGCAGTATTTATTTGTTCTTTCTTTGAAAGTTTTTGGTTTTTGGTATCCTCATACCTTGAATTGGCACAATCGTATGTCGGGTAGTGGTGTGATTAAACAGCTTTGTTTTTTTTGTAGGTTTTATTTTGCTATTGCCAAGCCCTTTGTTCCAATTAATTGGTCTATAGAGTGTAGGGTTTTCTTGTCTTACAGGGTGGTTATTCATGTAGCCCTGTATTTTGTTGATTTTGTTGGCCCTTTAATCCATGTCTGGTGTTAACATACCATTTGATCTTTCTTCTTTATTAATGTTTCAAAGATTTTTGATCTTTTTGCACACTGTTTCCACTGTGGCTCCGCGTTCTGGCGTGTAAGGTTTCCCAGAAGAAACTGACGTCCGCGCACCGGAGGGGGACTTATGTGGCTCCACTGATGTCATGACTAGAGTCGATGTCATTGCGGAGCCGTTTGACGCCGTCCCCCGGCACGCAGAGGTACTACAAAAAAAATCCCGATCCAGACTGGCGCCTGGGGAGAATTCAAAAGTTAACGAATCTGCGGCTAGACTGTGTCTCTGCCAGATATCACGTTACCAGAGGTAAGTAACTTTTATGTTACACCCGTTTACGTACCTAAGACATTGTTACACTCATTGACAAATCCATACAGACATTGTCACACCCATTCACAACCCCATACAGAACACCTATTCACCCATACAGATGCTATCACTCATTCATGTACCCAGACTTTCACACCCATTCACAAACCATACACTCGCACCCATTCGTATACCGTAGACC
Organism: Lissotriton helveticus; assembly: GCF_964261635.1. Taxonomy (NCBI): domain Eukaryota; kingdom Metazoa; phylum Chordata; class Amphibia; order Caudata; family Salamandridae; genus Lissotriton; species Lissotriton helveticus. The sequence continues at coordinate 790,431,520 of NC_136073.1, forward strand.
GTTACACCCATTCGCAAACCCACAGACACTCTTACACATTTGCAAACCCATACAGACACTATCACACTCATTCACGTACCTAAACAAGCACTATAGTGAGAAAATAAACTATAGAATTTAACTGAATACAAAATAAAGATTACAGACAAGTTCTAGTTAAGCAGCCATTTTACTTGTACAATACTAGAGAAATTCAGCAGTTACAGTTGAAGTGTAGTGCCTGATAAAAATTCACCCACCCTTGAGAAACCCCTATGGTTGCTGTGGCCACTTACTAGCCACTGCACTCTTATGACTAGTTACCGTCAATATGGCCTCTGGCATCAGCACCCTCTCACACTGTGTAAGATCCTGCGCAGTGCATTGAGGTGTTGTGATTGAATTGCTCCCCGTAAGTGACAAATGTCTTAAGATTTTTTTTTACACCGACATCCCTTCAACTGACGTGTTAAGGCAATTTCAGTATTTACCAAGGGAATGGATGTCTACTGTAACTGGTGGAGACTATTATAAGAGAACTTAAGATGTTGTGGGATTGGTAAATAAGCCATGTGGATTGTTTTTTTTCCCTGTAAAACCTGAATAGAATTTGTTTGTTTAAAAAAAAAAAAAGTAATTCAGAATTTCCTTAATTCATGCCATCTCTTCTGAGAAACAAACAATATCTTTATAAAAAGGAATTGAATAAATATGTAATTTGAATACTCCTTTTTAGTGTATGCATTTAGGTTGATGAACTTGAACAGTGTTTGGGTGTGAATGGGTTAAGTTGGTTATCTTATTTTGGTTTGGGTATTGTCATTGCTGGGTAAGACTCATTGATAGATAAGACCATACCTAAAGCAGTGGTGGGCTAGTTGTCCTGCCTTGTCTGGAGACACAGACCCCTCTTCATACCTTGTTTAAAAGTGTGCTGCCCCTGCTAACAAAGCCCTAATATTCCTCCTTTTTGTTGATTGCCTAGTGCATGCTGAAGTTTTGGTAAGTCAGATATTTTGTCTACATGTCAGCCAGTCGACTTGAATAATTGGCCCATATGTTTATCCTTTGTTCAGTTAAGGAGTGTCCAGTGTTAATCCGCAGTTAACCAGATTTTCTTGGATGACACAAGATAAGTCGCGATAATCCCAAGTGTGAACATTTACATATTTAGTCGTTGTCCTTACATTCTGGCATGGTTTCTCCTCGGTCCGCATTTGGTTTGGGTGACCCACGTTTTTGTGTTGACGTTATCGGGACCAGGTCATCCCCAAAATAGTGTATTTGTGTTCTCTGTATTGATATTTAAAATGAGATGTGGGGGAGTTGGGACGTGCCGGCAGGGCTCTGGAATCTGTGCAGAGGCTCAGTCTGTGTGTCCCTCTCTTATCCAGGTCCCTCCTACCTCTTCCAAGCAGCACGGTGTGAACGTCGGTGTAAATGCATCCGCAGCCGCTTTCCAGCAGGCCGGCGCCTACGGCTCCCACGCTTACAACACTGGTAAGAGGAAACTCTTGGATTGCATTTCTTTTTAGGATCACATCGTAGGTTTGAGATCACAAGGAAGAGACTTGGATCTCACTGCTTTATCAATTCAGGCTGTGGCCTATTAAGTCATCCCTCCTTGTTTAAGACGTACTACGTAGTCTTGTATATTGTCTTCTGCATTGACTGACCAGAATTATGTAGCGCACACTGCCCCAAATAGGGTTTCCTTTTCGACGACGTTAAAGGGACTCCATTTATCAAATGTTCCAGGCTGTTATGTTTACAGTTCAAGCTTCCGCTTTTTGTAGTCTATATTGTGGTGCATTTAGTGGATTACAGGTTACTTTCTAAGGTGCTGCCTGCTAAAACTTTTTTCCACACTGTCTGCAATGGTAAGCATTGTGCTGTCCACATTTCTTGTGGATAAGCGTGGTTGTACCTCTTGTTTGAGTCTAGGTTGGACCGTTTATGGGGGTGTGATGGTGAACTATATGCAGGCCAAAGTATTAAATCAAAATAAGCAATGGGATTGCTGTGCACTCTGGACTCTTTGGGTAAGGTCCATAAAACGTTAAGTTGGTTACATATGAACATGGGTCAAACTGTCTACTGCCAGAATTAGGGTTTTGGATATATGAGAACAAGCAGAGCAAACAATATTAAAATGTGAGTCTTTAGCGTTGCAGGTATGTTTTGTCTGAAAATGGAGCAAAGTTCAGGAACGTGTGTTCGAGGCATGTGGGCTGCTAAATTCATATCTTAGCATTAGATCGCCGCCTAGTGTTGGGCTCGGATGATTGCACATTGTTGTCCTGGAAGAGTCTTCGAAGTATCCTGAGATAGGTGGCTCCTCCCCTGGACTACAGTGCGCATGGGCATCGGCTCCATCCCCAGATTGTTTTTTTCCGCCATTGGGTTCGGATGTGGTTTCGACGTCTTACTGTCGGAACCAAGTAAAACTATCTTTTACCGGCCAAAAGGCCTCGATTTTCTTGCGTCGGTATTGTCTGCGCTCGGTCTCGAGTCTTCCGTCTCTTGAAGCCGGAATAAGCGGAGTTTTCTTCGCTTTCTAAACTTTGAGGCCTTCTCATCGCGACACGACAGCAAGCCTTTACGGACATGGAGCGGAGCCCGTTCAAGTACTGCCCGCTCTGTGGGTCTAAGTACCCACACATCGATCTACACCCTGTGTGTAACAAGTGCCTTTCACCGGACCACGACGACGGCAAGTGCAAGGCCTGTGCACAGTTCCGCTCCAAGAAAACTCTCAAGCTTCGGCGCGCGGTGCGCTTGGAAGCTAGGCAAGCGGCCCCGGATCCGGAGAACATCTTCGGCGACCCGGAAGAAGAGGTCCAGGGTCACCTTCTACAAATCTCCCCCTCACGGTCGGAGGTCGAGGCGGATCCGGGAGACGACGACGGAGTCGCGGGTCAGGTCCTCGAATACGTCGAAGAGGTAGGAGACGACGATGAAATTTATGGGGCCGCGGCGGACAGCTCTGCGGACGAGCTCTGCCCCGAAAGTTTCGAGGACGACCGGGACACGGGATCGCCTGTCGGCCTTACCCTGGACCCGTTGCCGCAAGCCACAGCCCCGCCTTCGGGCCCGGCTTCGGACTCACTTGCTGGGCACGATGTTTCGAAACCGAAACTGAAACCGTCGGGGTCGTCAACACCTAAAATGGCCGACCCGAAATCGAAACTGAAACCAAAGGACTCGAGTGTTCCTAAAATGGCTGCCGTGCCTGTGAAGAAGTCGGTGCCCGTCACCCCGTCGGCTCCGTCGACCTCCGGTCCGCAGAAGCCGAGGAAGTCGGTCGATTCCGATGCTCCGAAATCGAAGCCGACGCCCGAGGAAAGGGCCCCCAAGAAAGATGGTCGGCTCGGATCAACGGCTCCGGCGCCGTCCAAGCCCGCCAAGGTCGGCTCCAAAGAGGCTACGCCCAAGAAGTCGGCGCCCCGGCCTCAAGATTCGGAGGACCCGAAGAAGGTTTCCGCGCCCAAACCGCACAAGGCCCGCGAGGACGTCGGATCCGAGGGACCGCTCAAAGCATCCTTGTCGGCGACGAAACCCGCTGGCAGTGTACCGTCCCCCATTGCGGAGTCACTGCAGAGAATCAGGGAGAAGGCCCTTGCTCCATCGGCTCCGATGCCATCACCGCAGCCGCAAAAGGACGCTCCGGCTAAGCCTTCGGGGAAACTCCTTTTTCTCTTGCCACCTAAGGAGGCGCCGAAAGCGTTTTCGACGAAATCGGCTCCGAAGCAGGTTTCCTCACTGCCAGACCCTCTTCCACGTCGTGTACTCGACTCGGTGGACGATTCAGAGCATTTCATCGATGCTGCCACCGGCAAGCTGACCCTCTATAAACGGAAGATCACTTCGGAGCCGGTGGACCCCTACGTCATCCCGTTGAAGAAGAAGAGGGTGCCCCTTGACGCCTTAGGCCTCACGGAGCCGATTCAGCCTCCTCCTAGACGGAGCCCTACTCCCTCCCCAGAACACTCTGTGGGTGAGGAAGATGATGAGGATGAACAGTACAATTTCCCCATCGATGACCCTGATGTACAACCAGATTCATACGACGACTCTGGTGACCAAAACACCCAGGGTGCGGGCCAAGACCCGCAAACCTTTAATGCACGTGCATCCCCGACTGAGGACTCAGCAGGATTTCATGCACTAATTGAACGGGCGGCGGCCAATCATGATGTGGACATGCATGCCGACCCGGTTGAGGAAGACTTCCTTTTTGACACCTTTGCCATATCTGAGAGGACAGTAAAGACACTTCCTATGCTGAAAGGTGTTCTCAAACATGCTGGAGACATTTTTAAGGAGCCTACGAGGGCTAGAGTGGTCAACCCTCGCATTGAAAAGAAGTACAGGCCTGCTCCTGCGGACCCCGTCTACATCCGGGGGCAGTTGCCACTGGACTCTCTTGTGGTTGCCAATGCCAGGAAACGTGCCAACTCCCAGACAACGGGTGAAGCTCCTCCCCCGGACAAGGAGTCCAAAGTGCTTGAGGCAGGAGGCAAAAGATTGGCTGCACAGGCGGCAAACTTTTGGCGCATCGCAAATACACAGGCGCTCCTGGCGCGTTATGATAGGGCGCACTACGACACCCTAGAACAGGTTATACAACACCTGCCCCCACAGTTCCAAGAAGGCACCAAGATGCTTATTGAGGAAGGAAAGCTAATATCAAACGCAGCCATCAAGTGTGCACTTGACGCTGCGGACACAGCTGCTAGGGCTATTAACACTAGCGTTATGCTGAGAAGACAAGCCTGGCTCCGCATCTCAGGGTTCAAGCAGGATATTCAGACGACAATTCTGAATCAGCCAGTCAATCCTGATAGTCTGTTTGGTCCGGATGTTGACACCACCTTAGAGAAGATAAAGAAGGACACGGAAACTGCTAAATCTATGGGGGCCCTGCAGTCCCAACAGTTTCGTGGCGGCAATTTTCGTCGCTCAGGTGCACGTGGAGTCACCAGAGGACAGATGGGTCAACAATCCCAGTTCTCCAAAGGTGGGGCGCAAGCCTCGTTCACTAAGCAGAACAAGGGAGGTTATAGGAACAACAGCAACAGAGGTCGCGGCAGAGGAAACAACAGCTCCCGCACCTCTACTCCAAGCAAACAGTGACTCTCTGTCACTGCCCCCCGACCACCTAACACCTGTCGGGGGGAGACTGCAGCAGTTCCTGCCCGTCTGGAGAAACATCACCACAGACAGGTGGGTGCGACATTTAGTTCAGTATGGTTATTGCCTAGAGTTGAAATCCACTCCACCCAACATCCCACCAAGGCAAAGGCCTATGTCCGCAGAGCACTTGCACTTATTGCAGCAGGAAGTAGTGGCGATGCTGCAAAAAGGCGCAATCGAGCTCGTGCCGGTGGGGGAGGAAGGCACAGGGGTATATTCCCTGTACTTCCTTATTCCAAAGAAGGACGGTTCTCTCAGGCCCATTCTCGATCTACGTCCCCTCAACCTGTACATACTATCGGAACATTTCCACATGCTTACACTGCAGCAGATTCTTCCCTTGCTAAACCAGGGAGACTTCTTAGCAACCTTAGATCTCAAGGATGCTTATTTCCATATTCCACTACACCCGTCACACCGGAAATATCTCAGGTTCACTATTCAAGGCAGGCACTACCAGTTCAAAGTCCTACCCTTCGGAGTCACAACAGCCCCGAGGGTGTTCACCAAGTGTCTAGCGACAGTGGCGGCGCACCTCAGGAGGCAGAATATCCATGTCTACCCCTACCTAGACGACTGGCTCGTACAAGCCAAGTCGGAGCAACAGTGCGCCGCAGACATGTCGACTACAATTCGCCTGCTTCACGATCTGGGTTTCTCCCTGAACTACCCGAAATCGCATCTTCAGCCGGCACATGTCCGGCAGTTCCTGGGTGCTACGATCAACACCCTGACAGCCATGGCTCAGCCAAACCAAGTCAGAATCGACAGCATTCAGTCGCTGATCCAACGATTCAGACCACGACACTCCCTGCCAGCGAGAGTGTTCATGCAGTTGATAGGCATGATGGCCTCCTGCATCTTCATAGTCCCTCACGCACGGTTGCATATGCGCCCGCTCCAGGAGTGCTTAGCGAATCAGTGGACACAGGCTCGTGGGCAATTGACAGACCTAGTGTTGGTTACCAGTCGGGCATACGACTCTCTGCATTGGTGGACTCCACACAACCTTTGCAAGGGCCGACTGTTCCAAGAGCCTGTGCCGCAGATTATCCTGACAACGGACGCGTCTCTCCAGGGATGGGGAGCTCATGTGCTCACTTACACAGTGCAGGGACTATGGACGACGCAGCAACAGAAGATGCACATCAACTATCTGGAACTGATGGCAATCTTCATGGCGCTCAAGTCCTTCATTGTACATCTGAGCAACAAGGTCGTGCTAGTCCGGACGGACAACATGACCGCGATGTACTACATTCAAAAGCAGGGAGGCACCCACTCGCCACAGCTGTCTCATCTGGCTCAGAGCATGTGGAAGTGGGCCATTCAGAGGAACATCTTCCTCATGGCAGAACACCTCCCGGGCAAGGACAATCAGATGGCGGATCTGCTCAGCAGATACAGCCATCAGATGCACGAGTGGGAGATACACCCTTCTGTTCTCCACCCGTTCTTCCAACAGTGGGGTCATCCGGAGATAGACCTGTTCGCAACAAAGGAGAACGCAAAATGCCGACTCTTTGCCGCCAGGTTCCCTCACCCACAGTCGCAGGGGAATGCGATATGGATGAACTGGTCAGGCAAATTTGCATACGCTTTTCCGCCAGCCCCTCTAATACCGCTGGTCGCAAGAAAGCTAAGGCAGCACTCCATGACACTCGTCCTGGTTGCTCCAACGTGGGCGCGCCAGGCTTGGTACACCACGTTCCTCGAACTCTCGGTGGTGCCGCATCAAAGACTGCGCCTCACACCCAGTCTTTTGACGCAGAACCATGGAGACATTCAGCATCCAGATCCACGACAGCTCAACCTGGCGATCTGGCTCCTGAAGTCCTAGAGTTTGGATACCTTAACCTACCTCCAGAATGCATGAGTATCATCAAGGAGGCGAGGAAACCTACTACTAGAGCATGCTATGCTGCTAAGTGGAAGCGTTTTGTCATCTACTGTACGTCCAATGACATCAACCCGCTAGATGCATCTATTCCCAACATCATCTGTTATCTGTTACATCTCTACAAGTGCAATCTGGCGTACACTTCCATTAGGATACATCTCTCAGCCATAGCGGCTTATCTTCAGAACAGGCAGCACCTCTCTGTCTTCAGGGTGCCCGCCATTAAAGCCTTCCTTGAAGGTCTGAAGAGAGTCATTCCCCCAAGAACTCCACCAGCTCCGGTGTGGAACCTCAACGTCGTTCTCACCAGACTGATGGGGCCACCATTTGAGCCACTGCACTCGTGTGAGCTCCAATTCCTTACGTGGAAAGTGGCCTTTCTGATAGCTATTACGTCTCTGAGGCGTGTCAGTGAGCTGCAAGCGCTCACCATACAAGAGCCGTTCATTCAAATTCACCCAAATAGGGTGGTGCTACGCACTAACCCTAAATTCCTTCCTAAGGTGGTGTCACAGTTTCATCTTAATCAAACTATTGACTTGCCAGCATTCTTTCAAAACCCGCAAACGGTGGCGGAAAGAATGCTCCATACCTTAGATGTACGGAGGGCGTTGATGTACTACATAGACAGAACACAACCCTTTAGAAAGACGAAACAACTCTTTGTTGCCTTCGCACCACAACACAAAGGCAACCCAATTTCCAAAGCTGGGATAGCCAGGTGGATTGTTAAGTGCATCCAGATATGTTATCAAAAAGCCAAGCGCACTTTAACAATACCCCCCAGAGCGCACTCCACACGCAAACTGGGGGCATCCATGGCTTTCCTAGGGAACATTCCTTTAGAGGATATTTGCAGAGCAGCCACGTGGGTCACACCACATACCTTCACAAAACACTACTGTGTTGATGTGCATTCCAAGCAGCAAGCAGCTGTAGGACAGGCTGTTCTAAAGACACTTTTTCAGGTTTCTGCAGCTGGCACGGGCAACCGCCGCTGATGGAGGGACTGCTATGTATTCTATGCTAAGATATGAATTTAGCAGCCCACATGCCTCGAACTGAATATGCTACTTACCAGTATGCATCTGTTCTTGGCATGTAGGGCTGCTAACATTCATATCGCCCGCCCTCCTCCCCGGTGCCTGTCGCAGCTGCAGATATACTATTGTATTTATTCATTAGCATGGACATCCTTTACACTTTCACTCCATCTCCTGCCACAATGGCGAAAAACAATCTGGGGATGGAGCCGATGCCCATGCGCACTGTAGTCCAGGGGAGGAGCCACCTATCTCAGGATACTTCGAAGACTCTTCCAGGACAACAATGTGCAATCATCCGAGCCCAACACTAGGCGGCGATCTAATGCTAAGATATGAATGTTAGCAGCCCTACATGCCAAGAACAGATGCATACTGGTAAGTAGCATATTCATTCTGCAGGTTCATGTATAATAAGCTAGAGTACCACTGCAGAAACCTAGGTATCTAACAAAATGACATGACTACGACTATATAAGCAACGCTAGCCAAGAGTAGGATGATTATACTATTCTGCTGGCATCAAGGACACTTAATAATTATTTTACAAAATCCCACTTTAAAAAAGTGTGGTTATCCTTCCTGGATTTGCAGAGAAAGCCACAGATGCCTACCATCTAATTTTGAAAGCTGCAATAGGTCTGCCCTAGTTAATAGAAACTCACATAATCTTGTATTCTACCCGATTTTTATTAGTCATCACATCTAGATTTGCAAGTCTGTATAGCTCAAAAGCCTTTGGCATTTGGGTCTGTGTTAAGGTATAGAGCAGTAAGGGAGCCCTCTCAGGGTTTGATGTTTGCAAGAATAAAAGATATTGAAGTAAATAAGCTACAAAGCATGCCATGGGGACTTGAGTCTATAGTGATAGTGATGTGAACACCCTTCATGACTGATCTGTGTTTCTTGGCTTGTTGAAAGAGCAATGGTCCTGGGACCAGAGTTGGAACAACCTACACTTAATTTTGCTGCAGTTAGTTATCAATATAAGGATCACAACCACGATTTTGACTAATTATGAACATTTAACTTGAGCTTCAAAACAGTACTCCACATTTGAATGTATGGTCTCGAAAGAACTAGCAAGTGAATCCCCAAAACTAAAAGCAGTATGACTGAGGGTCTGATTAGATTAAGAAATTTACCTGCATGCAGGCGGTACACATTAAAACTTAACAAGTAGGTTAGTATAACATATTCTAGGGAATCTGAACAGCTATGGTATTAAGAATGTCATTTTGGTGACTGCAGCTCAGCATGAAACATAAGAAAATAGAGCCACAGCTCATGTGCAACAAGTTCAACCCTCATGCTCTCCCTACCACACTGTCCCACTATTTTTTGTTACAGGGACTCCTGCAAAATGACTGCATTTACGCAAAGTGTTTTTTAATTTTTTTTAGATTTCTCCATTATTTCCTTGTTCTCATTCTGAATTCCATGGGTTTTCTCTGGTGCCATAGTGGTCTTCTTCGATTTTCTATTAATTGCAGTTAAAGGCACTGTACTTTGTGAGTTCTGGTGCTTAGGGTATCCTTACCGTAGGTGCTTGCAGAATTTTCTCCCTTTAGAAGCACACTTAACAGTGTAAGTCACAAGAAAGCTAGTGAGCAAGTGCCAGGGACAAAAGTAAGAAAGCCTGAGTGGTCACCCATTTGATTCCTTGCTACCTGTTCTTCCCAAGGCTTTTATGGTTACTTGTGAGGTCAAGGAAGAGCTCCAAGTGCTTGAGCCTGCCACACTTTCCCTTCAAGAATTAATCCAAAGCTACCCAAGCTTCATTCTAGAGGTGGCCCAGATGTCTTGTAGCCTATTCCTTCTTAGCCTCTGTCAGTAAACTGGCCTGTTAACATGTATGCCAGCATCTGACTCCTGTGTTGAACCAACTAGACTGTCCATTGCCCACGACTATCATTGAAAATCTCTTGAAGGAGAAAAATTACTTTTTTGCTTATCTTCTTTTTGAGGTATGGCAATGACCTATGTTATTACCTCTGCAAACGGTACAGGATTGTGCTGATGAATGACAATATACTTACTCATCAGTGGATGTGCAGAACCTACTATCCTTATGATCTGTTAGAGATATCTAGCCACAGATTCCTTTACTTTAAATATCTACAGGCGTCAAACTAGATCCGGAACAATTTTGGCCACACGACCCCGCCGTGACATCGTCCTAGTACGTGACGTCTGCGAGGTCATATAAGTCCCTCCCGGCGTGCTGACGTCCATTTCCTTTTCCGCGTGCAAGTCAATCCGGATGAAGTGGTTCCTCTGGCCTGTTTTCAGCCCTCCTTTTCGACACTTCACAGTGTGCGATGCCTTCGGGCTTTAAAACTTGCAATTCCTGTTCGCTGCAGATGTCCGTGGTGGACCCGTATCTTATTTTTATGTGGTGTCTGGGCGAGCACCATGAATCCACAGACTGCAAAGCCTGCCAACATCTGAAGCCGCGCTGTATGACGCTTCTCTCGGTAAGGCTGTCCCGATCGGAGTCGTCTCGTCCGCCGGCCTCTTTGCTGGCACGTCCCTCTACTATCCAGTTCTTCCGTTGATCGCCCTCTGGGGCCCGGGGCTGTCGCTCCCTTTCTTCTGTTGTCGGGGGCACTGGTGCCCGGAACTTTCTGGATGTGTGCTCCCGATAGTTGCCCCCCCCCCCCCCCCCCCTCCCCCTTCTATCCGCCCTTTCCGGGTCTGGGGGCGACTCTGGCCCAAATGGAGGCATATGCAGCTGCTTTGCAGGCCTCCCTTGGGTCCTCTCCCGTTCCTGGGGCATCCTCGGGGCCTCCACTTCTTGTGGGATCCCCGACAGAATTGCCGGTGAGTTTGCCCCCGGCACCAATTGAGCCTTTGAGCCTTAGCCCCCTAGGAACGTCGTAGATGTGGTGTCCGGGCACGGCCCACCCGGGTCCCTCCTCTGCTGTGCCACATAGCCCCGCTGGGCTCCCTGTGGTGCTGCAGGTGGTTTCTGGTTCTCATAGCCCTGCCTTGAGCACACCCCGGGCTTCTGGGCAGGCGGCTGTCTGTCCGGAGCTGGGGTCGGCACTGTACCGGCACTGGAGGCTCGGCTCCGCTTCTTTTCCCGGAGTCGGAGCCTGTCTTGGAGGAGGCTGAGTCTGCACCGGGGCGGTGCCGAAAGCTTGCCTCGCTGTCTCCGGAGCCGCCTTCTTCGGAAGGGGAGCTTGTCAAGGTTTCAGCACCGGACGGCGCCGACTCTACGCCTGATGCAGCCGAGTCGGCGACTGACGAGGCAAGATCGGTGCCGATGCACGTTGTTTTGGCGCAGTGTCTACGCAGAGTTGTGGACTCTTCTCTAAAGACCGCTGGAGAGAGTTTGGCGCCGCCCTCTCGTCCAGCGTCGCTGAAGCTGTTGTTGTCAGTGCCCCCCTTGGAATTCGTGGAGCCTCCTCAGGAGCTCCCAGATCCGGCAGGCTCTTCGCCTCCCCAGGAGAGCCCCATCAGGATCCTCATTCTTCCATGGGGCTCCCTTATGTGGGGCATTGGTCGCACCCTCAGTGTCTTGGGAGGGTCAGCTTACAACCCTCCCCCACTGATGAGCTGTTCCCTCTGTGAAGGGCTACCGAGGCTGTTGCGGCTTTATTGCGAGTGGTCTCATTGGCCACCCACATTTTAAACATGCAACCCACCTTCTGCCCCTTTACCTCTGGACCCCTTGCTTGAGGTCCTTCATTGTGGGTCCGGAATGTGGAGCCGCTTCTGCCCTTTGAGGCTTCACTTTATGATGCCCTTTTGGGTACCTGGGTCTGGCCTGCTTCAGATGAACCTGTGGCTCGTTCGGTTTTGCACCGCCACCGCCCAGCTCCACATTATCCTGTTTCTTTTTGTGCACCCTGATGCGCAGGGGTTTGTGTTGCAGACTGCCTTTCCTTCTCTGCCCCACTAACACTTCCTCACTAACACTTCCTACCTCTCTGGAGTCCAGATGGCTTGAGTCGTGGGGTAGGAACAATTTTGCCTCCTCTAGTGCGGCCTTACGGTCCTTAAATACAGTGTGTGTTTTGGGTCGAGCTACCTCTGCCCTGTGGGCTTTCTGCCACCTCTGAAGGCGCTCGTGTCGACCTCCTTAGGGATGGCCGCGAATTTGCTGAATTCACAAACCGCTCCGCCTTAGATACAGCGGATTCTTTGGGCCGAGCTATGGCGGGCTCTGTTGCCTTAAGGCGTCATGCTTGGTTGCGAGACAGCGTCTTTCCTGAAAATATCCGGGAGCGACTGGTTGACTTGCCCTTTGATGGGGTTTTGCTGTTTGATGCTCACGCCGAGTAGGCGGTTCTCCGGATCCTTGCAGGCTTTCGTCCTCCCACTTAGGTCTTCTTAGGCCTCGCTTCCGTGGTGGTACTTTTTGATTTCGCATCCTTTAGCTGCGCTCTGTTTAATATGGGCAGTGAGCTTTACATCTTCCTTTTTCTGTAGTCAAGGGTGATTACCCTTTTATTGGCATCCCTTGGATGGGTTTTGCTTTAAGCTGCCTGCTGTGGTCGTGTTCCATAGTTTTCTGTGTCTGGTCCTCTGACTGTGGTATTGTGCTGGTGGTTCCGCTCGGTAATGTCACACGGCTCGGAACTCGTGTTCCCGGGTTCAGTTTGTTACTGCGCTCCTTTGGCCTGGCTTATTGCCCTAAGAGGTGTTCCCCCGTTTGGGGTATGCATACTCCATGTGGGGTACTTGTATGCTACTATATAGTGTTGCTTATCTCGCCTGGAGATCCTGTGGACTCCATGCGTCGCCTGCTGGTCCGTTGTACTATGTTCTGTTTTTTCCTGCTGCCATGTGCTTACGCCATGGTCATCCACCTCCTTGGGAGGTTTCATGGTGTCCTCTTCATAAACGACTCCTACCTGCCCTTAATGTATTAGGTGTGATCCGGTATGGACATGTTCTTGCTCCTGGCTAGTTCTGTCTCTACATAGTTTTGTTTATACATTTTTATACACATGCCAGTTCCCTTGGTATTCCGCTTCCTACGTCACCACCTCTTTTCGAGTCTGCGAGTTATGGACCAATATCTCTATGTATGGGGAGCTTTTCTGAGTTGTTGCAAGTTGCCCATAGGTTACTCCTTGCGTCTGCTTACTGGGTCGATAACCCAATTTGTCATATGCTCCCTTTTTTGGTGTTCAACACTGTACGTGTCTTCTCTGGATTGTTGGTCTCGGATTCTGAGACTCTTCCCACCATTCGTTAGCTTGGTGTTTGCCACTTGAAATATTCCTTTTTTTCAAAACGATCACCTACTATTGTTAAAGCTACATCTGCGGGACAGCTCTTCTGATGGCAGTGGTCCTTAACTACTGCCTGCAAGTCTATATTGTGGGTTGTTTCTCACTTTGGCTTCATTTTGCCCGGTCGGGCATTCTTATGCTTCTTGTGTAAGCCTCTTTATGGTCTCTATGGCAGTTTGCCTGCTTCAGCTGGTTTAGAATTTAGGCTATTGCCCCTAATTACCCTTTTTGGTATTGGGTGTGCACTTGGCGTGTTCTTGTCCCGCCGGCTATTCCCAACGCATTGCTCAGGTTCTAGCTCTTCCCTTTGGGCTCTTGATACCGGCTCATTCGGCTTCCTTCTATAGGCCTGCCTGTTAGGCTCTGGTTGCATCTCTTCAAGTTTTTTTCGAGCTTGGGTTGGTGTACACATTGTGTGCCATTAAGCGGAGAGTGGTCCTTCTTCCTCTCTTTCTCTCTCTCTTTGCTCTGGTATAGGGCTCATGCCGTTTTACATGTCATTTTTATAAGGGTATGGTGTAGCACCATTCTGGCGTTTTTAGGATATCTACTATCCTGTTATTTCTGCTCTTTCGAGCTGCTTGGGTTGCTGTCTGGCTGTTTCGCCACAGGTTCCCCCCCTTTATCCGTCACTCTGTTGACGGATCGGATTCTTGGCGCTTTGTTCTGTCGCAGACCCACCTCCCTTTTGAGGTATGTCTGTGGTATCTATTCTAAGTTAAGGAATCTGCAGCTACATTTCTCTATCAGTTGTACGAGTTACTTACCTTCGGTAACAATGTATCTGGTAGAGATGTTGCCTAGCCGCAGATTCCTTAACGCCCACCCAGCGACCCCGTTTTGCGAGAACCTTGCAGAGTGGTGTGCTCTGCTGGCCTCTTCAGTTGCCATTGGGTTAGCTCTCACAGGAGTTCAGTTTGTGGCTCCCCTCTGAGTGTTTCCATATGCAGTTAGCCTCTGCTGAGGGGCTTCTTTCCTGTAATACGGCACAAAGATTTTTCCTCTCCAGTTACCTTCCCTCTTTCTATTGACTCGGCCCTGGTCTCGTCTTGGTCGTCCTCTTGGGGGTCGGTTGTGCTCTGGTTCCAACCTTCGTTATTATTGGGGAAGGACCAGTTCCTTCCTACGGTGCACTTTTCTTCTGTGCTCTGTTCTTCTTCCGCAACACAGTTCTACATGGCCATATCAGTCTATTTCGGTCTGTTGAGATGCTCTTCCCTTGGTGCACTCAGGGAAGGGTCTTCGCTTAGCCTGCCAGGTTTTTTCTCACAGTTTTTCACTTGTATGTGGGCAGTGTCTTTAATTCGGTCTTTTAGGATGGTGACTCCACCATCCTCCTCCTTGTTAACAGATTTTTCATCCCTCGTACACTGTTCCTGTACTTTCACCGTTTTTTGTTGGCGACTCCGTGTTGTGCCGCGGTAAAGTTTCTCCAAAGAAAACTGACGTCCGAGCACCGGGAGGGACTTGTATGACCTCACTGATGTCAGGTACGTGGACAACGTCTGGGCGGGGTTATGTCGCGCCGTCCCCAGGCGCGCAGAGGTGCTGCTGCAAAAAAAATTCTGGCTCTAGTCTGACGCCTGGGGATATTCTAAGTTCGGAATCTGCGGCTAGACAACGTCCCTACCAGATACATCGTTACCGAAGGTAAGTAACTTGTACTTTAGTGAGCATATAACTACACCATATGAAATTCTCCATTATAGGCTTCCTTTGTTGGCACAAAAGAGAATTACTGGAATAAGCCTATTTTAGAGCAAAACATTATTTCAGTAGCCTGTTAAAAAGCTATATTGGACAAATTTAGATCTTTCACCTCAATAAAAGAAGCCGTACTAGGAGTGATGTCAAGTTCTTTATTCTCCAACCCCAAAAGCCTGTTCCACTATCGGGGCCAAGCAGTATTGCTAGTTTTACACACAGGATTTCCTGCACTTGCTCCAGAACACTGCAGGTTGGGTTTCTCTTGTTTTAAATTTGCCATTTCATCTGCCAATGTTCCCATTACTATCCAGAAAAACTGGGATGGTAGGGACCCAGAATCCACTTTTGAGAACAAATAAATGGATAAGAAAATACACACTCCTTGCCTCTTCAGTAGTGTTAAGGATTAATGGTGCTGCTTTTTAGAAGGTGGAAAGCTTAACTTGAAATACCTTGAAGTACTGAATCTCCATAGATTTGTTTTCTTTTTTTAATTTCTTTATTTCATGAACATAGTCCATATTTGCATACAACCATATATCCCACAGGTTGCAACTCCATAGATAAAGATGAGCCAAGATTTGTTCCAGTAGTTAGCTAAATCTGGAAGTCTAAATACTGTTGGAAGTCGTTTTTTTCTGCGATCATGAACTGGATTTCCCACGTTCTCACGTGTCTCCTCGCTCCATTCTCCCTCAAGATGCTTTGTTCAAAAAAGTGCACAAGGAATCTGTTCTTGTTACCTGGCCATCATTCAATCTACGTGTGGTGTCTCTGGGTTAAAAACAATCCTGCTTTATGTGAAAATTGATATTTAATAGACCCAAGCAATAACTGAGAAAGTAGCAACGCTTCTAATCCCTCGTAAAGCAGGTGGCCTCCAAAGGCAGGTTGTAGTCCTCAAAAGCGTTTCAGATCCGAGAAGTTTTCCCATTGCAGGAAGAGAAATAGTAAAGGTTGTCATCATCTAAGTCAAATGCAAAATTCATGTCTGAATTGGAGCACTAGCGCGATCGTCATCTGCCTCATGGTTTCATCCATCCGATTTTCCTCCTAACATTTTGGGTTACCGTTCCATATTCTACTATACTGCAGACTTTTCTCAGCTATTAGCCTTGGACCACTTATAATTGAAATGTTTGATTCAGTGGATCCATCAATGTCTTCAGGTGCCGCTGCGGTCATACTTCCTAAAATGAGACCATGGGAGAACCACCTTTCTCTGGTCAAGGTTTGTCAATGACTTATTAACTCACAGCCCTTGTTTGTAGAGCAACACCACCAGACCTATCGAAACTTACAATTATTCACTTTTAGGGTGGCTGAAGTTCAACTTGGCGCTGATAACGTTAACAATTTTATCAACTCTGGCTTGTTCACCAAAATTCATTACCAGTTAGATGCTAAAGAACTTCCTAGAAGTACAGACTTAGCCATGAACTTTTGCTTCTGCAATTCCAGAAAGTTTTTTAAGGAAGGACGAATGAGGGTCCTGCTTTGGAGGCCTGACCAGCTTGTGAGCGTGGTAGACTTCTAGGCACTCCCTTACCATTGGGGTAGAAGTACCGGGGGGGTAACCCTCCCCTCCTTCCATAGTTCTTTTTTACCTTACTGCAAAATATCCCAGTGTCCCACACACTCACAATCCAAGATGGGGAAACCCATCTCCTCTTGTTCAGCCTGTGTGCCCACCCGCAGGTGTGGCTATGGTAATGAGCAGACCCTCTGTGGTCACTCAAAACTGGCTTTGGTGATTAGTTTTCCTCCCACTGGGTTTGGTGCCAGCCTGACTAGGTGGACAAAGGTTGTAGGTGTAACTGAACATTTACTCATGACACAGAAGGACCTTTTGAAGCAAATTGGGGAGAGGAGTTGGCCTAACGGCTAGGGCGCTTGACCTCGGACCTGGGGATCTGGGTTCGAGTCTCGGTAACGACGCCAAAACCTCCTGTGATTCTGGGCAAATCACTTAATCTCCCCGTGCCTAAAATGAATGTGTGTCTGTCCTCATGTAACGTAACTGGTGCTATGTAAAGCGCTCTGATACCTGATTCGGTTCGGGTCTAGTTCGCGCTATATAAAACTGCAAATAATTAAGTTCTGGGCCCACTCCAGTGGATCTTCCTGCTAGGGGAAGAAAAACACTCCACACTCCCACCCATTGTGCCTGCTCTGAGAGCAGTTTTCACACACCTTCCACCTAATTTAGGCCAATTATAGACAGCAGATGCTGGATAACTAATGCAAATTGCCTCCAGTAGCTTTAGGCAGGCCAGGGGTAACTTCAGAGAAAAAACAATATATTTAATCAAGATTCAAGTTCACCATTAGATTAGATATTTGTTAAACGTGTTTGAATGGATTCCGTAGCTGGTACATGTCAATAGATTAAAGTATATACTCTATACTTATACTTTCCTGTGTGATAGCTGTAGCCTGGCCAATGATAGTGCCGTTTTGGACCTGGTTACTGTGGGAACCTGCTATTTCTATTATCACACATATTCCACTCAGTAGTATGCACCCTACCTTTTGGGCAGCAAAATGTCTTACGATTACTTATTTAATATTAATCTGGTTTTCTACCTGTCAAAAATGTGATTTGGACAAGTCTGTGTGGCGTGTTTAAGCTGCGCAAGTCAGGCCAAACACTGTAAGCCACACTGTCTACCACTACAATGGATAATCATAGAAAATGTATATAAACAGCTGCATTTTCACTTGAGCTTACAAGCCTTTGAGAAAGCCCCAGTTGATTGGGCCACAATGGTGAAAAACATGTTGGCTGCTTTGGTACTTGCTACCTTGTGGAATACTGCAACAATGATTGATGGATTGGGGCAAATTATCCCTGTGAATAAAACATACAACTGCAAAAACCTACACATTGCCCTTAGATTTATTACATAGTGGAACACTCCAAAAATAATGGATTAACAAAAATGTAATGATGGGGAAGGACACACTCAACCTTTTTACTAATGTACCCACGAAATCACTAACCGAAAAGGCTTCTTTAACAGGGCCACCATGCATTATACACTGGGCTGTGCTCATATTTTGCCTTGAAATTTACACTTTATGCCAATGAGGTTAGTTTCCTGCAACAAGAGGACATCTAGAAAATGTCTTTTGGCCAGTAAATCTGCTAACATTCCAGAATACTACCAGTGTACAAGTGGTTCAAAGCTCAATTTGTGGGTGTCTTGGAGTGCCGGTGGGGGAAATAGTATTGCCCAGCTCTTCTTGCCTAGGCCCAACCGCAGACACTTCAGGGGGTGGGCACACAACTCTGCACAGCCTCTGTTGCTTTTAACTTTATTCCTTTGTGCATATTGTCATGAGTACTGATCAAAACCAACTAAGTTATTGAGTTGTTATACTACTTGTCAAAATTCATTCAATAACTTGTCGCTCATTTGGGAAGGCTCTACACAATGGAGAACAATGACATTGGTTTAGAAGTCTGGCATGATGAATTACTAATGGTTCGGGATCACTAGCGGTCTATTCAAGTGTTGTAGAAAATGACTAACTCAGTTTGGATTCCATGAGTGGGTCATTATCATAGCTTGTTAAAGATGTACAGGATACTTCGTTCACATACTAAAACCCCATCTAGATATGGCAGACTCTGTAACAAGATCAAATTACATGGTTGACCTCTGTCATGCCTGGACGAAATAAACACATTTTTCCAGATATCAAAGTTCATTTATTCTATTCGCCCTTTGCTGTAGAACTCTTATTTGATATAAAAGACAGATTCCTTTTGGAACTGTTTGAGCAGAGCAACTACTTATACTGAGTTTAGCCCTTGACTGACAGTTGCACCAATAATACCCGTTTTTTGTGGGTACAGCATATCTCAGTTCTTCAAACCATGAAACGGCCACTTCTACAGAAGCAGACGCCACCCTTGCACCCTTGGAGGGACATACGTACTACAAACTCAGGTTTTTGACAAGTCAATAATTCTGGAATATTTTTTTAATTCATAGAACCTTGATGGACTAGTGACGTTTACATACAATCCAGAGCAATCAAAGTCCTTGTAGGACAAAAGGCGCTGGCTACTGTTCATTGCTGTGGTTTTTAGAAGAAAGACTAATAAAGATTTATTGAAAGAAGAAATCTTCTCAGTATGCATTTGTCTCAGTGCTAAACTGTTATGAATATTTTTGTTAATGTATGGGAATTCATGCGTAAAGTGACTGCACTTTATTACACATTACCACTAACTTTGGGTGATAAACCACCAATATCTCAAATATCTAGCCAACTTTAGTGTTAATCACTGAAAGGATAAAGGCGAGGTATACAATTGTAAATTCTGACCACACCACTACTATAAACTGCCTGAATAAAGCGGATGGAGTACTGTTTTAGAGTCTGAAAATAAATATTTGAAGCAAGAGCAAGTAGACCAGCTAATTGGACTTTTCCCCTTCTGTGTCAACTGCAAATGAAAATCACTCATCCATAATTCAGTTATGCAAGGGAGGCTGGCCATAAATAAATCTGTTCATCAATAGTCCAGTGTTCTTCTTTTGCTTTAGCTTCTGTCCACATGCATGGTTTAGTGGGAGTAGCTTTTCACAAGCAGAGATTCAACCTGTCCTACAATTACCGTGTATTAAGTGATGGTTAAAATTAGTTTAGATACAGTTGATATTCTTATCACTGCCTCAGACTGACCAAGGTAGATGCCGTGCATCAATGTATTGGAACATCTATGAAAATCAGTATAGGGTCTTAAATTAACAAGATGCTTCATCTGGATTTGTGTTCACCAAGCAGGAAGCATTGCTGCTTAAATCACCCTACATGGTTCTTTTAAACAACAAGGCAATATCCACAAAGATAAGTTCAGAAAAAGTGCAACGTTTTGTAGTTTGGTATGCAAATAATGTGTTGAAATCAGTTTGTCCCATGCTCAAGAAGGCTTTAACAGATATTGCCAGTGGTATTTGGTGGTACTTCAAGGCTTTCTTATGATTGACCACCATCAGACTTTTTTCCTATTGTGTACTTTATATTTGAAAGGTCAGTCCAGTTTGCCCACCAAAACTGTATATGGAATTAGTTTGCTATTGACTTTGTTTGTTGCCCATTTTTTCATGTGCTCATCTTGTCTTTCATTCTTCAAAACAGTCCTACTGATAACCTTGTGTGTATGTGGGAATCATGTTGCACAAACCTAGCAAAAAGGCAGTGTCTGATAGAGACTTAACTGCAGATTTCTCACTTTTTGAATGGTCCTCAGGTGTCAGACTCAATCTGTAAACTTTTCAGCAGCACCTCTGCGTGCCAGAAGATGGTGGCGGGCGGCACTGCACTGATGCTGTTCTGCTTCAGAAATGAAGTGCAGAGCATATATAGGTGCTACTCCAGTGTGCAAACGTTGGTTCCCTTCTTTCCATGCCACCAGACCGGATCCGGAGCTCCCTTCTTGTCTGAGACACTTTTTTTACGTAAACATTCTTCAGTGGGCAAGGGCTGTCACCCCTAAAACAACTGGTTTTGAGCCCAGTAGGGAATGTCGAAAACAGATGTCTGTGACTGATCTACATCAGGCGTGCCTGTGATCGATCAACGACTCACAGGCCTGCTGTGACTGCAATTGATTAACCAGAAGGCCATCCGGGAAAGTAAGCCAAAAGTTTGTCACACATAAGAAGACTCCTTGCCCGGGCTATTCCAAGTCACTCTCCTCAGCCATGGTTCGATCTCTGTCCTGTTCCCGCTCTTGGAGTTGATAGAACTGTTCCAGATGTTAGTCTTCATTGCGCTCCAAGTCCTCAAGTCCGTGTAAGAAATCGAAGCAGGGTTAAGCTCCCTTGTGCATTTTGCGTGAACAGGCTCTGGGGCCACACCACCTTTTTCGATCTCAATCCTGAAGTAGACTGCATTCACAAGTTGATGCTATTTTTGAAAAGGCTGCAAAGCATGTTTCCCCACTTACTTGGTATGCCCCAATGGGGCCCTAATCTGTTCCCAACTTATCTGATGTGCACTCTGAGCTGCTTTACAGTTGTATTTTACTGCTCCTAATTAGAAAGACGGTGTTCCTCATCACCTTGGCAGAGCATGTTATTGAGCTTAAGGCTCTGTCAATGAACCGTTCACTTCCTTCTTCCCAGACAAACTGGTTCTGCGGATTTTGGCATCCTACAGCTGAAAGTTGCGACTTTATTCCATGTCCGTCAAACCATTTACATGCTGATGTTCTATGCTGTGTATCCCCCCTCTGAGGAGGAAAGACTCCATCGCCTGAACCTCAAGAGAGTGCTGAGCTTCTACATAGATTGTACCAAATTGTATCAAATACCACGGGCGCAGCCAATAATGTTTGTGGGGGGATAAAGGCAGTGCAGAAGAGAACTCTGTTGCTCATTAAGATCTGCTACATTGGCCAAAAACTAGCCTCTGGAAGGACTACATGTTCATTCTAACAGTGCCAAAGCTACTACCACATTTATCTACTTGAGTCCCTCTTCTAGACTTTTATTGGACGGCTGCGTGGGTGTCCTGCCATACGTTCACTAAGCATTATTGCCTTGACGGTCTGGTTCGCCAAGGGGGACATTTTGCTCCTCGAGTCCTGGAGGATTTGCAGTTTGATACCAAAGCCGGTCTGTGAATGTTATCAAATGGTGAGGAATCTGCGACTAGAAGTCTCTGCGAACAAAATACTTTACTTCGGTAGCGCTTTTACTGGTGGAGACTATAGCTGAAGATTCCTTACCCACCCTTACAGGTCTGTGATTCGACTATACCCATTAATAAGATCCAAGTCTAGGAATCTGCATACAAAATACTAGTTTGACTTTAGGGCTCTGTGTCTGGGGGCGCGAACAGTCTCCATCAATCTCAACTGACGTCAGTACACGGGAGCAGCACCTATATAGGCTGTGCACGTCCTTTCTGGAGCAGAATGGCGTAAGTGTAGAGCTGCACAGCACTCTTCTGGTGAGCAGAGGTACTGCTGAAAGGTTTCCACGTTAAGTCTGACGCCTGGAGAATATAAAAAAGGTAAGAAATATGGAGCTAAATAGTCTCTACCAGAAAGTAGAGAGGAGAGCATTACCAAAGGTAAGTAACTAGTTTGTTGCACTGTACAGGGTCAAAGATAAAAAAAAGTCAGTGTGGTAGGATGTGTCGCTGGTTTGTGACTGTTAACATAGTATGATGTAGTGTTCAAAAGACAAGCCTTAAGATCTTTACTAAATCCGAGCAAGATTGGGGCAGTCCTGCTGGATACTTAGCTATCATTCCTGTCACAGCTGTTTGTGTGCAGTCTACTAATGTTACTGAGCAATGATAGGCTATAGTTTTCTTCAATTTCACTATAAAGTAGCAGTAAGTTATAATCAGATACACTTCTAGCCGCAGATTCCATTCCTTTGAATTTTCCCAGGCGTCAGACTAGATCTGGAAGATTTTTTGTGAGTAGTAACCCTATGCGCCAGAAGTGACGTCCACGTCACCTATATAGATGTCTCTATGGGGTGCTGTGGTTGGTTCTTTTCTTTCTGCGCCAGCCAGTGCTGATCCAAGATAAGTCTGCCATTTTTGACAGCATTTTTGTGAATTTTTTGTTTTTGTTCTTTTTAAGGATTTTCTCCTCCTGGTGTGTAGAGGTTGTCATCGAGGAAAACCGGTTTCAAATCCTGGGGCTCCTGGCACTGTGCCATGTCCGTGACGGGCCTGCACTTCGTTTGTGGTGTCTACAGTGACCACAAATTGTCCTACTCTGATTGCCGGGTATAGGAAGCTGGGTTTCTTTTGCAGTAACTGTAGGAAGGTAGATCCCTGACTATGGTTGCCCCCAACTTTTTGCCTGGTGTTTTGCTGGTTTTCTGACTTAGTTGACCTGGGGCCCTGCTATTCAGGACCCCAGGCCTACTGCTCTCTCTGTAAAATGGATTCCATGTACCCTAGGTACATATCTAATTGGATACTGAGTCACCTTATCAGTCCCTGTACAGTGTACCTTAGGTACCCAGGGCATAGGTGTACCCAGGGCCTACCAGGGGCTGCAGCATGTATTATGCCACCCCTGGCTGGCCATCCAAATCTGACACAACTGGCTGCACGACAGCTGGGGCAAGGTGGTGTAATCACCCTTTGCTTTAGATATAGTATACCTATATCTAACCCTAAAATGGACACACAGATCTCCTATCAGTCACTCCTATGGCAGGCCTTGACAATCCTGAAGGCAGAGTGCTTGAAATCATGTGAGATAGTGCTCTGGCATGAGCTGAGCCTGTCTGCGGCTTTCGGGATCCATCCCTTAGCCGTTTCCATGATATCGCATACCATATACTCTTAAGTGCATTATAATCCTCGCGGTTATATGCCAACTCTGGTATCGCTTTATCAAAACATGTCGAGTAAGGTGTCATACGAATTGGAATACTAACCCCTCGCCAATTCTGGCGACGGGGTTAGCATTCCACCCTTCTAGAGGGACACGACATGTATGTAACCTGTAACCCCGGTTAAAGTCAGACAGAGCCTTAGCTCCACAAAATGGATGCTGCCACCGAGACACAAGTCTGCCCTCCTGCTGCTGGGAGTCCTCCCAGCCCAGGAGGCAAGGACAAAGGGTTTCCTGCCAGGGGCGGTGCCAGCACCGTCCCAGACAGGATTTTGTGTATCCTAGGTAGGCAGGGCTTTAGAGGAAGGTGACTGCAAGTGGCACCCCGGTGCTCACTGTGCATAGGCCGGCTGGAACCAGTTCCAGGTGCACTCCAGCCCCTGATCTGGGGAAAGCCCGCCAAAGGAGAGGGGTGTAACCACCCCCCTCCTAGTCCCACCCATAGGGCAGGACTTAGTCGCGTGCCAGCCCCTTTTTGCAGGATAAAGGTAGGAACTGGCCCCCTTCCAAATCAGATCATCTTTGAATCCTGAAACTACTTTCCACGAAAGGAACTCAAGACTTCTTCCCAAGATTCTCCCTTGTGACTAAGGAGTAGTCACCCTGCAGCAGCAGGCACCAACCAAGCATCGCGGTTTGTTGCCAGTCTCTCCTTCGGATCAAGACTGCTCCAGCACGACGAGAACCGGCTTCCCTGGCACCTCTGACCTCAACCTACATCATCAGCCCAGCTGTGATCCGTGGGTGTGACGAGACCTCGAGGGACCGGCCATCTTCAGAACTGCACGACGCTTGTCCAGCACGACTCCCGAGTGACCCTCGACTGAGTGCTTTGGGGTAAGAGAAGCCCCGACCCTGAGCAGCTCCAGCACCGAAGTTCAGCCCCCCTGCATCCACGAGATCTGCATGGGGCCCTTCTGCTCTTTGCTACCAACCGCGTTGTCCAGGTCGCTTGCCCGTTGGCTAGTGGCCCCCTCACGACGCTCCACGACGACAACCACTGCTGGTCTGGTTGCTCCAGACGAGCCCTTGCTCCCCTCCAACAGAGGAGCACCCTGGACCCTCCTGGTCCACTCAAGACGCCATTTTAGGTCCACCGCGTGGGCCTTGCATTTGCCAAGACTTGTTGCCCAATCCTGGGTCCAGCGACGTCGACAGCAAGAACCTTCGTGGGACAGCTCGCACCTCCATCCTGGTCGCCGACAACGCCTCCTGGTCCAAGAGACTGCAGAGCCCAGCAGCGCCCACTCACCTGGCTGAGGTGACTTCGTCCGGTGCCATCCTGGTGCCCACTCAAATCACTGGCTAGTGATTCAGAACTTGGTCCCCTCTGCTTACAGGTTTCTTCTTCCCTGATCCAGGCTTGTGGTGCTTGTGGTGCTGATGAGGGCTGCCAAGGCCTTGAGCTCCCCGTCGCGGCCGTGAGGACTAACCTCCTCACTGAGGTCCTTAAACCGCAGTCCAGCTCGGCCGAGCCTCTGCTGCCCTTTAATGAGGCCTTGACTGACGTTCTTCTGGGCACTTGGTCCAAGCCCGCTACGGGTTCGCCCGTAGATAGGAACGTGGCCAGACGCCACCGCCCAGCCCCGGGCGACCCATGTTTCCTGTCCTCCACCCTACCCCCGAGAGCCTGGTCATCCAGGCCTCCAATTCCCAGACCGCATTCCCGTCCGCCCCCCCGGACCGGGAATCCAAGAGGTATGACCAGTATGGGAAGATCTTCTCATCCCTTAGTCTAGGCCTGCGGTCTTCCAACACCGCCTGCCTCTTGGGACGTTACACCCACTCTGTGTGGGATAAGGTCGCGGAAGTGCTGCCAGAGTGTCCGTTGGAGGTACGGGCCAAACTCGGCCAAGCCCTTGTGGAGGGCCGGGATGCAGCCAAGTATTCCATCAGGTGTGGGCTGGATACCACTGACTCGCTGGGTAGAGCGATGGCAGCGACGGTGGCGGTCAGACGCCACGCCTGGCTGAGGTCCGCCAACTTCTCGGCAGATGTCCAGAGCACGCTCATGGACATGCCGTTCGATGGCCGTCGCCTCTTTGGCGACAAGGCAGACCATGCGCTTGAGCGCTTTAAGGACTCCAGGGCTACGGCCAAGTCCTTGGGCCTCTCGGGCCAGCGCCAGCAATCGGCTGCCTTTCACTCCTTTCGTGGCCACGGAAGGGGTGCGCCCACACGCGCCGCCAGCCACGCACCGCAGGGCAATACCCAACGCGGTGGCGGCCGTGGGAACCGCCGTCCGGGCGGTCGGGGGCAGCGGCGAGGTCAGTCCACACCTTCCCCCGCAGCATCCGCCTCAAAACCCTCCTAGTCCGTGCTTTCAGACCCATGTGACGCCAGTGGGGGGCAGGGTTCGCCATCACCACCTCCACTGGCGCACTGTCACATCGGACAGGTGGGTGCTGCAAATCGTCCGAAGGGGCTACTCCCTCCCCTTCGAGGCGACACCTCCAGCCATGCCACCGCAGAACCACCGTGTATCGGGGGATCATTTGCGACTTCTGCAGGAGGAAGTTATGGCCCTCTTGGCCAAGGGGGCCATCGAGCGCGTTCCTGGGCCAGAAGTAGGGTGTGGTTGCTACTCCCACTACTTTTTGGTACCCAAGAAGGGCAAAGGGGGCCTACGCCCTATCTTGGACCTAAGGAACGTCAACGGCTTCCTCCGGAAGTAGAAGTTCAAGATGCTGACAATGGCTCAGGTTCTGGCTGCCCTGGACCCAGGAGACTGGATGGTAGCGTTGGACTTGCAGGACGCTTACTTTCATATCCCCGTCCTGCCTGCCCACCGGCGCTACCTGAGGTTCATGGTGGGCCACGAGCATTTTCAATTTACCGTGCTCCCCTTCGGCCTTACCAGCGCCCCACGGGTGTTCACAAAGGTGATGGCGGTGGTCGCAGCTCATCTGCGCAGGTTAGGGGTTTCAGTATTCCCCTACCTCGACGACTGGTTGTTGAAGGCGGGCTCGCCCCAGACAGTTGTCTGCCACCTCCAGACGACGGCAGACCTCCTGCACCTGCTGGGGTTCTCCATCAATGTGCCGAAGTCACACCTGTGCCCTCTCAGAAGCTCCTCTTCATCGGAGCGGTTCTGGACTCGGCGCGGTTTCGGGTTTATCCGCCCGAACAGCGGGTCCGGGATATTCAGGCTCTGATTCCCATCTTTCAGCCGTTATCCCGGGTTTCGGTCAGGTTGACGCTGCGGCTTCTGGGGCTGATGGCCTCCTGCATCCTACTGGTGCATCACGCCAGGTGGCGGATGCGGGCTCTGCAGTGGGACCTGAAGTTTCAGTGGGCCCAGCATCAGAGCAACCTATCCGACCACGTCCTGATCTCGGAGGGCACTGCGAGACAGCTGCAGTGGTGGCTTACGGACCGCGATTGGGTCAGCGGCAGATCCCTCTCCCTTCCCCAACCGGAGCACGTGGTTGTGACAGACGCGTCCCTCCAGGGCTGGGGATGCCACATGGGAGAGGCGGAGATCAGAGGCCTCTGGTCTCCGGCGGAGACCCGGCTCCACATCAACCTGTTGGAGCTCCGGGCGATTTGTCTGGCACTGAAGGCATTCCTCC
Organism: Lissotriton helveticus; assembly: GCF_964261635.1. Lineage (NCBI taxonomy): Eukaryota > Metazoa > Chordata > Amphibia > Caudata > Salamandridae > Lissotriton > Lissotriton helveticus. The sequence continues at coordinate 790,458,549 of NC_136073.1, forward strand.
CCTCTGACCGGGGGAGTGTAGTGCAGGTATTCACGGACAACACCACTGCCATGTGGTACTGCAACAAACAAGGCGGGGTGGGGTCGTGGATCCTTTGTCAAGAGGCTCTTCGCCTTTGGCAATGGCTGGAACGCCAGGGCGTGACCCTGGTGGCTCAACACCTGGCAGGTTCTCTGAAAGCCAGGGCGGACGAGCTCAGCCGTCGGTGCATGATGGATCACGACTGGCGTCTGAACTCGGACGTGGCGCAAGGCCTCTTTCAGCGATGGGGAGAGCCTTGGTTAGATCTATTCGCCACCGAAGAGAACGCGCAATGTCATCTGTTCCTCGCGTTGGAATTTCCAAGGCGGCACTCGCTCAGAGACGCTTTTCGTCGCGAGTGGAGTTGCGGTCTGTTGTACGCCTATACCACTTCTGCCCAGAGTGCTGAAGAAGATCAAGCGCGACCGGGCCCAAGTCATCCTTGTGGCTCCGGACTGGGCGAGAAGGTACTGGTATCCAGAGCTACTCAGTCTGTCAGTCGATCCCCCGGTTCGTCTGCCTCTTCAGGAGGACCTTCTGTCGCAGCAGCAGGGGACGGTCCTCCACCCAAACCTGTCCAGTCTCCACCTCCATGCTTGGAGATTGAGCGGCGACAGTTGAGGCCATTTGACTTGCCTCCTGAAGTTTGTAACATCATTCTGGCAGCCAGGCGTCCCTCCACAAAGTCGGTATACGCCTGCAGGTGGAACAGATTTGTGGCATGGTGCACAGCAAAGGCTGTGGATCCCCTCAATGCCCCTCTTTCTGAGGTTCTTCTCTTCCTTCTTTCTCTTGCCCAGCAGGGCTCTGCTCTGGGCACTATCAAGGGCTACCTTTCTGCCCTTTCAGCCTTTCTCAGGCTGCCTGATCAACCTTCTTTGTTCAAGTCCCCTATTGTAAATAGATTTCTTAAGGGCATCACACACACGTTTCCTCCTGTTCCGTTTGTGATGCCTCAGTGGGACTTGAACCTGGTTCTTACCTTTCTGATGTGCGCTCCCTTTGAGCCACTTCACAACTGTCCTCTTCGCCTTCTGACCTTGAAGACTGCTTTCCTGGTTGCCATCACCTCTGCCAGGAGAATGAGTGAGCTCCAGGCCCTTTCTTGTACTCCACCTTTCCTTTCTGTCCATCCGGACAAAGTGGTGCTGCGTACCAAACCTTCTTTCCTGCCCAAGGTTGTCACTGCCTTCCACATCGGGCAGTCTTATCACCTTGCCAACCTTCTTCCCGCCACCGCATCCCTCTAAAGAGGAAGAGCGGCTCCACCGTCTGGACCCAAAACGTGCGCTCTCATTCTACTTGGATCGCACACGCCAGTTCCGGGTGGATGACCAACTCTTTGTTGGTTACGTGGGCGCTAAGAAGGGTAAAGCGGTGCACAAGAGGACCATCTCCCGGTGGATCATCCTGTGTATCCAGGCATGCTACTCCTTGGCTAGGAAGGAGCCCCCGGTTGGGCTGCGGGCTCATTCTACCCGAGCGACGGCGGCTACCACTGCCCTGGGCAGGGGTGTGCCCTTACAAGACATCTGTCAGGCAGCTACGTGGGCATCGCTGCACACGTTTGCAAGACACTACTGCCTGGACAGCCAAGTCCGGAGGGATGGCTTCTTTGGCCGTTCCGTCGTCCAGGACTTTCTGGTGTGATTATTGGTTCGCAGACCCACCACCGGGGTTGGTATTGCTGGGGTATCTATTCTAAGGTAAGGAATCTAATACTAACGTGTCTCTTTCAGATGCACAAGTTACTACTTGTGTAACGATATATCTGTAAGAGACATTAGTTAGTATTAGATTCCTTACCGAACCACCCATCCTCCCCGTTCTGCGAACCAATATCTAGGGTTAGGGTTGTCCCCTTTCAGGGCCCTAGTTTCAATGGCACCAGTGTTGGTTTTTAACATGGCTCCGCGTTTCTGGCGCGGAAAAGCTGTGTCTAAGAACTGACGTCAGCACGCGGAGGCGGCGTCGAAGTACTCCGACGATGTCATCACGGCGCCGACGACGGACGCGGAGCCGCAGACGACGCCTACCGACGCGCAAGGGTACTGCTACGCAAAAGTTTCCGGATCCAGTCTGACGCCTGGGGATATTCTAAGGTAAGGAATCTAATACTAACTAATGTCTCTTACAGATATATCGTTACACAAGTAGTAACTTGTGCATTAGGACTTGTTGACTGTTCTCCGCAGAGGGGTGACCCGGGTGCTCTGCGTGACGCACAGGCTGTGTCCACTACCTTTTTATATTTTTAATCCCCTCTATTTTCATTGTTGTGCGTTACCCATCCACCTGCCAGTGATTAACAGAACAGATTGTGTACGTGTGCTTTCTCTTTCTTTCTTTATACATTCTTTGCTTTTTTGTTTTTTATAAATGCTTTTTATTGAGCCTCCTTTGTCTCCTTAATGGAAAAGTGCAGGTAGCGTCACAGAGTACCTGCTTGCCCCTGTACTGTCCCATCACTTCCCCCGACAACTAATTGATTCAATTTCAAAGGAAATGCCTTTTCTGAACAGCAGACACGCTTTATATTCACTGTGCTCATGGGCCTGATAGCAGTACTCTGTGCGTTTCACAATTCCATGTTATCAGCACCTTACGCTCTCATCCGAGAAGAACACGGCAGCAGCTCCACTCAGGCGCACACCTGACGATTCGACATGATTTTCAGCGGTTAGAAGCAATCCATGGCTGCCACAGGTGCTATACAAACAGCCTCTACCTTAACATAAAACAACATACCAAAACAATGCAGAGATGGCATGCTTGTACCTTCCCAGCACTGGTGGCGATGTCCGGACGGCTGCAGCGGGGGGCTGAAAAGATGGCAGTGGTACAGTGGTTGCCATGGGGAAGAAAGAGTAAGAGCTCGCAGTGTTTGCAGCCTTAAAAACCCCGGTGCGGGCCCTTTAATAGGAGAGCAAGTGCAGCTCCTCCCATAGGCCCCGGTACCAGCCCTCACTAAATTATTAGAGCCGTACAGTACAGTGAATATTCAATCTCTGCAGCCCCTCACTGTCTGCCCGCCGATCCTCACCGCCTGTCATGTCCGCTGCTCCCCTGATCTCCGCCGCTCCTCGTCACTGCTCCTCCCCGCGCTGATCTCCGCCGCTCCTCCCCACGCTATTCTCCGCCGTTCCTCTATGCCGCGACTTGCGCTACTTTGAAGGGACTACTTTTTTTTTTAACTTATTTTTTTAATAACGTATTTATTTTGAATTTATATAGCCTATGTCCATCTGCACACCCTGAGGATTACAACGATGTATCGAGTGTGTGGATTGGCGCTGTGGTTCCCGAGTTTACCCGCCTCAAAGCCTCAAAGTTCTTCCTTTATAATAGTATAGATAGATAGATAGATAAATAGATATATATATATATATATATATCTATATATCTATCTATGTATCCATCCAAATATCCAAAAGAGTTTTCGCCCAAGATGAGAGAGACCACAGGCAGCTAAAAAATTCCATTCCGCTTTATTGGGTGACAAAACGCTAGCCAGCAGTACACAGCATTCTTCCTTCTTAGTTCAAGGGCCAGACGCGTTTCAGGAGAATAAAACTCCCTTCCTCAGTGGCTTTGCTGCTACAAACGCCGGATGATTTCCACCATGCACTTAAATGTCAAGTCCCGCCCCAATGGGCGTGGCCAACCTCGCGGCATCATGGTTCCTGTAGTGCAGGTAGGTGAAACTACAGTGAGTATACGTCGTGAAGTGCAGTGAATGAAACAAAATGATACCCCAGTGGGTTGAAGGTCAGATAACTGTTAGGCTGCACGGCTTCTGCTTCCTGTTGCCACCGGGAATTCTGCCTACCGTAGAGTCCGCTCTACCTGCTACTCCGGCCTGCGCACACGCAGGGGGTCTCTTCTCGCGGCCGGACAGAGCCGCTGAAATCCAAAAGAGTTTTCGCCCAAGATGAGAGAGACCACAGGCAGCTAAAAAAAATCCATTCCGCTTTATTGGGTGACAAAACGCTAGCCAGCAGTACACAGCATTCTTCCATCTTAGTTCAAGGGCCAGACGCGTTTCAGGAGAATAAAGAGCTGACTCTACGGTAGGCAGAATTCCCGGTGGCAACAGGAAGCAGAAGTCGTGCAGCCTAACAGTTATCTGACCTTCAACCCACTGGGGTATCATTTTGTTTCATTCACTGCACTTCACGACGGATACTCACTGTAGTTTCACCTACCTGCACTACAGGAACCATGATGCCGTGAGGCTGGCCACGCCCATTGGGGCGGGACTTAATGACATTTAAGTGCATGGTGGAAATCCTCCGGCGTTTGTAGCAGCAAAGCCACTGAGGAAGGGAGTTTTATTCTCCTGAACCGCGTCTGGCCCTTGAACTAAGAAGGAAGAATGCTGTGCACTGCTGGCTAGCGTTTTGTCACCCAATAAAGCGGAATGGAATTTTTTAGCTGCCTGTGGTCTCTCATCTTGGGCGAAAACTCTTTTGGATATGGATATATATATATATATGATAGATGTCATCAAACTGCAGATTGATAGGGAAGTCAAGGAAAGGGGCCATTGTCATCAGCTTGTCATGGCGCCGTTGGAGGGGGTTTGTGCTTTTTCAAAAATTGTTCAGCTTCCATAGGGGAATCTAAAATGTGGGCTTTACCGCCAAGTTGGATGCGGACCCTGGCTGGGTAGAGCATGGCATATTGTACATTCGCCTTTGGAGGACACGTTTTACATTTGCCTACTTACGTCGAGCTTCCTGCACCAACGGTGTGAAGTCGGGAAAGAGGGAGATAGTGGAACCCTGGTGAGTAAGTACGCCACGTTCTCTGGCCAAAGAGCTACGTCTTGATCGTTAAAGTTAAGGATCTTGGTGACTGACTCTGAGGTGCCCCCCGGAACAGGGGGAGGACCAAGAGTCCGATGGGCTCGTTCCACCACAAACTATGTGGAGAACATCTCCTGGACGAACAGCTCCACCAAAACAGTTTCAACAAACTTAGCCATGGGGCCTGTATTAGTTGATTCCGCAATTCCAGAGATGCAGATGTTGCTCCTGTGGGAGCGCGCCTCCAAATCCTCCGCTTTAGTAGCAAGTTGTTTAAGTAGTCATTCAGTGAGTGCCAGGTGTTTCTGGATGGAGGGCTGTGCATCTTCTAGATCCAAGATAACGCTGTTCTGTACCGGTTATACTGGTGTCCTGCGCATCCAAAAGGCCGTTAATGTCATACAGTCGGCTATTAAGTGTGTCCAGGCAGGTATCAATGGATTGAAAGCCCACCCAAAGCTCAGCCATTATGGCGGTGGCCCCCTCAATTTTGCCATTCTCATCCCCTGCAGCATTTTCTGCCACATCCCTTCTAGGGGTCTTGCCTGCCTCAAAATTTAGCTGGCGCTGTTTGGGGTCACTGCGGCCCATTGTAGAAGCTCACGCTGAGGAGTGCCCCCACTATGCAGCACCCCGGTATAACTGAGGACAATCAGAGTCAGGACCGTGGAGATGCAGGAGGTGCTGGTCTCACAGGCTAGGGTGGTGGATCAGGTGGTTGTGTGGCTTTGAGGTGGAGGTGGGCGGCTATGTGGTGCCACGCGCTACATGCAGGGGTGGGTGGCCCTAAGTGCGGGGTGAGTTGAGGCCCAAACAACGCTGGCGTCAGCAGGCAAAATATAGGTACTTGCTGCTGGGGTCGGGCACCCTCACCGCAGCACTCCAGGCAGCGCAGGGGTGACTGGCTCTCAGCACTGCATAGCCCAGCAAGATAGCGTAGGTGGCAATGAGGAAAGAGCCCACCGCCCCTGCCACAAACCTTAGCTGATCACGTAAGTTACAGCCCAGCATGACAATACCTTATAAGGATGAGTCTTCCCGATATCCGGTGACTGCAGGCCCGGTCCCAACTCAGCCACAGGGTAGTTCTGAGCCTCGTCGGGCCCCGCCCTCAGGCTCACCCGAGTCTCCTGTCGACTCTGGGCCGCGTCAGGGCCAGGCACGCCACGCCTCGATGCATGGGCGTAACACAGGCCCCTGCAGCCCCGCGGTGCGGGGGGGCCTCACCCTCCGGGGGCCCCGTCAGCACCGCACTTCTGCTGGGGAGCTCTAGATTGAGTCCGGAAGGGGCCCCTTCACGTACCCTGCAGGGGGACCCACCTCATGGTTCTGCATTCCCAGCAGCTTGGCAGGATAGCAGCGGCTCCTCGGGATCACCGACGTTCCGTAAGCTGGTAACGCCGCATCAGGGCTGAAATCACTGCAGTGTTGAAATCACTGCAGTGTTGCGCGGAGTGGCGGACTGCGTTGTCCGAGAGCTCCGGAGCTCCAGAGTCAGACGGCCATGTTGGTCGCCGGCTCGGCCACACCCCTCAAAATGTGTGATTTGATGTGTTTTTGATTTGTTTATATAGTTTAATGTGTTTATTTGTAGAGATATCAGTTAACTCGTCATTGTTATAGTCTTGTATTGTATACTGTAGTAATGTGTTTTGTGTATTATGCAATGCAAATGGTTTAATGCTTTGCTACACTTTCATCTTTTAGAAAATCTTTAACTGTTTTGACACAGCTAAAGGATTGTGGTAACTGACATAATCCATTTGAGGTGTATGGTTTAATTCAAGAAATGGGAAAATTACAAAAAAAGAAATTTAATTATTTATTGAATACGTCTGGAGTTAATACAATTAATCTCTGGTTTTTATAGGCTTATTTTTGATCTATGGCTGGAGAGGTACCCTTTTGTTACATTTTAATAGATTCCAGCCTCTCCAGGCCTTTACTGAATCACTCCCTTACATGAGACTTTAGTGTGATATCTACACGGATCACACTGATTAGTAGGAGTAATCTGAAAAGTAATCTAAAAAGTAACGTCCACAGTAATCTCAAAAGTAATTTCAAAAACCCACGCACACAGGGTGGTTACATAAACTTTGGTTCACCCTGGGGATGGAACGCATACAAGCTACACTCACAAACTCCACCACCGCATTTCAGAAAACATGGCACCCGTTGTTGTCCCTCTTGTCCAAAGAATTCAATGAAATCACATGTCCTAAATATCTCCGGGTTCTACACCTCACTGATACCACGCATGACTCTCGGTGATTCACTGGCTAGTAGCACTACTCCTCATCGGCCTACTCATAGACTTTATTCTGATACATGGCACACTGGTTGGGGCAGGGGTGGGGGGGGGTCGGGGTTGTTTAAGGGGGTTTGGTTGTTAATTTTATTGTCCTGCCTTCTTGCACTGCTTAACATCTGCTTCCGTGATATCGTTTTTTCTTCTTGGCATATGTACCTCGCTTCGCCTTTCATTCTCAGGGAAGACATGCTTGTCTGTCCCGCCAGCAGTATATGCCGAATGCCTCTGCAACATGTCACGATGTCTATTGTTACTTTTCATGGTAAAATCAATAAAACACATTTGAAACTAAAAGTAATTTCGAAATATTGACTTACCTGTAATTCAGTCAATTGCATTTAAACCTGCATTCAATTGTAGAACATTGCATGAGATTTCGCAAAGCATTTATTTCACTATCCGACACCAGGCTTGGCTTGGTTCTAGAAATAAAATAACTTAATATTTGTTAAAGAAACAAATTGGCCTGAGTTCAGTCTTTGAGTGTGTGACATAATTTAGTGCCTGAGTGTGTACAAGAAATGCTTAACTATACCCTCTGATAAAGCCTTACTGCTCACACACACTACCACAAATAGAGAGTAAGAAGCTATCTACTTTTACCTCTGCCTACCTTTGGGGTTCCACTGGGCTCTGTGCACACTATACCTGATTTTGGTATAAGTTTATACAGAGCTAGCTTCCTACATATACCTACGAATTTGTCAGAAACGGCCCACCCCCTTATTCTGAGGTGTGATCATGCAAATGTATTAAGGTCCCACCCAGGCCCACAAGGTGATTATGGTCTAGCATAAGGTCCTACAAATAAACGAGCTGTGTGAACTTCCAACGTCGTCGAAACCTTTAGGAAACATGCCAACAAAATGTATGCATGAGCTCTTTTGGAGGATAAAAACATCTTATCAAAGCATGTTTACTCATGGATTGCCATCCAATCCTTTAAGACCTTAGTGCAGCAGGAATACCCGAATTCTAGTTATTCATTCCATAAGAAATGAAAATGCGCTTGCGTCTTGGAGATCTCCCAACTTTAGATCTCTGTCCGAAATGGCTTGCAAAATTAAACATCCTGCAGAGGCTTTAAACAGGCAGTCATAACTATAACGGCACCCTTTCAACTCGCTGGAAGTGCAAACTTGCCGTTCATCAGTAATTTTCTTTTTCAATGGGAACAGAAGAAGACTAAATTTGCAGACTATCATAGTCTTGACACAAGCTGTGAACAAACTGCAGTTTGGGGGGGTGGGGAGGGGGTCCTGTCCAGTCCATGGTTGAACAGCTGCTGAGGTGCTAGATTTTGACACAGTAAGGCCATTTTTATTAACTTTTTGGATCCAGCTTCATGCTTAGGAGGGGTTTCAAGAGGAGAAGCATATACAGGTTCATTGAGTAACCACTATAAAGAGCATTTCAGACAGTAGCGCCTTAAAATTCTATAAAACAGACATTAGGTACTAAGCGTCTTTATCACTTAATGCAAACTACGTGCTCTTTTTCTAGTAAGGGTTATACTGCCTGGGCATTTTATATTGTGATTTAAAAAGAAAAGCTAGCTGAACTAATTACTCACACCCGTACTGTTCTCCATGAGTACACCTAAACTATTCAACCTCGCTACCTTCCCCTGATAGAGAAGCCCAAAATAGCTTGCAGAAGTGCTTGCATTTTTTTCTTCCCAGGGCAACAATACTACTTGAGACAGTAAGTTCCTCCTTGCCCTTAAGTTCCACATGCCACAGAAAAAAAGGTTTTGCAGAGCAAATCTATACCAGATTCATATACTTTACTTTTTTCTACCATCTAGTGGTTTGTTCTGGAAGTCTATCTTGTTCATTCATTGGAGGTGTAGTCGTTACTACTCGCTATTAGACCGTAATCCCACAGTGCCCCACAAAAGTGAGTTCAGTTTTAGAGTCTTAATTTCTGCTATGGTTTTTAAGGTGTATGGAAGTTACTTAACTCTAGTGATAATGATTTTGAGGGATACTGTACTCCTTCGAAATATTCTCCAGCCCATTTCCACTCTTTTCTCTTATGCGTCTGTACCCGCTGGGCAAGAGATATTTATACAACTGAATAGTTTGGTCAAGGCCGATCCATTTGCTAATTGGGTGTTGAATTCAGTCAGTCCTCCATTGTCATGTTCAACATTTTAAAGTTGTCTGCGGTCTAGCTCAAATGTATAAATTCCCGGTCATTCACTACCAGTATTACTGAAGCAAACGACTTCTATCTTAGTAATTGTTCAAGCTGTTTTCTCGACCAGCTCCCTCAGTTTCACAAATATAGGTCCGTTAAGATAGAATGCAAATTTCTAAATTACAAAAAGATTTTGAAACAGTTTCATTAATTCAGTAACGTGAATACATGCGGGCCAGTAACAAAAGTGTCGGCAGTGCTCGACGCATCCAATCGCTCCCGCCTCCCACTCCCCTTGGGGTCAGTTGAGCGGAATTGCCAGGGCTGGTTTCTATTCCCAGTCCATCTGTGCTAGAAACGCACTGTCGCTAGTAAGCGCAACACATAGGTCAATTTGTGTGGATTTGTCGTTCGATTTGAGACTCAACAAAAACCACTCCGGAGGGCACACATGATTGTAGAGCACATAGATCGGAAAAGCAGTGTTTTCTAGAAAATGTATATAGGCATGTTAGCACAACTTCACAATCCCATAGAGGACTTTCGATCTAACAAATTTGGCAAAACATGTCTTTTCTAAAATGACCCTTTAAGTTGGAACTCTTTTCTCTTGGCTGAACTATTCCAGTTTAATCAGTGCATACGTCACACAAAAATCAGTCCTGGATGCCATTTAGCTTTATAGTTCTGAAGAGTTGAACTTGATGTCCCAGTTAGACAACTACACTTCTCACACCCTAAAGTTTTTTTTAATATAGTCCATTTAGCTACTGCGCAGTATTTTATAGTTTTGCATTTCCCACCCAGTCGCTTCTTTTTTTCAACCTGTGAATTTTATTGTGGTGTTTCTTTAAACTGTGCTAATGCGTCTAGATGTTAGATCGACAATAGGAAATTGTTAAATAAGATAAGTCTTCTCGGTGTTTTGTGAAGCTAGTTCTGCGATTGACTCAAGGTAAATACTCTATCACAACTTCTTGAAGAGGAAAGGTATTTGGCTTGTTTTATTTGGGCATTCAATTATCTGATGCACCTTTGTGCTTGATGTCAATTTCTGGAACTGTTTTTGCGATTTATTTGAGGCAAAAGCAACTATTTTCCCCAAAACAGATTATGAAGATATATACTAGCCTATGTGAAGTGCATTCTTCAGCAAGGTGCCTTGTTATGAAATCACAATGCACAGTGATTTGCTGAGGTTCAATGTCACTCGCACAAATGGGTCTAAAATTAGACACACATTTTGTAGCTCCAAAGTCCCAATTATCAGCACTCTGCTTTATTGTAGGTGACTTAAACACTGATCAGACCTTGAATTAAGGTCACCTTATCTTCATCAAAGTTGGTTCACTCTTAATTTTATCCAAGCCATGGTGAAAAGACAGACTGTATTATCAGTACCATTTTTATTTCCACCTTTACACTTTGGTCATCCTTTTTTAAAAAAAATTTTTATTTATTTAATGCGATTTTATATAGCGCGAACATTACCCGAAGGTGTCAGAGCGCTTTACATAAGAACCAGTGGCGATACACAAGGACTTAGGGTTACATGCGTTACATAAGATACAAACAGAGAAAAAAAAATTGCAAATGTACAAGTTATAAATTAACAAAAGGAAGAGATACAAAAAAAAATTGCAAATGTAAAGGTAGTAAAGTCATACGAATGGATATACTCTAAGAGTCACATAGGAATGGTAGATAGTACAAAGGTCTACTGCATATACTAGTGATTAGAGTTCTCTATATACATATATATGTATACAAATAGTAGATGTTCTCAGGTCTGGACCCAAAAAACCAGGAGAGCAGAGTTCCATTAAGTGAGGTTGGAGGGGGGACACAGTCACAACACCAAGGGAGGGTGGGAGGGATACAAGGGTATGGAGAAAAGGCAAATCCGAAAAAGGAAAAAACATTTAAGGATCGTCACGGGGGAAATGAGGGAAAAGGGGAATCAAAATGTAATCAGGGTGGTCTGGTAGATTGTTCAAATATTTCCAGTGCATGCAGTAAACCTATTTCTCCCTATCAATCTTTAGAGAACAGTGCTTTCCACGACCCTAAGACTTTTACTGTGACTTCATAGTTGATGCAATGTTTCTCCAGAGAGTTGGTGTGATTTTTGGCTGAGCGAACTTGTGAAGCCCAAGAAGAATTTCAGTGTTTTGATTTTGCTGTTTTGACTTATTGGTCTGGTCGTTTGGGAGGGTATGTGGATGGAGGGGAGCATAGACTCAGAAGTGCAGGTATGAGGGTGGAACTTTGTAAGCTGTTGAAAACTGAATACGATCTGTTCAGTTTTCTTAACGGAAGTCTCCGGTTGTGAATGTTCATGTATTGAACTTTAATAAACATTTAGTAGGTCCAAACACGTTCTGTCAAGTGATCTCTTTAAAACTCTAATGGATTTCGTTAGTAGGTCGAGGTGACGTAAACGCAGGGGTTTGCACTGCTTTACAAATGTGTAGTCACCCAGGCTGCTTTGTAATGGTTTATTCCAATGCCTTTTTTTATATTGATTTGGGAGGTAAGCGGGAATAGGCGGGGTAAGCTTGGTATATCTGCTTTCGTGTTGTGTATGTCTGCGGTTTTTCCGAAGCTCAGGGCTATGGCTGTCTGTCTGTTTGCAGGCTATGAGGACTTGAGCCAGGTGCCCAACACGGGGGATTTCTGTAAGGGTGGATATAGTGGGGCTGCTTCCGCTCAAAGCAAACCTGCCGCTGCCACCGGACCAGGCGCCGGTAAGTGCACTCTGCTTCTAGTGTTTATTTTCTATCTGCCTCTTATCCCTGTTGTCTCTTGCTTGTGTGTCTGCTTCACTAAAACTTACTTCCTCCTTTTGTGCAGCAGGTGTGGAATGATTGAAGGTCTGCCAGTACCTGTGTGTTGTCCAAAAGTGTATTGTAATCCTTTTGGATTGTTGCGCTTTAGAAATAATACATTTAACTAATTCTTAGTGCAAGGGACAGAGAAGGGTGAATACCTCGTCATGCATTTCAGAAAGTACTTGTACCACAGCTGTTTTTGAGCAGCTGCCAATAGGGGAGCTGTTTCTCATTTAAATATACTTCTTAGGTACTTTATCTCCTTGATAGTTATTGAATATCCTTCTGCATCAGAGGAAGATGTTTTACCTTCCTACTCCTCAGGCTTTTATATACAACCAAATAAACTGCATACCTTTTAGATCCTCAATGTAGTGACACATCACAAGAGCCTTATAAAAAGCTTGTGAAGTTCATGCATTATGTAGTGCTGAGGAGAACACGTTTTTCTCAATAGTAACTAATACTTTTCTTGTGCACTATTGCCAAGTGTTCCAGCATCCTAAGCGAATATACAGTAGCATGCTGTTTAAAACCATAAATTGTTTTGCCAAAAACTGAAATGCTTCAAAAGAGGCTACAGATTTCTCCATCTGCTGCTTAGAGTAACTGGGAACTTATCCGTAATGATTCCAGGACAAACTTGCTTATAAATATTCTTATCTAAAATTACATGCAAGTGACTTAGAGACACTTGTGAACTTTCTTGACCATACAAAGTATCTTAGAGTTGCATACTCCTGGATTTTGTGAACAGTATCTAATGTGTTCGTAAAATGAAAGGTTACTTTTTTTGCTTAAGTTCAGGATTGTGTTTCAGGATTAATGGTTAATTTTTGTCGGGGTAACTCTGAAGGCCAACAAAACCATGTGGTTACACTGCAAGCAGTTGCAAGTTCATTTATTGACCACTCATAATTACCATATTTCTTGAGCCACATTTCTTTCGATGATTGAACCTTGGTGTGAAGCATGACTGTTTAAGGCTAAGCTGTGGAGAAGGGACAGTTCGAAATGATTACTCCATTCTCCTTGTTTGGGACGTATGTAGGTTCTATGACAGTGTATGGCATGCCATTACTTGTTAGCATGAGGGTACTTGTGTCCATCACACATAAAACAAATGAGCTATGTCCAAAACTCGGGAAATGAGTCTGTAGCAATGCTTTCTCCTTTAAACTTGCTTGAGTTGAAGTTGGCAATGCATTTAATATTTTTAAGAATAATGTGCTTTCATGCCTTTTTCGCAGTTTCAGCTTTTTTTTTGTTAAACTTCTGACGGCTGCGGAAATGTCTAGTCTGACTTTCTAAACTAGGCATGCAGCATATCCCCAGAGAGGCTAGGAGTCTTCCTAGGTAAAATATTTGTCCTTTGAGATACTTAATTTAGTAACTAGGCTTCTTTATAGTTGCACATCTGAAAAGGTGTCTTTTCTAATTTCCAATGCTGATAAAATAGTATGTTGTTGTGGGCCACTTAGTGACAGAGTTAGCTATGAGGCTGAGGCACATGAGCTGGGTTATTACATTGGGAAGGCAAGTAGAATGTGCAGTTGGTTCGTTGGAGTTAGACTTCATACATCTTGTTCTTTGGCCCTTATGCCGCCATGTTGCCTGTGCTTGGAGGTGCTCCCAAGGGCAAGTTTCCTGCACTGATGCTTCTCACATGGCCATACTACCTGTTCAAGAGACTCCTTCGTATGGGCACCTGGTGAGAGGGTTCTCCTGTAGTTGTGATGTCTGCATTGCTTGAGGTCTCCCAACCCAGTATTGTACTGTCCTAGGTGCTACAACTCCTTAAAATAACTCGCATGATTAAGCATTGGCGAGGAATGATGGTATCAGACTGAAGAAAAAGTAGCAATTCTTATGTACTATCATTGGTAAAGGCTGTTGCTTAGTTTACAAATGTTGCTGTTCTTTCGAGGCTGGTCAACATAGATTAACTAATTTATCACGTTCTGGAAATGCCAGTAAAATTACATTTGTGTACTGTGTAAAAGTTGGACATTCACAATCTGTCAGTGTTAGTAGGTATACATTTTATTTAACATATTTATACATTACACTTGCATACCAGTGGTATTGATGCCGTTTTTAAAAGAGAATTGCATTCCAACATTGAGCATACACGTTAAATGAAAAGATGATTTCTGAAAGTAGAGAATTCGACAGATCTTTCTTTGAGACTGAAATGGGAAAAGGCAAGATTTTAGATAGTCATTAACTTTGGTAGAAAGACTGTTGCCTAAAATACTTTGTTCAGGGTGCTTCACTTTTTCAACCTATTTGGACACTATTCTAGTCTCTTGTGACATATTTTAAGTTTGGATTGTTTCTTGTCGGTCAATTTAGCTTTTTAAGCGAAGTCAAACTGTCAGCAGTTCAGCTTGCCTATTACCACTTTATATGTGCAGGCTAAAAAAGTATTTAATGTGTGCGCTTGGTTAACATAGCTATCAGGCTGATTGACTTTATAAAAATAAAGTGTCTTAAATCACTTTCTCTAGTAAAATGCTGAATGGTTGAAGGAAGCCGCTAACAGCAGATATGAGTGATACTGTCTTTTTTTTTTGTGCGCCCCTTTTGTCCTTTTTGCTGTCCGATGCAGGTAATGATCATGCCTACCATGATAACCTTTTTTCATAGCCAAGCATTCCATACATTTTCTGATGGACCCAAAATTTGACATATGCCTCTGGAACGAGCAATGAATGACACATCCCTTGCTAAAAACGCTCCAATTTATCATAGTGTTCTGAAAGTGGAAGAGAGCAGCTCATTCTGCAAACACGTATATTGCTTCATTCTATGGGAAGCTGAAAAAAAAAACCTCCTTTAAAGCCCGATTTTATGGTTGGAACCCTGCCGAGCTAAGGCTCTAGTGACAGACAATTTTGCCTTGATGCCCATTTTCTTACTCCTTTTTTGAGGTGATTCCAACCATGTATTTGTCAATACATAAACCATTATTTCTGTGTTTTTAGACACCGGGACAATGACCAAATAAACTGACACCGGATAGATTGACGATGTATATTCAGGAGAACTTCAACAAGTTTTCCAGATCTCTTGTAGTGCTCATAGTTCAGACCTTCATTGGTTATGTACCATTCCAAAGCCACATATAAGTGCCATCCCTATGCGTTGACAGCCGTTTCTTTATTTTGCACCTTAAGTTGCAGAACCAGAGCACTGCTTCTACCTTTGTTCATATAACAATTTCAAAAACTGTTGTACATTGCCCTTTAAACAGTGACAAGACTACAGGAAGCAGATGTCTGCTCTGGACCAGCACAAAGTTTCATTTTGGTGTATGCACACCATTCACTACTCTAAAGTTATGCAACCTGCATTCCTTAATGCACCCAAAGGCAATCTGGTTTGGGAGGTGATGCTCTACTTCGCTAACACAAAAGTAAAGACCACATTTGTAAAGCGCACAATCACCGTAAGGGTCTCTAGGTGCTGGGGGCCGTCGGGAAGATTAAGCGAGCTATTGCCCAGAGTCACATGGTGCTGGGCTAACCTGCCGCCGGAGCCGGGGATCGAACCGTGGTCCCCAGATTCCAGCGTCAGTCGCCCTGGCCGCGGCGCCACACCAGAGGTTGCAGTCCAAGCATAGGTCACACTCCCGCTCTTGATGTCTTGGGCTAAGTTGAAGTCCTGAGGCGAAGATGTCTTGACACCAATCTCCCCTTTAAAGCTCGAAAGAGGAGCCACAAGGGCATCAAGAGGTACATTGATGCTGACTGTTTGTGGTATAAAGCGGCCTCTGCTGTAGACCTATGTAAAGACAGCCAAACCATACAAGCTCTTTGGATTTACTGACACCAGTGAAATAATTCCACCATCTGTTAGGACAATTCTGAGGCTATTCCAGGGGGCTAGCCTATAGGTAACGGCACCCACCCAACCAGTAGTCCAGCAGACATTTGGGTTCTTGTAGGGCCGGCGACGTGCCACTGGCCGACTCTGCACAGGAAATCAGAGATCAGTCTTCTATGTCTCCTTCCTTTCTACACCGGTTACCAAGCTGTTTACTTCCCTACAGCAGGTCATACCTGGCTAGTCAGACAACAGGTTTCAACGTTTATACCCCAATTTAAGATCCGTTATGTCTGACAAATAGGTCTTACACGTAGTTCAGAGAGGCTGCACCCTAGCCTTCCTTTCCTCTCCCCATCAACCTCCCACATCAGAAAGCATTTTGGGGGAGCCAGATGCAGGAGCTGCACCTTTTATTCTGATGGTTACTTTTAACTGAATATTCCTCTCATTTAGAATACTCCCCAGAGTGAATCTAGAAGTTTCCCATCCGTGCTCCCACATGCTGCTAGGTGGTAACGCACGCGATGCATTGGCCTTATTCCACCCTGAAAGTAATGGAGTGCAGCCACAAATAGGTGCGGCACCTGTACGCTGATAATTATTCCTTCCCTTCTCGCTCTTGGGAGAAGGATCCGGCGCTTAGTTCCTTTGAAAAAAAAAATGGTATATGAATCCTTTTTAAAGTCTCTTTTTTCCAGGGTGCAAGGGAATGATGTCTGCACCGAAGAATACAGGGTTCAAGCTGTGCCACGACTGTCGGGAACAGATGTCAGTGAGTGACCCAGACTAGGTCTGCATCTGGTGCTTGGGCTAAAGTCAGAAGTGTGCATAATGTGCCCTTGTGCACCCGAAGGTGATCCAGGACAGTGAAGGGGAGCTGTATCTTGGCAAACACCTAAAGAATTTATAGATCTCCTGCAACTCACTCCAAATCTCCCCCACAACAGATATTCTTCAGTGTCGAAGCCTTCCAGTAAGTTGAAGTCCGAATCGAAAAGGCAAATCAAAGCGGGACTGCAACTCTGACAAAAGGACACAGAAGGGCATCACTGTGCCAGTCCAGCTGATCTAAAGCCTTTTGCTGGCTTCAGGCATCCTGCTTATCCACTTTGCCTGGTGGCATATGCAGGCTCTGCAGTGGAATCTGAAGTCCTAGTGGGATCGGCAACAAGGAACCCTGTTGGCTGTCATCCAGGTTTCAGAAACAACTGCACAAGATCTGCAGTGGTGGCCTCTCCCTTCCCCACCCAGATCTGACTGTGATGAATTGATGCTTTCCTGCTTTGTTGGAAAGGTCACCTGGGAGAAGTGGTGATCAGAGTTCACCAGTCTCTGTAAAAACACAACTCATCAGAAATCTATTGGTGCTGTGGACCATCTGCCTGATGTTGAATTCCTTCCTCCTTCTATCAAGGAAAGGTCGGTGCAGGTTCTCAGACAACATTGCCTCCATGTGTTACTGCAACAAGCGAAGCAGATTAGGGTCCTGTGCCAAGAGGCATTTCTGCTCTGGAGTTGGCTGCAGGGTCCGGGCATTTTCCTGATTGGCGACGCATGGCAGTTAATGAATGGTAGTTGCACCCTGCGGTAGAGCAAAACTTTTTCCCCTTGTGTGGCAAGCTCTGGCTGGATTGTTTTGCTACAGTTAAGAATGCAGTGTCAAAACGTCTGCGCTTTGGAGTTCACACATTCAGGCTAGAGTAGAAACACATCACTCCTGTATACCTTTCTACTTCTGCCTAAAGTGCCGAAATGACGATGTAGAAGTCATCCTAGTAATAAAAGGTTTTAGGGTTGGGATGCTTGAATTAATCTCAGCCACTAGTTATTACTTTGGCCGCATCCCAGTCCGTTGATATTTAAAAAAAGGTTTTTTGCCCACTGTGCCACCTTACATCCATCCATATGAAAATCAGCCTTGATCCTGCTCCAGTAGGAACAGCCCAGCCAGTCTGACCTGCCAAGTCAGGTCCTCTCTGAAGCAGAATACATGCAACCCAAGACTTGTTCTTCCCCTAGTGGGGCCTTCAGTCAGGTGCAGTGTGGATTCAGTGGCAAAGTGAACATAAGGCCTGTGTCTGGGCATACCATCGCACTGAAGTAAACAGAAAAGTGATGGATACAATCCTAATTTTGTCATGACTTCTCATGCATAGCCTCTTCAAACCAACGCAAAGCTCTTTGTTGTATTTACTGACTCAAACTCTTCTCATGAGGCTCCTTCAGCTTGCTGCTTTAATGAGCTCCAGGCTCTCTCGGTGCAGCTGCCCTGCACAACCCTTTTTCCAGACAAACTGGTGTTTAGCATGAGGGCAACCTTTTTACTAAAGTTATGATGCCCTTTAATGCTGGGCAGTCCATCACCCTCCATATGTTCTTTGCCCCACCTCACCCCTCGAAAGAGGAGATACTCCATCGACAGGACCCCAAAAGAGCCTTGAGTTTCTATATTGATGGCACCAAAGTCGACCAAGTGGATGATCATCATCTTGTGGGTTTCTCTGGAGCGAAGAAAGGTAAGGCGGTGCAGAAAAGGACTTTGTCAATGTGGATTAAAATCTGCTACGTATTTGCCAAGAAGCATCCTCTGGAACGAGAGTGGTCACATGGTCAAAGGCTGCTACCTCGGTGTAGGCAAGCGAAGTCAGTTGACATCTTCCAGGCCGCAATATGGGTGCCAGTGCCTATGCTTACAAAGCATTACTGCTATCTGTCCTGAAGGTGAGGAATCTGCAATGAGAAGCATCCATCCAATAACAAGATACTTACCCTCAAAACTGGTCTATCTAACAGAAAATTCCTCACTGCCCTACCACTTTTCAGTACTGCGGTCTCATGTTATCATCTAGTAAGGTCCCAAAATAGAGATCTGCGCACTTTACCTCCTGTATGTGCTGCGAGTCAGAGGGCATGAAGTCATTCAAGAAACTGACGTTGACATGCAAGGATGACACCTATGTGAGACTCCGCTCTAACTTTTGAGGCGGAACAAGACAGTCACACTATGCCACTTGAGCATTGCTGTGAAAACGTCCTGATCAAGTTTGGCACCTGGGGATTATTTTAAAGCTGAGGAATCTGAGGCTACAGAGTTTCCCCAAAAATAATGTTATTGAAGGTTAGTTCTTCGAGACCTTGCCCCTTCTGCTTCAAGCCCAGAGTATTTGGGTTCCGATTCCACAGTTTCAGCCTCTTTTCTAGATCTCCTTGAGAGACGCTCTGAAGCCTCTTAGCCTCCTGGATCTTCCTGGTCGACTATACCAGGGAGCACTTGTGGTTTCTGCAATGGAATCGGAATCCTGATTTCGGAAGAGATGGTTCACAATTTGCAAAGGTGGCTGCTTGAACACAGTTAGTTCAGCGACTGGCCACTTTCCCTTTCCCACCCAGAGCTGGGCGTGGTGATTGACACTAATGGTCTAGGGAGGAGGTCATCAGGGAGGTGGAAATAGTCAGACTTTTGTCTCTGAAGGAAATCTAGCTCAATATCAGTCTGTTGGGGTTGTGGACCATTAAACTGATACTGAAAGCTTGCCTGCTGTCAATCAAGGGGAGGCTAGAGCAGGTTCTCACGCCCAACACCTCCACCATTTAGTATTGCACTAAACAAACAGAGCAGTCCTAATTTTTGTCCACTGAGTCAGTCTCTCTGGAGTTGTAGTGTCTTGGTATTTTCCTGATGGCGAACCACCTGGTGGGATCTAAAGCGGATGAGCGAAGTAGGTGGCATCTGCCAGATAATGAATGGTGACTACATTCAGAGGTGACTTAGGGCATTTCTGACAGTGGGGAGATTTATTTATTTCTCATTTATAAAGCGCTCTATCACCTGACAGGCATCCTGGCGCTGACATTAGAAAGTGCACGTTAAGAGTGATGCTACACAGGAAACAGGATGCTTTGGGGAAGAGCCACATTTTTTGTCTCATCCTGAAAGGGCGAAGATGCCTCAGTTGTCTCAGTTCTAGTGGGAGTTTATTCCATAATCTGGCGGCCGAGACACTGAAGGCTCTGCCACCTGATTTCATTTTGTTGAATCTTGGAATTTTAACCAGTCTGGCTGAGGAGGAGCGAAGGCTTCTCTCAGGTACATACCAGGCATACTTCCTCTGCATAGATACTGGTCCAGACCCGTGCAGGGCCTTAAACACTATGCAGAGGGATTTGATCTGAATTCTTTGCATTATCGGGAGCCAGTGCTGCTCCGCCAAGGCTGATGAGGAGGAACCTCTGAGCCTCCCCAAGGCTAACTTGGCTGCTGTTAACTGGATCCTCTGGAGTGGATCTATTAGATATCTCGGGGACTCCCAACAGGAGCGCATTACAATAATCCAATCTGCTTAATATAGTGCTTTGTACTACCAACCCTCGCGCGTGAGTAGGCAGCAGAGGAAAAATCTTCCGCAGAATGCTAATGATGGCGAAGCGGCTTCCCACAGGTTTGTTAACCTGTAACTCCAGCGTCAGTTTATCATTAAACATAATGCCCAGGTTTCGTACCTTCTCAACAGGCCTCAGTACAGTAGATGTAGCCAGGGGCCAAAAATGTATGGGCAACGCAGATGGAACCACCCCCACTGAGCAATAGAGAACCTTGGTTTTACCAGCGTTGAATTGGAATGAATTATCCCTCAACCACTGAGCTGTAGCACGCAGGCAGTCATGAAACACTTCCAGAGATGTTGACTGTTCTCCCTCTAAGGAGAGAATCTGTTGCGTGTCATCCGCATAATTTACAATGTTAATGTTATACACCCTTATGACCGCAATCAGGTGTTTCATGTAGATATTAAATAAGATCGGACTGATTGTAGAGCCCTGATGCACGCCATGCGTGATGTTAGTAAAGTCAGACTGGTAAGGAGGGAGGGCCACCACTTGCCTCCTCTCTGAAAGGAAGGATTGAAACCAGCTCAAGGCCAAGCCTGCCACTCCTACCTCCCTAAGCCTCCTCAGCAGGATAGCATGGTTGACCGTGTCGAACGCAGCAGACAGGTTAATCAGAATAAGAACTGCTGCTTGACCTCTGTCTGCACGTATCCGAAGCTCATCCATCACGGTCACCAAAGCAGTCTCAGTGCCATGAGCAGGCCGTGACTAGATATTCTCACCACCTTCAAGAGTGAACTGTGTCAAAGGCTTTGTGTTCATGTTTCTGCTCACTAGGAGTATATTGCCTCTGGAATGGAGCACAAGACCACTGTATGCCTTGCTGGTGCTGCCTCTCATTCCCCAATGTCTGAACCTAAGGAACGACCAAAACCAAGTCGTCCTATTGGCTCTATTGGTTGAGGAGACTGTGGTATCTGCAACATCTGGGCATGGACATCTGCCCTCTGATCAGACTACCACTGCAGTTTCCTCCACCCTAACTTGTCCAGTCTATACTTCCATGCATGGATTTTGACCGATGGCAGTTGAAAGCGCTTGGTCTGCTGCCTGCAGTGATGGGTGCCAACATCCCCGCCAGACGCCCTTCTAAAAGATTCCATTTATGCTGGCCTCTGAGATAGGTTTGTGGCCTGGTGTGGTATCTGCAAGATTGGCCTTTTACAAGCTCAGCTAACTGATGTTCCTTTGTTTTGTCTTTGACCCAGCAAGGGCTTGCAGTTGGCACTATGTAAGATTTGTCAGACCTTTTTAAATTTGCGGGCCAAACATAGTGGTTTAAATAACCTATTGTGATGTTTATGAAAGTTTGACACATTTCCTCCTAAAACTTTTGTAATGCCACAGTGGAACTTAAATTTGGTCTTGACATTTCTCATATGCACGCTCTTGGAGCTGATGCATAGCTGTTCGCTTTCGTCTCAAGACTTTCAAGCCTATCTTTGTCATTGCTATTGCTTCAGCTCATCGCATTAGTGTGCTGCAGCCACTGTGTGTGCAACTGTCCAAAACCTACTTTTTTCCAGACAAATAGGTTTTGGGAACTCTGGCAGCCTCCTTACCTAAAGTTAGGACACCTTTCCAGATCAGATAGTCTGCCACCATGTCTGAATTCTTTGCGCCACAATCTCCTTAAACAAGGAGCAGAGGCTCTTTCGGTTGGACCCGAAAAATTACTTTTTACATTGATTTTTACAATGAAAGTCCACGTGGTGTTGCTTGGTACAATATGCTTTTTGTGGGTTTCTCCAGATTGAAAGAAAGGTAAGTCTGTAGATAAAAGGTGCATGTCAAGGTGCATTGTCCTTTGCATCTAGATCTTGTATGCAGCCTTCAGAAGGTCTGAGAGTCCATTATACCAGGGCTGTTAACACTGTGTCTCCATGCTGTTTTTTATCATCGGGCAATCTATGACTTGGATGTTCTTGTGCACGCTCACAAAGCACTACTTTCTAGACAGATGAGTCTGGTAGAAAGGGCAATTCACCTGTTTAGTCCTGCAGTGTTAGAGTCCACTCCACAGACTCCACTTCAAACACACCTTTGGAATCTTTTCTAATGGTGAGAAATCTGCGCTTATAAGTATCAATCAGAAGAACAAGCTACTTAACTTTAGTAATGCTCTTTCCGGTTCATATTCTGCCTATCTGCATATTCCTCACTCCCCTCACACCTCCCTTTCTATACAGTGGTTTCTTTAACATCTGCAAGTTCCCAAATTAGGAATCAGTACCCTGGTTTCAACAACTGTTATTGTTCTGCAACTGAGGGTGCAGAAAGGGAAAACAAGCATCTGACGTCGGGATGGAGTGGTGGTGCTTATGCACCAGAGCTTTTGCTTGAAAAATATTCTAGATGCTGTCTGACGAGTATTCAAAGAAGAGGAGTCTGCAGTTCAAAGTATTAACCAGAAAAAAGAATTACGAAGGAAAGTAGCTTTTTTAGATTTCAACGTTTGAATTTTTCTTTGGGGAGGAAATGTGTACGATTGCCTCTTGTTTATCCAATGATTAATATACTTTATAATTTAGACATTTATTTTTTATAAGAGTTCGTACTAGAGAAGAATGAACAAAAGCTAAAGTTACTGTTGAAGGGGTTGAATCTAACTTGCTAAGCTGATGTTTCAGGATTAATTGCTTAAAATTCGGTCACTAATATTTTAGCTTGGTCCTCTATTGTCTGGATTTCATACTCTGCCTCAAATACTCAATCTGAAAGATACACATAGTGATAGATTCCTTACCTTAGAATTACCCTAGGCGTCAGACTGGATCTGGAAAGCTTTCGTCAGCAGTACCCCTGCGCGACGGAAGGTGGTGTTGTGAAGCTCCGTGTCCGTCGCTGGCATCGCGCAGCTACTTGGACGCCGCCCTCGCACGCTGACGTCAGTTCTTTCTTTTTCCACGCCATCAAGCGCAGGTCCGGAGAGATTAGTACCCCCAAGTCATTTTTGACTGTTTTTAAGGCTTTTTGTCTCGGTTTTTCCGAGTTGATCATAGAGATGCCTGGTTTCAAGTCTTGCATGGACTGTCGTGTCTGTCATCTGCCTGGGGCGCGACCACAACCCCAAGTTGTGCTCAGACTGCCAGGCCATGGCGCCGAAGACTTTGCGGGGGATTCAGAAAAGGGGGTGATGATGAACAGTGTCTGAATTAAGCAGACCACTCTTACCCAGTCCAAAGATCAGGGCTTGATCCATCACTGTTTTTTAGCTCACTGCACCATCCCAGCTCAGAACCTGGCTATAGGCAAATTAGTCTGATCCTGTCCCAGTGCATGATGGGAACAGGGCAAACCAAACTACCAAGCCAATTCTTATACTGGGAAGGAAACAAGCTTCCGGGGACCGGTTTCTGGCATTTCAGCCGTCGTCGGCCCGGCTTGCTTGAATC
The DNA here is from genome assembly GCF_964261635.1 of Lissotriton helveticus. NCBI lineage: Eukaryota > Metazoa > Chordata > Amphibia > Caudata > Salamandridae > Lissotriton > Lissotriton helveticus. The sequence continues at coordinate 790,482,280 of NC_136073.1, forward strand.
CTGATGGTGCAATGAGCAAGGGACTCACATCTGAGTATACCCTTCCACGCTTATGGTGGACAAAATGATTCAAGAGTTCGTACTAGAGAGGAATGAACAAAAACTAAAGTTACTGTTGAAGGGGTTGAATCTAACTTGCAAAGCTGATGTTTCAGGATTAATTGCTTAAAATTCGGTCACTAATATTTTAGCTTGGTCCTCTATTGTCTGGATTTCATACTCTGCCTCAAATACTCAATCTGAAAGATACACATAGTGATAGATTTCTTACCTTAGAATTACCCCTAGGCGTCAGACGTCAGACTGGATCTGGAAAGCTTTCGTCAGCAGTACCCCTGCGCGACGGAAGGTGGTGTTGTGAAGCTCCGTGTCCGTCGCTGGCATCGCGCAGCTACTTAGACGCCGCCCTCGCACGCTGACGTCAGTTCTTTCTTTTTCCACGCCATCAAGCGCAGGTCCGGAGAGAGTAGTACCCCCAAGTCATTTTTTGACTGTTTTTAAGGCTTTTTGTCTCGGTTTTTCCGAGTTGATCATAGAGATGCCCGGTTTCAAGTCTTGCATGGACTGTCGTGTCTCATCTGCCTGGGGCGCGACCACAACCCCAAGTTGTGCTCAGACTGCCAGGCCATGGCGCCGAAGACTTTGCGGGAGTGGTCCCGAAAGTTGCTGGGTCCGGGTCCCGTGAGTGGTCGAGGGACAGGTCACTGAGCCATTACAATTGTTCTTCTGGATCGAAGTCTTCACACTCTGGGTCAGGTAAGGCAAAGCACAAGAAGTCAAAGAACCGTCATCGCTCAACGAATTCCCCTCGTCTGTTGCGGCTGAGGGTGCAGGTGATGCCTCCCCGCAGCTCCGGCAGAGCCTACGGTGTCACTGTCAGCCTGTCCACCCTTCCTGGGTCTGTCGGTGACTCCAGCCCAGCTGCAAGACTTTGTCAGCCAGGGTGCGCCTTTAGCACCGCCGGCCCGACTGCGGGTCCTCGTTTTTCACTGTCAGAGGCTCCAGTCTCGCTGTCTGCAGTGGCGCCACAGGGCCCCCAAGGATCCAGGCCTGGATCCCGGTTGACCTAGTTACATCTCCACTGATGTCGACCCGGCCGGCACCACCTCCGACGTGGCACCGGACGCTGCCGCCCCCGGTTTCAGCCCGACATGTACCCGGAACGGCGTCGCTCGACACCGATGGGGCCTTTCTTCCCCTGTCCAGCCTCCATATTTTCGGCCTGTACATCAGCCTGAGGAGGAAGGGGGGGGGCATGGGACCGGTCTGAGGACCCTCCCACAGCTCAGTGCGAGTATAACCCGGACTGGGCAGAGGAACTGGGGCATGCCAGCGGTCTTGACACCTCTCCTAACCTTGGCATGCTCAATCCACCTACCGTGGCTACGGAGGAGGGTGCAAGTTGTGCAGTGGTGGTGCATAGGGCTTCGGAGGCCCTCAACCTCTACTCCCTTCTGTGGCCGTCAGGACTAACCTCCTGACAGAAGTGCTTCAGCCGGCGGTTACCTTTGCGGAGCCACTACTGCCTTTCAATGAGGTACATTCTGACGTTCCTTTGGGCTCCTGGTCCAGGCACAATACAGGGGCTCTTGTGGATAGGAACGTGGCCTGACTCTATTGCCCGGCCGACCCCATTTTCCTCTCCCAACATCCCACCCCTGAGCTCGGTCGTCCAAGCCTCAACGTCTCAGAGCGCATTCCCTGCCGCACCCTCGGACAGGGAATCCAAAAGACTGGAACAATTTGGGAAGATTTTTTCTTCTGCCAGTTCAGGGCTGTGATCTGTGAACACTGCATGCCTCTTGGACCGTTACTCCCACTCTGTGTGGGATACGGTGACGCAAGTGCTGCCTCAGTGTACAGAGGAGGCGCCGGACAGTGCTCTCGAAGGCTATTGCTAAGGGAAGAGATGCAGTCAAGTTCACAATGTGATGTGGCCTTGACACTTCCGACTAGCTGGGCAGAGCGATTTTCAGACAGTGGCGCTCTGCCGCCACGCCTTGCTGAGGACTACTGGCTTTTTGGGGGGATGTCCAGAACACCCTGACTGACATGCCCTTTTTTGGCATTTGCCTTTTTTGGAAACGAGGCAGATAGGGCGTTGGAGCGTTTTAAGGACTCACGGACTGCAGCCAGGTCTTTGGACCTGTTGGCAACTTGCCCTCCTCTGCCTTCTGCTTTTCACTCCTTTTGTGGCACCAGAAGGGGCGCCCCAGCACGTTGACTTCAGGGCCACAGGCTGCAGCAGCAGCACCTGATTCCCTCTCAGAAGCTCCTCATCGGAGCGGTTCTTGGCATGACGTAGTTTTGGGCCAATCCTCCCGAACTGCGAGTCCAGGATATTCAGGCTATGATTCCGATCTTTCGGCCTCTATCCTTGGTTTCGGTCAGGATGACCCTGAGGCTGCTGGTCACTCATGCCAGATGGCATATGCGGGCTCTGCAGTGGGACCTGAAGTTCCAGTGGGCGCAGCATCAGGGGAACCAGTCAGATTACGTCCAGATCTCGGAGGGCACTACACAGCAGCTGCAGTGGTGGCTCATGAACAGACATTGGGTCAAGGGTAGATCCCGCTCCCTTCCCCAACCGGAGCACACAGTGGTGACGGACGTGTCCCTCCTGGGATGGAGGGCCATATGGGAGAGGCGGAGATCAAAGGCCTCTGGTCTCTAGCGGAGTCAAAGCTCTATAATCAGCCTTTTGGTGCTTCGGGCAATCGGACTTGCACTGAAGGCATTCCCTCTGTCAAAGAGAAATGGTGCAGGTGTTCAGACAACACCTCCGTTGTTTGGTACTGCAAAACAGGGCGGGGTGGGGTCGTGGACCCTATGTCGGGAGGCTCTGCGCCTCTGAACATGGCTGGAACTGCAGGGCATTTCCCTGGTGGTTCAACACCTGGCAGGTTCACTGAATGCCAGGGCGGACACTCAGCCGCAGGTGCATGATGGATCACAAATAACGTCTTCACTCTGACGTGGCGCAATGTCTCTTTCAACAGTGGGAAGAGCCTTGGTTAGATCTATTCGCCAATGAAGAGAACATGCAATGTCAGCAGTTCTGCACGTTGGAATTTCCAAGGCGGGACTTGCTAGGCGACGCTTTTCGACGCAAGTGAAGTTGCGGTCTCTTGTACGGCTTTCCGCCTATACCACTTCTACCCATAGTGCTGAAGATCAGGCGCGATCGGGCCCAAGCCATTCTTGTACCTCTGGACAGGGCTCGAAGAGTATGGTATCCCAAACTACTCTGTATCAATCCCCGATCTGACTGCCTCTTCGGGAGGATCTTCTGTCGCAGCAGCAGGGGACGGTCCTTAACCCGAACCTGTCCAGCCTCCACCTCTTTGCATGGAGAATGAGCGGTGGCAGTTGATTCCTTTTGACTTGCCTACTGAAGTCTATGATGTCATTCTGGCAGCCAGGCGTCCCTCCACTAAGTTGGTATACGCCTGCCGGTGGAACAAATTTGTGGCATGGTGCACAGCAAAGGCTGTGGGTCCCCTTTCTGCCCCTCTTTCAGAAGTGCTTATGTTTCTTCTTTCCTTGTCCCAGCAGGGCTCTGCTGTGGGCACTATCAAGGGCTACCTTTCTGCTATTTCGGCCTTTCTCAGGCTCCCTGATCAGCCCTCTCTTTTCATGTCCCCTGTTGTAAATAGATTTCTCAAAGGCATTATTCATCTTTTCCCTCCTATTCCTTTCGTAATGCCTCAGTGGGACTTGAATCTGGTTCTTACATATCTAATGTGTGCTTCCTTTGAAGCCTCTGCACAACTGTCCTCTTAGTCAGCTGACATTGAAGACAGCTTTCCTGGTTTCCATCACCTCTCCCAGGAGAGTGAGTGAGCTCCAGGCTCTTTCTTGTTAGCCTCTTTTTCTATCTGTCCATCTGGACACGGTTGTGCTCAGGACACATCCATCCTTTCTGCCAAAGGTTGTCACTGCCTTTCACATCGGGCAGACCATCACTTTGCTCACCTTCTTTCCGCCTCCTTATAGAAAGGAAGAGATGCTCCACCATCTGGACCCAAAACGTGTGCTCTCGTTTTACTTGAAACGCACACAACAGTTCGGGATGGATGATCAGCTCTTTTTTGGCCACGTTCCTGCCAAAAAAGGTCGGGCCGTACACATCCCCCGATGGGTCTTGTGTATTAAAGCCTGTTATTCTCTGTCTAAAAAGGAAGCTCCGTTGGGGCTGCGCGCCCATTCCACCAGGGCGACTGCAGCCACTACAGCATTGGAACATGGTGTCCCCCTTCAAGACATCTGTCGGACAGCTACGTGGGCCTCGCTGCACACTTTTACTGGGCACTACTGCCTGGACAGCCAAGTCCAGAGAGACTGCTTCTTTGGCCGTTTTGTTCTCTGAGACTTCCTGGTGTGATCTTGGTTTGCAGACCCACCACCGGGGTTGGTATCGTTGGGATATCTATTCTACGGTAAGGTATCTTATCACTGTGTTTCTTTCAGATGAACAAGTTACCTTCGTAATGATATATCTGTAAGAAACATTTGTATGGATAGATTAACTAACGCCCCACCCATCCTCCCCGTTCTGCAAACTTATTTCTAGGGTTAAGGTCATCCCTTTCAGGGCCCTAGTTTCAAGGCACCAGTGGTCAGTATCTTGCATGGCTCTGCGTTTTTTGGCACGGAAAAACGTGTACAGAACTGACAGCGAGCGAAGGCGGCATCAAAGTAGCTGCCGCAATGTCATCTCGGCGACCACGATGCCAACGACGGACGCGGAGCCGCACAACACCACCTTCCGACACGCAGGGGTACCGCTGACAAACTTTCCGGAACCAGTCTGGTGCCTTGGGGTAATTCTAAGGTAAGTAATATATCACTACTAATGTTTCTTACAGATATATAGTTACCGAAGGTAAGTATCTTGTTCGATAATTCACTATCAACCAGGCTAAATTGTGAAACAATTTGAACATTTAATCTTTTAACACCAAGCTTTTCTTACCTGAGAAATAGTGATACTTAAATTATTTTGTTAGCACCTCCAACAAAGCCATCCATTCACACCTCCCTAAACATGTTTTTTGTGTGAAACCTATTAGGAAAACCATCTGACCTTAGTGTTTTTTTTTTAGCATTTCTAGCAAGTTTGTCTGAAAACTACTTATCTGATTGGATTCATTTAATACTTATTCAGAGGATTCTTGCATTGGAGTTTTATTTTGTGAAAGATGTCTCCCTCTTCATATGTTTGGATTCTAAATGATATGACAGTGCCATCTTCTGATTTTTTTTTCAGATTTATCCCACAAGTGTGCTGTTATTTTGCATTGCTTACTGTACACAGTTGACTAGTGTACAGTGGTATGAAATTTCAATGTGTAGATTGATTCTGAGGTATGACTTTTGTGAACGTATTGAACTAGTTTGGGAAAGAATTCCTTTTCAAGTTATGATTTAGTTCCTTCCTGCCTCTCTAGCAATAGTTGGGTGACTTTTAATAAGAACCTATGTTAGATTGGGTGGCTGGCGCAGTATTTCATTTTTCCACCCCAGTTTTGCTTGAACGTAACAACTGATTGAGCTAAGTTGTGAAAACTCTAGGTACTGTCTTACAACCAGGTTTTTTTCTGTTACTTTGATTTAGGCATTTCTGAATTCTCTCTTTAGGTATTTGTGGTACACAATCAAATAGACGATGTAGCAATGGTGACCATTATCTTGACTCCATGGCTGGGAAAATGAGAGATTGGGATTTTCCTAAGATGTGGCTCCAGGTAAATAAGTAAAGGTTGGAGGTTACACTTCAAGTATAAAAAATAAAATATAAATGAAATGCTTGAAGTATCCCCGGACACTGGTAATAACGTAGTCTGCCTTGCACTCCAGCCTTTGTTTCTTTTTGTCCACTATGCCCTTTTAGACCAGCCACATACAAATCAGACTTGGTTCAGCTCCATTGTGGACAATCCAACCTCGAACTGCAAGGCCAGGTGTGACTTGTGTGGTAGGCTGTATAGGTAAGAGCCTCAGATCTAGGATTCATCTGTTTGTTTTCTTGATATTTTTGTTTTATTTGTATGCGGCATAGAATACAGGTTATGGCTCTATATCCCTACAGATCACAGTAGTTGGCTAGTTTGTCTATGAACATCTAGAAGTTTGTGATAACAGCTGTCGACTGAACCAAGTCTAAAAAATGTTTAATCTTGTACAGATACTTGAGGAGAATGAATTATTGCTTTTACTAACATATTTCTGTGCTTCATTCTATTGCAATCTTATTTGATATGTATACCATTAATAGAAGTGAAACCTGTAGGTGTCCATGCTCATACTAACCCAATGCAGGAGCAATAGAAATGCCCCAATGTTTGTTCTGTGTCCAGTCTGAAAAGAAGCTGCACCACAGTGATGAGGCAAAAAAACGTCTGAGATAGCTTTTCCTGCCTTGTGATGGTAGGTTCCTCTTGTAGCAGGACAAATACTTTTTTGCATATGGCTGGTCTCTCTCTGTAGTGTGTGCAGAATCAACAATGGCCTATATGTGGACTAGTGTATTTACCCATGGCTAATTGCAGGTATTTGCCAATCAGTTTTGTTTTTCTAATTTTAACTGTGGCAACCTTTAGCTCTGGTGTTGGCATTATTAAACTAATTGTGTTGCCAGTAAAGAAATTCCACTGATGAAGGCAAAACAAATAGGAGGCACCAGCACAACAAATAGGAGGCACCAGCAAAGCAAATTAGCTGCACTTCATCTTCAAGTCCCCAATATCTTAGCATTTCATTACAATAAACTAAATGTATTCTTGAAAATACCTGTTATTGTACTAGATGCATCGCTTTTTATTAATTGTTTTCAGAAATGCTTCAAGTAGGGATTGTGAGAATCTTTCAGAATCATTCCTGATAAACAGGGCAGCTCAGCGTTTCTTTAGTTGGATTTTATTTTGACATTTTTAAAGTAGCAAACTCCTAGATTCTTCTTAAAATGCAGTATTCCACAATATATTCTGTAAATTCTCTCTGGTTAGACCTGTTTATTGTTTTAATTAATTTATGTTAAGAATTATTCTTTTGATACATGATGGTGTGAATGAGTAGACCGTATCCAAGAGGGAATTTACTTGCCAGTAACGTTGGTTCTCTTTGGTACTCCCATCTTCACTGATTACCAACTCTCCAACCTCCTTACTGTATCATTGGAACTGCATGATAGTCATCTCTGATGGGGAACTGAAGGAGGTAGTAAGTAACACCAAACATTTTGGAAATTGACATTTGTTCAACCTGTGCACTATGGTACAATGGCTTTCTGGTGCAAGGCTAAAGTCATGGTCTTTAAATATGACTGGGCTATTCAAGATGTTGGTAATCTGTAAGGAGATAAAGTACCCAAATAAAATCATCGTTACTGGTAAGTAACTTCTCTTTTGTCTCGTCCCCCAGGTGTGTCGGTCACTTCCAGTAACACCGGAGTGCCAGACATCTCTGGCTCAGTTTACTCCAAAACTCAGGTATGTTTTTCAACATCCCAATGTTTTTTTGTCTGGGTGTGTGTATAATTGATAATTTAACAGTGAATATACTTTGGTTGTATTTCTAATTAGGTGCTTGCAAGTGAGTTACTAGTGTAGGAGACCAGTAAATTCATAGTGCATGTCTGAACAAAACTGTTAAGGCACATAACTAAGTAGGTTGTTGAGTGGTTTGGATGTAAGCGACAGTAATTGGGCCCTAGATATCAAATGGAGAGAGATTGGTAGAGGCAGTCTATTGTAAACCCAGAATTAGCAGATGGGCAGTGCAGGTTGGGAAGGGGGGGTTTATTTAAAATAGACCAGAATATCAGCCCCGGCAAAAAATATACCATGCACCTTCAAAATAGCCGTGGTCTAGTCTACTCAATAACTTTGAGACTTTATAATGCTATCGCCCATGTTGCTTTGCAGAGTGAATGGACCAGATTTTCTTACCCAGATGAGCGAATTTAGGATGATAACTACCTAGCAGTGGAGATAACTGAGCTAGGTAGCCAATTCCCTGATCCATTTGCTTGCACATTTAAGAGTTGCACATGAGACTACATTTAAATGCTCTTAAACATCCAAGTGAAGGCTGCCAGTTTTGTGGTACTCGTGAGGTAGTCCGTGTAAAGGAGCTATCAGGGTGGTTCCAGTTTTGGGTTTATTTGGCGCTGAGGCTTTTTACATTTGGGTATCAAATAGTTTGTTTGTTCCAGGTGGCGGTTTGACAGTGTCACTATAAAGGGGCCAGTGGGGTATGTTCTTATAGGAAAGGTGCTAGTTGAAAAAGTTTGGCACACTGCAGTAGTTAATGTTCTATAGTATACTGCCCTCAAGTGCTGCCTTTTTCAAAGATTCACGTGTTTCAATTATTGTCTCTTGCATAAATGGTCTCATATATAGCTGTTAGAGACATAAGCTTAATATATTAGCCAATGTAACCTATCCATGTTATTGTCCGGGCCTTTTGACTTTTGAGAGCTGAGAATAAAACACCATGCCCTGGTGTCAATCTGCTGATTAATTGTTAGTAATTTGTATATAGTTGACATTTCGCTTCCTAAAGGACAAGAGCACAAGTGAAATAGCGTAATCCTTCAAGCATTGTATGGCACAAAATTCACTTAAATGGAATTGAATTATGCTAAACTGTCATCAAAGACAGAGCATAGTAAAACTGAAAATTATGGTCAAGTACTTTGTGCCCTTTTTCCATCTTTATGACCAGTGTGGAATCTTGCACTAATATAAGATAGTTTCCTTTCTTTCGTCATTTACATGTTTTTTCACTGCACAATTTAAAGTGCTTCTTGTGTCGCAATTTTCTTGAGTTGCAAGTGGCATCTCTGCTTAAGCTACTGTAGTAGCATCCTGCTTAGTCTCACGAAAGGTGATTAAGAGGAGCCAGGTGATCCAAAAGTATGATGGTGTGCAAATCCCTGTTAAGTTGAGAAATGCCCAGCCATTAATTATCTGGAATTGCTGCCCATATAGCTGTGCTTTTTAAATGTAAGAGGATTGTCCACACAGTACATCCTGAGAAAGGTCCTCTATTTTCGCATAAAAGTTTTCAATAAGCACCTACTGGAACTTTACGATTATTACAGTTGGCTCCTGGTACTTCCTTGAATAAGTAATACTGCAACCAAAGTCTGCGTTGGGCTCATCTGCCAAGGCACTTCAGAAATGTTCTGACCACTTGCAGTTCAGATGAGGGAAACCAGCTTTTCTCTTAAATAACTAGTCTCATTCATCACTGCAGAAGTGAGACTTATACACATGGGCATACAGGCCTTTCACTGCACGAGAAAGGCAGATGATGCCCTAAACTACAGTATCCCAATTGATAAGGGTAACTTATGAATAGGGAGTTCACAATCTCTTAAATGATGGGCACTTTTGTCCTTCATGAGGAATCTTCCAAGAGTGCTGATGCTTCATCTAGAAAAATTGTCCAGGACAATATCATCCTCAAATACAAGTGGGAGACTTCACCAGACCAATAGGATAGACTGTAAAAATCTGACCGATTTCTAGCCTCAGATTTCTTGCCATAGAAATATGCACAGGCGTTAAACTGGATCCGGGAATATTTTATGTAAGCTATACCCCTGCGTGCCAGTATGTGATGTTGCTTGGTCCCGCAAAGTTTAGTCTGCACCAAAAGTGATGTGCGCGATGGCTATAGTGTCCACCCCAGCGCACTGATGTCAGTTATTTTTTTTCTTCACCAGTCAGTGCAGATCCGGAGAGAGTTATAACCAGTCATTTTTGACTGACCCATGTCAACTTTTTGTCAGTTTTTTTCCATATCTTTTCTCCTAGACTTGCTAAGTTAGCCAGCTGCAAGCCTGGCTGCGCCTATCACCGACATATGTCAGTGACCGAACCGCATCTTCTTTGCCCCTGGTGCCTCGATCGTGACCACCACATTAAGACTTGCGCTGACTGCCATGCCATGCACTCAAAGGCCTTGAGGGAGCTGTCCCTCAAGCTCCTTGTCCCTCAACCAGTCAAGAAGAAGGTCCTGGGATCGGTCACAGAGCTCTAGATCCTTGTTGCACTTGTAGTCATCTGGCAAGTTGCACAAAAAGAAAAGCAAGAAGTTGAAGAGGTTTCCAACTTGACCTAGTCTGTCAAAGCAAACCCCAAAGGAATTAGACACAGAATACTCAAAATGCTCTTTTGTGGTAGTGTGGGCGGGTAGTTTGGCTTATCAGAGGGAAGTGCTAAGCATTTATTGCATACATAAAGGCAGTAAATGACACATGCGATAAAGAAATCGGACACCAGTATATAAAAACAGGTACTTTTATATGAATTTAGATACCAAGATCACCGGAATCATGCAAGTACTTTTCAAGTTATTAATTTTTACTGTTTTCTAACATTGACAGGCAAAAAGACTTAACCTAACCTAAAAAGGTCCTTGCAGAGCGGAGAGGATGGGTGGGCATTAAGAAATCTGTGTTCTGATAGATACATCTGCCGTGTGGATACCTCACCTTGTGAATATCCCCCTGCGTCAGCAACATTCGGAAATTCTTTTCGTAGCTTCGCGCCGACGTGGACTCGGACGTCATAGAGGCACGGCATCGCTCGCGACTCCGCTGACGTCACCGACGCCTATATTAGGCCCACGCCGGCATGATGCCATTAGTTCCCTTTTTTCCGCGTCGTCGACGCTAACGGTTTTCTGGGATCATCTGTAGCCTTTGCTGTAACTTTGTTACTTGTTATTTTTCTAGTCTCTTTGTCTTCTCTCTTTCGACATGACCTCGAAGAAGACCGGGTTTAAAGCCTGCGGAGAATGTGGCAAGATACTGTCCATTACAGATCCACATGAATGCTCTTTGTGGTGTCTGAGCTCCGACCACGACGTTGAGGACTGCCAGTCCTGCAGGAAGATGACACCAAAGGCCCTCCGGGAAAGAGAGGCAAAACTTCTTGTTGCCAAATTTAAAGAAGGAAAGGAGATGAAGAAGAAATCAAGGTCGTGGACTCGACGCTCAAAGTCAAGGTCTCGATCGAGGTCGCGATTGGATTCGTCCTCGGCCCATGCTTCAAGATCTTCAAAAAAGAAGCATAAAAAGAGAACCCATGAATCCCGACATCGATCGAGGAAGGAGTCGGGTTCCAAGCCGAAGTCGCAAGTGAAGCTGGTCGAGAAGGTGGTAGTATCTTCGGCTTCGGAAGAACAGGATGCCGAAGTTGAGGCGTCGCATGCGAATTCGCCGAGTTCGCCGAAGCAGAAAGCGGTTCCATCTCCGGACCCTTCCCATCCTTCAGGTCGGGAGGATGAAGGTGAGGAGGTTGGTGAGGGAGGGTCTCAGCTGCCCGAAGGTCATACGACTCCAGTGCACCAGCCCGAAGAGGAGGTCGAGGTCGTTTCGACTCCACGCCCTCAAGAGCAACCTGGGGGTTTGTCCAGGTCAGGATCCTACGCATTTCCTGAATGCGATGTTCGGAATTTATTCAAGGGCTATGTATCCCTCTGGGGCTCCTGCTGGTCCCATGGGTCCGATGGCATATGGTCTGGGTGTTCCTCAATCCTGTGCACCTGCGCCCTTTATGCCGGCTCCGACGCCGCATTGGCATTATCCGACTCCGGTGAGGCCTTTGACTCCGAAGCCATCGACGCCGAGATCGATGACTCCGATTCCTTCGACGCCAGTTCCATCAACTTTGATGCCGAACCCTGAGCGACGTCGTGGATCTCTTCCTCGTCCGACGTCTGGTTCGACGCCGGCTCCGTCTGAGTCGATTGCAGATCCGACGGCTTCGAATGTGAAGCAAAGATCAAGGCGTGAAGCCCAGAGGTTGATGGAGGAAGAAAGATATCGAGAGGAGAATCTGGAAGAGGGCGAACTACAGGAGTCTGAGGACCCTTTTGAGGACCTGACTGTAGCTGGTGGCCTAGAACTGTCACCTGAATGGGACCTTGTTTCGGTTTCTGATGAGCCCTCAAAGGATGTGACGCCTTATGTGGTGATAAAGAAGGCTGCAAGTTTGTTGAACATTGCTCTACCAACTGCAGAATTTAAATCTAATCTGCTCACAGAGGTCCTTCACTCTCCTTCATCAGTGACTGAACCGTTGCTACCTTTTAATGATGCCTTAAAGGATCCAATTTTAGAGATTTGGAAAAATCCTGTATCAGCTCCTGCTGTATCTAGGGCTGTAGCCAGGAGGTATAGGGCAGCTCCTGAAGACCTGGAATCTTTAACCTCTCATCCTCTGCCGGAGAGTTTGGTGGTGCAGGCTGCCTGTTCCAAAAGATCTACGGGTGCATTTCCGCATGTCCCAGCAGAAAAGGAGTCGAGAAAGCAGGATCAGGCTGCTAAAAAGGTTTTCTTCTCCTCCCAGTATGGCTTTGAAGTCCACAAACGCAACCTGCTTGATGGGACGTTATATCCACGCTCTTATGGACACTGTGAAACAGTTGGTGCCCAAGATACCGGAGGAGGATAGAAAAGACTTCCAAGAGGTAATCTCTGATACTCAAGCTGCAGCAAGGCAGGTTATTCAAAGTGGATTGGACATTGCGGACTCTGTGGCGAGGGTCATGGGTTCTTCTGTAGCGACAAGAAGAGCTGCGTGGCTGAAGTCAAGTGAGTTTTCCACAGATGTCCAGGCCGCATTAATGGATGTTCCATTTGACGGGTCTGGATTGTTTGGAAAAAAAGCAGACGCTGCTTTGGAACGCTTTAAAGACAGCAGGGCGACAGCAAAGTCGTTGGGCCTTCAGACCAGGGGCACTTTTGGAAGACGTTCAAGAGGATTTAGCAGATCTTCTTTTCGAACCTATAAGTCAACCCAGCAGCAGCCACAGCAGCAGCAAAACACATTATACAGATCTTATAGAGGCAAGCAAAGGGCCCGAGCTCGGGCCGTCACGCTTCCTCCTCTTCCTCCTCTCAGCCCCCAGCCACCGCAGCAAAGCAGCCCTAGATCCGCCATTCCGGATCATGTGGGTCCAGTGGGGGGTCGGCTTACCCATTTCCTACGAGATTGGGAATTGATTACATCGGATCTTTATGTTCTCAATCTTGTGGGGAATGGGTATTCTCTTCCCTTTCGGGAATTTCCCCCGAACTATCCTCCTTGCCAAGGTTATTGTTCGGAGGACCACCTGCTTCTCCTGCAGGAAGAAGTCCTGGCACTGTTTCGAAAAGATGCGATAGAGGTGGTTCCAGAGCAGGAAAGGGGTCAGGGGTGCTACTCCCGGTATTTCCTGATCTCCAAAAAGGATGGCAGGCTTCGGCCAATTCTGGATCTCAGGATCTTGAACCTTTACCTGAAACAGGAAAAGTTCAAGATCCTCACTCTTGCACAGGTTCTTCAAGCGCTGCTAGAAGACTGGATGGTGTCGATCGACTTGCAGGATGCGTATTTTCATATTCCCATCTTGAAGTCACACAGAAAGTATCTCGTTTTACGGTTGGGTCGCAACACTACCAGTTTGCGGTCCTTCCGTTTGGTCTTACTACCGCGCCTCGAGTCTTCACCAAGGTGATGGCAGTGGTGGCAGCACATCTCAGGAGGTCGGGGATACCTGTATTTCCGTATCTGGACGACTGGCTGATCAAAGCGGAGTCGCCGGAGAAGGTGCTCCATCATCTGCAAGAGACAACTCAGTTGTTGCACAAGTTGGGTTTTTCGATAAATGTACCCAAGTCTCACCTGGTGCCCTCCCAGCGCAACCTGTTCATAGGTGCAGTGCTGGACACTACTGTTTGTCGTGCATTCCCTCCACCTCAAAGGATTCGCGACATTCAGGAAATTATTCCTTTGTTCTACAATGGAGCGGTCGTTCCAGTCCTGAAGGTTCTTCGCCTGCTCGGTCTGATGGCTTCTTGCATTTTGTTGGTCAACCATGCACGCTGGCACATGAGGGCACTCCAGTGGTGCCTCCGCAGGCAGTGGTATCGGCACAACGGAGATCTCAGGGAGTCAGTGAGGATCTCCAGAGAAACTGCAGCGGATCTGTCTTGGTGGAGCGTGGAAGGCAATCTGTCGCAAGGAAAGCCTTTTCAACTTCCTCCATCGGTGGCCACGGTAATAACGGATGCATCCACTCTCGGGTGGGGTGCTCATCTGGGGGATCTTGAGGTCAAGGGTCTTTGGTCTCCAGAGGAAAGGTTGCTTCACATCAACCTTCTGGAATTGCGGGCGATACGTTTGGCACTCAAGGCCTTCCTCCCTTCCCTTCACGGTGTGTCAGTGCAAGTCCTGACGGACAACACGACCACGATGTGGTACATCAACAAGCAGGGAGGAGTGGGGTCGCAGTGTCTCTGCAGAGAGGCTCTACGTCTCTGGTCCTGGGTTCAGGACCATCAGATTTGTCTGATTGCAAATCATCTGGCCGGAGTTCAGAACGTTCGTGCAGACAGTCTCAGTCGGCAGTTCTCTGCCGACCACGAGTGGAGGCTTCATCTGGAGGTAGTTCGTCACGTCTTTCGGACGTGGGGGACTCCTCAGGTGGGCCTTTTTGCCACTCAAGAGAATGCTCACTGCCCGTTATTCTGCAGTCTCCAGTACCCGATGCAAGGAGCCTTCGGGGACGCGTTTCAGTTGAGTTGGAGCTCGCAACTCCTTTACGCGTTTCCTCCCATACCTTTGATTCCTCGGGTTCTGAGGAAAATTCGCCAAGACCGGATTGGCAGAGAAGGGTGTGGTACTCTGACCTTCTCCACCTCTCCTCTCACCCGCCGCTCCGTCTCCCTCACAGGGCAGATCTCCTCTCCACAGATGGAGGGGCAGGTTCTACACCCCCACCTCCAGACCTTACACCTTCACACCTGGAGATTGAATGGGGCAACCTGAGTTCTTTTCTCTCCCTCCTGACGTGGTGGATGTCATCTTGTCAGCCAGGCTTGACTCCACTAAGTCCATCTATTCTTATAGGTGGTCAAAATTTGTCGCTTGGTGTGGGGAGAAATCTATAGACCCTTTGAGAGCCCATTTGTCTGATGTTCTCCAGTTTGCCCTTTCTCTGGCGCAACAGGGGCTTGCTGTTGCCACAGTGAAGGGCTCTTTCAGCGCTGTCGGCATTTCTCTGTTTGCCTGACCAGCCATCTCTTTTTAAATCTCCTGTGGTTTTAAGGTTTTTGAAGGGCCTCACGAATAAGTTCCCTCCTACTCCTTTTATTGTGCCTCAGTGGGACTTAAATCTTGTTTTGACCTTTCTGATGGGTGCTCCTTTTGAGCCTCTTCACAAATGTCCTATGAGGCTTTTGACTCTTAAGACAGTTTTCCTCGTTGCAATAACCTCTGCAAGGAGGGTAAGTGAGCTTCAAGCTCTTAGTTCCAAGCCCCCTTTCTTGTCCATTCATGCTGATCGAATTGTTCTTAGGACCAGGGCTGCTTTTCTGCCTAAGGTGGTGACTCCTTTCCACCTTGGTCAATCTGTTACCCTCCCTACTTTTTATCCTCCCCCACACCCTTCCAAGGAGGAGGAGAGATTACACCGTCTGGACCCCAAGAGGGCGGTGTCTTTTTATCTGGACAGATCTAAAGACTGTCGGTTGGATGACCAGCTCTTCATTGGCTTTGCTGGCTGCAAGAGAGGAAGAGCGGTCCATAAGAGAACTTTATCGAGATGGATCGTCCTCTGTATAAAGATCTGCTACTCTTTGGCCGGTAAGGAACCACCAGGGGGTATAAGGGATCATTCTACAAGAGCGAAGTCGTCAACCTCTGCTTTGGCTAGAGGTGTTCCTGTAGAGGATATTTGTAGGGCGGCAACTTGGTCTTCCCTCCACACTTTCGCGAAGCATTACTGCTTGGATTCCGAGGTGAGAAGGGACGGTCACTTTGCACGCTCTGTTCTCCAGGATTTCTTGGTCTAGAAGAGTGGACACCCTCCTCCGGGAGTGGGGACTGCTGTGGGACTCTATTCACAAGGTGAGGAATCCACACGGCAGATGTATCTATCAGAAGAACAAGTTACTTACCTTCGATAACGCTTTTTCTGGTAGATACAATATCTGCCTGTGGATTCCTCACTGACCCACCCGCCTCCCCGTTGTCCACTCTTCTATGCCAGTGTTTCTATTATGTATTTATTTTATTTTCAAATGTTTTATTGCATTTGCTTCACACTGTTACCTTGATATTTGTACTGCGTATACTGTGTATATGTCTACTGTCATTGGTCCGTCCGTGTGCCTCGAAGGCAGGGAAAAAAGGGCGGAACTGATGTCATCACGCCGGCGTGGGCCTAATATAGGCGTCGGTGACGTCAGCGGAGTCGCGAGCGATGCCGTGCCTCTATGACGTCCGAGTCAACGTCGGCGCGAAGCTACGAAAAGAATTTCCGAATGTTGCTGACGCAGGGGGATATTCACAAGGTGAGGAATCCACAGGCAGATATTGTATCTACCAGAAACAGCGTTACCGAAGGTAAGTAACTTGTTCATCTGATAGAGGCATATAGCCGCTCGCTGATTGAAAGCGCTCATACCTTGGATTGTGGAGGTTCTTCTTACTTGCTGACTTTCTGTGGGTCACTGCTGTTTGGTGTCTAAATCGGGACAGAGCCACTGTACCACCGGGATTACGTGACTGCGAGGACCAGCATTCCCATTTGTTACCAGCTGGTGCCTCTTCCCGTAATCAGCCCGCCTGCCTGCAGCCTTAAAACGTCTCGCGGCCCCCGCTTCGCGGGAGCCGCTCGCTGATTGAAAGCGCTCATACATTGGACTGTGGAGGTTCTTCTTACTTGCTGACTTTCTGTGGGTCACTGCCGTTTGGTGTCTAAATCGGGACAGAGCCACTATACCACCGGGATTACGGGACTGCGAGGACCAACATTCCCAGTTGTTACCAGCTGGTGCCTCTTCCCGTAATCAACCCGCCTTCCTGCTCTACATAATCAGGCTCCTCCCACGCAGCACGGGATGCGCGCGGGCGAAGTCCGGGCCGTCTACTGCCGAAAGAGGCGGGTCAGGGCTAACCCTCTTAGGTCGGGACTAAGATTTTAAGAAGTAAGATCCATTTACTGACTGCTATATTGACTTTAACATGGATACATTTTGTTCAAGTTAGTTATATGTATACTTAATAGGCGCTATACATCTCTATTAACAGTCATAGCATTTGTAAAATGACCACAAAAGCAGGTAATCAAAGAAAGATCCCAGTAGGAGGAACACTTAAGGGGACTCTAGATCAGTTCCTGACACGAGCTACTACGGCCATAGAACGCGAGATCGTTCGGGCAGAGCGCCGCCTATCTCTAGAATCTATATGTAACAAACGCTCTTCACTGGGATTAATTGAATTAGCCTTGACACCACCTGCATGTGGGGATGAAAAGGATCCAAGTAATATCTTGAGTACTTCGCCATGCATGGTTCATGATACCGCTAGGGCCCAGAGTAGAGAAACTACACGTGAAGACTTGAGTATAGAGCCCTGCTTGGAAATTATATCCGAAGAGTTTTTTAGGTTTAACACCAACCTTAAAAACTAAAGATAGCTTGCAATCAATCCAGCATGGTCAGGGCCCATCTTCTAAAAGGAAACGTGGGGGAGTTAGACATAGGGGTAGATCAGCGACAGCTGCAAAAATACATATAAGTCCTCCTAAGAGTAGTATTCGAACCCCAAAAACTAAGGCAGACCTACCTCCACAAAGGCCCCTACAAACTCAACCTCATGATCTATTGGGCAAAATCGAACTATTAGTGAAATCTTTGATTTTGCCGTTGGTTGAAAGAGTGAAAAGAATAGGGGAGAAAGTGGGGACCATAGAGGAAGCAATTAAGTCTAATACAGTACTCATTAAGAAACTAGTGAATTACTCACAATTCCAGATCCCCACACAGAATAAAACGGGCAAAACTAGCGAGGCGATTAAAACTATTAATCCAAGTGAGCCGACCCCTCTGATATTACCATCATTAAATTTACAGGACCCATTACCGACCTCTAGAAACGCTCTATCATATACTGAGACAGGTAATGCAGGGCAGATAACTAAAGAAATAAGTACAGATAAGGAAGGCAGGAACCTAGCTAGACCCAAGAGATCTCAACCTCGCATTGATCTACCCCCAGAGGCAGCTCCTTATGTTAGTGTTCTGTCTGGGGTGCCGGAACTAGCGAATGGAGTAGTAGAAGGGTACCAAGAGCTAATAAATAAAGTAATTTTTTGGCTACGTAAAAATAGACCACTCCCACCGAACATCAATGGGGACATTCTTCATGTTAGGCGAGTGGGATGGTTGGGACACAGGCCAAAGGACGTTCCAGGTGATCTGGTTATTGTTAACTTCAAGGATAGATGTGTGATTCTTATCTCCAATCTTCTCAACCTCAAAGAGATGGATGTATATCCACGTGGGATCTGGGCTATTTTTAGCCCAGACCCCCACGCATCCCGTTTGGGAGACAAATAAGAAACCCCTATTTAGGAAGACCGCTAGGTCCTAGCCTAAATTGCTATAGTGTTCCAACCTTCAACCGGTTTGATATATTTTCAGGTTTGGAAGCCGTTGACTGACTTACCAGGGATACTTTGAAGCCTAATAGAAATTTAACTCCATCAGAAAGCCTGTTTAAAGGGGTACAAATGATAGTAAGTGTGCCCTATGAGGGGCTGACCGAGTTATATCATGCTGTACAGGACCCACTAGAGAAAGGTCTTCGGAAAGAGGGGGGAACTATTAAATTTTGCACCTGAAGCTTTGATAGATAATGTTGGACAAGTTGAAATATTGAGAAATACAGCTATAGAGGGTGATCTGGCAAGGGGAAGGGCGCCTGCCGTAACTAATATTGCTGGGGATTCTATTAGTACCACTGAAAATGGGGAACTGTGCCGCTTCATGTTTTGGAATGTCTCAGGTTTAAAATCAAAATTGCATAACACCTCATGGGAAAATATTACAAATATGTATGACATTCTAGGATTCCAGGAGACATGGGTAACAGAGACCCTACATCTCAGTGGGTACAAAACCATCTTTACTCCAGCTGTGGGGGGGTTACACGGCAGGGCTAAGGGAGGTTTGTGCTTATACTTGTCAAATCAGCTTAAATATGAGAAAGCACAATTACTATCCCACAATTGTTACTACCAACTGGTTAAGATAGGGATCAATAAGGCGGCTTGTGTTATAATTGTTAATTTTTACAATAACATCCCAGTTATTGATATTTCAGCAACGGTAAAAAAGTTGGGTGCTGATTTAAAACATGAAATGGATATATCCAAGAATGAAGTTTCGGTCATTGGCGAGGGGGGGGGGGGGGGGATTTTAACTGTGCTCTATGTAGGCGGGGCCAATAAGGCATCTGTGGTATCATGCTGGACCAGGATACTACTTTAACACATTTTGAACATTCCATATGTGGGGACTCCTTGAATGACATCCTGTTCTCCTGTGATCTGGGTTACGCAAATGAAATTAGTCAAATAGAGACCTCTTTTGCTCCGACCTTTATCGGTAGGGGTGCGTCCACTACAATTGATTTTATTCTATTCTCTGTTAGGTATGGACGCCAGATTAAAACTTTTAAGACTCTTAATATCGCGCTTAGCGATCATCGACCATTGACTATGGAGTTCGTAAACCCATTTTGTGATTTAGTTGGAGAGCAGTTATCAAGGCAATTTGTCCCAGATGTAATGCTTGGTAGACAAAATGGTTACTCTCTTAAGTGGAGTAAACTGGCCCCAGAAAAATTCTTACACAAATTAATGACAAAATGTTTTAACAGTGTCCTGATCTTTCTGGATGGGGATGCTGATAGCCAGAAAAAAATTGAACACTTTTATACCATAACTTTATGTATCAATGATTGTTTATGGGTTGAATTAAAGAATCGTAGAGAAATAAAAAGGAGTTGGTTTGATCAATCCTGCACAAAGGCACTTTCGGAGACTCTGCGCGACCCCCCATTGTTGAGAGGGTTGCGGAAAATTTATGAGGCGCTGAAACAGAAAGGCTGCAATAAAAAGAGACGCCTGGGAGACACTGTGCGAGGCCTCGGACAGTAGAGATTCAGCTGCCTCCTGGAAAGCAGTGAATGCTCCTTTCCTATATGACAATACTGTCCATCAGGATTCAAGCAAGCCGGGCCGAAGACGGCTGTAATGCCAGAAACCGGTCCCCGGAAGCTTGTTTCCTTTCCAGTAAAGAATTGGCTTGGTAGTTTGGTCTGCCCTGTTCCCATGATGCACTGGGCCAGGGTCAGACTAATTTGCATGTAGCCAGGTTCTGAGCTGGGATGGTGGTGAGCTAAAAAACGGTGATGGATCAAGCCCTGATCTTTTGACTGGGTAGGAGTGTTCTGCTTAATTCAGATACTCTGTCCATCACCACCCCCTTTCTGAATCGTTTTGGCCACCATAAGTGTGGAAGGGTATGCTCAGATGTGAGTCCCTTGCTCACTGCACCATCAGGATTCAAGCAAGCCGGGCCGAAGACGGCTGTAATGCCAGAAACCGGTCCCCGGAAGCTTGTTTCCTTTCCAGTAAAGAATTGGCTTGGTAGTTTGGTCTGCCCTGTTCCCATGATGCACTGGGCCAGGGTCAGACTAATTTGCATGTAGCCAGGTTCTGAGCTGGGATGGTGCAGTGAGCTAAAAAACGGTGATGGATCAAGCCCTGATCTTTTGACTGGGTAGGAGTGTTCTGCTTAATTCAGATACTCTGTCCATCACCACCCCCTTTATGAATCGTTTTGGCCACCATAAGTGTGGAAGGGTATGCTCAGATGTGTGTCCCTTGCTCACTGCACCATCAGGATTCAAGCAAGCCGGGCCGAAGACGGCTGTAATGCCAGAAACCGGTCCCCGGAAGCTTGTTTCCTTTCCGGTAAAGAATTGGCTTGGTAGTTTGGTCTGCCCTGTTCCCATGATGCACTGGGCCAGGGTCAGACTAATTTGCATGTAGCCAGGTTCTGAGCTGGGATGGTGCAGTGAGCTAAAAAACGGTGATGGATCAAGCCCTGATCTTTTGACTGGGTAGGAGTGTTCTGCTTAATTCAGATACTCTGTCCATCACCACCCCCTTTATGAATCGAAGATATGATAATCAGCGATTTGCAATATGGTTTCCAGAAAGGGGTATGAACGATAGAGCAAGGCCTACATTTATTTATTTTACAACAGAAATATACCAGGGCAAAGGGAGAACGCATATACTTTACATTCGTTGACTTAACGTC
Organism: Lissotriton helveticus; assembly: GCF_964261635.1. Taxonomy (NCBI): domain Eukaryota; kingdom Metazoa; phylum Chordata; class Amphibia; order Caudata; family Salamandridae; genus Lissotriton; species Lissotriton helveticus. Next base: position 790,503,461 of record NC_136073.1, read on the forward strand.
AGCGTTTGACTGCGTTTCTCACAGTAAACTATGGACGATACTAGAAACCTTGGCGGTGGAAGAAACTATTAGTTCGAGGCATGTGGGCTGCTAAATTCATATCTATTGCATAGATCGCCGCCTAGTGTTGGGTCCGGATGATTGCACATTGTTGTCCTGGAAGAGTCTTCGAAGTATCACGAGATAGGTGGCTCCTCCCCTGGACTACAGTGCGCATGGGCATCGACTCCATCCCCAGATTGTTTTTTTCCGCCATTGGGTTCGGATGTGATTTCGACGTCTCCTTGTCGGAATCGATAAACTTATTTCTTTAAGGCCAAAAGGCCTTCGTTAACCCGTTGGTATTGTTCGCGTCCGGGCTCGTGTTCCATCCGACTCTTCGAGTCGGACTTCTGCGGAGTCGATAACTCTTAGGACAACAAGGCCCTGTCGTCGCAGCAAGACCCCGACGAACTTACCATGGAACGAAGTCCGTTCAAGCGCTGCCCCGTGTGTGGGTCCAAGTACCCACATATCGACGTGCATCCGGTCTGTAACAAATGCCTCTCGCCGGACCACAACGAGGAGAACTGTATGGCCTGCTCCAAATTCAGGTCAAAGAAGACGCTGAAGCTTCGGCGCGCCTCGAGGCCCAGCGAGAGGCTCCGGCACCCGATGACATCTTCAACGAGCCCGAGGCAGAAGGCACAAGCCATCATCTGCAGATTTCACCACCGTCGACGGAGGTCGAGGCCGATCCCGGAGAACCCGTCGAGGGCCAGGACCTTGAATACATCGAGGAGGTAGGGGACGACGAAGAAGTTTATGGGGCCTTGGAAGATAGCTCGGAGGAAGAGCTATGCCCCGAAAGTTACATGACTCAGGCTCAGGTCACGGGATCGCCATACAGCCTTACCCACGACCCTGCACCGCTATCCCCGGCCCCACCTTCTGGCCCGGCCACGGACTCAACAGCGGAGACGCCATTGCGCGTATCGAAACCGAAACCTTCGGATTCGACAACATCAAAGATGGCCGACGTACCATCGAAACCGAAACCTTCGGATTCGACAACACCAAAGATGGCCGCCGTACCATCTCAACTGCCGACGGCTGCTACGTCATCGACTCTGGCGCCCTCCAGCACTCAGAAGTCGAAGAAGACTGTCGAGCCGACACCGCCACAAAAGGTGGCCAAGGACCCGTCCTCAAAAACGGTCGTCCAACACGTGTCGAGCGCGGTTACTCCGGTAAAGTCCACTAAGACTGTTCAAAGTCCTTCGGACGCGACTGCGGCGCCGACAGGCACACGCCCGATCGAGGCACAGTCGACAAAGGGACACGACCCGAGGTCCGGAGGCCCTACGCATCGGCACAAAGACGCCGGATCGAAAGCAACGCCATCGGCGCATAAGCCTGCAAAGGAGGCACGGACCATTGCAGCCGAAGATGCGTCGGCGGACACCTCGTCGACACCAAGGGCCTCCGATAGTGACGGACATGGGGCATCAGTTACCAAACCCTCCGCTTCCTTCACTAAGCAGGTCACTGACTCCCTCAAACGTATTCGGGAGAAGACTTTGACGTCCACCACTCACACGCCGTCGGCTCCGAAACTGGTTGACGCACCTGCGAAGCCTTCAAGCAAGCTTCTCTACACACTGCCGCCAAAGGTGGCACCGAAGGCATTTGCACCAAGATCGGTGCCAAAGATCACTGAACCGTCAGACCCTTCGACGCTAGGTGACCGGTTGGATCGACGTCAAGCTTCAGAGGAACAATCTGAGCATTACATCAATGCCGAAACTGGGAAATTGACGCTCTATAAGAGAAAGATCACTTCCCAGCCATTGGAATCCTATGTCATTCCACTAAAGAAGAAAAGGCCGGCACAGGACATTCCTGCCCTTGTTGAACCTCTTCAGCCTCCACCAAGGAGGAGCCCATCACCTTCCCCCACCCAGTCAGGGGGAGAGGAAGATTACCAGGATGACCAGTACAATTTTCCAGCTGACAATGACCCTGATGAACAACAGGACTCGTATGACGACACTGGTGATCAGGGCGGCCATCAGGTGGTACAAGACCCACAGGTTTTTGGTGCACGTACATCCCCAACTGAGGATTCTGCGGCATTTAATGCCTTGATAGAGCGGGCAGCTGCAAATCATAATGTGGACATGCATGCAGACCCGGTGGAAGTAGATTTTTTGTTTGACACTTTCTCAGCATCAGAAAAGACTGTTAAAACACTTCCTATGCTAAAAGGTGTCCTTAAGCATGCCCCGGAAATCTTTAAGGAACCTACCAGGGCGAGAGTGGTGAACCCGCGTATTGAAAAGAAATAGAGCGGCACCTGGGGACCCTGCATATATTCGGGGACAGTTGCCTCTGGACTCGTTGGTCGCAAATGCCCGCAAAAGGGCGAACTCCCAGACAACGGGTGAAGCTCCTCCCCCAGACAAGGAGTCGAAAGTGCTTGAGGCATCTGGCAAAAGGGTGGCTGCGCAGGCTGCCAATATCTGGCGCATATCGAACACACAGGCACTGTTGGCACGATATGATAGGGCGCATTACGACACACTATAGCAGCTCCTTCAACACCTACCAGATGAGTTTAAGGAGGCAGCCGAGATGCTCATACAAGAGGGAAAGCTCATTTCAAAAGCTGCAATAAAGTGTGCGCTTGATGTGGCAGATACAACGGCTAGGGGTATTAACACTAGCGTCATGTTACGGCGCCAAGCATGGCTTCGCATATCAGGTTTTAAACCTGACATTCAAACAACTATACTCAACCAGCCCGTTAATCCTGACAGACTGTTTGGCCCTGAAGTTGACACCACCCTCGAAAAAATTAAAAAAGACAATGAGACAGCAAAGTCCATGGTGGCGCTTCAGTCTCAGCAATTCAGGGGGAGCACTTTTCGTCGCTCAGGTACCCGCGGTGTTACCAGAGGACACCTGGCACAACAGACACAATTCCCGAAAGGTGGCGCACAGTCCTCGTACCCCAAGCAAGGTAGAGGGGGTTACAGAGGAAATAGTACCAAGGGCAGAGGCAAAGGAAACAACAACTCCCGTTCCTCTGCCACCAACAAACAGTGACTCTCTGTCACTGCCCCCCGACCATCCAACACCTGTCGGGGGGAGACTCCAGCAGTTCCTGCCAGTCTGGACGTCCATCACCACAGACAGGTGGGTGAGAAAACTTATCCAGTACGGTTATTGTTTGGAGTTAACATCCACTCCTCCCAACATTCCCCCAAGACAACGTCCTATGTCGGCAGAGCACTTGCACTTATTGCAGCAGGAAGTGGTGGTGATGCTGCAAAAAGGCGCAATAGAGCTCGTACTAGTGGAGGAGGAAGGTACAGGGGTCTATTCCCTGTACTTCCTTATCCCAAAAAAGGACGGATCCCTCAGACCCATTCTGGATCTACGCCCTCTCAACCTGTATATATTGTCAGAACATTTTCACATGCTGACGCTGCAGCAGATTCTTCCCCTGCTAAACCAAGGGGACTTCCTAGCGACCTTGGATCTCAAGGACGCTTATTTTCACATACCACTCCACCCATCCCACAGAAAATACCTCAGGTTCACCATCCAAAACAGGCATTATCAGTTCAAAGTCCTACCCTTTGGAGTGACCACTGCCCCCAGAGTGTTTACAAAGTGTCTGGCGACAGTTGCTGCGCACCTCAGGAGACAGAACATACATGTCTACCCTTACTTAGACGACTGGCTTGTTCAAGCAAAGTCGGAACAGCAGTGCGCCGCAGACATGTCCCACACCATTCACCTCCTTCACAGTCTGGGGTTCTCACTGAACTACCCAAAGTCGCACCTTCAGCCAGCCCATGTGCGGCAGTATCTGGGCGCGACGATAAATACCCTGACTGCTATAGCTCAGCCGAACCCAGTGAGGATCGACAACATTCAGTCGCTCATCCAGAGGTTCAGACCGCAACACTCACTACCAGCGAGAGTGTTCATGCAGTTGATAGGCATGATGGCCTCCTGCATCTTCATAGTCCCGCACGCAAGGTTGCATATGCGTCCGCTCCAAGAATGCTTGGCAAATCAGTGGACACAGGCTCAGGGACAACTAACAGACCTAGTGTTGGTGACCGGTCGGGCATACACCTCTCTGCATTGGTGGAATCCACACAACCTTTGCAAAGGCCGACCGTTCCAGGAGCCTGTGCCACAAATTATCCTAACGACGGACGCATCTCTCCAGGGGTGGAGAGCTCACGTGCTCCACTACACGGTGCAGGGACTGTGGTCAACGCAGCAACAGAAGTTGCACATCAACTACCTAGAACTGATGGCAATCTTCATGGCGCTCAAGTCCTTCAAAGTACATCTGTGCAACAAGGTCGTGTTGATCCGGACGGACAACATGACAGCCATGTACTACATCCAGAAGCAGGGAGGTACTCACTCTCCACAGCTGTCTCATCTGGCTCAGAGCATGTGGAAGTGGGCCATTCAGAGGAACATCTTCCTCATGGCGGAACACCTCCCGGGCAAGGACAATCAGATGGCGGATCTGCTCAGCAGGTACAGCCATCAAATGCACGAGTGGGAGATACATCCATCAGTACTCCACCCGTACTTCCAGCAGTGGGGTCATCCAGAGATAGACCTCTTTGCCACAAGGGAAAACGCAAAATGCCAAAGCTTTGCCGCCAGGTTCCCTCACCCGGAATCGCAGGGGAATGCGATATGGATGAACTGGTCAGGCAGATTTGCGTATGCTTTTCCCCCAGCGCCTCTCATTCCGCTGGTGGCAAGAAAGCTAAAGCAACACTCAATGACGCTCATCCTGGTTGCTCCAACATGGGCACGCCAACCATGGTACACCACGTTTCTAGAACTTTCCGTGGTACCGTATCAAAGGCTGCATCTCTCCCCAAGCCTCTTGACGCAGAACCATGGCGACATTCAGCATCCAGATCCGCAACAGCTCAATCTGGTGATCTGGCTCCTGAGGTCCTAGAGTTTGGCTACCTCAACCTGCCTCCTGAATGCATGGACATCATCCGGGAGGCAAGAAAGCCCACCACCAGAGCTTGCTATGCAGCAAAATGGAAGCGGTTTGTCATTTACTGTACAGACCACAACATCAACGCGCTAGATGCATCCATTCCTAACATCATCTGCTATTTGTTACATCTTTACAAATGCAATCTAGCGTACGCTTCCATTCGGATACATTTATCCGCCATAGCGGCTTATCTCCAGAACAGACAGCATCTCTCTGTTTTCAGGGTGCCTGCCATTAAAGCTTTCCTGGAGGGACTGAAACGAGTCATTCCTCCGAGAACACCACCAGCTCCAGTGTGGAACCTCAATGTGGTCCTCACTCGGCTGATAGGCCCACCTTTTGAGCCACTCCACTCATGCGAGATTCAATTCCTGACCTGGAAAGTGGCTTTTCTCATTGCTATTACATCGCTCAGGCGTGTTAGTGAGCTAGAAGCGCTCACGATCCAAGAGCCATTCATCCAGATTCATTCAAACAGGGTAGTGCTCCGCACTAACCCCAAATACCTTCCTAACGTGGTGTCACAGTTTCATATCAACCAAACTATTGACCTGCCCGCGTTCTTTCAAAACCCACAAACAGTAGCAGAAAGAATGCTCCATACATTAGACGTTAAAAGGGCGTTGATGTACTACATTGACAGAACACAACACTTTAGGAAAACACAACAACTTTTTGTTGCCTTCTCAGCCCAGCACAAAGGCAACCCTATTTCCAAAGCAGGAATAGCCAGATAGATTGTTAAGTGCATTCAGATCTGTTATCAGAAAGCTAAACGTACTTTAACAATACCCCCAAGGGCGCACTCCACACGCAAGTTGGGGGCCTCCATGGCTTTCCTAGGGAACATTCCTTTGGAAGACATTTGTAGAGCAGCCACGTGGTCTACACCGCACACATTTACAAAACATTACTGTGTCGATGTGCATTCCAAGCAGCAAGCAGCTGTAGGACAGGCTGTTCTCAAGACACTCTTACAGACTTCTGCAGCTGGCACGGGCAACCGCTGTTAATGGAGGGACTGCTATGTATTCTATGCAATAGATATGAATTTAGCAGCCCACATGCCTCGAACTGAATATGCTACTTACCAGTATGCATTTGTTCCTGGTATGTTGAGGTAATGGGTTTTTAGGAACCCGTTTGGTGCCAGGGGATAACACCCGAAGACCTCTGAGTTCTCCCTGTTCCGGACCACAGAAACACGGAGTCTTCTAGTCGCAGTCAGAGATCAAGTTTTATTGGTAGCTACCAAGTAACAGAAGTCCTAGAAGCACGACAAGCACGGGTCATGTGTTCTCAGGAGACTGTTCGTTTTTACAGAACCAGCCTTCTCCTTATATACAGAAATAATAGCTGCAAGCAAGAATTCTTGAGTTTATGATATGGCTATACACATATTTCTACAATAATACAAAAGAGCAAAGTCATGTAGGCAAGCCCGTATTTTAGATGTCAAAGTCGTGATAGATTACCTAGCCAGGCCCGGAACTCCCATCAGATAAAGAAGGCACCTCCTAGTCATAAAACTGGCCATAAACAGGGAGCGTGGACAGGTGTGTATGTGTGTAGAAAACATGATCTGTACGCGGTGAATGGTTTGTGGTATGTTGTGCATTGATGCTATCGTGTTTGGCCACTGGGCGAGGAGCTGCCCAAACAGGTTTGGCTGGAGGCAAGGGAGTCAGTTGGGACAGGTCAGGGGGGGAGTCAGGGAAGGTGGACGTGTCCTTTTAGATCAAGCTCGACCTTTAATTGACTTATCATGAGGGCAAGACACAAGATGGATACCGTTTACAAAATGGAGTCTGAGGGGTCGGGACGGAAACTACGATTCAGGGGTGTTAGCATGTCTCGATCATGACGCAAATGCATAGGAATGATGTCCTAATCATTATCGGTTCGTCGACACCAAATTCGTCATGGTACGTTGATGTTTCGGGACACGGGTATCGGACCTCGATACCGGGACAACAGTAGGGTCCAGAATTTCAGAACCACAGACCCTCCTTTTGCCCTCATAAGGCAATAATTCATGTTAATCCGAGTTTAAGTCTGTATGAAGGAATTCGTGGAGATGCTGCTGTAGCATCATTCTGTTGCTCAGTTCGTCCCTTGACACAGGCTTCCGTACACATGAGGTAGCACAGAGGCCACATAGTGCAGGAGCGCATTGTACACACAGGCAGAACATAAACAGAAGTGCTAAGATCATCCCAATGAAGATCAGTGTTTTCCATCCCCAGGTAGCGATCAGTTCCCAGAACCACCCTAGTAAGGACCAGTCCCCTTTTTCTACGTGAAGGGAACCAGATATCTCGTGTAGCTTAGAGATGGCCTGGTACACTGTCGGTGCGTTATCAGGGATGAAAATGCAACAACTGGATTGGATCACTCTACACACACCACCACGATCGGCGAGTATGATATCTAGGGCAACTCGGTTCTGAAGGGTCATAAGTCGATCCGACTGAAGTTCGGTCGTCAAATTGCCAAGGGCTCCGGCCGTTGTAATCACGGCGGATTCAACTATCCTTGATAACTGGCGAATATTCCTGCTGTTCGCCGTAGGCCCCCAAAATGGCAGAAAACCCTTTGCGAAGTCAGCGAATTCCTGACCCGCGGTGTCATCTTTACTCACGACCCCTCTAGCTGTCCTTGTCCGATGGTAATCTGCTCTGGCCGTGTAGGTGGGAGTCAGCAGAAATGAGATAAAACATGTACCTGAGAAGTCAGGGGGCAACCAGGTGTAGGCTTGGTCGTGGCAGACGAAATACGTGCCTTTGGCTGCTAATAGTATAGGGGAAGTTCGGGAAGCGAACACATAGGTTTCCGTGCATATACTCTTTCCTAATTGTGCTTTGGGATCCCTGCCGATACCTTGTAAACATAGGTGACCTCGGTTGGGTACTATCCAAACTGGGCGGGATTTCTTTGCTGTCTGGCTCCTACTCAGGTAAACCCCATATTTAGTTACGTTCCAACGAGTGTACGGAGTGAGTTTATCTTTGGGAATCGTAAGATAGGTGTCGAACTCTCTTCTCATATTTCTTATCCCTGCTATTAGTGCCTTGTTACTGGAATCACTTTCAGTAGAACGGGTCGGGTATGGTTCTAGGGCGAATAGGAACATGGTCTGGAAAGCCCACAGAGAACCTTAATAACTGAATGGCAGGATGAAGTATGGGATACCCTTATCAGTCGTGTGCGGCATGAGTCCGCATACCCAACAGTTCGATGTGTTCATTATGGACTGGTGTTGGTGTAGAAGTTGAATGAATGAGTTATTTACAAATTCGAGTCTTCTGGCAGACTCGTGTTCAGGTAGAGGGTGAAAGTAGTGTGGAGAGATAGTAGGAGGGGGTGGTGGCCGGGTGTCATTTGAAAAAGTAACTTGGAATACGAATAGATTATAACCAGTCAAAAACATCGTTATGCTACACAACATTAAAATACACGTTTTCAAAAACCTTCTTTAGGCCAGTACAGTGCATAATTGTCTTTCAAAGTTCGTGAGTCTGGTAGGTCTCTTTACCCTAGGAAACTCCATCCTCTAGTTGCTGCCCGCGGTGGTAGGTTGGTTCTGCCAGGGAGTGCGCTCTGTTCAGTCCGGGGTAACTCCCTTGGACCAACCAGAACCGTTGACCTAGACGTCCCCAGTTGCACTCCCCAGACTTCAACCGCGACCCTAGCAGCAGAACCGGATGGCGGTTCGAAAATCTAAAAATGAGCAAGTTTCCTGAGAGTGAGAGAGCTGAAAAATCAAAAATAGTTCTTGGGGGAAGGGAAATCACATTAATTTGCTTTTTATTTTATTAGTCTCTTTGTCTTGACCTTAGATTATATTGTTGTTTCCCAGGTACGGTGTGGTCTTCAAACAATGTCTCAGGTTCGGTAGTGTCCAACTGCATTGACGGTGGCACAAGTCCTTGTAAGATATGATCACTCTCCTTTTCGGTACTAGTTTCTTTTAAACGTGCATCGCTGAAAGGGATGAAGCGAGGTATGGATTCTGTCTCGGAGTCGGCAATTCCTTCGTTGACCCACCGGTCGTATGGAAGGGGCAGAGGGACCCGTTTACAATGGGTCCCGTGCACCCAGTTCTTTTTGCCTTCCACCCGAACGGCTGATCTCGTGGAAAGAAGTACCAGGTACGGTCCCGTCCACCTCGGCTGTCCGTTGTTTGTGCGCTGGAAATTCCGCACCAAGACCCACGTGCCGGGTTCGATGGAGTGACCTGGATCGTCAGAGGCTGGCGGAGAGGAACTGTGAACCTGTTGGTGTAAAACACGCAATTTAGTTAATTCGCACAAATAAGCAGTACGGGGTGCTCTATTTCGCTGAGTTTCTTTGGCCTTGGCACGCCCCAGACGTTGGCTGGGCGGCCAAACACTATCTCATGGGGGCTAAGTCCTAACCTGGAATGGACTGTCATTCTGGTTGACAAGAGTGCTAGGGGCAAGGCGTCAGGCCATTTAAGACCTGTACAGGCTTGGATCTTGGCTAATTTGAGCTTTAAAGTGCCATTGTAGCATTCTACTAATCCAGCTGATTGGGGGTGATTCGCAGAGTGGAACTTTTGTTGTATGCCTAAACACTCACACACTCTCTTCATCACGCGTCCTACGAATTCACTTCCATTATCACTCCAGACGATTCTAGGCATGCCGAATCTCGGGAAGAACTCTTTGACAAGGGCTTTGGCAGTTGACAAGGCAGTTATTCCTTAAGGGGGTATGCTTCCACCCACCTGGAGAAAGCGCAAACAACAACGAGCACATACTTCAGATTGTTGCATCTTTCCATGTGAATGAAATCGAGCTGCAAAACCTCGAACGGATACGTTGGAGGCGCAAAATGACCAGCTGGAGTTGGGGTTCCCCTACCGGGATTGTACTTCAGACACACCATACAGTTTCTGACCACATTCTCTGCATATTTCGGGATATTGCTATTTTGCCATACTGGGGCCAATACTTTACAGATTCCTCTCGAACTGATGTGCGCAAATCCATGAGCCATTGTTACTACTGCAAGTACATAGGCGTTAGGTAATAGCCATCGCTGGTGTTCTGACAATTCGACCCAACAACCATTCGCATCTAACCTACCCTTACTTTCTCTCCATTCATTCACCTCTTTCTCAGTTGCCTCGGCTTGTATAGATTTCACGCTTTCGATGGTGTCCTCACACATTCCCACATCAGTAATCCATCTAGCGGGACCTACAACATACATCCGACTCATTGTGTTCCTTGCAGTCTTTCGCAACCTCGTCTGCAAATGCATTCCCGCGGCCAACATCATCCTGAATCTTTTTGTGTGCACTGCATTTTACAATTGCAACTTGTAGTGGCAAGGTCAGTGACTCGAGGAGTTCGTTAACTAACTGACCATGTTGTATCTTTGCACCATGTGACGTAAGAAACCCACGTTCACGCCACAATCTCCCAAAACTGTGAGCCACACCAAAGGCGTATTGCTTTACTTTCGCTAACGCACATGCTCTGGTAAGCGCAATTAGCTCTGCAGCTTGTGCAAAATTATGGGAAATGCGCGCGGTCTCTATAATGGTGTGTAATGTCGTTACGGCATATGCTGCAGTCGTATCACCATTCGGCAGCTTGAAACATGAACCATCAACCCATAAAGTATCGTTGCATTCAGGAAGGGGAGTGTCCTGTAAGTCTACTCTCCCTTTTGTCTCTTCTTCTGTCCTAAAACAGCAGTCATGGTTATCAATCTTGTCTGTTTCTGTCGGAATGGGTAATAACGTTGCGGGATTTAGTGCATCGCACCTCTTTATGTGGATGTGACTTGCTAGCAGTGTAAGTTCGTAACTGGATAGTCGAGCGCTAGTAAGGTGTTGTGTCTTCGTCCTGTTTAGTAAAATGTCTACTGCATGTGGAACCATAACGATCAGAGTATTGTTCATGACTAATCCAGCGGATTGTCGGATGCAGACAGCTGCTGCGGCGGTAGCCCTCAGACAACTTGGTAGGGCTTTAGCCACAGGGTCTAGAGTTGCCGAAAAATACACGCATGGGCGCTGTCTGTCCCCAAAATGTTGTGTTAAAACTGATAATGCACAACCTTCCTTCTCATGGACATATAATGTAAAAGGCTTACTGTAGTTGGGGTTTCCCAACACAGGAGCCGAACATAATGCATCACGCAACTCGTGGAAACTCGTCTGGCAATCTTCAGACCAAGGCATAGGATTTGGCGTGTCTTTACAGAGTAGTGCCAGCAAAGGTTTAGGTAGTAGTGAGAAATTCGGTATCCATTGTCTACAGTACGATGTAATGCCCAAGAAGGCTCGAACCTCTCTCTGTGTCCTTGGGGCACTCAGTTCTGCAATTGCCTGTATTCTTTCTGGTGTCAGTCTCCTTCCCTCCTTCGACAAGATGTGACCTAAGTAGGTTACTTCTTGTCGGCAAAATTGTAGTTTGGAAAGAGAGACTTTGTGCTTCATGTCACATAAGTTACGTAATAATGATAACGTAGCTTTCTTGCAAATCTCTTCAGTGTCTGCAGCGATCAGCAGATCGTCTACGTACTGAATCAGAGTTGAACCATTCGGTAGAATAATCGTGTCTAGTTGTGTTTTCAGGGCCTGACTGAATATTGATGGGCTTTCGCAGTAGCCTTGAGGAGCGCACTTGAAGCGGAAGCTTCGTCCTCCTAAATTGAATCCAAAAATATCTCTACTCTCCTCGGCAATCGGGATGCTGAAGAAAGCGTTCTTCAGGTCGATCACCGAGAACCAATTTGCTGAAGCTGGAACCATTGTCAATAAAGCAGTAATGTCGGGGACAACTGGAAACTGTGGGATAACTATGTTGTTCACTTCTCTGAGGTCGATCACGAACCTGTACACAGGCTGTTGTAAAGGGTCAGTACGCTTTAAGACGGGCAGAACTGGACTGTTACAAACATTTCCTGTTGTTTCTTCGATGACGTCTTTATCAATCAGGTCATAAACAATCGTCAATAATGCATTTTCGCATTCGCTAGATATTTTGTATTGGGGAATACGTGGCAACCTAACGTTGGCTTTCAATGTTATGACATACGGTGCTATCTCCAAACGACCTACATCATTTGAGCCATTAGCCCAAAGTATATCAGGAAGTAATGACAATTCAGTCGGAATATTGTCCTTTGACAAATACATTGGAGAAATGACTTTCTTACCTAAAGTAAGTTGTACTCCCAAGGGGGAACAGTACAAAGTCGCATATAACCTTTTTAGCAAATCGAAACCTAACAAATTTTCACCGCAACCTGTTGTAAGAATGAGGGGTGCTTCTAATTCGCACGGGCCAATAGAAAGAGATATAGGACTGGAGATCGGGTTTCTAACAGGGGCGCCAGAGAAACCTACTGAAACATTCATTTCGCCAGACACAGGTGCGCCAGGAAGTTTCGAGTGCATGATAGAACTTTTTGTAGCACCAGTATCCAGCAGAAATGGCTCTGACACTCCTGAGGTAATTGCCTTGACATAAGGTCCATTCTGATCTACTGGAACTGAAACAACTCCCTTTCTCTTTCCATGGCTGTCCTAGCAATCGTTACCCTCATTTTCGTGTTCGGTGTAATAGTCGTCGGCATAGTACTGAGCTGACCTGGACGACGCATTATTCTGTTGGTCAAAGCTGTTCATCGAATTCTGAGGCGGAAAAGAAGTTGTATTCTGGGTGAAATTTCCACGGCCCCTACCTCTAGGGGCATGTTGAACACCTCGTCCCCTTACACCTGAAGCACCGCTCAAACGTCGCGCAAGAGCCGGACAATTACCTTTAAAGTGACCTTCTTCTTTGCAATACGCACATTGATTCGGGCCATAAGCAATACGCTGATGCGTAAACTCGTTTCCTTCTGCGTTTCTCGAATACTGCTGTTGTTGTTGGTAATTGGGCTGACTAGTTGTGCGAGGCGGATAGGCTTGCTGGAGAAGAACTTTAGTTTTTAAATCTTTTGTCTTTTTGTCGACTTTATCTAGCTCGTCTTTGCGCCTATTTTCATAGTACTGGGCTGTAGCTAAAATTTGCGCTGACGTAGACAGCCCAAGCACTTTCTGAATCTTTCAGTTTATTACACAGTTCAGGGATTAAATTATGTGCGAATTTGTCTACAAACAATCTTTGACCACCCTCGGTAGCCATATCCTGACCACTATGATCGGTGAAAGTCTCCTCAAATCTTGTGAAAAAGTCAGACACATTCTCATCTTTCTTCTGCTTGCACGCAGATAGCTTGTCCCAGTTTACGCGTACTTCAGGCATTATCGTCTTCATGTATGTGATAATTCTACCGGGAAGTTCAGCTATTAACGGCTCAGGTTTAGAACCACCAATTTGTCTAGCATCTATAGCGGCAATGTTCGCCCATGAGTCACCTAGTTCTTGGTCATGGTTCGTATGACGTATTTTGCTCCATAGAGATGTGGAACAACGTTCCCGAACAACATGTCGATATCCGTTAAATTCATTATACATGAGCTTGCAGTTTGTGATAACTCCTTATAATACCCAGTCGGGTTTTTACGAGGATCAGGCAGTGTCTGCTTGAGTGCTAAGACATCGGATCTTTTCCATGGGACATGTACCCATACATGCTGGAAATGAGGCAGAATTGGTGGATTCGCATTCGCATCACCTTCCCTCCAAACCGGAGGAACCTCTCTCATGGGGTACTGTCTCGCTCTTTTCCCACCTGGTGCATCGTCTTCGTGACATGATCTAGAGACGTTTCCCTTACTCCTATAAGAGAGCAATATCTCTATCGCTTTCTCAACATCCGCACCTATAATCATACCTTCATAGAACTTAAAGCGTGTACGCCATAGTTCGTTCATTGTGTATTTGGGATCATTTGTCTTCACATCTTCGCCCAGATATACACACATTTCTTCGAATACGTATCTGAGTGGGTGCATTCCATTGACGGAAAACTTCCATAACAGACTGAAGATCATATCTAACAGTATCCGTAATCCATCGGCGTGCTAGTTCATTCAGCACTTTTCTTTCCTCGTAATCAGGCAGTTGACTACGTAATTGTCTATCTTCTGTTTTAGGGGTCGTTTTAGGCGACCCGAAGAAATGTGAAAGCAGACCAGTGACTGTACCTGTCACTCTTTGTCTAATAGGAGAACCTTGCGGAGGAGCAAGTGCATCGGAGAAAACAGGCTGAGGCAAAGAAGAAGTAGAGGCGAAAGCAGAGGAAGTTGAAGTAGTAGCAGACGTAGTATCATAGACAATAGCTGGAGCTGTAGGCAAAGTCGTAGAAGTAGATGGAGTAGGTAGCAAAGATGGCGGCCTTTGAGAAGGCTGCGCCGGAGAAGTAGGAACCAGCTGAACAGTAGCTGGAGTTTGTGCAATAGCTGTGTTCCGTGCGCCGGGGTGCGGTATATCAAAATGCTTTGGCGTTGTAGTAGAGTCTAACGCATACGGTGGAGGTGAGCTTAATAAGTGGGACATTAATGGATCTTTCTCGGATCTCTCCTCTTGACCTTGTCCCTTATTTGGTAACATCGGGTAGCATTTATCTACTGCTAGTTTCTTGCTCCTAAGTATTTGTTCGCTTTCTTGCTCTTCCTCGTTATCCCTGTATGCAACGGCAGCTTGCACCATTGACATACCTCTTTTATTCCTTTTTGCTAATTTTATTTCTTTCTGTTTGGCTTCTTTGCGCCATAAGCTGAAAGAGTCAAACATCGCCGGCCGGGCTTTTCTCTTAAATATTTTGATATCTAGGTTATCTAATATTTCTGAGTCGAAACTACCATATTGGGGCCATTTTAAAACCCCATCCTTGCGGGTGTATTTTATCCACACTCCATTATATGTGATAGGACCTACGCCGTGCTTTACATAGAGCTCATATGTTGGAGTTCCAATCGGAGGAACCGGACAGGAATCCTCTAATCGGGAGTCCTTACTATAACCAAGACAAAACAAGTTTCCAAGTCTGCTAAAACCAGGCATCTTTGCTCACTAGTCTAGCTTCAAACTTCAAAGGATTATCTGTTACGATATTTCTCGTGAATACACAAGTCCTTCGGCTTTGGGGCTTGCAAGTACCAAATCAAAGCGTATCTCAAGGATACCAAAAACTAAGGACAAACTAAGGACTGGGAGACGCTCCACTTATACTTAACTGAAGTATTTGAAGATCGGTGACGTCGCTAGAAGACTCGTCTATCGTTTCGCTCTACCAAGGATCACTGGGTCCAAAACAAGGCGATAGTCAGGGCAGCAGTCCTTCGTAGCCGTTGGGACGCGGGGAACCTCGCAGCAAAGACCTTCGGAACCACGTCGACATACAGGGGTCGCTGAAGTGGCTGGCCGTCCTCTGGAATTTTCACACGAAGCTCCTCACGAACATCTGGCTTGGACCGTCGCCGCTTGATACCGCCCCGAGTTGGGCGCCAACTGAGGTAACGGGTTTTTAGGAACCCGTTTGGTGGCAGGGGATAACACCCGAAGACCTCGGAGTTCTCCCTGTTCCGGACCACAGAAACACGGAGTCTTCTAGTCGCAGTCAGAGATCAACCACAATGTAGGGCTGCTAACATTCATATCGCCCACCCTCCTCCCCGGTGCCCGTAGCGGCTGCAGATACTCTCTTGCATTCAATCATTAGCATGGACATCCTTTACACTATTTCACTCCATCTCTGCCACAATGGCTAAAAACAATCTGGGGATGGAGTCGATGCCCATGCGCACTGTAGTCCAGGGGAGGAGCCACCTATCTCGTGACACTTCGAAGACTCTTCCAGAACAATGTGCAATCATCCGGACCCAACACTAGGCGGCGATCTATGCAATAGATATGAATGTTAGCAGCCCTACATGCAAGAACAGATGCATACTGGTAAGTAGCATATTCATTCGCTTTCTAAGGGAATTATATACAGGTGCCACTGCATCCGTTCGCTAAGGGAAGAACGGAGAGTGCTCCAGATCATTTGGAATAGGCCGTGGGGTACGCCAGGGGTGCGGTCTGGCACCTTTTCTATTCCTGGTTTACATTAATGACCTTGAAAGAACTCTACTGCATGAGTGCAGGGATATGCCCATGGTGGATAAAAGATCAATCCCTGCACTCTTATATGCAGATGATGCGGTCAGAATGGCACGGACCCCTTTAGCCCTACAGGGCTTGTTAACATTTTTTAACACCTTCATGTTAAAACTAGATCTGAAAATTAAGTGCACAAAAACCTTTACAATGTATTGTGGCCCTGGTAATAACCGACGGAGAAAAACCATGTTTATTAAGGAGAGACCCCTGGATTGTACTCCTATTTTTTCTTATTTGGGCATTTTGTTCCATGAGCCTGGTACATGGGCAAGTGCTGTAAAAGCAAGAAGTCTTATGTTTTCTAAATCGATAATGGCCTTGAAAAAGTTTAGAAAAAAATGGGGGAAAAGCCAATTAGAGAACTCTTAAAAATCTTTAATGCTACTTGTATATCAATTGCTATTTATGGCTCGGGAATTTGGGGATATGCAAACATAAAATCCTTTCAACTAATGGAAAACAAGTTTGAGATACATCTTAGCAGTACCTGAGAGCGTCTCAAGCTACGTTTGTCATACAGAATTAGGTCAGTCATACATCGAGGATATAGTTAAAGTCCAGCCTATACTGCTCTGGCATAGGGTCTGGACTACTGAAGAGTGTATACTGAACTGAACCATTATGATGGATGTTTTAAATCTAGAACAGGATCAAATGGCTTGTCTATGTAATAGATTTTCTAGTGAAAATGGACTGCCAGAAATATTTTGATGATCCTACCTCAATGTGCAATTTCCCAAGGAAGGTACTAAAAAAACAATGTATGGAGTATCTGGAAGACAAAAGAGCAAGCGAGGAAACAAAAAAAAAAAGACTGTATGCTCACATCAATTGATTTTGAGTCAGGATAAATAACAGCCGTATTTAACCTTACATATGAGTAATTATGAGAGGTTTGTCCTGACACGTTTTAGGTTAAATATTCTTTTTAGAGTTCTCAGTTTCCCTGTTATGAATTCCTGGTCATATGATTTAATTAAATGCCCGTGTGACGATATATCAGTCCAATCGGACATTCATATTTTAATCTTCTGTCAATTTTATATATTGCAACGGAGGAAATTTATTATCCCAATTTTAAAGGAAATGAATGTGAAACGCTGTCGCCTAGCCTTTTTAGAAATGCAGAAATTAGATACTGTTTTAACAGTGGCATATATTTTAGGATTTTTTAAAAATGTTTAGATCACAAAAATCAATTTGAAAGGAATGTTAAATGTTTTTGTCCTCTGAAGATTACCCCACCTCTAAAACGATATTTTTGGAATACATTTCATGTATAATATCCTGTTTGTAATGTATTTCTTGTATGTACTTTCATGGTTATTATTGATTAACTGAATAAAGTTTATAATTGAATTGATAGAGGCATATAGCCGCAGATTCCTTAACTTAGAATAGATACCAAAGCTACACCCCATTGGAGGAGGGTCTGCGACTGAACCCCACCAAGTTCTAAAGAAAACTAATGTCAAAGATTGACTAAGACAGGTGGAAACAGCAAGTGCAATTGTGGCTGACACTAGACCCATTAAGCTCTGGAAAAGGATTATAAACAAGGAAAGGCAATGTCACCACAGTCCGTCACAGGACAGTACGAGGCTTTGACATTCCTGGAAGGGACAAAGGGAAAGCATAGAAACCAGAACGGCCAGTGTACAATGAAAGCAAATCCTTAAGCTTTTGTACGGACAATAAGAAGCAGAACTGGGTGCAGGATCCCATGGATCTGCCAAAAATAAAAGTCCCAATGAAACGACAAAACCGCGTGACCGTCAGACCGTACCAAATGAGCATGCACAACAGTGGATGCAAAGAATGACGTGTAGAGACAGATGTCACCCACCTTGGCACCCAATGGAGATAGTCTCCCTCTGCAGCCTGTTTGTAAGTGGCCCCCAGTGACGGTCGGCACAGGTAAGAGTGTTGGGGTAGAGGGGAAGTCGACAAACGACTGGATGTGTAAAATTAAATAAATGTTTAAAACACTGACGCCGCATCGCCAAAGCGGGCGCAGGGTAAGTGGTTTTATTTATTTTTTTTATTTCATTTTACCAATCCTGTTGACTTGCCCTGCCCCCACCCTATCTCACCTTGCCGCACCTCTTACCTGTTCAAGCCGCCAGTGGTGACCCACCTTTTTACCTGTGTAGTGTGCACAGATGCCAGCCTGACCAGCACCTCTGCACCTGGACGCCCTAGGGCAGGTGATTAGAAACTGCTGGTGGTACTTTGGACCTAGTCCCCCTAATACCAGAAGGAGACCCCCAGAAACCAAGAGCTAACGGGATGCAAGATATCTCTTTTCTCCCATAGGGAAGCATTGCTGCATAAAGACGCATTTAACTGACAGGTTTACTTACCTGTGAAAAGTTATATTTAGAAAGTATTTACCTGATAACGAAGTTCTTGCTATCAAAAAGTATATAAAAATATATGGTCTTGGATTTATGGGTCTCATTTATTGCCTCTGTGAGTACAACAAATGCTTAGCATTACCCTCTGATAAGCCTAAACTGCTCACTCGCACTACCACAAACGACAGTATTTAGTGTTTTTTATTTTTGCCTCTGTAAACCAATAAGGGTTACCTAGACTCCTTACCCAGTGTACTTTGTTTTAAAGTACCAGCTTCCCACAGTCTTTAATATAGTGCTCACTTTTCTGATGTGCGCTCCTTTTGAGCCACTGCACAACTGTGCTCTCATGCTTCTTGCCATCAAGACGGCCTTCCTAGTGACATTTGCCTAGAGGGTCAATGAGCTTCAGGCTTTAGCATCCAAGCTCCCGTACTGGAACATCTACTTAGACAAGCTGGTACTCAATGCTCCATACAGGGACTCAGTGTTTGAATCCGCTTGGGCAGAAACTATATCTGATTTGGACATCTAGCTGCAGATTGTTTACCTTTGAACTTCAGGCATCAGGCTGGATCCAGAAGATTTTTTATAGCAGTACCCCTGTGTGCTGATAGGTGGTATCAGTCAACTGCAGGACGTCATAGGCGTTTGGTTTGTCGTCGTGACGGAGCACCATCTATATAGGCACCACCCCGGCACACTCACATCAGTTCTTTTCTTAGCCGAGCCAACCAGCGCAGATCCCTCGAAGAGAACTACCACCTGTCACTCGTTGACAGACTTTTTTCAACTTTTTGGCAAATCATTTTGGTGGGCAAATAAGTCTAGTAAGAAGACCCCGGGGTTCAAGCTGTGCGGCGCCTGTCACCTTGTCATGTCTGTCACGGACCCCCATTTGGTGTCTGGTGCCTGGAGCATGACCACAACACTAAGTTGTGCTCCAATTTTTGCAGCGTGAATCTTTCTGGATTCACTATGCTGTGCATATTCCGCAATCTGGTGGTTGGGTCCGGAATCGTAGTCTGTCTTCTCTTTTTTTTTTTTTTTTTTTTTTTTTTTTTTTTTTAGTCGTAGCCCAGGTGGGCGTCGACGTCCCACCATTTGGTGTACCTTCGGCGTGCTTCCGGCGGAAGCTACCACCCTTGGGCGCCATCTTCAGATTCTTTTTTCCGCCGTTGGGTCTGGATCGTCGCGTGAAGCTCCAGAAGTTTTTGGAGGAGGAAAGGAGAAAATATAGCAAATCTTCAACAGAGAAGACCTGAGAAGATCGGGAGAAGAGGACCTTTAGAGAAGAGACGAAGAAAGGAGAGAATTTCGAAATCTTTGACGTCCTTGGAGGAATGCGCACAGGGGGGCCCCTGAGCGCAGGGATGTACAAGACGCCCTTTAAATTCTGCAAGAACTGCCACCACAAGTTCGCACAGAAAGACCAGCACCCAGTCTGCAGCCTCTGCCTGCCTATCGACCACAAGAGCAGAGACTGCAACGCCTGCTCCGTCTTCAAGCCGAAGACACTCCGAGTTCGAGAGACAGAGGACGGCTCACCACACAATGCAGGGAAAGGGCGAAGCCCCGACGCTTTACGAACTTGGCCTCTCCACAGACGACAAGGACAACATCGCCGAAGGCCCAGATGACTTCACGGTCGCTGAGACCGATAAGAAAACACCTGATAAGGTAGGAGAGTCTACGACCCCGAAAACTCCCACTGGGCCTCGAAAACCAGAGGCAGACTCTCGAAAGTCTGAGCCCAGAGCCTCGAAAGGAGCACCGGCCCCAAACAAATCGACGACCGAAGCTGCATCCTCCAAAAAAGAGCCCAGCGGATCCTCCGAGAAGGAATCCCGGAGGCCGAAGACCAGTAAAAAGCAAAGGTCATCGAAGCAGGCCGTCGAAAGAAAACGAGCCGAAGAAAGCTTAGACGTCGACGGCGCAGCCGAAAAGGGCGGCCGAAACGCTCGACGACGAACAGGCCGCAGAGATGAAGAGAAAGAGGCTCGAGGCCGAAATGGAGAACATCCTTCAGAGAAAGAAGGATTTCGATGAAAAAATGAGGAGTTACAAGATCCCCTCGAAGCCGACATCGAGCGTCGCTGTGGTACAGGAGCTCGAGGAGTTCGACGTCGAAGAGCCGCTGAAAACTCCGGAACCTTCGGAGCACGGAGAGGAGGAAGACCTCTACTACACAGAAGGGGATTACGGGGAGCAGCAGTCAAGCTACGGCTCGGGTTCCTCGGCGGCCCAAGACCAGGAATGGCAGGACATCGAGGCCGAAAACCCAGAGGAGGCGGTAGAAACATACCCCTCGAGGCCTTCACCACCGGATGACATTGGGGCATACAATGAGGTGGTCGGAAAGGCAGCAGCAGCTTATGGAGTTAAGATGGAGGAGGAGAAGCCAGAAGCAGACTTCCTGCTCGAGACATTGCTCCCCATACAGACAAGAAGTCAGTTCCTGCCCATGCTCAAGAGTATCACAGACCAGGGGAAGGAAGCCTTCAAGGATCCGGCTACGTGCAGATCAGTAACGCCGAGGATGGACAAAAAATACAAATTCTCCTCCCAAGACCCGGCTTACATCAAGGGATCCGTCACAGCAGATTCTATAATCGCTGCAACGGCCAGGAAAAGGGCAAACGTCCCAACAACGTCTGGACCCCCACCTGACAAAGAAAGCAGGAGGATGGATCTAACTGGCAGGAAAATTGAGAGGAACGCCGCAGCACACTGGCGGATGGCGAACTCCAACGCACTCCTGAATAGGCATCAATACCAGCACTGGGATGAGATGGGACAGTTGCTCAAGCACCTCCCGGAACAATACCGTGAGAGGGCATCACACCTGGTGGAAGAGGGGAAGAGCATCGCCAATTCGTGCCTGAAGACAGCCTTGGATGGGGCAGAAACATCCAGCAGACTGATGGCTATAGGCATCACTGAGAGAAGGCAAGCCAGGCTCAGGATCTCAGGCTTCAAGGCCGAGGTCCAGAACAACATCCTGAACACACCCTTCAACGGGGAATCACTGTTCGGAGCCCCAGTTGATGAGAAGCTCACCCAATTGAAGGACAACGAGACAGCAAGGTCCATTGGGGCCCTGCAGTTCAGGGGGATGAGAAGAGGCACCCCTACGCGGAGGCCGAACGGCAGAGGTGGAAGTCAGCGAGGAGATTCTCACCAGAGTTTCCACCAGGGGCAACAGAGTGACAACCAAGGCCACCAGGGCCAGCAGAGGCAAGGCTGGAACTACCAAAGCAGGGGCCAGTCCTTTCGGTCAAGAGGAAATGGACGGGCCAGAGAAGGAGAGGCGGTGAACAACCACCCTCTAAGTGACTTCACACGGGAGAAGGTGCTCCACCACCCAAGCCCTCCGGGGAGGAGCACGGAAAACAAAGAGGAGAGGGCTACACGGACAAGACACAAAGGAACATGTGACGCCGGTAGGAGGAAGATTGAGATTTTTTCTCCAGGAGTGGAGAAAAATAACAGACAAGTGGATACTCAATATTATGCAGTTCGGATACTGCATAGAGTTGGAAAAGAGGCCACCAAAGAAAAGACAGCACTCGGGAAGAGAGCTGCAACTACTTCAAGAGGAAGCCAAAGAACTCCTCCTCAAAGCGGCCATCGTACGAGTCCCTTTCAAAGAACGGAACAAGGGAGTGTACTCAAACTACTTCCTAGTGCCAAAAGTGGACGAAAGTCTAAGACCCATCCTGGACCTACGGTTCCTAAACAAATACGTCAAAACTCAAAAATTCAAAATGACATCCCTACAAGAGGTCATCCCACAGATAAAGGCAGGGGACTTCTTGTCCACCATAGACCTCAAAGACGCATACCTGCACATCCCCATGAACAGGCAGCACAAGCACATGCTAAGGTTCACAGTAAACGAGGATCACTACCAATTCACGACCCTCGCTTTCGGCCTAAAGTCCGCACCAAGGGTGTTCACCAAATGCCTCGCGGCAGTGGCCGCACACCTAAGAGAGGGGATACACGTATACCCCTACCTCGACGACTGGCTGGTAAAGGCAAGCTCTTACAGGACATGCAAAGAGCATGCAGAACAGGTGACAAGAACACTACCAAGCCTGGGTTTCTCCATACACTGGGGAAAATGCTCAATAGAACCAGAGCAAGTGAAGATCTTCCTAGGAGCCCTGATCGACACCGTCCGATGAAGAGTCTTGCCGAGCGAAAAGAGAACGCTCAGCCTACTGAGGGAGAAACGTCACTACCAGAAGGGGCGAGCTCTGACAGTGAGGACTGTGAGCAAGATCTTGGGGATGATGGCATCATGCATACACTTGGTCCCCAATGTACGCCTACAGATGAGACCACTCCAAGAGTGGCTACAACAGCAATGGTCACAAGCTACAGGAAGTTGGGAGGATCTAGTGGTTGTAACGCACAGGGTGCAGGAAGAGATAAGGTGGTGGACCAGGGAGAGAATAACAGAAGGAAAACCCCTAACACCACCGGACCCAACAGTGACCATCACCACAGACGCATCCCAGAAGGGATGGGGCGCACACATGAACAGGCTCAGAGTGAGGGGTCTGTGGAGCCCTACAGATGCAGTCAGGCACATCAACCACCTGGAACTGAAAACTGTGTTGCTAGCCCTCAAGGCTTTCCAGAAGCACCTGTACAACCAGAAGGTGCTAATACAAACGGACAACACCACAACGATGTTTTACATAAACAAACAGGGGGGAACTCAGTCGTTCCCTCTGTCAAACCTGGCACAGGAGATCTGGAAATGGGCTATACCACTAAAAATAGACCTGCTAGCCATACACTTGCCAGGGAAGGACAATGTGGAAGCAGATTGGCTCAGCAGGCAGACTTCAGCGTCCCACGAGTGGGAACTCAATACTCAAGAAACAGAGAGACTATTCAGGAAATGGGGCACGCCAACAATAGACCTATTTGAAACACACCGGAATGCAAAATGCCAGTACTTTGCATCCAGGCAACCAGAGGCACTGTCCCAGGGGAATGCCCTATGGATAAGCTGGTCGAAAACATTTGCCTACGCTTTTCCCCCGATACCACTGATCCCGAGGGTTCTCAACATATGCATGAAGAGCAACATGACGCTCATCCTTGTGGCACCACAATGGGCCAGACAGACCTGGTTTTCTCAGATAATGGAGATGGCGCAGGGGCCACCACACAAGTTCCCAAAAAGAAGAGACCTACTCTCCATGGAAAACTGAGAAATCCTACACCCAGAGACAGAGAGCCTCAACCTCTCAGCCTGGCTCATGAGGACTTAGAATTCGCACACCTAAAACTACCATAGAGCACCCTGCGGGTGCTATAAGAGGCAAGAAGGCCCAGCACACGCAAGTGCTATGGGGAAATATGGAAAAGATTCACTCAATGGTGTTGCAAGAAACAGCTCCAAAGGAAACTGACCTAGGAATCCACAGTGCTAAGGTACCTCACGCACCTAATTAAGGCTAAGCTAAGCTCATCCTCGCTGAGGGTGCACCTGGCAACGATTGTGGCATGCACAAGAGGAGAAACAGGGAGAAGTTTTTTCACATCCCAAGTCGTAAAAAGATTCCTGGAAGGAGCTAAAAGAATAGCGCCGCCAAAAAGAATGCCGCCACCGGCATGGAACCTAAATGTGGTACTGACGGAGCTCATGAAAGCACCTTTCGAACCCATCCACAAAGCATCACTGCAAATGCTGACAATGAAAACGGCCTTTCTGGTAGCAATCACCTCGCTACGGAGGGTGAGCGAACTGCAGGCACTCACACTGCAAGAACCCTACATCCAGATACACAGTGACAGGGTCGTGATGAGAACAGACCCACACTTCATGCCAAAGGTGGTGTCAAGGTTCCACATGAACCAGAGTATTCAGATACCTAGCTTCTTCCAAAACCCCACTACAAGCGCAGAGAGGTCACTCCACACCCTAGACGCTAGAAGGGCTGTGATGCACTACATCGAGAGAACGAAGGAACACAGGAAAACAAAACAGTTCTTCGTATCCTTCGCAAACAGTTACATGGGCAAACCAGTCACTAAAAACACCATAGCGCGATGGATCGCACAGACAATACAATTCTGCCACAAACAAGCTGGCCAGGAGCTAACTGGAGGGGCACAGGCCCACTCCACCAGGAAGAAAGGAGCAACAATTGCCTTTCTGGCCAACACACCAATCCAGGACATATGCCTGGCGGCAACATGGGCTTCAGTGCACACTTTCACTAAGCACTATTGCGTGGATGTACAGATGAACAAAGAAGCACAAGTAGGACAAAGTGCTTCAACATATATTCAACCAACGCTCATCTTCCACCCAACCGCCACAAAAGTGAGGAAAACCGCTACAAAATCTATGCACAGCATAGTGAATCCAGAAAGATTCGCGCTGCAAAACGAATAGTTTTGCAGCGTGAATCTTTCTGGATTCACTATGCTGTGCATTATTCCGCGGTCTTGTGGTTGGGTCTCTTGTGGTTGGGTCCGGATTCGTAGTCTTTTCTTTGTTTTTTTTTTTTTTTTTTTTTTTTTCTCTTTGCCCAGGTGGGCGTCGGCGTCACACCCCCTTTGGGTGTATTTCCGGTGACGTCGGCATGCTTCCTGCGGAAGCTCCCACTCTTGGGCGCCATCTTCAGATTCTTTTTTTCCGCGGTCGGGTCTGGATCGTTCCCGTTTGGGCTCCAGACATTTTTGGAGAAAGAAGAAAGAAAATACAGAAAAGACGAGGAGAAGTCATCTGAAGACTCCAGGGGACTTCACCGACGAAAGACAAGCAAAGATAAGGCGTTTTCCATCCAGATCTTCGACGACCGTCGACGAACACGCGACCAGAGAGGCCCTGGACGCTCGAGGATGGACAACACGCCGTTCAAGTTCTGCCGTAACTGCCACCACAAGTACGCGCAGAAGGACCAGCACCCGGTATGCAACCTTTGCCTACCGGTGGACCACGAAAGCGGAGACTGCAACGCCTGTTCCGCCTTCACCCCGAAGACCCTTCGTGTGAGAGAGAGGCAGAGGGTAGCACACGCCGCCCTGCAGGGGAAGGCCCCGACCCCGTCGCTCTACGAGCTGGGGATGTCCTCCGAGGAAGAAGACAACGCTGCCGCCGAAGACGACAGCTACACGGTCGTAGAGACCGATTACACGAAGACTTCTGACAAGGTAGGAGACTCTTCGGCCCCCAAGAACCCGAGAGACTCTGAGTCTCGAAAAATCGAGGGCAAGACCCCGAAAGCGCCGACGCCAAAAAAGGCGGCGTCCGCGACTACTCCCAGGCCCAGCGGATCCTCAGAGAAGGAGTCCCCGGCGCCGAGAGCTGCTGATCAGCAGAAGACGTCGAAAATCGTCCCCGAAAAGGATCGATCGACGAGGGAGAAAGACCCGAAACTGTCGACGACGACCAGAGACCCGATATCCGGTTCGACGTCGAAAACTTCGACTCCGAGAGGCACGGCGACGAGCCATCCGTCGAAGAGAGCGGCGGAACCATCCGACGCGGAACACGCGGCCGAGATGGAAAAGAAAAGAAGGCGCCTCGAGGCAGAAATGGAGAACTTCATGCAGCGGAAAAAAGATTTCGACGCAAGGATGAAGGCCTTCACGATCCCTCACAAGACCAAGCCACCAGTGCTGGAGGCGGTCGAGGAGGAAGAAGAAGAGGTCGCCGAAGTCACCGAGCAAGACCAGGACGTCGAGGTGTTCGACGACCAGGAGGAGTACGAGAATCCCCACGAGAGCTACAGCTATGGGGAGGAAGATGAGGGCAGGACAGACACAGAGTCGGCGCCCTATGACCTTCAGGAGGTAGATTACATCGATGTCGACACCGACAGCCCGGAGGAGGTGGTCGACACCTACCCCTCGAGGCCCTCGCCGCCGGACGACATCGGGGCCTACAACGCGGTGATACAATCTGCCGCAGCAGCTTTCAAGCTCAAGCTCGACGAAGAGAAGCAGAAAGCAGACTTCCTTCTGGAAACATTGCTCCCAACACAAACGAGGAGCCAGTTCCTCCCGATGCTCGAGAGCGTCTTGGCTCAGGGGAAGGAAGCTTTCAGGGAGCCCGCAACATGCAAGGCAGTAACTCCCAGAACTGAGAAGAAGTACAAGCATGCCGCAAAGGACCCGGCCTACATTCAGGGCACGGTCTCCGCAGACTCCATTATCACGGCCACAGCAAGGAGGAGGGCTAACGTACCCACTACCTCGGGCCCGCCACCGGATAAAGAGAGCAAAAGGATGGATCTGGTGGGCAGAAGGATCGAACGGAATGCCGCGACCCACTGGCGCATGGCTAATTCCAACGCCCTGGTAAACAGACACATGTACCAAATCATGGAGGGACTGGGGCAGTTGGTGAAGGACTTGCCCCAGGATGCCAAGCAGAAAGCCGAAAAGCTAATTGAAGAGGGGAAGAATGCTGCAAATTCTTGCCTTAAGACGGCCCTGGATGGGGCAGACACCGCCAGCAGGCTCATGATGATGGGCGTCACGGAAAGGAGACACGCCTGGCTCAGGATATCCGGTTTCAAACCGGAGGTGCAACACAGCATCCTGAACACACCATTCAACGGCAGTACGCTTTTCGGACAAACAGTTGATGAGCAACTCAGCCAACTTAAGAAGGATAACGAAACAGCAAGATCCATGGGAGCATTGCAGTTCAGAGGGAACAAGAGGGGCACCCCGTCACGGAGGCCCGGCGGAAGAGGCGGAAACCAGCCAGGTACATCACACCAGGCTTTCCAGCAAACGCACCAGGCAGACTCGCAGGGTCAGCAGGGCCATCAGAAACAGCCCTGGCAGTACCAACAAAGAGGCCAGTCCTTTCGAGGGAGAA
Organism: Lissotriton helveticus; assembly: GCF_964261635.1. NCBI lineage: Eukaryota > Metazoa > Chordata > Amphibia > Caudata > Salamandridae > Lissotriton > Lissotriton helveticus. The sequence goes on from NC_136073.1 coordinate 790,530,809, forward strand.
ATGGACGGGGACAAAATAGAAGAGGGGGCCAGCAGCCCACCTCCAAGTGACTTCAAAAAAATCCGTGTGCCCACCCACAAAAAAGATCCCAGGGGGCAGCACGTACAGATGGGTCAAGACAAACTAGACACCTACGACCACAGGACACCAGTGGGAGGAAGATTAAGATTCCACCTCCAGGAGTGGAGAGGAATCACATCAGACAAATGGATCCTCAACATTATCCAATTCGGATACTGCATAGAGTTGGAGGCGAGGCCAACAAACAGAAAACCAAGAAGAAAGCCGCTAGCAAGCAAGCAGCTGCAGTGCCTTCAGGAAGAAGCAAAAGAACTCCTGCAGAAGCAGGCCATAGAAAGGGTACCCTTCAAGGAAAGAAACACAGGAGTATACTCAACATACTTCCTGGTACCAAAAGTAGACGAGACAATGAGGCCCATTCTCGATTTACGGTTCGTGAACAAATTCATAAGAACGCAAAAATTCAAAATGACCTCCCTGCAAGAGGTGCTCCCACAGTTGCAGACCGGGGACTTCATGGTCACTATAGACCTCAAAGACGCATACCTGCACATCCCAATGAACAGGAAGCACAAGCACATGCTCAGGTTCACCGTCGGAGAAAGCCACTACCAGTTCACGACACTGGCCTTCGGTCTAAAATCGGCACCAAGAGTTTTCACAAAGTGCCTCGCAGCAGTCGCAGCGCACCTAAGAAGGCAGGGAATACATGTATACCCTTACCTGGACGACTGGCTGGTGAAAGCAAACTCATACCAGAAATGCAAGCTGCACGCACATACAGTGACCAGCACGCTCATAAACCTGGGGTTCTCCATCCATTGGAAGAAATCATCAATGGAGCCGGAACAAGTGAAGATCTTCCTGGGAGCACAGATCAACACCTTACAGGGCAAGGTGTTCCCCAGCGAGAAGAGGGCGAGGGCGCTGGTGAAGGAAACTCGCCTCTACCGGAAGGGACAAGCTCGGACAGTGAGGACGGCGAGCAAGATCATGGGGATGATGGCATCATGCATCCACCTGGTACCGAATGTACGACTCCACATGAGACCCATTCAAGAATGGCTACAGGAGCAATGGTCACAAGCTACAGGCAGTTGGGAGGATCTAGTGGTTGTAACGCACGCAGTGCAGAAGGAGATGACATGGTGGACCATGGAGAACATAGCAAGGGGAAAGCCTCTAACGCCCCCAACGCCAACAGTGACCATCACCACAGACGCATCCCTGAAGGGATGGGGCGCTCACATGGAGGAGCTCAAGGTGAGGGGACTGTGGACACCGACGGATGCCACAAAGCACATCAATTACTTAGAATTGAAGACAATCTTCCTTGCACTGAAGGCCTTTCAAACAAGACTGTACAAGCACAGGGTATTGATACAAACAGACAACACCACTGCGATGTTCTACATCAACAAGCAGGGGGGCACACAGTCCGCACCGCTTTCAACGCTGGCGCAGGAGATATGGAGATGGGCCATCCCTCTCAAGATAGACCTGCTAGCCATACACCTACCAGGGAAGGACAACATACAAGCCGATTGGCTCAGCAGGCAGACATCGGCATCCCACGAGTGGGAGCTCAATGCTCAGGAGACAAGATACCTGTTCGACAGGTGGGGGACACCATCGGTGGACCTGTTTGCCACACGCCAGAATGCAAAATGCCAAAACTTCGCATCCAGGCAGCCCGAGGAGGGGACACTGGGGAATGCCCTATGGATAGATTGGTCAAGGACATTTGCCTACGCCTTTCCCCCGATACCACTGATGCACAGAGTACTGAGCAAGTGCAGAGCGAGCAACATGACACTGATACTGGTCGCACCGCAGTGGGCGAGGCAGACCTGGTACTCGCAGATCATGGAGATGACACAGTGTGCACCCCACAGATTCAGCAGGAGGAAAGATCTACTGTCCATGCAGAACGGAGAGGTACTGCATCCAGAGCCAGAGAGCATGAGCCTAGTAGCGTGGCTCCTGAGGACATAGAGTTCGCACATTTGAGACTACCAGAAAGCACCCTGAGGGTACTTCGGGAGGCACGAAGGCCCAGCACTCGAAAGTGCTACGTTGCGAAATGGAAAAGATTCACAATATGGTGCAGACAGGAAAGACTCCACAATAAGATGAAGAGGGACTCCACAGTGCTAAGGTACCTGACGCACTTACTGGAGAAGAACCTTAGCTCATCCTCGTTAAGAGTTCACTTGGCAGCGATAGTAGCCTACACAAGGGGAGAAACGTGCAGGAGCTTCTTCACATCACAGGTGGTGAAGAGATTCCTAGAAGGAGCGAAAAGGATCGCACCACCCAAGCGGGTGCCGCCACCTGCATGGAACTTGAACACAGTCCTAACGGAACTCATGAAAGAGCCCTTTGAACCACTTCACAAGGCCTCCCTAAAGATGCTAACTATGAAAACAGCCTTCCTGGTTGCGATAACGTCCTTACGCAGAGTAAGCGAGCTTCAAGCGCTGACGCTACAAGAACCATACATACAAATACACAACGATAGAGTTGTGATGAGGACTGACCCACACTTCATGCCGAAGGTGGTATCCAATTTTCACATGAACCAGTCTATACAGATACCGAGTTTTTTCCAAAAACCCACAACCAGCGCAGAGAGAGCTCTGCACACCCTGGACGCCAGAAGGGCAGTCATGCACTACATTGAAAGGACAAAGGGGCACAGGAAAACGAAACAGTTTTTTGTGTCCTTCGCAAACAGCTTCATGGGCAAAGCAGTAACCAAAAGGACCATTGCACGATGGATCGCACAAACAATCCAACTCTGCCACAAACGGGCAGGACAGGAACTGGCTGAGGGGACACGTGCCCACTCCACCAGGAAGAAGGGCGCTACAATAGCCTTCCTGGCTAACACACCCATAGAGGACATATGCCTGGCGGCAACATGGGCTTCGGTGCACACGTTCACGAAGCACTACTGTGTGGACATACAAATGAACAAGGAAGCTCAAGTGGGACAGAAGGTGCTACAGCACATATTCAACACCCAACGCTCATCTTCCACCCAGCCGCCACAGAGATGAGAAACCGCTACAAAATCTATGCACAGCATAGTGAATCCAGAAAGATTCACGCTGCAAAACGAATAGTTTTCTTACCTGTCGGTGTAGTTTTGCAGCTTGAAGATCTTTCTGGATTCACTAGCGAACCCACCCACCTCCGCCAGAAAGATGAGGCTGGAGAGAGAAGAGGTGGTTAACTAAAGAATAGACTTTGAAAATACAAAGCGGTAAATACAAACTAAGAAGAACATTGCCATTACTTCGGAAACGAAAGAAACACGGAAAAAAAGAACCCGAAGATGGCGCCCAAGAGTGGGAGCTTCCGCAGGAAGCATGCCGACGTCACCGGAAATACACCCAAAGGGGGTGTGACGCCGACGCCCACCTGGGCAAAGAGAAAAAAAAAAAAAAAAAAAAAAAAACAAAGAAAAGACTACGAATCCGGACCCAACCACAAGAGACCCAACCACAAGACCGCGGAATAATGCACAGCATAGTGAATCCAGAAAGATCTTCAAGCTGCAAAACTACACCGACAGGTAAGAAAACTATTCGTTTCTTACCTGTCGGTGTAGTTTTGCAGCTTGAAGATCTTTCTGGATTCACTAGCGAACCCACCCGCCTCCGCCAGAAAGATGAGGCTGGAGAAGAAGGTGGAAACGCATAGAAAGAAAGAAAGTTGAAACTTAGAAGATACATGAAAAGAGACGTGAAAACAATTACGTTGAAAAAAGGATTAACAAACAAAGCCATGGATTCACTACAAAAACAGAAAAGGAGAAAGAGACAGAAAAAAAGAATCCGAAGATGGCGCCCAAGGGTGGTAGCTTCCGCCGGAAGCACGCCGATGTCACCGAAGGTACACCAAATGGTGGGACGGCGACACCCACCTGGGCTACGACAAAAAAAAAAGAGAAGAACGACTACGATTCCGGACCCAACCACCAGATTGCGGAATATGCACAGCATAGTGAATCCAGAAAGATCTTCAAGCTGCAAACTACACCGACAGGTAAGAAACTATTCGTTCCATGCAATGGCGCTGAAAGCTTTGAGGGAGCAGTCCCTAAGGAGGTCACCTAATCTATCTTGCTCCTGGTTGAGTGGAAGAGCCGACCACCACTCCAGAGTTATTGAAGTCTTCATCCTCCAAGTCCTCACAGTCAGGTAAGAAGCACCATAAAGAGTACAAGAAGATGAAGCGTTTCGCCCGGTTTGTCGTGAGACGGAGGAGCCTCGGTGTTCGAAGCCTAGGTCCGCAGAGCAGGTGCTTGGGTTGACTCCGTGTTCCCCTCCCTTTCCGGGGCCGGGTGCAAGCCCTGCCCAATTAAAAGAATTTTATGATGTCATGCGCAACAGGTTTGGGTGGCCTGACCCTACTTGTGCACATCCAGGCCCTGCAGGCTCAACTGAAGGAGATCCCATGGGTTCCGTGCCTCCTACTTCGGCCACGGCCCCTGTTGGGTCCGTCCCCGGATCCGGACCAGCGCTGGTCGTACCTTTGTGACCTTCCCCGGCGCCTTTCTGTCAAGGCCCTCGCCGGCACCCTCACTCTGCCCCACCCCCCTCGGGCTTTGTTGTCCAAGCTTCCTCTTACCATGGCACGTTCCCTTCCACACCTCCGGACAGGGAATCCAAAAGGCTGGCCAGCGTCAGTAAGATCTTTTCTTCCACCAGCCTAGCATTATGGTCGGTAAACACCACATGCCTCTTGGGCTGTTACTCACATTCACTATGGGATACGGTTGCGCAAGTGCTGCCCAGGGTCTCCGAGGAGGACCGGGCTCTCCTCTCCCAAGCTGTTAGACTGGAGAGATGTAGCAAAGTTTGCCATCCGATGTGGCTTAAACATGATAGACTTGCTGGGCAGAGGGATTCCCTAGACTGTGGCTATTGAGCACCACACCTGGCTGAGGACATCTAGCTTTTCGGGGGATGTCCAGGCTAACCTCATTGACATGCCCTTTGATGGCTCATCTCTCTTCGGAGACAAGGCAGATGCAGCGCTTAAGTGCTTCAAAGACTCGTCGGCTACTGCCATGTCCCGGGGGCCTCTCCACCTCATCCGGGCCTGTCTGCTTTTCGCCCTTTCATGGCTATGGAAGGGGCTTCCAACCGCACCAACCCTATTCCTGTCAGAGGACCCCAAGAGTCCAACAATCTCTGGGCTGTGGACGCGGTTCACCCTGACCTCTCGGTTCGGGTGGCCAGAAGTCAGGTCAAGACACAACCCCCTCCTCCACCTCAAAACCTTCCTAGGCAGGGTGCCCATTTGGTGGCAGGATATGCCATCACCTCCACCACTGGTGAGATATTACCTCGGACAGGTGGGGGCTTCAAAAAGTCTGAAGTGGCTACTTCCTCGCCTTCGAGACTACCCCTTCCTCCATGCCTCCAACTTACGATAGGCTGCATTACTCTGAGGAAGTCAAGACTCTCGTGACCAAGTGAGCAATAGAGAGGGTTCCCTGGCCCGAAAGAGGCTGTGGTTGCTATTCCTGCTGTCTTCTGGTTCCTGAGGAGGACTGAGGCCTTCATCCTATTCTAGACCTCACAGCCCTCAACTGCTTACTCAATAAGTTCAGGATGCTTGCTCTTGCTCCGGTCCGGTCTGCCCTAGACCCAGGAGACTGGATGGTAGCATTGGACTTGCAGGATGCCTATTCCCACATTTCCATTCTGCCAGTTCATTTTCACGATCTACAGTTTACGGTGGTCCACGAGTACTTTAAGTTTACCGTGCTCCCTTTTGTCCTCACCAGTGCCCCTTGGGTGTTCGCCAAGGTGATGGCGGTGGTCGCAGCTCATCTGCGCAGGTTAGGGGTGTCAGTCTACCCTAACTCGACAACTGGCTGTTGGTGTCCTCGCCCCCACGCTGTTGTCTCCCACCTTCAGACTTGCAGCTGCCAGACCAGCCCTCTCTTCATAATCTCCCATTGTACATAGGTTTCCAAAAGTGCTGGCTCACTTATTTCCACCTACACCCTTTCTTATGCCACAGTGAGCCCTTAATTTGGTACTCCCCTATCTCATGTGTGATCCCTTTGAGCCTTTACACAATTGTCCCCTCCGGCTGTTGACCATCAATACAACCTTTTTAGTGGCGATTACATCTGCCTGGAGGGTGAGTGAGTTGCAGGTGTTATCTTGCTCGCCTCCTTATCTTATGACCTTTCCGTACAAGGTGGTGCTTTGCACCCAGGCATCTTTTTTACCAAAGGTTATGAACCCTTTCCATCTGGGCCAGTCCAGCACGTTGCCCACCTTCTTTGCTCCCCCACATCCTTCTAAAGAAGAGGAACGTCTCTACGGGCTGGACCCAAAAAGAGCATTGTTGTTCTACCTTGAGGGCATTAAAGAGTTCGGGTGGATGACCAACTCTTGGTGGAGTACGTGGGAGCGAAGAAGGGCAGTGCAGAAAAGGACCATCTGTCGCTGGGTCGTTCTCTACATCAAGATCTGTTATGACTTGGCAAAGAAGCAGCTCCTTGAGGGATTAAGGGCTCATTCCACGAGGGGAAAGGCTGCGACTACTGCCTTGGCTCGGGGTGTTCCAGTTCAAGACATCTCAGGCGGCAACATGGGCATCTTTGCACATATTTGCCAAGCATTACGGCCTAAACAATCAGGTTTGCAGAGACTGGAGTTCTGTTCGTTCAGTCCTGCATGTCTTCCTAGTATAGGATAAGAGTCCGCAACCCACAGCCTGGATGGTATGGCTTGGGTATCTAATTCAAATTAAAGGAATCTGCATCTATAAGTCTAATAGATAAACAAGTTGCTTACCTTTAGTAACGCATTATCTGGTAGAGACTCTATATCTAGCTGCAGACTCATTACAGCCCCGCCCATGCCTCCCCACTCTGCAGACTTATATTGTAGGGCTAAGGATGCTCTCCTTTTAGGGCCCTAGTTTTGCACGCGACTACTTCAGTTACTTTGTGGCTCTGCGCTTCTGGCGTGCGAAAAACAAAAAGTACTGGTGTCTGCGTGCCTGGTTAGCGTCTATATAGGCACAGCGACGTCCTATACAGACTACGTCAAGCGGAGCTAAATGAAGCCACGCGCAAGGGTTATTGCTCAGCAAATGTTTCTGGATTCAGCCTGATGCCTGGGAAACTCAAAGGTAAGGAATCTGCAGCTAGATGGTCTCTCAGATAATGCGATCTTGCTGGCCTTCACATAGGCCTCAGTAGCTCTGAGATATTGCCAGCAGTCCAGAAGACCTCGGAACCCAACTGACTCATATGATTCGTGATGGACAAGTCATGCAGTGCATGTTGTGTGCTAGCTTGAACACTGCAAACTGCATTGGCAGAGCTATTTGCACCAATGTAGTGCCTTATAGGCTTGGCTGGATAATCTGCAGAGTTTTTAGGAGATGGTCATGCATCCTTGATGGACTTGCCCTTTGACTCCAGATTTTTTATAGAGAAGGCGTATTCTGTGCTCTTAACAACTTCATGATGGTCGAGCCACAGCCACACTCTGTGTTGTTTCCCATCAAGCAGATCTACCAACAGTGCAGAACATTTTGGGCCCATTACAGGGGACTAGCTTATAGACCATGGCAACCTTCCCAACCTGTGCTGCAGCAGGAGACCCAATTTTCATAAGGATGCAATCCTAGTGTGAGGGCACGAAAGAAGACTGTTTAAGAAACTGGGCACATGAGTGGTACTTATAAGGGGCTCTACTCACTTCTGCGGTGGTGTAGAGCCGCATATCTGTGCAATGGAGTATTTCTGAAAAATTAGCTGGATCCATTCTGGCAACTGAAATTTTTTTTGTGCGCTGAGGAATTTGAATTTAGATGGAATATCCACCCACCAGAAAGAGCATTACAAAAGGAAAGTAATTTGTGTGCGTATGTTTGTGCCTGTATATATATTTGTGCGAGTTTGTAGTATGTGTTGCTGTAGATATACATGCTCTGCAAACTCCTGCCATCCAGGGTTAGGGTCAGACATTTGTACGGTCTTAGAATAAACGCATTTGAGTCAAGGGATGCACTGTAACTCCACCTTAAGTAGGCATGACTCAAGGAGATCCACACCAATTTATAAAAATAGCAAGTATCTTTATATGTGTTTAGACATCAGAGAAATTCGTTCAGGTAAGTACGTTTTTAGATATTTTTTTCAGTTTAAAAGGTGGACACGGAGCAATTTTTGAGTTCTGCAATGTTATCCTATGGAAAAAAGAAAAGGTTCTGCAAACAGGTACAGTACAGCGACTTACGGAACCAATCTCCAGGAGTTAATGTGAGTGTTGGGGCAGGTCCAAGGCAGCACCAGCAGTACCCCACCAGCGGCACAATGGCACCCGGGTGCACAGTGCAAAACGGTGTTCGGGGCCCAATAGGTCTCCATGAAAATGGGTCACTGCAAAAAGTGGTTGCAGGCTCTGGCTGGAAGGCTAGTCTTATTGAACCAACAGGGATGTTTCAAGTCTTGCAATGCTCAGGTATGTAAGGACACCTGGGTCCTCTTCTCCACGGCCTGGGGCGACTGATGCAGAAGTGACTTTAGGCATTAGGTTTTCTTTTGGGGAGCAGTCGCGATTGAGCGGGCCTCCGTACAGAGGCTGCAGGCGACAGCCGGGGAGTTCACTAGGGTTGAAACCACGATGGACTCTTGCTCTGAAGGTCTGGGGGGACCTTGTTGACACCTGTGGCCCACTTCACCTTGGGCCGAAGGTGATGTGCAAAGTGGTGGCCTGTCTTTTCTTTTGGCCTTTCTGCAGGATGCAGGTACAGTTCTGATCTTTTTCGGGATGTCTTATTACTTATTGAAGGCAGTCAGTCCTCCCAGGTTTTGTAGGCATACAGCTGCAGAATGAGTCTTCATTGTCGCAGGTTTGACAGAGAATGACAGACAGTACAGCAGGGCTGGTGCCAAGTCAGGTGCTCTTCAGTCTTCTGCAGCTCTTTTTGTCCTCCTGCGTAGGTCGTCAGGATCTGCTACTCTTGTACTGGGCACTCTCCTAAATACAGTGGCATGGTGTTAGCAGAGTGTAGGGTAGTATCAAATGGGCTATTGACACTTGGGGGTTGTGAGAAAGTGCCATCTTTCTTGCCTTGGTATACCCCAACTTTTTTCTGAATTGCTGATGTGCTTTGACTGAGTGTGCCCTGAGCTCCTGCCAACCAGGTACCCAGGGCCTTTGCTCCTTCCCTAAAACTGTACTGAAACAAAACCCAATTGGCATCTATGGCCACCTGTCAGCCCCTAGTAGTTGGTACCCTAGGTACCCAGGTCATGGTGACCAGAGAAGACCCCTGAGGGCTGCAGCACTTATTGTGCCACCCTCAGGGGCCCTGTACCCTGGCACCCACACACTGCCTTTGCAGGCTGAGTGCCTAAGTACAGAACTAAAACCAGAGTCGACATGGCACACATCCCTGTGTGCCATGCCCACAGAACCCACTGCCCTGGCATTCTTCAATCACCCCTCTAGCTGGGTGCCCTATGCCAGAGGTGTGGGCCCAGGTGCATGAGCCCTATGCCCCTACAGTACCCAGGGCCATTCCTGGGCACTAAGTGCAGTGATGCCATTAAGATTATATGGTGGTGGGAGGTTGGCATTACAAACTCCACAGCACCATAATTGCTACACTGAAGACTGACAAGTTTGGTATCAAACTTCTCAGCACATTAAACCCGCACTGATGCCAGTGTGGGATTTAATGTAAAATGCACCAGCGGGCATCTTCGAGATGCCCTCTAAAACCCTAACCTACAATCCACGTCTGGCTGAGTGGCTGGAGAGGCTGCCACACAAGACATGTTGCTGGACCCCTGGGTAGGAGATCCCCCGCTCTCCTGGGCCTGCAACAATGCACATCCTGGGCGAGGTGCTAGGTCTCCTCCCCCAGGATGGGCAGGGGGAAGCTTCAAAGGCATCTTTTGTTTATGGTCATGTTTATGGAGTAAATGTCTTACTTGTATCATTACACATCGCATCATACCACATACATAGCACTCCGTGATTCTCGCGGGTTAGGACATTTTTTGCTTCAGGAGTTCGAGCTCTAGTGTTAATTCTAATAGTCTTTTTTCATCTACCACGTTTATTCTTTTCCTTTTTATAGTAGGATTATTGTTGGTATAACAGATTGAGTAAGCACAGATTATACCATGCAGTATCTGGTGCTGCAGAGTACGTCCGGGTACGGAGTAACTCTTCTGGTTTTATGTATCACGTGATCGGGATGTTGAAAGTTACCAGCGGGTTTTTTCAATTTAAAATGGAAAATGTTAGTGTTATCGGCGTCTTCAGAGGGCGGAGTGCCTCAGTAAGAGAGAAAATTTGTCTCTATTAAAACAAGAGCAGGTTAGTTTGTTGAATTTATCTTATATTTTTGTAGCACCACAATGATAGAAGTTGATACCAAGAATTGGTTTTAAATAGAATGCGCTCGTTTTATGTTTTCCTAACAGTTTTTCACACTGAGTCGAGCATTGAACTTGATAAAACGCGACATGTAAGTGATTTTGTTTTTGGTGGACGCTACATGCGAGTCACGGGTTTTTAAAGGTGAAGTAGGTGTCACTATAAATCGGCACTGGACCACATTAGGAACATCGGTTTAATTCATTACATGCAGCTGGGGTCGAAGGGTCACAACGTCACTAGAGTTTGATATAAGCATTAACATACACCTACATGACATTTGCTCATTGTTTTTTTACTGGTCTTTTTTTTTTTAGTGTTGTCCCCTGATGAAGGGCTGTTTAGTTACGCCCGAAATGCATTGGATTCAAAAGTAACTGTCGCATTTATAAACATATGAATAACCATGGAATGGGAATATGTGAGAAATATGAAGTAACTGAAAGTGAATGAAATAAAGAATGAAATAGTTCGCAAAACAAATGGTGTTTAGAATCCTCTTTCTTGCATCGAGGAGAAACAGAGTGCCCACAGAGATGCTTCTAATGCTCCATTAGAGAGACGTGTTATTTATATATTTGGCGTCCAGGGACTTCGGACGTCTCCTGTGGAGCACCTTCAATGGATTAAAAATTGCCTTAAGAAAACACAGCTGTGCACCTGCCTCAAATTTTCAGTTCTCCTTCTGACAACCACATGTTAGACATGGCCAATTTTCTAAGGGGAATGCTTGCTATCGCAGTGGTTGGATGCCAACTGCTTACACCTGAACAGGAGTACAACTGAAATTCTCCTATTGGAAAAATGTACCCATTCCTGGGGCGATCACTGGTGGCCCCCTCACTTGGGTCCTCCCCTCCACCCAAGACTGCTGTTAAAAATCTACGCTTCTGGGTGGATAATCTATTTTGAAGCGCAATCGAAATTAATGGCAGGCACATGTTTCGGGCTTTTGCGAACTTTGAAGCTCATTTAATGATTTTTCGATCCGTCCACCTGTCGCATCATCCAGGCAGCTATTATATCTCAGTTAGACTATTGCTATATTCTGTATTTGGGAGTCAAGTCAGTGGTTAAGACTCGAACTAGCTCCACGGCCAGACAGCTATTTTTCTCTTCCCAAATTTTGCCCAGCTTCAGGTCTCCTTCACAAACTGCACTTGGCTCCCTGTGGAGAAGCATGTGCATTTGAATACCCTGTGTACTGATCACAAGATCCTACTTTCCCGGGAGCCCCCATTCTGTCTAACCTGCTATCCCAAGTATCGCCCTTCATGCTCCCTAAGCTCAGCTGACCTTAATCTGCCACGGTTTCTCATGTCAAGAGTAAATGCTGGAGGCAACTCTTGTGCAAAAGCCCCAGCTCACGAACGAAATCTCCCCCCACCCTCCAAAAAAATCAGGAACTTCCAGAGAAACACCGGTCTTTCAAGAAGACTGGGAAAACCTGGCTTTTCTCCTTTTTAGTTTCTCTTTTGGGTTCTTCTTAGGCCATTGCTGCAGTTCTTGACTAGTGGTGGGAAGCCAAGTATCTGGTGCAGCTATGCGATATACATTTTTTATTTAACTTAACAGAATGCCTAAGTATGCCATCAATCAGATGGCCACTTCTGAAAAATCGTGTCCACCTCATAGTAGCCCACCTTAAGGGTAGTACTTGCCTGGAGGTGGCGCGCCTACCTGACTAGCTAATTTTCCTGCCTGTCCAGGTGCCAAGGTGGTCCTGGACAAGAGGGGGCGGCTTTTCTCTCCTGTGAGGCGAGCCAGATTTGCATTCCAAAGGCACCAGCTCTTTGAAGCTTTCCTGCCCAAGGAGGCTAATCAGCAGGTCCTCCTGTGAGAGGGGGTGTTGCACCCTCTGCTAGGGCAGGCTTTTGTTCTGGGTCTACTGGAAGCAAAATGCTCTCACCCTAGGAGGTCAGAACAGCATCTCGCATGGCAGGCTGGCAGAATCTAGTCTGCAAGCACACCAGAGGCTAGTAGGTTTTCAGGGGGCACCGTTGAGGTGCCCTCTGGGTGCATGTATTGGTAAAGCCAACACTGGTTAATTGTAGGTTTAATTAGATGTTTCACACCAAACATCCCTATTTTCAGTGAAGCCATCATGTAGCTTAAATTCGTTTTCACCAGTGTGCAGCATATGTCTTGAGATGGCTTCCATGGTCACTTGTACTGGCAGGAACAGGACTGGCTAGCACAGGGGCATATCTGCTCATGCAGGTATGCCCTCACATGTAATACTCAGCACCCTGCCTTAAGGTTGCAAGGCCTGCTCTAGGAGGGATTTAAAAATATTAGATGCAGTGTAATGGACATGGCACACAGATGTGACGGGTCTTATTTTCACTTTTGTTTGCACCAAGACATGCAGCCTTCAATGGCAGTCTTGTATGTTTGCTGAGAGCTCCCTTGGGGTGGCACAATTCGTGCTGCAACCCTAGGGGGTCTCTTTAGTGCCTCAGGCCCTAGATTACCAGGATACAATTTACTAGGGACTTTAAGAGGGTGCTAAAGGGTTTGTCAATTGGGGAAACAATTGTACGGTTTTGGGAATGAGCTGTGCCACTGGTGACCTGGTTAGCAGGAACTCAGTGCACTTTCATTCAAAATCACATTTAGGAGGCAAAAAATGGGGGTGACCATGTCAGAAGGGGGCACTTTCCTACAATGATGATGCAGTCTCTTTGGGCATTCTGCCCCACCAACAATTGCCTATCTCAGAAGTAGTCCTCTACAGCAGCTTTAACCAGGAGGAAGAAGAAGAGGCTCCATCAACCTCCACAGTCATTGGCCCTCAAATTAAGACCTCCGCTAGGGTTGAGAGTATGTTCGGCGCTAACACACACACTAATGATCTTAAGAGCCCTCAGATGTAGATCATCATCTCCAGCCTTCCACTAAAACCAACTCGACCTCTAGGGCCTCTGCCAGTTTATGGCTATGATCTGCACCAAACACAGCCCTCAGAGCCAACAAAGCTCCTGTCCAAGGGCAGTTATCCTTCCTGGCTGTCAAGTCATAAGATCCTGCAGATCCCACAACTCCACTTAAAGCTGAAGGCTCCTTCTAAGCTGGCATCCTATCAATCTTACACTTCGCAGCCATCATTATAGGCCCAATCAACAGACTTCTCAGAGCAGCCAATACTCTAAAGACTGCAGCCTGCAATGCCCCCCACCAACTTATGCATATTTCCCCTCTGTCCAAGTGTACAGCCACCCGATTTCTGAATATCCTTTGTCAGACCACTTGCTCTCTCAATTCCAACCACAGTCCCCATACTTTATCAAACGTCCCCAGACATCCCGGTGAAAGATACTGACTACTCTAGCATGCACCAGTGCATATTTTGCGCCAATCTGGTAGAGACCTCTGTGCCCAAAGCCTGAACAATCTTTATCCATCAATGCAATATTACTAAACAAAAGGGAGTTCCGTTAGAGTATCTGTCCCGCCTCCTCCAAAAAGTATGCAGGCAAACCAGTCCTGGCAATAAATCTAGCAGTGCTCCCACTACCTTTTACATATGCCCCTGAATAGTCCACTAGCACAGCCCCAGCCTCTGGCAATCCCATAAGGTATGCACCAGGGACCCTCTGTCTGCATCCCCTCAGGCATCAGTCAGAGAGTCTATCCATGGCTTAGTCTTGTCCGCGTGTAGTGTGACATGGGCAGAGTATCTTAATCGGGATGAGGCAAAAGTCCTGATCACCACTTTCCTTGGGTAGCTGCATGCCTCAGCCCACTCACCATACTCCAGAATGGCCAAGTTCAGCTTCCATCTGGCTTTTAACTTGCCCAACAGCTTTATGCAGTTCCTGACAAATCTGGTGCAGATGATGGACTCCACATGACGGTGAAACGAGGCTGCTAGCAGCCTATACTCTAGAGGGGTCTCTTCCTCTAGTATCTCGGTGTGCCTAATGCTCCTGCTAAGGGCATGCTTAACCCGCAGGTATTGAAATCTATGGTACTCTGCCATCTCATAGTGCTCTTATAAGTACTCTGAGGAGACCACCCTGACTACCCTCATAAGTCCCAAACTGTAGAGATTCCAATTCGATCCCACTAACTGAATCTCCCAGCCGCTGTAGAGCAGCCAGAGCCTCCGCATTCTACAGTGGCATTCCATGGTCATTTTCCCCTCTCATCCAATCGCCCTGGAGCCTTCAGGTACAACACATGGCATATTGTCTACTACCTAGAGAAATTAAGGTAAATTTTGTAGAGTGATTCTACCCATCAAGGAATATGGCGGCTTCCTCCATCTGACCACATCCTCTCTGTTACAGCCAAGCAAACCCTCCAGATTCCGAACACAAGGCACTAGGGTCTTTAGTGATAAAGATGCCCAGGTAGAGAAAACCAGTCTCTGCCCATTGCTAGGGGCAATCCCAATCCTCCGGCGGTTGCCAATGTGTAGGTGAGTGCGCCATCAACTTATGCCAATATATTTTAGCCCTGAAAATCTCACTAAGATATTGAGGATTTCTAACACCTTGGGAACGGACTGCAACAGGTCGTCCGTGTAGAGGGAGATTACATCCTCCCAATCAGTTTCCCAACGCAAGCCCCCTGCAATATGGCATCCCTTTTGACCCATTCCGCTAGTGCCTCAATGGCAAATGCAAAATGGGGAGAGCGGGCAAACTTTCCTAGTGCCTATCCCCTGCTGGAATTACCTCGGCAAAGTCCCATTGACAAGCACCCTAGTCAACTGTGCTGTGTAGAGTAGGTGAACCTAGGCCAGAAATATCTTCCCGAACCGCATATTTTTGGCCATTCAAGCTAATCGAATACTTTTTCGACATCAAAGGACAAGATCACCCCTGGCTCCCTAATAGAGGTTGCTCTGCTGAGAACGGCATACAAGCGTCTATGGATATGGCCAGTGGCAAAAGGCAGTGTAACCCCAGATTGGTCCCTGTGGATCAATTTGTCTCACCCCTCGTACAGATGGGAGGCAAGGACTCACACCAGCAGTTCTACCTCTATTTAAAAGGGTTTTTGTCCTATGAGTCAGTCTGTGGTTTCTTCTCGGCCTTCTGCATTAGGGCAATGTGGGCTGTACAAATGTCGGGGTAGGACCCCAGCAGCCACCAGCACCTGATACATGTATAGAAATGGTTACCCGACCCCTCCCCACGGTGCCATATAGCATTTGCGAGTTCTGTCACCTCAAGCGCCCTATTCAACGCAACCCTGTCCTATAGTGGGAGGATCAAGACCGGGAGATCACCTACAAAACTCAACTGTTCCTCCAGTGGGTATTGTTGCCAAGGAGAATAGAGGGCCCCTAAGTGTTCTGCAAGCCGCTCCGCTGTTTCCGAGGCCATGTCCACGGTGTTCTCGGTTGCCGTAACCACCTCCCACACCCACCGTTGATCCTCCTTGCGATGTGCCAGCCACATCAGTAGTTTCCAGCCTTATTACCAACCTTGTATAGTCTGTTGCATGGCCCTTAGCTGTCCCTTGCCGCCTCTGTAATCTACCTGTACTCCTCCCGCTGGATCGCAAGATGATGCATCCGTGCTATAGGTTGCTTGGAAGGTAGTCCTCTGCGTTCAAAAAGCATTGCTCACGCCCCTCAGTTTGTTTATCCCCTCCCTCCTTATCCCTGAGATCCTAGAAATTAGGTACTCCCTCGCCACTGGTTTATATGCCCCCACAGTGTTATCTCTGGCACCAGAGAGCCCCTGTTGTAAGCAAAGAATTCACCATAGGCATCCCTTGGCCTTCACTTGTGTCCCAATCCCACCACCAAGTCCACCGCCCCTGCGGTCACCGCCCGCACCAGCCGCCTGACCGCCTGGTCCCACGTTAGCGACTAAGACCCCATCAAAACCATGAACTCCATCCACTCCGGATCCCCATCTGACCCCTGCCCTCACCTAGACTTCAACAAAGCCAGCACAACCATCGCACCCCACCTCCGGAAAACAATCAACAGTTTCTTCGAGACAGCAACCTTTCCGGATAGCTGGAAGCACGCCGAGATCAACACCCTTCTGAAGAAGCCCAAGGCGGACCCCAAAGACCTCGAACTTCTGGCCCATTTCCCTGCTCCCGGCAAAAGTGACAAAGAAGATTGTCAACAAACAGCTAACCCGCTACCTCGAAGACAACAATATCCTGGACCCTTCCCAATCCGGTTTTGGCAGCAACCACAGTACCGAGACTGCCCTCATCGCCACCACTGACGACATCAGGATCCTGATGGACAAAGGAGAAACAGCCGCCCTCATTCTCCTGGACCTATCAGCAGCCTTTGACACAGTCTGCCACCAAACCCTATCAGCACGCTTCCATGACGCTGGAATTCAAGAGAAGGCCCTGGCCTGGACCACATCCTTCCTCTCCGGCAGAACCCAGAGCGTCCGCCTCCCACCCTTCCGCTCAAAAACCACTGAGATCTGCGGCATCCCACAGGGATCCTCCCTCAGCCCGACGCTGTTCAATATCTACATGGCACCGCTCGCCCACGTCGCACGACAACATAACCTCAACATCTCCTACGCCGACGACACCCAGCTGATCATATCCCTCACCGAAGACCCCCACACCGCCAAAGCCAACCTCCACAGAGGAATGAAGGCCGTAGCCGACTGGATGAAGGACAGCAGACTGAAGCTGAATTCAGACAAGACGGAGGTCCTCATTCTCGGACCCACCCCATCAGCCTGGATCGACTCTTGGTGGCCCACATCGCTAGGCACAGCCCCGGAACCCACAGACCACGCATGCAACCTGGGGGTCATCCTCGACTCCACCCTCTCCATGACCAGGCAAGTCAACGCCGTCTCCACATCCTGCTTCAACACCCTCCGAATGCTCCGCAGGATCTTTAAATGGATCCCCCCCCCCCGACACGAGAAAAACAGTCACCCAGGCCCTCATCACCAGCAGACTAGACTACGGGAACACCCTCTACTCAGGAACAACAACCAAGCTCCTGAGACGACTACAGCGAACCCAGAACGCCTCGGCACGACTGATCCTCGACGTCCCCCGACGCAGCCACATCACACCCCACCTGAGAGGCCTGCACTGGCTCCCCGTCGACAAGAGGATCGCCTTCAAACTCCTCATCCACGCACACAAAGCACTACACAACACCGGACCTACATACCTCAACAACCGACTCAGCTTCCACACCCCCACCCGAAGCCTCTGCTCAGCCAACCTCGCCCTCGCCTCAGTTCCTCTTATCTGGAAAGCCACCGCCGGCGGCAGATCCTTCTCCTACCTCGCCGCCAAGACCTGGAACACTCTCCCTACCAGCCTACGACACTCAGGACCTGCTGGCCTTCAGAAGACTTCTCAAGACCTGGCTCTTTGATCAGTAGCAGGCCCCCCAAGCGCCTTGAGACCCTGGCGGGTATGTAGCGCGCTTTAGAAATGCAATGATTAATTGATTGATTGAATCCTTGAGGTACCAGGAATCCTGGTTGGCCAGTCCTAAGAACTTTGTTTCAGACTTCTGCATCACCCATACAATCATCACCCCTTGTAGGGATGTACTGCTTAACAGTCCATGCAGAGCATTTGAATTGAAAATGTTCCCTACCACAATCTAACACTGGGTCTGTGACCATGTGTATTGCCTACTTGAGGTGTAGTCACAGTGCATTCCTTGACGTGAAAAATTGAAAAAACAACTTGAAAACATCAAAGCCTACACTAAATGGTAGGGCGTGTAAATCTACAGAACCACACACTAGAGACAGATGCTTACAGGGGAGTTATATTTTATATATCACATTTGTGTCAGGAGGGTAGAGAAAATGTAAATAGCAGAGTGGTATGAAGGAGTTAAGACGTTTAACAAAAATCTCCTTTTTTTTCTTTTGTCTTTTGCTCTCTTTCCATTATTTCTTCCTCCCTTGCCAAATTTTTCCATCACAGCAATCATTCGAGAAGCAGGGATTTCACACTGGAACACCGGCCGCCTCCTTTAATTTGCCTTCAGCTCTGGGCAGCGCAGGACCCATCAATGCTGCAGCCGGATACCCCCCTGCTCCCTTCATGCACATCCTGACCCCACATCAGCAGCCGCACTCTCAGATTCTGCACCATCACCTACAACAGGACGCGCAGGTAAGATACCGGCTTCCACCCCTTTTTGCTAGAGCATACCTTTCAGCCTGTCTGATTTCTTGCTAGATGTGTCACCCCTATCAGCTCATTCCTAATCATCTGAGATCACATACATACATGGCTGGTAAATTAGAGAGAACATGCCTGGGTTAACGTGCTGTTGCTAACCATTTGGCCAATCTCAGACATAGCTTACAGTTATAACTATGGAATTCTGTTGTCAAAGTTTGTACCTTTATTTTGCATATCCTGCCACTTTGCATCAGCTGCCATATTTGCAGATGATTCTGTGTTGCCACCAGCAGCAAGAAGACCAGGTAATAAGCTTTCCGAACCGTTTTACTCACCACGTCACTTCCTGGCACCACTTCTCCACTCTGGTTGCACATGGCCTGCACTGCACAGATCAGCGGTCCCTTGCTGCCATTGTTCACAGGGAGATTCCTTAATACTCTAATACTCTTGCCCTTACAGTGTATCTGCTTTATTGTGCACGGGTATATACACGGACACGCTGAGGGCACATACATATGCACTTGGAATTGCTGAAAGCCTCAAGGGCCTCACCACTACACCGCACTACCCTTCCCGCTACCCACCCACATGGAGATTATCTGGTGTTATTTCCCACAGACATGGCGATTGTCTCCTGTTTTCATCAACCTATATAAAAAATACATGCAAAATGTCTAAAATGTTGAGCTAGAATTTTCCAGTTATTTCCCTTGCTAGCTAAACCACTTAAGTCGTTGTCTTGTCATTACTAGGTTGCCTTTGAGCATCTTATTCTCCAAGTATTTCCCTTCACCCCTAGAACGCTTAGGGCTCCATTTTTTGTTACAATTATTTTTTTCCAGCTTTTCTGGCCAAAGGAAAATGCTCTTAAATATGCAGGTCATATTGATCATGTTTTCTAATCGATACTTCTAAACATACATTCCTCACTTTGTGAATATTCTTCTGGTGTCAGACAGATTATGGGAGAAACATTAAAGTAGTGCTCCTGGGTGCCAGTAGGTGGCGCAGTGCAGCTTCGCAATTACTGCCTCACTCTGGAAATGAACGGAGCTGCTTAAAAGCGCCACCTGTGCGTGTTGACGTCAGTTCATTTCTTTCTGCTCCTTTAGAGGCGGATACAGGGCCGGCTCTAGGCTCATGGTGGCCCTGTGCAGGGAGCGTAGGTGGGGGCCCCGGCAGATGACGGTAAAGGACATGATGGGCAGTGGCGTCACTAGGGTTGGTGTCACCCAGTGCGAGTAAGTCATGGTTTCACCCCCTCACGACTTTTAGCACCACACAAACTTCTAGGTGTCAAGAGGCAAAATATGATTGCCGGAGAATCACCTTGGTGGGACTCTGCCATCATGTGGGCGGTCCAAGAGCCCACATGACATGATCAGCTGACCTGCCCATGTGGTGGGGCCACACACTTGTCAACTGATTCCAGCAGTGTCGCACTGTCTTTAAAAGACCAGAGTTTGAAGATCTGACAGACTCCTCTGCAGCCTCCATTGATGACCATAGACTGTCGTCGCAGAGGGCACCAGTCAGTGCACTCTCCCCTGAGCCCCAGACCAAGTCTTGAGAGGAGCCCCTGCTACCTACTTAGACGCTAGCAGCAGAGCTCCATTAACTGAAGCCTCAAATGGGTACTCCAAGCTCTGCAATGACAACTCAAACTCTAGACAATACTTGCAGTAGCCCAAAACTATCAGAGCCTAGGACCCTACCTACAGTGCAATGCAAGAGCACAGCAAGCATCGCTAAGTCACCACGCAAGTCCTGTCATTTGAGACCTATGCGTTATCAAAAGAGGATACTCCAGCCCTTATGGGAAGTTACTGCCTAATACGTTCATGTCATTTGTAGCACTTTCTGTGGATAACTTTTTATCCTTGAACACGTTTATTGCGATGGGACATGTAGTTTTCTTTTATACGTCATACAGAATGGGCACAATACAAATCCAGAGCAAACACAAGGAGAGGATGGACGTTGAACTGAAACTTTTCAGACACTCACCCCCAGTCACAGATCTGGGTTGAATCCATCATCATTCTTTAGCTCACTTAGCCACCTCAGTTCAGACCCAATTATACGCAAATCAGTCTTGACCCTATGCCTCATGGGAACAATCCAGCCTGAACTGCCGAGCCAGGTCGTCCCTGAATCGGATACAAGCATCCTGGCCGCCACCTGGAAATGCCACTTGTGCTCAGGGTTGCTCTAAGACGTTTTAAAAGACTTGTTTCTTGGTTTATTTTGAGAGAACATTTAATCAGTTCCTAGCATCAGGCGGAACATTTTGAACTGAATACCTTTCTGTAACTTGATTACAAAAAATATGATTGTCGCTTGTTTTGAATTCCAACATGTTAACGCAAACCGCTGTAGAAAACCATAAAGGAAACCAATAAAACAAGAGCACTTCTTGTTAGATTTACGAAGAAACTGAAAATGTAGGAGTCAAATGACTAAACTAAGGAAAATGCACTCTGGCTGCCCAAGGAGGAGGAGGGAAGAGGCCGAGGATTTAAGACATCTGAGAAAACACGCCTTTAATGAACTAAGAAAGAACCTGGCACGTGTGTGGGGCTGAATATGAATGTATTGTGCACACCTTGCCTACTAAATTCTACTTTCTATTGTTTTAAAGCAGAAGTACACAACTACTGCGCGCGACCCTGACTCGTGTGCTGCCAAACATGCGTACAAGTAATCTCTATAGTGAACCAAATACTAGTTGTAACTTGAATGCAGCGCGCACTGCTGAAGAATTTATCATACAATATAACTCAATTGCTCTATAAAACTGTTCAACACATTAGTCATTTAATCTCTGTTATAAACACCGAGCTATTTTTTCAATGCTATGCACCGGTCTTTATTTGTATAGGGAAGTGTGTGCCCAGTTCAGCTGCATCCCCGATTTGTGTCAGTGGCCCTATATTTTAACATCACCTTGGCCTACAAGGGCAGAGCCTGGGAGCGGATGGGGTGTGAGTGACAGGGGGGGCTCACAGAGCCTTACACCGCGGAACCAGGCTGGGCTTCCGTGTGAGTCACTCCTAATACATGCAATTACATTTTGAAACCTGAGGCCGCAGCCCCGCTCCCAGGTAGGGTCACTCATGCTTTCTGCAGACCGGACAGACCCACGGCCAGACCAACCCACCGGATATTGAGTTATTCAGTGGCCCCCCTCGTCACGGCAGGGTCTGCTCGTGCAGACTGGTCTCTCTTGTTTATTTCATCACGGTCACGGACACGCTTCCAGCTGGTTCTCAAGGAGGCGGGAATCTCGGCGCAGGTATCTCCCTGTCAGTGGCCCTCGGCACACGCTACGAGGAGGAGGCGCTGCCTTCGATTTTGGTAGGCACGGGGAGATTAAAGATTTGCAGAATCCCAGGGCGTGGAGTCGCCCCGAGGCTCGAACCTTGGTGTCCCAGCTCCAAAGTCTGCAGTCTAGCCCTGAGACCACATGCATGCACTTGGGGACCCGTATGCATACACATGCACAGAGTGCACGCAGTCTGGATTTCAAGACATGGGGCGGGTTATGCGTACAAGCAGTGTGGAGCTGACTGCATATTCTTGGAGAGCCCCGTTCTCTGTTCGTGTCCCCCTCCAAATCTTGCACAGAGACCTTTCTACCCCTTTTAACCGGGTCTATTTTTATCGGGAGTGCCTTATGTCACTACTACTGTCACTCTACTAGACTGGGCACTGTTTATGGGGCCTGCTGGGAAAAGTTGGGTTCGGTGTATACTACGCATTGCGGCAAAACTCGTCCCGGGACCCGGCGGCTGCAGTATTGGCTAAACGGAAACCTATCTTCATTAATGCTACATGTGACGCGGTGATTACTGTGCCCACAAGCACTGCTGCTGCAGAAAATAAATATCATTGAGAGATCACGGAGAATGGATCTGCCCTTACCCGGCAGGTGGGTTCTTCTTCACTTTATTCTCTCTGTCACTAGTCTGAGCTCACTCAGGCTCAGCTTTTGTCCGACACTCCGACAGACTCGACGACCACCAAATAATGGCTGGCAGCGGCTGCAGAGAGAGAGTCATACGCCGAGGAGCTGGAGTACTAGTGTACGACATACGCCACGCCACCACAAGTTACGCACGTCGCGGGGAAGCATGGTTAGGTTGAGTCTGCGCAGCCGCGCAGATCACTCTTTCCTGGCTGGCTTCCGGCATCTGTGCGTGCCAGCTGAGCCAGCCGGGTGACACGTCACTAGTCATGATTTGAAACACCCCGGCGGCCTGCTGCCCAATCAGGAACGTCGAACAAGGTCGGTGCGGGCAGAGCCGCCAGGGAAGTTAAAGGGACTCGGGAGGAGGGGGGTGACTCGTCCTGACTGTCAGGGCTTGGATTGGATTTGGAACTACCCATGTTGTCGTCGGAACTTAGTATTGGAAGCCGGGAGGCCGCCAAATCCTGCCAGGGGGCCGACAGTGCCACGAGATCATTGATCCTCCTCGTCGTGGATCCGATCCGATCCTCGTCGTGGCGGCCCCTGGGGTTTGGCGGCCCTGTGCAGTTGCACAGTTTGCACATGCCTAGGGCCGGCCCTGGCGGGTATGAAGCTGAACTACTTTTGGCTCTGGGAATTGTTTCATTAAAATGTTTTTTTTCTAGTATACCAGGGGGAATTGTAATCTCCTAAAATGACACAGCTTAAACCTTATAGGGACTGTCACAAACATGTATAATTAATGGGAGAGGAGTTGGCCTAACGGCTAGGGCGCTCTACCTCGGACCTGGAGGAACTGGGTTCGAGTCTCGGTAACGACGCCAAACATCCTGTGATCCTGGGCAAATCACTTAATCTCCCCGTGCCTAACAAAAAAAAAAAATGAATGTGTGTCCTCATGTAACGTAACGTAACTAGTGCTATGTAAAGCGCTCTGATACCTGATTCAATTCGCGTCTAGTTCGCGCTATATAAAACTCTGCAAAAAAAACAAAACTCCTAGTCCTTTAAGTGTGCCCTTGAACCCGAAAGCGACCCAGAATCTCAAAGCTTTACATTTCCTAAAGAAGTCAGACATCTTAAAGTCGCAGATGCAGGCCTTTGTCCAGTCCTCCGTCTTCACCCTCTGATCATTTTAGTCTGGAAGGAAAAGTTCAAGATGCTTTCTCCGGCCAAGTTCTGTCTGCCGTGGATCCAGTAGACTGGATGGTGGTGTTGGATTTGCAGGACGCTTATTTTCACGTCCCCGTCTTGCAGATCTGCTCACGTCACCTGTGGTTTCAGGTAGGCCAAGATCACTTTCAGTTCTCCCTCACGGATCTCCATTGAAATCCTTTGCCCTGAGTTGTTCTTCCCATGTGCGAGGATCCCTTAGCAGTTCTTTCAAAGTCACATCTACTTTGCCATACTTTGGAAAAGCAAGGAAACGTGCGACAGATGTTACATTTTTGCAGCCTTAAAAACAGGCTATATTGCCAATCTTAATTGAATCACTTTAAAATGTAGAAGGGAAAAACGTAATGTCCTATTAAATTACTTTAGCAGAATGTGATTTTTTAAATACATCCCTCACGAACTCATTTTCCTATTTAAAGTAAGATAAGTAGTAATACATAGCAATGTAGCCTGTTTTATCCTGCAGCATAGAAACAATGTAATTGGCACACTGTGCCTTTAATGTCCTTCTGATCTCCAGTGTCCAATCATACTCTGTATGTAGCGGTTTACTCAGTTCCTTTTTCTGGCTCCAGCTGACAGTATCCTGGACAGAGTTGTGCCTTTAAGGTTTTTTCCACAATCCTTTCCATCTTAGGCTTCTTAAAGCTGATTCACTCGACGTCCTTTAGGGCGTTGAGCATTTATAGATAATTTCCTGACAGGACATTTTTGCAGCGTGGCTCTTTTCTGGATTCACAATTCTGTGCATTATGCCCTCATCTAGTGGTTGGGTCCGGAATTCTCCAATATAGATGTTGCCTTTTTTTGTTTTTTGTTATTGGGTGTCTATGGGCCCACCATTTTTTATGTCCTGTTCTGCCTCTGATGACGTAAGCCCTCCCTGGAAGCTCCCACTCGTGGTCCTCCTCTTCAGATTCTATTTACCGCCATTAGGTCTGGATGCTTTGCTGAGGGCTCTAAAAGTCAGGGGAAAAAGGCTGGAGTTCGGAAAAAGTTTGTTGAAGAAATTAAGAATTTCATCAAATAGAGGTACCGGGTAAGACTCCCTGTTGCGTGTGATGGAGAGGACTGCTTTTCAATCCTCATCACAGGAGGAGGTACTGGGGCTTGGCAGGTCCAGCATACGGGCCCCTTGTAACAGTAGTGAAAAGAAGACTATGCAGTTTCTGAGGGGGAGGGGGGATGAAAAGGGAGTACCAGGGGCGCACAAGGGGCAAGGATGGTAATGGTGGAGTAGCTCCAATTAGGAGCAAGGGCCCTCGCACTCCCCTGGGGGTGTCATGCTCTTCTGGCAGCTCCTCGGGCCGGCTCTGCAATGGTCAGCGGGTCCCGCGGGGGTGCTCTTTGCTGTAGGTTTTCTCTTGGTGCCGATGTGAAGTTTAAAAGGTAGTGGTGGGGTGTATGTGCAGGGAGTAGAAATAGGACGGAGTGGGTGTGAATTAAAGGTAGCTATTGGAATCCCATAGAATATTTCATTAGCGGGCTCCTATGATATAATAAAAATGAAAGACTATAGAGTTGTGTCTCGAGAGGGGAAATGAAACCCTCTTGAGCGCTACATCGTGTGTGTAAAGTAATTTCTGCCTGAAATACCATCAAAAATTTGTGCAGAAAGACCAAACATCAGGTGTGTAACCTCTGCCTAACACTCTACCATCAGAGCATCCACTGCGAAGCCTTTGGGGGATAGACGTCCAAGACGTTGATGGGTTCAACTTTAAGAGAAGTCATGCTTCCTCCTAGAAACTTTAATGCCATCACAGATAAGGAAACTGTTCTTCCCAGTGCTACTTAGTGTTCTGGGTGAGAGAAGCTTTCAAAGAGCCTGCTTCATGCAGAGCTGTGACACCGAGGGCTAGGAAGTATAAACAATCATCAAAGGACCCCCCATACATGAAGGGAACAGTGCCTGTAGACTATCATTACTTCCACGGCGAGGAAGAGGCAATATGTCATCATTTGGCCCACCCCAGACAAGGAGAGGAAGAAGATGGATGTGATGGACAGAAAATTTGAGGAGCTCAGCCAATCAATGGTGGTTTGTAAACTCCGCCCTCCTTAACAGATATGCATGCGACTTTGGGAGGAGAAGACAGAACTCATGCAAAAAGAGCAACAAGCCTAGCTGAAGGCAACAATATTGTGGACACATGCCGCAAATCAGCATTAGATGTAGTAGATACCAAATGTCACCAAATGATGGAACATTAGGATGCCACTCTTGGCTATGAATATTAGGAGTCAAACCAGAGGTGCAGGCTAACATTATAAATGCACCTTTTAACGGTTACCAGCTGTTTGGGGGCACAGTGGCCGAAACGCTGAAGCAGTTTCTGAAAGAAAATCCGACCGCAAAATCCATGGGTGCTTTGCAATTTATGGGAAACATGTGGATAGGTACTACATCACGCAGACCTACATGAAGAGGTAGTTTCCCTAGTACCGCATCTCATTAGTGCTTTTAGAGTATCAGCCAATTAACAGAACCCTCACAACAGCTGGAAGAACGCCAGTCCTTTCAGGGACGAACACGAGGCGGGGACAGTCTCACAGGAGATGTACAACCCCCCTCAAATAAATGACTTGGCCAGCAGAGAGAACCTTACATATAACACTAGTAGGCAGAATAATACTACTTTCAGGAGTGAAGGAAGATACACTGACTGATTTTATGTTAAACGTAGTAAAATTTGGATATTGCATAGAACTGGCCAAGATGCTACCAGCAGGGGGACCAAAGGGAGAAGTCCATTCAAACAAGGAAACATCACATCCACTCAGAGGTAGAGGAGGTGCTGAAAAAAAGGGCAATAGAAAAGGTGCCCAGAGATGAGATCAAGAAATGAAATGATTACATATTTTCTAATACCAAATGTAGACGGATCTCTACGCCCTATTCTAGACCTCCGAGTCATAAACAAGTTTATAAAGACACAAAGGTTCAAGGTGACTGCTTTACAGGAGGTTATACCAAAATACCACCATACCATCCCACTATACTAAGACGCTTACTTACACATCCCAGTAAATCCAAGACACAAGAAGTACTTGTGAGTCATGGTGAACAGAACTCACTATCTCTTCAGAGTGCTGGCCTTCAGGATAAAATCAGCTCCAAGAGTGTTTACAAAGTGCTTAGCTGCAGTAGCAGCACACTTGAAGGCGCTACATGTTTATCCCTATTTGGACAATTGGTCATTAAGAGCAAACATCCTTAAATAATGCAAGGTACATATACAAGAGGTGATGAGAACTCTCTTCACACTGGAATTCTCTATAAATACAGAAGAATTGTCACTAAATCTAGAAGAAGAAAAACTTTTCCTAGGGGCAAGAATAAATTCTGTAATTGTGAAAAGAGATTAGTTTCACTACTTCAATAAAAATTGGCTTTTACCCGATAGGTGAGTTCTGACAGGACTGTGGGTAAAATGTTGGGGAAGACGCCCTTATGCATTCCTTTGATTCCATGAGCAAGATTACATACGAGATCAGTTTCGGAATGGCTTCAGAACCTATGGTCACAAGCAACAAGGAGTGGGAAAGATCTAGAGATTGTCACGCAGAAACTACAGGAGGAAATGGCTTGGTGGAACAGATCGCTTATAACCGAATTAAGGAATTTTGCACAACCAACTCCAACAGTAACCAGAACTACAGGTGCCTCACAAATGCTTTGGGGATCTCACATTGACTTGCTCAAGGTCAGAGGTGTTTGGAAGGAACAGCATATCAATGTCTTGGAATTTAAGACAGTGTTCCTAACCTTAAAAGCCTTTCAGAAAGAGCTGTTGGGAAGAACAATCTCAATCCAAATACACCATACCTGTACAATATTCTACATCCGCAAATGGAGAGGGACTCAATCCTTTTCCCTATCAAATTTAGCCCAAGTAATCCAGAACTGGGCAGTACAGAGACAGATCTAACAGCAGTTCATCTACCAGGGAAAGACAGTGTAGAAGCTGACGGATTAAGCAGACAAGCATCAAGCTCCCATGAGTGGGAACTCAATCAAGCAGTACTCAAACGGATATTCAGGAAATGGAGAACTCCAGAGGTAGACCTATTTGCAACTCCAACAAACGCAAAATGTCAAAACATTGATTGCAGACAGCCACACCACCAATCTCTGGGGAATGGTCTGTTGATAAACCGATGGGGGATGTTTGCATATGCATTTCCCACCATTACTACTGTTACACCAAGTGATCCACAAATGCAAAGAGAGCAAGATGACACTAATCCCAATTGCCCCTCAGTGGACGAGGCAAATGTTTTTCAGAACTAATAGAAATAGCGCAAGTCAACATTCTGAGATGAGCAAAACAGCAAGACCTGCTGTCAATGGAAGAGGGGAGAGTTGTACACCCAGAACCAGTCTTTCAGCCTGGCTCCTGAAAACTTAGAATTCTGAACATCTAAGCCTACCAGAGAACATATGTTATCAGAGAAGGAAGTAGGCCAACAAGAAGTGTTACGAAGCAAAATGGAAAAGATACTCATTGTGGTGTCAGAAAAAGGGCCTATTACAGAAAAACAATAAAAACGAACTGTACTGAAATCTTTCAAATTTACTGGACTGCAAACTAACGTATGCATCCTTAAAGGTAAATTTGGCTGCAGTTGTGGCCTACACAATAGGTCATATAGAAATAAGCTTTTTCACAACACCAGTAATAAAATGCTTCTTAGAGGGAGCAAATGGAATAGCACCACCCAGAAGAGTACCAGCACCCACATGGAATCTAAATGTAGTGCTAACCCAACTAATGAGGACACCCTTTGAGCCTTTGCACAAAGCCACATTAAAGATGCTCACACTGAAGACTGCCTAATTGTGACTATAACCTCACTTTGCAGGGTGAGTGAAATTCAGGCACTCCCAATTCAGGAACCATATTTACAGGTCTATGACAGAATAGTCCGAGAAAAGAACCACAGTTCATACCGGAGGTAATTTCGCACTTCCACAACAAAGGAGCAACCATTGCCTTTCTAGCAAATGTACCCTTACAGGTCTGTATGGCAGCTACGTGTTCATCAGTACACACATTTATAAAACACTACCGCAGAGGTATTCAAATGAACAAACCAAGTGGGACAAAAAGTGCTACAACATCTGTGTTCGAGGCATATGCGCTGCAGATTGCACACTGTGCATAAATCGCCACCTAGTGTTGGGCCCGGATGTTTGCAGTTTGTTGTTGTCCTGAAAAGTTCTTTGGAAGTCACGAGATAGGTGATTCCTCCTTTGGACCACATTGCGCATGGGCATCGGCTCCATCCCCAGATTGTTTTTTTCCGCCATCGGGCTCTGATGTGTTTCCTGCGCTCTGGTTTGGAACCGAATTTCCTTCGGTGCATAATCCTCACCCATTTAGACGGTATTGGTTCGATCGCGCTCCACATAGACGCAATTCTTCACCACTTCGAAGTCTTCGATTCCGGTCGTCGATGAAGGCCTTACTTTCTGGCTCATGGAAAGGACACCATTCAAAAAGTGTCCTCGATGTGGGTCGAAGTTTCCCCACACCGACCTACATGAAGTGTGCAACCTTTGCCTCTCACCTGAGCACGAGGCCAAAGACTGTTCAGCTTGTGCCTCCTTCCGCTCCAAGAAGACGATCCGGGACCGACGAGTTCGAAGAACAATGGCTCGCTCGTCAGCTTCGATCCCTGACATCTTCGAAGAGGGTGTCGACGTGCCAGAACACCAGCACGCCGAACAGAGTACCAGCTCCTTAGACGCCGAAGACTCCGACGTCGAGGAAGTCACTCCAGCTCAACGGGTCGTAAGTAAGATCGTCAACCCCAACCCTTCCTTGACACCCTCTAAAAAGGCTTCGGGCATACCCTCACCTTCAGGCCCGGGTGCACACCGAGAGACTGCTTCCCACACCCCGCCTTCGGGCCCGGCAAAGAAGCCCATTAAACCTTCAGGCGGCTCAGGCTCGAGCCAGCCTGTCCCCGGTGCCGATCTATACCGACACTGAAGAATAAGCCATCTTCCTCAACCACGCCGACCGTTGCTCCGACACCTAAGCACACGGCGCCAAAGACTGTCAGCGGCTCATCGATGCCGAAACCGTATTCGCAGCAGACTAAAAAAACACCTAAAGCTAAAGATTACCCGGAACCGAAGAAACAGGTTCCGGTAAAGGACATTTCAAAAGGGCACACTTCTAAACCAAGAGATCCAAAACCAGCTACCGCCTCTGTGCCGAAAAAAACCTATGGAGCCGGAATCCTTGACGCCGAAGGATCTACCCTATTCACAGGAACTTTTCACACCTGATCCTAACCAAAAAAACTCTTGTAAAGGATCCTAAGACTGGTCAATTGACTCAGTTCCAAGAAGAGACCACTTGATGCGCCAGCACCTCCTCCAAAGAGACATTGCAACCTCTCCATTAAGGGTCCCTTCTCCACCACCTCCCCTTACTGTTCCTCCTCCTACACCTCACCATTCACCTACACCATCCCCTAATCCAGACGATGATGTAGACACACTCTGATGACACAGGTGGGGGTGCACATGACCCAGCAGAGACCAATAGTCCCCCTCAGTCACCTAATCCATGCGATGATTACAACACCCCTGATGTGCCTTATGTCCCACAAGACGATATATACCCTTCTAGACCTTCCCCATCAGAGGACACTTTAGGTTTTAACCTACTAGTCCAAAGAGCTGCCCAATATCATGGGGTGGACTTAAACACTGATGCGGTGGAGGAAGATTTCCTACTAGACACTTTTGATAACACACAAAGGTCTACTGCCATTTTGCCAATGTTTAAGGGTGTCATCAAACACGCAACAGAGGTTTTTAAAGACCCTGTCAGGGCTAGGGTCTTCAATCCTCCCATTGAGAAATATTAAGCTGCCCCTACAGATCCAGTCTATATTAAAGGTCCAGCACCATTAGACTCTTTAGTCGTGTCTAATGCACGTAAACGTGTTAATTCTCAGGAATCAGGTGAAGCCTCACCACCAGACAAAGAATCTAAGCTACTTGACGCCTCCGGCAAAAGAACAGCATCACAAGCAGCTAATATCTGGCGCATTGCAAACACCCAAGCGTTGCTGGCCAGATATGACAGGGCACATTATGATAAACTAGAGTCGATAATGCAGCATCTACCAGACAAATACAAAAATAGGGCCAATGACCTTATACAGGAAGGTAAAAATATTACTAATACTTCCATTAGTTGTGCCCTATATGCTGCATATACCGCCTCAAGGGCAGTCAATACCAGCACCCTTCTACGTAGAAATGCTTGGCTACGTATTTCAGGTTTTAAACCAGAGGTACAAAACTCCATCCTTAATCAGCCATTTGATGAGACACATTTATTTGGCCCAAATGTTGACGTGGCTTTAGGAAAGATGAAAAAGACACCGATACAGCAAAATCTATGGGAGCCTTGCGGCAGCAAGCTCCCTGGCGCTCTTTTCGTCGCTCATCATACAGAGGCAACACTAGAGGCTACTCCTCGGAAAGTTCCTGTACTTACAAAACTCCTAGCCAATCCACATTCACTAAGGGCTACCAGAGAGGGGGGTTACAGGGGTAACAGCAACAAAGGCAGAGGCAAAACCAACAACTCCCGCTCTGCCTCTACTCCTACCCAATGACTATCCTACCCTTCCCCCCCAACATTCCACTCTTGTGGGGGGAAGTCTGCAACAATTCCTTTCTGCCTGGACCAATATCACATCAGACAGGTGGGTGCAACAAATTATTCAGTCAGGTTACTGTCTAGAACTAACATCTAACCCCCCCCCCTCCCCCAAATACCACCCAAACAGCGTCCAATGTCACAAGAACATCTATCACTGTTAAAGCAAAAAGTAGTATCTCTGCTACAAAAAGTGCAATAGAACCAGTTCTTCTGCACCAACAAAACAAGGGGGTTTACTCTATATTTTCTAATTCCAAAAAAGGACGGCTCTCTAAGGCCTATTCTAGACCTCAGACCGCTAAACATATATATACAGTCAGACCATTTTCACATGGTCACACTCCAACAAGTCCTTCAGCTTCTGTCACAAAACAACTTCCTTGCTACTTTAGATCTCAAGACGCATACTTCCACATTCCCATTCACAAGGCTCACAGGAAGTATCTCAGATTTGTGATAGACGGACAACACTATCAATTCAAAGTACTCCCATTCGGAGTCACAACAGCACCAAGTGTATTCACCAAGTGCTTAGCAGTAGTGGCAGCGCATTTACGAAGACAGCACATCCATGTCTTCCCGTACCTCGATGACTGGCTCATAAAAACCAGTTCATACAACCAATGCGTGGAACACACGTATGCCACGATACAGCTGCTTCACGACTTGGGGTTCACAATAAACCACGCCAAGTCCCATCTACAACCATCCAAAGTACAACAGTACCTTGGTGCCACAATAAACACCTCAAAAGCGCTAGCTTATCCCACTCCAGCAAGGATAGCCAGCATGCAAACTCTTCTAACAAAGTTTCAGCTACAACACTCCCTTCCAGCACGAGTGTTCATGCAACTCATTGGGATGATGGCCTCTTGCATTTTCATAGTGCCCCATGCAAGACTTCAAATGTGTCCGCTACAAAAATGCTTCTCACGTCAATGGAACCAGGCTCAAGGTCAATTGACAGACCTAGTGTTGGTAGACGGTCGGATTCATCGCGCTCTGCAGTGGTGGAATACCAAAAACCTTTCCAAGGGACGACCGTTCCTAGAGCCAGTTCCTCAGATAATCTTGACTGTGGGCGTATCGCTCTTCGGCTGGGGAGACCACCTACTGCAACACACCATGTAAGGCAGGTGGACACCGCAACAAAAGTTACTCCACATCAGTCATCTGGAGTTACTAGCAATATTCCTAGCACTAAAAGCTTTCCAAAAGCAAGTATCAAACAAAGCTGTTAGTCCGCACAGACAACATGACAGCCATGTATTACATACAGAAACAGGGAGGCACACACTCCCTGCAGCTCTCTCAACTAGCAAAGGACATATGGCGGTGGGCTATACCTCAAAACATATTCCTTCTAGCCCAGCATGTTCCAGGAGTACAAAATACCATAGCGGATCTTTTAAGTCGTCAAACACAACAGACCCACGAGGGGGAACTTCAAATGCAAGTTCTTGAGCCATTCTTTCAGATGTGGGGACAACCTCAGATAGACCTATTTGCCACCCACGAAAACGCCAAATGCCTAAGCTTCGCCGCCAGATATCCACACCCACTGTCCAATGGCAATGCAATATGGATGAACTGGTCAAACAGATTTGCGTATGCTTTTCCACCTCTACCACTCATGCCACTAGTAGTACGCAAACTACAGCAGCATTCTCTGACCCTCATCCTAGTTGATCCAACGTGGGCCAGACAGACGTGGTACACCACACTGCTACAACTGTCTGTAGTTACACACCAAAAATTGCACCTCTCTCCACATCTCTTAACACAGAACCGTGGAGAGATCGGACACCCGGACCCAGCTCAGCTCAACCTTGCGATCTGGCTCCTGAAACCCTAGAATTTGGATATCTGACCCTTCCTCCAGACTGCATGAATGTCATAAAAGAAGCTATACGTCCAACCACTAGGGCATGTTATGCAGCCAAGTGGAAACGATGTGTAATATCTTGTCACAACAACAATATTAATACTCTAGATGTGTCTATTTAACACATCATAGGATACCTACTGCATCTCCAAAGATGTAACTTAGCCTATACGTCTATTAGACTACATCTTGCTGCAATAGCAGCATATCTGCAAAACAGACATCTATCTATATTTAGAGTGCCTGCCATTAAAGCCTTTATGGAAGGCCTTAAAAGAATAATTCCTCCCAGAGTATCACCTTCACCTGTGTGGAATTTAAACGTTCTCACACGGTAAATGGGACCTCCCTTCGAACCCTTACACAAATGTGAACTACAATTTTTAACTTGAAAGGTTGCGTTCCTAGTAGCTATTACTTCTCTGCGGAGAGTTAGTGAACTACAAGCACTAACCATTCAAGAACCCTTCTTCCAAATGCA
Source organism: Lissotriton helveticus (assembly GCF_964261635.1). NCBI lineage: Eukaryota > Metazoa > Chordata > Amphibia > Caudata > Salamandridae > Lissotriton > Lissotriton helveticus. Next base: position 790,564,584 of record NC_136073.1, read on the forward strand.
TCACAATAAGGTAGATCTGCGTACTGATCCAAAATTGTTGTCCAAAGTCATTTCTCCCTTCCATCTCAATCAGTCTGTGGAACTGCCCGTTTTCTTCTCGCAACCACAGACAGTACCAGAAAGAGCTCTTGACACATATGTCAAGAGCATTGCTATACTACATAGAGAGGACACAACCCTTTTGTTAGACAAAACCACTTTTTGCGTCTTTCTCACCACCACACAAAGGTAATCCCATTTCAAAATCTGGGATAGCTAGATGGATTGTCAAATGCATACAGATTTGTTACCACAAAGCTAAACGTACGTTATCGGTTCCGCCTAAAGCCAACTCTACAAGGAAAATAGGGTCTTCAATGGCATTTTTTGGGAACATTCCCCTAGATCACATCTGCAGAGCAGCTACATGGTCTACACCGCACACATTCACAAAACACTATTGTGTAGATGTGCGCAACAAGCTAACGTGGGCCAGGCTGTTCTCAAAACATTATTCCAAACTACTGCAACAGATAGGGGTGGTCGCCGCTAAGAGTGGGTACTGCTATACAATCTATGCACAGTGTGCAATCTGCAGCTCATATGCCTCGAACGGAAAATGCTACTTACCAGTATGCATCTGTTCTTGGCATGTAGAGCTGCAGAGTTGCACACGCCCCCGCCTTCCCGTATTATCTTAATTAGATAAAAAATAACGTGGGCATCGTTCCTTTTTTTGCAAAGCTCCATAATTTCCCTAATGGCGAAAAACAATCTGGGGATGGAGCCGATGCCCATGCGCAATGTGGTCCAAAGAAGGAGTCTCCTATCTTGTGACTTCCAAAGAACTTTTCAGGATAACAACAAACTGCAAACATCCATGCCCAACACTAGGTGGCGATCTATGCAGAGTGCAACCCTGCAGCTCTACATGCCAAGAACAGATGCATACTGGTAAGTAGCATTTTCCCTACAAATCTTCATCCCAACCACCACAATATTGACACACGCTTCAAAATCTTTGCACAGCATGTGAATCTAGAAAAGTTTCACGCTGCAAAATGAAATTGTTTCTTACATATAGGAGTAGTTTTGCAGCTTGAAGAATTTTCTGGATTCACAAATGACCCACTCACCTCCATAAGCAGACTGGAAACTAAAACGACGAAAAGGAGGGGGGGGAAAGAATCTGAAGATGGCGACTGAGGTGGAGCTTCGGGAAAGGCGTATGACATCAGAGGCAGGGTAGGACACCAAATGGTGGATCCTTTGATGCACAACTACAAAAAAAATGTAACAGGACTATTACGGTATTGAAGAATTCCGGCCCCAATCACTAGATGGCAGAATAATGCACACCATGTGATTCCAGAAAATTCTTCAAGCTGCAAAACTACTCCTACAGGTAAGAAACCATTTTGTTATCGAATATTTCACACAATTCTATCTTTTTGCGAACTGCCCATACTGTGGCAGAAAAATAGCAAAAACGGCCCCCCACAGTATATGTATTTTGTTTGCCAGACTTTCATGACATTAAGACATGTCTCCACTGGAAGAACCTCTCCAGGCGCACTTTGAGGGAGATAGAGAACATTTGCCTATATGGTCAAGTGGACCACCAATTACTGAAAGATTCACTGACTGCTGAGAATTCTGAAGGGCTAGGAGAGACTGCACCCTCCACAAGTGCCTGTAAGTCACACTGAGGACTCCACTCAAGGGAGATCCAAAAAGAGAACATCTGGAGGAAGGCATCGCTCTTGTTCGTCAAGAAGTACTGCACCTACTTGCTCGCCGTCAAGAGCTGGTTCGACATCGAGAACAATAACAACGTCAAGAACACGCCATGCGATGGCTCAACATTGACACATACAACTACCCTGACCAAGACAGCAGGTGGCTTTCACAGATGAACGTACACAGACATCCTTCTGAGGCTGAATCGGAGTATTATCAGACCAACTCATCATTCAGGCCCACCTCTCCATTAACCATTCCTGATTCCACTCCCTCAGTTCCAACATAATCCACTCCACCTCCACTGTATTCTCCTCCTCCTATGCCTGCAATTTGAGCAATACCTCCGTTGCCAGTCTCTCCATCACCACAGCCTACTGAGCCAGTGGCACATACATCAAGGCAACCTAGATCTCTCTCCCGTTCCACCAGACCTCACATCTATAGGTCTAGGTCAAGATCCCACCCTCTGCGTTCAAGGTCTCACAGATGCGGTCATTCAAGACCAAAAGATACTCTACATCTATATCAAGATCCTCACAATCTTGTGCTACTTTATCTGGATTTTATTCACCTACCTTAAGGAATTCTCCTCAACCAAAAATGTCTCCAATAGGTATTGACACCTTCAAGGAGGGGAGCTAACAAATTGAAAATCTATTTCCTGATTACTACCACAACAGTAAGCATTGAGAGACTTCAAAGGTCTGCAGCTAGGCAATTGCTCCCTTTAGTTCCAGGCCTTTTAGAAACAGCAATGGAATTTTTCTGTTTCCATCTGCTTTGATGGCTGCTCCATTACCCCTGAAAAATAAATGCAGACCACCAGATCAAGATCTGCCTTTTCTTTGCACTCATCCAATTCCAGACTGTCATTGTTTCAGCAGCTGGAACATTTCATTCAGGGCTCTATTGTCTACAGTACCACCTGATGAGGAGAGCAAGTAATTGGATTCAGTGGGCAGAAATGTCTGCGGACCTTCTGCAGTTACAATGAAAGATGCTAGTAGGAAGCTGGATCTGTATATACTACACCAAAATTAGATATAGTGTGCCCTGAGTCCAGTGGAACGCCAAAGGTAGACAGAGGCAAAAGAAGATAGCACCTTACTCTCTATTTGTGGTAGTGTGGGTGAGCATTACGGCTTTATCAGTGGGTAGGGTTAAGCATGTGTTGTACACACTCATGCAACACATGACCTCACACGCTCAAAGACTGAACTCAGACCATTTTGTTTGTAATAAAAATATTTAGTCATTTTATTTCTAGAACCAAGCCTTGTGTTGGTAAGTGAAATAAATGCTTTGCAAAATCATATGCAGCTGAATGCAGGTTCAAATGCAGTTGTGTGAATTACAGGTAAGTCAACAGTTCATAATTACTTTTTAGTTACTTTACAGATAACTATGTATGTTACTTTTCAGATCATTTTGCTAATCAGTTTGATATGCCTAGATATCACACTGAGACAGCTCCTAAACAAAAGGTAGTAATTCAATTTCTGTACATATGCAGTTTTTCAATGTTCCATACAAACCAACTCCACACTTGGAACAATTTTCAAGGAAAAAGAATCAATGTATTCCTATGGAGAAATAACGAAGTTGTTGGTTTGCAGGTAAGTACTTATTTGTGGGAGTTGGTATTCTGGGTTAGAACCAGGGTTCCCCCAGGGTCAAGGATGCACTCTGAACACCCTCAGCGGCACTAGGGCAGCCGGGTGCAGAGTGCCGAGGCCCAATGTTATCTAATGAGGGATAGGGGGCCTCCGTTGGTGGCTGCCAATGAGCAGGCTCCAAGGTTGTGGGATCAAAGCTCCTGGTGTTATGCTCGAGGCAAATGGGGATCAGAGTTAGCACCCAAAGTACAAGGGTCAGGGTTGCCCCTAAATACTAGATTTAGGGGCGTTACATGTAGGTAAAGGTAGGGACCAATATGTCCCTTCCTTGGGTTGGCTACACCCCCTATTATGCCACCCTCCTGTGGGAGGGGGCCATATACCTCTGGTTGGCTGGGTCCCCCATCTACAAGTTGGCGGGGACTGAATTGTGCTTTACCTCTCCTCCCCCACCTTAGGGGTGGGGTTGGCAAAGGTAGCCACAACTCCATTCCTTACTTGGTTTTCCTGCAGATTCTCCCTCTCAAAGTGGGGGTCAGAACTAGTGGGGGCCAGTTGCTGGAAGCAGCAAATGGCTGCGGTAGCTCACAAAGGTGGCAAGCCTTTGAAGCATCCCCTTTGTGGACCCTGGCCATCCTGGGGGCAGAGACATGGCACCTCGTCCCAGGATGTGCATTGTTTCAGACCATCGAGAGCAGAAGGCTCTCGACCCAGGGGTCCAGAGAAGTGCCTGGTGGTGGCAGCTGGCGAGCAGCCACTCATCCAGGACACTAGTATCTGAAAGAGACAAGTTAGCGATAGATTCCTTACCTTAGAATATCCCCAGGCGTCAGACTGGATCCGGAAAATTTTGCGTAGCAATACCCCTGCGCGCCGGCAGGCGTCCGCAGCTCTGCGTCCGGCGTCGTTAGCGCCGGAATGACGTCGTCGGAGTACTTAAACGCCGCCCTCGCGCTCTGACGTCCGTTCTTCTTTTTTCCGCGCAGATCCGGAGAAGCTCTACCCCTTAGTCATTTTTTGACTAAACTTTTTTGATCTTTTGATCATTTCTCTACTCGAGTCTTCGACTCCGACGGTGCCGGTAGGGATGCCCGGGTTTAAACCCTGTTCCAAGTGCGACCGACTGATGTCGGTTACCGACTTCCATCGCCGGTGCCTCAAGTGTTTAGGCCTCGACCACGACGACCGCACTTGCTCCAACTACCGGGCCCTGACGTCTAAAGCTAGGCGGGAGCGGTCCCGCAAGCGACTTGAGCTCCGGCAGTCGGCCCCGCGCTGCTCCAGGTCCCGGTCCCACAGGAGGTAGAGGGACCGGTCGCGGGGTCGGAGCCCTCGCAGCTCCGGGAATGGACATCGGTCGTCAGGATCCAAGTCCTCAGGTGAGAGGCATGAGAGGTCGGAGAGACGTCCTCGTTCGCCATAACCTCTTCCACTGGCGCACTGTCACGTCGGACAGGTGGGTGCTGCAAATCGTCCGAAGGTGCTACTCCCTCCCCTTCGAGGCGACCCCTCCAGCCATGCCACCGCAATACCACCGCGTTTCGGGTGATCACTTGCAACTTCTGCAAGAGGAAGTCACGGCCCTCTTGGCCAAGGGGGCCATCAAGCGTGTTCCTGTGCCAGAAGTAGGGTGTGGTTGTTACTCCCACTACTTTCTGGTACCCAAGAAGGGCAATGGGGGCCTATGCCCGATCTTGGACCTAAGGAACGTCAACGGCTTCCTCCGGGAAGGAGAAGTCAAAATGCTGACACTGGCTCAGGTCTTAGCTGCCCTGGACCCAGGAGACTGGATGGTAGCGTTGGACTTGCAGGACGCTTATTTCCACATCCCCGTCCTGCCGGCCCACCGGCGCTACCTGCGGTTCACAGTTGGCCACGAGCACTTTCAGTATACCGTGCTCCCCTTCGGCCTTACCAGTGCCCCACGGGTGTTCAGGATGCTTGCTCTTGCTCCGGTCTGCCCTAGACCCAGGAGACTGGATGGTAGCATTGGACTTGCAGGATACCTATTCCCACATTTCCGTTCTGCCAGTTCATTTTCACGATCTACAGTTTACGGTGGTCCACGAGCACTTTAAGTTTACAGTGCTCCCTTTTGTCCTCACCAGTGCCACTTGGGTGTTCGCCAAGGTGATGGCGGTGGTCGCAGCTCATCTGCGCAGGTTAGGGGTGTCAGTCTTCCCCTACCTCGACGACTGGTTGTTGAAGGCGGGCTCGCCCCAGACCGTCTCAGCCACCTCCAGACTACGGCCGACCTCCTGCATTTGCTGGGGTTCTCCATCAACGTGCCGAAGTCACACCTGTGCCCCTCTCAGAAGCTCCTCTTCATCGGAGCGGTTCTAGACTCGGCGCAGTTTCGGGTTTATCCTCCCGAACAGCGGGTTTGGGATATTCAGGCTCTGATTCCGATCTTTCAGCCTTTATCCAGAGTCTCGGTCAGGTTGACGCTGCGGCTTCTGGGGCTAATGGCCTCCTGCATCCTTCTGGTGCATCACGCCCGGTGGCAGATGCGGGCTCTGCAGTGGGACCTGAAGTTTCAGTGGGCCCAGCATCAGAGCAACTTGTCCGACCATGTCTTGATCTCGGAGGGTACTGCAAGACAGTTGCAGTGGTGGCTCACGGACCGCGATTGGGTCAGTGGCAGATCCCTCTCCCTACCCGGAACACGTGGTTGTGACGGACGCGTACCTCCTGGGCTGGGGGGGCCACATGGGAGAGGCGGAGATCAGAGGCCTCTGGTCTCCGGCGGAGTCCCGGCTCCACATCAACCTTCTGGAGCTGCTGGAGCTGCGGGCGCTCCGACCTGCACTGAATGCATTCCTCCCCTCTGTCCGGGGGAGTGTAGTGCAGGTGTTCACGGACAACACCACCGTCATATGGTACTGCAACAAGCAGGGCTGGGTGGGGTCGTGGACCCTCTGCCAGGAGGCTCTGTGCCTCTGGCAGTGGCTGGAACACCAGGGCGTGACCCTGGTGGTTCAACACCTGGCAGGTTCTCTGAACGCCAGGGCGGACGAACTCAGCCGTCGGTGCATGATGGATCACGAATGGTGTCTGAACTCGGACGTGGCGCAAGGTCTCTTTCAGCAGTGGGGAGAGCCTTGGTTAGATCTATTCGCCACAGAAGAGTACACGCAATGTCATCTGTTCTGCGCGTTGGAATTTCCAAGGCGGCACTCGCTCGGAGACGCTTTTCGTCGCAAGTGGAGTTGCGGTCTATTGTACGCCTTTCCGCCTATACCACTTCTGCCCAGAGTGCTGAAGATCAGGCGCGACCGGGCCCAAGTTATCCTTGTGGCTCCGGACTGGGCACGAAGATACTGGTATCCCGAGCTACTCGGCATGTCGGTCGATCCCCCGATTCGTCTGCCTCTTCGGGAGGAACTTCTGTCGCAGCAGCAGGGGATGGTCCTCCACCCGAACCTGCCTAGTCTCCACCTCCAAGCTTGAAGATTGAGCGACGACAGTTGAGGCCATTTGACTTGCCTCCTGAAGTCTGTAATGTCATTCTGGCACCCAGGCGTCCCTCCACAAAGTCGGTATCCGCCTGCAGGTGGAACAGATTTGTGGCATGGTGCACAGCATAGGCTGTGGATCCACTCTCTGCCACCCTTTCTGAGGTTCTCCTTTTCCTTCTTTCTCTTGCCCATCAGGGCTCTGCTCTGGGCACTATCAAGGGGTACCTTTCTGCCCTTTCCGCCTTCTTAAGGCTGCCTGATCAGCCTTCCTTGTTCAAGTCCCCAATTGTAAATAGGTTTTTGAAGGGCATCGCACACGTTTCCTCCTGTTCCTTTCGTGATGCTCCAGTGGGACTTGAACCTTGTACTTACTTACCGAATGTGTGCTCCCTTTGAGCCGGTCCATAACTGTCCTCTCCGTCTTCTTACTTTGAAGACTGCTTTCCTGGTTGCCATCACCTCTGCCAGGAGAGTGAGTGAGCTCCAGGCTCTTTCTTCTACACCTCCTTTCCTCTCTGTCCATCCGGACAAGGTTGTGTTGCGGACGAGACCCTCTTTCCTGCCCAAGGTTGTCATGGCCTTCCACATCGGGCAGTCCATTACCTTGCCCACCTTCTTTCCGCCTCCGCATCCCTCGAAAGAGGAAGAGAGGCTCCACCGTCTGGACCCAAAACGTGCGCTCTCTTACTATCTGGATCGCACACGCCAGTACCGGGTGGATGACCAACTCTTTGTTGGTTACGTGGGCGCTAAGAAGGGAAAGGCGGTGCACAAGCGGACCATCTCTCGGTGGATCATCTTGTGTATCCAGGCGTGTTACTCCTTGGCTAAGAAGGAGCCCCTTGTTGGACTGAGGGCTCATTCCACTCGGGCCACGGCGACTACCACTGCCCTGGGCCGAGGAGTGCCCTTGCAGGACATTTGCCAGGCAGCTAAGTGGGCCTCGCTGCACATGTTTTCAAGACACTATTGCCTGGACAGCCAAGTCTGGAGGGATGGCTTTCCGTCCTCCAGGACTTTCTAGTGTGATTATTGGTTCGCAGACCCACCACCGGGGTTGGTATTGCTGGGGTATCTATCACTAACGTGTCTCCTTCAGATGCACAAGTTACTACTTGTGTAACGATATATCTGTAAGAGACATTAGTTAGTGATAGATTCCTTACCGACTCACCCATCCTCCCCGTTCTGCGAACCGATATCTAGGGTAAAGGTCATCCCCTTTCAGGGCCCTAGTTTCATGGCACCAGTGTTGGTTCTATCATGGCTCTGCGTATCTGGCGCGGAAAAGCTGTGCATCAGAACTGACGTCAGCACGTGAGGGCGGCGTCCAAGTACTCCGTCATTCCGGCGCTAACGATGCCGACTGACGCGGAGCCGAGGACGACGCCTGCCGGTGTGCAGGGGTATTGCTACACAATTTTCCGGATCCATTCTGACACCTGGGGATATTCTAAGGTAAGGAATCTATCACTAACGTATGTCTCTTACAGATATATAGTTACACAAGTAGTAAGTTGTGCGTTAGGTCGTTTTTCAGGGGACATATCTAAGATGCCACCTGAGTGCATTTTTTCATTAAATCCCACACAGGCATCAGTGAGGGTTCAATGTGCTGAGAAGCTTGTTACCAAACTTCCTAATTTTCAGTAAAGCCTGTGTGTGTGTGTGTGTGTGTGTCTGGCCACAATAGCCTTGAATGCAGTTTAGGGAAAGAACATAGGCCCTGGGTACCTGTTTGGCAGAAACCCAGGGCACACTCAAAAGTACATCTACAGTTTGTTCAGCAGTTTGGCAAAAAGTGGGGGCAATCATGCAAAAAGAGGGCACTTTATTACAATCCTGAGCTTGTTAGAATGAGCTTCGATCAGGCTGCCCCTTCGGGCAGATCTTATGACGCAGCAGGGGAAGGTCCTCCACCCGAACCGGTCAAGACTCCGCCTCTTTGCATGGATATTAAGCAGCGTCAGTTTATAGCTTTTGTCTTTCTCGAAGTTAGCACAGTTATTCTGGCAGCCAGGCCTCACTCCACTAAAACGGTGTAAGCCTGCCGTTGGCAAAAAGTTGTAAAATACTGAACAGAAAAGTCTGTTGGCCCTCTTTCTGCCTCTCTCTGATAGTCTTCTCTTAATTCTTAACCTTGCCCAGCAGGGCTCTGCTTTGGGCACTTTTTTTTTTAAGAAAGATTTTTATTTTTTTCTTAGCATCAGTGCAGTATAAAAGCCATTTGCAAATGAATTTAACGTCACACAACACTTCACAGTTAAGCACAATCAACATTTCAAAGTCACATCCCTGCATTCTACCTTCGTTATAATCTGAGCCCTGTTTATAGTCCCTTTGGTCTTTCTTGTCATTCCGAATCTGAATCGTCATCTTCTCGCTCAGGCGGTGGATCACATATGTCTCCGCTGTATTTATTCCAGGCTCACCAGATTTTACTCCACTTTTGGGGGCACCACCGATTACTGAACACTGTTCTTTCGGCTTTGGGCACTTTTAAGGGTTATCTTTCAGCTCTGCCCGCTTTCCTGTGGACCTGACAACCGTCTTTGATCAAGTCCCTTATTGTAAATAGGTTCCTGAATGGGCTTGTACATATTTCCCCCCCCCCCTGTGCCTTTCATTATTCCTCAGTGGGATCTGAAACTGGTTCTCACTCAACTCCTGTGTGCTCCCTTTGAGCCACTTCATAATTGTCCCTTCCAGTTGCTTACTATCAAGACATCATTTCTAGTAGCATTATCTGCCCGGAGAATGCTGCAGGCACTAGGCCGGTGGTACAAAAGGGGGTGGTGATGGACGGAGCATCTGAACCAATCAAACACTCACACCCAGTCAACAGATCTGGGTTTAATCCATCACCGTTCTTTAGCCCACTCTGCCATTCCAGTTCAGACATGGCCATATGCAAATCAGTCTGACCCTGTGCCTCATGGGAACAGTCCAGCCCGAACTGCCAAGCCACGCCTTCCCTGGACCGGAAACAAGCTTCTGAGGACCGGTTTCTGGCATTTCAGCAGTCTTCAGCCCGGCTTGCTTGAATCCAGTGGCAAAGTGAGCAAGGGACTCACGTCTGAGCATACCTTGCCAACTTATGGCCAACAAAGTGGTACAAAAGGGGGTGGTGATGGACGGAGCATCTGAACCAATCAAACACTCACACCCAGCCAACAAATCTGGGTTTAATCCATCACCGTTCTTTAGCCCACTCTGCCACCCCATTCAGACATGGCCATATGCAAATCAGTCTGACCCTGTGCCTCATGGCAACAGTCCAGCCCGAACTGCCAAGCCATGCCTTCCCTGGACCGGAAACAAGCTTCTGAGGACCGGTTTCTGGCATTTCAGCCGTCTTCAGCCCGGCTTGCTTGAATCCACTAGGCCTAGGCCTACCCACACAAGTGAGGTACCATTTTTCTCGGAAGACTTTGGGAAACGCGGGGTGGGTGGAATTTTGTGGATCCACGCAGATTCCAGAACTTTCCACCACAGAAATGTCAAATGTTTTGACAATTTTTTAGGTCTGCAAGGGATTTTGGATAACAACCTGTTGAGAGCCAGTCAAGTCACCCCATCCTGGATTCCCCTTGGTGTCTATTTTTCAAAAATGTACAGGTTTGCTAGGTTTCCCTACGTGCCAGCTGCGCTAGGGCCCAAACTCCAAATGTAGGCACATTGACAAAAAAAGTCGGTGCCTAGTGGGCTTTCTACCGCCTATGGGGGAGAGAGTTTGAGAGGGGAGAATCAAGGGAGGGGTGGTTCGCCCCCGATATGCCCCCAAGGGGGGCAGAAAGACTGGCAATTTTTGTTGTGGGGCTCCCGGCAGCCCTGAGCACGGAAGGGGTTAAGAGGTATTGCTTTGGTATCTATTCGACAGGTGAGTAATCTGCAGTTAGACTAATCCATCGGAAGAACAAGTTCTCCAGTAATGGGGTGTCTTTCATAGATTCACATGCCTGAATCATTCCCCGACGTCGGAGTGGAAGTACCACGGTACATAAAAAAGCAATAATATGCCATAATATAGAAAACTTGGTAGTAACCAACCAGGAAGTAAGGTAGCACAAGCTACAGGAGAAAAAACTTCCACACTCATGACTATCCTAGTCATTTTGTACAGCCCAAACTACAGCCAATCAGGCGTCTGCACCCACCAGAAGGTTCTCCTCAGAGGCTCAGGCTCTCAGATTTTCTACCGCCCGTCGTGTGAAGGGAGTCTCCCTGAGCCATGCTCAGTACTTCTCTATTTTCCTTCTGGAATCTAGTTGTGAAGATGTCTTCCTCTAAGAAATCTTTGTTCAGGCTTTGCGACTCTTCTGGTAAGCTCCGGCTTTTTAAAGAAGATCCCCACAAGAAGTGCATTTATTGCCTATACCCTGATCATCAAGTGAAGGACTGCAAGATTTGTAGGACCTTCCCTCAGAAGACCCTTGGGGACAGAGAGGGCCGCCTGCTTTTGTGGCTACAAAAGCTCAAGGATCAAGACTATCCTGTTTCTGAGGTAGGCAGTATTGCCTCTGGATCTACAACAGCTTCAAGGAAGAGAGCTGCTGAAGAGTGAAGAGGTGTCTTCTCCTGGGGCCAAGATTGTAAAGAGGCAACAATCTTCTAAGGAGTCTGAGGGGCCTTCTACTTCTAAGGCTACTCCCCCTACTAAGGCCAAACTTGGGCCATCCACACCCCCGAGAAGGACAACCAAAAAATTGCCTCAAAAGCTGACTTCTGAGAAGACTTTATCTCAGAAACAGACCCCTTTGTCGACGAAGATCCCTGTCGACGCAACATCTACGTTTAGGGTAACTTTCACTTCACCTAAACTTGAAATGTTAATGTCGATGGCGTTTTCACCGTCGGCGATGGTCTATGTCAGACCTATCTCGTCGACTAAGGAATCTTCATCTGCCATTGTCAGCGCCTCGTCGGCGGCCAAGCTGAGGAAGATTCTGTCGACGATAGCTTCGTCGACGCCACCGTCGACGGCTGCTCCATCACCGTCGACTAACATCCCGTCATCGACTAATCCTACGTCGTCGACGAAGACACTGTCATTGACGAAGACACTGTCGGTGACGACGACCTCTTCATCGTCTGGAGCCAAACCTCCGTCGATGGGGCCTCCATCGACACCGCAACTGTCTACATGTACCACCATGCAGGTTTGGTCACAGTCTACAGCTTTCACGCCACGCCAAAGCCATCCTTGCTTCAGAGAGGTGGTTCTGTTCTAGAACCTTTGCCTCCTCTACGCCTGTCACCTCAAACAGTACCCCTTCAGGTCCCTGACAAGTTACTGGACTCTGAAGATAGTGAGGAGGAATCTGATATGGATGACAGGTTTGGGACAGCACAAGTCCTTCTGAATTGAACATCAAATACCAAGAGGACGATCAAGATGACCATCATTCGCCTGAGCTTGTAACATCACCTGTTACAAATGTCCTCTCAGCTCAGATGCCAGTAGCATTGCTAACAAATCTTCAGCACATGCTAAATGATTATTACAGGCGTTTTCCACCGTCGGAGTCGACTCTGTGCCTCCTACACCTGTGGTGCAAACGCCAATATCTGATTTAAGACCTTCAAAGTCTCCCCAACCTGTAGTGTCCCATCAGCCTGAAGAACCACATTCTTCTGAAGATGGAGAGAGAAGGGGAAGTCGATGACGGATCCATGATGTCGAGTGGGACGATTATCAAGTCCAAACACCTTCTCCTTCGCCTCCGGCTACTGCTGATTCACCTCCGGTTGACGTGGGAGGATTCCATCTTCTAATGGAGAGAGCTACAAAATATTTTCATATTGACATGGAGGCTACACAACAAGAATGCATCCTTTATGATTTCACGGATCAGCCAAGAAGACAGGTTAAATCGATACCTATTATCGATTTCATTTGGAAAGGGGGGGTTAAAGTCATGTCTACTCCTGCATCTATTCCTCCAGTACTGCCGAGGATAGATAAAAAAAATATAAGGCACCTGAAAAGTCCCCAGCTTGCCTTATAGGACACCCGAAATTGGATTTGGTGATCATACAGGCTGCGCAGAAGCGGTCCAGAAATCCTTCCTCTCCAATCGTAGCCCCACCGGATAGAGACGGCAGGCGTCTGGATGCAATTGGTAAACGTGTCAACCATGGCAGCAACCACAGTCCGGGCTGCCAACACATTGGCCATACTGGGCGGATATGACCGGCAAATGTGGTCTGACATCCCGCCATATGTCAACATGCTTCCAGAGCCCTCCAAGTCAGAGGCTTTGAAAATCCTGCAGGAAGGTGAACGGATCTCGTCGGAAATGATTGACTCTGCAGTTGATGTCGCTTCAACTGGTTTCAGGCAGTTGGCAGGAGCTGCTGTCTTGCGCAGGCAAGGCTGGCTAAGAGCGACTTCGGTCCGCCAGGAGGTTCAAGCTAAGGTGTTAGACATGCCTTACGACGGAGAGTTTTTGTTTGGCCTGCATATTGAGGAAGCCCTGCAAACCATTAAAAAGGATACTGAGACAGCTAGATCCCTGGGCACCTTACAATTTCGAAAGCCTCCCTTTCGAGGTGCGAGAGGACGTGGATCGTCCTCTACTAGAGGAGGTTATAGTCAGCAGTCCTCCTACAGGCAAGGGAATCAACATTACCAAGGCCAGTGTTACCAGTCCTACGGTCAGCGCAGCACTAATTATTAACAAAACAAAAAGCCTGCCTACCGTGGAAAGGATCAAAGACAGTGTGTCATCACCTGCCACCGCTATTGCCTCAGTCTCACATACAAATTGGAGGAAAAATCTCAAATTTCTACTCAAAATGGTCCTCAAACAGGTGGGTCCTGGACATTGTTGCCAAGGGCCATACCCTTGAATTCGAAAAGTTTCCTCCAAATGTTCCCCAAAAGGCCCACCTCCCGCTCGTCTCAAGGAGTTGTTTTCCCAGATCAATTTGATGTTAAAGAAAGGAGCAATCGAAAAGGTTCCTCGGGGTCAAAGAGAAGCAGGATTCTACTCTAGATTCTTTCTGATAAAGAAAGCTGGAGAATGGCGTCCAATTCTGGATCTCCGTGCTCTAAACAAGTATTTGAGAAAGCTGACGTTCCGGATGTTGTCACTCCAAGAAATACTGCATCTTTCGGCAGGAGAATACATGGCCACCTTGGATCTCCAAGATGCATATTTCCACATCCCCATTTTACCTCGGCACAGGAAATTCCTACGGTTCAGTGTGGCTGGCAGGGGTTATCAGTTCAAGGCCCTTCCCTGTGGGCTACGCTCGGCACCCAGGGTGTTCACAAAGGTCCTGGCCCCAGTAGCAGCACACCTCCGGCAGGAGGGAATACAAATATTTCCATACTTAGACGTTTCCTTATCAAGGCGAGTTCTTACACAAACGCAGACAACCATATCCAGCGGTGTCTGTGTCTCTTCCAGTCACTGGGTCTCTGTCAATTTCAACAAGTCACAACTAGAACCATCCCAAAGACAAGCTTTCTTGGGAGCAACCCTAGACACACAGCTAGTCCAAGCTTTCGTGTCGGACGAAAGGCAAAACAGGATACAGGACATGGCTCGGAGTTTACTCTCAAGAAAGTCCGTTTCAGTCCGACTATTCAAGTCTTTTCTGGGGATGGTCTCTTCTTGCATTCCTTTGATACCGAATTGCCGTCTCGGGATGAGGCCTCTTCAAGAAGAACTCAGCCTGCAATGGCTGCAAGTCTCCGGCTCATTCGAGGACCTCATCTGGATCACCCCTTGCATCCGAAGTGCTCTTCTCTGGTGGATTCAGAGAAAGAATTTACAACAGGGTTGTGCGTTCCTCCAAGACGCACCAAACTTTACAATCACCACGGACGCATCCCTCGAAGGTTGGGGAGTACATTTTCAAGGGCTGACTATCAGCGGGAAATGGACTCCTCAACAGAAACTCTGGCACATCAATCTGTTGGAGCTGAGAGCCATCTTCCTAGCCCTAAAGTCTTTTCACGCAATCATCCAAGGAGCCACAGTATTGGTTCGCACAGACAATACTACCAGCATGCACTATTTGAACAAACAGGGAGGAACAAGATCGACTCTTCTGTCACAGGAAGCCCAAGAAATATGTGCATGGGCAATACGACACATAATCAATCTTCTGGTGGTCCATGTACCGGGAACTGCGAACGTTCTTGCGGATACTCTCAGCAGGACAAAGGTGTCCACCCACGAATGGGAACTTCAACCAACCAACGGTGGATCTGATTTTTCAGCAGTGGGGTCATCCAGATCTAGACCTTTTTGCGACCAAGGAGAACAGCAAATGCCGGTTCTTTGCAAGCTGGCATCCCCACAAGGACTCTCGGGGGAATGCGTTTATGATCAACTGGTATCGAATATATGCTTACGCCTTTCCTCCGATACCGTTGGTTTCCAGGGTTCTTCGGAAGATGAAGAAAGAACCGTGTCGCCGGATTCTTATTGCCCCCAGATGGCCTCGCCAATACTGGTTCACCGAGCTCCTTCTATCGGAATTAGAACCAATACAGTTTCGACCGATTCCGGACCTCCTCTCCATTCAGGATGGTCCGATTTACCACCCGGACCAGACATCTCTGAAATTAACAGCTTGGCGCCTGAGCACCTTTAATTCGCCCACCTGAATATCCCTGCAGATTGCAAGGAGGTGCTAGCTAGAGCACCTGCTACAATAAAAACATACAGACTTAAATGGAAGAGATTCTGTATCTGGTGTCATTCAGCTGGAATTCATCCTTTTCTGGCCAAGCCAGAGCAGATATTACCTTTTTTCTTACATCTGGCAAAATCGGGATTATCTCACGCAACTCTAAAGGTTTTCCTAGCAGCCATTTCAAGGTACCGCCAGGAAGGGTCCACTTCACTCTATTCTTCAAGAATAATACAACAATTCTTCAAAGGGCTTTTCAGAATGTTCTCTCCTGTTCGTCGTCCGCCGCCATCGTGGCATCTCAATGTAGTGTTAGCGCAGCTCATGCGCCATCCTTTTGAACCAATTCACAGCGTAGATTTGAAATTTCTTACATGGAAGGTGTCACTTTTGTTGGCTTTAACTTCATCTAGAAGAGTCAGTGATGTCCAGGCCTTCACGGTCCATCCACCTTTCCTGCAGTTCAGGTCCGATTCAGTAGTGCTCCGCACAAACCCAAGATTCATGCCTAAAGTGCCTTTGGACTTATACCTGAATGAGCCAGTCATCTTAACCCCTTCGCTTCTAGGCCTTTTCCCCTCCTGTGCTGAGGCTTTTTTTGGCGTTTTGGAGTAGTGCGCGCTTAGGCCCTTGTAACTTTTTGACCACATAAGGTATCCACGCCAAATTTGCGTCCTTTTCTTCCAACATCATGTGGATTCTAAAGGCGCCCTGGGTTTGTGGATTCCCTTGGAGGGGGCCCAGAAATTTAGCAAAATATAGTGATTTTTTTGTTTTTTTCAGAAAAATGGGAAAAACGGGCTGCAAATGAAAGCCTCTGGGTGTTTCCCTGAAAATGGTATCACAAAAAGGTTTGTGGGGCTGAAATCTCCATTTTCTCAGCTTTCAGGGAATGACAGACTTTTGTCAGAGAACCGAAATTTTTCACTCAGTTTTGGCATTTTTCTGGGACATAGCCTATTTTTGCTATTTTTAGAGCTTTCCACCTCCTTCCAGTTAATGGTAGAAATGAGTTTGAAAGCAATAATGGATCCTGGAAAGCTTTACATTTTCGAAAAGTAGACAAAATTCTGAATTCAGAAAGGGGTCATTTCTCTAAATCCATGAAGGTTTCGTTATAGAAACTAACAGTTAGATATTGGAATATTTGAAATTTTGTTGAAAAAAACAGCCTTTTGTCTCAACGTTTTCACCTATAACTTTTTCTAATTTTGACAGCTCTTGGAAAGCAATATACCGTTACATCCGTTAGACCTTCCTGGTTGTGGGGATATATAGGACTTGTAGTTTCACCAAGAACCCGACGAACCCAGATCCAAAAACTGAGCAGCAACTTGCAATGGTATTTTTTCATTTACTGGGTATAGTGCACTTTGTCTTGGAAAATGTATACATGAAATAATCTGTATGAAAGACACCTATGTATTTCTGAATTGGGTACAAATTATAGACTTCAGAAACAGTATATAATTTCACATTTTCAAAGTTGGGAATACTCATACTAGCATGAGAATGATTGGTCATTTTTCATAAAGATTTTTTTTTTACTCAATGTCTTTCATTCAAAGGGAGAAATGCATGAAAGCTCAATTGGTAATAACAGTTGATTTACAAATCTGAATTACCCCAAGTGTCCCGATAAAAACGGTACCTCACTTGTGTGGGTCGGCCTTGTGCCTGCGACAGGAAACGGCGGAAAATGCAACGTGGTCACACCTAAATTTAGCAGTTACAAATTGACCCTTTTTTGGCAAAGTGCCTACCTGTAGTTTTTGCACCCTAGCTCTGCCGGCACCTAGGGAAACCTTGCAAACCTATACATTTTTGAAAAGTAGATACCCAGGGGAATTCAGGATGGGGTGACTCGACTGCCTACCACCAGGTTTTATTACCCAGAATCCCTTGCAAAGCTAAGTTTTTCACAAAATAAACACATTTTCCTCACATTTCTGTGGTGGAAAGTTCTGGAATCTGCGTGGATCAACAAATTTCCACCCACCCAGCGTGCCCCCAGGTCTCCCGAAAAAAATGGTACCTCACTTGCGTGGGTAGGCATAGTGGCTGCGACATGAAACAGCGCAAAACGCAGCATGGTCGCACCTCAATTTCCCAGTGAAATTTAGCACGATTCGGACAAAAAGACTACCTTTTGTTTTTGCGCCGTAGCTCTGCCAGCACCTAGGGAAACCTAGCAAACCTATACATTTTTGAAAACTAGACACCCAGGGCAATTCAGGATGGGGTGACTCGCCTGCCTACCCCCAGGTTTTGTTACCCAGAATCCCTTGAAAACATAAAAATTTGACCAAAAAAACACATTTTCCTCACATTTCTGTGGTGGAAAGTTCTGGAATCTGCGTGGATCAACAAATTTCCACCCACCCAGCGTGCCCCCAGGTCTCCCGAAAAAAATGGTACCTCACTTGCGTGGGTAGGCATAGTGGCTGCGACATGAAACAGCGCAAAACGCAGCATGGTCGCACCTCAATTTCCCAGTGAAATTTAGCACGATTCGGACAAAAAGACTACCTTTTGTTTTTGCGCCGTAGCTCTGCCAGCACCTAGGGAAACCTAGCAAACCTATACATTTTTGAAAACTAGACACCCAGGGGAATTCAGGATGAGGTGACTCGCCTGCCCACCCCCAGGTTTTGTTACCCAGAATCCCTTGCAAACATAAAAATTTGACCAAAAAAACACATTTTCCTCACATTTCTGTGGTGGAAAGTTCTGGAATCTGCGTGGATCAACAAATTTCCACCCACCCAGCGTGCCCCCAGGTCTCCCGAAAAAAATGGTACCTCACTTGTGTGGGTAGGCATAGTGGCTGCGACATGAAACAGCGCAAAACGCAGCATGGTCGCACCTCAATTTCCCAGTGAAATTTAGCACGATTCGGACAAAAAGACTACCTTTTGTTTTTGCGCCGTAGCTCTGCCAGCACCTAGGGAAACCTAGCAAACCTATACATTTTTGAAAACTAGACACCCAGGGGAATTCAGGATGGGGTGACTCGCCTGCCTACCCCCAGGTTTTGTTACCCAGAATCCCTTGCACACATAAAAATTTGACCAAAAAAACACATTTTCCTCACATTTCTGTGGTGGAAAGTTCTGGAATCTGCGTGGATCAACAAATTTCCACCCACCCAGCGTGCCCCCAGGTCTCCCGAAAAAAACGGTACCTCACTTGCGTGGGTAGGCATAGTGGCTGCGACATGAAACAGCGCAAAACGCAGCATGGTCGCACCTCAATTTCCCAGTGAAATTTAGCACGATTCGGACAAAAAGACTACCTTTTGTTTTTGCGCCGTAGCTCTGCCAGCACCTAGGGAAACCTAGCAAACCTATACATTTTTGAAAACTAGACACCCAGGGGAATTCAGGATGAGGTGACTCGCCTGCCCACCCCCAGGTTTTGTTACCCAGAATCCCTTGCAAACATAAAAATGTGACCAAAAAAAACACATTTTCCTCACATTTCTGTGGTGGAAAGTTCTGGAATCTGCGTGGATCAACAAATTTCCACCCACCCAGCGTGCCCCCAGGTCTCCCGAAAAAAATGGTACCTCACTTGTGTGGGTAGGCATAGTGGCTGCGACATGAAACAGCGCAAAACGCAGCATGGTCGCACCTCAATTTCCCAGTGAAATTTAGCACGATTCGGACAAAAAGACTACCTTTTGTTTTTGCGCCGTAGCTCTGCCAGCACCTAGGGAAACCTAGCAAACCTATACATTTTTGAAAACTAGACACCCAGGGGAATTCAGGATGGGGT
This sequence comes from Lissotriton helveticus, assembly GCF_964261635.1. NCBI lineage: Eukaryota > Metazoa > Chordata > Amphibia > Caudata > Salamandridae > Lissotriton > Lissotriton helveticus. The sequence goes on from NC_136073.1 coordinate 790,583,806, forward strand.
GACTCGCCTGCCTACCCCCAGGTTTTGTTACCCAGAATCCCTTGCACACATAAAAATTTGACCAAAAAAACACATTTTCCTCACATTTCTGTGGTGGAAAGTTCTGGAATCTGCGTGGATCAACAAATTTCCACCCACCCAGCGTGCCCCCAGGTCTCCCGAAAAAAACGGTACCTCACTTGCGTGGGTAGGCATAGTGGCTGCGACATGAAACAGCGCAAAACGCAGCATGGTCGCACCTCAATTTCCCAGTGAAAATTAGCACGATTTGGACAAAAAGACTATCTTTTGTTTTTGCGCCGTAGCTCTGCCAGCACCTAGGGAAACCTAGCAAACCTATACATTTTTGAAAACTAGACACCCAGGGAAATTCAGGATGGGGTGACTCGCCTGCCTACCCCCAGGTTTTGTTACCCAAAATCCCTTGCAAACATAAAAATTTGACCAAAAAAACACATTTTCCTCACATTTCTGTGGTGGAAAGTTCTGGAATCTGCGTGGATCAACAAATTTCCACCCACCCAGCGTGCCCCCAGGTCTCCCGAAAAAAATGGTACCTCACTTGTGTGGGTAGGCATAGTGGCTGCGACATGAAACAGCGCAAAACGCAGCATGGTCGCACCTCAATTTCCCAGTGAAATTTAGCACGATTCGGACAAAAAGACTACCTTTTGTTTTTGCGCCGTAGCTCTGCCAGCACCTAGGGAAACCTAGCAAACCTATACATTTTTGAAAACTAGACACCCAGGGGAATTCAGGATGGGGTGACTCGCCTGCCTACCCCCAGGTTTTGTTACCCAGAATCCCTTGCACACATAAAAATTTGACCAAAAAAACACATTTTCCTCACATTTCTGTGGTGGAAAGTTCTGGAATCTGCGTGGATCAACAAATTTCCACCCACCCAGCGTGCCCCCAGGTCTCCCGAAAAAAACGGTACCTCACTTGCGTGGGTAGGCATAGTGGCTGCGACATGAAACAGCGCAAAACGCAGCATGGTCGCACCTCAATTTCCCAGTGAAAATTAGCACGATTTGGACAAAAAGACTATCTTTTGTTTTTGCGCCGTAGCTCTGCCAGCACCTAGGGAAACCTAGCAAACCTATACATTTTTGAAAACTAGACACCCAGGGAAATTCAGGATGGGGTGACTCGCCTGCCTACCCCCAGGTTTTGTTACCCAAAATCCCTTGCAAACATAAAAATTTGACCAAAAAAACACATTTTCCTCACATTTCTGTGGTGGAAAGTTCTGGAATCTGCGTGGATCAACAAATTTCCACCCACCCAGCGTGCCCCCAGGTCTCCCGAAAAAAACGGTACCTCACTTGCGTGGGTAAACATAGTGGCTGCAACAGGAAACGGTTCAAATTGTACGGTGGTGAATTTACATTACCTTATTGCAAAACTACCTTGATTTTGGGGGGGGGGGGGGGGCATCTGAGTTTGTGGCCCGGGGCTCGGTGGTATTCTTTGCAAAGTAGCAAACCCAAACAGTTCTGAAAACTAGACACCCGGGGGACTCCAGGGAGGTATGGCATGCATGGGTCCCCCAATGTTTTCCTACCCAGAACTCTCTGCAAACCTTAAAATTAGGTAAAAATTGCACTTTTCCAAACTTTTTGGCGTGGGATCGCCGGGTCGGCAAAAAAGTCATACCACCCTGCGTTCCCCTTGTTCTCCCGAGTAAAAGGATACCTCACTTGTGTGGGTGCCCCAAAGCAGAATACGCCAAAAATGAATTTTGAAAAAAGTAGTTTTTACTCATATTTACGTTTTACAAATTAAGCACCCCAGCCTAAGTCACATGCCTTTGGCCCACCCACACAAGTGAGGTATCATTTTACTCGGGAGAACAAGGGAAAAACTGGGTGGTAGGACATTTGTTCCGGCAGCGAGATCCAACCCAAAAAAGTATGGAAAAGTGGGTTTTTTGACCAAAATTTCAGGTTTGCAGGGGTTTCTGGGTAGGAAAACATTGGGGGACCCACGCATGCCATACCACCCTGGACTCCCCCGGGTGTCTAGTTCTCAGAACTGTTTGGGTTTGGTAGTTTCCAAAGATGCCTGCCAAGCCCCGGGCCAAAAGCTCAGGTGACCCCCTCAAAAAATAAGATTATTTGGCTAAAGGTAATGTTTTCGTCTCCACAGTATGAATTGGGCCTTTTCCTAAAGCAGCCGCTATGCCTACCCACGCAAGTGAGGTACCATTTTTATCGGGAGACCTTGGGGAACGCTGGGTGGGAGGTAATTTGTGTGTGCCCAGTGATGCCACGCTTTCCCACACTAAAACGTATGAAAAAACTGATTTTTTTACCATGCAAAAAATGAGGTTTGCAAGGGATTCTGGGTAAAGGAACGTTGGAGGATCCACGCAAGCCATACCTCCTTGGAAGCCCCCGGTTGTCTACTTTTCAGAAATGTGTGGGATTGGTAGGTTTCCCTAGATGGCTGTCTCGCACGGGGCCAAAAACCCAGGTAACCCCTCTTGCAAAAGCTGGTGGACTTAGGGGTTACCTGGGTTTCTGGCCCCGTGCGAGACAGCCATCTATGGAAACCTACCAAACCCACACATTTCTGAAAATTAGACACCCGGGCGCTTCCAAGGAGGTATGGCTTGCGTGGATCCGCCAACGTTCCTTTACCCAGAATCCCTTGCAAACCTCAATTTTAGCAGAAAAAAATCAATTTTTTCACACGTTGTAGTCTGGGAAAGCGTGGCATCACTGGGCTCACACAAATTACCTCCCACCCAGCATTCCCCCAGGTCTCCCGATAAAAACGGTACCTCACTTGCGTGGGTAGCCATAGTGGCTGCAACAGGAAAAGGTCCAAATCTAACAGTGGTGAATATAAAATACCCTGAAGCAATATAACTTTGATTTTTTGGGGGGGAGGCACCTGAGTTTTTGGCCCGGGGTGGGTGGTATTCTTTGGAAAGTAGCAAACCCAAACAGTTCTGAAAACTAGACACCCGGGAGAGTCCAGGGAGGTATGGCATGTGTGGGTCCACCAATGTTTTCCTACCCAGAACTCCTTGCAAACCTTAAAAATAGGTAAAAATAGCACTTTTCCAAACATTTTGGCGTGGGATCGCCGTGCCGGCAAAAAAGTCCTACCACCCTGCGCTCCCCTTGTTCTCCCAAGTAAAAGGATACCACACCTTAACAGAGTTACTCAAAAGTCAAACATTCAAGCACGGCTATCTATTCCTCAAAGACACACACATACAGGTTGGATTTGGCACGAGGGCGAGTGATGGTTCAGTACATAAAATTTTATTAACAAGATATTTCAAAAAAATGAAATGCTCTGTCAATAAATAAATGCATAAAAACTGAACCAGTGACTCGCAACTCGTGAGCTGTAAAGCCACGACAAGGCACCAACCGTTACAGGCCATTCACGCACCTTTCATACCTGATACAAACCAGACCATTGACACCATCCGAATGGAAAAGCAACACATAACAACAATCACAATAAGGGGCAAGGTACACCCTACTGCAGAAATAGAAAAAAAACAATTATTACTGCACACCCATCTAATCCGCAAGCACACACACATACTGGTTGGATTTGGCACGAGGGTGAGTGATGATTCAGTACATACAATTGGATACGCAAGTAATTTCCTCAAAAATGAAATACACTGCGTATAATTGAAAGTATGATAAACTGAACCACTGACTCGCAGCTCGTGAGCTGTAAAGCCACGTCAAGGCACCAACCTCTTTACAGGCCATTCATACACCTTTCGTACGCGTGACACATACAAAACATTCACACCGTCAGCCGCGGACCCATCACATTTCAACACTCACACCAGCAAACAGCGCCATTCAAGGGCCCATCACTTTCACACGCCCACATTTCTGACACTGCAACTACACAAAATGATGGACTGTGTGGAGTGTCACTCAACTAGCAGTGTGTGTAGTGACCAACAGAAAGTAACTACTCACACACCGCCTGCCGAGCGCCAGTCCACCCACACCACCATCCAAGCACCAGACCATGCACACTGCCAGCCAAACACCACTCAGCGCACACCGACAGCCAACTACCACTCCACACACACCACCAGCCAAGCATCACTCCACGCACACCACCAGCCAAGCGCCACTCCACAAACACAACACCATCCAAGCACCACTCCACACACGCCGCCAGCCAAGCACCACTCCACACACACCGCCAGCCAAGCACCACTCCACACACACCGCCAGCCAAGCACCACTCCACTCACACCGCCAGCCAAGCACCTAACCATACACTCCGCCAGCCAAGCAAAAATCCACGCACCCCCCCAGCACAACTCCAATCCATGCACTATGCCAGCCAAGCACCAGACCACGCACACCACCAGCCAAGCGCCATCCACTCACACCACCAGCCAAGCACCTAACCATGCACTCCGCCAGCCAAGCAAAAATCCACTCACCCCCCCCAGCACAACTCCAATCCATGCACTATGCCAGCCAAGCACCACTCCACACACACCGCCAGCCAAGCACCACTCCACTCACACCGCCAGCCAAGCACCTAACCATACACTCCGCCAGCCAAGCAAAAATCCACGCACCCCCCCAGCACAACTCCAATCCATGCACTATGCCAGCCAAGCACCAGACCACGCACACCACCAGCCAAGCGCCTGTCCACGCACACCAACAATCCAAGCACAATCCTGCACACACCACCATCGAAATTAGAATTTTTTAAAGAAATACCACAAATCAAATGTAGAAACCTACAAATCTGCTAACACAAATTCAAAACCTAAATGCTTTGCACTAATGCAAACCTAAAAGCAAACAAAAAAATATTACAGAAAACAAACCAGACAGTACACTTACAAGCTCAATGAAACTCCCAAAACTTCTTTTGTGTGTGGTACGATTTAAAACAAGCTGGCACACACAATCCAGGATTTGAAGGACAGTCAGGACAGTGCATACGAGACTCCCTCCGCACTTCTCTTCGCCAACAGACTCTACATCTTTTAGTGGGATTGTCTTTTGCAGTTGTGGGAGGAATGTATTCTGGAAAGTGGCGATCTTTCAGTCTAGCCACTTCCTCCACCACTCCAAATCTTGGCACACTTGCCTGTTCCACTAGTACAAGGCTGCCTATTATAGTCTCCTGAAACTTAACAAAAGGCATCTTTGACTCAGGACAAGATTTCTGGAAAACAACAAAAGCATTAAAGGATGCCAAGTGGAAAAGATGGATAGCCAACTTCTTGTACCAAACGTAAGCCTTTCGAAGAGCAGCATAAGGTTCCAACCTCTGATCTACTCTGTCAACACCACCCATGTGCCTATTATAGTCTAAAATGCACACAGGTTTACGCACTTCAGCAGTCTCACCCCGAACTGGCAGAGCTTCAGTGCTTTCGTCATGGATAGTAGTCAGCATGTAAACATCTCTCCTGTCTGAAAACTTCACAGCTAGAAGCTTCCCACATCGCAATGCAGTAGACTGTCCCCGCACAAGCCTTTTGCAAAGAAGTTCTATTGGAAAACCTTTCCGGTTACTGCGCATCGTGCCACATGCAACAGTGCCCACTTTGGCCAACTCCTTGAACAAACGCACACTAGTGTAGAAGTTATCTACATATAAATGGTGGCCTTTGTTAAATAATCGTCTACCTAGTTCCCACACAATTTTCTCAGTCACTCCAAAAGTGGACGGACAAGCAGAAGTGTTAATGCTGGAATCCTTACCGGTGTACACCCTGAAATTATAAACATATCCAGTCTCACTGTCACACAGCATATACAGTTTGATGCCATAGCGTGCCCTCTTACTAGGAATGTATTGCCTAAAAACCAAGCGGCCCTTGAACAACACCAAAGACTCGTCCACAGCTATTTCTCTTCCAGGTGCAAACATCTCAGGAAAACGATCAACAAAGTGATCAAGGACAGGCCGAATCTTAAAAAGACGGTCACAATCAGGGTGATCGCGTGGCAACGCTAAATCATTATCAACAAAATGCATCATGCGAAGAAGAAGCATATATCGATCACGAGTCATAACTGCTGGAAATATAGATGTTGCCATCAAGGGACTAGTGGACCAATAAGAAGACATTGATGGCTTCCTTAGCAAGCCCATCAAAAAAGTTAATCCCAAAAACTTCTTCATCTCTTCAACATATGTGGGAGACCAATGGGTAGCTCTGGAATGGGGCTTAAGGCTGGCACTGTGGTCCCTCAAATACTGCTCTGCATACAAATTAGTTTGCTCCACAATCTCCTGCAAAAACTCATCGTCAAAAAACAATTGAAAATATTGAATTGGCAAAAAATTGTCAGTATCCACTCTACACCCTGGAACACCAGTGAAGTCTGGCAATTCCGGCTGCACCATGCCAGGGGCAACCCAGACGTCATCACTAACATGAGGAGAAGAAGCCACCCTAGCCTGCAGGCCAGATGCCTCTTGCTGCACTACATCAACGGGAACACTAGCATCCCCAGATGCCTCTTGCCTCACTACACCAACAGGAATACTAGCATCCCCAGATACATTTTGCATCTCTTCACCAACAGAAGAACTCACATCCCCAGCTGCCTCTTGCATCTCAACATCAACAGAAGAACTCGCATCCCCAGATGCCACTTGCTGCTCAACAACAACAGAAAGACTAGCAGCACCAGATGCCTCATGCTGCTCAACAACAGGAAGACTAGCAGCACCAGATAACCTTTGGCGCACCACAGCAATGTGTAACCTTTTGGGCGCAGCCTTTACCACACTTGCCTGTTCCTGACGAGAAAAAAAGGGAAACCTTGAGGACCTAGGCTGCCGCTCACATGGCTCTTCCCTCTCTACCGGCACATCAATGTCCCTCTCTACCACAGGCACTTAATCAGCACTAGAAGAAGAATCATCATCCGATGATACCATGCGAAGAGAAAACTCACTGCCTGAATCTTCTGCACCTAACTCAAGCTCCGAATCGGAGTCAGTGTCTGGACCATGGTCAGAGGAAGACTCAAAAAGCAAACTAACAACCTGCTTAGCAGTAATCCTGCGAGCAGCCATTATCCTTACAAATCAAGAAGACTACACACACAAGTGAACAACAACCTACACTGTGCAAAGGAAGAAGTAAACAAGGTAGAGTCTTCACACAAAAATCAATACACTCAAAAACAATTCAAATCTAACCAAATATAAGAAGACTCACCAGCACCTACTCTGCTGAAACACAGCAAAAAGAAAGGAAATCCCACTGGAAAGAAAAAAAAACAAGTATAGATTAGACAAAGTACACATCAAGCAGCAATACAAAAAAAAAAGTTAACAATCAAGAAACACAAAGCCACACAAACAGCAATAACTTCACTTTTCATAACAACACATTTATCTAGGAAAAATAGTACAAAAAACATTTACTTACCAAACACATGCAACTACACAAGCTGCAAAACCAGCATTAACCGAACCACAACCTACACCAATACAAACAGCAAAAGCCTGGATCAAAAACAAAGAAGAAAAAAAATAATTTAATACTACATTTCACAAACAACATAACAAATGAATAAACAATACACAAATTTACCCCCAAAATCACATCCACACAGATGGGCCATCAAAAAGGGCAAAACGGACAAAAGTACGGGTTGATTTGCCCACCGGGGGGGGGAGGCCAGAAAATCTAAATTTAAAATCCGACCCACCTGAAAGCGACCCTTGCACAATGGGTCACTTCCTACAATCTAAAATAAAATCCCTGGTGCTAGTGGGGGCATTTCCACCGCACAATCGCAATGCTGTGCGCGACCGTGAGCCAGAAATGCCCTGCAAAGAGACATCAGAAGAGAGGAAAATCACTTACCTCTCCCCTGATGCCTCTTTGCAAACCCCCCCAAATATCTCAAAACCAACCTAACACCTCCAGGCGCAGGAAGCAAATGGCTTCCCGACTGCCTGGGAATCCCTGAAGATGTTGGCGCGTGCTGTGCGCGCTGACATCATCAGGGATTCTCATGGGGAGGGGGACAACAGAATTACTGTGGTTAACTGCGATGCTGGACAGAGGCACTTGCATCCTTGATTTTCACAAGCGCAATCCTAAAACAGTTCCTATGACCAGGAGCTTCTTTCTCCCCATCTGCTGCTCTCAACAGTCTCTGACCATTTATACACATAAGAGGCATGTGAACTCACACAGAAGATCCCCTATTGGCAACGCCCACCAACTAGCGGAGTGCACCATCTTTCCTAAATTTACCCACTATGATGGACAGCTCACTCAAGGGACCTGTGCACACATTGGTGCGATGGCATAGTAACACACACGGACACTGGAGACAAAGCAAGCGCTCGAGTTGCAGCACAAATTCAGGAAAACATTCATCAGCCCAAAAACATTTGTGACCTTCCCACTATGATTCACAGCTCACACAAGGGACCCCTGCGCACATCTGTGCAATTGCATAGTAACGCACACATGGACACTGGAGACAAAGATGGGGCTCGAGTTGCAGCACAAACTCAGGAAAGCAATCATCAGCCCAAAAACATTTGTGAACTTCCCACTATGATGAACAAATGGTCTCTGTTTCCAGATACCTAAGAGCCTTGCTAGTTTATTCAGATAACAACCAACACACACTGGGGTCGATTGTGAAAATATGGTATTGTGTACAAAAAAGGGGAGAAATGCTCCTCTTTTAGGTGTCCCCTCACTCACCAGGGTTGCCCCACGGTGACATGCTTCATCATTGGGGCCATCCCAGTCCTCTACGGGCTGGGGCGTGCTGCGACTTGCGAAAGTTACATAGGAGCACTTTATTAGACTATGTGTGGTGCATGTGTATTTGAGGAGTGGACTATGTGATGTGTGAAATACCTGCCCAGTAGGTTTACAATAAACTTTATTCTTGCCTCTAGGTGGTAATAAACGGGGTGGAAAGATAGGCTGCCCTAAACGTAATGTGTCCAGATGTACCTATCAACTCCTATCGTCGACATGTTTCGTGCATACACCAAGCACTATGATGGACAGCTCACACAAGGGACCCCTGCGCACATCTGTGCAATTGCATAGTAACGCACACATGGACACTGGAGATGGCGCTCGAGTTGCGGCACAAACTCAGGAAAACAATCATCAACACAAAAACATTTGTGAGCTTCCCACTATGATGGACAGCTCACTCAAGGGACCCCTGCGCACATTTGTGCAGTTGCATAGTAACGCACACATGGTCAATGGAGACAAAGATGGCGCTAGAGTTGCAGCACAAATTCAGGTAACAATCAACAGCCCAAAAACATTTGTGAGCTTCCCACTATGATGGACAGCTCACTCAAGGGACCCCTTCGCACATGGCATAGTAACACACACATGGTCACTGGAGACAAAGCATGTGTTTGCAAAGCAGCACACAAAAAAAAACATTCATCAGGCCAAAAACACTAGTGAGCTTTGCCTAGGCAGCACAGGTGTGTTTTTTAGCCACTTCAGAAACACACATCAGTATAAGTAATGAAGGACAGAGGCACTTGCATCCTTCATTACAATGAGCACTATCATTTTACTTTATAAATGACCCCCATCAGCATTTTTGTACAAAAAACGGCCTTTCCACAACATTGCAGCCAAGAGAAGACTTCATAGATAATGTTCCCCCAACAAGGGGAGCGACCCTTCCCCAAGGGGCCGCTCCCCGAACTAAGAAACTGATCACAAAACCAAAAAAAAAAAAAATCCCTAACATTCCTGCTGCACGATCGCACGATCGTGCAGCAGGAAACCTCTAAAATGCCACCGAGGGAAAGGAAAAGCCTTTCCTTTCCCTCGATGCAAGTTGCATCACAATCCCCCCCGCCCCAGCCGCAAAACGAACCTCTTTGTGCAACGACGCGCAGGAAGCAAATGGCTTCCCTGCGCGTCTGTAAACAAAGGAAGCCTCCGGTGACGTCAGCGCGCCTCGCGCGCTGACGTCATTGATGACGTGGGCGGGGAGGGCGGGGGGAGGCAGGGGAAGGTCTTCCCCTGCCATCCCCGCAAAAACAAAAAAAATCAGGCAGACTCGGAGGGAGCGCTGGCGCTTCCCCCGAGGGTGGGGCTCATGGCGAGCTGGGCTCGTCATGAGCGTGCGAGGAGGCTACGCCATGACGAGCCCAGCTCGTCATCAGCCCCGAAGGGGTTAAAGACATTCTTTCCTAACCCGCAATCCCCTGCGGAAAGGGCATTGCATACACTAGACATCAAGAGGTGTTTAAAGTTTTACTTACAAAGGACTTCTACAATACGCAAGTCGGATCAATTGTTTGTTGCCTATGAAAAAATGTGTCACGGTCAAGCAGTGTCAAAACCAACAGTAGCAAGATGGATCTCTGCAGCTATTGACTTTTGTCATACACAAGCAGGAAGACCTTTGCAGACAACACCAAGGGCTCACTCTACGAGAGCCATGTCTTCCACGACTGCTCTTTTTGCTGGGGTTCCTCTTCAGCACATCTGCAGAGCAGCAACCTGGGCCAACAGGCATACGTTCACCAAACATTATTGTTTGGATGCAGCCAGCGAGACTGATGCTTCTGTGGGTCAAGCAGTTCTGCGTAATCTTTTTAAATAAAGTGAACCTCTGTTTCCCTCCTTTTTACTGCTTTTCAGACGCTTGTTTATGCTTACTATGTACATGCTTACGTAACTGCATTTTTTCATGCTTTTAGAAATGTGATATTTCTATTATATTATGTATTTTTCATATATATATATATATATATATATAATATACAGGCTTATGCTACTAACAGCGTCTTCCAAGCATAGATATATAATGCTATCTACTCTGATTCAGGCATTTGAATCTATGAAAGACACCCCTATACTGGAGAAGAACAATAGTTACTTACCTGTAATCTCTGGTTCTCCAGTATTGGTGTCTTTCATAGATTCACATGCAACCCGCCCACCGCCACAGAGGCTCTTAGGTTACTTTGGTTTACAACATATCTCCTGTGCGAGAAAATCTGAGAGCCTGAGCCTCTGAGGAGAACCTTGATTGGCTGTACAAAATGACTAGGATAGTCATGTGTGGAAGTTTTTTCTCCTGTAGCTTGTGCTACCTTACTTCCTGGTTGGTTACTACCAAGTTTTCTATGTTATTATGGCATATTATTGCTTTTTTATGTACCGTGGGACTCCCACTCCAACAACGGGGAATGATTCAGGCATGTGAATCTATGAAGACACCAATACTGGCGAACCACAGATTACCGGTAAGTAACTATTGTTCTTACCTTTGGTAATGCTCTTTCTGTTGGATACAGTACCTGCAGATTCTTCACCGATCCTCCCCATTCTCTGGACTCTTTTCTACATCTTACAAGGGTCCCAATGTAGAGATCTGCACACCAGTGACTCCTCGTCCAGTGGTGCAGGTAGAGCTCAAAAAGAAACTGGCGTCCTCATGCAGGGGTGGTCATGTGACTGTCACTGACTGGATGGAGTCAACACATTCACCTACCAACATGCGAGGGATTTCTAAAACACATTGCTTAGAATCCAGGCTGGCACCTGAGCGTATTCACAAAAAGAGGATTCTACAGTTAGAGCATTACCAAAAGTAAGTAACTTGTTCAGTCTTTTCTACCTAGTTTGACCTGTGTTCTGGGGGTCTGTGGTGGACTGGTCTTGTCTATGCTATGTATTGTATTGCAGCATTTGTGTAGCTGTTAATATCTGATAAAGCTGCAAAGTGCTTAGATTTGCATCACTTTTAAGTGTTCTTATGGAGTGTATGATTGGAAAGATGTTGTATATAGTGTGAGAGTCATGGCTCAAGGATGTATTTGTGTGCCTTGGTTGTTGTTTGTCATAATCTGAGCTTGTTGCCTTCCTTGGCTTTGTGGGTCCCAACCAATGTGATAAGCGGACTGTTCCCTATCTTTTAACTACTTCCAGCTTTCTACTTGTGTACCGGGCCCATTGGGCAGATTGTCACTCTGTTTTGGGATTGGGCATTGATCCTGCTGTTTTGGGGCTACCACACTTGGTTTTGAGTTTTCCCTCTGCCTGGCTCGGTCTGCTGTACTTACATTGTGGCGCCTTTTTTGTTTTATGTAGTGTCAGAACGTGGCATCCCATGGTGCTCGATTTTTGGGGGGGGGGTTTATTCCTGGTTTGGGATCTAAGATTGGTTTACAGCAATTTTTTTCCATTGGTCTTGTTGGCTATTTTGTGTGTTTTTAACAGCAGCAGTTGTTTCCCTGGCACAACATTATGGCAGGACCCTCGAGGTAGAAGGGGGTGAAAAAGTGGACTGCAGATGAGACAGCGGGTAGGATCTTTCATAGATTCAAATATGTGAATAATGATTCCATCAGACTGTGAATCCAGTCACATATTAAACAGCAGAGTAAATAAACACTAAAAAGAAACAGAGGGTTTTTTTCTAATAATATAAAGTGTATTTGAAGAGGCAAGAATTGTTGTTTTTACTACACTCCTGGAAAAAAAAGTGCAGACTAGTATCGGGCATCAACCCCTTTGGTTGCTTTCATAAGCTGGTTAATGTCCTTGCAGATCTATTTGACATGCATCAGTGATTTCTTTGCATCTTTGAAACCACTGCGATTCTTGATGCAGGTAACACCCAAAATACCTGACACATTATGTATCTATAGTCCATTCAGAAGTTTGTTTCTCATTTTCATAGGTTTTATCACTTGACCGGGAATCAGCAAATTACAGTTCTTCCTAAGTCACCCTCGTTCCCCACCCCCAGTGATGTGAGCTTATTTTGGGTGATTATACTCAGACACCTTCCTGCACTGGTGGTGATTAGATGATTGCACTTTGCTTTGCCACACTTTATACTGCATTCTCTTTCTACTGTTTAATTTTGCAGTTCGTCATTTTTCTCTGGCACTTAAAATCAACACATAATCTTGGTTCTGCTTTATCCTATGTTAGTTGGGTTGCAGCTTGGCGCACTGCCTAGACACCATGTGACATCTTCAATGCTTTTGAGGCTTGGCATTCTAATGGGTCACTGCTTTCAAAAGGCACCTGCAGTAACATTCAGTCCAATTTGGAAGAGCTAGGGAACAACTTTAAGGTGGCTGCTTTTGTGAACATATTTTAAGTGATTGAAGCTGGCGATTTAAATGATGCTTGAGGATATTTTTGAGTTGTTTTTATTTATATATATATATAATATGTCTTGGGACTTCGAGCAAATCGTATATAGGAAGATTGGCAGAAAAGCAGTCAACAGATTTTTTGATTTCTTTTTTTTCTTCTTTTTGGAAAGAACTATTACAGTACTAATGGGAGCTACTATATGAGATATCTGAAGAATGGTACACAGAGATCCTTTCGCCGGAGTGATTGGAAGAACACTGCTTAAATGCTTATCGCAGGCAAGGAGCTCAAGTGCTGGTATGACCTCTCTCCGGAGGGATCTAAAAGGCGTTCATGGCAAGATACTTGTGGAGGATACTTTGTAGAATAGCTATGAAGCAGACATTTTGTCTGCTCCGCTCAGGAGCTTTTGCAGAATGATTGTGAACCATGGTAATATCATAAGAATTCTATAGGATGATCCTTGGAGAAGCTCTTTCCCTAAAGATGAGGTGAAATTTCTAACTGAACTAAGCATGAAGTACTTTGAAGCCAATAGTTAGAAGTGTAGGTGAATTACCATTAACTATTTTCAGAGAGTTCGAACATTTTAGCAAATAAATGCTACTGCAGGCTCTCCTATTGTAGATTCAAAACACATACTAAAGAGCAGGATTGACTGCGCCATTTTGTGTACAGGTATGTTGGGTTTGAAATGGGTGACGAAATATTTTGAGAATTTGTTCTTTAAGCCAACATCTACTGATTTGTGGGGCTGTAAGGCAGGAAACTATTTGAAACTGGTAGGACGGCTTTACAGGGTTTTAGTACAAGATGCATGACTTGCTGATTTGCCTCCTTCATATTACCTAAGTATCGGAGTACTGCTTCCTTTTGACCAAGATCTTGAAATTCAAGCCTTTAAAAGCATGAAGCCAGGTGTTGACTGAGTTCATGTCATGATTTCATTGCCCGTCATTCTTCCACCTTTATTTTGTTTGTCCACTTGTGAGGACTTTAACTTTTTCCAAAAGTGTAAATTCCTGAGTATTTCAGTCCAGGCCAGCCTTGTAATGTCAACAGGTTGTAAGTGATGCTCATTGTGTGAAGCTATTCTGCTGCAGCTGTTTCGCCAGACATGATGTACAATTAAGCAACTTGGGCCTTTTTTTCTCAGTCTGCTTTTGATATTGGACAGATTTTTTCAGAAACTTCAGAAATTGTTGGGAAAAATAAACAAAAGTCCTGTTCTTGATAGTGAATTTCCAAATGCATAATTTATAAACAGTGACTGCTCCTTTTTAATATCTTTTCGTGTACATTAGTGTAATGAATATGGACATTCCTTGATTCTGAACAAATTGTTATAGCGACTAGGTGAATATATCCCCTTCCTCTGCAAGAATGTCAGTTTCCAGATTGGACACTCAATTGGCTGGCTTACTTAACCTCATCCAATGTCTTCATTAGGGCACACTGCATCCTTGTTTGGACAGGTCTTTATTTCATGTCCATCCTTTAATTAATGTATACACTTTAATTTCTTGTATTTTCACTTGAATTGTCTTCTCGCAAAGGTTCACAATCCATCCGTATTTTTTCTATTTCATATTCTCATAGTTGTAAAATCACCCAATTGACATCTTTTTATGTATTGGAGGTATGTCAATAATACTTTGTTACTTCAAAAGTGGTTTACATTGTTTTTAGAAGATAAATATTGTTATCCCGAACAATGTAGTCCTTTGTAATTGGTCAAAAGCAGTCTGGGTCACAGTAAATAAGCTTTTGCAATATGAATCTTTTCTGGATTCACATGTGCTTTACTCCGGCATCTAGTGGTTTGGTCATGAATTTTTGATTTTTTTCTGCTGTTGGGTCTGAAAGTAGAAAGACCGGAGCTCCAGGATCATTGATGACAATTTGAGGGATGACTGAAAACCACATAGTAGAGGTATGTGTGCCTCGTAGATGTGGTGATTGAGAGGTTGAAAAATATGTATCCAAGGTGCTTGAATCATGGAAGCAAATAGAGAACACTCCCTTTAAATTTTGCTCCAAGTGCCACCATATGTTTGCACTGAAAGACCCCCACAAAGTCTGCAACCTCTGCACACCTAGAGACTACACAGTCGAAGGCTACAAGGTGCTCGCAGAGTTCCAGCCAAAGACGTTAGGAACAAGGGAATAACAGGTGCAATATGCCACAATACAGACAGAGCAAAGAGCAGCTTTCGCTTGAAGTACCTTGGCTTGTCAACTAAGAATGAAGAAAGCACTGAGGAAACCATGGTAGCGCATGGAGTGGGCTCAGACGTTCAGGAGTGCATTTCCAAACCCAGAAAGAGCTGCAGAAGGTGTCGAAAGAGGGCGGCCACAAGTAATGTGTAAAGGTCACAGCTAAGAAGCATAGTGGACCTGAGCTGAAGCCTTCAAACTCTTTAAAGATGCCAAAAAGACCCACTTCACCGAAACCCTAGACAAGAGAAGTGAGTTTGAAACAAAGCGCTCCGTGGAGCCTGTCAAAAGTACTGCGCTGGAGGACGTCTCGGACACTGATTCGATGCAGAGATTCGATAAAGACAGCAAAAGCAATGCAGTTCAAGGAAGAGACACCAACCCCCAAAATAAAGATGGCGCCTACTCTGGACAAAGAGCTCGAAGATGAGTATGGAGTGGGACAGAAGGCAGGGTTGGATAAAAACACCTCAACTGCCTAAGTGGCAGTGGATTTCAATAAATTCCTGAAAGAATTTACAGATCCTTTCGAGACCTGTGAAGGACAGGTGGCACGTAGAGAAGCAAGTCTAGTTACAGCCTCAGACTACCCCTGAACCCAAGGACAAAGGACAAGGAGTCATTCTCAAGGAGGTGATATGAGCAGTGAGTCTTCGAGGACCTTCAGAGCACCTTGGATGATTGGCAAGACCTTCACACCAATTTAACAGAGGAGGGTGTTGGGTCCTACCCTTTGAGGCCTTCACTTTTTAGTGACCTCTCAATATACAAAACATAGGTTAAAAAACTGCAGGAAAGCGTGATATGCAGCATGCAGATAAACTGTCATAGGCTTGTTTTCTCATCTAAGCTCTGTTGCAGTCACAAAAAAGTCAATTCCTACCCATGCTCCTGAGCATTCTAGATCAAAGTAGTGAGGCTTTAAGAGAACCAGCACAATGTAAAAATGTAACGCCAAGGGTAGAGAAAATTATAAGCACCCCTTGTACATAAATGACAATGCTGTGACTGATTCAATAATAGTTGCCACAGCAAGGAAAAGAGCCAATATCCCCACGTCAATGGGCATCTACTTCCACCTGAAAAAGTAAGCAAGAAGGTGGAAATGGTTGGGAGGAAGGTAGAGAGCAGCTGCCACACAAGAGAATAGCCAATTCGATGTGGTCCTCAATTTATATGGTCATCAACAGTGAGAGTAAATTGAGGAGCTGATGAAGCACCTTCCCGTCCAGTACAAGAAAGGAAAAATGTCCTCATTTACAAGGGCTAGGAAATATCCAATACCTGTCCTTAGTCCACTCTGAACACCGTAAACACAGCAAGCAGACTGTACTGGCAGTATCCTTTAGAAACATGCCTGGTTATTAGTCTCCGGCTTTACGCACATTGTGCAGTCATCCATTATAACACTTCCTTCACAGGTGAACATCTGTTTGGGAGCAGAAGTGGATGACTTTCTCCAACAGATGCAAAAAAAGGGCACGGACACTGCTCAGGGTATGAGTGTCCTGCAGTTCAGTGGCCACAGGAATAAGGTGCTCATCAGGAAGATGAGCATTTCACCAGAGTCAACAAATGATTCCTAGAAGGACCAGTGGGTAGCACCACTCAGATAAGCACCCACCCTGAATCTAAATTTGGTGCTCACAAAAGTAAGGAAGAAAAACATCACAATGCCAAAAGACAACATTTTCAATGCTAAAAAACTGATTCCTGATAGCAATAACATCACTGTGCAGGGTCAGTTAACTACAAGCCGTTATGACACAGGAACCCTACTTACACAGCCACAAAGACAGAGTGGTTGTGCATGCCACTTCCATGAACCAAACCACCCTGTTGACAGGATTTTTCCAGCAGCAAAGACACATGCAGAAAGAACCCTCCACCCATTACACAATTGTAGTGCAGTTATATGTTATGTTATGTTATGTTATTATTATTTGTACAGCGCAACAGCTGCCCCAGCAAAGGGGCGTCCTGGCGCTATGAGAAGGCAAACAGAACACAACATCAGTCTGGCGCCTAGAAGAACCTAAATTTAGACAAACAATAAGGTTTTGATAGTGTGTCTAAACTGTAGAAGGTCATCAATTGCCCGAGTCTCAGAAGGGAGGAGGTTCCACCGCTTCGCTGCCAGTACTCGAAAGGAGCGGCCGCCAGTTCTACTCAGCCTGAAGCGTGGAACCACTGCCAAGTTCTGGCCCGAAGATCTCAGAGTCCGCAAAGGGACATAAGGAATTAGAAGATTCGCCAGAATTTGGGGAGACATACCTTTGAGGATTTTAAATGCCAGGCAGAGAACCTTGAATTTAATCCTCTGAGTTACAGGGAGCCAATGAAGCGAGTGCATCGTTTTGGAGACCGAGCACCGTCTAGGCAAACCTACCACTATTCTGGCCGCAGCGTTTTGAACTCGCTGCAGCCGAATGAGTTCAGCCTGATTTATCCCGGCCAAGAGCGAGCTGGCATAGTCCAGTCGAGACAGTACTGATGCCTGAACCACCAGCTGTCTGGTGGGGGCATCAAATAATCTCATTATAGGCCTTAGTCCTCTAATAATGCCATAGCAAGAGGCCGCCACCCTCTTGGTGTGGCAGATAAAACTAAGTGTTGGACCAAGCCAAACCCCAAGATTTTTTATCTCCGATACCGGAGAGGGGGTCACACCCAGTTCAGAAGGCCACCAGTCGTCGCCCCACAACCCCACTTGCTTGCCTACCACCATGACCTCTGTCTTCTTGGTGTTCAACTGGAGACAGTTAGAGTTCATCCAATTGGCCACTGCCCGTAAGCCGTCCAGGAACCTGAGGGCCTCCACATCAGAGTCCCCACTCAACGTGACCGCCAGCTGCGTGTCATCAGCATATGAGACCATCGTCAGGCCCCATTGCCTGACGACCGCAGCCAGCGGTCTCACGTAAAGATTAAAAAGAGTGGGGCTCAACGAAGACCCCTGTGGGACCCCCAGAGACAACGGGTACGGTTTAGACTTGCCAGGTGGCATCGCAACCTGGAACGACCTGTCCGTAAGAAAGGTTCGAAACCAGCATAGGGCAGAGCCCTTGACTCCTACTTCCTCCAGTCGCTGAAGTAAGATCCTGTGCGATACAGTGTCGAACGCGGCACTCAGATCTAATAATAATAGTGCCGCTGTCCGACCCGCATCAAGCACAGATCGCAGATGTTCGACCATGGAAAGTAGGGCCGTCTCCGTGCTGTGGCCCGCACGGAACCCATTCTGAGTTGGGTCTAAGATGTTAGCTCTGGTAAGATAGTCTGCCAGGATACCGTTCACCTGGGCCTCTGCAACTTTTGTGGCCCAGGGAAGCAAGGAGATCGGGCGGTAGTTCTCAGGTTTGAGAGGATCGAGGGTAGCCTTCTTCAATATGGGTGTGACTATGGCCTGCTTCCACCTAGTAGGCACTACACCAGAGGATAATGACATGTTGATTAAAGACAACACCTGAGTGCTGCATAGCGGCAGCATAGTCCTAAGCTGAGCCGGTTTAAGCGGATCTGCAGGAGAGCCCGACTTAATTTTTAAACTCAAGTGGTCAAAAGCCTCACTTGTTATGGAAGGCAGGGTGTCGAGACACTCACTATCTCTCACGATACACCTGTCTCGCACTAAATTGGACGAGACCATAGGGAAGGTTCGATATATGGCTTGCACCTTCTCGAGAAAAAAAGAGGCCAGACCCTCACAATGGGAATCTGAACATATTTCTACAGCCGTTGTCCTCTTAGCCACTAAGTCCTTTAAAACCTTGAATATAAGTTTCGAGGGGTTAGGGCTATTCAGAAACTCCTGAGGTTTAGTCTACCTGGGGAAGACTAAACACATCCAGAAAAGAAGCTAGTTGATTCCTTTGCATCGCCGTGCAGGGGCTTAACCAGTGGAAAAAGTAACTCACAATGGATAGTTCAAACAATCCAGATGTTACTGAATGAGGAAATTCCGATAGAAGAGAAACCTTAAGCCCACTCCACAAGCAAAAATGGAAACCCTTGCCTTTTCAGCAAACCTTTCTATTAAAGACTTCTTCATGGCAGCCAGTTGGTCGTCCATGCGCAGCTTTACAAAACACTATTGAGTGGACATTGAAGTCCACAGAGGCACAAGTGGAACAAAAAGAAATTTAAGAATCTGTTAGTGAGCACAAACTTGTTTCAACCCAACCTCTAAAAAGCAAACTATATCACTACAAAATCAGTCTATAGAATGTGAATCCAGAAACGATTCATGCTACGATACAAAATATACTTACCTGCAGAAGTTGTTTTGCGGCTTGAAGACATTTCTAGAGTCGCATGCACCCTTCACACCCCTCCAGAAATAGGGTCTTATATACAAATTATGAAGGGGTAACATTTCTCACACGGAATGCCCCAAAAAACAAACACAAGGTGTAGGAAGCTGGCTCTGTATATACTATACCAAAGTACGGTATAGTGTGCTGAACAGTGTTTAGACCTACACGGGAGGGTTAATTCCCAAAGGTTTTTGAAACTACTTGTAAAAAATTCACTAACCCATCAAGTCGCATTATGGCCGGCTGCAGGACAAGCCTATTTGTACTTTGCAGACATTGGAGATCTGGGCACAACACTTCCAACTCTGCTCCAGATGCAACTTCCAAGCAAAGGGGAAGTAAAGGTCATAAAAAAAAACACCCCACTCCACAGCAGACACCAGGGTCTCGGAGGATCATAAGAGGCCTACATGTCGAACACAAGGACCCTATACATCTTGTGCTGATCTCCAGGAAACTCATTCCTTAGCTGCTCGCAAAACACAGGCAGGAGTAAGGTTCCAACAACAAACGTACGTTTTTTCTTTCCTCGTTGGAAATTCCCAAAGCTATCATATATTATATATAGCACCCACAATGACACGACCCAGGTGCCTAAAAATTGCACTAACAAGGGAGAAAATTGCAACATTATGCATTCTCTACAGCAACTCAATGAAACAATTCACGGCAAATCATTTAACTTTTAAAGATAAACTAGCCTATGCTTGTGCCTCAAACACGCACTAACACAAGTGCGAGGGCAACATTTAACGCAGCCACAGGGTAAATTAATGGCCTTACAATCAGTTTGCATATACAATAATGAAACTAAGTTTCCTAAAACAACTAGGAATATATGCCCACAACCTACTTGTTGTTTCAATAGGCCACAAAACAACATTAAAAAAAACGTGTGCTATAGAACTGAGAGCATGCACAGTTAAAAAACAAATAAAAAAAATTGTCTTGCTGCATAGCGTCTGCAACAGGCAATGTGATAAAAGAACCTCGTACTACAAGGTCCAAATACACTCACAATTGCAGCATTACCTAGTGAGCCACTACATACTCAAGTTGCAATGGCAGGTTAATTGTGTCTAATAACCTTCTTCTACAAAAGGACACCTAACACCCGGGTGCACTGGGTTAAAGACAAATGCGGTTTTACTTCACACCCAGAAAAATGTGGGCTAGGCTTATTTGTACACAAGAACATATGGCCATGTACATATCCCTATCAAAATTACTGCTGAAAAGGTGGGGTAATACAACTTATGGGTCTATATTTATTGTGCACCCAACAAAGTATGTCGCTGCTACAGATACAATATTTGGATGCACCCCCAAATACAAATGCACAATAAAGCAAAAATATATTTGAATACACATAGGTGCATATTATAAATACATAGGTAAATGGAGTTATGTAAATATATACATATATTTAGAGGGGAGATCATCATTCACTAGGTATGCACATATATATTATACATATATATATATTTACACATCCTTAACCAATTACACACACCGCATTACGCCAGTTTTTATATACAGGAGCCAATCACTGTTTTTTTCTAAGGAGCACAAACACTGTCTTTGTAAAACCAGTCGCTCAAGATACAGAACGTATACCAACTCTCTCCCCCATTCACCACTATTATTCTTCTCTACCTTGTTGGCACCGGGCAATATTTTGCACCCCTTCTTCAAACAAAAGGGGCCTGCACATGAAAAAACGTTATACACAAGTTTACACACACCCGGCCAACGTCTAATACGGAAATAAGTCTCACACAGGAAGACAGACTATCCCCAAAATACAAGTGCGTATCTTCAGAGGCTACACAGCATCTCTTCGCCAATACAGCATGTACTTACAATACAAAAAGGTGTTTGTCACACCGATAAAAGACGAGTCAGCCCCAGTCACATGGGACTAATCGTGTCCATATAGTTGAACATAGCACCCTAACCAGTAATATAAAAAAAATACATTTTACTCCGCTTCGCTGGAAATCTGATCTCACACACATTATGGGGCGTGGCAACCCCAAAAGGTGATAGTCCTCTCCTTCCACAACAAATGATCTTGACACCATAAGGGAGCTCACAATTATCGAGAAAGGCCTTGCCACTACTAAGGAGGTTCTTATCTCAAGATATGTGTTGTGTATTTAGCTAATGAGTTACCAACCAAAAGCCCATGTACAGGAATTCACTGCAGATGTCGAATAGACCCAAACAGAGAAAAGATGGATGTCCATCAATGTCAGATGTTGATCATATATTCTCATTTGGTCATCCACATTAGAATGACAACGTCCCATGATCATTGAGACTGTTCATTCTCATACAAATGTCTGGATCACATCTCAAAAGTGTAGTGAAGACCTTATGAGCTGAAAACAAGATGAAGTAATGTGCAGTGCAAAAAAATATATATGTGGTGAATTAAAAAAGGATAGAAGATCAATACACAATTTTAATATAATTTGATCACTCCCTTATTAAAAACAAGAACAGTGCAAAGATGCAGCCTAACCAAATAACTGCATGTGTACGGCCAACATGTTTCAGCCCAATAGGGAAAAAAATCCCGGGCTTTCTTCAGGGCCACAGTCCTTAACGTTTGCTACTGCAAAAATGAGTGAAAAAAACTAAATCAATCAAAGGATACAACTGTGTTGTTCTTAGTCCTCTGTAACGAGCAATACAAGTTGTGTCTATTTGCAAAAGAAAAGAGACAAAGAAAAACAATGATTACCAAGACTTACTAAACATTGAATATGTGAATCCCAATTTAACGGCCAGTGGTTGGCATTAGTTCCATGCCTAGGTAACTCAAAATTTCCTGTGTGTACTAACCTGCATCGCACAGGGAGCACACCTCACCTCTCCTGGTCCAATGCTCAGGACAAAATGAGGCCACGCTCTACAAAAAGGCAAGGAAACAAGGGAGTGAACAGGAGAAGCCGCAGGCTACATATAGCCTAATCTGTCTCTTCAATTCCTTAAATTTCACCCTTAGAAATACCAAGTCTCCTGGAGCTAAAAATACATCTCTACTTCTGCTGAAGGCTCTCACCCCCTCCCTAAGTAAACAGGGGACCATCCCTCACTTTGCATGAATGCAATATTATGTTGTTTTTCCACTACTGCTCCGAAGTAAGTAAATTTCAATGATGAATTCAAATGGCAAAATATTCCATGCAAACAGGTAGGTTTTACCAATAACTGGCACACGAAAAAGCAACTAGTGCCACTGATTTCAGAGAAACAGAGGGTTATCCATGCTCCCTATGCGAACGAAATCAGTTGCTATCTTCCTCACCTATCCGTCGTTGCCCCTTCGCTATCTTCTGAGCTACGGGGGAGGCAACGAAGGCGGTGTTTTCAGAGCTTATAAAAGTGTGTGAGGGGGGCGTGGCTACCCCGATCCTATTTGTTTGTGGCGCATATTATGCCAGTCTTTTCGATCTCTACAAAGGACAAAGCGGCGCCATTGGACTTACTTGTGTCACTTTGAATTCAGAATGATTCTGTCCCCATCGCGTGTTAGACGATCCTAACATCGAGCGCGGGGACCCAAAAACAAAAAGAACTACAGGGACGCGTCATCGCGTCACAACGTGTAGTTCCAGAAAGAGATCTCTTTCTGGAACTACACGTTGTGACGCGATGACGCGTCCCTGTAGTTCTTTTTGTTTTTGGGTCCCCGCGCTCGATGTTAGGATCGTCTAACACGCGATGGGGACAGAATCATTCTGAATTCAAAGTGACACAAGTAAGTCCAATGGCGCCGCTTTGTCCTTTGTAGAGATCGAAAAGACTGGCATAATATGCGCCACAAACAAATAGGATCGGGGTAGCCACGCCCCCCTCACACACTTTTATAAGCTCTGAAAACACCGCCTTCGTTGCCTCCCCCGTAGCTCAGAAGATAGCGAAGGGGCAACGACGGATAGGTGAGGAAGATAGCAACTGATTTCGTTCGCATAGGGAGCATGGATAACCCTCTGTTTCTCTGAAATCAGTGGCACTAGTTGCTTTTTCGTGTGCCAGTTATTGGTAAAACCTACCTGTTTGCATGGAATATTTTGCCATTTGAATTCATCATTGAAATTTACTTACTTCGGAGCAGTAGTGGAAAAACAACATAATATTGCATTCATGCAAAGTGAGGGATGGTCCCCTGTTTACTTAGGGAGGGGGTGAGAGCCTTCAGCAGAAGTAGAGATGTATTTTTAGCTCCAGGAGACTTGGTATTTCTAAGGGTGAAATTTAAGGAATTGAAGAGACAGATTAGGCTATATGTAGCCTGCGGCTTCTCCTGTTCACTCCCTTGTTTCCTTGCCTTTTTGTAGAGCGTGGCCTCATTTTGTCCTGAGCATTGGACCAGGAGAGGTGAGGTGTGCTCCCTGTGCGATGCAGGTTAGTACACACAGGAAATTTTGAGTTACCTAGGCATGGAACTAATGCCAACCACTGGCCGTTAAATTGGGATTCACATATTCAATGTTTAGTAAGTCTTGGTAATCATTGTTTTTCTTTGTCTCTTTTCTTTTGCAAATAGACACAACTTGTATTGCTCGTTACAGAGGACTAAGAACAACACAGTTGTATCCTTTGATTGATTTAGTTTTTTTCACTCATTTTTGCAGTAGCAAACGTTAAGGACTGTGGCCCTGAAGAAAGCCCGGGATTTTTTTCCCTATTGGGCTGAAACATGTTGGCCGTACACATGCAGTTATTTGGTTAGGCTGCATCTTTGCACTGTTCTTGTTTTTAATAAGGGAGTGATCAAATTATATTAAAATTGTGTATTGATCTTCTATCCTTTTTTAATTCACCACATATATATTTTTTTGCACTGCACATTACTTCATCTTGTTTTCAGCTCATAAGGTCTTCACTACACTTTTGAGATGTGATCCAGACATTTGTATGAGAATGAACAGTCTCAATGATCATGGGACGTTGTCATTCTAATGTGGATGACCAAATGAGAATATATGATCAACATCTGACATTGATGGACATCCATCTTTTCTCTGTTTGGGTCTATTCGACATCTGCAGTGAATTCCTGTACATGGGCTTTTGGTTGGTAACTCATTAGCTAAATACACAACACATATCTTGAGATAAGAACCTCCTTAGTAGTGGCAAGGCCTTTCTCGATAATTGTGAGCACATTAGGCTCTGTTATAGACCCCCAGTGTGTGTTTTTGTAGTGAATTAATTGAACAGGGGATTTCACCCTGGGTAGGTCTTAAAACATTCTCCCCCCGACCCTTCTTCACCCGTTTTGTTTGATACCATAAGGGAGCTGGCAACTCTTCAAGGGGAGTTGACTGCGACTTCCAAAATCTATCACATAAAACAAGCAGCTCAGGTTAACCGTGACCTTTCCTGACACCATAAGGGAGCTGGCAACTCTTCAAGGGGAGTTGATTGTGACTTCGAAGGTATTCCATATGGCCGGCTACTCCGGTTGACTGTTGCCTCTAAATACGCCACATAAGGTGAAGGATTAACACCTATCCACCACAAAAAAGAAAATTGATCATCACCTTAAAACACGCATATACATACTATATAGCAAAGCAATTAACTGGGACTAACATATAAGACCCATACCTCACATTTATTCCCCCAAACATTGTCTCCTACCCAACAGAATGTATTCTTGTCAATGCAAAAGAAACAAAGCCATTTACCAGGTTGTTTTTCCGTTACAACAGCTATTAACCTGCATAATAGCAGAATAGACATTACAAGGTGCACCTTCCAAGGCTCCTTACTAAGTAATAAAGGGTGCACTGAGCATGTACGAATGTTACTGCATTTATTTATTTATTTATTTATTCAAAGTTTTATATAGCGCGAACAAGATCCTTACAGATATCAGAGCGCTTCACAAAGACAGGGTAGGGGCAGTGGGAGTGAACAGAGATAATGGGAGCAGTATAATAGTCGCAGTATAATAGTCACTAACATGATAAGATAATAGTAACATACATAAAGCATATCAATATACACTCAGGTAAACAAGTAATATAAGGCGGTACGAGTCATTGATCTCAACACAGAGGTGTTCAGGTGCACCTTGGGTGTGTGGATGGCTTCTACCAAAGCCTTAGTGTAGAGAGAACACTGAGTGAGGGTATCAGGAGAGTGAATCAGTAAACCAACGTGTATCATATATTGAAAATGACACCAACGAGTTAGAAGTATAGTGCCAGAGGACAGGTGAACAGTGATACATAGCAATGCAGAGTTTCCGATCCAGCACCAATAGTGTTCAGGAGATCTTGGCCAGAAGGATGGTTTTCACCTCTTTCTTGAAGAGTGCAGTGGAGGAGATCAGCCTGGTTTCAGGCGGGAGCGCATTCCAGATCCTGGGTGCCATTCCAGAGAAGGAGCGCTTGTATGTTTTCTCTTTCCGGAATCTACGAGGTTTCAGGAGTAAGTTTTTTGAACTTCTATTGGATCTCGAACCTCCTGATATAGACAACTTTTGGGCGAGGTAGTTGGGTGCATTGTGGTGCACGGCCGCGTGTGTCATAACTGCAATTTTTAACTGTATTCTGGCTTCAAAAGGCAGCCATTTTAGAGCCTTTAAGTCTGGGGATATATGCGAATGCTTTCTTGAGCCAGTTATGAGTCTCGCTGCAGCGTTCAGGGAGGCTCTTAGGGGTGCAGTTGTGGAAAGCGGGAGTCCGCTGAGGGCCACAAGTCCGTAGTCTATTCGAGGGATGACTAAAGCTTGTACCGCATTTCGGAAGTCTTCAGCAGGGAGGAAGGGTTTAATTTTCCTCAATGTGTTGATTTGGAAATTAGCTGCTTTGTGGCTTTGCGAACGTGCTGCTGCATGTTGAGCTTGGCATCGAGTGTGATGCCTAGGGATTTCGCCGAATCCACGATGGTAGGTTGGACATTGAGTGCTGTTAGGTTATTGAGCCATGTTTGGGTGGTGGAAGTTTTCGCCGGGGGTGAGATGAGTAGGAACTCGGTTTTCAGAGCATTTAGTTTGAGGTGATTGTCTGCCAGCCAAGATTGAGTGTTTATGAGCGTGGAGTTCAGATGTTTGATGTCTTCCGGGGATTGTAGCTTTAGGTGGAGTTGAGTGTCGTCGGCGTACATATGGAATTGGACATTGGAAGCTTGGAGCAAGGTGGCGAGTGGTTCCATGACGAGGTTGAACAGTGTGGGGGAGAGAGAGGATCCTTGTGGAACACCTAGATCTGCAGGCACAGGTGTAGATAGCACATTGTCGATCTTGAACTTCTGTGACCGGTTGTGAAGGAAGGATGAAAACCATTTGAGAACAGTTCCCGATAGACCCATTCTAGTGCTTAGCAGCTCCAGCAAGTTCTCATGTTTGACCGTGTCAAATGCTGACGAGAGATCAAGAAGGATGAGGAGGCAGGACTCATTGCGATCAAGAATTTGGAGGGCGTCATCAATTATGTGTGTCATAGCTGTTTCTGTGCTATGTTTCGCTCGGAAGCCTGATTGATGAGGGTTGAGGAGGTCAAATTGGTCAATGTGTTTAGTTAGTTGTAGTTGGACACATTTTTCCAGCAGTTTGGCCAGGGTGGGATATTGGTGATGGGCCGGTAATTGTTTAGGTCAGACGGATCAGCTGTGGGTTTCTTGAGTATAGGCGTGACTTGCCCCACCTTGAGGGAGTCCGGAATGAGGCCTTGTTGCAGGGAGCTGTTGACTATTTTGGTCCAGAGAGGGAGGAGCAAGGGGATGAAGTCTTTTACTACATTAGCAGGTAGAGGGTCTGTGAGGTGATTAGAGGGCTTCACGGTGCAGAGCAGTTTGTGTAATTCTTCTTCCGAGTAGGTATCGAAGTGCAGCCAAGATGCCTTGTTTTTAGGTTGAGTGTAAGACATTCTGGTGATGTTGGGGAATCTACTTACATCCATGATGAGGTCATTTCTTATATTGTCAGTTTTTATCTTAAAGAAAGCAGAGAAGGCTTCACAGTGTGGGGTGTCGCTAGTTGTGCTGTTTGATTGTAGGGTTTGTGTCTTTGTTTGGGTCTTGATTAGTTCGAACAGCTTTCTTGGCCTGTTTTTTGCTTGGTCCAACTGGCGTCTAAAGAAGTCTGCCTTTGTGCGCTTAATTTTCCTGAAGTAGGCATTTCTCTTGTTCTTAAGCCTTTTGAGGTGGAGTGCTGAAGGGTCCGATCTCCAGGTGCGCTCTGCCATTCGCATAGTACGCCTGTCGTCATTGAGACTATCCTCATACCAGGGATTAGACGTTTTGGTGGAGACTCTTCAGTTGCAGTGGGGCGACTTCATTGACTACTGTGTTCATAGTCAAGGTAGTGGTCCATCAGTGATTGAACATCCGAGGCACCTGAAGGGGGAAGGAGGAGATTGCCGATGTGGGGAGGCAGGGTAGAGGGGTTGAGGTTCTTTGTCCCTTTTCCATGTTTTGGATTTGATTGGTTGAGCTGGGTTAAGTTTAACTTTTTCATTGATAAAGAAGGTGATAATATGGTGATCAGACCAGTCGCATGGTTGAATCGCCTCCAGTTGTGTGGAGTTCTCTTTGGCAATGATGAGATCGAGTATCGAGCCTTTGTCGTGTGTTGGTCTATCGCATATTTGGGTGAGGTCAAGCGCATTAAGGAAAGTTTTGAGGCCATTCACCACTGCGTCTTTCCGATCGTTCCAGTGGAGATTGAAGTCACCCAGGTAGACTTGGGTGGTCTGCCGACCGGCATTGGAAGTGATCATGTCCATGAGTTGTTGGGTGAATATGAGATTGTCACCAGGCGGGTGATCTCTCCATTTCACTTTATCACACAAGTGCTCAAAACCACTAAAGGCAAGCATTAGCTTACTGAAAAATTGGACCCATTCGTAAACAGATTAGCAAAGGCCCACTGTGCACAGTACAAATTAAGGGCCGTACCCAAGAGCCAAAAACCAGGGGCCTTTGATGTCCCATGGATACAAAAGAACATCCATCAACCGCAACCCAAATCAGTCCTCCTACCATTCAAATACATTGGACCCTTCGGAAAAAATAAGAGGCGTCCCCAAAATAAATATACACGTCTGTAAACATACCAATGTTATGTTAAAACCACTTATAAAGCGTGCAAATACCCATAAGTGTCTCGGCGCTAAGTGCTACAGAAGGTAAGGCCTGGATGAAAAAAAACTATTAATTGAAGAACCGTAGCGCACAGACATATGTTCATACCTATACATGTACATTTCAATATCTTCCTGACACAAGCAGGGTTAAGTATTTAAAAAAATATATATATCAGCTCCGGCCCTTGCAGATAATAATGTAGACTAAGGCACTCGTGGGGACTTAAAATCTTTTAATCCATAGCAGACGCGTTTCAGCAGTAGCTTTCCTCAGTGCTTATTAAAAGATATAACAATGTCCAAGCGCACGGCGTCACTTTTGTGATTGGCGCTTTTTGAATGATGGTAACAGAGGAAGGACTCCGGTAAAGTACACCTCCCTGGGCTGCCCTCTTAGCAAACCAATACTTGAATGAATATATATATATATATATGTACACACACATGTAAGTATATGCAGGTAGATATGTGTATATATATATATATATATATATATATATATATATATATATGTATAGTTATATATGTTATGTACAAACTAAAGTGCACTGCCTTACAATACAAACGCACTGTACATATAACAACGTAAGCCTTCTTTCCTCGCAATTTACACATAAAAACATGGACAGTTCATATAATCATGTTAGTCCATGTCCTGGCAATACCATAAACAGGGAGAGGTAAAAGCTGACTTCAACACGTCGGCAGCATACGCATAGCATTTTTGTTTCGCTACCAAAAGCAGGCATCAAACAAGGGATATATACTTGCATAAGGCAACCAAGCCCCAAAAATCCTGAAGCCATATCTGCACAAAGCATAAAGGCCTGCCCATGTCATCACCCAAAAAATAAAATTTCAAACAATATACAAACAAGAGCAGTGGTTGGTAAAAAAACATATAAAAAGCACTCCCAAAATAAAGAAAAACAAATCTTGCTTAGCCTACATAAAGAGGAATGGACAGACGAAATATAACTATTTCAATATACATCTGGTTAACCGCTAACGAACAACTATAAAACACAGGGTTTTCGTATCACATCTATAATATTTAACACTGGCACATACAAATATGTATAAATGTGTGTATATAGGTGTATACTTTCAGAAAAGTAGAGCTATATGGATAGCTACTATGTACACACAATGGGAGAACACATATTCTCTCAAGAACAAGTACTACACAACACAATTTTTGTTTTTTCTTCTGTATCCTAAGATTAATCACACTACACTCCCCCCTCCAAAATCACTAAATACAGCTACAAAATCGATGCACAGTATGTGAATCTAGAAGTCTATGCTACAAAACGAAACTAGTTACCTGTAAGAATAGTTTTGCAGCATACTCTTCTAGAGTCGCATACGACCCTTCCTCCTCCCCTGTGAAGGAGTAAAAATTAACAATCAATAAAATTATTACAAAAAAGAGAAAAAGGACTCGTGACATAGTCCCTAAATAAACATAGTACATAAATATTTTGTACGGACTAACAAATAGCAAAAAGGCTATACGTCTCCTCTTGCAATAGTACATACGTACTATATAAAAACAAAAAAAAAATACCAAATCTGCTACATCTGTCTTATTCTAACAGCATGCGACCTTAAAAAAAAAAAAAAAAAATTGGCCACTCCAAGCTACCTACATAGCACGTGTACACACACAAATAAAGGGCAAATTTGAAGGGAAAAAAAGCATAACACTAGTTTAGCAGCGTGAATCTTTCTGGATTCACTATGCTGTGCATTATTCCGCGGTCTTGTGGTTGGGTCCGGATTCGTTGTCTTTTCTCTGTTTTTTTTTTTTTTTTTTCGTAGCCCAGGTGGGCGTCGGCGTCACACCCCTTTGGGTGTATTTCCGGTGACGTCGGCATGCTTCCTGCGGAAGCTCCCACTCTTGGGCGCCATCTTCAGATTCTTTTTTTCCGCAGTCGGGTCTGGATCGTTCCCGTTTGGGCTCCAGACATTTTTGGAGAAAGAAAATACAGAAAAGACGAGGAGAAGTCATCTGAAGACTCCAGGGGACTTCATCGACGAACAGTCAGCAAGGAGAAGGCGTTTTTCATCGAGATCCTCGACGACCGTCGACGAACACGCGACCAGGGAGGCCCTGGACGCTCGATGATGGACAACACGCCGTTCAAGTTCTGCCGTAACTGCCACCACAAGTACGCGCAGAAGGACCAGCACCCGGTATGCAACCTTTGCCTACCGGTGAACCACGAAAGCGGAGACTGCAACGCCTGTTCCGCCTTCGCCCCGAAGACCCTTCGTGTGAGAGAGAGGCAGAGGGTAGCACACGCCACCCTGCAGGGGAAGGCCCCGACTCAGTCCCTCTACGAGCTGGGGATGTCCTCCGAGGAAGAAGACAACGCTGCCGCAGAAGACGACAGCTACACGGTCGTAGAGACCGATTACACGAAGACTTCTGACAAGGTAGGAGACTCTTCGGCCCCCAAGAACCCGAGAGACTGAGTCTAGAAAAATCAAGGGCAAGACCTCGAAAGCGCCGACGCCAAAAAATGTGGCATCCGCGACTACTCCCAGGCCCAGCAGATCCTCCGAGAAGGAGTCCCCGACGCCGAGAGCTGCTGATCAGCAGAAAACGTCGAAAATCGTCCCCGAAAAGGATCGATCGACGCCGAGGGAGAAAGACCCAAAACTGACGACGACGACCAGAGACCCAAAATCCGGTTCGACGTCAAACTTCGACACCGAAAGGCACGGCGCCGAGCCATCCGCCGAAAAGAACGGCCGACCCATCCGACGCGGAACATGCGGCCGAGATGGAGAAGAAGAGAAGGCGCCTCGAGGCTGAAATGGAGAACATCATGCAGCGAAAGAAAGATTTCGCCGCAAAGATGAAAGCCTTCACGATCCCTCCCAAGACCAAGCCACCGGTGGTGGAGGCGGTCGAGGAGGAAGAAGAGATCGCCGAAGTCGCCGAGGAACAAGACCAGGACGTCGAGGTGGTCGACGACCAGGAGGAGTACGAGAATCCCTACGATAGTTACAACTAAGGGGAGGAAGAGGAAAGCAGGACGGACACAGAGTCGGCACCCTCTGACCTACAGGAGGTAGATTACATAGATGTCGACACAGACAGCCCGTAGGAGGTGGTCGACACTTACCCCTCGAGGCCCTCGCCGCCGGACGACATCGGGGCCTACAACTCCGTGATACAATCTGCCGCAGCAGCTTTCAAGCTCAAGCTCGATGAAGAGAAGCAGAAAGCAGACTTCCTTCTAGAGACATTGCTCCCAACACAAACGAGGAGCCAGTTCCTTACAATGCTCGAAAGCGTCTTGGCTCAGGGGAAGGAAGCATTCAGGGAACCCGCAACATGCAAGGCAGTAACTCCCAGAACTGAGAAGAAGTACAAACATTCCACAAAGGACCCGGCCTACATTCAGGGCACGGTGTCCGCAGACTCCATTATCACGGCCACAGCAAGGAGGAGGGCTAACGTACCCACTACCTCGGGTCCGCCACCGGATAAGGAGAGCAAAAGGATGGATCTGGTGGGCAGAAGGATCGAACGGAATGCCGCGACCCACTGGCACATGGCTAATTCCAACGCCCTGATAAACAGGCACATGTACCAGATCATGGAAGGGCTGGGGCAGTTGGTGAAGGACCTGCCCCAGGATGCCAGGCAGAAGGCCGAAAAGCTGGTTGAAGAGGGGAAAAACGTGGCAAATTCTTGCCTTAAGACGGCCCTGGATGGGGCAGACACCGCCAGCAGGCTCATGATGATGGGTGTCACGGAAAGAAGGCACGCCTGGCACAGGATCTCAGGTTTCAAGCCGGAGGTGCAACACAGCATCCTGAACACACCGTTCAACGGCAACACGCTTTTCGGAACAGTTGATGAAACGCTCAGTCAACTGAAAAAAGATAACGAAACAGCAAGATCCATGGGAGCATTGCAGTTCAGAGGGAACAAGAGGGGCACCCCGTCACGGAGGCCCGGCGGGAGAGGCGGAAACCAGCCAGGTACATCACACCAGGCTTTCCAGCAAACGCACCAGGCAGACTCGCAGGCTCAGCATGGTCAGCAGAAGCAGTCCTGGCAGTACCAACAAAGAGGCCAGTCCTTTCGAGGGAGAAATGGACGGGGACAAAATAGAAGAGGGGGCAGCAGCCCACCTCTAAGTGACTTCAAAAAACTACGTGTGCCCGCCCACAGAAAAGATCCCAAGGGGCAGCACGTACAGAGGGGTCAGGACAAAATAGACACCTACGACCACATAACACCAGTGGGAGGAAGATTAAGATTTTACCTCCGAGAGTGGAGAGAGATCACATCAGACAAATGGATCCTCAACATTATCCAATTCGGATACTGCATAGAGTTGGAGGGGAGGCCAACAAGCAGAAAACCAAAAAGAAAAACGCAAGCAAGCAGCTGCAGTGTCTTCAGGAGGAGGCAAAGGAACTCCTGCGGAAGCAGGCCATAGAACGGGTACCCTTCAAGGAAAGAAACACAGGAATATACTCAACGTACTTCCTGGTACCAAAGGTAGACGAGTCAATGAGACCCATTCTGGACTTACGGTTCCTGAACAAATTCATAAGAACGCAAAAATTCAAAATGACCTCCCTGCAAGAGGTGCTCCCACAATTGCAGACCGGGGACTTCATGGTCACAATAGACCTCAAAGACGCCTACCTGCACATCCCAATGAACAGAAAGCACAAACACATGCTCAGGTTCACCATTGGAGACAGCCACTACCAGTTCACGACACTGGCCTTCGGACTAAAATCAGCACCAAGAGTTTTCACAAAGTGCCTCGCAGCAGTCGCAGCGCACCTACGAAGGCAAGGGATACACGTATACCCTTACCTGGACGACTGGCTGGTGAAAGCAAACTCATACCAGAAATGCAAGCAGCACGCACATGCAGTAACGAGCACGCTCATAAGCCTGGTGTTCTCCATCCATTGGAAGAAATCATCAATGGAGCCGGAACAAGTCAAGATCTTCCTGCGAGCACAGATCAACACCTTACAGGGCAAGGTGTTCCCCAGCGAGAAGAGGGCAAGGGCGCTGGTGAAGGTAACTCGCCTCTACCGGAAGGGACAAGCTCGGACAGTGAGGACTGCGAGCAAGATCATGGGCATGATGGCATCATGCATCCACCTGGTACCAAATGTACGACTCCACATGAGACCCATTCAAGAATGGCTACAGGAGCAATGGTCACAAGCTACAGGCGGTTGGGAGGATCTAGTGGTTGTAACGCACGCAGTGCAGAAGGAGATGGCATGGTGGACCATGGAGAACATAACAAGGGGAAAGCCTCTAACGCCCCCAACGCCAACTGTGACCATCACCACAGACGCATCCCTGAAGGGATGGGGCGCTCACATGGAGGAACTCAAGGTGAGGGGACTGTGGACGCCAACAGATGCAGCAAAGCACATCAATTACCTAGAACTGAAGACAATCTTCCTTGCACTGAAAGCCTTTCAAACAAGACTGTACAAACACAAGGTGTTGATACAAACAGACAACACCACTGCGATGTTCTACATCAACAAGCAGGGGGGCACACAGTCAGCCCCGCTTTCAACGCTGGCGCAGGAGATATGGAGATGGGCCTTCCCTCTCAAGATAGACCTGCTAGCCATACACCTACCAGGGAAGGACAACATACAAGCCGATTGGCTCAGCAGGCAGACAACGGCATCCCACGAGTGGGAGCTCAATGCTCAGGAGACAAGGTACCTGTTCGACAGATGGGGGACACCATCGGTAGACCTGTTTGCCACACGCCAGAATGCAAAATGCCAAAGCTTCGCATCCAGGCAGCCCGAGGAGGGGTCACTGGGGAATGCCCTATGGATAGATTGGTCAAGGACATTTGCTTACGCCTTTCCCCCGATACCACTGATGCACAGAGTGCTGAGCAAGTGCAGAGCGAGCAACATGACGCTGATACTGGTCGCACCACAGTGGGCGAGGCAGACATGGTACTCGCAGATCATGAAGATGACACAGGGTGCACCCCACAGATTCAGCAGGAGGAAAGACCTACTCTCCATGCAGAACGGAGAGGTACTACACCCAGAGCCAGAGAGCATGAGCCTAGTAGCGTGGCTCCTGAGGACATAGAGTTCGCACATTTGAGACTGCCAGAAAGCACCCTGAGGGTCCTTCGGGAGGCACGAAGGCCCAGCACTCGGAAGTGCTACGTTGCGAAATGGAAAAGATTCACAATATGGTGCAGACAGGAAAGACTTCACAATAAAATGAAGAGGGACTCCACAGTGCTAAGGTACCTGACGCACTTGCTGGAGAAGAACCTTAGCTCATCCTCTTTAAGAGTTCACTTGGCAGCGATAGTCGCCTACACAAGGGGAGAAACGTGCAGGAGCTTCTTCACATCACAGGTGGTGAAGAGATTCCTGGAAGGAGCGAAAAGGATCACACCACCCAAGCGGGTGCCGCCACCTGCACGGAACTTGAACACAGTCCTAACGGAACTCATGAAAGAGCCCTTTGAACCACTTCACAAGGCCTCCCTAAAGATGCTAACTATGAAAACAGCCTTCCTGGTTGCAATAACGTCCTTACGCAGAGTAAGCGAGCTTCAAGCGCTGACGCTACAAGAACCCTACATACAAATACACAATGATAGGGTTGTGATGAGGACTGACCCACACTTCATGCCGAAGGTGGTATCCAAATTTCACATGAACCAGTCTATACAGATACCGAGTTTTTTCCAAAAACCAACTAGCGCAGAGCGAGCTCTGCACACCCTGGACGCCAGAAGGGCAGTCATGCACTACATTGAGAGGACGAAGGGACACAGGAAGACAAAACAGTTCTTTGTGTCATTCGCAAACAGCTTCATGGGGAAAGCAGTAACCAAAAAGACGATTGCACGATGGATCGCACAGACAATTCAACTCTGCCACAAGCGTGCAGGTCAAGAGCTGGCAGAGGGGACACGTGCCCACTCCACTAGGAAGAAGGGCGCTACAATAGCCTTCCTGGCTAACACACCCATAGAGGACATATGCCTGGCGGCAACATGGGCTTCGGTGCACACGTTCACGAAGCACTACTGTGTGGACATACAAATGAACAAGGAAGCTCAAGTTGGACAGAAGGTGCTACAGCACATATTCAACACCCAACGCTCATCTTCCACCCAGCCGCCACAGATGAGAAACCGCTACAAAATCTATGCACAGCATAGTGAATCCAGAAAGATTCACGCTGCAAAACGAATAGTTTTCTTACCTGTCGGTGTAGTTTTGTATCTTGAAGATCTTTCTGGATTCACTAGCGAACCCACCCACCTCCGCCAGAAAGATGAGGCTGGAGAGAGAAGAGGTGGTTAACAAAAGAAAGGACTTTTAAAGTACAAAGCGGTAAAATACCAACTAAATAGAACATTGCCATTACTTCGGAAACGAAAAAAACACGGAAAAAAAGAACCCGAAGATGGCGCCCAAGAGTGGGAGCTTCCGCAGGAAGCATGCCGACGTCACCGGAAATACACCCAAAGGGGTGTGACGCCGACGCCCACCTGGGCTACGGAAGAAAAAAAAAACAGCGAAAAGACTACGAATCCGGACCCAACCACAAGACCACGGAATAATGCACAGCATAGTGAATCCAGAAAGATCTTCAAGCTGCAAAACTACACCGACAGGTAAGAAAACTATTTGTTACTATGCTTTTCATACTAATCCCAAAAATATATATACTGCAACGTATGGAAAACACATAAGTATAGCTTGGAAAAGAAAGTAAATTAAAAATAAATCTCCTTTTAAAAGGTCAACAAATGTCCCTGCACTCTCCGCTAAGATACACACATTAAATAAATATTAAACTTACTCAACAAGCAGACACAATCGCAAGGCAACAAAAGGGAAAACATAATGTGAGAGCTTGCACACACACAAAGGGGGTTGTAGCCTGACCAAGAGGATCGGGTTTCACAACCACCCAGCAAAAAATAAAGCAAAGCACTTTACGACTCAAACCACTAGATGGCGGAATATGCACAGTATGTGAATCTAGAAGTCTATGCTGCAAAACTATTACAGGTAAGTAACTCGTTTCGATTACGGTGAGACTGTTGGGCCCATGGCCTCCTGCATCCTGTTGGTAAGACACGCCAGGTGGCGAATGCGAGCTCTGCAGTGGGACTTGAGGTTCCAATAAGCACAGCATCGGGGAAATGTCAGACGTAGTTCAGATCTTGGAAGGAACTGCAAAAGATCTGCAGTAGTGGTTTACAAACCACGATTGAGTCAACAGCAGACCCCTCTCCCTTCCCTCAACCAGATCTCAGAGTAGAGACAGGTGCGTCACTTCTGGGATGAGGCGCCCACTTGGAAGAGGTGGCAATCAGGGGTCCACATATATTTGAGCTTCAAGCTATTTGGTTGACATTGAAAGCATTTCTTCCTTCTGTCAAGGGGTAGTTAGTGCAGGTGTTCATGGACAACACCGCCATGTGGTACGGCAATAAACAGGGCGGGGTGGGGTTGTGAACCCTTTGTCTAGAGGCTCTTTGTCTCTGGACGGAACAGCAGGGCATAACCCTAGTGGTTCAACACCTGGCAAGTTCTTTTAATGCCAGGGTTGACGAACTCAGCAGTCGATGCAGAGGTGGTGCAAGGTCTCTTTCAGCAGTGGGTTGACCCTTAGTTAGGTTTCTTCGCCTCCGAAGAGAACGCAAAGTGTCAGCGGTACTGCGTGCTGGAGTTTCCAAGGCGGCTATTGCTCAGCAACTCTTTTTGTTGCATGTGAAGCTGTGGCCTGCTGTGCGCCTTTCCGCCCATACCACTCCTGCCCAGGGTTCTGAAGATGATCAGTAGTGACCAGGCTCAAGTCATTCTTTTGGCTCTGGACTGAGCAAGGAGTGTCTGGTATCCAGAGTTTCTGAGAAGGAGTATCGATCCTCCGATCAGGCTGCCCCTTCAGGAGGATCTTCTGTCGCAGGGAAGGTTCCTCCACCCGAACCGGTCAACTCTGTGCCTCCATGTGTGGAGATTGAGCAGCGACAGTTGATAGCTTTTGACCTTCGTCCTGCAGTCTGTGACGTTATCCTGGCAGCCAGGTGGCCCTCCACTAAGACAGTATATGCCTGCCGTTGGCGGAAATTTTTATTATACTGTACAGAAAGGTCCATTAACCCTCTTCCTGCTTTCTACTGTTTGTTTATTCATTCTAACCCTTGCCCAACAGGGCTCTGCCTTGGGAAGTCTCAAAGGTTACCTTTCTGCTCTCTGCTTTTTTGTGGCTGCCAGTCCAGCCCCCTCTCTTCAAATCTCCTATTGTAAATCGGTTTCTAAGAGGGCTGGCTCACTTGTTTCCACCCACACCCTTTGTTATGCCACCGTGGGACCTTAATTTGATCCTTACCTATCTGATGTGTGCACCCTTTGAGCCTTTACACAATTGTCTCTTCAGGGTGTTGACCATCAAAACAGCCTTCTTGGTGGCGATTACAACTGCCCGGAGGGTGAGTGAGTTTCAGGCGTTATGTAGCCTGCCTCCTTATCTTATGTTCTTTCCGGACAAGATGGTGCTTAGCACCAGGGCATCTTTTTTGCCAAAGGTTGTGACTCCATCTTGGTCAGTCCATTACTTTTCCCCCCTTCTTTGCTCCCCCTCATCCCTCTAAGGAAGAGGAGCATCTCCGACTAGATCGAAAAAGAGTGTTGTCGTTCTCCCTTGACTGCACTAAAGAGATCCGGATGGATGACCACCTCTTTGTGCGAGCGAAGAAGGGAAGGACAGTGCAGAAAAGGACCATCTCTCGCTGGGTCATTCTCTGCATCAGAATCTGTTATGCCCTGGCGAAGAAGCAGCACCCTGAGGGATTAAGCGCCCATTCCACCAGGAGAAAAGCTGTGACTACGGCCTTGGCTCGGGATGTCCCAGTCCAAGAAATCTGTCAGGCAGTAAAGTGGGCTGCTTTGCACACATTCACAAAATATTATTGCCTTGAGGGACATGTGCGCAAGGATGTAAATTTTGCCCCTTCTGTCCTGCAAGACTTTTTAGTTTAGGATGCAACCAACCGCTGGGATGCTATGACTCTGGTACCTGATTCAAAGGTAAGGAATCTGCAGCTAGAAGTCTATCAGATAAACAAGTTACTTACCTTTGGTAACACATTATCTGGTAGAGACTCCTTCTAGCTGCAGATTCCTTACAGCCCCACCCATGCCTCCCCGCTTTGTGGACTGATATTGTAGGACTAGGGTTGTTTTCCCCTCTCTGGGCCCTAGTTTTGCACATGACTACGTCGGTTACTTCATGGCTCTGCGTTTCTGCCGTGGAAAAAACAAAGTACTGATGTCTGTGTGCCTGGGTGGCGCCTATATAGACACCGCGGCGTCATAACAGACACGAACAACGCCGACGTCACATGGAGCCACCCGACGCCGCGCGCAAGCGTTATTGCTCACCAAAAGATTCCGGATCCAGCCTGACTCCTGGGAAATTCAAATGTAAGGAATCTGCAGCTAGTCTGTACCAGATAAGGCGTTACCGAAGGTAAACAACTTGTTAGCCAGGTCCGTAGTGTTGGACATTTCGCCTGCTAGATCCTGCAGAACTTTTTAGCCTAGTAAGTCTGTACGCAGCCCGCCACCATGTAGTATGGCTTGGGTGTCTAGTCAAAGGTAAGGAATCTGCAGCTAGAAGTCTCATCAGATTAGCATGTTACCTTTGGTTACACATTATCTGGTAGAGACAATATCTAGCTGCAGATTCCTTACAGACTCACCCATGCCTCCATCTCTGCTGACTCATTTAAAGGGCTAGGGTTGTTTCCCTTTAAAGGGCCCTAGTTTTGTCACACAATAGTCTTTCCACACCAGAAGCGCAGCCATGAAGTGAACTAAGTCAAAATTAACTGGTGCTGCATGCCTGGGTGGCACCGTTATAGGTGGCCGAGATATCACAAACAAAGACACCAGCAACCTTATGCGGAGCTGAATGGAGCTACCTGACGGCACACAGGTGTATTACTCCAGCAAAAATTTCCAGATCCAATTATCACCTACCACATTCAAAGGTAAGGAATCGGCAGCTAGATATTGCCTCTACCAGATGAGTTACAGATGCTAAGTAACTTTTTCTTCTAGGTTCAGCTCTTGCACTCCCACTTTTCAGAGCAAGTGTCTGGGCACGCTTTGTGATATCCGAAGTTACACCCGCCCAACTTAAGTTCTACGATGACATGCAAGTCATTTTTGGGCCACTGACTCCTCCTGGCACATTTGGGCCCTATGGAGCTAACTTGTGCCCCTGCTAGGTTAGTCTGTGCACTTGCCCTAGACTCTAGCTGGGTCCT
The DNA here is from genome assembly GCF_964261635.1 of Lissotriton helveticus. Taxonomy (NCBI): domain Eukaryota; kingdom Metazoa; phylum Chordata; class Amphibia; order Caudata; family Salamandridae; genus Lissotriton; species Lissotriton helveticus. Next base: position 790,623,913 of record NC_136073.1, read on the forward strand.
GTGATCCTCCCCCAGATTCACACTGACACCACCACGGATGCCTCCATCTCCTGCTCCATCCCATCTGGCATTGCTCAACAACAACAAACCAATGGTTATCCCCTCCTCCCCACCCCGAAATCCCCATGCTGTCCCGGTGCTGCTCTGGCACAGCTCCACATCGATGCTGGCGACTTCCAGGCGCTACCAGCCCCCAGACTTTTCACCCATTGAAATTCCTGAAGGAGTAGCTAAGGAGGTGTTGTATGGTCCCCTAGTAGACTCTGATGAGGAAAACTGGTACGAGGAGCTTGGTGACCCCAGTGGCTTGCATACCTCACCATACTGGCATGGTTTCTCCTCAGAGCTAGGCTTCGAAAGAATGTGCATCTTTTGCACCATATTCAGCAGGGCATGGAGCTTCTCCACCTGTCTGGTGTCGAGGTAAAGACCAACATCTTGATTGAGGTGCTTCACACAGTTAAGAGTTCGGCTGAAATCTTGCTCCCCCTCAATTAAGCCCTGTCCGATGTTGGGGGCCTGGACCAAACCTTGCGCAGGGACTTCTTTGTACCACATGATTGCCTTACTCCTTCGTCCCACCCTAGGAGATTCAGCTGTCCTCTACCAGCACCACTCCTCAGAGGCAGGTGGTGCAAGCCTCAACAGTGAAGGTCAGACCAAGTACATTCCCTTCTGTAGTAGGGGATGTAGCGCCAGGAAACTTGTGGTGTCAGTGCGCGTTATAAATTTCACTTAAGATAAGATCTCTTCTTCCATGAAACTCTGACACCACTTTAGGAAGGAATTTAGGGTGAGTTCACATGACTACCTTAGAAGAATGAAACCGTGTAAGTCTCAACAACAGAGCCTGGATTTCACTCACCTTGCGAGCCGATGTTATGGCTACAAGGAAAGCCGCCTTCCAGGATAGATGCTGGAGAGAAGCCTTATAAATGGGCTCAAAATGCTCACTCATTAGTCTAGAAAGCACCACATTAAGCTCCCACGGAGGCGAAGGGCGCCTAATGGGAGGAAACACCTTCAAACCTTCCAGAAAATCTATGATGACTGGGATTTGTTTAACACCATCAATGCTACAGCATTTCCCCCTCAGCGCTGGCACTCATTTATTCCCATTGTTCATGACGAGCTCAGCTAGTCATGAGCACAGGAGCAGTGTACTGCATGACGAGCTGAGCTCGTTATGAGCATGGAAGGGGTTAAGGAAGCTTGTGAAGGGCCTTTTCTATACACAGTTAAAGCTGCTAGGTGAACTTTAATGGAATGAAAATTAAGGCCAGATTGAGCCAAATGCAGTAAGGAAGAATGACATCCTCCTTGCAGGAGGTCGGATCTTTAGAGACACACCAAATGCAAAATCTCTCCCATTTATAGGCATAGGAAGTTTGTGTAGATAGTCTTTTCGCTTCTTTTAGTATCTCCATGCAGTTCTGAGGGAGATTTAAATATCCATACTGCACTAGCTCAGGAGCCATGATACCATATTCAACGACAAGAGGTTGGGATGCACCATTTGCCCTCCGAACTTTGTGAGAAGGTCCGCCTGAAACGGAACTCGAAGGTGCGGCAGGAGAGACTGGGGGAGTAGGTCGGTGAACCACCACTGACTCGGCCACTCCGGAGCAATGAGGATCATCTTGGCCCGTGATTGGGAAAGTTTGATCAACACTGTCGGGATCAGGGGAATATGTGGAAAAGCGTAGAGAAAGCAGTTCGACCAGTTGATCCACAGTGCATTCCCCAGCGTCCCTGGTTGGTAGAACCTGGAGGCAAAGTCTCTGCATTTGCTGTTTTCTGCGGTGGCAAACAGATTGATCTCTGGAGTGCCCCATCTTCCGAAGATGTCTCTTACCACTTGGTCGTTTAAGACCCATTCGTATTTATTTTTTTAACGAGTCTGCTAAGAGCGTCTACCTGAGCATTCTGCACACTTGGCAGATGAGTTGCTGTTATCCGGTCCCTGGCCAGCAGCCAGTTCCAGATAGTCTGAGCTTCCCGGAACAATGTGCGTGATCTCGATCCCCCCTGCTTGTTGAGATAGTACATCGTTGTTGTGTTGTCCGTCTGTACAAGCAGGGAACTGGTTCGAAAAGAAGGCTGGAAGGCTTTCAGTGCCAGGTGGACCGCTCGGAGTTCCAGGAAGTTGATGTGATACGTGGTCTCCTTCTGGGTCCATGTGCCCTGTATCTGACGGTGGTCTGAATGCACTCCCCAGCCATGGAGAGAAGCATCGGTCACAATGGTCTGAGCCGGTATCTCCTTGTGGAACTGAATCCCTCTGAGGAGATTGTGAGGCGAGCACCACCACTTAATGGACTGGAGGGCTTGCGGTGACAGCTGAATCCTGTCCTACCAATTACCTCGCTGCTGGTCCCACTGATCCTCCAAACATTCCTGCAGAGGTCTCATGTGAAGGCGTGCATGCGGAGTGAGGAAGATACAAGATGCCATGGAACCCAGGAGAGAAGACGCCGTCGGCGAGGAAATGGTCATGAGAACCTGAGCCTTCCAAAGGATTGATAAGCGTCTCTCCTCCGAAAGACACACTCTTGCCTTGCGTGTATCGATGGAGGCTCCAAGATACTGCTGACACTGGACAGGAGTCTGGACAGACTTTGACAGATTGATATGTAGACCCAAGCGATTCAGCAGAGCGGACGTCCTGTTGAAATGCAGTTGTGCCTCCTGAAACGTGGCTGCCTTGATCAGCCAGTCGTCCAGGTATGGATAGACGAACACCTTGTTTTTCCGGATGTGTGCTGCGACTACCGCCATGCACTTTAAAAAAGTCCTGGGCGCTGACTTCAGGGAGAAGGGAAGCACTGCATATTGGTAGTGATTGGTGCCGACTAGGAACCTGCGATGTTTCCTTGCTATGGGCACATGAAAATATGCGTCTTGCAGCTCTATCGCGCATAGCCAGTCCCCTTGATGCAGCTGAGGGTAGATCTGGTGCAGGGATAACATGCAGCACTTTTCTCTGCGGATCCATTTGTTCGCTTGTAGCAAATCGAGAATGGGTCTGAATTCGTACTTGCCCTTCTTGTGAACGAGAAAGAACCTGGAATATATACCTTGTCCCCTCTGGGCAGGAGGAACCAGTTCTATCGCCCTTTTTCTTAACAGGGTATCCCCCTCGACCTGACGTTCTCACAACAGGTGCTGTGAGCGAACCGGTGGTATCGATGGAGGAGGGCTGATGAAACGTAGACAGTATCCATTGCAAACAATATTCAGCACCCAATTGTCCTGAGTTATCTTTTTCCAATCTGCCAGATAATTTTGAATGCTTCCCCCCACCGGAGTGGGCAACAGAAGAGGGGGAAGTAATCTTTCAGGGCTTGGAACCCGCTGGTGCCTTGTTCCCTGGTGTTGATTGCTGGTTACCCCTTCCTCTCGACTGGCGCCTCTGAAACGGCTGATACGACCGTTTAGACTGTTGTTGCTGTTGCTGCCCAGACTGACGGCCCTGCACTCGCTGGAATCGCTGAGAGGAATAATGCCTTTGGAAAGAGTGGAAATTCCCACGCTGCTCCTTAGGCTTTTTCAGGCCAACAGCTTTGAGTTTCTCGACCTCCGCCTTCATGCGGGCCATCTCCTCGTCTGCATGGGAACCAAAAAGGGTGGTACCCGAGAAAGGCAGGTTTGCGATGCGCTGCTGAGTCCCCGGTTTTAAGGAGGTGAGACGCAACCAGTAATGCCTTCGGAGCACCACGCCATGCCAGTACCCATGGGCTGCAAGGAGAGAGGTGTCCGCTGCAGCGCTGATAATCTGATTAGAGACCATCAGTCCCTCGTTGAGTATCTCCTGGAAATCCTCACGTTTGTCCCTAGGTAGGAAGTCCATGAACTGGTGAGACTCCCACAAGGACCGGTCGTAAGCGACAGAGCAGGACAGTAGAACTAGCCGCCTTCATTGAAGTGGCCGCAGTGTTGCAGACTTTCCTCCTCGCAGAGTCCAGTTTACGGCTTTCCGTGTCCGGAGGGACTGTTGTAGAAGGAGCCATAGCATGCTGCTTCTTCGCCGCCGCTACGATTACTGAATCCGGAGGTGGGGCCGCCCGAAGGAAAGCAGGGTCAGAGTCCGGGGGACTGTATTTTCTCTGGAGCCTCGAAGGAGCCGATTTCACCGAGGCCGGCGTAAGGAACAACTTCATTGCAGGCTCCTCCAACCTGAGCACCAAAGGAAGTAGAGGACGTGAGGTTTGCCTCTGTTGTAGCGTTTCAAAAATCACTGATGTAGTAGGCATATGCACAGACAGCGCAATGATCAGTTTCGCCGCTCCCCTCACAAGAACCTCCTGAAATGTGGCAATGTTATCGACAGGTGACACACTCTGAGGTGGGGAGTCCGACAATGTGGGCGAATATCTCCCTCCACTAAAGGACATCGTGTCCCTAGTGTAACAAGAGCGTGATCTCTTGTGACGCCGGTGAGACCTTGTAGACGACCGGTGCCGGCTGTGAGAACGATGCCTTGGCCGGGACCTTGATATTGGCTGTCTAGGTTCTGCAGAGATCACAGGCACAGGTGGAACCGCCGGAGTCGGAGGAGGAGGCGGAGATGGGGGAGGAGGCAGAGGAGTGGGAGTCCTGGGCTGCAGAGGTGACTGGCGAGGGGCCACAGGTGGAGCAGGTCCCAGTGTCCTGGTGGGAGAATAGGTCCTGGAATACTCAGAATCCGAGGTAGCCACTACCCTTCTCCGTTTGCGGGCTGGCCTTGAAGAGGGAGCCCTGGATGTACTGGCCCTCGACGGAGAGCGTCGACTAATTCGTGATCTAGAACTGGCCGACACTGGCAGGCTGACCACAGAGGGCGACTGGTCCCTTGACCTCGAACCACGATGGTACCTCCTCAACCGTCCACTCCTCGACGTCGATCCTCTTCGTGACGTCGAGCTCCTCCTCGATGTAGATATCCTTCTTGATGTTGATCGTCATCTCCTCGACGTCTATCTTCGCGTAGACGTCGACGGTGAATGGAGGTGTCGCCTCGACGGCGAGCGCCGATGTCTTCTTGACCCAGAACGACGGCGATGTGTCTACGTTGACTGAGATGTTCTCGACGTCTATCTTAGACGTTGCTTAGACCCAGAGCCCTGAGTTGACAGGGAGCATATCGTTGTCATACCTGGTTTCGACATCGATGTCACCGGGACCAGCGTCGTTTTTGAGCCTTTCATATGCCCATGACCCATGCCTCTGGGAGCCCCCCAGAGGCATGGGTTGTGGAGGAGGAAAGGCTCTCTCCTTGCCCAAAAGTCCCACCTGCAGCCTGTTGTCTTCTCTACTCCAGGCCTTGAAGACGAATCTTCTCCCTGTCACACAGGGTCCTTCTGGAGAAGGATTTACAGATGGCACAGGATTCAGGAACATGTGAAGTAGGTAGACCGAGAATAAAAACTCTGTATGGCTAACTGCCCAAAAAAGACAGTAAAAGGAAGGTGAAGGCAAAAGACGTTGAGTGAAACACTCTAACTTTAAAGCTTAATAATTGAAAGATATACCAAAAAAGGTAGAGCTTAATGCTCCAGGGTCCTGCTAGCAGGAGCCGGAACAAAACAAAGTAACTGGGCTTTGGCTGTGCATCATGGGATACCGAGGGTCTCTGGAAGGATTCTTAAAGGCACGGTATCCTTTTACAGACACATAATGGCAGCCTATGGGGCTTGTCTGTCCAACCCTTCATCTCTATCATGAAAAGGGGATGTTGGTGAAGGGGAGTTTCTCTATATGTGAAACTTAGTAAAATAGTTAAATTTACTTGTTACCTGGCTATCTTTTTCACTTCAGGATGAAGTAATGGCCAGAGTAGCCTAGTTGTTTTTAGACTGCATTATTGTCTTTATTATCTCTTAAGTGTCTATGCAGGACTGCAGAAGAGGACAACTTAAGAGACTATATCTATTGAAGTGCTCCGGGGTCCATGCACATGGGCGGGACTACTCACATGATTATGACTATCACAGAGATACCCCTACTACAGAACTGGAGTTACAGGTAAAACTACTCCTACCACACCATCAGATAGGGAATTGAAGAGGCTGGGTACTTTTGGGAAGCGCATGTGTTTTCCACCAGCCTTTCTCTGCGGTTGGTGAGAACCACATTCCTCTTAGGCCAATGAAACGTAACTACAATCCAGTGACTGGCCTAAGCAATTTCGATGATTTCAACCTCAAAACAATACAAAGAAATGTAGAAACAAGCATTCATCAAACCACATTGACAAATGATGAGATATTCCATATAATCTTAATGGAGTTTTTTATTTTAAATTCTATTGATGCCAGCCTCGTCCATACAATATTATTTCATGCACTTGCATTGCTCCCACATCAATCTGAGGATACAAACTTAATTTATAGCCTTTCATTTCCGATATCTTTGCACTTGGAAACTATTTTCAGATATTTTGATGTTGCTTCTTTATTTATATATACTCTGTTAACCTGTTAATAATAAATTTTCTAAGCAGTCCTAGAGCCCCTGAGGTGTCTAGGGCTCTGAGGTGTCTAGGGCTCTGAGGTGTCCGTGGACCACAGGTTTAGAACCACTGATCTCAAGCATTTTGCGGAATTATTTATTTTAGACTGGTTAAATAAGCATGTTAGTTGCCATTTCACCTGCCAAGAGTTGGTAGCCAGGAAGTGAAATGATGCATGGCTCTGTATCTCTGCACTGCCAAGTTCTATGTAACACCTAAGCTTTTCGCCTATGCCGTCAGTACTCTTGGCAGATTAGCTTCTGTCCTCCAGTACTCTTTACCATGCACTTCTTCCACTAAAATGATTTGCAAGCTCTACTTTCCCTGGATGGATCTAGACTTGTTTTATACTGACTTTATTGGAATCTTTTGATTTCCAAATTTAAATCTACATCAATGAGGATTGGAGAAAAACCTCGCAAGCTTCTCCTCTTGCTTACTATAAACCTGTTTTGCTGCTAGAATAAATCTTTGACACTACTTACTTAGGGCAGTCTCGCCATGAATATGTTAATTTCTGTAAAAAGCAGCTGGAGAAAGAGGCATTTTCTGTAAAGTAACTAATTCTTAAGCCCATAATTCTAAATGTTCCTGCTGCTTACATGCTTGTGTTTGCTGTGTAGTTGGTAAACATAAGAGCTAAAGAGGGTTAATTTACATTGGCAAGAAATGCATATGTTTGTAGCATGTGTGGATGTAGATACACCTGCCCCTCATACTCCTGCCATCTAGTATTGGGCTTGAACGGTTACAACTAGTTTTTCTTTAAAGTAGTCTTTCAAGTCAAGAGATCTCTGTGCCTCCTCCTCTAGTCATGAATGCACATAGGTAGTGACGCTATTGTTCGACCAGAGGGTGAGTGTAGGTATGGAATAGTGAGTAGGATAGAATAGGGACCATGTGTGTTAATAGCATAAGGTGAACAATGTCTGTAGCACATAACTTCCGGGGAGGAGGGTGGGCTCATGTGAATCTACACCACTACATGAAAAACAAATGTTTACAGGCTAAGAAACTTGATCATTTTGTAGCATGTTTGGCTGTAGACTCGCATGCTCTGCATAAACTATAAAGCAGTACTCCCCAAAGCTTTGGCTAGCCAGTGAATGGTGCAGAGGTCTGAAACTAAGTCCTGGAGACAGTTTGACCAACTCTAGCTTGCTGCTTTACAAGAACGTCTGCACAGTGCTCTGTGACTGTGTGTGAAGTGGACCAAGTGGCAGATTTACCAATGTGTGCTATGGGTATGTTCCCAAGCCAAATCTTAGTGGCGCCCTGTTTGTGAATGGAGTGAGGCCTTGGGTGCTTATGTAGAGTTCGCTTAGCTTTAACGTAACTGGTTTGGATGGTTTTAAAAAATCACCTGGCTTTTCATGTCTCCATACTTTGGTAATATGAGGGAGTGCCAAAGTTAATGTAGTATATATTTCCCTGTTTTATGCTATGCAGAAGTTGGAATTCTGATAGATCCTTAAGATTTAAAGCAGTGTTAGATTTTGCAGGGTAGACCTTATGGATTCACATGTGACACTAGATAGAATTGTTAGCTTGAAGGAACATATTGTAGTTTTGATATTTTAAGTAATGTTACTCTTCGACCTTACGTCCACTGCCGAGACCTAGGTTTTAAGAGCAGAGAATGACGTAGATTTTCTTTGTGGTTTTATCTGGTTGTAGAACTTAGGAAGGCATGGTCAATCTTATATTTCTGTTCAATGCCCTGTGAAATTTAATCTTTAAGTGGAGAGGATGGTGATAAGTCAGGCTCAGTTTCTGTGACTTTATCACAGTCATGTTCTTTTCTTCAGTATGTGGAATGGAATGATCCTCTGCTATATTGGTAAATCTGATAGAGCTGTCTAGCTGCAGATTCCTTACTTTTGAACTTCCAGGCATCAGGCTAGATCCAGAAGATTTTTCTTAGCAGGTGGTGTCGGGCATCTCCGTATGACATCATCTGCATGTTATCGTAGTCTTCGTGACGTCCATGTCGCAATATAACCGCCACTCCGTCGCGCTGGCATCAGTTTTCTTTCCGTGCCAGCCAACGCCGATCTGTTGAATAGAGCTATCCCCTCTCAATTTTTTACAGACTTTTTTTACTTTTTTGTCGACTTAGTTGGTGTGTTTGGGCATGTATAGTAAGAAGACTTCAGGGTTAAACCGTGTGGTGTCTGTCACCGCACCATGTCAGTCACGCACCCCCATTTAGTGTCTCTGGTGCCTGGAGCGTGACCACGACTCTAAGTCGTGCTCAGACTGCCGGGCTATTGTTCCCTAAAATTTTGAGGCAGCGGTCCCTAAAGCTACTCTCAGTCTGGCCCAGTGGAGGATGCCCCGTCTGTCTTGGTCCAGGGTTCAGTCGAGAGGAAGGTCCGATCACCTCTCCAGTGAATCAAAGTCCTCTTCGTCGAAGTCAGGTAAGAGGCACAAGATGTTGAAGCGTACTTCGTCCCGCCCGTCTTGCAACGTGGCAGAGGAACATCAGCTTTCAAGACCCTGCTCCGCTGGGATGCTTAGGTCTGCTCTGCGTTTCACTGCCTGTCCGGGAGCAACCCCCCTCCCAGCAGAAGGAATTCTGATGCCATGTGCGCCATATTTGGGTGGCCTGACCCTGCTGGCGTGGCTACAGGCCCTGCAGGCTGAGGATGGAGTGTACCCCGTGGTTCCCATGCATGCAGCTCTGGCCACTGCCTCCGATTGGACCCGTTCCTTGGTCCGTACAGACACCAGTCGCACCTCCACAGTGATCTTCCCCGTTGTCGCGTCCGATGCAGATGTCATCGGCGTTGCCGGCTGCCCCTCCCGATCTTCATTTCCAACAACACTGAACCGGCCAGGCGTCACCCGACGCAGAGACTGGCGCCGACCGAGCTGTACAGCACCATGCCGTTCACCCTGCCCTAGTCTGAAGCGTTAGGGATAGCGGATTGGAAGGGGAGCAGGATCTCTTAGAAAGCCTGTGCCAACATGATGTGAACTGGTACGAGGAGTTAGGCGACGCCAGTGGTTTCAACACCTCCCTAGACTCTGCCATGCTTTACCCTCCTACCCTGGCTACAGAGGAGGAAGCATCATTTGCCAGAGGTCCTGGAACTGCTGCTACCTACAGTTGCAGTCATGACTAATGTCTTGACAGAGGTCCTGCAGCCTGAGGTCTCCAGCTCGGAACACCCTACTGTCCTTTGATGAGCCTTAACAGACATCCTTCTGGGTACCTGATCCAAAACCTAGCACAGGGGCTCCTGTGAATAAGACAATCGCCCGCCGCGATCCCCTGCACCGGCAACCCGCTTTTCCTCACCACCCACTGACCCCCACAAAGCTTGGTGGTCCAGGCTTCCACTTCCCGTGGTGCGTTGCCTTCCGCACCTCTGGGCAGGGAATCCAAGAGACTGGCGAGCTTCCGAAAAAAAATCTTTTCTTCCGCCAGTCTGGCATTGCAGTCAATAAACACTGCATGCCTTTTGGGCCACTATTCCCAATCGAAATGGGACACAGTTGCATAAGTGCAGCCCAGAGTCTAGTTGGAGGAACGGGCTCTACTCTTCCAAGCTATTTCAGACAGAAGGGATGCACCTAAGTTCGCCATCAGATGTGGCTGGGGCGCGACGTACTCGCTGGGCAGAGCGATTTCCATGATGTTGGCCGTTTGTTGCCAGGCTTGGCTGAGAACATCTGATTTTTCGGGGGATGTCCAGGCTAACCTCATGGATATGCCTTTTGATGTCTCCCATCTCTTCGGATACCAAGCAGATGCCGCCCATGAGCGTTTCAAAGACTCTCAAGCCTCAGCCTAGTTTTTGGGCCTCACCACATCCCCTAGGGCCGTATCTGCTATTCGTTCCTTTTGTGGCTATCGATGGGGCAATCAACCGCGACAACCCCACCCTGGCCAGCAGGGCCCCACAAGTTCAGCAACCTCAGCGGGCCGTGCACTGGTCTCCATCCCCCCCCCTCCCCGGCCCTGTGGATCGGGAAGCCAGAAGTCGAGCCAAGCCACTGTCCCTCTCCTCCACTGCAAAACCTTCGTGGTCCGATCCCCAAGATCACTCTCTGCTGGTTGATGGCCGAGTACGCCATCTCCACCACTGGCGAATCATCACATTGGACAAGTGGGTATTGCAAATAGTCCAAAGGGGCTATTCACTCCCCTTCGAGACTACATCTCCATCTATGCCCCCAGTGTATGATCGGCTGACGGAGGATCACTTTTCCTTACTCCGTGAGGAAGTCAAGACTGTCTTGGTCAAGAGAGTTATAGAGCGGGTTCCCGGCCAGAAGTAGGCAGTAGTTGTCATTCCTGCTACTTTGCGGTCCCACAGGAGGACGGAGGCCTTCGTCCTATCCTAGATCTCAGAACCCTCAACTCCTTCCTCAAAAATAAGTTCAAGATGCTCAACCTAGCTCAGGTCCTGTCTGCCCTGGACCTGGAAGACTGGATGGTAGCGCTGGACTTGCAGGATGCCATCCTGCCAGCCCATCGTTTCTAACTGTGGTTTACTGTGGGCCACAAGCACTTCCAATTTGCAGTGCTTCCTTTGGCCTCACCAGCGCCCCTCGGGTGTTGTCAAAGGTGATGGGGGTCACAACCCATCTGCGGAGATCAGGGGTTCCAGTCTTTCCATATCTCACCGACTGGTTGTTGACGGCGGCCTTGCCTCAGTTGTCTCCCGCCTCCAGACTGTGGCGAACCTCCTGCATTCGCTGGGGTTCACTATCAACATGCCGAAGTCACACCTGGCCCCCTCTCATTGAGGTAGTTCTGGACACTGCAATTTCGGGCCTATCCTCCCGAACGGTGAGTCCAGGATATTCAGGCTATAATACAGATGTTTCAGCCTCTATCCTGGATTTCGGTGAGTGACTGAGGCTGTTGGGCCTCATGGCCTCCTGCATCCTGCTAGTGACCCATGCATGGTGGCGCATGCAGGCTCTGCAGTGGGACCTGAAGTTCCAACGGGCACAGCATCGAGGAAATCTCACCATCCTGGTTAAGATTGCAAAGGACACTGCGAGAGACCTGCAGTAGTGGCTAACAGACCGCAGTTGGTTCAAGGGCAGGCCTCTCTCCCTTCCCCACCCAGATCTCACTGTAGTGATTGATGCGCCCCTTCTGGGATGGGGTGGCCATCTGGTGGAAGTGGAGATCAGAGGACTCTGGTCTCCGGTGGAAGCCAAGCTCGAATTCAATCTGTTGGAGCTTCGGGCGATCCGACTGGCACTGAAAGCCTTTTTGCCACTAATAAAGAGAAGTCTCATGCAGGTGTTCATGGATAACACTACCGCCATGTCGTACTGCAACAAACAGGGTGGAGTGGGGTCGTGGGCTCTGTCAAGTGGCTCTGTGTCTCTGGACTTGGCTTGAACAGGGCATTTCCCTGGTGGTTCAACACCTGGCCAGTTCTATGAACAACAGAGCGGACGAGCTCAGCCGAAGGTGCCTTGCGGCTCACGAGTGGCCTCTCCATCCGGTGGGGGCGCAAGGTCTCTTTCAGCAGTGGGGAGAGCCTTGGTTGATCTGTTTGTCTCCAAAGAGAACGCGCAATCTCAGCAGTTTTGCCTGTCTGAGTTTCCAAGGCAGCTCTCGCTTGGCAATGCTTTTCATCGTAAGTGGCTCCGGACTGGGCACAGAGTTGGGTATTCCGAGCTTTTAGACATGAGTATCGCTCCTCTGGTCAGGTTACCCCTTCAGGAGGATCTTCTGTCACAGCAGCAGTGGAGTCTTCCACCCGGTCTACTCTCTGTCTCCTTGCGTGGAGATTGAGCGGCCACAATTGAAAGCTTTCGACCTTCCTCCCGAAGTCTGAGGTTATTTTGGCAGCCAGGCATCCATCCACGAAATAGGTATACACCTGCAGATGAAACAAATTTTGTAAATATTGTACAGACCGGTCTATTGACCCTCATCTGTATCTGAAGTCCACCACCTGTTTATACTTTCCTTTGCCCGGCAGGGATCTGCTCTAAGCACCTTGAAGGGCTAACTTTCGGCACCTTCCTCTTTTCTTTAGCTGCCTGATCAGCCTTCTTTTTTCAAATCTCCTCTGCTGCAGAGATTCTTGAAGGGGTTAACTCACTTGTCTCCCCCCGCTCCTTCACCCTTTATTATGCCACAGTGAGACCTTAATTTGGTTCTCACCTTTCTGATGTGCGCACCATTTGAGCCGCTGCACAACTGCCCTCTACGGCGGCTTACTATCGAAACAGCCGCCTTAGTGGTATAACATCTGCCAGGAGGCTGAGCAAACTGCAGGCACTGTCATCAGACTCCTTACCTGACAGTCTTCCCGGACAAAGTGGTGCTCCGTACAAGGGCATCTTTTCTCCTTAAGGTTGTGACGATCTCTGGGTGGAGGACCAGGTCTTTATAGGGTGCGTGCGTGGGCCCTAAGAAAGGGGGTGCTGTCCAAAAGAGGACTATATCCTGCTAGGTTATCCTTTGTATAACAATTTTCTATGCCTTAACGAAGAAAGATCCCCCCTGAGGGGTTTAGGGCCCATTTTACCAGGGAAAAAGCGGCCACCACCGCTCTCCAGGGTGGTCTGTTTCGAATATGTGCCAAGCAGCCACGTGGGCATTGCCAGACACTACTGCCTGAATTCCCAGGTACGCACAGAAGGCCTGTTTGGTCACTGTTTTGCAGGAATTCTTGTCTAAACCTTTCCACAGTCCCTCCTCTGGGGATGGTATTGCTTTGGGTTCAAAGGTAAGGAATCTGCAGCTAGTTGTCTCTATCAGATGGACAAGTTACATACCCTCGGTAATGCCTTATCTGGTAGAGACATGATCTAGCCGCAGATTCCTTACCGATCCATCCCACTCTGCTGAATTGTTTTTAATGTCAGGGATGTTCCCCCCTTCAGGACTCTAGCTGTTCATTTTTTAACACGCCTTGGTTAGTCACTTCATAGCTTCGCACTCTGGTCTGGAAAGTCGTGGAAAGTACTAACTTCAGCACACTGGAGTGACGGTTATATTGACGACGCAGACGTCACGACGAACAGTACGCTGACAACATCACCCATAGTCGACCACCACCTACCAGTGTGCAGGGGTACTGCTAATAAATCTTCGTATCAATCCTGATGCCTGGAAGTTCAAAAGTAAGGAATCTGCGGCTAGCTCATGTATCTATCAGATAAGGCGTTAACGAAGTTAAGTAACTTGTCCAACAGTACAAAGAATTATTAATATCCTTGTCGTGGATAAAAATATAATTTTCTTTCTCCCTGATGTCCATTTATTTTCCTCTTTAGAGGACGATACTTTGGTGGATGTGTAGTAACTAGGCTTGGGTTATCATTAGAAAATAGGCTCAGATTTGGTGAAAAACGGATGTTTTGTGAAGTGAGCATATTAATATTACTTTTTTTTCTTATTTGACAGAGTGCGGCTGGACCACGGACGCAGGGCAACGCAATCCCACAGAAAACTCAGGCCAGCAAATCTGCTTACAACAGCTACACCTGGGGGCCCAACTGAGAAACAGCCAGGAAGGGGAAAACGCTCTGATCTACTCTCCTGCTTTTCAAGGAAAACTTAAGACAACCAAACTACACACACAAAGGATGTAAAAATAAACAGTCGGTGAAGCAGCTCTTTAAAGGAAACTAGTCTGCAGGTTTCCAGGAAGAGCAGCAACCTGTGGGGTCCGTCTGTGTCTGAACCCACCCACCAGAACTCTTATGTAATATAGAATTTGTATTCTTTCAGTCTGTTTTCTGCATCCTAATTATGAAGTGCCCAATGCTGTATTGGGGGGATGGTTTTTATGTTTTTTTCTCCTTTCCATGGCGTGAAGGAGTGGCAGCAGGCACTCTCCCTGTTGGCCAGAGTCCCTTTATTACTAGGAATATGACTGCTAGGTATCCATTGTATGATGAGTTTAGTGGAAGTGTTTTTGTACTGTGTTCTAAATTTAATGGATACATGTGTCTTGTATATATATATAAAAAAGAAACCACCACAAAGAACTGGCGTGAGCTTTTCTTACCTCGGCGATGCTCCACAGCAAAAACCCTTCCACAGAAGAGAGCACGCATATACATATATATATTTCCTGCAAAATACCCTATTTTATCTAAAATTCCCCAGTATCTAAAAGACCTCCCATCCTGCCCCTCCACCACGACTGACACTCCCTTTCCATCTGCTATCCCTTACCCCAGTGTTCTCTTCTTTTTGTAGCTGTTCACTTTCTCCCACGAGGACCCTTCCTCCATAACATTTCCCAACCCCCTCTCATCCTATGGCTGAGCTGGAGTGTTTATTTTATTTGGTCTGTGATTTCTGTTCCTTCCTGTCTTTTTTTGTTTTCTTCAACCAGTCACTTCCAAGAGAAATTAAGTCTTTATTTACTAAAGAGAATAAAGGTCACCCAGTGATGTCTGGATTTTTTAATAACCTGCTCTTCAGCCTCCTGTATTTTTCTCTGTGTGGGTGATGTTTGAGAGTTTAACTATGCAGGGAGTAGCCAGAATTTGTTGAAAGACTTGCAGTGTGTCTGAACATGTTGGGCAAGATGAAGTCCACTGAATGAGTGTGAGACTGTAGAGGCACTCAAACACTAGTATATGTTTATATATGGCTTCTGTACTGCTATTGTACACACAAACCAGGATATTATTACACTTCTGGGGTCTTTAACCCACATTTTTGAGTATTTAACTTCAGGGAACACTTCCAACTATAGTCACTGGTTTACACATCTTTAAGGAAAGTCTCCCTATTGTTTTCCCCTCTGATTCAAATTTTCCTTCAAAATGCCTTAACTTTTTCTGAAAGCCCCAGATGTGAGTGAGAGTATTGTTTATGACAGTGTGGTCTTTCTGATCGAGACTTATAACAGTTGATTCCTCACCTTATGATTACTCCATGCACTCAGTCTGGAAAATCTTCAGCAGAACACGTACACACTGGCAGGTGGCTCCATGTTTATTTGTTCCTAGCTGGATGTGATGTGTGCACTGACATCAGTTCCTTGCTTTCCATGCCAATAGATAGAGATCCAAAGCTACCCCTAGTCCCATTGGTGCACCTTTACAACTTACCCTATAAAACTGCAAGGGAAATCTGTCAACTCCAAAATCTACAGCGTTTAAATCCTGTGTGGAATGTTGCAAGCAAATGTTTGACACTGAAGAACACGTGGTGCCTGAGGTCAGACCACCATTCCAAGGCATGCGGGGATTGTTCCTAGATGCACTCCAAGGCCATTCTAGACCGGAAAGCAAAGGTTTTGTTGGCAAAACATGCAAGATCCCGCCCGGATCGGTCAAAATCTAAAGGTAGGTCCTACTTCCCCCTTACACAGCAGGTCATTGCGATGCTAGTCCTCTGGCAAATTCAAGAAGTCCAAGCGGAACTGGGACCTGTGTTGCCACTCTTGATCTCCTAAGAAGGCATGAGGGCATCATTGTGCCTCCAGTTTGCGCTCCTGAAGTCTCTAAATTTTAGTAGATTCCGACCCTTGCCCCGAAGTGAACTGAATTTGCTGAGCCACAGGCGATGCCACACCAAATCAAGGACTTCTGCAAAGCCATGCCGTGGCTTTTGGCATGTAACAAGCTCCCTCTGGTACCCCTGTGGGCCCCAGGAGCCAAGAGGCCTCCTAACTGGGCTTTCGCTGGCAGGTCCATACTCAGCAATGGTTGGGCCTTCTGAATCTACTCAAGGCTCAGGATTGACTTGGGTACTGGTTTCCTCTCAGGTGCCACAACACTCGCTGGAACATAAGCTGACACCATAGACTCTGAATGATGATAGCCAATCCACAATGCTGTCCGGTGCCGAGACGATGCCACCTCAACTGAAATTGTACATTCATTTATCTGAGCAGCAAACCTCTTTTCCACCCTTCTGGTTTCGATACAGTGCCTCTACCTTCTGGAAGGGTGCATGTTCATGAATTATTCAGTGTTATCAAAAGAGACTATCTCAAATATGACCAATATTGTTAGGACTCTGATTAGATTTGTCATGGGCACCTCGTTGGTGAGTTCAGGAAGCCCTCACCCACCAACCTGGTTGGCGGCATGCTTCATCATCGGGCCCACCCAGTGACACCTAATGTGTCCCGGGTGTGCTGCGACGCCTGATTACAGCGGAGCTGGTATTTTACTGAGAGTGCAGTATGAGGTGTAAAATGAAGTGTGAGTTAAAACAGCTTGGCGAGGGTCCCAGTACCCGAGGGTAAATTAAATTTTAATAACTGGGCCCCCGTCAGCGGTTAAAATAAGGCTTGGGGATGTTTAAGGGAGGCGAGTTACTACCTCCTACATCCATCAGTTGGTCGACATGTTTCAGCCAGTGCCTTAAACTAAATCTGGCTTTCCTCATGACCTTTTTAAAAAATAGTGTAGTGCAGGTTAAAAAGGAGTGTAATCCAGGCTATGTGTTACACTCACTAAGGTGTTTCTATAAGTGTGAGAGGGGGGATTCCCTTCTCATATATGCCTGTACCGACAACATTGAAGACATAGACAAAACATGTAAGAGGAGAGTCAAATAGGCGTCTTCGCCTCATAGTCATATACATAGAGTGCCGAATCTACAGTGCTCAGTGGGTAGACTACCGTCGGCAAAAGTGTAATGGCACTGGTGGTACCATTATTGTGATTATCGCAAATAATTGGGGGTGGTGTCGCTAAAACACGGGTATCACACATATGCATGAGATACAAAGTGTGATGGGGCGTAAGTAAACACTCTTGCGCTTAGATTTTGCAGCCAATGCTTCCAGGAGTGAGGCGGTAAGGTGTTGACCCTGTAGGGAAATAATGTTGGCCACTGGGAGTTAGAGACCTGTAAGGAGGGAAAAGCGCTTACCCAGAGATTGGAGGTTGTCATACTCACAGCTTTTCTGGTCAGAGCCTGCCTTGTACCTGTTGCACCGTCCTCGTACTCCGGTAGAAAGAGCTGGAGTTTCTTGTTCGTTTTTATATGCTTGCTAATTGGTTAACTATCTGCACCTGTAGCTGGGAGTAAGAGTAGAAAGACTACCCCGGGTGTGTTCCTAGCTGTCTGCTCATGGGCGGTGGAAAGACACTAGTCTCTTGCACATGAGCAGTGCTGCTTGTGTCTATTGCGCATGAGCGGGGGTGAGACACTAGTTGGTGGAAAGACACTAGTCTCTAGCACATGCGCGGTGCTGCTTGTGTCTATTGCGCATGAGCGGGGGTGAGACACTAGTTGGTGGAAAGACACTAGTCTCTAGCACATGCGCGGTGCTGCTTGTGTCTATTGCGCATGAGCGGGGGTGAGACACTAGTTATTAGTGCTGTTGCGTGGTAGAGTATGTGTTGTGTTAAAGTCTGCAATCTGTCACTATCAATAGTGCGGGCATGGAAATAAAGGAGGTGCATTTAGCATGTGACTGAGTTCCAAGGGATCGCAT
The DNA here is from genome assembly GCF_964261635.1 of Lissotriton helveticus. Taxonomy (NCBI): domain Eukaryota; kingdom Metazoa; phylum Chordata; class Amphibia; order Caudata; family Salamandridae; genus Lissotriton; species Lissotriton helveticus. Next base: position 790,641,802 of record NC_136073.1, read on the forward strand.
CATTCAGGCCATTGATGTGTGAGGAAAGGCGATAGATCCAACGCTGTTCTTTGCTCATCAGTCTTCTTTCATTGTCTAATGCCTGCTCAGAGATTTGTTCGATGACTGTCCATGTGAGGTCATTGGGGGTATGACCATGGGTGATGAAGTGGTTGGTTAATTTACTGATGTTTTTCTTACACCTAATGGTGCTTCTGTGCTCAGTGAGCCTAGTGCGTATTTTGCCGGTGGTCATGCCGATATATCGGAGACCTCAGGAGCAGGTGAGAAGGTAAATCACATTACGTGAATTGCAGTTGGTGTCGCTGCGTTGTCCACACCTTGTTAGGTTCTAGGGTTAGAGTTTTGGTGTGGGTGGTTAAGTGACGCACACTGCAATCATTGCAGGGGTAGTATCCAGTTACTTTTGGTAGGCCCCATGCATTCAGAATGGTGTTCGGTACTTTTGTGTTATGCGTTTTGGGACGGGTGTTACCTAGTTGGTCCTTCAAGTTATTGCTTCTCTTGTAAGCAAAACGCGGTATGTCCCACTGCCTCTGGACAGAATTCAAGATCTTCCAGTTCTTCTTAATGAGTTTGGCTACCTCATTGGAGGCTGTGTTGTACGTAGTGACGCAGGTGATAGGTTGTTCCTGCTCCTCTTTAGCTGTGGTTTCAAGGAGGGCCTCTCTATTCTGGTTCCTGGCCCTCTTCCTGGTTTTGGAGATGATGGCTGGTGGGTAGCCCCGGGCCTCCAGTTTCTTGGATAGTTCAGCGGACTGTTTTTTATAGTCTGCTATATCACTGCAATTCCTGCGTATACGTAAGAATTGCCCGAAGGGAAGGTTCTCCCGTAGCAGGGGTGGGTGGAAGCTTGTGAAGTGGAGTAAAGAGTTTCTGGCCGTGGGTTTATAGTAGGTTGTCGTGGTGAGTCTGCCATCTTTGACTGTTATATTTAGGTCCAGGAAAGCAAGTTGGTTTGCACTGATAGTGCTGGTGAACTTCAAGTATGGGTCCCTGCCGTTGAGCCAGATGAGGAATTGATCCAGGGTTGTTTGTGGACCCTCCCATATCACAAGGATGTTGTCAATATAACGGCGCCATGCAAGGATGTGGTTGGCATAGGGGTTTGTACTGTCAGCAATGTGCGTGCGTTCGAATTGGTGGACGTAAAGACCTGCTACGCTTGGGGCAAAAACGCTGCCCATGGATGTTCCATTGGTCTGGAGGTAGAGGGTTCCCTCATATTCAAAGTAATTTTCCTTTAGTGCCAGTGTGGCGCATTGGAGGATGAATTCTCTGGGGGGTGTGGTAGGGCCATGGTGACTCCCTGAGGATGTCCCTGAGTACTTTTATTGTGGCTTCTTGGGGTAGGCTGGTATAGAGGCTCTCAATATCCAGCCCTACAAGAAGTTGGGTCTCAGTGTTAAACTCCATGTTGTTGATCACTTGTAGTAAGTGTTTGGTGTCCTTGATATAGCTGGGCGTTTGTTGCACTAGCGGATTGAGAAAAAAGTTGCAGTAGCGTGACAGGGGCTCTAAGAGCGAATTGATACCAGACACTATAGGTCTGCCTGGTGGGGGGATTTTGCCCTTGTGTACCTTGGGTACAGTGTAGAAGTATGGTATTTTGACTTTCTGGGGGCAGAGGTACTCTGCTTCTTGCTTGGAAACATGTTCATCATCGCAGGCATTCTTTATTAGTTTTCTGGATAGTGTTCTGAAGAGTGTCAGTGGGATCTTGTTCCAATCTTTTGTAATTTCTGGTGTCGCTTAACAGTCTGCGGCACTCCGTGTCGTAATCTTTTTTGTCTAGAAGGACAATACCTCCCCCTTTGTCAGCTGGTTTAATTATGATTGAAGGTTTGATTTTGAGACGTTGGATGATGTCTCTTTCATCTTTGGATAGGTTGTTGAAATGATTAGTTGGACTAAGATTTTCAACGTCGTTGTATGCTGCCAGCTCAAAAGTGCTGATCTCAGGGGGCACTGGATGGTGGCGGGTTGAAGGTGGATTTAGTCCTTAGGCCTGTGACATTTGGGTTCTCATTGGTAGGTTGGTTGTCCATTGTCGATTTCTCAAAAAAGGCCTTGAGTTTGAGCTTACGGAAGAACTCAGCCAGTTCCACGTGTAACTTGAATTTGTCAAGTCTGGATGTGGGGGCGAATGATAGGCCTTTTTCCAGTACTGCTTGTTCTAAGGGTGTCGGGGACGTGCTGGATAAGTTGAATACCAATGATGTTTGATTTGAGTCTGTTATTGTTTGCTGGTGCCCGGTTGGTCTTTGGTCTTCTGGCGGGTGTTGGAGCTCACTGGATCTTCCTCTTCGGCCCAGTGTACCTGCGGTTGTTTTTGGTTTTGTCTTCTCCTGCCTCTTGGTCTTCGGCCCTGTCCTAAAAAAGGAATGTGGGGGCCGGGATTGCCCGGGAAGAGTGGCATTGGTCCCGGGGGATACATGGGTGGGAATCCGTAATATGGGTTCTGCATGGGGCCAAAATTATGAGGGACTCCGTAGTATTGTCCTTGTTGGGCTCCTTGCCACATGTTAGGCCTCCGTTGGCCACGTCGGCCTCTGCCGCCTCGTTTGTATGAGCCAGTGCTTGAGTCACTGGAAGCGGAACTGTCATCAGCCGATGAGTCTGAAGCGTTTGGGGTCTTGGGTGGTGGGGTGAAGTCATCTTCAGAGTAGGGGTATGTTTTAGCGTAGATAAATTTTTTAAGATCTTTGTCAAACTTCTTGATTTTTGCTTGTGTCAGACGCTCCTTGTATTCGTTCATTTCTCTGTTCTGATCATCGAGTTTCTTTTTGTAGGCAGTTAATGTAGCTTTAAAATGGCTTTCTGTTGCTTGGATCTCAATGACGATGGCGTCAGAGAGACGTTTGGCCGTCTTGATGATCAGTACCATCCAGTCCCTGGTACAGTGCCAGGCGATCTGGGCCCAGTCTTTTCGGAAGGTGGGGTCATCTAGGAAAATCCTGAGTGCATTAGTAACGATGAGGCCCCTTGGTGCTGTGTTGGTTCTTAAGTATTGGGCTAGGATCACTGATTAGATTTGTCATGGACACTAATCAGAGTCCTAACAATATTGGTCATATTTAAGCTAGTCTCTTTTGATAACACATATAAACCACGGGGGCTCGGACTAGCTTTCTAGTCCTCTCTCTCCCTTGATACGCGCATGAATTATTCAGCTCAGACTCCGATAATGGGGTCTTTGATGCTAGTGATGAGCTTGCCCAGCCTTAACTAGAAGCCAACTGGTATCGGGACCTCCAAGATGCCAGTGGTGTGGATATCTCGACCGTCATTAAACTAGTCTTCCCACACGGTCTGCAATGATGATGCTAAGGGCAGTATAGGTTGTTGATCTTCAACTTCCCACTTAAGAAGTTAAAACCAGTGTTCTGATGTAGGTGTTACAGCATAGTTAGTCGAGTTCTGAGTACCTACACATATTCAATGAGCATCTTCGTTACCAAGGCCAAATCTACAATCAATCAGTCATGCCATTTATAAAGCGCACTACATACCCGTGAGGGTCTCAAGGCGCTGGGGGGTGTGCTGCTAGTGATCGAAGAGCCAGGTCTTGAGGAGTCTAATGAAGGCCGGTAGGTCTTGGGTCTGCCGCATGTTGGTGGGGAAGGTGTTCCAGGTCTTGGTGGCGAGGTGGGAGAAGGACCTGCCGCCGGCGGTTCTTCGGATGCGGGGAAGAGGGGCGAGGCTGTCGGACGGGGAGTAGAAGTTGAGTCATCTGTTTGGGTATGCTGGGCCGGTCTTGTGGAGAGCTTTGTGTGCGTGGATGAGGAGTTTGAAGGTTATCCTCTTGTTGACGGGGAACCGGTGCCGGTCTCTCAGGTGTGGTATGATGTGGCTGCGGCGGTGGATGTCGAAGATCAGACGTGCCGAGGCGTTCTGGATGCGTTGCAATCGTCTCAGGAGCGTTCCTGCGTAGAGGGCGTTTCCGTAGTCCAGCCTACTGGTGACGAGGGCATGGGTGACTGTTCTTCTCGTCTCTGTGGCGATCCACTTGAAGATCCTGCAGAGCATTCGGAGGGTGTTGAAGCAGGATGAGGAGACGGTGTTGACCTGTTTAGTCATGGAGAGGGTGAAGTCGAGGATGCCACCAGGAGTCGTCCCAGGTTGAGGGAGTGGGGACGAGGACCTCTGTCTTCTCAGAGTTCAGCTTCAGCCGGCTGTTCCTCATCCATTCGGCGATGCCCTTTATTCCTTCATGAAGGTTGGTTTTGGCTGTGTGAGGGTCTTAGGTGAGGGAGATGATCAGCTGTGTCGGCGTAGGAGATGATGTTGAGGTTCTGCTGTCGTGCGACTCGAGCGGTGCCATGGAGATGTTGAACAGCGTCTGGCTGAGGGAGGTGCCCTGGGGTACGCTGCAGATTATTTCAGTGGCAGTGGAGCGGAAGGGGAGGAGGCGGACGCCCTGGGTTCTGCTGGAGGGGAAGGATGTGGTCCAGTCCAGGGCCTTCTCTTGGATCCCGGCGTCGTGTAGGCGTGTTTGTAGTGTGTGGTGGCAGACCGTGTCGAAGGCGGCTGACAAGTCCAGGAGGATGAGGGCCGCTGTTTCTCCGTTGTCAAGCAGGGTCCTGATGTCATCGGTGGTGGCAAGCAGGGCAGTTTTGGTTGCTGCAGAATCTGGACTGGGACGGGTCCAGGATGCTGTTCTCCTCTAGGAAGCGGGTCAGCTGTTTGTTGACTATTTTCTCTGTGACCTTCGCCGGGAACGGGAGCAGCGAGATTGGTCGGATGTTCTTGAGGTCCTTTGGGTCCGCCTTGGGTTTCTGGAGTAGGGCTTTCATCTCTGCGTGCTTCCAGCTCTCCGGGAAGATTGCTGTCTCGAAGGAGATGTTGATTATTTTCCGGAGATTGGGTGCGATGGTTGTGCTGGCTTTGTTGAAAATGTGGTGAGGGCATGGGTCTAGCGGTGATCCGGAGTGGATGCTGTTCATGATCTCGCTGGTGTCCTCGTCATTGATGCTGGTCCATGAGAGCAGGCGGTTGGTGCAGGTGTTGGTCGTGGGGGTGATGGTTGTTGGGTCGTTCGTGGTGTTCAAGCTGTCGTGGATGTTGGCGATCTTTCGGTGGAAGAAGGTGGCCAGCGCGCCACCCAGGTCTTGCGAAGGCGGGAGGTCGTGTTGGAGCTGGGGTTGGAGAGTTCCTTCACGATGTTGAAGAGCTCTTTGCTGTTGTGTGAGTTGTTTTCCAGGCGGTCTTTGAATGAGGCCGCCTTGGCGGTTCTGATGAGTTGATGGTGTCTGCGGGTGGCGTTCTTGTGGGCAGTGTAGCTGTCCGGTGTCCGTTCGCGGAGCCAGTTCTTCTCCAGTATTAGGGGTGTCTTTCATAGATTCACATGCCTGAATAATTCCCCGTCGTCGGAGTGGGAGTCCCACGGTTCATAAAACAGCAATAATATGCCATAATATCATAGTAAAAACCAGTAATTCCCAACCAGGAAGTAAAGTAGCCCAAGCTACAGGAGAAAAAACTTCCACACATGAGTATCCTAGTCATTTTGTATAGACCAAACTGCAGCCAATCAGGCGACAGCACCCACCAGAAGTTTCTCCCCAGAGGCTCAGGCTCTCAGATTTTCTACCGCACGTCGTGTGAAGGGAGTTTCCCTGAGCTCTGCACAGTACTTCTCTATTTTCCTTCTGGAATCTAGTGTTTTGAAGATGTCTACCAAGAAATCTCTATTCAGGCCTTGTGACTCTTGTGGTAAGCTCCGGCTTTTTAAAGAAGACCCCCCACAAGAAGTGCATTTACTGCCTGTATCCTGAACATCAAGTGAAGGACTGCAAGATCTGTGGGACCGTCCCTCAGAAGACCCTCAGGGACAGAGAGGGCCGCCTGCTTTTGTGGCTACAAAAGCTCAAGGATTCGGATTATCCTGCATCTGAGGTAGGCAGTATTGCCTCTGGGTCTACTTCAGCCTCTAGGAAGAGAGCTGCTGATGAGGTATTGACTTCTCCTGGGGCTAAGGTTGCGAGGAAGCAACAACCTGTTAAGGGGTCTGAGAGGCCTTCCAGATCTAAGGCTACTCCCCCTGTTAAGGAGAAAAGTGGTTCATCTACGCCCCCGAGAAAATCCACAAAGAAGTTACCTCAAACATCTTCTGAGAAGACTTTACCTCAGAAACAGACCCTCGACGACGAAGATCTCCGTCGACGCTACGTCTGCGTCAACGGTTACTTTCCTCTCCTAAGCCTGAGATGATTATGTCGACGGCGTCTTCCTCACCGACGATGGTCTGTTACTGTTAGACCTATCTCGTCGACGGCAGAGTTCATCTTCTGCCCTCGTCGACGGCTAAACTAAAGAAGGTCCCATCGACGACACCGTCGACGCTTGTTCTCCCGTCGATGAAGAAGCCACCGTCGACGGGATCGTCGACGACTACCACACCTTCGACGAAGACACCATCGTCGACGAAGACACCACCGTCGACAAGACACCACCGTCGACGAAGACACCACAGTCGATGACGATAACTGTACCGTCGACGACGACCTCATTGTCGTCTACCGCCAAACCCAAGTCGACGAGTCCTTTGGTAGAACCCCCGTCGACGCCACAGCTATCTTCTTGTACCACTTTGCAAGTGTGCTCGCCGTCTAAGCTTTTTCTGTCGACGCCAAAACCGTCTTTACTTCAGAGACGTGGTTCAGCCTTGGAACCTTTATCTCCTCTACATATTTCACCGCAGAAAAAAATACCGCTACAGCTTCCAGACAAGCTACTGGATTCTGAGGACAGTGATGAGGATTCTGTTGTTGAGGAAACATTTGGAACGGCGACAAGTCCTTCCGAATTGAATATAAAATATCAAGACGACCAAGAAGATCAGCATTCGCCTGAGCAAATGACATCAACGGTGACAAATGTCCCTTCAGCTCAGGTGCCAATAGCATTGCTCACCAACCTGCAATGCATGCTAGATGACTTATTACAGGTGTTTTCCGCCATCAGAGTCAGCAGGCTCTGTACCTCCTACACCTGTGGTTGAGACGCCTTTGCCTGACCTCAGACCTCCAAGGTCTCCTCCACCTGCATCATCCAATCAGCCGGACGAACAACGTTCTTCAGACGAAGAAGAAAGAGAGGAGAAGTCGATAACGAGTCATTGATGTCGGAGTGGGATGATTATCAGGTTCAAACTACTTCTCCGTCGCCACCGGCTACTTCAGATTCACCTCCAGTGGACGTGGGAGGATTCCACCTTTTAATGGAGCGGGCCATATGGAGCATAAAGAACAGGAATGCTTCCTATATGATTTTAAAGACCAGCCAAGGAAGCAAGCAATGTATATACCTATTATAGACTACATTTGGAAGCAGGGGATTAAAGTCATGTCTAATCCGGCTTCCATTCCTCCGGTCCTGCCAAGGATTGGTAAAAAGTATAAGGCTCCGGAGAAGTCCCCTGCTTGCCTTATAGGACAACCAAAACTGGATTCAGTAATCGTTCAAGCTGCACAAAAGAGATCTAGGAACCCTTTATCTCCAATCGCGGCTCCACCTGATAGAGACGGTAGGCGCCTGGATGCCATTGGCAAGCGTGTTTCAACTATGGCAGCTACCACGGTCTGAGCTGCTAACTCATTGGCCATCCTGGGCAGATATGACTGGCAAATGTGGTCAGATATCTCGCCATACATAGACCAACTTCCAGAACCTTCTAAGTCTGAAGCGCAAAAGATCCTACAGGAAGGTGAAAGAATCTCGGCTGAGATGATTGATTGTGCTGTTGATGTGGCCTCAACTGGCTTCAAGCAATTGGCAGGTGCTGATGTCCTGCGTAGGCAAGGTTGGCTACGCTCCACTTCGTTCCGTCAAGAAGTGCAAACAAAGGTATTGGATATGCCTTATGACGGAGAGTTTCTGTTTGGTCCGCAAGTAGAAGAGGCCCTGCAGACAATCAAAAAGGATACAGAAACCGCTAAATCCTTGGGCACCCTGCAATTTTGTAATCTGCCCTTTCGAGGAGCAAGAGGACGTGGATCGTTCTCTAACCGAGGTGAATATTCACAACAGTCCTCTTACAGGCAGGGAAATCAACGCTATCAAACACAGCGTTATCAGTCCTTTGGTCAACGAAACAATAATTATTCCCAAAACAAGAGGAGACCGGCCTACCGCGGAAAGGATAAACGACAATGAGCCTTATCACCTGCTACCGCTTCTGTCCCAATCTCATGCAAAAATTGGAGGACAAATATCAAAATTCTACTCAAAATGGTCATCGATAAAATCGACAGGTGGGTCCTGGTCATTGTGGCCAAGGGCCATGCCCTCGAATTCGAACGTTCCACCCAAGGGACCACCTCCAGCTCATCTAAAGGAGTTGTTTACCCAAATAAATTTGATGTTGAAGAAAGGAGCAATCGAGAAGGTTCCTCCAACGCTGAGGGCAACAGGATTCTACTCCAGATTGTTTCTAATAAAGAAGTCTGGAGAATGGCATCCAGTTCTGGATCTCCGTGCCCTAAACACATATCTGAAGAAGCTAACATTCAGAATGTTATGGCTACAGGAAATACTGCATCTCCTATCGGCTGGAGACTACATGGCCACCTTGGATCTCCAAGATGCGTATTTCCACATCCCCATCTTACCTCGACACAAAGTTCCTGGGATTCAGAGTGGCTGGCAGGGATTATCAATTCAAAGTCCTTCCCTTTGGACTGCGCTCGGCACCCAGGGTCTTTACAAAGGTCCTGGCTCCGGTAGCAGCACACCCTCCGGTTGGAGGGAATGCAAATATTTCCATATTTGGACGACTGCCTTATCAAGGCCAGTTCTTACTCGGACACACACAACCATTTACAACAGTGTTTAGCTCTCTTTCAATCTCTGGGCCTTTCCATCAACGTCAGCAAGTCCCAGTTGATACCATCCCGAAGACGAGCTTTCTTGGGGTGCGACCCTAGACACCCAGCTGCTCCAAGCCTTCGTGTCGGATGAAAGACAAGTCAGAATACAGGACATGGCTCGACACCTACTTTCAAAAAAGTCAGTTTCAGTCCGACTGTTCAAATCCTTTCTGGGGATGATTCCGTTGATACCGAATTGCTGTCTCAGAATGAGGCCTCTTCAAGAAGAACTCCGCTTACAATGGCTGCAGGTCTCGGGTTCATTCGATCCAGATCACCCCTCGCATGCAGGGGGTTCCCTTCTCTGGTGGAAGCAGAAAAGGAATCTGCAACAGGGCTGTGGGTTCCTTCAGGACGCACCAAACTTTACGATCACTACGGACGCATCCCTCGAAGGCTGGGGAGCTCATCTTCAGGGACTGACAATCAGCGGCAAATGGCGCTCTCAGCAGAAACGTTGGCACATCAATCTGTTGGAGCTGAGAGCCATCTTCCTTGCCCTCAAACCATTTCGAGCAATCATTCAAGGAGCCACTGTATTGGTTCGCACGGACAATACCACAATTATGCACTATGTCAACAAAGAGGGAGGGACAAGATCTGCTCTCTTGTCTCAGGAAGCCCAGGAGCTATGGGCATGGGCAATACGGCACAGAATCAATCTTCTGGCGGTTCATGTACCGGGAACAGAGAACGTTCTTGCAGACACTCTCAGCAGGACAACAGTGTCCACTCACAAGTGGGAACTTCATCAGCAGACGGTGGATCGGATCTTTCGGCAGTGGGGTCATCCAGATCTAGACCTCTTTGCGACCAAGAAGGACAGCAAATGCCGGTTCTTTGCAAGTTGGCATCCCCACAAGGACTCGGGGGGAATGCGTTTTTGATCAACTGGTCTCAAATATATGCCTACGCTTTTCTACCGATGAAGAAGGTACCGTGTCGGCTGATTCTTATTACCCTCAGGTGGCCTCGCCAATATTGGTTCACCGAGCTCCTTCTCCTATCAGAGTGCGAACCAATCCAGTTACGTCCAACTCCGGACCTGCTCTCCATCCAGGACGGTCAGATTTACCATCCGGAACCAACATCTCTGAAGTTAGCGGCCTGGAGCCTTAATACCTTGAGTTTGCCCACCTAAACATTCCTGCAGATTGTAAGGAAGTACTAGCCAATGCAAGAGCACTTGCTACTATAAAGACGTACAGTCTCAAATGGAAACGTTTTTGTATCTGGTGTAGTTCAGCTGGAATTCATCCTCTTTTGGCTAAACCAGAACAAGTCTTACCTTTTTTGTTACATCTGGCAAAATCAGGATTGTCTCATGCAACCCTAAAGGTTTTCCTGGCAGCGATTTCAAGATACCGACAAGATGGGACCACTTCTCTTTATTCTTCAAGAATTGTACAACAATTCTTCAAAGGTCTTTTCAGAATGTACCCTCCGGTACGTCGTCCACCACTATCGTGGCATCTTAATGTAGTTTTAGCGCAGCTCATGCGCCATCCTTTTGAGCCTATCCACAAAGCCGATTTGAAATTCCTTACGTGGAAGGTGTCACTTTTATTGGCTTTGACTTCATCTAGGAGAGTCGGTGATTTCCAGGCTTTCACAGTTCATCATCCTTTCTTACAGTTCACAAATGACTCAGTGGTGCTCCGCACAAAATTTATACCTAAGGTGCCTTCGGACTTCCACCTTAACGAGCCTGTCATCTTAAAGACATTCTTTCCTAATCCACAATCCCCTGCAGAAAGGACATTGCATACACTGGACATTAAGAGATGTTTGAAGTTCTATTTGCAGAGAACTTCTATGTTGCGCAAATCTGATAAACTATCACTTATGGTACGATTCGTAAAGGCCAAGAAGTCTCTAAGCAAACAATTGCGAGATGGATCTCTACAGCTATTGACTTTTGCCATACTCAAGCAGGACGACCTTTGCAAGCAGTTCCTAGAGCGCACTCTACAAGGGCAGTGTCTTCCTCAACTGCTCTTTTCGCTGGAGTCCCTCTCCAGCACATCTGCAGAGCGGCGACATGGGCCAGTCGGCATACTTTCACCAAACACTACTGTTTGGATGCAGCCAGCGAATCCGATTCTTCAGTGGGTCAAGCAGTCCTGAGTAATCTTTTCAAATAAGGTGAGCCTCTGTTTCCCACCTCCTATTACTGCTGTCAGACGCTTGTTATGCTTATTTTGTTGTGCACATGCTCAAGTATTTGCATTTTTCATGCTTTTAGTGATGTAATTATATATATATATATATATATATATATATATATATATATATATATATATATATATATATCATGGTTATGTGCATCTCATATTACCAGCTTATGCTACAAAGAGCGTCTTCCAGACACGGATGTGTACTGCTATCTACTCTGATTCAGGCATGTGAATCTATGAAAGACACCCCTAATACTGGAGAAGAACAATAGTTACCTGTAATCTGTGGTTCTCCAGTATTGGTGTCTTTCATAGATTCATATGCAACCCGCCCACCTCCCCTCAGAGGCTCTTAGGCTACATTGGTTTACCATCACTCCTTGCGAGAAAATCTGAGAGCCTGAGCCTCTGGGGAGAACCTTCTGGTGGGTGCTGTCGCCTGATTGGCTGCAGTTTGGTCTATACAAAATGACTAGGATAGTCATGTGTGGAAGTTTTTTCTCCTGTAGCTTGGGCTACTTTACTTCCTGGTTGGGAATTACTGGTTTTTACTATATTATGGCATATTATTGCTATTTTATGTACCGTGGGACTGCCATTCCCGACGACAGGGATTCAGGCATGTAAATCCATGAAAGACACCAATACTGGAGAGCCACAGATTACAGGTAAGTAACTATTGATCTTCTCCAGTTTTCGGCATGTTTGTTTGGAGGCCTGGAAGTCTTTGGTGAACCAGGTGGCTTTCTTGGTGGTGTGGCTGATGGAGGGAGTCTTGGGCGGGGGTATCTGAAAGAGACACGTTAGTGATAGATTCCTTACCTTCGAATATCCCCAGGCGTCAGACTGGATCTGAAAATGTTTGCGTAGCAGTACCCTTGTGTGAGAAGTTGGCCTGATATATAATGTTCACTATTCTAGTGAACACTTTGTATCAGTCCAAACAACCCTTATTGATGATTGGTTGTAAGTCAACCTTATAGACCAGCTATCCTAGTAGCATGGATACGAGCAGTCTAAGGCTAAGACTCTAGAGGGCGTGTTAAGCCAGCTGTTTTACCATCACATTACCCCTTGAACACCAAGTGAAAGGACACCACACAAGTTGTTATGAAAATAAACAGATATTTATTTATAACAAGACTACCCTGAACTCTTTGAGTCAGGGAGCTAAGCACACAACAAAACACTTACGAAAATACTTTAAGTCGCACAATTTACACAAATGCCCTAGGGGCACGAAAAACCATATATTACAAAAGTGGAATGCGAATTACTAGCAGGTAAGTAACTATTCTCATAGACTTAGGAATCGCTTGGCCTACAATTCTAAACACTTAGATTAGATGCAGGGGGCCTGTGGACGTCGTGTGCAGAGTGGGAACTCTCACGCGTAAGGCGGGAAAAAGTCTATGGAGGCTAGCAGTTGCAAAGTTACTGTTCTCGGGCGAACCCGACTAGGTGGGTCGAAAACAAGAGTGGATCCGAACACTTAGAGTGTTGGACTATGCTGAAGCACCGGAGTACTTGGTTTACCTAGCCCAGGGGCTGCGGCTGCATAGGGTTGAAGTTACGTCGGAAACCCTCGTTGAAGAACCAGGAGCCTGAAGAAAGAAGTTGCTGGCAGGCGGCCAGGGAAGAGAGTTCGTGGTGATCCAAGCCTGGATCAGGGAAGAAGACCTGAAAGCAGAGGGGACCAAGTTCTGAATCACTAGCCAGTGATTTAGGTGGGCACCAGGGTGGCACCGGACGAAGTCACCTCGACCAGGTGAGTGGGCGCTGCTGGGCTCTGCAGTCTCTCGGACCAGGAAGCGTTGTCGGCGACCAGGATGGAGGTGCGAGCTGTCCCACGAAGGTATCTGCTGCTGACGTCGCTGGACCCAGGATTGGGCAACAAGTCTTGGCAAATGCAAGGCCCACGCGGTGGACCTAAAATGGCGTCTTGAGTGGACCAGGAGGGTCCAGGGTGCTCCTCTGTTGGAGGGGAGCAAGGGCTAGTCTGGAGCATCCAGACCAGCAGGGTTTGTCGTCGTGGAGCGTCGTGAGAGGACCACTAGCCAACGGGCAAGCGACCTGGACAATGCGGTGAGCAGCAAAGAGCAGAAGGGCGCCACGCAGATCTCGTGAATGCAGGGGGGCTGAACTTCGGTGCTGGAGCTGCTCAGGGTCGGGGCTTCTCTTACCCCAAAGCACTTGGTCGAGGGTCACTCGGTGGTCGTGCTGGACAAGCGTCGTGCAGTTCTGAAGATGGCCGGTCCCTCGAGGTCTCGTCACACCCACGAATCTCAGCGTAGCTGACGATGTAGGTTGAGGTCAGAGGTGCCAAGGAAGCCGGTTCTCGTCGTGCTGGAGCAGTCTTGATCCGAAGGAGAGACTGGCAACAAACCGCGATACTTGGTTGGTGCCTGCTGCTGCAGGGTGACTACTCCTTAGTCACAAGGGAGAAATCTTGAGAAGAGTCTTGAGTTCCTTCTTGTAGAAAGTTTCAGGATTCAAAGATCTAGTTTGGAAGGGGGCCAGTCCCTACCTTTATCCTGAAAAAGGGGGCTGGCACGCGACTAAGTCCTGCCCTATGGGTGGGACCAGGAGGGGGGTGGTTACACCCCTCTCCTTTGGCGGGCTTTTCCCCAGAGCAGGGGCTGGAGTGCCCCTGGAACTGGTTCAAGCCGGCCTATGCATAGTGAGCACCGGGGTGCCACTTGCAGTCACCTTCCTCTAAAGCCCTGCCTACCTAGGATACACAAAATCCTGTCTGGGACGGTGCTAGCACCGCCCCTGACAGGAAACCCTTTGTCCTTGCCTCCTGCTCTGGGAGGACTCCCAGCAGCAGGAGGGCAGACTTGTGTCTCGGTGGCAGCATCCATTTTGTGGAGCTAAGGCTATGTCTGACTTTAACCGGGGTTACAGGTTACTACCATGTCGTGTCCCTCTAGAAGGGTGGAATGCTAACCCCGTCGCCAGAATTGGCGAGGGGTTAGTATTCTAATTCGTATGACACCTTACTCGACATCTTTTGATAAAGCGATACCAGAGTTGGCATATAACCGTGAGGATTATAATGCACTTAAGAGTATATGGTATGCGATATCATGGAAACGGCTAAGGGATGGATCCCGAAAGCCACAGACAGGCTCAGCTCATGCCAGAGCACCATCTCACACGATTCCAAGCACTCTGCCTTCAGGATTGTTAAGGCCTGCCATAGGAGTGACTGATAGGAGATCTGTGTGTCCATTTTAGGGTTAGATATAGGTATACTATATCTAAAGCAAGGGGTGATTACACCACCTTGCCCCAGCTGTCAAGCAGCCAGTTATGTCAGTTTTGTATGGCCAGCCAGGGGTGGCATAATACATGCTTCAGCCCCTGGTAGGCCCTGGGTACACCTATGCCCTGGATACCTAAGGTATACTGTACAGGGTCTGATAAGGTGACTCAGTATCCAATTGGATATGTACCTAGGGTACATGGAATCCATTTTAACAGAGAGAGCAGTGGGCCTGGGGTCCTGAATAGCAGGGCCCCAGGTCAACTAAGTCAGAAAACCAGCAAAACACCAGGCAAAAAGTTGGGGGCAACCATAGTCAGGGATCTACCTTCCTACACCTTGCGCGTTGGTAGGCGTCGTCTGCGGCTCCGCGTCAGTCGTCGTGGGTGCCGTGATGACGTCGTCGGAGTACTTAGACGCCGCCTCCGCGTGCTGACGTCAGTTCTTCTTTTTTCCGCGCCAGCAGTGCAGATCCGGAAAAAGTGGTACATTTTGACTAAACGTTTTGATCTCTTTTGATCATTCTTTTTCGAGTCTTCGACCCCGAACGGTGCCGGTAGGGATGCCAGGTTTTAAGCCCTGTGAGGATTGCGACGGACCGATGTCGGTCACTGACCCTCACCGTCGGTGTCTCCACTGTCTCGGCGTCGACCACGACGACAAGACCTGTTCTGAATGCCGGGCCCTGACTTCGAAAGCTAGGCAGGAGCGGTCCCGCAAGCGACTCGAACTCCGGCAGTCGGCCTCGTGCCGAGAGGTCCCGGTCCGGACGGAGGTCGAGGGACCGGTCGCGGGAGCGGAGCCATCATAGCTCCGGGAGTCGACATCACTCCTCAGGGTCGAAGTCGTCAGGTAAGCACAAGAAGTCGAAGAGACGTCATCGCTCTTCCGACCAATCCCCCCCCCCCCCCCCACACGACATTCGCTCGACGCGGCCGGGGGTTCAGGTGGCTCCGCCCAAGCGGCTCCGTCGGAGTCGCAGGCGTCGCGCCCGGCCCCATACCCTCCGGTCCCTGGGCCGCGCGCGACGCCGGAGGAGATCGAGCGGTTCCTCATGGCCATGAGGTCCCTCTCTTCTCCGACGGGCTCCGCGGCGCCTTCGGGCCCAGCTGACCCGTCTGGGGGCCCTAGCGGGTCTGGGGCTCCGGCCCCGACGCTGTCGGGTGCTTCGGCCTTGGCGCCACAGGCCCCCACTGGGTCCGGTTCCGGATCCGGGTCGTCGCCGGTGGACCCAACGACCTTCCCGGCGCCGGTCCCTCAGGTGTCACACCCGGCGCCGTCTTCGGGCGGCGCCGTTCCCGATGCCTCCCTCGATCCGGCAGATGCCGTTCGGAGAGTTCATCTTTCATGAGCCGGCCCCATCATTTGAACCCCCTGAGTACCAGGAGATGGGTGACGAGGAGGATTGGGAGGGGTCTGAGGACCCTCTGACACGGGAGTGTCAGTCCCAGGAGGACTGGACAGGTGGACTTGGGGATGCCAGCGGTCTGGACAGTTCGCCAGACACTGGTTTTGTCTCACCTCCTATCGTGGCTACGGAGGAGGGGGCTACTTACAGTGTGGTGCTGACGCGGGCGGCCAAGGCCTTGGGCCTTGAACTCCCCGTCGCGGCCGTGAGGACTAACCTCACTGAGGTCCTTAAATCACAGTAAAGCTCGGCTGAGCCTCTGCTGCCGTTTAATGAGGCCTTGTCCGACGTTCTTTTGGGCACTTGGTCCAGGCCCGCTACAGGTTCGCCTGTAGATAGGAACGTGGCCAGACGCCACCGCCCGGCCCCGGGCGACCCTTGTTTCCTGTCCACCCACCCCACCCCTGAGAGCTTGGTGATTCAGGCCTCCAATTCCCAGACTGCATTCCCGTCGGCTCCGCTTGACGGGGAATCCAAGAGGTATGAGCAATACGGCAAGAAGGTATTCTCCTCCCTAAGTCTGGGACTGCGGTCTTCCAACACCGCCTGCCTCTTGGGCCGCTACACCCACTCCCTGTGGGACACGGTAGCAGAAGTGCTGCTAGAATGCCCGTTGGAGGTACGGGCTAAACTCGGCCAAGCCGTTGTGGAAGGCCGAGATGCGGCACGATATTCTATTCGGTGTGGACTGGATACCACCGAGTCACTGGGCAGAGCGATGGCAACGACGGTGGCGATTCGTCGCCACGCCTGGTTGAGGTCCGCCAACTTCTCGACTGATGTCCAGAACACACTCATGGACATGCCGTTTGATGGCAGTCGCCTTTTTGGCGACAAGGCAGACCATGCGCTTGAGCGCTTTAAGGACTCCAGGGCTATGGCCAAGTCCTTGGGCCTTTCGGCCCCGCGCCAGCAAACGGGTGCCTTTTGCTCCTTTTGTGGCCAAGGAAGGGGTGTGCCCACACGTGCTGCCAGCCACGCACCGCAGAGTAATACCCAATGCGGTGGCGGCCGTGGAAACCGCCGTGGCGTCAGTCGGGGACAACGGCGAGTACAGTCCACACCTTCCCCCGCAGCATCCGCCTCAAAACCCTCCTAGTCCGTGCTTTCAGACCCATGTGACGCCAGTGGGGGGCAGGGTTCGCCATCACCACCTTCACTGGCGCACTGTCACATCGGACAGGTGGGTGCTGCAAATCATCCGAAGGGGCTACTCCCTCCCCTTCGAGGCGACTCCTCCAGCCATGCCACCGCAGAACCACCGCGTATCGGGGGATCATTTGCGACTTCTGCAGGAGGAAGTTACGGCCCTCCTGGCCAAGGGGGCCATAGAGCGAGTTCCTGGGCCAGAAGTAGGGTGTGGTTGCTATTCCCACTACTTTCTGGTACCCAAGAAGGGCAAAGGGGGCCTACGCCCTATCTTGGACCTTCGGAACGTCAACGGCTTCCTCCGGAAGGAGAAGTTCAAAATGCTGACACTGGCTCAGGTCTTGGCTGCCCTGGACCCAGGAGACTAGATGGTAGCGTTGGACTTGCAGGACGCTTATTTCCACATCCCTGTCCTTCCGGCCCACCGGCGCTACCTGCGGTTCACGGTTGGCCACGAGCACTTTCAGTTTACCGTGCTCCCCTTCGGCCTTACCAGCGCCCCACGGGTGTTCACAAAGGTGATGGCGGTGGTCGCAGCTCATCTGCGCAGGTTAGGGGTTTCAGTCTTCCCCTACCTCGACTGGTTGTTGAAGGCGGGCTCGCCCCAGACAGTCGTCAGCCACCTCCAGACGACGGCAGACCCACCTGCACCAGCTGGGGTTCTCTATGAATGTGCCGAAGTCACACCTGTGCCCTCTCAGAAGCTCCTTCATCGGAACGGTTCTCGACTCGGCACAGTTTCGGGTTTATCCGCCCGAGCAGCGGGTTCGGGATATTCAGGCTCTGATCCCACTCTTTCAGCCTTTATCTCGGATCTCCGTCAGGATGACGCTGCGGCTTCTGGGGCTGATGGCCTCCTGCATCCTTCTGGTGCATCACGCCCGGTGGCTGATGCGGGCTCTGCAGTGGGACCTGAAGTTTCAGTTGGCCCAGCATCAGGGCAACCTCTCCGACCATGTCCTGATCTCGGAGGGCACTGCGAGACAGCTGCAGTGGTGGCTCACGGACCGCGATTGGGTCAGCGACAGATCCCTCTCCCTTCCCCAACCGGAGCACGTAGTTGTGACTGACGCGTCCCTCCAGGGCTGGGGAGGCAACATGGGAGACGTGGAGATCAGAGGCCTCTGGTCTCCGGCGGAGTCCCGGCTCCATATCAACCTTTTGGAGCTGCGGGCGATTCGTCTAGCACTGAATGCATTCCTCCCCTCTGTCCGGGGGAGTGTAGTGCAGGTGTTCACGGACAACACCACCACCATGTGGTACTGCAACAAACAGGGCGGGGTGGGGTCGTGGGCCCTTTGCCAGGAGGCTCTGCGCCTCTGGCAGTGGCTGGAACATCAGGGCGTGATCCTGGTAGTTCAACACCTGGCAGGTTCTCTGAACGCCAAGGCGGACGAACTCAGCCGTCGGTGCATGATGGATCACGAATGGCGTCTGAACTCTGACGCGACGCAAGGCCTCTTTCAGCAGTGGGGAGAGCCTTGGTTAGATCTATTCGCCACAGAAGAGAACGCGCAATGTCATCAGTTCTGCGCGTTGGAATTTCCAAGGCGGCACTCGCTCGGAGACGCTTTTAGTCGCGAGTGGAGTTGCTGTTTGTTGTACGCCTTTCCGCCTATACCACTTCTGCCCAGAGTGCTGAAGAAGATCAAGCGCGACCGGGCGCAAGTCATCCTTGTGGCTCCAGACTGGGCACGAAGGTACTGGTATCCAGAGCTACTCGGTATGTCTGTCGATCCCCCGATTCGTATGCCTCTTCAGGAGGACCTTCTGTCGCAGCAGCAGGGGACGGTCCTCCACCCGAACCTGTCCAGTCTCCACCTCTATGCTTGGAGATTGAGGGGCGACAGTTGAGGCCATTTGACTTGCCTCCTGAAGTCTGTAATGTCGTTCTGGCGGCCCGGCGGCCCTCCACAAAATCGGTATACGCCTGCAGGTGGAATAGATTTGTGGCATGGTGCACAGCAAAGGCTGTGGATCCATTTTCTGCCCCTCTTTCTGAGGTTCTTCTCTTCCTTCTCTCTCTCGCCCAGCAGGGCTCTGCTCTGAGCACTATCAAGGGCTACCTTTCTGCCCTTTCAGCCTTTCTAAGGCTGCCTGATCAACCTTCTTTGTTCAAGTCCCCTATTGTAAATCGCTTTCTGAAGGGCATCACACACATGTTTCCTCCTGTTCCGTTTGTGATGCCTCAGTGGGACTTGAACCTTGTTCTTACATTTCTGATGTGTGCTCCCTTTGAGCCACTTCACAACTGCCCTCTCCGCCTTCTTACTCTGAAGACTGCTTTCCTGGTTGCCATCACCTCTGCCAGGAGAGTGAGTGAGCTCCAGGCTCTTTCATCTAAACCCCCTTTCCTTTCACTCCATCCGGACAGGGTTGTGTTGCGGACTAGGCCATCTTTCCTGCCCAAGGTTGTCACGGCCTTCCACATCGGGCAGTACATCACTTTGCCCACCTTCTTTCCGCCTCCGCATCCCTTGAAAGAGGAAGAGAGGCTCCCCGTCTGGACCCAAAACGTGCGCTCTCATTCTATCTGGATCGCACACGCCAGTTCCGGGTAGATGACCAACTCTTTGTTGGTTACGTGGGCGCTAAGAAGGGAAAGGCGGTGCACAAGCGGACCAT
This sequence comes from Lissotriton helveticus, assembly GCF_964261635.1. Lineage (NCBI taxonomy): Eukaryota > Metazoa > Chordata > Amphibia > Caudata > Salamandridae > Lissotriton > Lissotriton helveticus. The sequence goes on from NC_136073.1 coordinate 790,661,299, forward strand.
CTCTCGGTGGATCATCTTGTCTATCCAGGCATGTTACTCCTTGGCTAAAAAGGAGTCCCCTGTTGGATTGCGGGCTCATTCCACTCGGGCCACGGCGACTACAACTGCCCTGGGCCGGGGAGTGCCCTTGCAGGACATTTGCCTGGCAGCTACGTGGGCCTCGCTGCACACGTTTGCAAGACACTATTGCCTGGACAGTGAAGTCCGGAGGGATGGCTTCTTTGGCTGTTCCGTCCTCCAGTTCCACCCCAGACAGGACTTTGTGTATTGGGACAGGGAGGGCTGAATAGAAACAGACACTGCCTGAGGCACACTAGGTGCTTCATCATTGGTTACTCCCTGAGCTCCACAACAATAAATAAAACAATCCGTACAATCATGTATTAGGGAAATTATTCAGTAAGTGCAGAAATAATGTCTTTAAAGTTCTCCTCTAATTGGTAATCGCAAATATCACACGATGAAAAATCCACTGAAGTAATGTGATCCACAAATCCAACTTGATATAGTTGTCCAAAGTAGTTTAATGGTCGTTGTCCCAAAAATAAGTTTTCACAACCACTTTTTAATCTTTCTTCAAAACAATTTATTTCGCAGCCAACACGTGTTTCGTCAAATGCTTATTACATGCATCAACTGACTTCGTCAGGTCTGCAACCCAGAAAGTTAAGAAATCATATCAGTAAACATCTCATATACTCAATTCTTGAAAAACCGTCACCAAATAGAAAGAAAAGAATTAAAGCAAATCAGAGAGACATGTGAGAAAGGTAGTCACCCTTTGTGTAAGCCAATACCTGGAAATCAACCAAGATCAAAATAAATCTACACCAAAATTGAAAGGTGTGTTATAGAGCAAGATAAAAAACGAGTCCCAAAATACCACACCAAAGACAATCTTAATGAGAGGCAATTACCTTAAATAATATCTAGTCCATCTCTGGACACATAATAGGTCAGTTCAGAAACGAATCTGAAAGAGTCTAGAACAAAGGTACACCAGTCTGGTCAGGGCTTGTAAAAATAAATCAAAATACATATCAATGTAAAACATATGTAGCCATTGCATTTCCGATTAAATTTTTGCCCCAGTGATTCCTAAACACAGAAAGCAACACGTGCACTAGGTTAATTAGTTAACCGCTGCAACGTAACCGAAAATTTTTGTTCCGATTACCCTACATGAAATAATCAACATACTACTACTCAAAACACATACGAGAGTTACCTCACCTTATCTCATCTGTATAGTAGACGAATCGATATATACTTGTGCATTCACCAAATCCAGATACACGAGTACATGTACCTGTAGAAGTAACAATAATATAATTACACACCAATTCCGATTCTCTAAATCAATCCTCCCCTTTATGTCTGTACTTGCCTATCTTCAAGCAAAAGTGGTCTGACGATCACGGGCTCGCGTTGTTCTCACGCGCCATCTTTTTATTACAACCGTTTCTACCCACGAAACGGGAGGCGCCATCTTATACACCGTCCAAAATATAGATACTACTTGCACACAACCTTCGTTTGAGTCAGTAATGCGAAATACAATAAATTTAACACCTCGAAAAATATTCTATGAACTCATTAGTCATTTAATATCAAATATCTACCTCAAGTCCAAAAATCCATAGTTGATGTTAATCCACCTAGTAATAGCCCGTGCACATGTAGCCCATATGTTTTAAAGTTAATGTATTCGGCAAGCAGGTATATACGTTAAATTCCCTAACACCTCAGAAAGGAAAAATAGTCCTCTCTAGTCTCCTTCACACATTAACCGTGAAGAATTACGTTACTTCGATGTATGGACCCGTAGTCCTCTCTCTAATTCCTATCGGACAAAATCCTCAAGTTTTATAATGGATATGAAAAATCATAATCCAATTACTCGATAAATCCTAGAAAATACTACACTCAGTAAGGTTGAGTAAAACGAAAATAAGAAAATATATTACTATACTCATAGCTCCCTCGAACCAGCAACCTCAAAGTTCCCTACCTAATACTGAACCATTCAACCACAATGTACTAGTGAATCCTAAGTGTCAGGTACACCTGGCATTGATCAATGCCAGGTGTACCTGTTAAGATCAATGCCAGGTGTACCTGAATCCAAGACCCTCTCTTATCGTGTGATAACACAATTTCGCTAATAAATCTAATAGGTTCAAGACAGTATTAGGTAGGGAACTTTGATGTTGCTGGTTCAAGGGAGCTATGAGTATAGTAATATATTTTCGTTTTTCGATTTAGCGAGTAATTAGATTATGATTTTTCCTAACCATTATAAAACTTTGGAGGATTTTGTCATTACTGACTCAAACGAAGGTTGTGTGCAAGTAGTATGTCTTAACCGACCCAATGAGGAGCAGGCCCAGATGATGAAGCATGACACCTGAAAGGGTGTGTGAGGGCATTAAAATCCAACAAAATGGATTCCCAGGGTGATCTTTTGACTACCCTGCCATAATTTTCACTTGCATCACTAACTGTACTGACCCCTCTCTCTCTCATTAGGAACATCACGATACATTTTTGTTAAGACATACTATTTGGGCCCTTCGTGACTGGACCTTCTGTTCTACCTAGAACAGTAATAGCCCTCTACTCCTCTTCCTTGATACCATGTGTGCAAGTAGTATCTATATTTTGGACGGTGTATAAAATGGAGCCTCCCGTTTCGTGGGTAGAAACGGTTGTAATAAAAAGATGGCGCGTGAGAACAACGCGAGCCCATGATCGTCGGACCACTTTTGCTTGAAGATAGGCAAGTACAGACATAAAGGGGAGGATTGATTTAGAGAGTCGGAATTGGTGTGTAATTATATTATTGTTACTTCTACAGGTACATGTACTCGTGTATCTGGATTTGGTGAATGCACAAGTATATATCGATTCGTCTGCTATACAGATGAGATAAGGTGAGAACTCTCTGTAAGTGTTTTGAATAGTAGTATGTTGATTATTTCATGTAGGGTAATCGGAACAAAAATTTCCGGTTACGTTGCAGCGGTTAACTAATTAACCTAGTGCACGTGTTGCTTTGTGTTTAGGAATCACAGGGGCAAAAGTTTAATAGGAAATGCAATGGCTACATATGTTTTACATGGATATGTATTTTGATTTATTTTTACTAGCCCTGACAAGACTGGTGCACCTTTGTTCTAGACTCTTTCAGATTCGTTTCTGTTTCTGAACTGACCTATTATGTGTCCAGAGATGGACTAGATATTATTTAAGTTAATTGCCTCTCATTAAGATTGTCTTTGGTGTGGTATTTTGGGACTCGTTTTTTATCTTGCACTATAACACACCTTTCAATTTTGGTGTAGATTTATTTTGATCTTGGTTGATTTCCAGGTATTGACTTACACAAAGGGTGACTAAGTTAATCACATGTCTCTCTGATTTGCTTTAATTCTTTTCTTTCTATTTGGTGACGGTTTTTCAAGAATTGAGTATATGAGATGTTTACTGATATGATTTCTTAACTTTCTGGGTTGCAGCCCTGACGAAGTCAGTTGATGCATGTAATAAGCATTTGACGAAACACGTGTTGGCTGCGAAAGAAATTGTTTTGAAGAAAGAATATTAAAAAGTGGTTGTGAAAGAACTTAATTTTTGGACAACGACCATTAAACTACTTTGGACAACTATAAAAAGTTGGATTTGTGGATCACATTATTTCAGTCGATTTTTCATCGTGTGCTATTTGTGATTACCAATTAGTGGAGAACTTCAAAGACATTACTTCTGCACTTACTGAATAATTTCCCTAATACATGATTGTACGGATTGTGTTATTTATTGTTGTGGAGCTCAGGGCGTAACCAATGATGTTGCTTGATAAACTCTGAATTGCATTCAGGGTTTCTTTGGGATAGAGTGGTAACCTGTCCCTTTCTTTCTTGGAGTTCACGGTAATTACATCTCATGTTATACTGTTTTACCTCCAGCTGTGCGCCTGATTTATGACCTGGTTGCCATTTCTGTGAGTACACTAGGTGCTTCATGCATACCCCAGTTCAAACCAGTTGCTGGGGCACTCCAGCCCCAGCTTTGGCGCGATACTGAACAAAGGATAGGGGGTTTAACCACCCCCCTTCCTGGTCCCACCCATTGGAGGGACCTAGTGAGTAACCCAGCCCCCTTTAGTAGTATAAAGATAGGAGCTGACCCAGGAGACTTTAGATTTGATCCTGAACTGAAACTTGAAACGAAACTCTAGACCCTTCGACATTCAAACCGACTTGAAGACTGAAGAATCTCCCTTGTGGCCAAGGAGTGATTACCCTGGGAAACCAGGCACCATCCAGCAACTCGACGCTTTGCTTTGTCCCTGTTCCCGCCGGAACTCGAGTGCAGGGCCTGACAAGACCTCGACTCCAGGACTCCTCTGACCACACTGCACGACTCCAGCACAGCTGAGCCCCGTGGAAGGCGTCGGAATCCGTGGAACCAGGCAACTTGGAAAGTCTTCAACTTGCTAACAGCGCAGCTCCTGAGGCATCCTCAAAGCTGTGCACTGGGGACTGAGACACCCCGACACCGAGCTCCAACTGCACCGAAGACCACCCTCCACGAGATCTGCGTGGGGCCCTTCTGCTTGTGTTCTGCTAGACGCGTTGTCCCGGTTGCTGGCCAGTTGGCTATTAGCCCTGTGACGACGATTCCTTTGAAAATCCATCGCTGGTCTGGTTGCCCCAGACTGGCACTTGCTTCCCTGAAAAGGTGAAGTACCTCAGACCCTCCTGGTCTGCACCAGAAGCGTTTTGTGTATCCTGTGTGGGTTGCCTTTGCTTAGGCTTGTTGGATCCAATCTGGAATTCGACCCCTCCATCTGTGAGAACCTTCGTGGGACAGCTCCTCTCCAGCACCTGGCTGTCCTAGACGCCTCCTGGTCCGCGGTGCTGCAACGACAAGCTTCACATCCGCACCTGATTGCTCCTCGACGACGCCTGGTTCCACCCGGTCACTGGCGAGTGACCTAGACTCTGTCCCCTCTGCTTTCAGGTCCTCTTCACCCTTGGATCCTCCCGGACATCTTCCTCCTGGTCGCCTGCAGCATCTTTCTTCAAGGCTCCATTGAGAACAACAACGAAACCCGACACACTTTGACACCTATGCACCCGCAGCCCGTGGGTGAGGTAACGCGAGTACTTCGGTGCTCCAGTAGGAATTGACTATCCTAGTGTCCAGATTTACTAGTTTCCTCCTAGCTAGACCGGAAGTGTCCTAAATCTTCATTTACTTACCTTCTAAGTTCCCATTGACTTAACATTGACTCCTGCGTGTGTGTACAGACACTGCACACGCCGCCTGTGGGCCTCCTACTCCTAACCTAAGGGTCAGATAGTGTAGCCCCAGTGATTCTCTAGGCCCCAGGCCTTCTCCTTTCCCAAGTCGTGGTCCTTATACCACTTACTTAATATATGGTTTTACGTGCCCCTAGGGCCTAACTGTAAATTGTGCTATTTAAAGTATTTCTAAGTGTAACTTATGTGCTTTTGCCTCTGACCTCATAAAGTGTTCAGAGGAGTGTGTTAGTGAATAAATATATATATTTTATATATATATCCTGTGTGGCGTCCTTTCATTTGATATTCAAGGGGTTACATATGGTAAAACAGCTGGCTTTACATGCCCTCAAGAGTCTTTTAGCTTAAGACTGTTCTGTCCACGCTACCACTAGGATAGCTGGTCTATAAGGTTGACTTACAACCATCACCATAAGGGTTGTTTGGACTGGTGCAAGGTGCTCACTAGAATAGTGAACATCATATACCAGGCCAACTTCTCACAAATGTCATCTTCGAAGCTAGGTGTCCTTCAGCCAAATCTGTATACGGCTGCTATTGGCATAAGTTTGTGGCCTGTTGCGCTAAACAGATTGACCTACTCCATGCCAAACTTCTGTTTTTCCCTCGCCCAGCAAGGCTTTGTTTTTGGGCACTGTTAAATGTAGTCAGCTCTTTTGGGCTTCTTATTGTTACCGGACCAGCCATCACCTCACCCTGTGTTTCCTCAAAGGTTTGCAACATATGCTCTTCCCCCCTTTCCATTTATGTTCCAATGGGACTTAAATTTGGTCCTCATTCCCCAAGTGAGCGCCTTTGAGCCCCTCCCAGCTGTTCTATCAGGCTCCTTGCCCTCAAGACAGTTTTCCTTGTCACTATAACATTGGCTCAACAGGTCAGCGCGTTTCAGGACCTTTTGGTTATCCCACTATACACCTCGTTCTATCTGGACAAACTGGTTCTGTGGAATCAAGCCGCATTTCTTCCAAAGATAGTGACTACGTTTCATTTTGCTCAGAACTTCACCTGTTTGGCTTTAATTGCTCCGCCTCACCCCTCTGAGGAGAATCTTCACCAGTTGGATTCAAATAGGGCTCTCAGCTTCTACATGGAACATTGGTTGGACTATCGGCTCTTTATCGAGTTCATTGGAGCAAAGAAAGATAAGGCTGTTCAGAAAAGGTCCATCTCGCAGTGGATTGTACTATATGCGCTGGCCAAAAGGCAGCCTCCTGAGGGCTTCCAGCCTCATTATGCCAGGGCCCAAACTGCTACCACTGCGTTGGCATGTGGAGTGACTGGTCACGATAGCTTCCAGGGTGCTACATAGGTGTCACTACCTACAGTCACAATGCATTATTGCTGAGACATTGTAGTCTGCCTGAAGGGTGCATTGCCTGCTTGGTCCTTCAGGACTTTTTAGTTTGAGTCAGTCCACAGACACACTGTGAGAAGTTGGCCTGATGTGCAGTGCTCACTATTCTAGTGATCACTATATATCAGTCCAAACAACCCTTATTGATGATTGGTTGTAAGTCAACCTTATAGACCAGCTATCCTAGTAGCATGGATACGAGCAGTCTAAGGCTAAGACTCTAGAGGGCGTGTTAAGCCAGCTGTTTTACCATCACATTACCCCTTGAACACCCAGTGAAAGGACACCACACAAGTGTTATGAAAATAAACAATGTATTTATTAGAATCACAACAACCCTGTACTCTTTATGAGGACAGGGTGCTAAGCACACAACAAAAACTCTTACGAAAATACTTAAGTTAGCACGGTATACACAAATGCCCGAGGGGCACGAAAAACCATATACTTTAAAAGTGGAATGCGAAATTACTAGCAGGTAAGTACAGTACTAATAGGCTTTGGAATCGCTAGGACTTAACTAGGGAATCGTTAGATTACTTCTAGGAGACCTAGGGGACTCGGGTGCAGAGTGTGCACTCTCACGCGGGATGCGGGACAAAAGTCTATGGAGGCTAGTAAAGGCAAAGTTAGTGTTCACGGGCGAACCCGACCTGGTAGGAAGAAAACGACAGTGGATCCTGACCCTAGGATAGTGAGGCTATGCTGGGACACCGAAGTGCCGAAGTTACCTAGCCCAGGGGCTGCAGCTGCATAGGTCTGAAAAGACGTCGGGGATCTCGTTGCCGGACCAGGAGCCTGGAAGGAAGAAGTTGCTGGCAGGCGACCAGTGAAGGAAAGTTCGATGGATCCAAGCCTGGATCAAGGAAGAAGAAAACCTGAAAGCAGAGGGGACCAAGTTCTTGAATCACTAGCCAGTGATTAAGTGGGCACCAGGATGGCACCGGGCGAAGTCACCGCAGTCAGGTGAGTGGGCGCTGCTGGGCTCTGCAGTCTCTCGGACCAGGAGGCGTTGTCGGCGACCAGGATGGAGGTGCGAGCTGTCCCACGAAGGTTCTTGCTGTCGACGTCGCTGGACCCAGGATTGGGCAACAAGTCTTGGCAAATGCAAGGCCCACGCGGTGGACCTAAAATGGCGTCTTGGGCGGACCAGGAGGGTCCAGGGTACTTCTCCGATGGAGGGAAGCAAGGGCCAGTCTGGAGCAACCAGACCAGCAGCAGAAATGTCGTCGGGCGTCGTCAGGAAGGCCACAAGCCAGCGGGCTAGTAGCCAAACAACGCGTGAGCAGTAAAAAGCAGAAGGGCCCCACGCAGATCGTGGAGATGCTGGGGGGCTGCTCTTCGGTGCTGGAGCTGCTCAGGGTGGGGGCTTCTCGGACCCCAAAGCACTCACCAGGAATTCACTCGGCGGGCTTGTTGTTCAGAAGTCGTGTAGTCTTGAAGATGGCTGGTCCCTCGAGGTCTCGTCACACCCACGAATCTCAGCGTGACTGATGATGTAGGTAGAGGTCAGAGGTGCCAGGGAAGCCGGTTCTCGTCGAGCTGGGCAGTCGGATTCCGGAGGAAGGACTTGCAGCAGACCGCAGTGTTCTGTAGATGGTGCCTGCGGATGCAGGGTGACTACTCCTTAGTCACAAGGGAGAAATCTTAGGAAGAAGTCTTGAGTTCCTTTCGTGGAAAGTAGTTTCAGGATTCAAAGATGATCTGATTTGGAAGGGGGCCAGTTCCTACCTTTATCCTATAAAAAGGGGCTGGCACGCGACTAAGTCCTGCCCTATGGGTGGGACTAGGAGGGGGTGGTTACACCCACTTCCTTGGCGGGCTTTTCCCCAGCACAGGGTCTGGAGTGACCCTGGAACTGGTTCCAGCCAGCCTATGCACAGTGAGCACCGGGGTGCCACGTGCAGTCACCTTCCTCTAAAGCCCTGCCTACCTACAATACACAAAACCCTGTCTGGGACGGTGCTGGCACCGCCCCTGGCAGGAAACCCTTTGTCCTTATCTCCTGCTCTGGGAGGACTCCCAGCAGCAGGAGGGCAGACTTGTGTCTCGGTGGCAGCATCCATTTTGTGGATGCTAAGGCTCTGTCTGACTTTTAACCGGGTTATAGGTTACATGCATGTCGTGTCCCTCTAGAAGGGTGGAATGCTAACCCCGTCGCCAGAATTGGCGAGGGGTTAGTATTCCAATTCGTATGACACCTTACTCGACATGTTTTGATAAAGCGATACCAGAGTTGGCATTTAACCGCGAGGATTATAATGCACTTAAGAGTATATGGTATGCGATATCATGGAAACGGCTAAGGGATAGATCCCGAAAGCCGCAGACAGGCTCAGCTCATGCCAGAGCACCATCTCACACGATTCCAAGCACTCTGCCTTCAGGATTGTTAAGGCCTGCCATAGGAGTGACTGATAGGAGATCTGTGTGTCCATTTTAGGGTTAGATATAGGTATACTATATCTAAAGCAAAGGGTGATGACACCACCTTGCCCCAGCTGTCAAGCAGCCAGTTGTGTCAGATTTGGATGGCCAGCCAGGGGTGGCATAATACATGCTGCAGCCCCTAGTAGGCCCTGGGTACACCTATGCCCTGGGTACCTAAGGTACACTGTACAGGGACTGATAAGGTGACTCATTATCCAATTTAGATATGTACCTAAGGTACATGGAATCCATTTTACAGAGAGAGCAGTGGGCCTGAGGTCCTGAACAGCAGGGCCTCAGGTCAACTAAGTCAGAAAACCAGCAAAACACCAGGCAAAAAGTTGGGGGCAACCATAGTCAGGGATCTACCTTCCTACATAACCCCCCCCCCCAAACGAAAGGAGATAAGGCTATCCTTGTCCAGGTAAGCCTATATTGCCTAAGTGGCCATTTAAGGAAGTACCAGCACTGGCATGGTTACCCCCTATGTCATGGTCCACTAAGCAATCCCTCACCCTAAGGGTGTCTGAGGGTCTCCACCATAGGGAATCTCTACCTGTGGTGTGTTTTGTCAAAGAAAAAGGCTGGTGCTGAAATGGAGTACTGAAGTGAGGCTCCACTAATTTTGGGCTCAGCTTCCTCCAATCATTTTCCACCATAGAGGCCTTTCTTTCAAAGACTGAGTTGTTTTGAGCTCTCAGGGTCAACCTCTGGCTACCTACAGCTGGAGGTTGGGTCCCTCTGTTTGGCTTACTGGAGGGACAGGTCAGGTCTGGGGCCCTCAGGTCCCAAGTTTGGCTGTGCCCAACAGTGTCCATCTGTGGGAGGTCCCTAACTAATTTTAAGGGGTATCCCTCAGGAGTGTGTCTTATTTTCACTTGGCTAGGTCTACTAGCTTCAGTGCCCTTAATCTGCTGATTGGGGAATTCTTTTGGACAGGGGGCCCTTTGGGGTCCAACACTGGCCTCCCGGACCTCTACAGCCCTGGGCTGACTGAGGCAGGGTAGAGAGGGGCAGGTTACCTGCTCCAGACTGGGTCCCACCTTGGAAGGGTCCACTGACATCAGGGGTTCTGCCAGGCTAGGCCTGACTTCCTCTGTGGCAGTTTCTTCACAAGGGGTCAGATCAGTTCCCTGAGGAGGCTGATCCTTTCCTAAAGTCTGGTGGGAGGGAGATTTCTCTTCCTTCTCAATACTCTCTGTCTGAGTGGAGTGATCCATAGTTTCAGGCTTCACAACACTGTCATCTGTCTGAGTTAGAGCTGTGGCCATCACAACTCTCCCAACCTTTTCAGGAGGGGGCTCAGTTTGGGTGTGGGCTGTGACCATCACAGCCTTGACAACCTGTTCTGGGAAGGAAGTTGTCTGAGATTGGGTTGTGACTGGCACAACCCTCCTGACCAGTTCAGGGAGGATATCTTGGACTGGGGCTGTGGCTAACACTGCCCCACTAACCTTACCATGGATGTTTACCATTCTAGAATGGGTTTCTTGCTCTACTTCAGCCCAGGCTGAGAGCTCTAAATCATTCCCCAGTAGGCAATCTACAGGCAAGTTTGGTGACACTGCCACTCTCTTGTGGCCAGTGACACCTCCCCAGCTGAGATTGACCACTGCCATGGGATGATCTCTCTGTACTCCATCAATATTGGTCACCTGGTATGTGGCACCAGGTAAAAGTTGCCTTGAGGGGACTAGACTCTCAGTCACCATAGTGATGCTAGCCCCTGTATCTCTATAGGCCTCAACTTTTATACCATTGATGAGGGGCTCCTGTCTGTACTTGCCCAAAGTGTTGGGACAAGTTGTGAAGTTGGCAAACCCCATGCCAGTCTCACAGACAAGAGTATCTACGTTTGGGGACCTGGTTAGGCCAGAGTCCCCAGGAACTCCCAAAGTAAATGCACCCAAATTCTTGGGGGCACTCCCACCACCTGGGGGATTACTACTAGTAGTAACAGGAGGTTTGGGAATGTTACTTGGGGGTATGTTTTCCTTATTGTTATTCTTTGGGCAACTGCTGTCAGTTTTTAAATGACCCACCTGTTTACAGGGATAACAATAAGGTTTCTTCTGGTTATTGGAAGGATTCTGGGACCCACCCCCCTCAGAGGATTTTTGGGGCCCTGATGTGGTTTGATCTGGAGATTTATTCCCACCCTTCTCTTGAGGCTTGGTTGATTCCTTTTTCTGGTCACCACCTTGGTTCTTGGGCCTAATCCTGGTTCTGACCCATTTGTCTGCCCTCTTACCCAATTCTTGTGGAGAGGTCAGATCAGAGTCTACCAGGTGCTGGTGTAATAACTGGTTCTGACAATTATTTAAGACTTGCTCTCTCATAATTAGATTATACAATCCCTTGAAATCAGTAACCTTACTACCCAGTAGCCAGCCTTCCAAAGCCTTAGTGGCACAATCAACAAAGTCTGACCAGTCCTGAGACTGAGTTTTCTGGGTGTCTCTGAACAGCAACCTGTACTGCTCAGTGGTTAAGCCAAACCCATCAACCAGTGCATTTTTCAGGGCCTGGTAATTGTTAGCATCCTCAACTCTAGTAGTGAGGAGCTTATCTCTACCTTTGCCATCAAAGGAGAGCCACAGTATAGCTGCCCACTGACTCTGGGGAATGCACTGCACAGTGCAGGCCCTCTCCAAAGCAGCCATCCATTTCTGGATGTCATCCCCTTGTTTAAAGGGGGGCACTATCTTAGTCAGGTGTTTAGTATCTAAACCCTTCTCTCTATCTCTTGGGAGATTGCTGCCACCAGTGGGAGCTAACCCACTCATCTGCTGCTCTTGCCAGGGCAAGCTTCTCTTTGGCCAGGGCAATTTCTTCCCTTTCAATCCTCAGTTCAGCTTGTCTCATCCTAGCTTCATGCTCCCTTCTCTGAGGGGAAGTAAATCTCCTCTGTGGAGGATTCCTTCTCCCCTGAGAAGAGGCATTAGAGTGCAGAGATCTATTGGAGTCCCTAGAAAGAGATCTATCTCTCCTAACTCCAAGGTTAGGCCCACTTCGGGTTAGTACTGGGGGGCCCCCAGATCCTAGCCCAAGTAAGTCTAAGTTGGTCCTAGTTAGCCTTCTGACTACCTCAAGACCTTTGTCTACCTCATCCCCAGAGAGTACCTCTTGATCCTCCTCCTCAACTGCTGAATCAGTGTTGGGGAGGTCTGGATCCCCAGAGGTTCCCTCTAAGGCTGGCATGTTCTCATGTAACTGAGAAAGCTTTCTGGCATCGTATGTCTCTAAGAGACCTATCAGAAAGGGAGTGGTGGGGTTAGACCCCTGCTTCAGTTTCCTGGAGACACAGATTTGTCTCATCTCCTGGAAACTGAGAGCTGCATATCTTGAAGTGACCTGTGGAGGGTCAACACTGACCAGGGGAGTCTCAGTAGATTCTCCCTGGGTAGACATGCTTTTCTAGTGAGGTGTAAGTGGTGCACTTACCTACACTATATGTTTGCCTACTGATCCCTTGCTAGAGTTGTAGTTTAGGGTGTGCTAGGCCCTAGGAGCTACAACAGCTGGTTCAGTAGAACTCAGAGTATTCTAAGCTAAGTTATATGTACCTTTTAGTACTTATGTGATCTTTCACAAGATATTCTTAGGGCATGTGTGGTAAAACAACAGCACGCTCAAATCCCAACCGCTGCTCACCAATGTGAGAAGTTGGCCTGATGTGCAGTGCTCACTATTCTAGTGATCACTATATATCAGTCCAAACAACCCTTATTGATGATTGGTTGTAAGTCAACCTTATAGACCAGCTATCCTAGTAGCATGGATACGAGCAGTCTAAGGCTAAGACTCTAGAGGGCGTGTTAAGCCAGCTGTTTTACCATCACATTACCCCTTGAACACCCAGTGAAAGGACACCACACAAGTGTTATGAAAATAAACAATGTATTTATTAGAATCACAACAACCCTGTACTCTTTATGAGGACAGGGTGCTAAGCACACAACAAAAACTCTTACGAAAATACTTAAGTTAGCACGGTATACACAAATGCCCGAGGGGCACGAAAAACCATATACTTTAAAAGTGGAATGCGAAATTACTAGCAGGTAAGTACAGTACTAATAGGCTTTGGAATCGCTAGGACTTAACTAGGGAATCGTTAGATTACTTCTAGGAGACCTAGGGGACTCGGGTGCAGAGTGTGCACTCTCACGCGGGATGCGGGACAAAAGTCTATGGAGGCTAGTAAAGGCAAAGTTAGTGTTCACGGGCGAACCCGACCTGGTAGGAAGAAAACGACAGTGGATCCTGACCCTAGGATAGTGAGGCTATGCTGGGACACCGAAGTGCCGAAGTTACCTAGCCCAGGGGCTGCAGCTGCATAGGTCTGAAAAGACGTCGGGGATCTCGTTGCCGGACCAGGAGCCTGGAAGGAAGAAGTTGCTGGCAGGCGACCAGTGAAGGAAAGTTCGATGGATCCAAGCCTGGATCAAGGAAGAAGAAAACCTGAAAGCAGAGGGGACCAAGTTCTTGAATCACTAGCCAGTGATTAAGTGGGCACCAGGATGGCACCGGGCGAAGTCACCGCAGTCAGGTGAGTGGGCGCTGCTGGGCTCTGCAGTCTCTCGGACCAGGAGGCGTTGTCGGCGACCAGGATGGAGGTGCGAGCTGTCCCACGAAGGTTCTTGCTGTCGACGTCGCTGGACCCAGGATTGGGCAACAAGTCTTGGCAAATGCAAGGCCCACGCGGTGGACCTAAAATGGCGTCTTGGGCGGACCAGGAGGGTCCAGGGTACTTCTCCGATGGAGGGAAGCAAGGGCCAGTCTGGAGCAACCAGACCAGCAGCAGAAATGTCGTCGGGCGTCGTCAGGAAGGCCACAAGCCAGCGGGCTAGTAGCCAAACAACGCGGTGAGCAGTAAAAAGCAGAAGGGCCCCACGCAGATCGTGGAGATGCTGGGGGGCTGCTCTTCGGTGCTGGAGCTGCTCAGGGTGGGGGCTTCTCGGACCCCAAAGCACTCACCAGGAATTCACTCGGCGGGCTTGTTGTTCAGAAGTCGTGTAGTCTTGAAGATGGCCGGTCCCTCGAGGTCTCGTCACACCCACGAATCTCAGCGTGACTGATGATGTAGGTAGAGGTCAGAGGTGCCAGGGAAGCCGGTTCTCGTCGAGCTGGGCAGTCGGATTCCGGAGGAAGGACTTGCAGCAGACCGCAGTGTTCTGTAGATGGTGCCTGCGGATGCAGGGTGACTACTCCTTAGTCACAAGGGAGAAATCTTAGGAAGAAGTCTTGAGTTCCTTTTGTGGAAAGTAGTTTCAGGATTCAAAGATGATCTGATTTGGAAGGGGGCCAGTTCCTACCTTTATCCTGTAAAAAGGGGCTGGCACGCGACTAAGTCCTGCCCTATGGGTGGGACTAGGAGGGGGGTGGTTACACCCACTTCCTTGGCGGGCTTTTCCCCAGCACAGGGTCTGGAGTGACCCTGGAACTGGTTCCAGCCAGCCTATGCACAGTGAGCACCGGGGTGCCACGTGCAGTCACCTTCCTCTAAAGCCCTGCCTACCTACAATACACAAAACCCTGTCTGGGACGGTGCTGGCACCGCCCCTGGCAGGAAACCCTTTGTCCTTATCTCCTGCTCTGGGAGGACTCCCAGCAGCAGGAGGGCAGACTTGTGTCTCGGTGGCAGCATCCATTTTGTGGATGCTAAGGCTCTGTCTGACTTTTAACCGGGTTATAGGTTACATGCATGTCGTGTCCCTCTAGAAGGGTGGAATGCTAACCCCGTCGCCAGAATTGGCGAGGGGTTAGTATTCCAATTCGTATGACACCTTACTCGACATGTTTTGATAAAGCGATACCAGAGTTGGCATTTAACCGCGAGGATTATAATGCACTTAAGAGTATATGGTATGCGATATCATGGAAACGGCTAAGGGATAGATCCCGAAAGCCGCAGACAGGCTCAGCTCATGCCAGAGCACCATCTCACACGATTCCAAGCACTCTGCCTTCAGGATTGTTAAGGCCTGCCATAGGAGTGACTGATAGGAGATCTGTGTGTCCATTTTAGGGTTAGATATAGGTATACTATATCTAAAGCAAAGGGTGATTACACCACCTTGCCCCAGCTGTCAAGCAGCCAGTTGTGTCAGATTTGGATGGCCAGCCAGGGGTGGCATAATACATGCTGCAGCCCCTGGTAGGCCCTGGGTACACCTATGCCCTGGGTACCTAAGGTACACTGTACAGGGACTGATAAGGTGACTCAGTATCCAATTTAGATATGTACCTAAGGTACATGGAATCCATTTTACAGAGAGAGCAGTGGGCCTGAGGTCCTGAACAGCAGGGCCTCAGGTCAACTAAGTCAGAAAACCAGCAAAACACCAGGCAAAAAGTTGGGGGCAACCATAGTCAGGGATCTACCTTCCTACACACACCACTTAGAATGTATTGCTAGGGTATCTATTTATAAGGTGAGGAATCAGAAGAACACGTTTTGCAGCATCAATCTTATTCTGGATTCACATGCTGTACATTATTCCGCCATCTAGTCGTTGGGTCTAGAACATTTTTTTATTTTTTTTTGCTTGTGGTGTTGACCACCATTTTGTGCTAGGGTCGTCCCTTGTGTGATGTCAATCTGAAAGAAACAGGTTAGTATTAGATTCCTTACCTTAGAATATCCCCAGGCGTCAGTCTGGATCCGGAAACTTTTGCGTAGCAGTACCCCTGCGCGTCGGTAGGCGTCGTCTGCAGGCGTCCCCTGCGGCTCCGCGTCCGTCGTCGTGCGCCGTGATGACGTCGCTGGAGTATATAGACGCCGCCTCCGCGCGCTGACCTCAGTTCTTCTTTTTTCCGCGCCAGTTAGCGCAGATCCGAAGAGCAGTACTCCGGTCTTTTGACCAAAGTTGTTTGATTCTTTCTAACTCTAAGGTGCCGATAGGATGCCCGGGTTTAAGAATTGTGACGGGTGTGACCGCACGATGTCGGTCACGGACCACCACCGACTCTGCCTCCGGTGCCTGGGCGCGGACCACGACGTGGAGTCCTGCGTCGACTGCCGGGCCTTGACAAGTAAGGCTAGACGGGAGCGGTCCCGCAAGCTACTCGAGCTCCGGGTGTCGGCCCCGCGTCAGGAGCGGTCCCGGTCCGGCCGGAGGTCGAGGGAGCGGTCGAGGAGCCACCACGAGCGCTCTGGAAGTCGTCACCATTCCTCTGGTTCCTCAGGTAAGAGGCACATGAAGTCGGGGCGTCGTCATCGTACCCCCGACTCCCGCGCGATGCGGCCGGGTGTTCGGGTGGCCCCACCCCCGCGGCTCTGCGTGGGTCGCCGGCGCTGCCGGCTCCATACCCGATGGTCCCTGGGCAAGGCGCGTCGCGCGAGGAGATAGAGGAGATAGAGGAGTTCCTCATGGCCATGAGGGCACTGTCTCCTCCGGGGTCTACGGCGCCTGCGGGCCCGGTGGTCCCGTCCGGGGGCCCGAGCAGTTCGGGTGCTCCGGCCCCGACGCCGCCGCTGGGCCCTTCAGGGTCGACGCCGGCTGGTCCACCGGCCTCTCCGGCGCCGATTCCATCGGGGCAACCCATGGTGCCGCCTCCGCGCGGCACCGGGACTCCGACGCCGGCTCCGGCCGGCGTCGGGGCTCCGACGCCGGCTCCGGCCGGCGTCGGGGCTCCGGCGCCAGCTCCGGGCGGCGCCACCCCCATTCCCTCTCCTACTCCGGACGCGGAGTCGGACCGGCGTCGTCCGACGCCGAGTCCGGCGCCGATGGGGCCCATTGACCCCGAGGAGCCGGTCTACATCATTGACTCAGAATATGGTGAGGATGCAGATTATGGAGAGGGTTGGGAGGGGTCTGAGGACCCTCTGTCACGCGAATGTCAGTACGACGTGGACTGGACAGGTGACTTGGGTGATGCCAGTGGTCTGGACGATTCTCCTAACCCTGGTTTTGTCTCGCCTCCTACTGTGGCCTCGGAGGCTGGGGCTGCTTATTCAGTGGTGTTGATGAGGGCTGCCAAGGCCTTGCGCCTTGAGCTCCCCGTCGCGGTCGTGAGGCCTAACATCCTCACTGAGGTCTTCAAACCGCAGTCATGCCCACAGGAGCCTCTGCTGCCGTTCAACAAAGCCTTGACAGATGTTCTTTTGGGCACGTGGTCCAGGCCCGCTTCAGGTTCGCCTGTTGATCGGAACGTGGCCAGACGCCACCGTCCGTGTCCGGATAACCCCAAGTTCCTGTCCACCCATCCCACCCCTGAGAGTCTGGTGATCCAGGCCTCGACTTCCCAAACCGCACTCCCGTCGGCCCCGCCCGACCGGGAATGTAAGAGGTACGACCAGTATGGGAAGAAGGTCTTCTCGTCCCTGAGTCTGGGACTGCGGTCTTGCAACACCGCATGCCTCTTGGGCCGCTACACCCACTCTCTGTGGGATACGGTCGCGGAGTGTCTGCCACAATGCCCGCAGGAGGTACGGGCAAAGCTCGGTCAGGCTATGATTGAAGGCCGAGACGCAGCACGATATTCCATCAGGTGTGGTCTCGATACGACCGACTCGCTAGGCAGAGCGATGTCCACGACGGTGGCGATTCGTCGCCACGCCTGGCTGAGATCCGCCAACTTTTCGCCGGATGTCCAAAATACTTTGATGGACATGCCGTTCGATGGCAGTCGCCTGTTTGGCGACAAAGCGGACCACGCGCTGGAGCGCTTCAAGGACTCCAGGGTCACGGCCAAGTCCTTGGGTCTCTCGACCCAGCGCCAGCAAACGGGTTCGTTTCGCTCCTTTCGTGGCCACGGAAGGGGCGGTCCCACACGTGCTGCCAGCCACGCACCGCAGAACACTTCTCAACGCGGTGGCGGCCGTGGATTCCGCAGTGGAGGCGGTCGGGGACAGCGGCGAGGTCAGGCCACACCTCCCCCCGCAGCATCAGCCTCCAAATCCTCCTAGTCCGAGCTTTCAGGCCCATGTGACTCCAGTGGGTGGCAGGGTTCGCCATCACCACTCCCGCTGGCGCACCATCACATCGGACAGGTGGGTGCTGCAGCTCGTCCGAAGGGGCTACTCCCTCCCCTTCGAGAGCACTCCTCCAGCCATGCCACCGCAGAACCACCGTGTGTCGGGGGACCACTTGACACTTCTGCAGGAGGAAGTTACGGCCCTCTTGGCCAAGGGGGCCATCGAGCGCGTTCCTGGGCCAGAAGTAGGGTGTGGTTGCTATTCCCACTACTTTCTGGTACCCAAGAAGGACAAGGGGGGCCTGCGTCCTATCTTGGACCTACGGAACGTCAACGGCTTCCTCCGGAAGGAGAAGTTCAAGATGTTGACTTTGGCTCAGGTCTTGGCTGCTCTGGACCCACAAGACTGGATGATGGCGTTGGACTTGCAGGACGCGTATTTTCACATCCCCGTCCTGCCGGCCCACCGACGTTACCTGCGGTTCACGGTAGGCCACGAGCACTTTCTCCCATTCGGCCTTACCAGCGCCCCACGGGTGTTCACGAAAGTGATGGCGGTGGTCGCAGCTCATCTGCGCCGGTTAGGGGTTTCAGTCTTCCCCTACCTCGACGACTGGTTGTTGAAGGCGGGCTCGCCCCAGACAGTCGTCCACCACCTTCAGATGACGGCAGACCTCCTGCACGAGCTGGGGTTTTCCATCAATGTGCCGAAATCACACCTGTGTCCCTCTCAAAAGCTCCTTTTCATCGGAGCGGTTCTCGACTCGGCGCAGTTTCGGGTTTATCCTCCGGAACGGCGGGTCTGGGATATTCAGGCTCTGATTCCAATCTTTCAGCCGTTATCCCGGGTTTCGGTCAGGTTGACGCTGCGGCTGCTGGGGCTGATGGCTTCCTGCATCCTTCTGGTGCATCACGCCCGGTGGCGGATGCGGGCTCTGCAGTGGGACCTGAAGTTTCAGTGGGCCCAGCATCAAGGCAACCTATCCGACCATGTCCTGATCTCGGAGGGCACTGCGAGACAGTTGCAGTGGTGGCTTACGGACCGCGATTGGGTCAGAGGCAGATCCCTCTCCCTTCCCCAACCGGAGCACGTAGTTGTGACGGACGCGTCCCTCCAGGGCTGGGGAGGCCACTTGGGAGAGGCGGAGATCAGAGGCATCTGGTCTCCGGCGGAGTCCCGGCTCCATATCAACATGTTGGAGCTGCGGGCGATTCGCCTAGCACTGAAGGCATTCCTCCCCTTTGTCAACGGGAGTGTAGTGCAGGTGTTCACGGACAACACCACCGCCATGTGGTACTGCAACAAGCAGGGCGGAGTGGGGTCGTGGACCCTTTGCCAGGAGGCTCTGCGTCTCTGGCAATGGCTGGAACGTCAGAGCGTGACTCTGACGGTTCAACACCTGGCAGGTTCTCTGAACGCCAGGGCGGACGAACTCAGCCGTCGGTGCTCGGTGGATCACGAATGGCGTCTGAACTCGGACGTGGCGAAAGGCCTCTTTCTGCAATGGGGAGAGCCTTGGTTAGATCTATTCGCCACAGAAGAGAACGCGCAATGTCCTCAGTTCTGCGCGTTGGAGTTTCCAAGACGGCACTCGCTCGGCGACGCCTTTCGGCGCGAGTGGAGTTGCGGTCTATTGTACGCCTTTCCGCCTATACCACTTCTGCCCAGAGTGCTGAAGAAGATCAGGCGCGACCGGGCCCAAGTTATCCTTGTGGCTCCAGACTGGGCTCGAAGGTACTGGTATCCCGAGCTACTCAGCATGTCAGTCGGTCCCTCGATCCGCCTGCCCCTTCAGGAGGACCTTCTGTCGCAGCAGCAGGGGACGGTCCTCCACCCGAACCTGTCCAGTCTCCACCTCCATGCGTGGAGATTGAGCGGCGACAGTTGAGGCCATTTGACTTGCCTCCTGAGGTTTGTGATGTGATTCTGGCAGCCAGGCGTCCCTCCACAAAGTCGGTATACGCCTGCCGGTGGAACAGATTTGTAGCATGGTGCACAGCAAAGGCTGTGGACCCTCTTTCTGCCCCTCTTTCCGAGGTTCTCCTCTTTCTTCTCTCTCTTGCCCAGCAGGGCTCTGCTCTGGGCACTATCAAGGGCTACCTTTCTGCCCTTTCGGCCTTTCTATGGCTGCCTGATCAACCTTCTTTGTTCAGGTCCCCTATTGTAACAAGATTCTTGAAGGGCATCACGCACATGTATCCACCTGTTCCGTTCGTGATGCCTCAGTGGGACTTGAACCTGGTTCTGACTTTCTTGATGTGCGCTCCCTTTGAGCCGCTTCATTCCTGTCCTCTCCGTCTCCTGACTTTAAAGACGGCCTTCCTGGTTGCCATCACCTCTGCCAGGAGGGTGAGTGAGCTCCAGGCTCTTTCTGTCAAACCTCCTTTGCTGTCAATTCATCCAGACAAGGTGGTTCTGAGAACTAGACCTTCTTTCCTGCCCAAAGTAGTCTCTGCTTTTCACATCGAGCAGTCCATCACCTTACCCTCCTTCTTCCCGCCTCCGCATCCTTCAAAGGATGAAGAGCGGCTCCATCGTCTGGACCCAAAACGTGCACTTTCATTTTATATGGCTCGCACACGCCAGTTCCGGGTGGATGACCAACTGTTTGTTGGCTACGTGGGTGCGAAGAAGGGGAGGGCGGTACATAAACGGACCATCTCTCGGTGGGTCGTTCTGTGCATCAAAGCGTGCTACTCTTTGGCTCGGAAGGAGCCTCCGGTTGGGCTGAGGGCCCATTCCACTCGGGCCACGGCGGCTACTACTGCCCTGGGCCGGGGAGTCCCTTTGCAGGACATTTGCCAGGCGGCTACGTGGGCCTCGCTGCACACCTTTGCGAGGCACTACTGCCTGGACAGTCAAGTCCGGAGGGATGGCTTCTTTGGCCGTTCGGTCCTCCAGGACTTTCTGGTGTAGGATTGTATTGGTTCGCAGACCCACCACCGGGGTTGGTATTGCTGGGGTATCTATTCTAAGGTAAGGAATCTAATACTAACCTGTTTCTTTCAGATGAACAAGTTACTTACCTTCGGTAACGATATATCTGTAAGAAACAGTAGTTAGTATTAGATTCCTTACCGCCCCACCCGTCCTCCCCGTTCTGCGAACTGATACCTAGGGTTAAGGACGTCCCTTTCAGGGCCCTAGTTTCAAATGGCACCAGTGTTGGTTCTCACATGGCTCTGCGTGTTCTGGCGCGGAAAAGCTGTGTACAAAGAACTGACGTCAGCGCGCGGAGGCGGCGTCTATATACTCCAGCGACGTCATCACGGCGCACGACGCCGACGACGGACGCGGAGCCGCAGGGGACGCCTGCAGGCGATGCCTACCGACGCGCAGGGGTACTGCTACGCAAAAGTTTCCGGATTCAGACTGATGCCTGGGGATATTCTAAGGTAAGGAATCTAATACTAACTACTGTTTCTTACAGATATATCGTTACCGAAGGTAAGTAACTTGTTCGACGGCGCCTCGGAAGTTCCTGTGCGTGGTAGCCCTCTTTGGATTTATTTTTTTCTAGGGTATGTCGTAAATCCTCTTGTCTTTTGATCTTAGTTGTAAGAAGCTGGCTCTGTATATACTGTTCCCCAAAGTAAGGTATAGTGTACACAGTCCAGTGGAACCCCAAAGGTAGGCAGAGGTGAAAGTAGATAATACCTTACTCTCTATTTGTGGTAATGTGGGCAAGCAGTAAGGCTTTATCAGAGGGTAGTGTTAAGCATTTATTGTACACACTCGGGCAAGAAATGTCACACACTCAAACGCTGAACTCTGA
The DNA here is from genome assembly GCF_964261635.1 of Lissotriton helveticus. Lineage (NCBI taxonomy): Eukaryota > Metazoa > Chordata > Amphibia > Caudata > Salamandridae > Lissotriton > Lissotriton helveticus. The sequence goes on from NC_136073.1 coordinate 790,683,111, forward strand.
CCAACTTGTTTGTGTAAAAAAATTAATTTAGTTGTATTTATTTTCTAGAACCAAGCAAGCCTGGCACAGGTAAGTGAAAAGGGTACTTTTCAAGGCAGGTTGAATAATACAAGTAAGTTGAATGAAAATGACTGTTGCAGGTTTGTAAATACTTTACATACAGTTGAAATTACTCTGATTAGAATCCAAGAGGCTGGACACCTTAGGCCAGAAAATGTTTTCTTCCTCCAGCCTGGCACAGATGTCTGTGACCACTGTGTGCTCTTTGGGCTGTTACTCCCATGCACTGTGGGATTTGGTTGTGCAGGTACTGCCCATGGTCTCAGAGGGGAAACGGACAATACTCCCCCAAGATATGGCAGACTGGAGGAATGCAGCCAAGTTCACGATCCAATGTGGGGTGGACACGACCAACTCATGAGGCAGAGCAGTTTCTTCGTCTGTGACCTTACGGCGCTATGCCTGGCTGAGGATGACTGGCTTTTCAGGGGATGTCCAAGATTCACTTATGGACATGCCCTTTAATGGCTCCCATTTCTTTGGAGAATAAGCAGACTTGGTGCTTCAAAGACAGCAGGGCTACGCCCAGTTCCTTGGGCATTTCCATGGCTCCCCGGCAATCCCAGTCCGCCTCTGGTGGCCACAGAAGGGGTTTCGAGCTGTGTCTTTACCTTCTCAGCCACCACAGTGCGCTAGCTTGCCAGGACCTGTGTGGCCAAGGATGCTGTATCCACAGACCCCCCCCCACCCCACCCCATGGGCTGGGCAACCAGAGGTCAATCCAGCCCCACACCACCCTGACCCCAGCAAGTACCAAGCCTCTTGAGTTCACACTCCAACTATCATGGGCAACCCCATCACCTGCAGCACTGGTGGTTGAGAACGTCAGACCGCTTGGTCTGCCAGATTGTCCACCCATGCCACCTACTTGCGACAGGTTGACAGAGGACCATCTCTTCTTACTCCATCAGGAAGTGACCGCTCTCATGGCCAAGGGGGAGCCATAGAGAGGGTGCTGATGCCAGAAGTAGCTCATGGTTGTTATTCCTGCTACTTTCTGGTGTCTAAAAAGAACGGAGGCCTTCATCCTATCCTAGACCTGTGCCCTCTCACTTTACTTGCGTGGGACCTGGTCCAAGTCCTGCACAGGGGCTCCTGTGAACAGGTCACTTGCCCGTCGCCATCACCCTGCCCCTGGAGATCCCAGTTTAAGCACTAAACTCCCTACACCAGATATCTTGGTGGTCCAAGCCGCCATTTCCTCATTGCCAACTCCGGTCTGGAGCCCAAGGGGCATTGTCTGACTCTGGCGCAGACTGGTGTCCAGGCCAGAGTCTGAGACCTATTCCTAACCCTGGGCGTAGTTTGCGTACTAGCGCTACACGTAGCTACGCAAGGTGCATTTTGCACTACGCAAACTGCGTAGTGCGGTAGGGAAAATGCTGTTCGCACTGATTGCACAGTGCTGGATGCTTGTCCGCACTGTGCAATCATTGCAAACGACATCTTGCACAGTGCAAGCGGTCGTTTTCTGCTGCTCGAGTAGATTTGTACTCGAGCAGCAGCTTTCTCAACGCGGACTGGTAGTTTCTCATTGTGAGCGGTCGCGAACATACATGACCACTCTCAATGAGAAACCTGACCTCCCCCGCATTGAGAATCTCGCCGGGAGGTTTGTTTTCCACGCTCGCGAATCTCAACTTGATGTTGCTGATCGCGAACAAGGAAAAAGTCTCGCCGGGATGTTGTTCTGATGGATACATCTGGCAGTGGATTCCTCGCCTTGTGAATATCCCCTGCGCCAGCAGCATTCGGAAACTTTTGTAGCTCTCCACGAGGACGTGGACGACGTCACAGAGGCACGGCTCTGCTCGCAACCTCGCTGACTTTACCGGATCCATAATAGAGCCTCGTCGGCGTGATGACGTCAGTTCCCTTTTTTCCGCGCCGTTGACGCTAACGGTTTTTTGGGACTCTCCGTAGTTTGCTACTTTGTGTTTTCTAGATTGTATCCTGTTTTCAAAGAGGTCTTCGAGAAAATCAGGTTTCAAGCCCTGCAGGGAGTGCGGTGGACACATGTCCATAACAGATCCACACGACGATTGCGTATGTTGTTTATCATCTGACCATGACGTCGAGGATTGTGTTTCCTGCGGGAAGATTAACCCGAAGGCTCTAAAAGAAAGAGGAAGCCAAGCTGTTTATGTCAAAGATGCGTAAGGAAAAGAGGCCAGAGGAGATTGAGGTCCAGATCTAGGTCGAGGTCCGACTCAAAGTCGACGTCTGGTCATGCTTCAAAGTCCAAGAAGCATAAAAAGAAGAGGCACGGCTCTCGACGCAGTTCAGAAAAGGGAGAAGCTCAGTCGTCTGCCTCGAAAGCCCATTGACATCGTGAGGACTATGTATCTCCTTCTCCAGAGAAAGCGACGTCTCCTGTGGCTTCACCGGTGCAGTCACCGGCGCCGATTCCTTCTCCATCTCCGGAGCATTCTCCGACTCCGGTAGAAGAGGTACCAGTACCTGAAGAGTCAGACTCCAATGAAATCCACCGTCTGCGCCGGCAGGCCCGAGTCTGGTGATGCCTATGCCTGAGCGTATTCCAGGGGAGTACCCTCCTTTTCCTGGTCCAGGGCAAGACCCATCGCATTATCTAAATACCATGTATGGTGTCTTTGCGAGGGCAATGTACCCCTCTGGTGCACCTTCGGGTCACAAGGCATTCAACTTGGGAGTTCCTCAAGCATATGCACTAGCTCCCTTTATGCCCTTTCTTCCTGCGGCTCTGTTCTGACATTTCCCGGTGCCGAGGACGTCCGCGCCGACGTCGATTCCACCTTCTCCGGCGCCATCAGCTCGACCTCTGTCGACTTCGAATGTGCCTCTGGATCCGAGGTCGACTCCAGTTCCGAATCCATTGGATCCTTGTACGACTCAGTTGGCGCCGGTCCCGAATATAAGGTCCAGACAGGCGGGAGGCTCAAAGATTTCTGGAGGAGCAGCAATATAGGGAGGATGAGATAGAGGAAGGGGAACTTCAGGAGTTTGAGGACTTTTTTGAGGATTTAAGAGTGGCAAGGTGATGTTGGCAGTGTCCCCGACCCGCTCGCTTGACCAAGGTTGCCTGATAACTGTGCTCCACGCTGTGTGTTTTTATTTTAAAACGTGACTTGATACTATGGCTAGTTTTTAACATTCGTGCCTGATGATTACAATCTCGTCGAATCAGCATTTTAAATACTGCTATTTTCGCTCTCCCTGCCTGATCCAATAGGAGGGTAGCAGCTCCTTCGCTATTTTTCCTGAGACACCAACAAGCTGAGGCTCTATTTCCTTCCTGCCCGCCCCGGTCCGACAGGGTAATTATTACAGTTGTGCGGAGGACGGTCAGGTGAGAGCAAGGCACTTCCGGTAGCATTGGAGCGGTTAGCGCTCTAGTGCTCGCACTTCTGGGGCTATTTAGCCCTGGCCCTCCCATGAGCGTGCAGCGATCGCGCGCAGCCGAAGACACGCCGAAGAGCAGCCAAAGAGCTGCCCGTCTGCGCCCGTCCGCGACGGGACTAGGGGCCATGGGCTCGATATCTGTGGATAATCCTTCTGCAGGGACCCCTCACATTAGGTACACGGCGCATTCTCTGTTACACTTGAGACCTACCCCTCTCACAGGATGTTCTACAGACTCTTGGCCATGCCCGAGGGCCCTTTTTCCTGCATTAATTGCCATTTTGAAGCTGCGCTTACTAAATCCAGTGCTGAGACGATCAAAAAGATAGATACCTCTCGAAAAGGGACAAAGTGCTTTCTCTTAAATGTCCGTTCCCTACCTAAACACCAACTAGAAGTATGGGTGTTGGACTTTGGCCCTTAGGGCAGGTTCACCCCTAGACTTTTTGCTTGAAATGGTGACCTGGAGATGGTGATTTTTGGATTCTGCGCACTTTCACTGTGTCCCAGTGGAAAGTGCGTGCGCACTCTGAGTGCATGTGCTGAGCTAGGCCTGCCCGCCCATAGGAATGCATGGGGAATGTATGTGTCCCTGGTAGTTCCTGATGCGTGGGGTGTACAGGCTTGAGTCTGGTATGTGTGAACTCGTGAGAGTGAATGCTGCGAGATGGTGTATGCAGCATGTATGTGTCTAGTAGAGAAGCGCCATTTCTAGACATGGCTGTACGTGTGCTGTGAGGGTGCTGGCGTGTGATTGGCTGGAGCTGGCTGGCATGCCAGGCTCCAGGAAGTCTGGATGGGTCTGCCCGGTGGTGAGTGGGAGATCTGCATGAGTAATGTGTGGGAGGAGTGTACCTGTGTCCTGGATGGGCTGGGTTTTCCCCACACAATGCTGGCTCCGCCCCCCTGTGGTGTGTCTAATGACCCAAGCCCTGCCAGTGAATAGAATGGGTGGTTGGGCCATCAGAGTACTCAAGAACCAGCTGCGACTGGTTCCGCCCCCACTCTGCACCCTCAGACAAAGGGAAATGGTGTATAAAAATGGGGCTGTGTCCCCACTGAAGTTGTTCTCTTCCAGGATCCTGAGGGGGCTGCTGCTGCTGCTGGGCCAGAGGACCGCCACTTGGGGTGTCTCCCTGCCTGGAGACCCAGTGTGCTGGCTCTGGGCCCAGCCTTGCCCCCTGCCTGCCCTGAAGGACTTTTGCTGGACTCTGTTGTCCCTAGCGCTGGTGAGCGCTTCCTGATTTTCCTAGCGCCTGGGAGCGCTTTGTTTTGCTTATAGCGCTGAGCGCGCTTTATTGCGACCCCCTAGCGCTGAGAGCGCGCTCTATTTCCTGCAAGCGCCTCGGGGCGCTTTATTGTTCAGAGCCGGTGCCCACCCGGCATTTGCCCGATCGCTACTGCATTCGCGAGTGCCACCTCGCTTATTTGGGATTAATTTGTCCCCTGGCAGGTGCCCACCCTGCCCGGGACTTTGCCACTCATTTCTGCCCAGGATCGAGTGCCCACCTCGCCTGGGAGAATCACCGCCGCAGCCCGGAGTGTTGTAAAAACGTTGCCGGGCCGCTGCCAAGTGCGACCCGGAAGTGACCGCCTCCCTGCGAGGAGCCGCGCTGCAATTGGCTGCCCGGCCGGAAGCCAGGCAACCTGTGGGCGGGACTGCGGGACAACCGGAAGCGGACGGGAGGCCACCCCGCGCTCCGGCAAGAGAATTTGCCCGCAACCGGCACCTTCCACGGGGCTCCCAGGAGTGAGGGAGAGCCCCGTGGTGACCGGCCTGAAGGAGAGGGAGCCCCCGAGGAGCGGGAGCTCCCGTGCAGAGCCGCCCAAAGCCGAGGAGCAGCCCCTGTGAGGAGAGCCCCGGACCCCCGCTTCACGTCCCGGTGAGTGCTAACGAGAGGGGGGGCGTCGGGGCACATTGGCGGTGACCGCCCCCCTCCTTCCGCAGTTGTGCAAAGCCCCCGAGAGGCTCGTGGGGCCATGGTTGTGTGAAGCGCTGCGAGGCTCCACCAGAGACCCGCCCCCCTGCCACTGTTGTTTTCGAGTCCAGAGAGGCTCAGTGGTTACTCAGAGCCACGAGGGCTCCAGAGGGGGGCAATCAGTGTTCAGGGCCCCGAGGGGCTCTGGGGTGCCACAGTCGTTTCTTTTGAGTTCCCAGAGGAGGGACTCCAACGGGCACATTTCTTTTCAGAGCCCAGAGAGGCTCTAGGGGGCAGTCCATTTGTTTAGAGCCACGAGGGCTCTAAGGCCATCAGTATTTTGAGCCCAGAGAGGCTCAGGCGCCACCATTGTTGTTTTAGAGCCCTGAGAGGCTCTCCCTTGTTGCCCACATTGTTCTGGCCAGAGCCGGCGAGGCTCCAGCAGTGGCCCAACAGTGATTCAGCTGCCCAGCACTTCGTGGGCAGCTGCCACGTTTAGGACCCTGACATTGGGACACATGGACAGTCACAGGTGGTGACTTGTGAGATTGGCGCAATTGATATTGTTTTTACACCTCTGAATGAATGTCATGCATTGTATCATGTGTATGTTCTTACACCCCTACAGGTATTGTGATACATAGGTGGTTGTTTTCTCCCTAGTACAGGTGGTGCTAGTGAGGTCCTGTTACCAGTAGATACTGGTTGTGTGCTATTTTGTGCTAAAGTACATTTATATTTTACCTTCCAAGTGCTATTTCTGAAAGTGCTACTTCTGATTCCTGACAGTGGTCCAGGTGGCCCTGTCTTGTAAATATCCCCTTGTAAATTCTGCCCGTGCCTCTGGCACATTGTAAAGTGTGTGTTTTATCTAATGTGTTTTGGTGTAATACAAAGGCTATTTTTATATAAACCTTGTGTGGAGTTTCCTTTGTGGTGGGCCTTTGGTTGTTGTTGCTGGGGTGCGTGCGCAAATACTTAGCCTACATCGCCTCCAAGTTTAGCCTTGCTGCTCGCGCCACGTTACCTAGAGGGTGAGCAGGGGTTATCTTGGCGTGTAACTCCCTTGCCCTGACTTGGGAGTGGTGGTCTCTGACTGACTTTGGCGAAAGCCCTGGCCAGCCAGGGATCCCATTTCCAACAATGGGACCTAGTACACACAATGCAACCAGACCTCTGCTTCCTAATGGAAACTTGTTTAAAGCCTCATACTGTCCCTGCTATAGCCGTGGGGGTTCTTCTGGGCTAGAAGTTCGTCCATTTTGATCGCCCCGAGAAAACGGGTGGTGGCTTAGCCATTATGTATAAAGAACACCTGAAGATTACAATACTAGAACAAAAGTACTGCCCACTTTTTGAAATAATGATCTTTAAAATAAATTATGCCATGAACAGATTCTGGAAAGGAGCCTTAGTTTACCGCCCTCCGGGATCCAGTGCGGGTTTTTCCCTTGCACTACTAGAACTCCTAGCTCCATATTTTAAAGCGAAGGAAGATTTCACCCTTCTCGGTGATTTTAATATTCACGCTGATATCTCTGCACATCCAGAAACAATCTCTTTGGTCTCTGATCTATCCTCCCTTGGTCTAGATCTGAAGAATCATGGACCCACCCACATAGGAGGCCACGTTTTAGATCAACTATTTAATAATTGCCCCAAAATACGCTGTCTACATACTACTCAAATAAATTGGTCTGACCACTTTATAGTGGATTTTTTTTAATCCGGGGTAGATAAGCTTTCTCAGAAAAACACCCTCCCACCGGTCTGGCGTCGACAGTGGCACAAAGTCACCGTTGAGGAATTGCATAGGGTATGGAAGCAGCCCATCCCCTTAGAGATGGATAGTATGGAGACCGCACTGACCAACTTTAACAACTCTCTTATAGAAGCAATTGATAAAATAGCTCCTCTAAAACTACATAAACAATATCCTGCTACCAAACAGGAAATATGGTATACTGAGGAACTCAGAATAGAGAAACAAAAATGTAGGAAGATAGAAAAGAAATGGAGGAAAACACGAACTGAAGAAAATAAGAAAGCACATCATGAGGCCCAGACTAAATACTATAAAAATATCAAACTTGCACGGAGGAATAGCCTCTCTCAACAACTTGCAGAAGCGGGTAACCGCTCTAAGGAATTATTTAAAATTCTCCAGGAGTTTGTAAAACCTACTGCATGCGAAAGCCCGAATGATTTTTCCCAACAATTATGTGATGAAATTTCCCTGTTCTTCGAAAATAAAATCAACCTGATTTACGAAAAAATCATTAAGGCCTCCAGTCAAAAGAATAACAATTTTCTTTCTCCCCATACTCTGCCCACACGGAGAAATACCACACTTATGGCATTTCCAGCAGTCAATGACTCCGATCTCTCCTCTCTCATGAACCACATAAAATCAGGGTCTCCAGATGATTTTCTGTCAGCCAAAATAACTGCCTCCCTGCATACTCTGCTTGGACCCCATATCCAAGCACTAATCAACCAATCTCTCAGGGAAGGATCTGTACCAACAGAGTGGACAAAAGCGGTGGTGAACCCCATCTGAAAGAACGCGGCTCTCCCATGGACTGACCTTTCGAACCTCCGGCCCATCTCCCTCCTGCCTTACCTCAGTAAAATGACCGAGAGACACGTAAACACTCATTTCTCCAAGTACATCGAGGCAGCGGAGGGCCTAGATTTTTCTCAATCCGGATTTAGGCCCAATCACAGCACAGAATCTGCCCTCCTTTCAGTGACCGATAACATCAGGATGTCACTAGATGGAGGGGCCTCCACGATTCTAGTGCTGTTAGATTTATCCGCTGCCTTCGACACACTGTCTCATGAGATACTTCTCGGTCGTTTGAGGGAGAGGGGCATAGAGGGTGTGGCTCTGTCCTGGCTGAAAAGCTTTCTTTCGGATCGACAACAAGGGGTCAGACTGGGCTCCCATCATTCCATCTTAAGGGAGCTCACTAAGGGAGTGCCACACGGCTCATGCCTAAGCCCCACACTTTTTATTGTGTATGTGGCCCCCTTAGCAGACATCGTAAGAACTCATGGGTTCACCCCTGTGTCGTATGCTGACGACACTCAGCTTTTGTTCCCCTTTAAAAACCTAACGCCCGCAATACAAAAATCTTTTGCGGACGGAATGAGGGCAATATCGGACTGGATGGCCATAAACTGCCTCCAGTGTAACGTAGGCAAGACAGAGGTCATACTGTTTGGGGAGGCCACACTTTTGTGGTCCCCGGAATGGTGGCCCCTGGATTTGGGACCAACACCAAGCCCCAAACAGACCGTAAAAAATCTCGGTGTGCGGTTAGACAAAACACTTTTGCTCAAAGAGCATACAAACCAAGTAGCAGGATCTTTCTTCCGGGTCATTGGACTGCTACGACGCGTTTTCCCGTTCTTATCGGACTCCTACAGGAAAACTATCGTCCAGGCCTTGGTAGTCAGCAGACTGGACTATTGTAATGGCTTGCTAATTTCGACCAATGAAGAACAACTACAGAGACTACAGGTGGTCCAAAACACCGCAGCGAGACTAGTTCTCAAACCTCCACCAAGGTCTGCTTCACGCCCTCTCTTGGTCAAACTTCACTGGTTGCCAATCAGGAAGTGTGTAAAATTTAAAATCTGTTGCACAATTCACAAATGTCTGTTTGGCAATGGACCCAAATACTTAAAAGAAAAATTCACTCCCTATAAACCTATTCGTACCTTGCTCTCTAGCAGTAAGCAACAGCTTCAGGTTCCAAGGATAAAAAAGGCTAGGCAGGGAGGGCGAGCCCTGTCCTACAAAGGCCCCATTTTATGGAATTCACTACCCCCAACCCTTAAAAATACCACTAACTTTCAATCTTTTAAGAAGACCTTAAAAACCTTTCTATTTACTGCCTGTTAAGATACTTACTCAAGCCTCCTTACAGCTCAGAACTAGGTCTAAGCTCCTTTGTTAAAGCGGAAGCGCAGAGATACCCCTTCGGGGGTTGAATTCTGGCGCTATACAAGCACATAAATAAACAAGTGGTTTGGAATTATCACCAGAATGGCAACTCTCTCCTCCTTCAGAGGTTCCCTCTAAAAATGTGGTTCTCTACCACTCTGAGATACGAAAGGCTACTGATCTTTTGGATCTACAACTCCCGACAACGGAATTTAAATCCAACATTCTGACAGTGGTACTTCATTCTCCTTCTGCAGTAATTGAATCTTTACTTCCATTCAATGACGCTATCACTGAGCCAATTATGGAGGTTTGGCAAAAACCCTTTTCGGCTCCGGCAGTCTCAAGATCAGTTGCCAGAAGATACAGGACGGCTCCTGGAGATCCGGAGTTATTAACCTCACATCCTGCACCTGAGAGCTTAGTTATTCAAGCCACCTGCTCAAAGAAGTCAGCTGGAGCTTTTCCACAGACTCCGGGTGACAGAGTCTAAGAGACTGGATCAGACTGCTAAAAAGGTGTTTTCATCTGCTTCTATGGCACTTAAGTCCACCAATGCTACTTGCCTTTTTTGCAGGTACATTCATGCCTTAATGGATTCTGCTAAGCAGCTGGCCCCAAAGTTATCGGAGGAGGACCGAAAGAACTTTGATGAGGTATTGCCTGACACGCAGGCGGCTGCAAGACAGGTGATCCAAAGTGGCCTTGATACAGCGGACTCTGTAGCCAGGATAATGGGGTCTTCGGTTGCATCTAGGAAGAGTGCCTGGCTTAAGTCTTCGGAATTTTCTCAGTATGTCCAGGCAACTCTTTTGGACCTCCCCTTTGATGGTTCTGGACTTTTTGGAAAAAAGGCATATGCAGCTTTGGAAAGATTTAAAGAAAGCAAGGCTACAACCAAGCCTCTGGGTCTGCAGACACAGCCTAGGGGTTCTTATAGGAAATTCAGGGGCTTTGGAAGGTCGTCCTTTCGGGCATACAGACAGCCTCAGCAGCAGAACACCCTATATAAGTCCTATAGGGGCAGGAACAGAGGTCGCCCATGAGGTAGTCAGCCTTCCTCCTCCTCTACCTCTCCCCCTCTTACCACAGCAAAGCAGCCCTAGATCCACCATTCTGGATCATGCTTGTCCTGTGGGGGGGTCGGCTTACTCTTTTTCTGCAAGATTGGGAATCGGTCACTACAGACCTTTGGGTTCTCAATCTTGTGGAGAATGGGTATGCCCTTCCCTTTCGGGAATTCCCTCCAAATGACCCTCCTTGCCAAGGGGTTTGCTCGGAGGACCATCTTCTTCTCCTGCAGGAGGAGGTCCTAACTTTGTTGAAAAAAGGTGCAATAGAGGTGGTTCCAAAGCAGGAAAGGGGTTAGGGATGCTACTCCCCGAATTTCCTGATACCCAAGAAGGATGACAGGTTGCGTCCAATCCAGGATCTTGAATCTTTTTCTGAAGCAAGAAAAGTTCAAGATGCTCACCCTAGCGCAGGTTCTTCAAGCGCTGCAGCATGAGGACTGGATGGTGTCGATCAACTTGCAGGACTCGTATTTTCATATCCCGATCCTGAAGTCGCACAGCAAGTATCTCCGTTTCACGGTGGGGTCGCAACATTATCAGTTTGCGGTCCTCCTGTTTGGACTTGGTACTGCACCTCGAGTCTTCACCAAGGTAATGGCAGCCCATCTCAGAAGATCGGGGATTCCAGTTTTCCCCTATCTGGACGACTGGCTGATCAAAGCAGAGTCGCCAGAGAAGGTTTGTCATCATCTGCAAGTGACAACCCAGCTGTTGTACAAATTGGGTTTTTCGATAAACGTGCCCAAGTCTCACCTGGAGCCCTCTCAGCACAACCTGTTTATAGGGGCGGTACTGGACACTACTGTCTTGTCGGGCATTCCCTCCACCTCAAAGGATTCTCGACATTCAGGAAATTATTCCCTTGTTTTACAATGGAGCGGTCGTTCCGGTCCTGAAGGTCCTACGCCTGCTTTGTCTGTTTGCTTCCTGCATTCTGTTGGTCAACCATGCACGCTGGCACATGAGGGCGCTCCAGTGGTGCCTCTGCAGGCAGTGGTATCAGCACAAGGGAGACTGAGGATCTCAAGAGAAGCTGCAGCGGATCTGTCTTGGTGGAGCGTGGAAGGCAATCTGTCTCAGGGAAAGTCCTTCCATCTGCCTCCATTGGTCGCCACAGTGATAACGGATGCATCCACCTTAGGGTGGGGTGCTCATCTGGGGGATCTGGAGATCAAGGGTCTTTGGTCTCCAGAAGAAAGGTTGCTTCACATCAACCTTCTAGAATTGCGGGCGATACGTTTGGCGCTCAAGGCATTCCTCCCTTCCCTTCGTGGTCAGTCGATTCAAGTCCTAACGGACAACACTACCGCGATGTGGTATGTCAACAAACAGGTAGGAGTGGGGTTGCATTGTCTCTGCAGAGAGGCTCTGCGTCTCTAGTCTTGGGTTCAGGACCATCAGATTTGTCTGATGGCAAATCATCTAGCCGGAGTTCTGAACGTGCGTGCAGACAGTCTCGGTCTGTAATTTTCTGCCGACCACAGGTGGAGGCTTCACCCAGAGGTGGTTCGTCCCGTCTTTCGGACGTGGGGTCTCCTCGGGTGGACCTGTTTGCCACTCACGAGAATGCTCACTGCCCGTCTTTATGCAGCCTCCAGTTTCCGATGCAGGGGGCGATGGGGGACGCGTTTCAGTTGAGTTGGGGCGCACAACTCCTTTACGCGTTTCCTCCCATCCTCTTGATTCCTCGTGTTCTTCGGAAGATTCGCCAAGACTGGGCCCAAGTCATTTTGATCGCCCCGGATTGGCCAAGAAGGGTGTGGTACACAGATCTTCTGATAGATACATCTGCCGTGTGGATTCCTCACCTTGTGAATATCCCCCTTGCGTCAGCAACGTTCAGAATTTTTTCTTCGTAGCACGCCGGCGTGGACGACGTCATAGGAGCACGGCATCGCGCGCGACTCCGTCCGACGTCACCGACTCCTTATTAGGCCCACGTCGGCGTGATGACGTCAGTTCCCTTTTTTCCGCGTCTTCGACGCTAACGGTTTCTGGGATCTTCTGCGATACTTAGTATCTTCTACTATTACAGTGTTGCTGTTTTTTCCTTGAATTCTTCTTTCTTCATCGAAGATGTCGTCGAGGAAGACCGGATTCAAGCAATGTGGGTCCTGCGCTCGCATGATGTCAATCACCGATCCTCATGGCGATTTGCTTATGGTGTCTTGGATCGGACCACGATGTTAAGAACTGTCGGTCCGGTTTCAAGATGAACCCTAAGGCGTTACGAGAACGTGAAGCAAAACTTCTTCTTGCGAAGGTAAAGGGAAGAGAGACTGGAAGATCTTCGAGGTCGACGTCGAGACGCTCGAAGTCGAGACAAAAATCACGCTCGAAGTCGAGATCAAGGTCGAGGTCCAGAGCGAAGTCGAGATCCAGGGAGAGATCGAGATCTGGATCCAGGTCGGCTTCGGGTCACGCTTCGAGCTCTTCGAAGAGAAAACACAAGAGGAGAAAGCACAGCTCTAGGCATCATTCGGGAAAGGAGTCTTGGGATTCGAAGAAGAAGTCTCGTAAGCATCATAAGGACTTCGTTTCTCCTTCACCTGTTCAGTCTCTCGGATGTTCCCCGACTCCGGAACAAGAACCGGATCCGGTGTTTCAACATTCTTCGGAGCATGAGGAAGAAGAGGTAGTTCCTCGAACTCCGACTCCTATGGAAACTCCCGTGGATCAAGAGGGTCAAAATGAGCCTATGTCGGAACGTCCTCCTTCAGAACATCCAGTAGGTTCTTACCCTCCTTTTCCTGGTCCTGGACAGGACCCCTCGCATTTCCTTAATGCGATGTTTGGAGTTTACTCGAGAGCAATGTACCCCACTGGTGCGCCTGTTGGTCCCATGGGTCCGTTGTCTTACAACTTGGGCATCCCTCAGAGTTACGCCCCAGCTCCATTTATGCCATTTATGCCGGCGCCACTTACACCTTGGCTCGGTACGGCTCCGCCGAGGTCTTCGACTCCGCATGCGGCTTCGCCGGCTCCGGATCGACCTCGTAATTTGGATCGTAGTGCCACGCCAGTCCGTGAGTCTCGTCTTCCAGCTGCCCCGGCTCCTCGCTCGACGTCGGAACCGGCTCCGTCGGAGTCGTTACCGGATCCGTCGACTTCGGTTCGTGTGGAGTGGTCGAGGCGCAGGGCTCAGCGTCTCTTGGAAGAAAAAAGGGGTGAAGATTCTGATGTGGAAGAGGGTGAGCTTCTTGATCAGGATGATTATTTTGAAGACCTACATAGTGCTAGTGGTCTGGAGCTCTCTCCTGAGTGGGGTTTGCCTTCAGTTTCTGATGCACCATCTAGGGAAGTGGCGCCCTACCATGTTGTTATTAGGAAGGCTGCAGATCTTCTCAACTTAACCTTACCTACTGTTGAGTATAAGCCTAACATCCTTACTGAAGTTTTGAACTCTCCTTCTATTATTGAGCCTACATTGCCATTCACTGAGGCTTTAACTGATCCGATAAAGGAGGTCTGGAAGAGGCCGTTGACTGCTCCTGCTGTTTCGAGGTCTGTTGCAAGACGCTACAGAGTAGCACCTGGTGACCCCGAGTTTCTCTCTTCTCATCCTTCACCAGAGAGTCTAGTGGTACAGGCTGCTTGTTCCAACAGGTCTGCAGGTTCTTTTCCTCAGGTGCCAGCAGATAAGGAATCTAAAAAGTTGGATCAGTCTGCTAAGAAGATTTTCTCCTCAGGTAGCATGGCTCTGAAATCCACTAATGCTACTTGTCTTTTGGGGAGGTATGTCCATGCATTGATGGATTCTGTGAAGCAGTTATCATCTAAGCTTCCAGAGGAGGATAGAAAGAACTTTAATGAAGTGGTCTCCGATACTCAGGCTGCGGCACGCATGGTAATTCAGAGTGGCATGGACACTGTTGATTCTGTTGCCAGGATTATGGGCTCTACTGTTGCCACCAGGAGAGCCGCATGGCTGAAATCCTCTGATTTCTCTGCGGATGTGCAATCCACGTTGCTGGACGTACCCTTTGACGGGACTGGCCTTTTTGGAAAAAGGAAGATGTCGCTTTGGAAAGATTTAAAGATAGCCGGGCTACTGCAAGATCTTTGGGTCTCCAGATGAGAGGGTCGGCAGCTAGGAAGTTTAGAGGTTTCGGTAGATCCTCTTTTCGTCCCTTCAGGCAAGGCCAACAGCAACAACAGCAGCAGCAGAACCCTCTGTACAAATCCTATAGGGGTAGACAGAAGGGTCGTGGACGTCAAGTCTCCTCTTCCTCCACTTCCTCCAATAATGCCCAACCCCCACCCGCATCAGCAAAGCAGCCCTAGATCCACCATTCTGGATCATGTGGGTCCGGTAGGGGGTCGGCTTACTCATTTTCTACGAGATTGGGAATCGGTTACATCAGATCTTTGGGTTCTCAATCTTGTAGAAAATGGGTATGCACTTCCTTTTCAGGAGTTCCCTCCCAATTACCCTCCTTGCCAAGGTTGTTCGGAGGACCATCTTCTTCTCCTGCAGGAAGAAGTCCTGGCACTGTTCAGAAAGGGTGCTATAGAGGTGGTTCCAGAGCAGGAAAGGGGTCAGGGGTGCTACTGCCGGTATTTCCTGATACCCAAGAAGGATGGCAGACTTCGACCAATCCTGGACCGTCAGGATTTTGAACCTCTATCTCAAACAGGAGAAGTTCAAAATGCTCACACTTGCACAGGTTCTTCAAGCGCTGATGGAAGAAGACTGGATGGTGTCGATCGACTTGTAGGATGCGTATTTTCACATCCCAATCCTGAAGTCGCACAGGAAGTATCTCCGTTTTACGGTGGGATCGCAACACTACCAGTTTGCGGTCCTTCCTTTTGGACTTACTACTGCGCCTCGAGTCTTCACCAAGGTGATGGCAGTGGTGGCTGCGCATCTCAGAAGATCGGGGATCCCTGTGTTCCCCTATCTGGACGACTGGCTGATCAAAGCGGAGTCGCCGGAGAATGTGCTTCATCATCTGCAGGAGACAACTCAGTTGTTACACAGGTTGGGTTTTTCGATAAATGTACCCAAGTCTCACCTGATGCCCTCCCAGCGCAACCTGTTCATAGTTGCGGTACTGGACACTACTGTATGTCGTGCATTCCCTCCTCCTCAAAGGATTCGCGACATACAGGGAATGATTCCTTTATTTTACAGTGGAGCGGTCGTTCCAGTCCTGAAGGTCCTTCGCCTGCTCGGTCGGATGGCTTCTTGCATTCTGTTGGTCAATCATGCACGCTGGCACATGAGGGCACTCCAGTGGTGCCTCCGCAGGCAGTGGTATCAGCACAACGGAGATCTCTGGGAGTCAGTGAGGATCTCCAGAGAAACTGCAGCGGATCTGTCTTGGTGGGGCGTGGAAGGCAATCTGTCTCAAGGAAAGCCTTTTCAACTTCCTCCATCGGTGGCCACAGTGATAACGGATGCATCCACTCTAGGGTGGGGTGCTCATCTGGGGGACCTGGAGGTCAAAGGGCTTTGGTCTCCGGAGGAAAGGTTGCTTCATATCAACCTTCTAGAATTGAGGGCGATACGTTTGGCGCTCAAGGCCTTCCTCCCTTCCCTTCGCGGTCAGTCAGTTCAAGTCCTGACGGACAACATGACCGCGATGTGGTATGTCAACAAACAGGGAGGAGTGGGGTCGCAGTGTCTCTGCAGAGAGGCTCTGCGTCTCTGGTCCTGGGTTCAGGACCATCGGATTTTTCTGATGGCAAATCATCTGGCCGGGGTTCTGAACGTTCGTGCAGACAGTCTGTCGGCAGTTCTCTGCCGACCACGAGTGGAGGCTCCATCCGGAGGTGGTTCACGACATCTTTCAGATGTGGGGGATTCCTCGGGTGGACCTGTTCGCCACTCGCGAGAATGCTCACTGCCTGTCATTCTGCAGTCTCCAGTTTCCGATGCAAGGAGCCTTGGGGGACGTATTTCAGTTGAGTTGGAAAGGTCAACTCCTTTACGCGTTTCCTCCCATACCCTTGATTCCTCGGGTTCTGAGGAAGATTCGCCAGGACCGGGCCCAAGTCATATTGGTCGCCCCGGATTGGCCAAGAAGGGTGTGGTACACGGACCTTCTCCACCTCTCCTCTCACCCGCCGCTCCGTCTCCCTCACAGGGCAGACCTCTCTCAGATGGAGGGGCAGGTTCTACACCCCCACCTCCAGACATTACACCTTCATGCCTGGAGATTGAACGGGGCAACTTGAATTCCTTTTCTCTCCCACACGATGTGGTGGATGTCATTCTTTCTGCCAGGCGTGACTCCACTAAGTCCATTTATTCGTATAGGTGGTCTAAATTTGTCTCTTGGTGTAGGGAGAGAGATGTTGATCCTTTGAAGGCTCATTTGTCTGACATTTTGCAGTTTGCTCTTTCTTTGGCGCAGCAAGGATTTGCTGTTGCCACGGTCAAGGGGTATCTTTCGGCTTTGTCGGCTTTTCTTTGTTTGCCGGATCAGCCCTCTCTTTTTAAGTCTCCAGTGGTTTTAAGATTTTTGAAGGGACTAACTAATAGATTCCCTCCTTCTCCTTTTGTTATTCCTCATTGGGATTTGAATCTTGTGTTAACCTATTTGATGGGTTCCCCCTTTGAACCCTTACACAAGTGTCCCATGAGGCTTTTGTCTTTCAAGACTGTCTTCTTAGTGGCAATCACCTCGGCAAGAAGGGTGAGTGAGCTTCAGGCTCATAGTGTCAAACCCCCATTCCTGACCATTCATGCTGAAAGACTGGTTCTCAGGACCAGGGCTGCTTTTCTGCCTAAGGTGGTAACTCCCTTCCATCTAGGACAATCCATTACCCTCCCTACCTTCTATCCTCCCCCTCACCCGTCTAAGGAGGAAGAGAGGCTACACCGTCTGGACCCTAAGAGGGCGGTGTCTTTTTATCTGGACAGAACTAAAGACTTCCGGATGGACGACCAGCTGTTTATTGGTTTTGCTGGCTGCAAGAAGGGCAGAGCGGTGCACAAGCGCACACTTTCCAGGTGGATAATCCTGTGCATCAAGATTTGCTACTCACTGGCGGGTAAGGACCCTCCTAAGGGTATTAGAGCTCATTCAACTAGGGCAAAGTCTGCAACATCTGCTTTGTCTAGGGGTGTACCTGTTGAGGACATTTGCAGGGCCGCGACTTGGGCCTCCCTCCACACTTTTGCGAAGCATTACTGCTTGGATTCTGAGGTGAGGAGGGACGGCCACTTCGCGCGTTCTGTTCTCCAAGATTTCCTGGCATAGCAGAGTGGTCACCCTCCGGGAGTGGGGACTGCTGTGGGACTCTATTCACAAGGTGAGGAATCCACACGGCAGATGTATCTATCAGAAGAACGAGTTACTTACCTTCGGTAACGCTTTTTCTGGTAGATACAATATCTGCCTGTGGATTCCTCACATGCCCACCCGCCTCCCCGTTGTCCACTCTGCTATACCTGGTTTTATTGTTTGTATATATTTTGGGTTTTGATACCTTTGCTATGCACTGTGTGCTATTATGGTTTGTATGTACTGTGTACATTGTATATATGCATATTTGCTGTCGTTGGTCCGTCCGTGTGCCGCGAAGGCACGGAAAAAAGGGCGGAACTGACGTCATCACGCCGACGTGGGCCTAATAAGGAGTCGGTGACGTCAGACGGAGTCGCGCGTGATGCCGTGCTCCTATGACGTAGTCCACGCCGGCGTCCTACGAAGAAAAAATTCCGAACGTTGCTGACGCAAGGGGGATATTCACAAGGTGAGGAATCCACAGGCAGATATTGTATCTACCAGAAAAAGCGTTACCGAAGGTAAGTAACTTGTTCTTCTCCACCTCTCCTTGTGCCCTCCGCTCCATCTCCCTCTGAGGGCAGATCTCCTCTCGCAGTCGCAGGGGCAGGTTCCACAACCCACCTCCAGAGCTTACACGTTCATGCCTGGAGATTGAACGGGGCAACCTGAATTATTTTTCTCTTCCTTCTGGCGTGGTGGACGTTATTTTGTCCACCAGACGTCTCTCCACCAAGTCTATTCCTATAGGTGGTCCAAATTTGTACATTGGTGTGGGGAGAAGTCTATTGACCCTTTGAGGGCTCGATTATCCAACATTCTTCAGTTTGCTCTATCTCTGGCTCAGCAGGGTTTTGCTGTGGCTACTGTGAAAGGCTATTTATCGGCTTTGTCGACCTTCCTTTGCTTGCCGGATCAGCCGTCTTTGTTTAAGTCACCTATTGTGTTACGTTTCATTAAGGGCCTTACCAACAAATTTCCGCCCACTCCATTTATTGTGCCTCAATGGGACTTAAATCTTGTATTAACCTACTTGATGGGTTCTCCTTTTGAGCCCTTGCACAAGTGTCTCTTTGAGATTGTTATATTTTAAGACTGTTTTTCTTGTTGCCATTACCTCGGCAAGGAGGGTAAGTGAGCTTCAAGCTCTGAGTTCGAAACCCTCATTCTTGACCATTCATGCTGAAAGAATGGTACTCAGGACCAGGGCTGCTTTTCTGCCTAAGGTGGTAACTCCCTTCCATCTGGGGCAGTCCATTACCCTTCCTACCTTCTACCCTCCCCCTCACCCTTCCAAGGAGGAGGAGCTTGGACCCTAAGAGGGCGGTGAGTTTTTTCCTCGATAGCATTAAAGACTATCCTGTGGATGACCAGCTCTTAGTGAGTTTTGCTGGCTGCAGGAAAGTAAGAGCGGTGCACAAGCGCACACTTTCCAGATGGATTATCTTGTGCATCAAGATCTGTTACTCTTTGGCTGGTAAGGAACCTCCAGAAGATATAAGAGCGCACTCTACTAGAGCTAAGTCTTCTACATCTGCTTTGTCTAGAGGTGTTCCCGTAGAGGACATTTGTAGAGCGGCAACATGGGCCTCCCTCCACACTTTCGCGAAGCATTACTGCTTAGATTCCAAAGTGAGGAGGGATGGTCATATTGCGCGCTCTGTCCTACAGGATTTCTTGGTATAAAAGAGTGGACACCCTCCTCCGGGAGTGGGACTGCTGTGGGATTCTATTAACAATGTGAGGAATCCACTGGCAGATGTATCCATCAGAAGAACAAGTTACTTACCTTCGGTAACGCTTTTTCTGATGGATACAGTATCTGCCTGTGTATTCCTCACTGACCCACCCGCCTCCCCGTTGTCCACTCTTCTATACCTGCAAACTGTTTATTTTATGATTATATCTTTCAATGGAAATGTTTAATTGTTCTTGCTTTTTGCATTGATTTCACACTGTTCGTTTGAATACTGTGTACTGTGTATACTGTACTTATTTATGTCGGTCCGTCCGTGTGCCTCGGGTGCACGGAAAAAAGGGGCGGAACGGACGTCATCACGCCGACGAGGCTCTATTGTGGATCCGGTGACGTCAGCGAGGTAGCGAGCGGAGCCGTGCCTCTGTGACGTCGTCCTAGTCGGCAGCTACAAAAGTTTCCGAATGTTGCTGGCGCAGGGGATATTCACAAGGTGAGGAATCCACAGGCAGATACTGTATCCACCAGAAAAAGCGTTACCGAAGGTAAGTAACTTGTTCATTTTGCTCGCTCGCCAACTTGACGTTGAGGACCGCCAGCAAGCAAAAAATGCCCGTTACGTATTTTTGCACTGTGCTACGTGCAATTTGCGTAGTAGTGCAAACTACGCACGCTTCGCAAGCATATTGTAGTCCTACGCCCAGGGTTACCTATTTCTATATGCTAGGACTTGGGGAAGATTGGTAGGGGGGTCACTGGACCTTGAAGAATAACAGCCCCTAAACCCCTTTCATGGACTGATTTAAAGAATTGGCAGACGCACATCTCTCCAGATACTAGCATTACCTAGCCTCCTCCCATGGCTACAGGGGAGGGAGCGTCTATTGTTATGTGGGTAAGAAGGGCGGCTGACGTCCGTATGGGATTCATTAAATGGGAGAGGCAGTTCTGAGAGAGGTCACTCCCGGCTGAAGCACCTGTCAAGATGTTAGTCTGGACTGCCACTGAGGGCAGGCTAATGTCTGGAAAACTTGATGGTAGCTTTGGACTTGCTGGACTCATATTTTCACATCCTCGTCCTGCAGCCCAAAGACGTTACCTACGGTTCACAATAGGCCACAAGCACTTTCAATTTGCCATTCTTCCTTTTGTCCTTAATCGGCATCCCTCGTGGGTTCACTAAGGTGATGGTGGTGGTTGCAGCTCATCTGTGACGATCAGGGGTACCAGTCTTTCCCCATCTCGATGACTGGCTGCTAAAGGTAGACTTGTCCTAGGAATTATTTTTCCATCTCCACACTACAGCAGACCACCTGCACTCGCTGGGGTTCACTGTCTGTTCCAAAGTCACACCGGACTTTCTCTCAGAGTCTCCCTTTCATTGGAGCTGTTCTGACACAGTGCAGTTTCTGGCTTATCTTCCCGAACTGCGAGACCAGGATAGTCAAGCTATGATCCCAATGTTTCAGCCTCAATCCTGGGTTTCAGTGAGACACTTTGAGGCTGCTGGGCCTCAAGGTCTCCCGCATTCTGCATGTAGCTTCTGTCCATTGGACATATGTCGGCTCTGCAGTGGGACCTGAAGTTCCAGTGGGCATAGTATCAGTGGAATCTCTCCGACATGGTTCAGATTTTGGAGGGAAAAGAAAAAGATCTTCAGTGTTTAACGGACCGCGATTTGGTCAGCAGCAGACCTCTCTCCCTCATCCAGAACTGATGGGGGCTACACATGCGTCACACCTGGGATGGTGCAGCCATCTGGAAATGGTGGAGATCAGAGGTCTCTGGCAGAATCCAGACTCCACAACAACCTATTGAAGCTCTGGCTGGCATTGAAAACCTTTCTATCCTCCGTCAAGGGAAGGCTAGTTCATGGACAACAACACCACCACCATGAGTTACTGCAAATCAATTATCAAGCTATTAGTCACAGACTGATTATGAATCTTTGAGTACTATAATGTGCCAGATCAATTGTATCAGGAGATATATTCAAAAGATTCTGTCATATCAGAATATTAGATGATTATGTAATTGTGGTTCTAAATATTACTATTTGGGAATATGTATTTATTAATTTTGCATATGTAATTTTTTGATGTGGAAGCTTTTTTTTGCATCTAAACTATATAAAAAAAATACTAATTTTGCCTTTTTGCCCGAAGTCTGCAGTGTTATATTGGCAGTCTGGTGACCCTCTACCAAGATGGTATATTCCGGCCAATGGGGCAGGTTTGTGCCATGGTGTGCTGAACAGGTTGACCCTCTTGCTGCGCCTCCCTCTCAAATCGTTCTCTTTATTCTTTCTCTGGTCTAGCATGGCTCTGCTTTGGGCACCTCAAAAGGTTATCTTTCTGCCATAGCAACCTTTCCGCAGTTGCCAGTTCATCCATTCCTGTTCAACTCACAGGTTTTAAATATATTTTGAAAGGTTTGCAACAAGTTTCCTCCTTCACTCTTCGTCATACCTCAGTAGGACCATAATCTAGTTTTCACTTTTCTGAGGTGTGCTCCTTTTGAGCCACTTCACAACTGTCCTCGCAGGCCCCTTACCATGGGAGACCGCCTTTACAACGCTGGTAAATACATTGCATGCCTTTGCCTTGCATTTTTTAACGAGCATATTTTTACAGTGAATATGCATTTACAACGCATGCCAATACCATGCATTTAAGGTAAGTTGGGGGGGTCTCCCCCACAAATACATTGTTTTTAAATATAAAACCAATGCGTAGTATTGGCATGCAATGTAAATGCATAATTGCGGTAAAAACATGCATGCTAAAAAATGCAAGGCAAAGGCATGCAATGTATTTACCAGCGTTGTACTGTGGTACAACCCTTACCATGAGGACGTGACATCTGCCTGGAGGGTAAGTGAGCTTCAGGCTTTGTCATCCAAGCTCCCATGACTGAGAGGGAGTGGTGAGACGGGCAGTGGCAGTGTCCCTCGAGCTGCTCGGCGGTGCAACCTATGCAGGCAACCTTTTTAAAACTTCCTTTTAAATCTTTCTAATAATTTTATTTTCTGGCAGCAAGGTTCTAACTCTGCATAATTTAGTTCTGCTGAGCAGCGCTGGGGGTGTTTATTCCTCACCTCTAGTGTAAGCCTGGGCTCAGTCTCTGAT
Organism: Lissotriton helveticus; assembly: GCF_964261635.1. Lineage (NCBI taxonomy): Eukaryota > Metazoa > Chordata > Amphibia > Caudata > Salamandridae > Lissotriton > Lissotriton helveticus. Next base: position 790,705,558 of record NC_136073.1, read on the forward strand.
ACTTCCTGCCTCGGTCTGACGCGGTAATTAGTAACGTTGCGCAGAGGGCGGGGAACGTAGAGCCTGGCACTTCCGCTTAGAACGGTTAGCGGTCTAGTTGCAGGGAGACCTCATGCATAAAAGCCACATACCACAGCGGCCGCGCAGCCGGCCCACCAAAGGCACCCGTCCGCGGCCAGAACCCCTGGTGGTTTTGGGGCCGAGTTAAAATATAGCTCCCAGGAACTACATGCACAATGCCCATTTTGACAGTCATGCAGGCACAGTATTGAGGTAGATAGTAAGAGCTGGGAGTGCAGTTATTGTTCCTTTAGGCCAAGGGTGGGGATGGAGGTAGAGGAGGTGGGCTCTTCGCTGAACCTTCTAGTGAACTGTAGGTCACTCAGGAAACACAGAGTGGAGATCTTTGACCATCTGTTGGATTGTCAGGCAGATATGTTTCTCACTGAGACCTGGCTGGATGAGGACTCCGCGCCTGAAGTCCTGGAGGCACTTCCTAGTGGCTATGGATTAATTAGGATGGACAGATCGTCCAGCAGAGGAGGGGGGATTGCTATTATTTTTAAGCACTCCATCCTGTGTTCTCTCGAGCCGGTCGACATTGCAGAAAGTGAGGCTGGTCTTTTTACGATCAGGACAGCCACGAACTACATCATGAAAGGGCTCCTGGTCTATAGACCCCCTGGATCCCCCTCTCTCTTCTCTCCCAGCTTGACTGAATACCTTATTCAACCAGCACTTCGATATGGGATATTCTTAGTTCTGGGCGACCTCAATCTGCACCTGGATGACGCAATGAACACGGGGGCTCATGAGCTTAGTAAGGAAATGGCTACCATACAACTTTTTTTTTTTTTTTTGAAAATCTGTTTATTAGCATAGTAGGCAAAGCAGTCACAGATACTTCCAGTCCCGAGGGGATACAGAGTAATACATACATAAGGTTGCTTAGAACATATAATTGCATAGTTGTCTCAATTTTTCATTTTGTTGGTGACAGTAACCGTCACAGTTTATATAAACCCCTGTCAAAACCATCCCTCCCCCCACCCTCAACAAACCCATCCGACACTCACACAAAAAACATACAATTGATCAATCATTAGACTGGGGCACTCAGAGAATCACAACATATGGCTCTATTCGATTGTACACATAGGTGGAACTAGACCAATACAGAGAATATAAATTGGGGGACCCCCCTCATCTCTTCGTAGCGCACCACGGTTAGTGACAGTGCATGCCAGTCCGGCCAAGGACACATTTATCGTGCAATCGAAGAGGCGCTTGTACCCTTGTCTTCCCCGTCTCCCCCAGTTTCAAACATACCTAATATGGTATACCAGTCCAGTGAAATTGGCTTTTTCCTTAGACCCCTGTATTCCTCCCTCTGTAGTGCAACTCCCTCTGCCTTGCCCCATCGCACCACCTCCGCCCTCCACAACTCCGGGTCAGGAGGTCTGGCTGACTTCCACCTCCTCGTGATGGCACGTTTCGCCAGCAACAGGGCCAGGTCCGCGAAACGTGTCGCCACGGTTCGCCACGGTTCTAGTGCGCTGTGAGGGCCCCAACCCCAGTAACGTGCATTCCAGTGTTGGAGATCGGGTCAAAGCACCCGCTTCCTGGAGCGATGCATGGACCGTGGTCCAGTAGTATCCTAGTTTGGGGCATTGCCAAAGCATGTGTAGTAGTGTTGCGTTCTCAGTGTCACATCGGGGGCAATTACTGTTCGCATCAGGAAACATCATGTGTATGCGGCGCGGGGTCAGGTAGGCTCTGTGTAGAAGCATCGACTGAATGAACTTGAACTTGGGGTTCCTAGCTACTTTTTTGGGAAACTGAAGGATACGTTCCCATTCCTTATCCCTCAGGGGCCTACCAATGTCCACTTCCCATGCTGCCCGGAGTGGCGACAGATCGAAAGCCCTCCCCTTCTTAATACTAGCAGTGAGCCATCTCGTAAGGTGGGCACCCGTGCCCATCAGGTAGTGCATGGTGATGAGAGGATTCGTAGCTGGCTCCATGCCCCTTGGGGACCACTTCTGTGTGATATAGTGGCGAAGGCCAGAGTGTAGCAGGAAGGCGCCTCCAGGGACTCTGTGGGTAGCTCTAAAGTCTGCAAAGGGCAGTAGGCGCTCTTCCGCGAACAGGTCACCCACATGCGACACTCCGGCGTCATGCCATTGCTCCAGCGAGTCCGCCGACAGAGTCCCCGTGGCCAGTGGGATACCCAAGAGCGGGATCGTGGGGGCATAGGACGACCCAGGGGACGTGTACTTTAACGCCTTCCGCCAGTAAGTTATCGCCAGTTTGAGGAGAGGCGGGGCATCCCTAGGTATAATCGAGTTGGGCAAAAGTAACGTGTGTATTCTCCCCAATGCATGATCCCTATCCGTCATGTTAATCTCCTGAAGATTGCGACCCGCTACCCAGAAGGCCAGCCATTGCAGTTGACACGCATAGTTGTAGGCCCTAAAATCAGGCAAACCCATGCCACCGGCTTCAGAGGGGAGCTGCAGCTTGGACAGACCTACACGCCTGCGGCCGTGCCCCCACACAAGTTCGGTGAGTAGAGTTTCTAGGGTCTTAAAGGTAGCTGCCGGGATCAGGTGTGGCAAGTTAGTGAAGTGGTAGAGAAGGCGGGGGAGCATCACCATCTTGGATATCGCCACTCTGCCGGGTATAGAGAGTGGTAGTGTAAGCCAAAATTGTATCTGCGACTTCAGTGCTCTAATGGCCCTCCCAAGGTTACCGTCGATCATCTGATCTGCTTCCCTGTAAATCTGCATCCCCAGATATCTGAAGGTGGTTTCAGCTATCTGGAACTCGTGGGGGGCGAAGGGTAGTGGAGCAGCCAGACCAGTTGCTGCGAACGTGAAGCCATATGATTTGGATTCGCTTATTGTCAGGCCCGAGATCGACCTAAAGACCTCAAATACCTGGGCAACAGGGCTCAAGTCGCTCCTCAAGTCCCGGAAATATAAGATAATATCATCAGCATAAGCGGACACTATATGTGCCGTCCCATGCCGCAGAATGCCAAACCGGGGGGCCATGTGGCGGAGCCTACAGAGCATCGGCTCAAGGGCAAGGACAAATAGGAGGGGGGAAAGAGGGCAGCCCTGTCTGGTGCCCCGTGCGATAGCTATAGGAACTGATATATGACCGGAGGTGCGCACTCTAGCAGTGGGAGCTGTATACAGTAATCTGACCCAAGCGAGGAATTCGGGGGGTATCCCAAATTTCGACAGTGTGTCGAACATGTAATCCCATCTGAGGGAGTCAAATGCTTGTTTCAAGTCCAGGGAGATGCAGCCTTCGGAGCTCGTGTCCTCCCGGTCACCGAGCATGAGCTGGGCTAGTCGCCTGAGGTTCATGGCTGTATTGCGGCCCGGGACAAAACCACATTGGTCCGAGTGGACTAGCTGAGGTACATATTGCACGAGCCTTGATGCTAGCACCTTGCTCAATATCTTGGAGTCAGTATTGAGAAGGGACAGGGGTCTATAGTCAGCCATCTGAAGCCCTTCTTTATTAGGCTTCAGAAGGGACGTGATCAACGCCTGCATAGACGACTGCGGTAGGGTGGCTGTCCGCAGTGCTTCCAAGTAAATAGCGTGTAACCGTGGGGCTAATAGGTCTATGTATGTTGTATAAAAGTCGGCCGGTAGGCCGTCTGTCCCAGGGGTCTTGCCCTTAGGAAGGGCGCGTATTGCCTGTTTGATTTCAGCTATGGTAATGGTGCGCTTAAGGTCTTTGATCTGCCCGTCTGTGAGTCGAGGCAGGGCTAAGTCCCTCGTAAAGGCCTCGAATGCGACCTCGGGAAGGGGCTGTGGGGGACTGTACAGCGTTGTGTAATATTCCCTAAACGCATTGTTGATCCCGACCTGGGTGGCGACTGGATTTCCTGCTTGGTCCAAGATACTCAGAATGGGGTGGCTCACTGGGGAGTCCCGTAACAGGCGGGCTAGGAGGGGGCCAGCTCTATCCGCTTGTGCATGCTGCCTGTTCGTATATTCCCTATAGTCTAGGAGCCTCAGGTCTTCCAGTAGCTCTGCGTGTCGAATGTGAGCCTCCTGTAGTGGTGTGAAGGGTGCATGTGTGCCGGCAGCCTCATTCTCTAGGGAAGCCAGGGAGCCCTCCACCTCCTTCAGTTGATTAAGTATCTCCTTTTTCCTGCCCATTCCAGCGGCCATGGCTGCCCCCCTAAGACAGACCTTAAATGCGTCCCACTCCACTTGACGGGTGCTGGCCATGTTCATGTTTGTGGAGAAATATGTTCCTATAGCGTCGGACAGGGAGGCCCGGAACACTGAGTCTTCAAGGAGATCTGGGGACAGTCTCCAAGTAGGGATGGGGGCCAGCCTCCTGCCCCACTGCCATGTGAGTTCTACAGAGCTATGATCGGACAGAGTTTTCCCCATGTGTTGGGCCTTAACAATTGTATCTGCTACGGAGCGGGAACAGAAAATGTGGTCAATTCTAGTATGCAGCTGGTGTGGTGGGGAGAAAAAGGTATATTCCCTCTCTTGTGAGTGTGTACTGCGCCATGCATCAGTCAGGTCCCAGCCCTCAGCCCATCGACCAAGAGCATCCGCTTGTTTCCTACTCTCAGTCGCCTGTAAAGGGGGATGTGACCTATCCAGAGTAACATCAAGCACAGCATTAAAATCACCCCCGATAAACCATCGATGATCAGCCCATCCCGTCAGCACCCCGTTCACCGTCAACAAAAACTCCGATTGATTAGAGTTCGGCGAGTAAACACACCCAAACACAACAGCATCCCCGTCCAACAGCCCCCGTACAAATACATATCTGCCCTCTTTATCGATTCTATGCTCCAACATCTGAAAGGGGACAGAGCCACGGAACCAGATCGCCGCCCCCCTTGAAAACGCAGAATAGGAGGTAGCAAATAATTGTCCCCTCCATTTTTTGCGCAGCTTCACAGCTTCAGAGGCGTTCAAATGTGTCTCTTGCAGGCATGCAATCTGGGTTCCCCTGCGGTTAAGCTGGGCCAAAATTCTATGGCGTTTCTGGACTGCTCCCATGCCACGCACGTTCCAGGTGCACAGTTGGTAATTATTAAGCGGCCCCATATCCAACCATGTGGTGCGACTCAGTGAAACGCCCTGGGTCCCATGTCAGTTCTGCGTTGAGATAAGGTGAGTGTGTCGTGGAAACAAATAACCCCTTAACAAAAAGGTCCCCAAGCCAACGTGCCCGGGATCCAAACTGTGGTGCCCAACGTGGGCACAAGTCATTGGAGTCCGTGTGCATACCGGGGGGTGACAGGCCTCTGTCGACTGTCATTGAGCGGTCTGCATAGGCTCGTTAGTCCTCAACAAAGTGGGTTCCCCATGCAACCCACCACTTGCGAAAGGAGGGGGAGGGGGGGGAGGGGGAAGTTCAAGTATACATTACCACCTGGAGGGGATCATATTTTCAGCAAATCAGAACTCCTCTGCCATTTGGGCTGTAATTTTCGGGAACAGCGGCAAGCTGTCCATTGAGCCAGACACCTCTGTATGGGTGCCAGTGGTGGCGGAGTGCCTGTCGGTAAGCGCCTGGGCGTCGTGTGCTGCTAGTGCCTCCTCCGTGAGCTGCTGCCGGTGAGATGACAATGGGTGGCTCGCCACCCGAGCATCAGGAGGGTGCGTCTTCACAGGGGTTCCATGGGAAGAGTGGAGTCCAGGGCCGGGAGTGTTGTGCAGTCTGTCCGGTGTGTCTCCGCTCCCGTTGCGGCCGCCCCCCCGGTGCTCCCCGAATGGGTCCTGTGAGGTCGGCGGTGTCAAAGTGACCTCCATCCATTCCTCCGCCTCTTCTGGTGAGTCGAAGAAGTGGGATTTGTTGTCGTGCAGGATTTTGAGCCGAGCAGGGAACAGCAGTGCATACTTCATATTTCTGTCCCTTAACTTGCGTTTGACACCCATGAAGGTGGATCTGGCGCGCTGTACAGTGGGCGTGAAATCAGGATAGACTGAAATGTTCTTATCTTCAAATCGTATCGGTGCTTTCTCCCTGGCCGCACGCAACACAGTGTCCCGGTCTCTGAAATGAAGGAGGCGCGCGATCAGGGGACGAGGGGGCGCCCCTGGTTTGGGGGGCCGAGGAGGCATCCGATGTGCCCTCTCCACGCTATACAGTGCAGTGAGATCTTCTTGGCCCACCAGTTTCCGTAGCCAGTCCTCCACGAATTGGGTGGGGTTCCTCCCCTCACTTCTCTCCGGAATGCCTAAGATACGGACGTTGTTGCGGCGCGCACGTCCTTCTGCCTCATCCACCCTATCCCAGAGATGTTTAAGCTGTTTCTCCACTCCCTCCAGCCTCGTGGAATGCTCCGTCTGCTGTGGCACTAGGTCATTCAGTGCTATCTTCTGCTCCGCCACTCGTTCCGCCAATTTGTTATGGTCCGCCCTTAGTAGTGATAGGCCAGTCGCCATATTGTCAATACGCGATTCCAGGGCTTCCCGAGTCGCTCGTATCTCATTAAGGATAAGGTCCAACTTTGCGTCCTGGGACCTTTTCCCAGTCGGCGGGATGATGTCCATGTTGGAGGAGGCCAGAGGGTCCTCGGAGCCCGTGGACTGCAGGTCCGTCGCAGCGCCCTGTCCATGAGTCTTGCCCCTTTGCTTGCCCATGGCTCTTGTTAGCAGGGTGGCGACGGAAAGGGCACAGCAGATCGCCGCCGCCCTCTCCCGTATCTATTCCGGGCGCCGGACTGCGTCCGCAGCAGGGTCAGGGAGTGGCGGTCAAGGGTGGGAGCGGCACAGGCCCAGGGCCGGCCGGGAGCGCGAAGAATCCCTGTCCTTGACGTCAGTGTCAGTATAGGCGGCTTTCCCAGGGAGGCCCCGTGTGCAGAATCGACTTCAGCTTCCCGTAGTACAGATGAAGGAAGTAAGGCGGCCTGCTGCCAGTGTCCAGTGAATCGGCCTTCCGCAGGTGTACTCGAGAAGCCTGGGCCAGTGCGTGGTGGTAGTTCCGCAAAGCGCGTGACTCACTCTCTTGCCGCCGTCCTGGGCCGGTCGCCCCGGAAGTCAGGGCCTGCAGTCCACCGCTCACCGCCGGGCACACCGCCCTCCGCAGGGCGTCGCACCGCGTGGAATCCTAGTCGCGGTTCCGCCAATCGACTGGTGTGTAGGCCAGCGAAGCTCTTCACGTCCGGGTCCCAGAGACAAGACGGCGCCAAAAAAAAAAAATGCTGATGAGGCCTGCAGTGCCCGGGGGGGTCCGGAGCAAGCTGCGCTTGTGTCAGATGTCCGGCGCTGTCCGCCCCACAGTCCCGGGCGGCGCAGCAGGGAACGGGCGACTTGCCCACAGCGTGGATCGAACCGGTCAGCCAGATGAAGAAAGCCTCCGCCCGATCCGCAGGTCACCCAACAGGGCGGCCCTGCAGGGCTCCGCAGCGGAGGCGGGGGCCGTAGGGTCGCCGTACGATCAGGACACCCCTCTACAGGTGGGGTCAGCCGCTGGTGTCCGCCTCAGTGTTCCGGCGCGGAGTCCCGATCGGACCGCGCCAGAGGCTATGGGGAGACCGGGGGGAATGTCCACTCGAGCCCGGGGCTTCACCCTGTGCAGTAGGCCGCGGCCGAAGCAGCCGCGCAGAGCGTCAGTAGAGCGGGCGGACTGGAGAAGCACCGCACCGCTCCGCTTCCAGAATGACACCCGGTGCACTCCGGTGCAAGTATCAGGTGGGTCGCAGTGGGGGAAAGCAGGATATTCAGCTCATATGGAGGATTACGGACGGAGCTCTCGGGCTACACGTCCACCATCATCGGCTTCAGGCCACGCCCCCCATTGGCTACCATACAACTTATCTTAAAATCCGAACTCCCCACCCATCAGCTGGGCTATCTTCTTGACCCTATTTTTGACAACTGGGGTGCCATTGTTTTGAAGCCCCCACTACCAGTCTTATGGTTTGATCACTTCCTGATCTCTTTTTCGGTGAGGATGCTGAGGCCTAAGGTACAGGTGAAAGCCAAGTTGAAGATAGCATACAGGAAATGGGCTGGCTTCTCTCAGGAGAATTTCAATAATGCCCTTTTACAGGGTGGGCTGGGATGCTGAAGGTGCCTGCGAAGCCTTGGACAGGCGTATTACGGAGGCATTGGACAGCACCGCTCCCTGGACATTAAAAATGCCGGGAAGAGGAAAACAATTAGCCCCCTGGTTTAACCCTGCCTTGAGAACGGCTAAAGCAGACTGCAAACGCCTAGAAAGGCGGTGGGGGAAATACTTTTTTGCCCAGGTGCAGAGTGAGTATAAAACTACCCTGAAGAGCTATTATGTGCTTATCAGAAGGACTAAGGCAGCGTATTATCAGGGAAGACTTGAGACGGCCGAAAACGTGGCAAAGGAACTTTTTAGGGTCTATAAAGAAATATCCTCCATAGTGAAAGTGGCAGCACTAGTGGTTGGCTCAGTAGAATCCTGCAACTGTGTGGCGGATTGTTTTGCAGAAAAGGTGGAGATCTACTCCACCTTCCCTGCTGCTGCTCGAGCAGACCTTGGGACCCCTGGGGCAGCGGATTATGCTTTAGAAATAGACTGAATTAACAATTTCACGGTTCCCTCCCCAGAGACTCTAACTAATATTATCACTAGTGTTAAGTCCGGCTCTCCCAGAAATCCCGCCACCCCTAAGGTGCTTAGAGGGAGTATTGAGACGCTGGAGCCTGGCATTAGACACCTTTTGGAACTGTCCTTTGTGACGGGAATGGTGCCTAAAAGGTGGAAGGAAGCAGTTGATCTGCTTCCTAAGAAACCCCACATTAGTCTAGACCAACTAGATAATTTGCGTCCAATTTCCCTGCTCCCTTACTTCGCTAAAATTGCGGGGAAGGTAGTAAGCTTGCAACTGACTGCGCATGTTGACAAACACAATCTCCTTCATCCCACTCCGTCCGGTTTCCAGGCCCGCTATTCTACGGAATCGGCCCTATTATTTTCTACAGAAACCATTAGGAAATATGTGGATGCGGGACAGACGGCAACCTTAATTGTTTTAGATTTAAGTGCCGCCTTTGACACTGTTGCCCACCACACTTTGCTAAATTGTTTGAGGAAAGGAGGTGTGTCAGGTAGTATTCTGAGTTGGATGGAATTCTTCCTGAGCGCAGTTTTCAGGTGACACAGGGTTCCCACTATTTCAAAGTTATTAAACTTGAACAGAGGGTTCCTCAGGGATCTACCCTGAGCCGACCCTGTTCAATCTCTACGTTACACCTCTAGCTGAGATTTCAGAAAAATTTGGAATCACTGTAGTTCCTATGCCGATGTCGCTTAACTGGCGGTCACCCTCACACAAGCACAGGATTCGGCAGCCTCCAATTACGCGGAGTGTATGCAAGAACTGGCGCGGTGGATGGTGAACAACTGCCTGAAGCTGAATGGCAATAAGACCGAGGTGCTTGTGATAGGGAAAGCACCATCAGTGTGGTCATCGGCATAGTGGCCCCAGAGTCTGGGACCCACCCCCTTGCCCTGTGCACAGGCTAAGAACCTTGGGGTTTGGCTGGATTCCAAGCTCTCCTTTGAGCACCATACCAGGCGGGTGGCAGGCGCCTGTTTTGGAGTCTTGCGGGTTCTTCGGAAAACCTTGGATGTGCTGTCTACTTCAGCCAGGAAGACTATGGTGCATGCTTTGGTGACTTCGCGCCTGGATTATGGTAATATACTGTATCTGGGTGGTACCGCCAAATGCGTGCAAAGACTCCAAGGTATCCAAAATGCAGCAGCCCGTTTGGTTCTCATGCCCCGAGGAGAGCCTCTTCTAAGAGGGCGCTGGCCACCCTGCATTGGTTGCCAATTAGGCAGAGAGTCCTGTTCAAGGCATTGTGCGTTTGCCACTGGATCATACAAAGGACTGGCCCCTCCTACTTGTTTGACTTACTTACTCCCTACTCACCCACCCGGCAAATCAGATCTAGTGATACGGGTCAGGTGTGTGTGCCTACCATTAAGAGCCAGGCTAGGCGGCCGCTCCTTCAGATATGTGGCTGCACAGCAGTGGAACAAGCTCCCACCGAGCCTTCGGCTGGAGGACTCTGAGGCTGTGTTCCGGAAAAAATTGAAAACTCATTTATTCCCTTTCACATAGGCCCCCCCCCGCCGTTTTAGAATAGGTCTGCTTGCTGCTGTGCGCAGTCTGTACAGCAGCGCGGGGACACACTGGCCTAGTGTAACCAGGCACTTTATAAATGTGATCATTATTATCATCTACCCAGACAAGCTGGTTCTTTGCACTAGAGCTTCGTTCCTGCCGAAAGTTGTCATTTCTTGTCTTGTAGCCAGTCCATCGCCCTGCCCAACTTTTACTCTCAGCCACATCCGTCTAAGGAGGAGGAGCGACTCCACTAGACCCAAAAAGTGTTGTAATTCTATCCTGAGTGCACACAAGAGTTCCTGGTGGACGACCAACTCTGTGGGGTGGCTCGGAGCGAAGAAAGGGAAGGCTGTGTAGAAACGAACCATCTCCTGTTGGATTGTACCCTACATTAAGACCTGCTACACATTGGGGGGGAAAGCAATCCACTGAGGTCTTTCATACTTATTCCACCAGAACTAAGGCTGAGACCACTGCTTTAGTACGCTGAGTTCTGTTCCTGGATATATGCCAGGCAGCAATGGGGGCCTCCCAGCACATGCTAACAAAACACTACTGCCTGGACTGTTGGCACTTTGCCCATTCGGTCCTGCAGGACTTTATGGTATGAAATTGTTTTGCAGACCCACCTCAAGTAAGGTACTTCTTTGGTATCTATTCCAAGGCACGAAATCTGCGGATAGAAGTCTCTATCAGATGAACAAGTTACTTACCTTCAGTAACGCCTTATCTGGTAGAGTCTATCTAGCTGCAGATTTCTTACTGACCCACCCATCCTCCCCACTCTGCAAACTGATTTCTATGGGCAGGGATATTCCTCTTTCAGGGCCCTAGATTCCACCCCAGTGGTGGTCTTTATGACTTTGTGCCGCTAGGGTGGAAAGTTGTGGGGCCTATATAGGCACTGCCCACGTCCCTTCCTGTGTGGGTGATGCCATGTGTAGTCGAGCAATGCAACCTACTGCCATGCAGGGGTACTGTACACAAAAACTTTGACAGTCTGACACCTGGGGATAATTTTAAGGTAAGGAATCTCCAATTATATAGTTTCTACCAGAGACTGTGTTACCATAGGTAAGTAGCTTGTCCATTTGAAGTAAGACCCAAGACCTAAATCAATTTTTGTTTCAGTGATCATAATGTGCATGTGTCTGATAGACTCCTAGCCATAGATTCCTTGCCTTAGAATTATCCGTAGGTGTCAGACAAGAACTGGAAATTTTTCTGAGCAGTCCCATTGTGCGTCGGTAGGTGATGCAGTTCTGCCTTCAGTGGAGCTGGAAATTAAGTGCCCCGTGCCTGTATAGAAACCACCCCAGTGCGCTGACCTCAGTTTTGTTCCTTTTCCGCACCATCAGCTCAGATCCTGATCAAGCTCTTCTCACTTTTTGACTGAATTTTTTCAACTTTGTGTTGAACACTTTCACCAGTGTGCCTTTTTCACGCTTTTATAGGTATTTCCCCCCAAAAAAGATTTAAATCTTGTGGTGCCTGTCACAGACAGATGCCTGTGATAGAACCCCTCTTGGTGTCCCTCTGGTGGCTGGAGTCTGACCACTACTCCAAGGCTTGCTCGAAGTGCAAGGGTATGAACCAGAAAGGTCAACCATTAGTGAGCCATGAAGCTGCTGGACATGCGATGCAACATTGGTGCAGATCCCAGTCATGAGGGAGCTCCCGGGACCACACTCTGAGTTGCTCGCACCAGTCAGTCACAATCCAGGACTAATTCTGGTGAATTGTCCAAGTTTAAGCGCTCCCAGACTTTCACGCTGATCCAGATCATTGGACAAGGTGCAGGAACAACTCTATAAATGTAAGCCCCGTTCCCACGTTGTCCCTCCGGAACCTCAGCCTGGATCAGCTCTGTGCTTCATTCAAGTTTCCTGGAGCCAGATTAAGCACCCCCCCCCCCCCCCCCCAATCCAATCAAACTATGTGAATTCTATGAGGCCATGTGCCTCATTTTTGGATGACCAGATCCCTCTGGAATACCTTTGGGATCTTAGGGTTTTGGGGGGGTGACACAGACTGGGTTTTAGCTGGCGTGTTTGCCCTCAGCGCAAGTTGGATCCTCGGGGTCTGTTAGTAAATCTGGATCAGCACCAGTCGTGACTTCCCGGCGATCCTCAGGGTCTGTTCCAGTGGCACCCTTCCCAGTGCTGCCGACTCCATTGTGATTCCTGACTCTAGAACAGAGCTGAACCAATGGTGCATGACTCCTGCTCCGACTGGACCAGGACAGGCTGAATTGGAGGCAGAGCATTATTTTCCTGAATGGCCCTCTGAGGACCATGAAAGGATGGGATCCGAGGGTCCCCACAGTTATGTCGACCACCTAGAGTCCATGGCCGCCGATAACTGGTATGAGGATTTGGCTGATGCCAGTAGTCTGATGCCTCGCCAGACACTGGTCTACTCCGACAGTGGCCATGCAGGAAAGGGACTCCTTTGCGATGGTGGTCCAGAGGGCAGCTGCGGTATGGATCTGACACTGCCAACAGTGGAAGTGAAAGCTAGCGTTCTGCGAGAGTTGCTTCTATCTGGCGTATTCTCTGAACCCTTACTTTCTTTTAATGAAGCCCTTACTGATGTCCTTCATGGGGCCTGTGCCAAGCCCTGCACTCCTGTACAAAGGACAATTGGCTACAGGCATTGCACCAATCACTGGGATCCAGGCTCCTTACCCAGCATACTACCCATAAGAGCCTGGTAGTCCTGGTCTTTAGGTCCAAAGTTAACCCTGGTGTGTCCCTAACCACACTACCTGATATGGAATCGAAGAGGCTGGATACTTTTAGCAACAAAAAGTTTTCTTCCACCAGCTTTGCATTGCGTTCTGTGAAAACCACTTGATTATTGGCCTGGTATTCCCACACTGCATGGGATTTGTTGCACAAGAGCTGCCTATGATTTCCGTGAAGGCCAGAGTCATACTCTCTCAAACTATTGCTAATGGTAGAGATGCAGCAAAGTTCACTATTTGTGCAGATTGGATACCACCGACTAGCTGGGCAGAGCAATTGTTTCTACACTGGCACTTAGACGTCACTCCTGGCTGATGACACTGTTTTTTGGAGGGATTTAGAGGCATCCCTTATAGACATGCCCTTTGATGGCACTCTCCTCTTTGGCAGTAAGGTGGGTTCGGTACTTAAGTGTTTTAAAGACTGCAGGTCCACCAATAATTCGTTAGGCTCACCATGGTCCCACGATAACCGCAATCCGTCTTTTGCTCCTTCCGTGGCTATGGTGAGGGCTATCAGTCGTGTCTTCATTTCTAGCCACCACAGTCAACAGGCACCTTAGTCCTTTTGCGGCCATTCCCAGAAACCTCCTGGGAACCAAGGCCATATATCTACCCCAGTCAGCTTCTCCACCTACCCCGGCAGCCGCAGCTCAGAGCCTCTTTAATATGCCCTCACAACAGCTCAGAGCCTCTTTAATATGCCCTCACAACACCATGGGCGGCAGAGTATGGCACCACCTGCCCATATAGCGGATGATTACCACGGACAAATGGGTGCTTCAGATTTTCCAGCAGGGTTATGCCCTTCCTTTCCAACAAATCCCGCCACCTCCCCCCATCCTCTGTCCAGCTGATGGAGGACCACCTTTTGCATGTGTGACAGGAAGTAAAGGCTCTTCTGGCCAAAGGAGCCATTGAAATGATGCCTTCATCAAAAGTAGATTGTGGTTGCTATTCCGGCTACCAGATAAGGCGTTACTTACGATGAGTAACTTGTTCGTCTGCCCCAGATACCCTTGAGACTAAACAAATGGATGTTGATTGGAGAAAGGTATGGCTCAGCAACGACTGCTTTTAAAACTGCACGTTTTGCTGTGACAAGGCTCTCTGGCCTAATTTCTGGAACATCTACCAAGATATCTTGGCGGTGATAGTAGACAGTCAGTTGGTACAGAACAAAGTAAAAAGCATGCCCATTGATTCAGCTTATCTGACTATCACATTTGGTATAGCTCAAATTGACATTGAAGGCAGATTCACAGCATAAAAACATCCTGTTTACTGGAGCTGTCCCTTTTAGCCTGACTTTGGAGCCTATGTGCCGGGGTTCCACTGCCTATTGTGTGCCCCGAATCAGGTGAGTGCCATCAGGGAGCCATGATATAAATATTTAAGGTCCTTCATGCTCCATGTGGTGCATTATCTGGCACCATGGTCGCACCTATGCCAGCCGGCCTTTCTTGCCCAGACTACGTCAAAGTGGGTTTGTTCTGCTAATAGCACTTGTACCTTCACTCCTGTGCTGCAGAGCCATCTCCTGGCCCCCCAGCAACACCTAAGTCCGCTGAAATCTCAGACCTGGAACCATGTAGCAAACATTAGGAATGATGAGAGCTCTACTTCTGGTCACCTTGTCAACAGTACTTCTGTAGGATAAAGGTATTTTTTTGGTTCAGATCTGGACGCCAGTCAAGGTCTCCAACATGTTACACAGGATGAGGCAGATCAATTGGATCCAACTCATCTAGATGATAACCTGTATTTGCAAAATGTCAATGCTTTTGAAGCCACTCCAAAATCTGCCCTGCAATTTGCCTTTGTGGCCTCCTATGGAGGAAAGTGGTTTGTTTGTTTCGGAGGGCTGTGGAAGTCTTGGAACTGCTTCTTCCCACGGAAGAGACTAAGCCTAATCTCAACAAAATGTTGCTACCTGTACTGTTAATATCTGGGCAAAATAGCCATTCATCAATGCTCTGAATGACTTGCCCCTTGGCTTGGTCATATAAGCCATTTTCTGCAGATGCTGCTGCTTGGAGTCACACATTTGTGAGAGATCAGCCCAGCGCCAGAGCCAGATGGGCCAAATAGTTTTCTGATATAGACTTCTAACCACAGATTCCTTACCTTAAAATCTGCCCATAGAGTACTTCTGCATGTCGGTAGGTGGTGTCAATTGGCTCTGCATCGATGTCCGCATGGGAAGTGATGTTGTGGTACCCATAAGCGACACCACGGTGTGCTGACATCAATTTCTTTCCATACCAACAGTGCGGATCTGGAGAGCCACCACAAATTTTATTTTGTACCACCTTTTTGCGACTTGTCAACTTTTGCAAGCAGTTGCTACCTATGTCCTAGGGACGTGTCCCCTTTTAAACCTACTGACTTTAAGCCTTGTAAGGAATGTCACCGACAGATGTCTGTACCTAATCCCCACTTGGTCGGTCTCTGGTAACTGAGGTCAAGTCACGACTCCAAGGCCTGCATCAAGTGCAAGTCCAGGCAGCTCCTAGTGATTAGTGAGCAGGCAATGGCAGTGGGCAAAAACTCCTGGTGACACGGCAAAAGGAAAACTGTGGTTCTCAGCCTGCTCCCCAGGCTGTTCCTGCGGACTATCGTCTACGCGTGCTAAGACTTCCTCCACCAAGTCAGCTAAGTCAAGCATCATGCTTCACAACCATGCTCCCACAATCAACATGCGGAGCTGGTGACAGTGTCCACTCGGCGCTACCCGGAGTTTCCGGGAGCCGGAACGATGCCCGGAGTTTCCGGGAGCCGGAACGATGCCCGCCTAACAAGGAGTTCTACGATGCCGTGTGCCACATACTCCCTCTGCAGGGGTCAAGGTGCCCCGACTGGGTTGCTGCTGGCAGGTCTGCCCCAAATGCCAGCTGATCCCTCTAAATGGGATGCTGACACAAGTGCCTTCTTTCACTCTGGCTTCCTCTATCCTTACAAGCTAATCCTGATCCCATGCCAGTTGGTGTTGCTGGTGCCGTCCAGGCCCTACCAACCCCTGGACTTATCGCCACTTGATGGTCCTTTCCTTCCTGCTGGGGCAGATAAGGTGGAAGGGTTTGATTCTATGGAGGAGGAATAACAACACTTTCCTACACCCCCCCCAAAAGAAATTTTGCATGTTGCAGTGGGAATGTTGATGATTTTTCTCTTGCCCCCAGGGTTTGTTGAAGATGCTAACTGAGGGTTATAATGGTTTTTGGTATAATCTTTCCGGATTGCCATTCCCTGCAAAGAGGAGCTCCGACAATGATGAGAAGCAGGAGCTATTGGGATTGTCTTCCATTGGCCTATGGTGGAAGCTTTTCATTGGGTGACCCCTATTTTTATGTAATTGAGAGAGCTTGCACCTGGTGTGATATTAGTCTTTTGTCTGTAAACATCGTGTTGGAAATAGCAGTGTCTGGTTGACTGAAGGGATGCCTCCAGCCAGGCAGAACTACCGCTTCTGTCAAGGGCAGGTGATTACGCTCACTGTATAATCCATGCTCACCCTTGGGTAGCTTCGAACTGAGCAGTCTGGCTCACTACAGAGGCAGTATGTAAAGCGAAGGCACAGCAATCACTCACAAGAAGTGCACTGAGCGTCACAAAAGACTACACAGAATGTATGTCAAAATGTTTATATTCAACACGTTCAATCATTATAACATAACCATCATATACTTTTGGGCATAAAACGCAATCAAATATTTCAAGCAGTACTAGGCCACTCATATAGTTATGATTTAACTAGTTTGCACACTTTGAGAGAGAACCAGCACCCTTATGTGGTGCATGATATCAAGATTATGTAGATACACAAAACCTAGAACGCTTTTTAACAGCACTGTGGGTTGAAGCCATAACGAAGAAACCCAATATTAAAAGGTATTGTGCTTTTAGCACCAATCAACTTGTAAGGTGGCATCGCCTGCCAGTGTTGTGAATCACTGGCGGTCTGCAAACAACCACTCATACACACGCACTCTGCACCACTATGCGATGCGACAGGTATCAGCCAGTCCATTCGGTACGCTCTCACACCTACGCACTCTAATGTGGTGCCACTGGTACCCAACAGGCCACCCCCTGCAGGCTTCGTGGCCAAAGCCTCCCTCCTCAAGTTCACCCCTATTGTGCTATACCCCTGGATGGAAGTTAACCAGCCCGCCTACCAGACATTGGGCCTCACGCAGCCAAAGCCACACTTATTCTGGGTCCTTGGGAAGCAGGTGGGAATATGTGACTGTTTTAATTAGGAGTTTGATGTAAACAAGGGAGAGGTTAGCAGCCACTCAGGAAGTTCACCCACAGGTCTCAAAACACAAAGGAGTAATGCAGTCTATTGAATCACTTCCTAACTGTCTTTCGGAAGAGTTTCTTCAACCCAGTTAATCTCTCCTGCTACTTTGGGAGGGGCCCGGTGTGGAGAGGGCAGTTGGTCCACCGTGATGAGGGTCAACAAGGGACCAACCAATTAATGGGGAATAAAACAGTAGAGCCTCTCTGTAGGATGAGGTGCCCTGATTGGTATATTATGATCCAGGTCATACCCAGGCAATCCGGGCACAGCGACTGGTTCGCATAGGGATGAGTCGCACCAGGCACTTCAGATTTCAAACACCTCCCTGGTCAGGAGGCACAATGACCACCTGTGCACGTCGAGTTTGGTAGCAGCTGGTGATTCCTGTCTCGCACAGCGAAGAGTTGCAATTCGGTACCTCTCTGGAAATGAGGCACAACGTCTGGTGCATGATGATAGAGGTTGCACCTGACCAGTCCGGTCACACACAAATAGGCACAAGTTCAACAGAGCCACATTAGGTAGAATGAGGCACTACTCCAGGTACACCCCCACCTCAGAGGGTCACACCCTGTGAATCTGATACCGCATTCAACGAGCATGCAGTCGGCGTGTCACGAGAGAAATACATCACAACTGACTAAACCAGCCACGTGAGGTCCCAGAACCGAAGAATTTGCTTGCCACCACTAGATGCTTATGAGTGTTGCAATCCCCGCAGTACGGAAACTACACGCCTCGGATGCAGGCAAGATTTCTGGGGCTCTGCACTAGGCAATCCGGTCTCCAGACAAGTCCACCTTCACACTACGCTACCAGTTTGGATTTAATAGCCGAGGTGGGCACTTGAGAGGTACTACTCTCACAGGTAGATGGTGTAGGTACCTCCAGGGGAGATTTTTGATGTCCCGGAGATCTCCGGGGCAACAGTAGAGCTGCTCGGACCCTTGGAGAGCACACTTCAGTGCGCCACTCTTCTGCAGGTCCTCGGCCCAGGCCAGTCTGTATTTGGGCAGTTATCCTCCATGTGCTCAACGGAGTCCTCTGACAATGTGCACCATACAGTCCAGGTTCTCTGGTCTCATGTCCCTACAAGCGTATCTCGCCCATTGCTGGAGGATGGCAGCTGTAGTTATATTGTTGTGTCTTAGAAGTCGGGTGGTTTAGGGGTTTTCCCTTTGAACCACAGATGTCTCCCCTAATTTGTATGCCTGTCAGTCATGGGGCCTTGGAATACGTTTCTTAATCTTTAGTTGGGCCATGATCCGGCCCCTAGAGGCTGTCACAACCTCTATCCATCCCATTCGACCATCAAATGCCAGAGGTGTGCCATTCACGTGGGATGCCCCCTGTTTTTGGCTGTTGATTGGGAAATGCGCACATGTACACTCCGCCCTGTCGTCGTCCATGGACGCGACGTCAGCGGAGCCATACCTGCCCGCCAACATCAGTTTTCTTTTCCGTGGCACAATGCGGATCCTGGAAATCAGCTGTTCCTGGCCTACTTCGGTCCTTCTCGACACCGTTGGTGTAGCACCAGAACAGTGTGCAATTCCCTCCGGGTTCAAAGCCTGTGAGGCCTGTGCACGTCAGATGTCCGGCACTGACCCGCACCTTATTTGCATGTGGTGCCTTGGTGTGCACCACGTTGCCAAGCAATGCGGCGACTGTCAACAGATGAACCCCAAGTCCCTACGGGAACGCCATATGAAGCTACTGGCCGCACCGCTGTCCGGCCCAGCTTCTTGTCGCCGCTCTCCCTCGCCAGAGGGGGCTCACTCCAGAGGCTGCTCGTGGGCGCCACGTCGGACAAGCCCACACCCAGCTCTAAGCCTGAGCCCACATCTGGGGCAACGCTTCACCCGACGTCTGTCGACGCTCAGGTTGCGTCCCCAGTGGAGGCCGTTGATGTCTGGTTGACTCCGACACGGCGCCCACCGACGCCGCTGTCCGCATCCATCGCCGCCGGTGTCCATCCATTCATTGACACCAACGTCCACGCATGGGGTTGACCTGCCTCCGGATTTCACGCTTCTGTCTCCTCATCGGGATCGGGCGACACCGGTCTCCGCTACAGCCCTTTCGGATGCTGCTGCTTCCCCTGGTCGGGAGCCACTGGTGCAGGTCCCTAGTGTGGCATGGCCTTCGGGTCGTTCCCCAGACCCGCTCTTTATGGCAACTGGGAGGATTTGTCTCCAACAGTCTCTTACAGATGGCCTCTTGTCCCCTCCTAGGGTGACTACTGAGCTAGGGGCCGCTTATGCGTGGACTATCAACCGGGCAGCGGCTATCCTCGGCTTTCAGCCTCCTGTAGTCCCACTCATTCCTGATCCCTTAATGGATTTGCTTCATTTTGAGCCCATTACCGTGGAGCCCTTGCTACCCCTTGGGGGCGCTTTATTAGAGGTACTGCGTGGCACATGGGCACGGCCCTCTTCCGGGGCCCCGGTTGATCGGGCTAATGCTGGTAGGCGCCGCCCCGCCCCTGGGTTCCACTTTGTCTATCCCTCCACCCTACTGCTCAGGGCCTGGTGCTTCAGGCGGCTTTTGGGTTGCAGGACTGCTCCACTTTGCCCTTGTTTCCTTCCACCCAGGAATCCAGGTGGCTGGATGCATGTTGAAGACAGCTTTTTGCTTCTTCAAGCGCGGCCATTCGTGCTTTAAACACTACGTGCTTTTTTAATTGCAAAGAGAACGGGGAATGGGGTCAAGCACAATTGCACCTATCCTAAGTACTGTTTAGTAGAGATTTTTAGGTGCCACGGACCGGAGATTCATAAGCCCCTAAATCTCCTAAGACAAAAAGGTCTCTCTCACAAATTCATAACACACAATGGTCCAGCACGTGCTTGTTTGCACAGGCGTCCTCTGCACTCTGGGACTCCGTGGCTATCCTTCCCTTCCGGAGGAATTGCGCCCTGAGTTACTCCGTCTGGTCCTTCACGGCAAGGAAATGGCTCATTTTACAATACGCTCCTCTCTGGATACCACAGATTTTGTGGGCCGTGCTCTTGAACGGTCTGTGGCTTTGCGCCGTCATGCCTGGATGCGTGACAGTAGCTTCCCTGATAATATTCGGGAGAGCCTCCGAGACATGCCGTTTAATGGGATAGACCTCATCTGATAGACTACTAGCTGCAGATCCCTTAACGTAGAATTATCCCCAGGGGTGAGACTGGATCCGGAAAATTTTCTTTGCCACAGCATCTCTGCGCGCCGGGGGAGGTACCAGGTGATTCCGTCCGCGGGCCTGATGTCAGCAAGGTCACATAAGCCCCACCCTGGCGCGCCAACATCAGTTTTTTTCTTTTCCGCGTACAACGCGGATCCGGTTCGTGCTCCGGGCCTGTTTAGGCCTTCCCTTCGCTATTGCGTGTGTTTGCGGGAACAGTGTGCGGATGCCTTCGGGCTTTAAAACGTGTTCGTCTTGTGGACGCCTGATGTCGGCAACAGACCCTCACCTCATTTGCATGTGGTGCTTGGGGGAAGATCATGGCTCCACTGATTGCGAGGCGTGCCAAGTTTGAAGTCGCGGCAGGAGCGTGGGATGAAACTTCTCTCTGCTCGCATTTCCAGATCGACTTCGTCATCTCAATCAGCTTCTGCGGAAGGTTTTTCGAAGCAGCTGTCGTCGTCGTCGTCCTCATCCCTCTCCTGTACCGCAAGAGCGTCTCTCCCCTGTCGGTAAGTGCTGCAGTTTGTCCCTGAGGGCTAGTTTCCGGCCTGTTGGGGGCGTGGGCTCTCCGCGGGTGATGCGGCCCTGCGTATCATCCCCTATCCACCGTTTCCCGGTGAGGGGGCATTGAGAGCCCAGATGGAGACATGTGCGGCGGCTTTGCAGGCCTCGCTGCCTTCTCCTCCTCCTCTTTCCCCTCCTGGGACATCGGCGGATCCCTTGAGCTGTGCGAGGCCCTCCGCGGCATCGCCGGCGGCTCCAGCCCTGGCGCCGACTGGTTCAGAACCAGGCTCGAAGGATGCGGTGCCGTTGGAGTACGGCCCTTTGGGGGTCCTTCCTTCCGACCACGGTGCCCCGGCTTCGCCGCAAACTCCTGCAGGAGTCCCTGTGGTGTCGCGGGAGGTCGCTGGGGCTCATGTTGCATCCTCGAGCGGCGATTCCGACTGAGGCCGAGGTAACGCCGCTACGGCGCTGGCAGCTGCTGGCCCTGGCGGCGCCACAGGGGTCGGTGGACCCCCCTTGTCCCATCATGGGTCGAGGCTGGCGGGGGATGCCCCCGTCACTCCCCGGGTGCCTCTCGTCCCTCCACGCAGGCGTCTGCCTCGTCAGAGGTCGAGTCGGCGCCGTCCCTTAGCCACCTCGGCTCCGGCCCAGCCCCAGTCTCCTACGCTGTGTGATGTGGTGGAGGCCTATTCGGCATCTCCTTTGGTGCTGGGCGACAATGACGCCCTGCTCCAGGTTGCAGACTCTACGGCACCGGCAGGCGTTAGGTCGTGGACTCTTCGGACGCCCCCTCTTCCCCAGAGGTTGGGCACCTGCTGGTGTTGTCCTTGCCGGAGACAGGCCGCCGCGTCGTAGCTTTTTCCCCGTCATCAAAGGACGGCTCCTCGCCGCGGCCACGGTTTTCACCGGAGAAACCACAGGTCCCCCACTACTCTGCGCCTCTTTCTCCTTTCCGGACCTGGCCCACAGAGGAGCTGCTATCCCCACCACAGGGCGCTACGGAGGCAGGTGTGGCCTTTGCTCACCCTGTTTCCACGGCTGTGGGAATTTTGCACATGGGTGATCCTGTTGTAAATTAATCTCGGACCCTAGTGTAAATTTTCCCGATTCATGCCCTTATATAGGTATAGATTATCCGATCCTTATATAGGCATAGAAATCATTACCATATTTAGACTGAGCCTATGCAGCCCAAATAAGGCATGGCTACTTCCACTATGTTCCAAGAATCAGCAACGATTTCTTAGAAAAACCAGCCTTCAGCAGCTAGGGACATCCCCTTGCCTGAATACTAATTTATCTAGGAAATGCTGGAGGTTTCGAAGAACTGAGTCTTTGACGATATTAAGTCCAATCACACGTCAAACTCTGCACCTTCAAAGTATAAATATGCCTAGATTTGCCCAGACAAACACAAGGTGGTTTGGAGCAGATCGACTAACTACTTGCCCGACGCCCTGCAGCAGCAAGTGCCGTAGAAAGCCGACCCTCTGTCTTTTCTCCTGCCGAGAAATCCAGCTCCAGTGTTTCCAGGCTACCCTTGCGGGTTACTGGGAAATCGAGTCCTGAGAGAGAGATACAAGACCTCCTTCATTCTAAACCAAGGTACGGAGCTGATTAGACCCTTAGAGAATTCTTGATTAGATTCTTGGCAGAAAATACTAAACTTAAACTACTCCTCACTTACTTCTTCCCTTGTGCTAGGCTTAGGTCAGGTACACCGGGGTAGGCGTATTTTAGAAGCACCAGTTGAGTACTTTTAGCCATCATTTTAACACTGTATGTATTTTATCCATTTTAAGGCAATTCATGGCTTAGAAACCATATCATGCTTTTACAGTACTACTTTATAATACTGTTCGTATTATATACTCTGTACTTTATTACCAGTATTACGATTGTAGCAGTACATTTCTTATGCTTGAGAAAGAAGACTGTTCAATAAATACTTTTATTGAAAACGCCTGTCTCCATTTTCTCAGCACCTCTGGTGAAACAAAGCATGCACGATTGACTGAGTGAAATAGCTATCTATTGTTTCTGCGACTCTAGAGATTGATTTCTTCTTCTTGGGAAACAAAGTTGTCATGTTTATGTGGTTGTCAGAAACTAATCCCTTCTTGTGAATTCGAGAAAGTTTGTAGTGACCTCTGAGCTAGCTGGCACTCACAATTAAGTCTAATATATACGATAGAGACCTAGTCGACTTCAGTCCTACGTCTAAACTATAGTATATGTTATTCCAATGCGCCGAGCCTATTGGGAATATGGGAACTACACTACATGGCACCCAACGTTTGGTAAGGCTATAATTTAACGCTAGATACTAGAGTAACTCAGTCGTGCTTTTCACACAGACCCTTTTTCTCCCGTAAAATACTCCAATAGACGTCTGGAGTGGGTGAAAGGATAATATCCGCCAAAACTGAGTAGGACGAAGAATCCTATGTATTTGTTTTTGGTTTTTTCAATGTTGAAGGATACAGTGTTCCAAAAATATTGTGCACCTAATCTTTGTTTCCTTGAAACTTGTTCTGCAAACTCTTCAATCAGTAAAAATAATGGTTACTGACGAAGAATTAGCTGCAGCTCAAGCAGTTTTAGAAGACAGATCACTCCAACAGAATGACCCAGATGCTATAATCATCCCGGTAAACGTAAGAAAAACTATAACTTACAAACTCATAAACAATGGAGTATCAGCGAGAGGTGGTAAAGTAATATTTGTTAGAGGCACATGAATATTGGCAGACAGAGGTATTCTATTCATGGATTCACTTTTCTCCAGCAGATGGAGGAACACACGAGTTCCACTACTACAAAGTGGAGGAACCTCCAGAGGGATACGTTCCTTACGAGGACGTTGAGATTTCATTAACTTACTAAGAGTATCAGCTCTGGTTTAAAGGAGCCCTAAAACATGAAAATCACATTACCAGGCTCGTTCCACTAGGTAGACCAGGAGCTACATGGCCGGTACTAGCCAGCTATACACCACATCCTGACATAGAAGATATGACTGGTTGAGAACTGTTAGCTCAGCTGAAACAGTTAATTAAAATACATAGACAATTGGTTCAATATGTCATGCGGACCTTAACAGTCCAACCTACTGTAAGGATTCCACAGCACACCCCTCACCAGGGAAACACAAACAAAATTACACCACAGACTATACAATCAGTCATTGGTAAATTGCCTGCCAAACGGGAACAAATTCCGTTTTGGTTAGCACAAACAATTACTCAAATTGAGGTAGTATTCCCTGATAGTACACCTCATGAGAAACACAGAAATCTGACAATCTGTTTACCAATGGGGATAGCACCACATGTGGAGGACTGCGACACTTGGGGTACAGTCTTTGCTTCAATCTACACAAAAACACATGGTGTACCGTCCATGGCGGTGATACCAGACGTTCTGAGACAGATTCAAAATGAATACGGTCCAGAACCGGCCTTAAATCTAGGTATGAAATTACTGAAAGATTTCAAACAGGTCTCAGCTATATTATTAGCAAACATAAAAGGTGAAGCAGCATCCGTGGCAATCTGCCAAAAGTTTAAAAGAAACGGATGTAACAGACCAACCATATGAGCTTGCAAGAATTATTGAAAAATCATATGAAGAACTAGGAAGAGATAGTTTGGGTGGGAAACCATTAAAACCCCAGCTACTTGAAAATCCTGAAAAGGTATTTATTAAAAATAATCTCACTAATCCTAAAAAGAAGTGGGAAAATACTAAACAGACACTTCCTAAAGAGAAACATTCTCAGTCCAGAGGAAGATCTCCCAAAGGGGAGATAGGTCTCCCCAACGGGAGCCCTCTGAAAAAAGGTATAACCTTAGAAATAGGGATACTTTAAAAAAAACTGATATCAAGATACTGATACTCGTTCCTCTTGTACCTTTCAGACTTCCTCGCAGAAATCCGAGAGGAGGGGACGATCAGAACAGAAAGAGGAACGCGTGAAGTCCAAAGAAGAACAGCACGTTCCAAAAAATAAGAAAACACAATTCACAAAAAAGAAGGTAGCCAGCATAAAGATCAGACATGCCGAGGATCTTGAGGACACAACTCAAGAACGGGGAGTGGGCCCAGACAATGCTAGACAGCGCAGCAGAAGTCACATAGTTCGCAGGATCCTGATGGATCATCTGGAGACAGTGGACTTGAATGAATGCATTCAGGTTGAAACTGCCGACACCAGGGTTGGTGTACCCCACAAGTTATATGAAGTAACACTCCGGATGGAGGGGGACATAACTAGAAAAATAAGAGCACTCTTTTGGGAGAAGCTCTCTAAGGGCTATGACATACTTCTAGCTGAAAGACTGGCCACCTGAATTTGTTAGGGAGTGCCCACATGGCGAGGAAGTAATTATGCCAGTCTTCTCAAATCACATTCCTATTCATAAAAAATACACCTATGCCAGAAAATGGACTGTGGCCCAAGCTCCAGCATTATATAAAAATCATGCAGGATGGGATGAGGACTCTCCTCACCATAAAATCCAGTTAAAAAATCAACCTACTGCACAGAGGCAGTATCCAGTCAAGCAAGAAGCTAAGAAACAAGTCAGGGAGATTTTAAATCAACTTGAATACCAAGGGGTGATTGAAACATGCACCTCGTCAATGAACAATCCTTTGTTTCCTGTCTCCAAACCAGACAATTCATATCGTCTAGTTTTGGATTACAGACATTTAAACTCCTGTTGCAAAACATTTGCAGTACAAAATGCACATAGTGCAGCACTGATGAATAACATCATGCGGAACAAATATAAAACAACATTAGACATTTCAAATGGGTTTTTCTGTCAAAACATTGCACCTGAAAGCAGGCATCTGTGGACACAGCGACAATTTTGCCGTCTCCCCCAGGGATTCAAGAACAGTCCAGGGTTATTTTTAGCCAGAGTAACAGAGTTACTACAAACGTACGATGATGAGGCATTCTCATATGTCGATGACATCTATCTTACGGATGGCAATTTGGACAGGCACTGGAAGAGTGAACACCATAATACTTGGGTTCGCCTCTGAGGGCTACAAATTAAATTTTAAGAAATCACTAATTGCCCACTTCAACGTCCTATTTCTAGGCTACGAGTTATCAAGTGAGGGCAAAAGCCTGGCAGCAAACTTTCTAGAGAAATGTGCGCTGCTCCAACCTCACTGAAGAACTTAGTCAATTCTAGGTTTCCTGAATTTTAGAAGAACATATGTTCTGAATTACGCAGAAAGGGTTAAACCTCTCTACGAACTAATCAAACCCGATTTCAAACCAACTGATTGGACTCAAACACACACAGAAATGTTGCGTTCAGTGCAAACAGACATGTTTGCAAAAACAAAGTTAGAGACACGCGACAATGTGCGCAACCTTGTGATCCCAATCATCCCAGTGAGATGCGGATTCACGTACCTGACTTTTAATGAAGGTGAAAAGGTACCAGTAGCATACAAATCACACTTGTACACACAAGCAGAAGTAAAATTCACTTCTACAGAGAAAATTCTGATGGCGGTTCAAACTGCAGTAGCAAAGGAGAGCCCTGTAGCGCAGGGTAAACGCATAATGATCGTTACACCTGTACCTGCCTTAGAGGCAGTGACGAAAGCAAGCATTCCCAATGCAAAGGCTTTACATCTGAGATGGATACAATGGGTTAACTCTCTTGCTGCAACAGATGTTGAATACGTGTTTGACCCCTACTTAAAAACACAAGAATTCCTACAATAAGAGTACGAATGTCCTCTGCCGACCGAGATTCTGCCTCTAGAACATTACGGAAGTATAATATATACAGACGGATCAGCACAGCCCGCAATTGGGGGTAAACAAGCTTATAGTGCTGCGTGCGTGATCGTTAAAGGTCGCTGGCGCGAAGGTAAATTCAGACCTATGGTCACTAAAACTCAATCACTCTGAGACTGTACAGCTCAGCGAGCTGAACTACATGCTTTCAAGATGGCGCTTGAAAATACTGATCGCGAATTCCCCACACTAACGTGCGATTCGTATTACTGCGTACAATCTTACAATGAGTATCTACAGAACTGGGGTCAAAATGGTTTCAAAGACGCAAAAGGTGGCACAATTAAGCATAAAATGCTTTGGGAACAAGTAGTTATTTTGCAGAAAGAACTACAAAAGACTCGCGTGATTCACACACTGAGTCATCAGCGTAATGGCGTTCACGTTGCTGGGAATTCATTGGCTGATGAAGCCGCAAAGGCAGCTGTGCAAACGGCTTCCGTAGCTGCGATCACTTGATCAAAAACAAAAATAGACGGCGAAATAATGCAAGCTGTCACTGCTTAAAGACAGTGGTAAGACACTCCCAAAAGGCTTTCCAATAAAGTACTCCTATATAACTGATGCGAATAATGTTCCTTTTGCTCGAATCCCTGGAGTGGGGGATAGGGCAATTCCAAACATGGAACATAGGTTAGGACTAATCTTAGCAGCACATGAAGGACTAGCGTCTGCACACGCAGGGGTTTCCGCCACAGTATCATTATTAAAAAAGAGATATTGGTGTCCGCGCATGAGAAAACAAACTAGAAATTATGTTCTAGAATGTGAAATATGCCAAAAAATAAAAGTTTCGACAGTGAAACGACCTGCACAGACGCCCCTTCTTATTTCTGTGGTATATAAATAAATAATACCGGATCTAGGTTTTACTGGACATAGTAATAACAGATAGCTCAATAAATAAGAGTCAAGATTCGAGGTAGTAGGAGTTTGCAGGTTTAATACAGCATAAAGGACAGGAACAGGACAACCTGCACGGGAACAGGATGGCAGAGCCCGGCAGCTGCCGGGGCTGGATCTGGGATGAGCGCGCTAACTTTAATAACAGTACACAAGCATATATACTAAAACAGTTGCATTACAATACATACGATAGGCGGAGCAGTGGGTGTGGTCAATAGCAGTCGCGAAAGATAAGGGTGAAAGTAGGTGTAACAGGAGGCGTATACATAGACATGTGATGTAAACGTAACAGAATATGTCATAAATGGGGCGGAAACATGGAGGGGGCTACCTAAGGAGCCGGGACCTCTAACCTAATGGTGCGCGCAAACGGACAATGACGTGTTACTAGGAGAAGCTGGGGGCTATGAACTCTGTGCTAGGAGCAGAGACTGAAGTCTGGAGAGTCAGGGCGACATGTACCTAAAGCCTATCTAGTATCTAATGTTTAGAGAACATGTTGATAGAATCCAAAAGTTATCGGGGTAAAGGCTAACAGACTCTAAGACTGGTGCATGCATTATTCTACATGTAGTGCGTGATGAAGAATATTAAATGACCATAAATACAGTATTTCTCTTGCATGGAGACGTAAAGGCTAGACAATGACGGAAACTATTGATGCGATTCAGTAGCTTAGGAATGCAGAGAAGGAGGGCTGGACTGATAACTAGAATCATAACATACTCTTGGCAGACTAGCAGGCAGAGCCAGGCCGAGCCGGGCACTGTGAGGCAGGAAGTAAGTGAAGGGTCAGGAACACAGGTGGGGGCTGTATCGCTCCTCAGCGAGGATTCAGGAGACAGGAGCTGAATCTGGTGTCCAGGCCCTTTTGAGGCCTAGAAACGGGGACTTTACAATGAAATAACGTGCACACTGGGAAACGTGGCAACGTAACTTTACATAGGCCTAATACTCGTAGCTTTCACGAGAACTGGAAACTGGCATACTAGGGATGGACACAACTGTAATTGCGTCTTTAATCGATCATGGGGAATACATATGCATATTAATCATGCACACATAACATAAGATGGGGGACACGTAGGGACACAGAACATGGCAAAATTTACTTTTCCACATTCCCTCCTTGTCACTACGTTTCCATCAGGAAACATCAATATTCATGATACCATCTATCATTTCATACAGTATCATTTGCTCGTCTCGAATTTTCTTGGAACGGGATTTAGAACGGGACTTGGGGCTAGGAATACAAGAAGTAGCACAAATGCCACAAATCGCAGGGCCACATTGTATACAGAGGCAGCAACTGAATATGATCGCTACTGCAATACCCAGAAATGACAATACTTTCCATCCCCAGGCGGAAATTATATTCCAGAACCAACCGGACCATGTCCAGGTGCCTGGATCTTGGTGTAACATATGGGCAATTTTATGGAGTCTGGTTATAGCTGAATAAACAGACGGCGCGTTATTTGGAATGAAAATGCAGCAACTAGATCCGATGACTCTACATGCCCCGCCCCTATCGGCCAGTATGACGTCAAGGACGAGACGATTCTGGAGCACGACAATTCTCATAAAGGATTGCTCTTCGGTTAAGTTACCTAGAGCAGAAGTAGTCTCAATCACTACTGCTTCAAGGGTTCTGGTTAATCTACGTATCAGTTTACTATTCACGACAGTACCTAAATAGGGGAAGACACCTTTATTGATATCTATATATTGTTCTAGAGCAGTTTCAGTATAATCGACAATCGGGAGGTCTCTTTTGTGTCTAGTATGTACTAGGTGGGAATTCCTATGATAGTCAGGTGGGGCTAGAAAAACTGGTGGCAGTAGGAAGGCAATGTAACAGGTTCCCTCCCAATCGAGGGGCAGACGAACATATGCGGTCTGACCACAAACAAAATAAGAATGACGTGAAGCTTTGAAAATAGATTTCCCACTGTCACTATACTTGACAATAGTAGCACAATCACTATGGCCTACATGTACGGAACCATTCTTTCGGACACATAATTCACCTTTGACTGGTAATCCTGACATAGCAGGTAAGTCTGGAGTAGTATCAGACTGAACATTCAGGACCATGAAATTCGAAGAATAATTACCCAAATTGTAAACTTCATTTTCTAGATCTAACCCTGTTCTGTGGGGAAGACCTTGCTTGTCTGGAAAACATGTACTGTTAAGAAAAGACATATCTGTTGAGGATGACGTTAACGTGGACCATGCTCCACACGAACCATTATGTGAAAATGGATAAGGAAAGAGTGGCAGAACTCCCTTCAGTGTCTGGAAAGGGGGGAGTCGACCACACACCCAACAATTAGTGGCATTGCTGGTCTGGTGTGAATAATGTAACATGCGGATAAAGGAATTATTACGCATAGCAAGACGATATGAGAGTTCATGAGAAGGCAGATCACTAAACGTGTGTTCTACTGTAGCAATAGAAGACTTATTTACATGAGAAACTGGAAAACACAAATAAAATGCATAACCTGTGCAGGTAAACATGAGGCTGAAAAACAATATAAAACTTAGAAAAACGATACATCGGATTGAGTTTTGACTAACTCTCTCACTATGGGGGTCTATTTTATACATGTCAGAAACCGGTCTAACCGTTTCACCTAGGGGAGGACTTAGACAATCAAACTGGCTGACTTATTTTACTAGACCTTAATTTTTTCTTATACTCCTGTTGCGGAGTTTTCTCTAACAGGGAGGGATTTGTATCATAGTCTTTTGCGGGACAGTCCTTAAGAATAGTACTTTGGCAGTCCTTCAAATCCTCGGAAATGTTCTTTGAAACAGGCTTCAATCCATAAAACTTCTTCACATGTGACAGGTGGACCCAGCCCTTCCTGCCTTCCAGCTTGACGGCAGTACGGGTGGCCAGGAGGACCTGTCGGGGTTCCTTCCAGCGAGGCTCCAGCGGACTTGAACGATCAAAGTTCCTGACAAGAACCAAACATCCAGGAACGATGTCATGCGGTGCCACCTCGGTATTGTCTGGAAATGCGGCGGCAACCTGTGAACGACAAGAGTGTAGGGCAGACATCAAGGAAGCTAGGTAATCTGTCAGCATATTACTTGAAACATCGGTAATACTTCGAGGTCTAGGTGTACCCCACATATTAGGGGGGCGTCCGAATACGACCTCATACGGGGACAGACCTGATCTGGAATGTGCGTCCATGCGCATATAAAACAAAGCGACTGGCAGAGCTACTAGCCAGTCCACACCTTTCTCTTTACATATTTTAGCGATGTGGATTTTCAGGGTCTGGTTATGTCTCTCTACGAGACCGGCTGCTTCAGGATGGCGTACACAATGGAACTTCCACTGGTACCCTAACAAAAGGGAAACATGTTTCATGAGCTCAGATGAGAATGGCTGGCCGTTATCAGAATATACGACTCTAGGGAGTCCATAACGGGGGAAGAACTCACGAACCAACTGCTTGGCAGTGGTCGCGGCTGTGTAATCTGGGACTGGATATGCCTCTGTCCATCTGGACAAAGCGCATACAACTACAAGGACATACTTGAAACCTCGACATCGCTCCATCTGAATATAATCCATCTGGAGGACTTCAAAAGGGTGGTCAGGGGGCTGGAATCCACCTTGTTCCACCGGGACACTTTTACCTGGATTAAACTGGCAACATATCATACAAGTACGGACTTTCTGCTTGGCTGCAGCTCGTAAATGCTTGTTGAACCAAATGTTCTGGATACTGTCTAACATAGCTTTTTCTCCTAAATGTGCTGGACTATGTGCGGTATTGATAATGACTTGAACCATAGAGTCGGGGAGAAACCATGTGGCTCTTCCCTTCGTTACCCATCCCTGATCTGTCTGGACCCCTCCTTGTTCGGACCATTTCTTGATTTCATCGGGAGTAGCATGTAACTGGATATCTATGACATCTTGAGTAGGGTCCTTAACTGTCATACAGGTAGTCGGATCTGGAGTATGTGTCTGTGTCGGATTAACTGAAATGTCTGGAGTCTGTGCTGTAAGCTTGGCTGTGCGATCTGCTAGATCGTTACCTTGAGAAATAATGTCAGTAACTTTCGTATGTGCTTTGCATTTCATGATAGCAATAGATGTCGGTAAATGTATGGCATCTAACAGAGCTTGAATAAGGAGACCATGCTGAATCTTGGTTCCATGAGAGGTCATGAAACCTCTCTCCTGCCAGAGTACTCCAAAATCGTGTACGACTCCGAATGCGTAGCGTGAATCTGTATAAACATTAACTTTCAGGTTCTTAGCGTGTATGCAGGCTTGTGTCAGAGCAACTAGCTCTGCTGCTTGGGCAGACAGGGTGTCAATACGGTGTGTTTCTATAACTTCAGTGTCAGTAGTCACTGCATACGCGGCTACTAGTTCTCCTGTACTTGTTCTCATACATGAACCGTCCACATAAAGTGTCAGGTCGGGATCTGGAAATGGAATATCTGTCAGATCTTGTCTTGGCTTAGTCATAATATTAACTACTTCCACACAGTCGTGTGTGGCAGGATTCGAATTAACTGACGGTAACAGTGTAGCAGGATTTAAAACGTTGCAGCGTCTGATTTCTATGTGTGGCTGGAACAGTGTCAGTTCATAACCTGTTAAACGTGCAATTGTCAAGTGCTGAGTTTGTGTTCGGTTTAATAGAACTTCCACGGAGTGTGGAACTTGTACTGTCAAGGAATGTCCTAATACTATGGAATCACTTTGTCTGATAGCTAGTGCTGTGGCTGCAACTGACTTGAGGCACGCAGGCAAAGCCTGGGCTACAGGATCTAGTGTGCTCAAAAAATAAGCACAGGGCTTGTATTGTCCTGCTTGATCTTGTGTGAGAACAGATAATGCTGTACCATCACGTTCTGTGACAAAAAGTGTAAAAGGCTTACTGTAGTTCGGTGTAGCTAGAACTGGAGCTTGGCATAAAGCTTTCTTTAGCTCATTGAAACTAAGTGTATGTTCAGATGTCCAAGGGAGGACAGTCGATACGGCTGCCTCCTGTGTCGTTAACTGTATCAGTGGCTTAGCTAGAAATGCATACTGAGGAATCCATTGTCTACAATAAGAAGTAAGGCCGATAAAAGCACGTACCTCCTTCTGTGTCTTGGGCTGAGGAAGACTCACTATTAACTGAATACGGTCTGGTGTCAACTGCCTACCCCACTTGGACAGTAAGTGGCCTAAATAGATCACTTGCTGGACACAGAATTGAAGCTTCGAAGGGGACACCTTGTGCCCCATCTCTGCTAAGAAGTACAAGACTGTAAGAGATGCTCGCTCGCAAGCACGTTCAGAACGGGCTGTGATCAGTAGATCATCGACATACTGGAGCAGGGCAGTGTCAGTTGGCATGTGAATGTTGTCTAGTTGTCTCTTAAGTGCTTGACTGTAAATACTAGGACTTTCTGTGAAACCTTGAGGAGCTCGTGTGAACATATAGCTCCTTCCATTTAAACAAAATCCGAAAAGAAACTGGCTGTCTGGATGAATGGGGACACTGAAAAACGCGTTCTTGAGGTCTATGACTGAAAAAAATGAGGCTTCGGAATCAATGGCTGTCAATAGGGAAGAAATATCTGGGACAACTGGGTACTGGGGAATAATACATTTATTGAGTTCTCGTAGGTCAATCACTAATCGATATACTGGGGGTGCATTTGGATCAGTACGTTTCATGACTGGAATGATCGGAGAATTACATACATTGGAGTCAGTTTCTACAACTACTCCTTGAGCGATGAGCTCGTCAATAATTTTGGATAAGGCTGTTACAGCCTCAGGTGGCAATCTGTACTGTCTGATTCGTGGTAACACTACACCTGGCTTGAGAGTCACACGATGGGGTGTGATTTGCATATAACCTACATCAGTTGGACCTTGCGCCCATAAATGCTGTGGAACATTGGACAATCTCGGATCAAAATCTCGTAATACATAGTGACCCTTGAAGTCACGTAGAAACAGTCGTATTCCCTCTGGGGAACAACATATGACTGCACCTAATTCTTTCAGTGTTTTAATACCTAACAAATTGTCTGGACATGACTTAGTAAGTAATAGATCAGTAGTGCGGGACAATGGACCTACTTCTAGAGTAACTGGCTTAGATATCTCGTTTACAATAGGCTTTCCTGAAAATCCAAGGGAAACATTTCTAGAGCCTGAGAGCGGAGCCCCTGGAACTTCGGCGTGACTGATGGTGGTCCTACTTGCCCCTGTATCAATCAAAAACTTTCTGTCTTTCCCTAGTACTTGACTATGAACATAGGGACCTTCTTGATCTACAGGAATCTCGATGAGAGGCAAGCCTACCTCCCTCTCTAGGCTGTTTCATGAATATGGCTGATACTCTGGATACTCGGACTGTGCATACTGGTACATCTGCTGTGTAACATGCTGTGTTGCAGCAATAGGCTGCGGTGCTGGAACTGTCTGTTGTGCATTCTGTGGCTGAGAAATCTGTGAAACTTGTTCTTGTCTAGGCGGACTTGGTCTTTCTTTAGTCTTACCAGTGGCTATATTGTGTTTCAGAACTGCACACTCGTTTATAAAATGACCTGGCTGTTTACAATAATTGCATGTCCCTTTAACGGGAGCTGCAGGATGACTGGCTTGATTCGTACCCCTCTTCTGACTGTCTTGAGGAACAGATTGTGCAACTAGTACTTTCATTTTCGTGTCTTTCATACGTTTTCTTTCATGATCTTGCTCTTCTCTGATTCTATTCTGGTGATACTGAAGCATCTGTAACATTTGGGACGGGGTATTAGCTTGCCAGGTACTTTCGACTTTCAAAACTCGATTCTTAACTTGTGGACTTGAATTCTCGACTAATTTAGTAACAAAAAGATGAGGGTATGACTCGCTACTTGTCTTGAGGCCACTGTTTATAATAAAACATTTTTCAAATCTAGAATAAAAATCACTAGTGTCTTCGTCTTGTTTCTGTTTACAGGCTGAGATTGCATCCCAGTCTTCCTTTTTAGTGGCTAATAATCTGGGCAAAACTTGTATTAACAGTTCAGGTAATTCTTTACATTTCTCTCCAAGACCGGTACCTGGTACTCGTATCTTATCTTCAGCTTCTAGAACTGCCCAATCGATCTTTTTCTCTCCCACCTCCCATTCTTTTTCCTTGAGTTTTTCGTATACCCCTGCGGGCAACAGGACCTTTAGCATTTTAATAATATCTGGATACGTGTATTCTCCCATACGGAGCATATCTTTTAACTCTCGGTGGAACCCTGCTGGATCTTTGTCGTGACAAGGAACTAATTTCTTCATTTCTAAGAGTTCCATCTTTGTAATCGGGGTGTAAACAAATACTCGTTGCATTTCACCATCTGTTGTCCTGACTGGGTGTACTTCTCGTAACGGGTTCTGTCTATCTATGTAAAACGGTTTACTTTCTGGAGGTGAGACATGAACAAAATGCGGGTTCAGAAACGTTCTATATTTGTGACGCTGTTCTAGAATGACACTAATTAAATCGGTACCTAAACCTTTCCATCTATACTGGAGTAACTCGTTCAGGACATCATGTAACGGACCTGGATCAGAGTGTTGACCCTCATACAATGTAATGAGGTGCTGGATCATATACATACCCACCAGTCGCTGCTCGGCTGGGGGCAATTTCAGAAACATTTGTGCCACTATTTCGTCTGGAGAAGTGGTAGAATCAGTAATCCATCGGACTGCTGATCGGGCTAGTTCTTGTTCATGCATAGTACTTAATTCACTATAACCGATTCGTGATTTCAGAATATGATCGGTAGCTTGAAATACTTGTTCTAGAGAACCTTGTTCTGGTGCTGGAAGATGAACAGTTTTCTTGCGTTCTAGGCGTAAATGGCGGTCTGGAAATCTAGACTTTCCTACATACGCTATTCTGGCGGGATTCTCGTCGTCTACCTCTTCAGTAGAAGAGTCATTCTCTTTCTCGCTTACTTGTGCTGCTTTACGTTGTTCGTGTAACTTTATTATTTCCTTACGAATTCTCTTGTACATACTCTCTATACTACTGATAGTTCTGTGTTTACCCTTGGCTATATTATCACTCCACCTTGTCAGGATTCTCATTTCGGCCGGATCTTTGGTCGGATAATCTTGTTCCCTTATTAAACAATTAATCAGAAACTTTAATAGCATGAGCTGGATTTCAGCTTTCCTTTGAGACATGGCTTCACCAATACTTTCCGGATCATCCCCTGTACGGATGAAACGATATATTCTGTCTAGATCTTCTTTCATATTCGGTAGGGTGTCCAAATACCCGGTCACCCGTCTTACACGGATGGAATATATAACTGTGCTATCATCACCTGCGACTGGATCATAGCGGCATTCAGTAAGAGCTCGTCGGATATCTGCAACGGACTTATATTTGGGCGTACGCTGTAACGCACATTCATGTAACTCGACTAACGTTAAACGTTGGTGTGGTGGCGGGGTACCAGGAGGACCTCCTCCTGCGGCCCCTAAACTGGAATCATCGACTGATACTCTTCGTGCTGGCAGAGTGGGAAATTGTAATGTAGGCTGGACCGGGGGTACCGTAACAGGTACTCCGGTGTCTGGAGGAGCAGGAATGGCATGATTTACAGGGACTGGCGGAACAGGATTTGTATATTCCGGGACTGTGTCGTCCAAATAGGACGAAATTAAAATATCAGCTGCGGTCGGTTTGTGACGTAGCTTGGTCGGAACTAAGGGTGGCGGAAAATTACTGGATGCCTCCGGGGTCGCTTTTGACAAGCCCTCGGCAAGAAGAGGATACATACCCTTAATGAGGGCATTTCTCTGTCTGTCTGACTGTTCGGTTTTAACTCGTTCACCTATCTCGATTAGTTCCCTTTCTTGGGCTCGTTCTAAGGATTCTCTACTTAATTCTGACTTTCTGATTTCTTTTTCGGTTCTTTTATGAGATTCTTTGCGCCATAACTCGATGGCATCTTTCTGTGACTGTCTGGCTTTCTTTTTCCATAATGCTTCTTCTACTCGCATAATGCACTCGGCATCCCATGTACCCGATACGGGCCATCTATACTTTTCTTCTAACTGTTTGGTATACTCTACCTATAAATCTAGATATAATATGGCACTTATGCCATGCTTCTGATACATAAAATGACCTGGACTGTCCCTAGGCGGGACAGGAACTGCTTCTTCTAACAGACCTTTTCTAGTTCTTAACTGACGTAGTCTGGAAAATAACGGCATGACTGAACTGTAATCTGGACACAATACAATACACAATAAACACGATAATTACACCGCTCTCATACCACGACATTAAAATACATGAAGAACATTTAAAATGACAGTTCGGACAGAATACTACCTGGAATACGGAAAACAGAATACATGAATCTTCTTGAGAACTGAACTGACTAGAACAGAGACTAGATGCACTGCTGAAACAGTACGAAACTTACCGGTCTCATAAAGAGACACGTCAGGACCCGCATCCACCGGAGTGGACACTTCGTTTTGGGATCTGTGTACCACCAAACCCCACGGACCAGAGACAATTAGATTGACCCTGTCTAGATACTCCCCAGCAACGGTACTCACCGGGCAGCAAGAACGGAAGGCCTCGGACTGGACTGGACTGCTTCGACGCCGGACGGACACACTTCGGACTTCTGTTACGGGTGGGCCTCCGGATACCTCGGACCTTGGACTCTCGGCTTGGGCTCTGGTCGGGACTCGCCGCGTTCCTCCACCGCCTCGTCTGGATGCTGGACCGCAACCTCCGTCTCCTCCGTGGGCCTGAGGGATACTTGAAGCAGAAATATCTGCACGTGGCCGGTATGGTTCCGTCACGGCTGCAGAGGGTCAGGGGGCATACGTGGCTTCACCGGCGCGTGGGGAAAGGGCAAGTCCCTGTTCGGGCGCCATTATGTGGTATATAAATAAATAATACCGGATCTAGGTTTTACTGGACATAGTAATAACAGATAGCTCAATAAATAAGAGTCAAGATTCGAGGTAGTAGGAGTTTGCAGGTTTAATACAGCATAAAGGACAGGAACAGGACAACCTGCACGGGAACAGGATGGCAGAGCCCGGCAGCTGCCGGGGCTGGATCTGGGATGAGCGCGCTAACTTTAATAACAGTACACAAGCATATATACTAAAACAGTTGCATTACAATACATACGATAGGCGGAGCAGTGGGTGTGGTCAATAGCAGTCGCGAAAGATAAGGGTGAAAGTAGGTGTAACAGGAGGCGTATACATAGACATGTGATGTAAACGTAACAGAATATGTCATAAATGGGGCGGAAACATGGAGGGGGCTACCTAAGGAGCCGGGACCTCTAACCTAATGGTGCGCGCAAACGGACAATGACGTGTTACTAGGAGAAGCTGGGGGCTATGAACTCTGTGCTAGGAGCAGAGACTGAAGTCTGGAGAGTCAGGGCGACATGTACCTAAACCCTATCTAGTATCTAATGTTTAGAGAACATGTTGATAGAATCCAAAAGTTATCGGGGTAAAGGCTAACAGACTCTAAGACTGGTGCATGCATTATTCTACATGTAGTGCGTGATGAAGAATATTAAATGACCATAAATACAGTATTTCTCTTGCATGGAGACGTAAAGGCTAGACAATGACGGAAACTATTGATGCGATTCAGTAGCTTAGGAATGCAGAGAAGGAGGGCTGGACTGATAACTAGAATCATAACATACTCTTGGCAGACTAGCAGGCAGAGCCAGGCCGAGCCGGGCACTGTGAGGCAGGAAGTAAGTGAAGGGTCAGGAACACAGGTGGGGGCTGTATCGCTCCTCAGCGAGGATTCAGGAGACAGGAGCTGAATCTGGTGTCCAGGCCCTTTTGAGGCCTAGAAACGGGGACTTTACAATGAAATAACGTGCACACTGGGAAACGTGGCAACGTAACTTTACATAGGCCTAATACTCGTAGCTTTCACGAGAACTGGAAACTGGCATACTAGGGATGGACACAACTGTAATTGCGTCTTTAATCGATCATGGGGAATACATATGCATATTAATCATGCACACATAACATAAGATGGGGGACACGTAGGGACACAGAACATGGCAAAATTTACTTTTCCACATTTTAGATAAACCATTAGCATGCTTTTACCTGGACCACTGTGGTCCCTTAACAAGGGATGGCAACTATAAATATATCATGGTTGCAGTGGATTCCTGCACAAGATTTATTTGGATGTGGCCCCAGCGCTCAGCTGACGCATGAACTGTTATAAAGGATTTGCAAGTCTTTATCGGCACATACGCAATCGGCACGCTACGCTCTGACCAGGGTCCTGTGTTTAGCTCTCGAGGTTACAAGGAGGCCATGGCTAGTCTGGGCGTTGCATTGCGGTATTCTAGTCCCTTCCATCCTGAGGGTAATGCGGTAGTGGAAAGAAAAAAACGTGACTTCAAGCAATCCATAACAGCTAAGGTATTAGGTTCGAGTGATGGGTGGGTCAAACATCTAATAAGTGTCCAACGTAGTCTTAATAATCTGCCAAGAAATTCTCTGGGTGGAATCACTCCATATAAATTACTTTGTGGTACTAGAATGATAATTGAAGACCTCGATTGTCAAACTTCAGTGGTGGAACATAAACCCTTTGATGTCAAAGATCGTTTGGCTGTTTTACTGGACTTGAACGAAACAAGAAAAAGTCTAAGTAATGCAACACAAAAGCCAACATCCACTGAAGAAAAACCACCTGTCCCAGCAAGACCTGTCTGGATTCCAAAGATTGGGGATCTAGTCGGAGAGAAGATCGTGGTGAAGAAGGAATTTGGGCCTTCTTACAGAAAAGCAGTACCACTCTTTGCAATCCAAGGAACAAGATCAGTAGTACTACCGCCCCTTGCTGGTAAAAGGGAAAACAGAGTTGTATCAATCGACCTGGTCAAACCACAGCATGTAGCCAATAATAAGTAGTAGGCCTAGTGGACTCCCAAGATGTAGCAGAAGACCAAATCTCGCTACTATCCAAGAGGTTCAAACTGAAAGACTTATCACCTTTGATAAACCAGCAGTGAGAAAAGGACTATGCAACAAAGCCATGTAACTCGTGCCTCTTGAGACCCAAATAACAGTTCATCAAGAAACACCTCTCTACAATGATGTAGCCTCTGACTATACAAATATGACAAAGGAAGAAGCAGCTCCAAAGATTAATAACAATCCTGATGCAATTCCAACAATTGACCGAACTGCCTCTGGCTATTTCATCAACTTTGATACATTTTCTGAGGATCCCAGTGAACCCGAAGATACACCAGCAAATAAAACTTTCAGAGTAAAAATAAAAGAACTCTCATCAACTTGAGAAAATATATCTGGTTTCACCATGGATTGAATTTTGGATTCTGTCAGGTGTACTTTTCCTCCTGCTCTGGCTCATTCTGGTTTTGAGCTTGGGAAACATGATGGATGGAAAATATAATACAATGGGACACAGCAAGTCAGAAAATCAACTTGGTCCTGAAACCTCATAAATCTTCCCATCGTGAAAGAAGAGATCTGTCATCAGTGAACATCACAGCCGTTCCTATACCTAGTGGTACAGCATGGGACAGAACTGAGTATGACATCTATGGCCCGGTAGCGCTTCTGAAGATTCTACACCAGTTCAAGATCTCTTTAAGTGACTTTGTATCACCAAACACATTTTCTGATGATTGGGACTTTGAGACTATTAATAATATGTCAGATTTAGAGATGTCCGCTAAATTTACTGAACATGAATACTTACAAGGTTCATCAGATTATGAACAAATGTTTTGTTTTAATCATTATGGTCACCATTATTTGCATAAATCTGCAAGCCCTAGGAATGTTTACACATATAATCAATGGGAACATTGTCCAACATTGTCCAACGCCGCCAAAGGGCAGCTCAACACAGGGTTTAATGTTACAAATCCAGAAACGTTTTATTTCAAAAATGAGAATAAGACCGGAATGAAAACAATGTTGACCAATACTAAACAAATTTATTCTACAAACTTTTATGCTTAGCTGTCTACATTAGGTTTTGACTTTTGGAAAGACAACATCGAGACAAAAACTGTCTGGGGCACAAAAGACTGGCAGGTGCAAGGTTTAGAAGCCCTGTTCAGAACCTGCATTATACCAGAACAAATGATGTTTTTAAATGACACTGTTCAACAAACTTCTTGTCTTGGCCTGGCTAAGATAAAAGTTTTAAATAAACCATCTATACCTAATCCCACATCTGACCGGGATGATACTACAGAAGAGGAGGTAGACGTATCCTGTATTTTAAAACCGAACAGAACTAATCCTAATTGGAAAAAATGGTTAATCTGGCCCACAGACATTAACTGTCATGATAGATTCCTGAACAAAACACAAGGGTTCACAGTGAATAGGCCAGATCCAAGATACTCCCAGAGACAACATCCAAGGATAGTAACTACTTACAGTGTAGGAAAGCTATGCCTTGAGTGGATACAGAAATCTACACTTCCAGAAATCAAACACTTATCTTTACTTAAAGAAGGCAATGATTTGTGAGATTTCTTAATGGGGCCTCGCAAACCACGTCAAAAACGTTTCATATACGCCGGTATATACGCTGCGTACAACGAAGCTTGGAAAATAACGCAAATGGAAACTGCTGAAAGAATACGAGAAATTGATCGTATTAATTTAGAGAAATCTCTCTCTGTAGTGGACAATGGGTTAACGACTCTGTCCTCCAGAATATATTCTTTGGACAGCATTGTATCATCTGCAATTGACATAATAGAGCCAGACATGCTAATGTTACAACATGGCCAGTCTCAATTACGTTCTATAATGCAGCTGGGCTGGACGTTGCAAAATCTTCGTTCAGGCTACGTGCCATGGCGTCTAATCAACACCACATCATTGTATTCTGTATTTAACCTTACAGATAAATAAATATCTTTGGCACAAAAAGGAGCAGACCATACGGTGCTGAGCATTGAAAAACTGTAAAGATTACCATTAACAGTTTCTGAGAAGCCTGTCATTGAATGGATAATACATGGCACCATTACGATACCAGTGACGATTTTCCAGTATGAGTATTGTCTACAGCATATACCAGCGGGCCTGTATGAAAGGTTGGTTAAAGAATACATTTCGACCTGGACTTTACCTTACACACACAAATGTTGGAATAAGGGGAAAGAGGTATTCCTTAGTGGTAAAAATTGTAAGAACTCACTAAGCGGGACACTTTTGTGCCAAGGTATTAATTTACACGGAGCCTGCAACGGTTCTGCAAATAACCTTTCATGCTACCTGCACGGTACTCCCTCCACAGTGATAGAAGCAATTTTCAGGCAGCTATCCAATGGCAGCTACGTTATGCTCAATGACCACAGCTGTTGTGGTATGTTGCCAGGAAATACTTATCTCGTTAGTGTGTCATCCGGGGTCACTGTATGCAAGTATTGTATCCAAAGAGCAAGACAGCCAGGGAGACGGAATTATGGCCTTCACTGAATATCTCTTCTATACGAATTGATACTTTAAGCAGAATGAAAGTCATTATTTTACAAAAAAATGTGCCATTGACCTCGTCTAGAGAAACGTATGATCTGCAAGTTGCAAGGACCTCTGCAGAGATACATGCATTATCTCTGCCAAGGTCCTTTAT
Organism: Lissotriton helveticus; assembly: GCF_964261635.1. NCBI lineage: Eukaryota > Metazoa > Chordata > Amphibia > Caudata > Salamandridae > Lissotriton > Lissotriton helveticus. The sequence goes on from NC_136073.1 coordinate 790,747,835, forward strand.
TAAGTGGAGTTAAGCAAATATTCTAAAATGATTAGAGTAGCGAAGGGAAAGTTCTTTAGGGACAGAATCGCAAATGCGGAAAATCCAGCTAAAGAATTATTTGCCATTTATAAAGAAATCACTGTCCTGAATAGATTAACTGCCCAAGACACTTTCTCTGATGAACTGTGTAACTCCATCGCTGACCACTTCGTAAATAAAGTGGAATTAATACACGCCTCATTTACAAAAAAGATAGATGGGCCCTTGAGTCAGAATGAGAGAGATAGGAGCCTGGCTACATCCCTTTGCCTGAATTGTCTTAAAATTCCGGATAGGCATTTAACGCATAGTATTGCTAAAAGTGTTCAGTCAGGTTCTCCTAATGATGCTGCCCCCCCAAAATGCTTCAGTGACATTCTTGACGAGGTCATAGACTACATCAGTCACCTGATTACTTTATCTTTCCGAGAATGTGTGGTACCAGAACCATGGAAAAGAGCACAGGTCATCCCCCTGAAAAAGAAACCAAACTTGCATGTGTCTCAACTCCAGAATCTCCGCCCCATTTCTCTGCTGCCTTTTTCCATGAAGGTTGCAGAAAAAAATGTTAACCTGCAGCTTATGGACTACCTTGAGCAAGGTCAGTTCCTACACTCGACTCAATCGGGCTTTAGAGCTCAATATTCGACAGAAACGGCTATCCTCTATTCCACTGAACTATAGAGACAAATAGCAGACAAAGTCAGACAGCAGCGTTGGTATTGTTAGATCTAAGCGCGGCGTTTGACACCGTGTCGCACTCCACGCTGCTGTCACGGCTATCAGAGATAGGAGTGGAAGGAGCTACTTATAAGTGGCTAAAGTCATTTCTGGAGAATAGAAGCTTCCAAATCCACTGTCCACCATTTAAATAATCATCCAGACAGCTGTAGCATGGGGTTCCACAGGGCTCCAGCTTGAGCCCTACCTTATTCAACCTTTACATGGAACCCCTTGCCCGTATAGTGGAATCATTCGGTGTTGAAATCATCACTTACGCCGATGATACGCAACTGATGATCACACTTACCCAGGGACAGAGTGAGGCAGCTACCAACTTTTCCACCTGTCTTTCAGCAGTAGCAAGCTGGATGAATAACAACAGTCTACATCTTAATGGGGACAAGACTGAGGTGTTACTGATTGGAAGAACTCCCTCGGCGTGGTCATCAGCTTGGTGGCCGGTAGAACTAGGTCAAACTCCTGTCCCCACAGAATCAGCTAAGAACTTGGGAATCCTATTGGATGCAGAACTCTCATTTGGAAAGCACATTGCAAAAGTAACCGGTAAATGTTACGCAATACTTAAAACCATGCGTAAGGTACTTGACCTTTTACCCATTAGCTCTAGGAAATCCCTTATTCACGCCTTAGTTACTCCTCACCTGGACTACGGCAATGCTCTTTTCATTGGCCTCACTCAGAAAGCCCTAAAGCAACTTCAAAGAGTTAAAAGCGCGGCGGCCCGCTTAGTCCTAAATCTTCCTCGGAGAGCATCTGGGAAGCACGCTCTTGCAAAGTTACACTGGCTGCCCATCAAAGAGCGCATCCTTTTCAAAGCTATGTGCTTCGCCCATCGAATTGCCCAAGGGAAAGGACCACCTTACCTAAAAAAGCTTATTGCTATCCATTGCCCCAAACGTAATCTGAGGTCCTTGGGGAGCATGCTGTTCTCAGTGCCCCGCATCTTTAAAGCAAGAATGGGAGGCCGTTCATTTTGCTATCTGGCGGCCACTCACTGGAACAAACTCCCCTTAGAATTGCATATGGAACCCTCCGAAAGGAGGTTTCGCCTGAAGCTAAAAACACATCTCTTCCCCAGTAGTTAGGAGACGGCGCTTAGCTGTCCAGTTTAATTGTTCTTGTGGTGGGCTTGTTTTTAGAATGGAATGTATCCACAGCGCGGGGACACACTGTCTTGAGTGTAACCATGCGCTTTATAAATGGTTTTATTATTATTATTATTATCAACAAACTGCCCAGTACATTTCGTAGTCAAATCTTAAACATGTCTGATGCCAGCAGCATCGCACATGTATTTAAGACAATTTTTTCGGGACTGTTAACACCATTTGAAGCAGTCGTCTGCATTTTTCCAAACTTCGTGCACTTTGTGTTCGGCGGCCTTCCTCTCATCTTGGGACTCGTAGCAGGAATTCTATTTTTATTCCTTCTGCTCCGATATGGCAAGTCCGGTCACCGACGATACCCAGACTACAATGGAAGGAACCCTCCTTGCCATGAGGTATCGTGAGAATTACACAGATTCTTGGCTTGGCTCGTTTAAGAGATCTGAACGCAACCTGGTTTCTATCGTTCAGACCAATCTGGCAAGATTGCATCTTACCTGTTCTACGATGCCTGCTTTGCGGAGAAGAATGCATGTTGGACATTTGTCTTACACTTCCATCAGTCCTGCCATCGGACGTTGATGCCTTGCTAGGTCCGGTAACGACTCATGCGTCGTGTTGCCCCAACGGCTGCCAATTCTGATGACAGCATTTATTGAGGTCTCACCGGCAAGTCTAACTGAGGGTGAGATACGAGAAACTACAGGCACACAGGTACCGCTTATTGCAGACATTGCTAATGCATCAAACGCTGACGGCAATGATCCTCATCTATGCACATTTGATTTGTTAACTGAAGTGGTTCCACTTTCACCTACTATGGTGGACGGTTTCTTTGCCAGCCTAGACGATCTGACGTTTTCTCCTGACACCGAGAATAGCTTTTGATTCATGCACACAGCGTTCCCTGAACTCTGAAATTCGGCCTTCATTTTTTAAAAACAAACCATCTAACTTGAGGACTTTTCTGCGATAAAAATTCAAACTTTTTCCAAAATTGAACTTTTGGCACAGAGTAATCTGCTTAAAGTATAACTATTCTTAGAGAACAAGATTTCTTTTGAAAACTTCCTGAAATGACAATATTTGACCTGCTCATCATAAACTAAATATTGTACTACAGGATGCTCTCGAAAAAAAATTCTGTAAACTTCAGAGTCATTTTATGAATGTAATTTTATACTCTATAAATGTATAAATGACAGAATAAATTCCCCACACTAGGCTTCATGTCTGTAGATAACTGTTTGTATATACAAGTCTATACTCGTTACATTTCAAACAAGCCTTCGTAAATGCAAATTGTACTTTGTGTTTTGAGTGGTATTGTAAACACTAGCTTTAGATAGATTCAGTGCTTAAAGATTAAGTTTTATTGAACTTAAAATCATGGAGTGGGTGTTGTAAATGAATCTCGGACCCTAGTGTAAATGTTCCCGATTCATGCCCTTACATAGGTATAGATTATCCGATCCTTATATAGACATAGAAATCATTACAATATTTAGACTGAGCCTATGCAGCCCAAATACGGTGTGGCTACTTCCACTATGTTCCAAGAATCAGCAACGATTTCTTCGAAAAACCCGCCTTCAGCAGCTAGGGACATCCCCTTGCCTGAATACTAATTTATCTAGGAAATCATGGAGTTTTCGAAGAACTGAGTCTTTAATGACGTTATTAAGTCCAATCACACGTCAAACTCGGCACCTTCAAAGTATAAATATGCCTAGATTTGCCCAGACAAACACAGTGGTTTGGAGCAGATTGACTAACTACTTGCCCGACGCCCTGCAGCAGCAAGTGCCGAAAGAAGCCGACCCTCCAGCTGACGCACTGAGAGACACTGTCTTTTCTACTGCCGAGAAATCCAGCTCCGATGATTCCAGGCTCCCCTTGCGGGTTACTGGGAAATAGAGTCCTGAGAGAGAGATACAAGACCTCCTTCATTCTAAACCAAGGTACGAAGCTGATTAGACCCGTAGAGAATTCTTGATTAGATTCTTGGCAGAAAATACTAAACTTAAACTACTCCTCACTTACTTCTTCCCTTGTGCTAGGCTTAGGTCAGGTACACCGGGGTAGGCGTATTTTAGAAGCACCAGTTGAGTACTTTTAGCCTTTATTTTAACACTGTATGTATTTTATCCGTTTTAAGGCAATTTATGGCTTAGAAACCATATCATGCTTTTACAGTACTACTTGTTTCCATTCATTTTCCCGCTGGATAACGAACTCTTGGGCCCTAACTGATCCCCGTACTGCCCGGATTCCACCTAGTCAAGCTCCACTGCAGCCCGCAGCCCTCCCGCCGCCGCTCCAGCCATCAGCGGCCGCCGAGCGGAGGACTGCTGATCCCGTGGGGCATTGCGGCAGGATCCGCCATCGCCATCTTCCAGCCACGGAGGCGCAGCATAAAGCGCGCCTCTCCGGTGGAGCCGGTTTGTTTCCATTCATTTTCCCGCTGGATAACGAACTCTTGGGCCCTACCTTATCGCCTCACTGCCCGGATTCCACCTAGTCAAGCTCCACTGCAGCCCGCAGCCCTGCCGCCGCCGCTCCAGCCATCAGCGGCCGCCGAGCGGAGGACTGCTGATCCCGTGGGGCATTGCGGCAGGAGCCGCCATCGCCATCTTCCGGCCCCGGAGGCGCTGCATAAAGCGCGCCTCTCCGGTGGAGCCGGTGTGTTTCCATTCATTTTCCCGCTGGATAACGAACTCTTGGGCCCTACCTGATCCCCGCACTGGCCGGATTCCACCTAGTCAAGCTCCACTGCAGCCCGCAGCCCTCCCGCCGCCGCTCCAGCCATCAGCGGCCGCCGAGCAGAGGACTGCTGATCCCGTGGGGCATTGCGGCAGGAGCCGCCATCGCCATCTTCCGGCCCCGGAGGCGCTGCATAAAGCGCGCCTCTCTGGTGGAACCGGTGTGTTTCCATTCATTTTCCCGCTGGATAACTAACTCTTGGGCCCTACCTGATCCCCGCACTGCCCGGATTCCACGTAGTCAAGCTCCACTGCAGCCCGCAGCCCTCCCGCCGCCGCTCCAGCCATCAGCGGCCGCCGAGCGGAGGACTGCTGATCCCGTGGGGCATTGCGGCAGGAGCCGCCATCGCCATCTTCCGGCCCCGGAGGCGCTGCATAAAGCGCGCCTCTTCAGCGTCGCGGGACGCGAGCGGGACGCCGGGCGATGCACGGGCAAAGGGCGGGCCCTCTGTGGCCCTCAGAGGCCTGAGGAGACTGGACTGGGCCAAAGACCCTGGTAAAAATAATTATTATAGCATCACACTGTTCGGACAATTTATTGCAAATCCACCGCTTGTTTTTGTATACAACAGCAAATAGCATTATTTATCTGTGTAGGCTTTAGTAGGGGATGTGTAAGATATCGTTATCTCCATTACGCTTTCTGACCCATTTACCCTTGTAAATCAGCTCTTCAGACATGGGGAAGAGGAAACATCTGAGCCCTAAATCCGCAAAAAATCCGGAGGCCACCTCCCAGCAGTCCCTTCTCTCGTATCTGACAGGGGCGGTTGGGGTAATTGACAAGCAAATTTTGTCTGTCGAAGAATCTAAAGAGGGAACAGCTTCTAGACTGAGCCAAAACTCTTCCTCGCCCCCAACTGATAAAAATTGCACACACCCAGGAACATCTCCAGCTCCCCTTTCGAACGGATGCGTTTCTCACGCTTCTGACGTAATAAATAGCTTGGAAAATGATTCTGACTCACAGCCCCCCACTAAAAAATCCAAACCCCCCCGCCTCCCTACGATTAATGTCCCAGATATAGATCCTAAGGTTATTCCACTACCTGCTCATTCCCACCCAAAACCCACAAGAGTTGTAAATCAGTCCCCAAGACATAAATCTAAACTTCCTGGTGCTCAACGGAACACCCAGGCCCACTCCATCACAAATCTCCAGAAGGAGCTGCAGGTATTGGTAGCCTGCATAAAGCGTTTGGATCTCTGTGTAAGGGTCAGATTCGATCAATTAACCTCCAGATTAACACAAATTGAAACGATTATAAAAGACAATAGTACCAAACAGCTGAGGGATGGCACTGCTATAAGTAACAACATAGCCACAATACCCCTCATTAACAATAATGCTCCTGTTGCCATTCCCAGTGTCTGGATAAATTCTACTATAGAGGCTTCTCCATCTTGTCCTCCTGTAACTATGTCTGTTCCATCTCACTCTTCGGATCCATCTAGGCTCCCACAAAACAGGTGCCCTGCAACTTTAACAAGTAACCAAGTTACTGCTCACAAACAGGATGTGATAACCGGCTCCACAGGCGCGAGCCTTTTAACTCCCAGTAATGACCATTTACACCTGCCTCCAGAAGCCACGCTCTACACGATAGTGTTGGCAAATGTCCCTCAACTCTTAATCCCAGAAAGCAAAAATCAGACCTCGCTAAAGAACAAATCCCTCCACTGGCTGGCCTCCAGGGTAGGATTAACTAAGTTCCTTTTTCAGGAATTCAAAATGGTGAGGCGCATAAAACGTCTAGGACTAAGAGATTCGGCACTAGGTGGGGATATTATAGTTCTTACCTTTGCCTCTCCTCTGTTGGTTAAGGAAATTCTGAGAGCTGGAGCAAACGATTTCCTAGATTATCACGGGATCAACATCCTGCCTCTGGGTTTTTTCTACCCCCGCAATGGCATAGTTTTAATACTCAAAAACACAGACATCCCTATAGACCAATTACTCATCCCCCCCCCGATTCCCACATTGAATAGATATAGAATCCTGTCGGGGCTGGATGAAAATGAATGACTACTAGATTCAGTTCCTGGTTCAGTAGCGCCTAATGCCAATGCATCAATTAAGATCATGGATCAGCCCATAGCCCATGTTTCCCATGTAGGCTCATCTAATATAGTTGCTGACACCTTGGAACTAAGCCCGACTCAAGATGGCTGCTATAAGTCAGACGGCCATACTAAATCAGACTGCAACCCCTTGCCACCCACAGAATACTTCCTAATAGATAAGTTGTTACCCCAAGAATTGCCAACTCCATCACTTCTAACTTTAGAGTTCTCCATCTTATTCTGGAATGTAGCAGGGCTTCGCACCAAAATCAATCAGCAATCATGGTTAGAAATTATTAACGCACACCATATAGTCTGTCTACAGGAAACCTGGTCGACCACACCTATCCATCTGTTGGGTTTCAAAACCTTCTTCTCCCCCGCAACCCCTAGTACGTTTGGTAGACCCAGGGGTGGTTTAACAGTGTACATATCAAATATTCTACCCAGCACGGAGCTACTCGAGTTAAAAACCGAGGAGAACTACCAAATTCTAAAAATTACAGTAAACGCAAATATGATATTTTTTTGGGTAAATTTTTATAATCTAATCTCAGTTGATTGTGTTAAAATTTTGAATGAAATCTCTTATTTTCTAACTGAACAGCGGAATCAATGTCCTTCCTCTCCCCCATATGTGATTTGGGGTGGGGATTTTAACATTCCATTGTGTAAGAATTACAAAAATAATCCTTTGTGGTTTTACCGATGAAAACGGGTCCTCTTTATCCCATTTCACTCACACGAATAGTGGTAACTGCCTAAATGATTGTCTCTTTTCACTAGAAATGGATTTTGTAAATGAGTTGACGAACCCCCCCCTGTTGATTTTATGCCAACATTTCATGGTAGGGGCCTGTCAAGTGTTATAGATTATATTTTGTCCTCTCAGATTATGAAGGAACACCTGGTAAATTTTAAAACAGGCTCTGACCCCTGCAGTGACCACTTTCCCAACAGCGTGACAGTGATAGCTAAGCCTGTTGCGCCCATAACAAATTCACCTAGCCTACTAACTCAAAAGTCCTGGAGTATGGATAAGCGAAATGGCTTTTCTGTTAAATGGGCCAAAATCGACCCGGTAGTACTTACTGAGAATGTAATAAAGAGAGCATGCCTAGCCATAGAGTCCGCCACACAGTTAATTTTAACAAGCTTTATTGAAATTACCAGAATCATTAGAGAAGAGCTGTTCCGTAATCCAAAGTGCAACAAATCCCCTAAAAAGGGCTGGTTTAATTCGCAATGTCGCAAAGCCCTCTCTAACTTAAAAGCGGCCCTGCGTAACCCTGTCAGAGACATACTTGAGGTAAAAAAACTTAGAAAGGACTACAATCTGGCTAAAAAAAAATGTAGACGGGAAGCAAAGAAAAACTTGTGGGCCCAACTGCATGAGAGCTGCTTATTAAAGGACAGCTCCCTGTTTTGGCGCGTTGTAAAATCTCCTTTCCTTAATGATGCATTAACTACCCAACATCTAGATGTTGCAATAACTGCAGAGGAGTGGGTAACCCACTTCTCCAAGATATTTGGTTTAACCAACGTCGAGACCAATCGCGAGGTACAGGTGGTGGATGGTTTGTCTTGGGGCCAGATCTACCCAATCCAGCTCTCCTTTACCCATGATGATGTCGTTAGAGCTTTGTCCGCCTCTAAATCCGGGAAGGCCCCCGGCCCGGATGGGGTTCCACTGGATATTTTTTGTTACAATCAGGAATTATGGTCCCCTCTCATCACACGAGTCCTAGAAGCAGTTACATATACTGGTCTAATCGATTTCTGGTCCACCTCCATTCTGCTCCCCATTTTTAAGAAGGGCGATCGAAACGACCCTGCCTGTTACAGGCCCATTTCCCTCCTGGATTCACTAGGGAAAGTTGCAGGCCGGTTGATATTGGAGCGCCTTCAAGATTGGGCGACCACAAATAACATCATGACCGACCTGCAATATGGGTTCCAGGAGGGACTGGGTACTGTTGAGCAGGCTTTAAACCTAGCCCTTCTAATCGGCAAATATGTTGGAGCTAAGAAAGGGAACTTGTACCTTGTGTACGTTGACCTTAGCGCAGCATTTGACTGCGTTTCGCATGCCAGATTGTGGACAATTCTTAGTGAAATGGGGGTAGATCCTCCCCTTGTTGTCTTTCTCTGCGAACTCTATTCTGGCGCGACAGCTCGCGTCAGATATGGGGTGAACGGGGAACTTTCCCCCCCATTTCCAATCAACAAGTGACTCAGACAGGGGTGTGTCCTGGCTCCCTTCCTATTTAATCTATACACAAACGGCCTAGAATTGGCCATGCTGGAAGGCAGCCAGGACCTCCCAACTATAAAACATCGTCCAATACCTGCACTCCTATATGCGGACGATTCAGTGATTTTAGCTAGAACCCCTATTCAACTGCAGAACCAACGTAATAAATACTGCAATTTTATGACATCCCTGGGCCTGAAAGTGAACATTCAAAAAACATACGTAATGAATATTGGAAACGGCTTAAAGAAACCAAAATCAATTTATATTGATCAAGATAAATTGGAAAGTACCACGGTGTATCCCTATCTGGGTATCCTGATAGACAATAAACTGTGTTGGAAACAGGCCATGAGAAGTAGAAAATTACTTTTTCAAAGAGCTGCCTCGGCGTTAGTCTCCGTCTCGAGGAAATTGGGAAAACCAGCCCCAGCAGAACTGTTAAAAATCTACTATGCAAAGTGCCATAGCGTAGCAGTCTACGGTGCAGGGGTTTGGGGCTACACCAACTCGGACACCTTACAATTGGTTGAAAACGTTTTTGTAAAATATCTATTGGCAGTACCACAAAGTGCACCAACGTTCGGTTGCCACATTGAGTTGGGTATGGACTATTTAACTGATAACATCAAATGCCAACCCATTCTCTTGTGGCACCGAATTTGGAGGAAGCCGCAGTGCCATTTGACCCGTTCCCTTGTAATGGACTGTCTGGGCTTGGCAAACTGGTCAAAAATCCCTTGGCTCACCTATGTGAGAAATTTTTTCAAAGACTTGGATTGTATTTCTTACTTTATGGAACCTTCTACTCTGATGGACATTTCAAGGAAAGACCTGAAAAAACTATGCTTAACTCATTTAAGGGCACTGCGCCTAACCCAAGAATTGCACAAACCCACGAATGCTCAGATTATAACTATACAAAATGCACCAGGCATCCAACCCTATTTAACCTTTCACCTGAGTTCCTATGAAAAATCTTTTAACAAGGTTCAGATTTAATTCTTTTTTCCGTCTAGTCTCATTTCCAAGACAGCAGGACTGGTCATCAATTATCATGAAGTGTCAATGTGATGGTTTATCTTCCCAGTCGACACTCCACGTAGTGCTGTTTTGCAAATACTATGAATTCCCTCAAACGCTGGATAATTCCTCTGCTGCGTAAAATGGGTCTGAGATCCTGCTGCCCTGCATTTTGGGCGATACAATACTTGGAATCTGAATACATAGCAAAGTGTGTGGCTAGCTTTTTAAAATCATGTATCAAATATCGCTGTAATTTCTGATCACTGAAAATTTGTATCTATTCCCTTCTCGAGTTTTTCTGTAGCATGCTAATGAATTTTTGCAACGCAAGTAACTTTAAGTATTAACTGGTTATTTTAAACAAAATGTTTTAATGGACTATTCATTTTTCTCTGCTGTTGATTTTAATCTGTGTTTATTTCATTTATCTGTTATATGTACTTTTTATGGCTACAAAAAATGGTAACCGAAAAAAAGTTTTATGACTGACTGACAGTACTACTTTATAATACTGTTCGTATTATATACTCTGTACTTTATTACCAGTATTACGATTGTAGCAGTACATTTCTTATGCTTAAGAAGACTGTTCAATAAATACTTTTATTGAAAAAGCCCGTCTCTCTATTTTCTCAGCACCTCTGGTGAAACGAAGCATGCACGATTGACTGAGTGAAATAGCTATCTATTGTTTCTGCGACTCTAGAGATTGATTTCTTATTCTTGGGAAACAAAGTTGTCATGTTTATGCGGTTGTCAGAAACTAATCCCTTCTTGTGAATTCAAAAAAGTTTGTAGTAACCTCTGAGCTAGCTGGCACTCACAATTAAGTCTAATATATACGATAGAGACCTAGTCGACTTCAGTCCTACGTCTAAACTATAGTATATGTTATTCCAATGTGCAGAGCCTATTGGGAATATAGGAACTACACTACAATCCAGCTACCCATTTCCCCGCGGATCATCTCCTGGAGGTTCTTCACCAGGGCTCTGGTGGGAGGGAGCTGCTGCCTCCCTTTGAGGGTTCTCTTCTCTAATGGGGACTTGGGGGCACCCCGCCTCAGGGGATCCAGTGCCCCGACATCTTCACCGGCACCTTCCAGCACTGCGTGACCCGGTGTGTCTTTCCCTCCACCCCTCTGCCATTGGCACCCCTTTTGCGGACTGCCGTTCCCTCCCTGCCGGCGAGGCCCGCTGGCTGGACTCTTGGGGCCGCAATATGTTCGATTCAACCAGTGCGGCTCTCTGGGCCCTTAACACTTTGTGTGTTGGCTAGGGCCACCTCTTCCTTGTGGGACTCCGCGGAGTCCCTTGGATCTGCAGCTTCCCAGGAGGGTGCTGATGTTGACTTGCGGCACCGTGCGTTAGATGGCCGGGAGCTGGCGGTGTTTATTCTTCGCTCCGCTCAGGACATCTTGGAGGTGCTTGGTCGTGCCATGGCTTCTTCAGTTGCCCTTCGCTGCCATGCTTTGCTTCGGGACAGTGTGTTCCCGGAAAATATTCGGGAACGGCTGGTGGATCTTCCCTTTGATGGCACTCTTTTGTTCCACGCCCCGGTAGACTCTGAGGTTCTTGGCGGGGCTTCGTCCTCCTCATCCTCCTCCCCCTCAGTGACCTGTGAGTTGATCTGGTTTTTGGGAGCTGTTCTTTCGTTGGGGCGGGTCGCCCCAGTTGTGTGATCGGTGTGATTCATGTGACTGCGAGTCCACTTTTGTTGGGACTGTGGCTCTGTTGGCTGCTGGCCGGCCCTTCTTAACTGTGTGTTTTTGCTTGGGATTATTTACACCAGGTTGGCCCTGATATTAGGCCTTCTGCTTTTTTCTCTTTGGCTGCTTGACAAGCCTTCTGTGGGGATTTTTTCTGTGGATCTTTCTGTTGTCCTCTGCTGCGGGAGTTTCTTCCTAAGAGGGTTCCCATGTCTTGGGACTTAACATACCCTATGTGGGGTAGTGATAGCTGTTATATAGCTTGTTCTGTGCTTGCGAGTTGTGGTCGCTTTTGGGCCTCTGCTCTCCCTGGCATTTACGTACGTTGCAGGTGCAATTCCCTGGTTGGTTTGGAATGCCTTTGATGGCGCCCCGGGGTATCATTCTCAGTGGTTGATGAGCTGTTAGCCTGGTCTGACCTGCGGCCTGGCGTCATGGCTCTGGTTCCACGTCTTTTTGTGTTGTGTGCGCGGACCCCTCTCTGAGGTGTTTCCAGGCCCTTCTTCGCCTTCCTGCTCTCTGTCTTGGCGGCTGAGATGGGTTTCTGACCTCCCTCTTTCAGACGCACCCTGTCCGGTCTTCCTGGGTGCCCCCGGGCTACTCTTTCTGCTTCCGCCTGCTTTATTGCTGTCGGTGCTGTTCTGTCTGGTCTAATGACTTTTGGCTGTGGTGGGCTCAGCTGCCCTCTTCGCGGGGTGTGTTCTCGGTGGGGGGGAGGATTGCCTTCTTTCTGCCTCGTCTCCTTGGTGTCTTTAGGGTGATCTTCCTCTTCCTTGTCTTGGCCTTGGATGGAGGTTTTGTTGCCTGATATGGGCGTGGAGTGCTTCGGCCTCCTCTTGCCTTGCCCCTGTTTCCTCTGCGGAGTGTGAACGGGCTTCCTCTTTTCTTCTTTCGGCATCCCCCTGGGATCGGTAGTATTCTGACTGTAGGGGTTCCCCTTGCCTGGGGGACAGGGCTCCTCGCCCTGTCCGTCGGACTCGTCCCCTGTGGGACCCTCTGTTATGTCCAGGCTGGTGGGGTCCTCTCGCAGACCCTCCTTCCCTGTGGGTATGGCTAGGATATCTATTCTACTTTAAGGAATCTGCGGCTAGTAGTCTCTATCAGATGTACAAGTTACTTACCTTCGGTAACGAAGTATCTGGTAGAGACGATTCTAGCCGCAGATTCCTTCACGACCCGTCCTTCCTCCCCGTGTCTGCGAGGGCCCTTAGCTTAGTCTTCCGCACTCGCCTGCCTCTGGGTACTTTGTCTTCTTCGAGTGCCCTCTTTCACTCCTCCCTAGCGGGATGCTTGTTTGGTGAGTTTGCATCCACTCCTTCTTTTCTGGTACTTGATTGGTAGGTTCATGGGTACTCCTGCATTCCTACACTCTGGTGTTTCCAGTGTGGGGCCTTCTCATATTTCCCCTTTTCCTTGCTTGGAGTTTCTGACTCATGTGCAGTCCTCTGAGTTGGGGTCTCTTGGCTGGGCCTCAGCTCCTTTCAGGGGACGCAACTCTCCTTGATGGTGTTGTGTTGGGGTAGATTGTCGTTACTCTTCTGATCTGAAAGAGACACGTTAGTGATAGATTCCTTACCTTAGAATATCCCCAGGCGTCAGACTGGATCTGGAAATTTTTGCGTAGCAGTACCCTTGCGCGTCGGTAGGCGTCGTCTGCGGCTCCACGTCCGTCGTGGGCGCCGTGATGACATCGTCCGAGTACTTAGACGACGCCTCCGCATGCTGACGTCAGTTCCTCTTTTTTCCGCGCCAGCAGCGCAGATCCGGAAAAAGTGGTACCTTAGTCTTTTTTGACTAAACTTTTTGATCTCTTTTGATCATTCTTTTTCGAGTCTTCGACTCCGAACGGTGCCGGTAGGGATGCCAGGTTTTAAGCCCTGTGAGGATTGCGACCGACTGATGTCGGTCACCGACCCTCACCGTCGGTGTCTCCACTGTCTTGGCGTCGACCACGACGACAAGTCCTGTTCCGACTGCCGGGCTCTGACTTCGAAAGCTAGGCGGGAGCGGTCCCGCAAGCGACTCGAACTCTGGCAGTCGGCCCCGCGCCGAGAGAGGTCCCGGTCCGGACGGAGGTCGAGGGACCAGTCGCGGGAGCAGAGCGATCGTAGCTCCGGGAGTCGACATCACTCCTCTGGGTCGAAGTCGTCCGGTAAGCACAAGAAGTCGAAGAGACGTCATCGCTCTTCCGACTCCCCCCGACGCTCGCTCAACGCGGCCGGGGGTTCAGATGACACTGCCCACGCGGCTCCGTCGGAGTCGTCCGGCCCCATACCCTCCGGTCCCTGGGCCGCGCGTGACGCCGGAGGAGATCGAGCGGTTCCTCATGGCCATGAGGTCTCTCTCTTCTCCGACGGGCTCCGCGGCGCCTTCGGCCCAGCGGACCCGTCTGGGGGCCCTAGCGGGTCGGGGGCTCCGGCCCCGACGCCGTCGAGTGCTTCGGCCTCGGCGCCGCAGGGCCCGGCGCCGCAGGGCCCCACTGGAACCGGTTCCGGATCCGGGTCGTTGCCGGTGGACCTAACGACTTCCCTGGCGCCGGTCCCTCAGGTGTCACCCCCGGCGCCGTCTTCGGGCGGCGCCGTCCCCGAGGCCTCCCTCTAACCGGCTCCGGCGCCACTTCAGACGCCGTTCGGAGAGTTCACCTTTCATGAGCCGGCCCCATCATTTGACACCCCTGGGTACCAGGAGATGGGTGACGAGGAGGATTGCCAGTGGTCTGGACACATCACCAGACACTGGCTTTATCTCCCCTCCTACCGTGGCTACGGAGGAGGGGGCTACCTATAGTGTGGTGCTGACACGGGCGGCCAAGGCCTTGGGCCTTGAACTCCCCGTCGCGGGCAGGAGGACTAACCTCCTCACTGAGGTCCTTAAACCGCAGTCAAGCTCGGCTGAGCCTCTGCTGCCATTTAATGAGGCCTTGACCGACGTTCTTTTGGGCACTTGGTCCAGGCCCGCTACAGGTTCGCCTGTAGATAGGAACGTAGCCAGACGCCACCGCCCGGCCCCTGGCGACCCTTGTTTCCTGTCCACCCACCCCACCCCTGAGAGCCTGGTGATCAGGCCTCCAATTCCCAGACCACATTCTTGTCGGCTCCGCCTGACAGGGAATCTAGGAGGTATGAGCAATACGGTAAGAAGTTATTCTCCTCCCTAAGTTTGGGACTGCGGTCTTCCAACACCGCATGCCTCTTGGGCCGCTACACCCACTCCCTGTGAGATACGGTCGCGGACGTGCTGCCAGAATGCCCGTTGGAGGTACGGGCTAAACTCGGCCAAGCCCTGTGGAAGGCCGAGATGCGGCACGTTATTCTATTCGGTGTGGACTGGATACCACCGACTCACTGGGCAGAGCGATGGCAACGACGGTGGCGATTCGTTGCCACGCCTGGTTGAGATCCTCCAACTTCTCGGCTGATGTCCAGAATACACTCCTGGGCATGCCGTTTGATGGCCGTCGCCTTTTTGGCGACAAGGCAGACCATGCGCTTGAGCGCTTTAAGGACTCCAGGGCTACGGCCAAGTCCTTGGGCCTCTCGGCCCCGCGCCAGCAATCGGCTGCCTTTCACTCCTTTCGTGGCCACAGAAGGGGTGTACCCACACGTGCTGCCAGCCACGCACCGCAGGGTAATACCCAACGCGGTGGCGGCCGTGGAAACTGCCGTGGCTGCGGTCGGGGACAACGGCGAGGTCAGTCCACACCTTCCCCCGTGGCATCCGCCTCAAAGCCCTCCTAGTCCGTGCTTTCAGGCCCATGTGTCACCAGTGGGGGGCAGGGTTCGCCATCACCTCCTCCACTGGCACACTGTCACTTCGGACAGGTGGGTACTGCAAATCGTCCGAAGGGGCTACTCCCTCCCCTTCGAGACGACCCCTCCAGCCATGCCACCGCAATGCCACAGCGTATCGGGGGATCATTTGCGGCTTCTGCAGGAGGAAGTTACGGCCCTCTTGGCCAAGGGGGCCATTGAGCGCGTTCCTGGGCCAGAAGTAGGGTGTGGTTGTTACTCCCACTACTTTCTGGTACCCAAGAAGGGCAAAGGGGGCCTCCGCCCTATCTTGGACCTACGGAACGTCAACGGCTTCCTCCGGAAGGAGAAGTTCAAAATGCTGACACTGGCTCAGGTCCTAGCTGCCCTGGACCCAGAAGACTGGATGGTAGCGTTGGACTTGCAGGACGCTTATTTCCACATCCCCGTCCTGCCGGCCCACCGGCGCTACCTGAGGTTCACGGTTGGCCACGAGCACTTTCAGTTTACTGCTCCCCTTCGGCCTTACCAGCGCCCCACGGGTGTTCACAAAGGTGATGGTGGTGGTCGCAGCTCATCTGCGCAGGTTAGGGGTTTCAGTCTTCCCCTACCTCGACGACTGGTTTTTGAAGTCGTCAGCCACCTCCAGACGACGGCAGACCTCCTGCACCAGCTGGGGTTCTCCATCAATGTGCCGAAGTCACACCTGTGCCCCTCTCAGAAGCTCCTCTTCATCGGAGCGGTTCTCGACTCGGCGCAGTTTCTGGTTTATCCTCCCGAGCAGCGGGTTCGGGATATTCAGGCTCTGTTTCCACTCTTTCAGCCTTTATCCCGGGTCTCGGTCAGGTTGACGCTGCGGCTTCTGGGGCTGATGGCCTCCTGCATCCTTCTGGTGCATCACGCCCGGTGGCAGATGCGGGCTCTGCAGTGGGACCTGAAGTTTCAGTGGGCCCAGCATCAGGGCAACCTTTCCGACCATGTCCTGATCTCGGAGGGCACTGCGAGACAGCTGCAGTGGTGGCTCACGGACTGTGATTGGGTCAGCGGCAGATCCCTCTCCCTTCCCCAACCGGAGCACGTAGCTGTGACGCACGTGTCCCTCCATGGCTGGGGAGGCCACCTGGGAGAGGCAGAGATCAGAGGCCTCTGGTCTCTGGCGGAGTCCCGGCTCCATATCAACCTTTTGGAGCTGCGGGCGATTCGTCTAGCACTGAAGGCATTCCTCCCCTCTTTCCGGGGGAGTGTAGTGCAGGTGTTCACGGACAACACCACCGCCATGTGGTACTGCAACAAACAGGGCGGGGTGGGGTCGTGGACCCTTTGCCAGGAGGCTCTGCGCCTCTGGCAGTGGCTGGAACATCAGGGCGTGACTCTGGTGGTTCAACACCTGGCAGGTTCTCTGATCACCAGAGCGGACGAACTCAGCCGTCTGTGCATGATGGATCACGAATGGCGTCTGAACTCGGACGTGGCGCAAGGCCTCTTTTAGCAGTGGGGAGAGCCTTGGTTAGATCTATTCGCCACCGAAGAGAACGCGCAATGTCATCAGTTCTGCGCGTTGGAGTTTCCAAGGCGGCACTCGCTCGGAGACGCTTTTCGTCGCGAGTGGAGTTGCGGTCTGTTGTACGCCTTTCCGCCTATACCACTTCTGCCCAGAGTGCTGAAGTTCAAGCGTGACCGGGCACAAGTCATCCTTGTAGCTCCGGACTGGGCACGAAGGTACTGGTATCCCGAGCTACTCAGTATGTCAGTCGATCCCCCGGGTCGTCTGCCTCTTCAGGAGGACCTTCTGTCGCAGCAGCAGGGGACGGTTCTCCACCCGAACCTGTCCAGTCTCCACCTCCATGCTTGGAGATTGAGCGGCGACAGTTGAGGCCATTTGACTTGCCTCCTGAAGTCTGTAATGTCATTCTGGCAGCCAGGCGTCCCTCCACAAAATCGGTATACGCCTGCAGGTGGAATAAGTTTGTGGCATGGTGCACAGCAAAGGCTGTGGATCCACTTTCTGCCCCTCTTTCTGAGGTTCTTATCTTCTTTCTTTCTCTTGCCCAGCAGGGCTCTGCTCTGGGCACTATCAAGGGCTACCTTTCTGCCCTTTCAGCTTTTCTGAGGCTGCCTGATCAACCTTCTTTGTTCAAGTCCCCAATTGTAAATAGGTTTTTGAAGGGCATCACACACACGTTCCCTCCTGTTCAGTTTGTGATGCCTCAGTGGGACTTGAACCTTGTTCTTACATTTCTGATGTGCGCTCCCTTTGAGCCACTTCACAACTTTCCTCTCCGCCTTCTTACTCTGAAGACTGATTTCCTGGTTGCCATCACCTCTGCCAGGAGAGTGAGTGAGCTCCAGGCTCTTTCATCTAAACCCCCTTTCCTTTCTGTCCATCCGGACAAGGTTGTGTTGCGGACTAGGCCATCTTTCCTGCCCAAGGTTGTCACGGCCTTCCACATCGGGCAGTCTATCACCTTGCCTACCTTCTTTCCGCCACCGCATCCCTCTAAAGAGGAAGAGCGGCTCCACCGTCTGGACCCAAAACGCACGCTCTCTTTCTATCTGGATCGCACACGCCAGTTCCGGGTGGATGACTAACTCTTTTGTGGTTATGTGGGCGCTAAGAAGGGAAAGGCGGTGCACAAGCGGACCATCTCTCGGTGGATCATCTTGTGTATCCAGGCATGTTACTCCTTGGCCAAAAAGGAGCCCCCTGTTGGATTACGGGCTCATTCCACTCGCGCCACGGCGACTACAACTGCCCTGGGCCGGGGAGTGTCCTTGCAGGACATTTGCCAGGCAGCTACGTGGGCCTCGCTGCACACGTTTGCAAGACACTATTGTCTGGACAGTCAAGTCCGGAGGGATGGCTTCTTTGGCCGTTCTATCCTCCAGAACTTTCTGGTGTGATTATTGGTTCGCAGACCCACCACCGGGGTTGGTATTGCTGGGGTATCTATTCTAAGGTAAGGAATCTATCACTAACGTGTCTCTTTCAAATGCACAAGTTACTACTTGTGTAACGATAGATCTGTAAGAGACATTAGTTAGTGATAGATTCCTTACCGACCCACCCATCCTCTCCGTTCTGCGAACCTATATCTAGGGTTAAGGTCATCCCCTTTCAGGGCCCTAGTTTCAATGGCACCAGTGTTGGTTTTTAACATGGCTCCGCGCTTCTGGCGCGGAAAAGCTGTGTCTAAGAACTGACGTCAGCACGCGGAGGCGGCGTCTAAGTACTCCGACGATGTCATCACGGCGCCCACGACGCCGACGACGGATGCGGAGCCGCAGATGACGCCTACCGACGCACAAGGGTACTGCTACGCAAAAATTTCCGGATCCAGTCTGACGCCTGGGGATATTCTAAGGTAAGGATTCTATCACTAACTAATGTCTCTTACAGATATATCGTTACACAAGTAGTAACTTGTGCTGCTGAACTCCTTATCCTTCACTGTTAATGGACTGTGGTTGCAGGCTTCTTTCGTCTGCTGCACAGTTTTTCACATGTTATTTCTGTTTCCAGCGAGAATGCTGTATTTGCTTGCAGGGTTGCTTTGCAGTGGCTGCGCTCTGCTTTTCCCTTCTATGACTTTCGGTGCCAAAGTGCCTGGCACTTCCCCGAATGGGCTGTTCCCCTCCATTCGCTTCTTTCCTTTCTGTTTATCTGCTATTTTGCACACTGTTCCCATATTCTCACAGATTTTGTTTGTGATGGCTCCGCATTGTGGCGCGGAAAAGTTCTCAGAAGAAAACTGATGTTGGCGCGCCAGGGTGGGGCTTATGTGACCTTGCTGACGTCACGCCCGCGGACACGTCAGGACGGAATCACGTGGTACTGCCCCCCGGCGCAGATGTGTCAAAGAATTTTCTGGCTCCAGTCTCACGCCTGGGGATAATTATACGTGAAGGAATCTGCAGCTAGAATAGTCTCTACCTGATACATCGTTACCGAAGGTAAGTAACTTGTACTTTGAGTCCCACGCTGACTCTGCGATCTCCAAGCTTCTGTCGGGGCTGCCGTAATTATGCCGTGCCACTGATCGATTGGATTTTTTTCCTCATTGCGGTCTTCCTTTACGACCACTTTTTATCAGAGGCAGGTTGGTGCCTCTGTATTGATTGTATAGCCGTCTGGCTGGGTTGTTTTTGTTTTCAAGTCCTCTGATTGTCTGTTTTACCAAGAGGACCCCCTTTCTTGCCAGAGGTGGGGTATTGGCGGGTGGCAGGTGTCTGCCTTTGCCTTCGTACCCTCCTGTGGAGTTTCCATTATGTGTATCCCTCTGGGGCTCACATACCTGCCTTTTACGGCGTCCCGCAGGTCGCACTGCTTGGTTGTCTGTAATGATCAGACTCCCGGTCTAGGTCTAGATCTATGCTCGGTAGGATCTACCTCCCATGGCCTGGCATCTTCCTTTTGCCCTCTGGCTTTTGGTGCCAGCCCCTTCTGGGCTGTTCTCCCAAGTAAGGAATTGCCGTGGGCCTCTGTTGTAGGTTGTTATGGCCTTTTGGCTTATTCTTCAACAGTTTTCTCCACATCCCTCCTGCTTTCGCGCAGGGATCTCTACGTCCCACTAGCATTCTTAGATATGGCGGACTCGTAGAGACCGTTCTCCTTGAACCCCGCTCTCCCTGGCGTCTAGGACCCATGAGTTGGTCCTTAGTACTCCCTTGTTCGGCTTGTCTTTTCTTCTAAATAATAGTCCTGCGAGGGAACTTGTCTCTCTCTTCCGGACAGACGGCAAACGTTGCTTATAGCCTGGGCTAGTCCCACTTTCTGTATAACTGCGGGTACGTTTGAGCGTGCCCTAGTGCCTTGCTTTGACCGTGTTACAGCATCTTGCGGCTGTTTCTGTGCCATGTTCTTCCTCATGGTTTGTGCGGCCCGTTGCCTTCTTGCTATTGGGCGCATCTCAGCTGTTCCTGCTGTCTTGCTTCCTGGTGTTCCTCCTGGCCGCGTGTTAGTGTCTTTCGGGCTGTGTAGAGGCATCCTTTTGATGTTCTCCACATGTCTACTTGGCAATGGTCTCCGCAGTCCTCTTCTGTGGTACGTGTGAGGGTGCTGCGTGTTCTCCCGCCATACCACTTAACCAGTCCTTTGAGTTGGGTTTGTCGACTGCCGCATCCTGCGGTTCTTTCACGCCATGTGGTTCAGTTCTATTCCCCGCAAGGTGCTGAACTCTCTTTTCACGCCAGTTTCTTTACTAGGGGTGTTTCTGTTCCATGTCGACCAGTGCTGGGCAGGAGTCAGTATCCTGCTTCCTTTGTATCTTTACAGTAACAGGTTCAACAGTGTTTACGCTGTTCGAATTGTTTGACTGGGGCTATCTCTGGCTTCTTGTCGACACCTTGGAACCAGTGGGTCCTTCATGCCTCTTTGGTCGTCTTCTTTCGAAGTTTGGCATTTGTCAATTAGGCACGAGCTTTCAGGCTTGGTGTTTTTCCTTCTCTCATCCCCTCTACATACAAGGTTTTCGTGTTATTCTGGATGGGCTGTGGTGCCCTAGCCTCCCCTTGATACCTGCTCTCTTCAGAGCATAGGGGTCTGGTGGTTGGCTGCTCTGTCATTCCTATCCCCATTGTGTTTCACCCTTTGGTTGACAACACTCTTTTGGTCATTTATTGACCGTTAGGTTCTTTTGGAGTCTAGTCAGAGTCCCGCCTCCTCTATGGGTATGGCTTTGGTATCTATTCTAAGTTAAGGAATCTGCGACTAGACGTCTCTATCAGATGAAAAAGTTACTTACCTTCAGTAACGATGTATCTGGTAGAGACATAGTCGTAGTCTAGCCGCAGATTCCTTAATGCCCTTCCGTCCTGCGACAACCTTTTCAGGTTGGGCTTCTTGCCTTTGCCTCCCTTTGGGTGGCTTTACTCCTCTGCGGGGTGACGTCTTCTCTTCTCTCCGACTCACGCTGCTACATTCTGTCTCGTGGCTCTGCTCTGCCCTTCCTTGTATTTGGACGGTAGGCCTGTATGCCATGTATCTGAAAGAAACAGGTTGGTGTTAGATTTCTTACCTTAGAATATCCCCAGGTGTCTGGATCTAGAAAGTTTTGCGTAGCAGTACCCCTGCGCATCGGTAGGCGTCGTCTGCGGCTCCGCGTCCGCGTCGTGATCGCCGGGATGACGTCGTCGGAGTACTTAGACGCCGCCCTCGTGCGCTGACGTCCGTTCTTCTTTTTTCCGCCCCAGCAAGCGTAGATCCAGGAAGAGCAGTACTCCTAGTCAATTTTTGACTAAACTTTTTGATCTCTTTTGGATCCTTCTCGAGTCGATACCTTGACTCTCGGTGCTGATAGGGATGCCCGGGTTCAAACCCTGTGACGATTGTGACCAATTGATGTTGGTTACCGACCCCCACCGTCAGTGCCTTTGTCTCTGGGCCGACCACGATGACAAGTCGTGCCCCGACTATCTGGCCTTGACCTCGAAGGCTAGGCGGGAGCAGTCCTGTAAGCGTCTCGAGCTCCGGCAGTTGGCCCTGTGCCACCCGAGGTCCCAGTCCAGGAGGAGGTCTAGGGACCGGTCGCGGGCCACAGTCATCATAGCTCGGCGAGTCGACACCCCTCATCGGGATCCAAGTCCTCTGGTAAGTCGAGGCACGAAGTCGAAGAAGGGACATCGCTCTTCCGACTCCCCCCGACGCGGCCGGGGGTTCGGGTGGCACTGCCCACGTGGCTCTTCCGGAGCCTAAAGCGCAGCGTCCAGCTCCACACCTGCCGGTCCCTGAGCTGCACGCGATGCCGGAGAAGATCAGCGCCTTCCTCACGGCCATGAGGTCGTGCTTCCCTCCTTTGGATCCCACCGAGGCGCCTTAGGGCCCCGCGGAACCGTCAGGGAGCCCAAGCGGGCCAGCGGCTCTGGCACTGGCGCCGTCGGGTGCTTCAGCCATGGCGCTGTCGACGACTACGGTCCCGGAGCCGCAGGGCCCCTCAGGATCCAGGCCTGGATCCGTGACTACGCCAGTCGACCCTACGACCTCTCCGCTGGCGCCGTCACTAAGGGTGTTGCCCTCGACGCTGTCCCCGGACGACGACGTCCCCACTCCCACCCCTGGTCAAGATCCGGCGTCGGACCGGCGCCGGCTTCGACGCCGATAGGTGAACCTTTCACCGACGATCCGGCTCCATCTTTTTACCCTGACTATCAGGAGATGGAGGACGAGGAGGACTGGGAGGGGTTTGAGCACCCTCTGGCACTTCAGTGCCAGTTAAGCCAGGACTGGGCAGACGAGCTGGGGGAGGCCAGAGGTCTGGACACCTCGCCCGACACTGGATTTGTCTCCCCTCCTACCGTGGCTACAGAGGAGGGGGCTGCTTACAGCGTGGTGTTGACCAGGGCAGCCAAGGCCTTGCCTCTTGAGCTCCCTGTTGCGGCCATGAGGACTAACCTCCTCACGGAGGTGCTCAAACCGCAGGCAAGCTCCTCGGAGCCTCTCCTGCCTTTTAACGAAGCCCTCACTGATGTTCTGCTGGGCACCTGGTCCAAGCCCTCTACAGGCCTCCCTGTAGATCGGAACGTGGCCCAACGCCACCGCCCGGCTCCGGGCGACCCCAGCTTCCTGTTCGTTCACCCCACCTCTGAGAGCCAGGTGATCCAGGCCTCCACCTCCCAGACCGCATTCCGACCGCTCCCCCGGATCGGGAATCCAAAAGGTACGATCAAATTGGCAAGAAACTGCTCTCCTCCCTAAGTTTGGGGCTGCGGTCTGCAACCCTGCCTGCCTTTTGGGCCGTTACACCCACTCTCTGTGGGATACAGTTGCGGAAGTGCTGCCGCAGTGCCTGGGGGCAGCCCGGGCAAAGTTTACCCAAGCCCTAGCAGAAGGGCGGGACGCAGCACGCTACTCCATACGGTGTGGACTCGATACCACGGACTCAATGGGTAGGGCGATTGCAACGACGGTGGCGGTTCGCCGCCACGCCTGGCTGAGGTCCGCCAACTTTTCTGGGGATGTCCAAGCAACACTCATGGACATGCCCTTTGATGGCCGTCGCCTCTTTGGCGACAAGGCGGACAGTGCGCTGGAGCGTTTCAAGGGCTCCAGGGCTACGGCCAAGTCCTTGTGTTAAAGATTGCAGGGATTTGTTAGCATGAGCTGAAAGCCATTTTTGTACTTTGCAGCCATTTTAGTTAGCCATGTGCTCGCCATGTGCTGTTTCCCTCTTCAGAGCCTTGCACATGCTCAGAGAGGCCTAGCTAGTAGAATGCACCTGCTCCCCTTGTATAACTGTCAGGCTATTTTTGCTGATGTATGGAGAAGTAATTCTCCTCCCACTTTGTTGAGCAAGCTGATCTTGCATGCCCATATTAGGCATTTTGCATGCTTACCTGAGCCAGGACTGCCCCTTGGTCTTATGCGGACTATGTAACCCTAAGAATATATAAGGCCCCTGTTTTCTGTACTCCTTAGACTGCCTCATACAGTTGCTAAGTGTTCTGTGTGACGTCTCCCTCATCTGAGGTAAATAAATATGTATTTTATATTTCAGCTTCTGTGCCAATCTCTTCTTTGTTGGTTTAAAAGGACCAGGTATCAGTGAGACCCCTGAGAAACTTTCTATGTTCTTCAAATGGCGCTCCAACATGGACCTCATCAGAGAAGTGGCTATCCAAGAGAGTGATCTTGACAGGAGACAGGAATCTACTGAGGAGGACAGGACAGGATTCTACTAAGGAGGTACTCTGTGCACGGAGATTCTGGGGATTCTCTGTCTCTGCAACCCGGTATATTTCTGGTCTTCCTGATTTTGATTCTCCACCTGTTTACCGCTCCTGACTGAGACCCTTTTTGGCGTGAGTATTCTAAAAAACGACCGTTAGGTCATTCAGAACTTGGCAGTTAGAATCTGGACAGCAAGTGATTGGTAAGCGTTGTTTTGATGCAACACTTGCTGTTGGTTTTTGATGCCTGGGATTGGTAAGGTAGTTTACTAACGCTTACTGTGGCTTTGAAATTTTGGAATTTGTGTTTGCCAACTTGCATTTGTATGGGATTGATATATGAATTGCAATTGATATAGGCAGGTAATGACGAGAATTTTCTCTGTTTTGAATTGATTTGAACAGCACACAGTACAAGAGTACCTTAAGTGCTACTTTGGTTATAATACTGCATATTCCGCACTATTTTTGGCATGCCTGTTTCAAGCACACATCGAAGAATGTGTTGCTTTTTGGAGGTACCATAGTGAGATGTGAAGTGAATTAGCCGGCTCTCCTAGAGGGAATACCTAAATGGGTTTAGGTATAAAAACATATTTCATCCTTGGTGATTCTGTACCCCATGGAATTCAAATATGGGCATAAAACAAACAAGGATCCTAATCTGCGCACTTTTAAAAATGGAGATATGCAGAGCGATTTTTTGGTGTTCTGCCAGCCAAAGCTAGTGAATTGAGTGTATTTTGGCTTCTTGAAAATAAAACAGTCTGTTGGGCTGTTTTTTGCAGTCTTTTGGAATAGTATTGAGAAGCTCTAAATGTAAATATGACTTACAACTAGTATTTACAAATGGTTTGGTTTAAGTACAGTCTGTGGGCTGTTCTTTGTTTCTGTCCTAAGTGTTGATCTGTGGGTTATTGTTTAAATGTCTGTGGTTTTTGGTTTTCCCATTAGTGATACTTCTGTGAGTAAATAGAGATTGCGCTCTTTGTGAAAAAATGGCTAGTCTTAAGTGCGCTGTATTGTGTGTTCTGAGTGTATAAGCCCCCTTCTGTATATGTCTGGAATGAGCTCAATGTGTTTGTTTGAGTTTTCTTGCTGTCATCAGTCTGTTATGCAAAATGTCATTTAATTAATATTAAATAAAAATCCAGAAATGAACCATATAATATACTAAATAACTGCATGTTACTATTAAATTGATAGATCAAGCAACTATGCATGTGTACAAACTGCTAATGCTTAAAAGATAAAATTAGAATTCACATTCAATAGGAATAAAATAGGCCTCAAAAACGAAATTGTGTGTTTTGCAATAAATAAACAATTATAAAATGTAACAGCATTTTCCTTAGATACACTGTGTTAGATATAAACAGGCAAACACATCATCTGAGTAAATTGGATGCTGCTGAACTAAACACATATTATAGAACATGCATTGAAATGCCTCAGTTTTAAATACTGTCACCATGCTTACATTTCAACACTAAAAAAAGCTTCCCAACAGCTGTCAACTGTCATTAAGCAGCAGCTGTCGTTTTGATTTTAGGCCACGGAGAGGAAAGGCTGTTGACTCAGCTAAATGGAAACACCGTGGAAAATCCTGCATTTCAGACTGCGGTTTTAAAAAGTTACAAAAATCAGGTCCATTGTTTTGGATAATAGGAAAACATTTAAAGTAAGGATTTCCTTTCTTAAAGCCTTTTTACATAAGCATATCCGTGGTTCTGATGTTAAATGATTGTCCTTTTAAAAAGTGGCGTAAAACTTTTCATGTTTCAAGTTAGGCTTCTGTGCTTAGGCTTATGAATGAATGTGTCTAAATATGATAGGCAAGGGATGCAGCTTGCTTTTCATATGTGGAATCATCAAAATGATTGGTTTTATCAAAAAAATAAATTATGGAAAAAAAATATTTTAAAAAGTGCTTTTAAATTAGTTTTTATATTTATAAAGCTTAATGCTCATATTGTGACCTCCTAGCATCAAAATTAAATTAAGTTGTGTTGTACCGCATAATAAGGAAACTTGCATGTGAAATTTCACTTTGCGCAGGCGTAAAAAACTCATTTTTATAAGGGTATACATGAGATATTTCTAATGTCCCATCTCTGGAATGTGTAGAGAACATTCTGAGGATGACTATTATGCAAAAAAATTATAGGATATTCATTTTTAAGTGCCCCAGATATCAAAAGTCAAAATTGGGTAAAATTCACTAATTTGAACACAAATTCTGCCATTCAGAGCAGCTTTTAAACTTCCTTGGGCTTCAGTAAATGCATACATTTAGGTAGAATACAAACAGCTGACTTCTATATTGTTAGACAAGTATACTGCATACTGCTTATAATTGAAAATATGTATAAAACCAGCAGAAGTTATTCTCTTAACTATAAACGGACAAACAAGGGAATGGGTCTGATTTCCAGCTTTCTGTTTCTAGGGTGACTTTGAATTGGGCAAGCCGCATGGAAACCCTTGCACACAGAATAGGACAGGTGGGAAGGGTTAAATGTCAGTTCTATATTTAGAAGCCTAGCATGGCTCCCAGAGCAAAGTTTGCTTTGACATTTTGACCTCTGAAACTTTTTGAAAGATGACAGGGGAGAGGAGAAGTTTTACTTGTTTTGGCAAAAGCAAGCACTTTATGTACTCATATGATAGAAAACGATATAATGGTATATGTGAACTTTAATTAACAGAAATATGTGCCATATATATACAGTACTAATGCTTTTAGTCTGAGGATTACTGTACAAAAGCTGAGGCAATCAAATTTAGTTTGACTTCATGTGCCCTCATGTTACACTTGTACATTTGTTAAAGGGTTTGGGGGTTAGGTATTCATATTATTTACCTCCTCAAATGTACTATGTACCTTCTATAACTTTGTTTATGCCCAGTTGCTACAAATAGGGGTTGATAGTGTTGACAGAAGTGAAACCTGTTTCAGGTTTCCTACTGTCAAAATGGGGGAAGGAGGCTGGCTCCTCTACAAATTGAGGGCAGGTAAAATGTATGTTTCTCTCTCCCTTTCTCAATTTTTTTTAGCCTGTCTAAGCTGTCTGTGAAATAGCAATGAGACATTTAATTGGCTATTCAGTAACACTGTTTTAAACATTGTTAGCATTAATAAAATGAATAAGTATATATGTTCTGTTACTGGCCATCCTGTTTGATGAAATGATGACAGGATGAATAGTCTGGATTGTTGTTCCCTTATTTTGACCTTTAAGGGGAACTAGATGTGGGTAGTTTTTGTTCTAAAATTCTTAGGTGATAACACCATTATTGTATGTTATTCTCATGCTACATAGTTTTGCAAGGACATTGCTAGTTTTTATTAGCTAGTCTGTGTAAATAACCTGACAGTCCTTATTAGAGCTGATGTTGCATAGTTTGGATCATGAAAAGTAGAACGCAGGGAAGATGCCCATGTGATCCTTAGCAAAAATTTGTGAAGGAAATGTTGTTTTATAGATAAGAACTCCTGTTAAATTAACAGTTTTAGACTTTCCTGTTGCTCCTATAACATGAGAGCATGGTCCAAAGTGTACAATGTAGGTGTTTTTATTAAGAAGAATCATTTTAGAAGTGTCTGCAGTCCTGTACAAGTAATGTAAAGTGTATCAGCAAAAGTGTAGAACATTTCCTTGTGAGGGTTTTCAGATTAGTACACAAGAATACACCAATGTAAGGATCTAGGGTATGTCTGCTGTTTTTCTCTTTTCCTCTGAGTTTAGTAAATGAGCACAGACTTCCTTGGCTGCTTGGGATTGGATGATGTATTAGTCTTGTCAGTTCACCAAAGAGTTCCTTTTATACTTCCAAATAGGTCTAGGCTGTTGTTTTTCTTTTACTCTCACATAGATAAATGAAGTGGTTCTTGGGTGCCTTGCTAATATATGAGGCGTCCCACGACTAGGAAGTATTCTGAGACTGTCCTCTCTATTGATAGGCTGTTTCTGTGCCTTGTAAAAAGACCTTTTGTTCTGTCCACCAATAGATATTTGCTGCCTTACAACCATTGCCTGAGGGGCCCGGACATCAGATTCAGCCTGGGGAGTCCGCGTCAGCACCAGTCCAGCTTGAAGCCAAAGTGAAGGTAACCAGCACAGGCATTGCTGGCATCTAGGACCTCCGTGAAGGCGGAAGCCCTGGGATGAAGTGTGTACCCCTGCCACTGTCTTGGGCGAAAGACGGGGTCACAAACCAGAAAGGAGAAATTGTGGATCAAGTTTTTGATGCCCAGCTGAGAGTCACAGACTGACCAGAACGGCATGGAGGCTTTGCTTGAGGTGACCCCTATGGAAACAAGGGTTGCTTCAGAGATCCTAGCATCAGGCCTCTGAATACTGGTCCCCAAGTGAATGCAAGTTTGCACCTTTGTTTGTTGGTCAAGAGATACCTGAGCACACTAGATGCAAATGTGTGGCCCCAACAAATGAGCAGTGCACCAGCAGAGCAATACAGGAGTTAGGGAAGGACTCGAGTTTAGGGTACGTGTGCTGTCTCTGGTGCCTGTTTGATTGAAGTGAAGAAAACTGGTGCACTGCCTGAGACACTGGACAGGATCGCTGAGAGCATTTGCCCTGGTGGGTGATTGCCCTATCCTGAAAGAATAGTCTTTTTCCTTGAAACTGGGCTGTGATTCTTGAGTTGCGAGTTGTGAAGCTCCACCGTTGAACAACAAGAGCCTGCCTGTGAGGCTCAAACGGACACAGGGAGAAGACTCCCCTCTGGATTGGTTGTACAGTGGCTTCAATTTCCCCAAGGACTTCTTTTTTTCTTGTTAATAATGTACCCCTATAGTCGCCTCGTTTTTGAGGAGGAGCAGCCCTTTGCAGCTCTTCGTCCTAATGCCTATGGCCCTGTGTGGTCCTCCTGGTCCCAAATATAATTGATGTCCTAGCCCTCATAAAGGGAACAATGGAAAAGCTTACTAAAAATGCTGTTGGCTATTCTGAAATTGAAATGGATGGTCACTGAAATGCATAGGAGCCCTGAAAATGTTTACTAGATGATTCTAGGATTTGCTTTTGCTTAGGGTTGTGAAAAATAATAATTCTGTTCGTGATAATGGTCATTACTCTCTCCTGCTATCTGTATTAAATTATGACCCGATGCTTTGTTCCCTTTGTATTCATGCTTATACCTCATATGTACCCGCTTAATGAAATGTTTAGAATGGAAAATGCCCACCTAGCAATGAATTAGGATATTGATAAATTTATTAAAATTAATGTGCAAATATTTTCTGTGTTCCTACTGTATCATAGGAATGTCTTTAGCTCATGCTAAAAGGACCATCAGTTAAAGATTGCAGAGATTTGTCAGCATGAGCTGAAAGCCATTTTTGTACTTGGAAGCCATTTTAGTTTGCCATGTGCTCGCCATATGCTGTTTCTCTCTTCAGAGCCTTGCACATGCTCAGAGAGGCCTAGCTAGTAGAATGCACCTGCTCCTCTTGTCTAACTGTCCGGCTATTTTTGCTGATGTATGGAGAAGTAACTCTCCTCCCACTTTGTTGAGCAAGCTGATCTTGCCTGCCCATATTAAGCATTTTGCATGCTTACATGAGCCAGGACTACCCCTTGGTCATATGCTGACTATGTAACCCTAAGCATATATAAGGCCCCTGTTTTCTGTACTCCTTGACTGCCTCATACAGTTGCTAAGGGTTCTGTGTGACATAGTCTCCCTCATCTGAGGTAAATAAATATATATTTTATATTTCAGCTTCTCTGCCAATCTCCTCTTTGTTGGTTTAAAAGGGCCAGGTATCAGTGAGACCCCTGAGAAGGTTTCTATGTTCTTCACTTGGGCCTTGGCCAACGCCAGCAAACTTCCTCTTTTCGCTCCCTTTGTGACCAAGGAAGGGGCGCCCCCTCACATCCAGCTAGCCACGGACGTGGTTAACGCCGTGGCGGTGCCGGGGGACAACGGCGAGGTCAGTCCACACCTGCTCCCGCAGCGTCTTACTCAAAGCCTTCCTGGTCCCAGCTTTCAAGCCCATTCGGCCCCAGTGGGGGGCAGGGTTCGCCATCACCTCCCCCACTGGCGTACCATAACATCGGACAGGTGGGTGCTGCAAATCATTCAAAGGGGCTACTCCCTCCCCTTCGAAGCGACTCCTCCAGCCATGCCACCGCAGTACCACAGCATGTCGGGAGATCACTTGCAGCTTCTGCAGGAGGAAGTTATGGCCCTCTTGGCCAAGGGGGCCGTCGAGCGTGTTCCTGGGCCAGAAGTAGGATGTGGTTGCTATTCCCACTAATTTCTGGTACCCAAGAGGGCAAAGGAGGCCTACACCCTATCTTGGACCTCCGGAGTGTCAACGGCTTCCTCCGGAAGGAGAAGTTCAAGATGCTGACTTTAGCTCAGGTCCTGGCTACCCTGGAGACTGGATGGTAGCGTTGGACTTGCAGGACACATTTCCATATCGCCGTCCTGCCGGCCCACTGGCGTTACCTGCGGTTCACGGTAGGCCACGAGCACTTTGTTTACCGTGCTCCCCTTTGGCCTTACCATCACCCCTCGGGTGTTCACAAAAGTGATGGCGGTGGTCGCAGCTCATCTGCGGAGATCAGGGGTGTCAGTCTTCCCCTATCTCGACGACTGGTTGTTGAAGGCGGGCTCGCCCCAGACAGTCGTCAGCCACCTCCAGACTACGGCCGACCTTCTGCACCTGCTGGGGTTCTCCATCAATGTGCCAAAGTCACACCTGTGCCCCTCTCAGAAGCTCCTCTTCATCGGAGTGGTTCGGGACTCTGTGCAGTTTCAGGTTTATCCTCCCGAACAACGGGTTTGGGATATTCAGGCTCTGATTCCGATCTTTCAGCCTTTATCCCGAGTTTCGGTCAGGTTGACGCTGCGGCTCCTGGGGCTGATGGCCTCCCTCATCCTACTGGTGCATCACGCCAGGTGGCAAATGCGGGCTTTGCAGTGGGACCTGAAGTTTCAGTGGGCACAGCATCAGGGCAACCTGTCCGACCACGTCCTGATCTCGGAGGGCACTGCGAGACAGTTGCAGTGGTGGCTCACGGACCGCGATTGGGTCAGCGGCAGATCCCTCTCCTTACCCCAACCGGAGCACGTAGTTGTGATGGATGCGTCCCTCCTGGGATGGGGGGCCACATGGGAGAGGCAGAGATCAGAGGCCTCTGGCCGAGTCCCGGCTCCACATCAACCTTCTGGAGCTGCGGGTGATTCTGCTTGCACTGAAAGCCTTCCTCCCCTCTGTCCAGGGCAGTGTAGTGCAGGTGTTCACGGACAACACCACCGCCATGTGGTACTGCAACAAACAGGGCGGGGTGGGGTCGTGGACCCTTTGTCAGGAGGCTCTGCGCCTCTGGCAATGGCTGGAACACCAGGGCATCACCCTGGTGGTTCAACACCTGGCAGGTTCACTGAACACCAGGGCGGACGAACTCAGCTGTCGGTGCATGATGGATCACGAATGGCGTCTGAACTAGGACGTGGCGCAATGCCTCTTTCAGCAGTGGGGAGAGCCTTGGCTAGATCTATTTGCCACAGAAGAGAA
Source organism: Lissotriton helveticus (assembly GCF_964261635.1). NCBI lineage: Eukaryota > Metazoa > Chordata > Amphibia > Caudata > Salamandridae > Lissotriton > Lissotriton helveticus. The sequence continues at coordinate 790,779,479 of NC_136073.1, forward strand.
CGCGGAATGTCATAAATTCTGCGTGTTGGAATTTCCAAGGTGGCACTCGCTCGGAGACGCTTTTCGTCGCGAGTGGAGCTGCTCTGTGTATGCCTTTCCGCCTATACCACTTCTGCCCAGAGTGCTGAAGAAGATCAGGCGCGACCGGGCCCAAGTCATCCATGTGGCTCCGGACTGGGCACGAAGATACTGGTATCCCGAGCTACTCAGCATGTCAGTCGACCCCCCGATTCGTCTGCCCCTTCGGGAGGACCTTCTGTCGCAGAAGCAGGGGACGGTCCTCCACCCGAACCTCTCCAGTGTCCACCTTCATGCGTGGAGATTGAGCGGTGACAGTTGTGGCCATTTGACTTGCCTCCTGAAGTCTGTGACGTGATTCTGGCAGCCAGGCATCCCTCAACAAAATCGGTATACACCTGCAGGTGGAACAAATTTGTGGCATGGTGCACAGCAAAGGCTGGGGGTCCACTTTCTGCCCCCCTTTCAGAGGATCTCATCTTTCTTCTTTCTCTTGCCCAGCAAGGCTCTGCTCTGGGCACTATCAAAGGCTACCGCTCTGCCATTTCAGCCTTCTTGAGGCTTCCTGAACAGCCTTCTCTTTTCAAGTCCCCGGTTGTAAATAGATTCTTGAAAGGCATCACACACATGTTTCCTCCTGTTCCTTTCGTGATGCCTCAGTGGGACTTGAATCTTGTTCAACCCATATGATGTGCGCTCCTTTCGAGCCACTTCACAATTTGCCTCTTCGTCTTCTGACTCTTAAGACTGCATTCCTGGTTGCCATCACCTCTGCCAGGAGAGTGAGTGAGCTCCAGGCTCTATCTTCTAAGCCTCCTTTCCTCTCTGTCCATCCGGACAAAGTTGTCTTGAGAACTCGTCCTTTCCTGCCCAAGGTGGTTACAGCCTTTCATATCGGGCAGTCCATAACCTTGCCCACCTTCTTTCCACCTCCGCATCTCGCGAAAGAGGAAGAGAGGCTCCACCGTCTGGACCCAAAACATGCGCTCTCATTCTATCTAGACCGCACACGCCAGTTCCGGATTGACGACCAGCTCTTTGTTGGTGACGTGGGCGCTAAGAAGGGACGGGCGGTGCACAAGCGAACCATCTCTCGGTGGGTCGTCTTGTACATCAAGGTCTGTTACTCCTTGGCGAAAAAGGAGCCTCCTGTTGGGCTGAGAGCCCATTCCACTCGGGCCACGGCGGCTGCTACTGCCCTGAGTCGGGGAGTCTGCCAGGCAGCTAGGTGGGCCTCGCTGCACACGTTTGCTAGACACTACTGCCTGGACAGTCCAGTCCAGAGAAATGGCTTTTTTGGCCGTTCTGTTCTCCAGGACTTTCTGGTGTGATCATGGTTCGCAGACCCACCACCGGGGTTGGTATTGCTGGGGTATCTATCCTAAGGTAAGGAATCTAACACTAACCTGTTTCTTTCAGATGCACAAGTTACTTACCTTCGGTAACAATATATCTGTAAGAAACAGTAGTTAGTGCTAGATTCCTTACCGCCCCACCCATCCTCTCCATTCTGCGAACCGATATCTAGGCTTAAGGTATTTCCCTTTGAGGGTCCTAGTTTCATGGCACCAGTGTCGGTCTCTGGCATGGCTCTGCGTTCCTGGCGCGGAAAGCTATGTACAAGAACGGACGCCAGCGCGGCGTCTAAGTACTCCGACGTCATCCCGGCGATCACGACGACGGACGCGGTGCCGCAGACGACGCCTACTGACGCGCAGGGGTACTGCTACGCAAAACTTTCTGGATCCAGTCTTACGCCTGGGGATATTCTAAGGTAAGGAATCTAACATTAACTACTGTTTCTTACAGATATATTGTTACCGAAGGTAAGTAACTTGTGCGTCCTTTACAACCCTTACCCTGGGTTGCCCGTTGTGAGTCTCAATCCTTTCTTCTACCGCTTGAGATTTCTTGCCTCCCCTGCACTCTAGTGGTTACAGTCTCTGGCAATGTTGCATTCAGTAGGTCCCTTATTCAGTTCTGGCTTCTGCTTTTGGTTGACGCCTTCTAGTAGTTTGTCCTTACTCCTGGGTTCTGGACTGGTTGTCCTTCACTGTATTATATTGTGGTCGCAGTCTTTCTGCCTGCTGCTGTGATGGTTCACTAAGGAGCTATGGTTCAATGGTAAGTCTTGTGCCTCTGGGGGCACAGGCTCACACAGGCCAAGGGTTCGAATCCTGCCTCTGCTCTGCATCCTCTTCTGACTCAAAGGGAGGTTTTTGTCTTAACAATTGCGGGGGTCTCTCCCAGAGTGGTGCTCTGTTAATTTCCCCTCACCCTTAGTTTACAATATACAGTGCCCGGCACTGTATTTCTATTGTGATGTTTTTCACCATACCTTGTTTTTTCTTTTTCTGCACACTGTTCCCATATTTTCACAGTTTTTGGTGGTGGCTTTGCGTTCTGACACGGAAATGTCTTCTGAGGAAAACTAATGTTGGTGCGCCGGAGCTGGGCATATATGGCTCCGCTGACGTTGCGTCCATGGACGACGTCAGGGCGGAGCCGTACGGTGCGCAGAGTTGCTGCTGCGCAAACTTTTCCGAACCAGTCTGACGCCTGGAGGATATTCTAAGTTAAGGAATCTGCGGCTAGACTATGTCTCTAGCAGATGCATTGTTACCGAAGGTAAGTAACTTGTTCAATAGGAATCATCATGAGGCTGCTCCATTGTAATCCACCATTGCAGTGCCAAGTATTGTCAACCATTTCCCCAAAGTAACTTATGGGCAGAGCAGGCCTCGTAGGTAGTGTAAACAGTTATTCTTCACTACCTGGGCACACATGCGTTGTTGATCGCCCCGACCTGCAATGGCAGGAGGGACACAAAGTTCCCAGCACCAGTGGTGCACCCGATCAGGTCTACAAAGCAGACTCGACACAGGGTTTGGCCAATACGTGTGCCATTGCAAGTGGCATGCGCAATCACAGGCACCATAGGTGCAGGTGTGCACTCACAGTTGCTTTCACTGGCAAGCTGCTCATGAGTTTACACACGGTAGCTACCAGTGCTCACCCACCTGTCTGCAATGACCGATTGGCCGGTGTTTCTGAACATATAATCAGCAATATTCCCTAACACTGATAGGAAGGGCACGTGCACTTTCACACCATAGTTGTGGTAGGAAAAGGGCCCCAAGCCTGGAGACCACAATGGAGAATCAGCAAAACCCAGGTGGAAAATCAAAAAGTTCCATGAACGGATATCTGGCGAGTATCTGTTCCAACACACCCCCATTCTTTTTTACCCAGATAACTGCACTGGTTAGTCTCTACATAGTGAAGCCCTGTTTTGGGACCTTGTATATCTGTGAAATAAGAAATAGTCTCTGTTAGAGATGCAGGAATTGGGGTCTTGTTTTGCTATTATGTTTTAAGTGGAGGGCTCCCCTTTTTTCCTAAATACCCTCTTTGCGCACGTTTTTGAGAACTATGGAGATGCAGCGTCTTGACCGGGGCACTTTACCCAGGAGCGGGTTTTTCAGAGCCCTTACACACTTTTATTAAAGCTCTCACCTACATTCTACTGGGGGACTGGGCCAAACTTTACACAGGGGCTCTGTGCACCGCATGATTACCTGATGCATCGTCTAGCCCCAGGGGACCTATCCTTTCTCTTTTAGCATCCCTCCCCAAAGAGCCTAATGTTGCAGGCCTCAACCTCCAAGGCCAACCAAAATGAGTTCCCATCCAATCCACCAGACAGGGAATCCAAGAGGATGGACACCTTTGGGAAGTGCATCTTTTTCCACCAGCCTAGCCTTGTGATTGGTGAACACTGTGTGCCTCTTGGGCTGGTACTCCCACGCCTTGTGGGTCTTGGTAGCACAGCTGCTCCCCATGCTTCCAGAGGAGGGTCGCACCAGCCTCACGAAGCCCTCATGGATGGTCTGGATGAAGTGAAGTTCATCATTAGGTGCAAGTTGGACACACCGGACTCCCTGGGCAGAGCCATGGCCTCCACAGTGGCACTGGGTAGTCATGCCTGGTTGCAGTCCACTGGGTTTTCAGGGGATGTCCTGGCTTCACTAATTGACATGCCCTTCGATGGCTCCAGTCTGTTTGGTGGTAAGGCTGACACGGCGCTCAAGCACTTTCGAGAGCCGCATCACCTTCCGATTTCTCATGCTTTTTTTTTAATCTACCTGGTCTCATCAGTAGTCCTTTTGACCCTCGCTGTGGCCCGGGCAATTTATGGGTGTGCTCGCTACCTGCCGGTACAACAACCTGCCCAGTCCGTTTGTGGACGGGTTGCAGATTCCATAAAGGATGCGTAAACAAGATACAGTGAGCCGTTGTCCCAAACCCGTCGCAGCCTCTGAGCCCCTCTAGTATACTCTGTCCAACACAGCCATCGCGTTGCTGGCAGAATCAGGCACCACCTGCCCGAATGGCCTATGAAAAGTGGGTGCTATAGGCTGTGCCGAAAGGGTATGCTGTCTTATTCGTGGACACCCCCAGCCTTTGCCACCATCCCAAGAACAGCTGATGGAAGACCACATCTGCTTTCTCTATCAGGAATTGACAGCTCTTTTGGCCAAAGAAGCCATCGAGTAGGTGCCTGTGCCAGAAGTAGGTTGTGGCTACTATTTACGATACATTCTGGTACCGAATAAAGATGGAAGACTTCGTCCTATCCTACATCTGTGCCCACAAAACCTTTCTACGGAAAGAGAAGTGCAAAATGATCACTTTGGCTCATGTCTGTCTGCCTTGGAGATTGGATGGTAGCACTGGACTTACAGTACGCTTATTTTCACATCCCCGTCCTGTAAGCCCACAGACGTTACTTGCAGTTCAGTGGTCAAGAGCACTTTCAGTTCGCCCTGCTCCTCTTTGGCCTTACCATAGTCCCTGAGATGGCAGTGGTTGCAGCACATCTGCAGCAGTTGAGGGTTCCAGTCTTCCCCCTGCCTTGATGAAGGCCAGCGGAAGGCAGGATAGCCCCAGGCAGTCATCACCCAGTTTCAGACCACCACCTCCAGACTATGCCAAACCTTTTGCACTCACTTGGGTTCACTATTAACATTCCAAAGTCACCCCTGACTCCTCGTCGGATGCTCCCTTTCATCTGAGCCTTTCTGTATACAGTGCAGTTCTGCACAGATCCTCTGAAGCAGAGTGTCCAGGATATTTGGGCTATGAAAAAGATGTTTCAACCGCAATACTGGATTTCGGGGAGGTGGACTCTAAGGCTGCTGCCCTCCTGCATTCTGCTGGTAAAGCACACCAGATGGTACATGCGGGCTCTGCAGTGGGATATGAAGTACTGGTGGGCGCAGACCTAGTACAGATTTCGAAGAAGATTGCAAAAGACCTGCATTGGTGGCTGACTAACAGAAATTTGGTCAGCGACAGGTGACTCTCCTTTCCCCATGCATAGCTGTGACTAGGCATCTGGGAGAGGTGGAGATCCGAGGACTGTGATATGAAGCGGAGATGCTGCCAGAGAGAAATCTTCTGGAGATAAGTGATTCATTTGGCATTGAAAGCCTTCTTTCCTTCAAAGGGAGGCGGGTGCAGGTGTTCACGTACAACACCACTGCCATGTGGTTTTGCAACAAGCGGGGTGGGATTATGGACCCTGTGCTAGGAGGCTCTACGGTCTGGACTTGGTTGGAGCACTAAGACATTTTCCTGGTGGTACACCTTGCAGGCTCTTTGAAGGCCATGGTGGGCGAACTCCACTATCCATGCCTTGCAGATCACAACTGGCAACTACACCAGAGATGGCGCAAGGTCAGTTCCAAGAATGGGGAGAACCTTAGCTTGATCTGATCACTGCAGAAAACGCACAGTCTGTCAGCACTTCTGCGTGTTGTAGTTCCCTGAGTGGCTGTCGCTCGGAGACTCTCTCCGTTCAAAATGGAACCTGGGACTTCTGTACACCTTTCTGCATATACCACTCCTACCCGAAGTTCTCAAGAAGATCAGGACCAAACAAGCATAAATTATATTTGTGTCTCCGGATTGGGCACAGAGGATGGTATCCTGAACTTCTGAGTAGGAGCATTCGTCCTCTGATCAGACTGCCCCTTCGAGAGGACCTCCTTATCGCAGCAGCAGGGCGGGTCCTGCACCTGCATATGCTCAACGTTCATGCATGGAGATTGAGTTGTGGCAGTTGAGTCTTTGCTCTCCCTTCTTAGGTCTGTGATGTCATCTTGATAGCTAGGTATCCCTCCACTAAAACTGTATCCACCTGCTGTAGGGATTAGTTTGTGGCCTGGTGCTCCTCCCATCATGTGGACCCCTTTTCAGCACCACTTTCTGCAATGTTGATATGTTTCCTTTTGCCCGGCAAGGCCTTGCCCAGGCACTGTTAAAGGTTACCTGGTGGTCTTTTTGGCAATCCTCTGGTTATTGGACCTACCTTCACTGTTCCGGACAAGCGAGCTGTCAGTCCATCCTCCTTACACCAGCTTTTTCCCTGACAAACTGGTTTTTAGGATGCATGCTTCTTTCCTGCCGAAGGTCACCCATTTCCATGTCAGCTAGAGCATAAATCTTCCCCAATTTTTGGTGGTCCTCATATTCCAAGGAGAGACTCCATCGGTTGATCCTGAAGAGAGCTTTTCCGTTCTACATTGATTGCACCAAAAGATATCTGGTGGAAGATCAACTCTTCATCGGGTTCACTGGAGCGAAAAAGGGCAGGGCTGTTCAGAAGAGGTCCATCTCTTAATGGATTTTATTCTGCATTAAGATAATCTAAGCACTAGCCAAGAAGCAGTCTCTCGAGGACTTAGGGTCCCATTCCACCAGGGCCAAGGCTGCTACTACTCCGTTAGCACATATTGTACCGGTCCTGGAAATCTGTCAAGCCGCTACATGGGCGTTAAGCCACAAATTCACGAAGTGCTACTGCTTGGATAGTCAGGTCTGTTATGATGGCCTATCTTATCTTGTCGGTTCTCTAGGACCCTCTAGTTTGGGCCAGTTCGCAGACCCCCAGAAAAGTATTGCTTCTAAGATGCTGTCAGACGTCTCTATCGGAAGAGCAAATTACTTTCCTTTGGTAATGCTTTTTCTGGTACAGACTCTTACCGCTGATTCCTCACTGACACTCCCATCCTCTTTCTGGACTGGTCACAGACTCTGTAGCCTCTGCCTGAATGTGTTCCTCTGGATTCTTAGTGGACGTCCCTGGTTCAGACATCAAACACAGCAAAGGTAATGGTGGAATACTTGCAAATAGTCTAAACCACTGCCAAGTGCTTAGGCATACCCTAGACCTCTTACGGCATTACATCAAATACAAAGGATGATGGGAGTAATGCACATGCCATTTGATGGCTCTGTGATGAGAAGGCTGATGTGGCCTTCGAGAAGATTAAACACAGCGGAGCTCCGACCTGCTTGCTGGAGGTTTTTTACCTCCTTGCCAGTTGAATCAACAAAGGCAATTTGAAAGATACTCAAGGCGTCTTGCATTTGACCAGCAGCAGCCTTCTCCACCTATACATCCGAGCCTTTTTGGACACTTTCCTCAAATATTCAGGTTGCAAATCTGATTATTCAAATGGGAGCTGCTATTCAAGCCTTGATGGTTCTGAGGCTGCATGGGCTCTTGCCATCATGGTTGCTGGTGCCGCAGACCCTTTGACAAATGCTGGCCCTTCAGTGTCTTTCGGACAGAAATCTGCATCTGTGACTTAGTACTCTAGGTGGTTAATGACTGATGCTGGTCTAATGAACGACAAGCCATTTTCTTTCTCTTCCAGAGCTCATGGTAGTGACAACGTATCAGCCCTACACTGGGGACGAAGCCTGAACAAAGTGAAAGTCAGCGGTCTTGGATAGACCAGCGCCTCTACATTCTTCTGGAGGTGTGGGCCAAGTAGCTGACCCTAAAAGCCTTTCTGCTTTCCATCAAGGGGCAAATCAGTTCAGGTGGAAATGAATATGATAATTGTATAATCTGATAGACTTCTAGCTGCAGATTGCTTACCTTTGAATTTTCCTGGCGTCCCGTTGGATCCAGAAACGTTTGCTGCGCGCGACGTTGGGTGGCTCAATTCGGATTCGCCTGATGGCATCGGTTATGACGTTGTGGTGCCTGTATAGGGTCCACCCAGGTACGCGGACATAAGTTCTTTTCTTTCCACGCCAGTTAAGTGATGATCCAGGAAGAGCTACCCCTCTCCTGCTTTTTCATGACTTTTGTTGAATTTTTGGATTTCTGACTTCGTGTGCACGGGACGTCTTCGAGGAAGATAGGTTTCAAGCTGTGCGGGACTTGTTCCCACATGTCGGTCACTGATCTCCACCACGTATGTCTGTGGTGTCTCGAACGTGACCACGATATGAAGTCTTGTTCAGACTGTCGGGCAGTGGCTCCAAAGACCCTGAGGGATGGGGTGATGAAGTTACTCGCGCCCCGGCAGTCAACACCATCAAGCAGAACTCCAAAAGGTCACGGACCCGCACCGCGTGTCTCTGCCTGGGGCTCGACCACGACCCCAAGTCGTGCCGCGACTGCCGGGCCAAGGCGCCGAAGACTTTGAGGGAGCGGTCCCGAAAGTTGCTGAAAGTCCAACAGTCGGCTCCACGCCGCTCAAGGTCCCAGTCCCGTGGAAGGTCGAGGGACCAGTTGTGGAGCCATCACCATCATTCTTCTGGATCAAAGTATTTGCACTCTGGTCAGGTAAGGCGAAGCACAAGAAGTCGAAGAAGTGCATCGCTCGACGACTTCCCGTTGCAGCTGAGGGTGTAGGTGGTGCATCCCCCGCGACTTCGGCGGAGCCTACGGTGTCGCCGTCGGCCTACCCGCCCTTCCCGGGTCCGTCGGCGACTCCGGCCCAGCTGCAGGAATTCGTCAGCCATGGCCTGCCTCTTTGGGCAGTCTGGCCCCGCCGTCGTGCCTTCGGGCCCGACAGGGGGTCCTCACCCTTCACTGTCGCCGGCTCCGGCAATGCTGTCGGCTCCGGCATCACAGGGCCCCCAATGATCCAGGCCTGGATCCCAGTTGATGCCGGTTGACCTCGTTACACCTCCACCAACGTCGACCCCACTGGCACCACCTCCAACGTCGCCCATGGCACCGGACGACGTCGCTCCCGGTTTCAGCCCCGACATGGACACGGAGCCGGAACGGCATTTCTAGACGCTGATTCCGACGCTAATGGGGCCTTTCTACCCCTATGTCCAGCCTCCTTATTTTCGGCCTGTACCCCAGCCTGAGGAGGAAGGGGAGGACTGGGAGGGGTCTGAGGACCCTCTCACAGCTAGGTGTGAGTCTGACCCGGACTGGGCAGCGGAACTGGGGGATGCCAGCGGTCTTGACACCTCTCCTGACCTTGGCATGCACACTACTCCTACCGTGGCTACGGAGGAGGGTGCAAGTTATGCAGTGGTGTTGCATAGGTCGGCGGAGGCCCTCAACCTCCAACTCCCTACCGTGGCCGTCATGACTAACCTCCTGAAAGAAGTGCTTCAGCCGGTGGCTACCTCTGCGGAGCCACTGCTGCCTTTCAATTAGGCACTTTCTGACGTTCTTTTGGGCACATGGTCCAGGCCCAACGCAGGGGCTCCTCTGGATAGGAACGTGGCCTGACGCCCGGCCCGGCTGACCCCATTTTCCTCTACTAACACCCCACCCCAAAGAGTTTGGTTGTCCAAGCCTCAATGTCCCAGAGCGCATTCCCTACCGCACCCCCTGACGGGGAATTCAAGAGACTGGAACAATTTGGGAAAAAAATTTCTTTCGCCTGTTCAGGGCTGCAGTCTGTAACCACCACATGCCTCTTGGGCCGTTACTCCCACTCTGTGTGGGATACGGTTGTTCAAGTGCTGCCTCAGTGTCATAATACGGTGTGGCCTTGACACCGCCGACTCATTGGGCAGAGCGATTTCCATGACGGTGGTGATCCACCACCACGCCTGACTGAGGACTACTGGCTTCTCAGGGTATGTCCAGAACACCCTGATGGACATGCCCTTTGATGGCATTCACCTTTTTGGGAATAAGGCAGATAGCGTGTTGGAGCGTTTTAAGGACTCACGGGCTACGGCCAAGTCCTTGGACCTGTCGGCCACTCGCCCTCCTCTGCCTTCTGCTTTTCGCACCTTTCATGGCCACGGAAGGGGCGCCCCAGCACGTTCGCTTCTGAGCCACAGGCTGCAGCAGCAACAGTCTCAGCGCGGCTGTAGACCTGGGAACCGCAGAGGGGGTTCAGGGGCCAGTGGGAGGGTCAATCCACTTCCACCCGGCCACTACTGCACCAACCCCTTCCTAGTGTGGTCTTTCAGGTCCATCAAACGCCAGTGGGTGGCAGGATTCGCCATCCCCTCCTCCACTGGTGTACCATCACTTCGGACAGGTGGGTTTTAGACATAGTCCGGAGGCCTTACTCCCTCCCCTTCGAGACTACCCCTCCAGCCATGCCACCCTAGTACCACCGCATGTCGGGGGATCACTTGGCACTTCAACAAGTCACGGCCCTCTTGGCCAAGGGGGCCATCTAGCGCGTTCCTGCACCAGAAGTAGGACATGGTTGTTATTCCCACTACTTTCTGGTACCCAAGAAGGACAAGGGCCTGTGTCCTATCTTGGACCTCAGGGACGTCATTTGCTTCCTCCGGAAGGAGAAGTTCAAGATGCTAACTCTGGTTCAGGTCTTGTCTGCTCTCGATTTCACAAAAGCGCTCAAGGGTCAGAACTATAATGACCAGCACAGATTTTCACTATTGGTAAGTGCCTATTTAGCAGATGATTCCTTGTGCGACACGGTCGAGGATGCGACCCATAAACACCCCCTGAAAGTGAAAAAGTCACTAAAACATATATCATGGAAAGTTGACCCGCACCAAGGTTTATACACACGTATTTGATTTATCCAATTTCTATATTTCACAGTGATAATAGATATTTAGACAGAAACTTCCCACACATAAGAATTTCAAAAAAGAGTTTGTAGATTTTTCAGTTTTCTTTATTCAAGTTCTTAGTTAAAATTCACAGAATTGCTTGTTGCCAACGCGTTTCGTCACATCCGTGACTTCTTCAGGGCTCAAAGTTAATGTTTAATGCGTATACATTGTCTAGGACGTTTGGAGTTTCACCTATACTCATAGTAGCGCTGGCCACGAGGCACTAATCTTTTAGCCGCGAATAAAAGAACAGGAGGTACTTTCCCTATGTTGCACTGATTGTCTTGAGGGGTACACGCCGGATATATCAATGTGAATATATAAGACCAGAACACGTAGAGATTATATTGTCTGCTCTCGACCCTGGAGACTGGATGGTAGCTTTGGAGTTGCAGGATACATTCCCACATTCCCGTCCTGACGGCCCACCGGCGTTTCATGCAGTTCATGGTAGTCCACAAGCATTTTAAGTTTACCGTGCTCCCCTTTGGCCTTACCAGCACCCCTCAGGTGTTCACGAAAGTGATGGCGGTGGTCGCAGCTCATCTGCGCAGATCAGGGGTTCCAGTCTTCCACTATCTTGAAGACTGGCCTTTGAAGGCGGGCTTGCCCCAGGTAGTCGTTTCCCACCTCCATACTATGACCGACCTCCTGCATTTGCTGGGGTTCTCCATCAATGTGCCGAAGTCTCACCTGATTCCCTCTCAGAAGCTCGTCTTCATTGGAGCGGTTCTGGACAGGCTATAATTCCGATCTTTCGGCCTCTGTCCTGTGTTTCGGTCAGGAAGACCCTGAGGCTGCTGGGCCTCATGGCCTCCTGTATCCTGCTGGTCACTCATGCCAGATGGCATATGCGGGCTCTGCAGTGGGACCTGAAGTTCCAGTGGGCGCAGCATCAGGGAAACCTGTCCGATTACGTCCAAATCTCTGAGGGCACTGCACAGCAGTTGCAGTGGTGGCTCATGAACCGACATTGGGTCCAGGGCAGATCCCTCTCCCTTCCCCAACCGGAGCACACAGTGGTGACTGATGCTTCCCTCCTGGGATGATGGGGCCACATGGGAGAGGCAGTCATCAGAGGCCTCTGGTCTCCGGCGGAGTCCAAGCTCCATATCAACCTTCTGGAGCTTCGGGCGATCCGACTTGCACTGAAGGCATTCCTTCCCTCTGTCAAAGGGAAAGTGGTGCAGGTGTTCACATACAACACCACCACCATGTGGTACTGCAACAAACAGGGCGAGGTGTGGTTGTGGACCCTATGTCAGGCGGCTCTGCACCTCTGGACATGGCTGGAACAGCAGGGCATTTCCTTGGTGGTTCAACACCTGGCAGGTTCACTGAACGCCAGGGCGGACAAACTCAGCCCCAAGTGCATGATGGATCACGAATGGCGTCTTCACTCGGACGTGGCGCAAGGTCTCTTTCAACAGTGGGGGGAGCCTTAGTTAGATCTATTCGCCACCGAAGAGGCCGCACAATGTCAGCAGTTCTGCACGCTGGAATTTACAAGGCGGCACTCGCTAGGCAACGCTTTTCGTCGCGAGTGGAGTTGCGGTCTGTTCGCCTTTCTGCTTATACCACTTCTACCCAGAGTGCTAAAGATCAGGCGCAACTAGGCCCAAGTCATTCTTGTGGCTCTGGACTGGGCTTGAAAAGTATGGTATCCCGAGCTACTCAGTAGGACAATTAAAGTAAAGTAAAGTCCACATTTGTAAAGCGCACAATCACCCGTAAGGGTCTCTAGGCGCTGGGGGCCGTCAGGAAGATTAAGCGAGCTATTGCCCAGAGTCACATGGTGCTGGGCTAACCTGCCGCCGGAGCCGGGGATCGAACCGTGGTCCCCAGATTCCAGCGTCAGTCGCCCTGGCCGCGGCGCCACACCTCTCCCCAATCCCCAATCCCCGATCCGACTGCCTCTTCGGGAGGATCTTCTGTCGCAGCAGCAGGGGACGGTCCTCCACCTGAACCTGTCCAGCCTACACCTTTTTGCGTGGAGATTGAGCGGCGGCAGTTGATTCCTTTTGACTTGCCTCCTGAAGTCTGTGATGTCATTCTGGCAGCCAGGCGTCCCTCCACTAAGTTGGTATACGCCTGCAGGTGGAACAAATTTGTGGCATGGTGCACAGCAAAGGCTGTGGATCCCCTTTCTGCCCCTCTTTCAGAAGTTCTTCTGTTTCTTCTTTCTTTGGCCCAGCAGGGCTCTGCTCTGGGCACTATCAAGGGCTACCTTTCTGCTATTTCAGCCTTTCTCAGGCTCTCTGATCAGCCCTCTCTTTTCAAGTCCCCTGTTGTAAATAGATTTCTCAAGTGCATTACTCATCTTTTTCCTCCTATTCCTTTCGTAATGCCACAGTGGGACTTGAATCTAGTTCTTACATATCTAATGTGCGCCCCCTTTGAGCCTCTGCACAATTGTCCTCTTCGTCTGCTAACCTTGAAGACTGCTTTCCTGGTTGCCATCACCTTTGCCAGGAGAGAGTGAGCTCCAGGCTCTTTCTTGTAAGCCTCCTTTCTATCTGTCCATCCAGACACGGTTGTGCTCAGGACACGCCATCCTTTCTGCCAAAGGTTGTCACTGCCTTTTACATCGGGCAGACCTCACTTTGCCCACCTTCTTTCCACCTCCGCATCCTTCTAGAGAGGAAGAGAGGCTCCACCGTCTGGACCCAAAACGCGCGCTCTCGTTTTACTTGAACGCACACAACAGTTCCGGGTGGATGACCAGCTCTTTGTTGGCTACGTTGACGCCAAAAAAGGTCGGGCCGTACACAAGCGGACTATCTCCCGATGGGTCGTCTTGTGTATTAAAGCCTGTTATTCTCTGGCTAAAAAGGAAGGTCCGTTGGGGCTGCGCACCCATTCCACCAGGGTGACTGCAGCCACTACAGCATTGGGACATGGGTCCCCCTGTAAGATATCTGGCAGGCAGCTACGTGGACCTCCATGCACACTTTTACTAGGCACTACTGCCTGGACAGCCAAGTCCGGAGAGACGGCTTCTTTGGCCGTTCTAATCTCCGGGACATCCTGGTGTGATCTTGGTTTGCAGACCCACCACCGGGGTTGGTATTGCTTGGGTATCTATTCTAAGGTAAGGAATCTATCAGTATGTGTTTCTTTCAGATGACCACGTTACTTACGTTCGGTAACGATATATCTGTAAGAAACATTAGTAGTGATAGATTCTTTACCGCTCCATCCACCCTCCCCATTCTGAGAACTGATTTCTAGGGTTAAGGTCATCCCTTTCAGTGCCCTAGTTTCAAGGCACCAGTGGTCAGTATCTTGCATGGCTCTGCGTTTTCTGGGGCGGAAAGTCATGTACAGAACTGACGTCAGCATGTGAGGGCTCCATCTAAGTAGCTGCTGCGACGTCATGTCGGCGATCATGACGCCAACGACAGACGTGGAGCCGCATGATGCCACCTTCCGAAGCGCGGGGTACTGCTGATGAAAACTTTCCGGATCCAGTCTAATGCCTGGGGCTAATTCTAAGGTAAGGAATCTCACTACTAATGTTTCTTACAGATATATCGTTACCGAAGGTAAGTAACCTGTTCATTGGGTTCAACGCCGTCGCCTCCGGCCACAACACCAATGGAGCCCCAGGGATCTGATCCCGGTTCTGGTTCGACGCCGGTTGTGCCAACCCGACCTTCCCCTGCATCACACCTGGTGCCTGCGATGTCACAGATAACTGCCGGTGGCACAAGACTCATCCCCAACGACACGGAGCCGGAACGGCATCGATCGATGGTTCTATGTTGCCGCCTGAGCGCTTTGAGGGTGTGCTAGGCTCATGAGAGTAATGGGAGGGGTGTGGGGACCCTGTTGAAACCCAGGAAGTCTCTGGAGAAAATCTGGACTGGTATGGTGAACTTGCAGAAGCCAGTGGTATGAATACTTCTAAAGATACTGGTATGCTTTCTCCACCAACAGTGGTTATGGAGGCGGGGGCATCCTATGCTGTGGTGGTAAAGAGGGCAGCTGAGGTCCTTGGCCTAGAGCTGCCCTCAGTGCATGTTAGGACTAATCCACTGACTGAGGTGCTTCAACCTGGGGCTTCCACTTCTGAACCCCAGTTGACCTTTAATGAGGCACTTACGGATGTCCTTCTAGGTACATGGTCCAAAGCGAGCACAGGGGCTCCTGTGAATAGGACAACTGCACGCCGCCATCGCCCAGCTCCGGGTGCCCCAAAATCCCTCAGCCAACACCCCACCTCTGAGTTTGGTGCAGGCCTCTACGTCCCAAAGCACATTCCTTTCCACCCCTCTGGCTAGGGAATCCAAGAGGCTGGATTCATTCGGGAATAAGTTGTATTCTTTCTCCTGCCTGGCATTGAGGTCGGTGACTACCACATGCTTATTGGGCCATTTCTCCCATTCCCTTCGGGAGACAGTTGAACAAGTGCTGCCACAAGTCCTGGAGGAGGCCCGGGCTGTGTTCTCTCAAGCTGTCAAAGATTGGAGAGACGCAGCAAAATTCATCATACGGTGTGGCCTCGATACCGACCGATTCGCTGGGCTGATCGATTTCAACAACTGTGCGCCATGCCTGGCTTCGTACAACTGGCTTCTCGGGCAATGTCCAGGCCAATTCGATGGACATGCCCTTTGATGGAACCTGTCTTCAAGGGCTCTCGCACTACGGCCAGATCCTTGGGCCTCTCCTCCACCCTTTGCAGCCAGTCTTCTTTTTGCCCCTTTCGTGGCAACGGAAGGGGTTTCCAGCCGCATCAGCCATATCCCAGCCATCGTCCTGCATAGACTGCCCAAGCCGTGTGAGGACGAGGACGTGGTACATTCTGATCTCGGAATGGAGGCCAGAAGTAGTCCACCACACTGCCCCCAGCAGCCACAGCCTCCAAGCCATCCTAGGCTGATTCTGCAGGGCCACACTACTCCAGTTGGTGGGAGAATGTGTCTACATCTCCTCCACTGGAGATCCATAACATTGGACAAGTGAGTCTTGCAGATAGTCCAGGAGGGCTGTTCCCTACCTTTTCTTTCTTTCCCTCCTATTCTGCCAAATCGGGAACAGCTGACGACGGATCATTTAAAGTTGCTCCAGGAGGAAGTTGCAGCTCTCTTGGCCAAGGGAGCTATAGAAAGGGTCCCAGTTTCAGAAGTAGGCAGTGGCAGTTATTCCTTCCTTCTACTTTCTGTTCCAGAGAAGGGGCTACAGCCCATTTTAGATCTTTGGACTGTCAATCCCTTCCTCACAATGCTCACTCTGGCTGCCCTAGATCAAGAGGACTGGATGGTAGCTTTAGACCTGCAGGACGCGTATTTTTATATTCCATCCTGCCGTGCCACAGGTGTTACCTGCAGTTCAAGTTAGTTCACGAGCTCTTTCAGTTTACCATGCTCCCCTTCGGCCTTACCACCGCCCCTTGGGTATTCACCAAGGTGATGGCGATGGTCACAGCTCATCTGTGCATGTCCGGGGGGGTCTGTCCATCACTTTGCCCACCTTCTTTGCTTCCCTGCGTCCCTCTAAGGAAGAGGAGCGTCTCCGCCTTGACCCAAAAAGAGCATTGAGGTTCTACCTTGACCTCACAGAAGAGTTCCGGGTGGATGACCCCACTCTTTGTGGGGTACGTGGGAGCAAAGAAGGGAAGGGTAGTGCAGAAAAGGACCATCCCTCGCTGGGTCGTTCTCTGCATCAAGATTTGTTATGCCTTGGCAAAGAAGCAACCCCCTGAGGAATTAAGAGCCCATTCCATGATGGGAAAGGTTGCGACTACGGCCTTGGCTCGGGGTGTCCCAGTCCAAGACATCAGTCAGGCAGCGACGTGGGCATCTTTGCACACATTCCCAAAACATTACTGCCTTGATGGGCAAGTACGCAGGGACGGACATTTTGCCCATTCAGACCTTTTAGTTTAGGATGAGAGTCCTCAACCCACCGCCAGGATGGTATGGCTCAGGTATCTGATTCAAAGGTAAGGAATCTGCAGCTAGAAGTCTCTATCAGATGAACAACTTACTTACCTTTGGTAACGTATTATCTGGTAGAGACTCTATCTAGGTGCCGATTCCTTACAGCCCCACCCAAGCCTTCCCGCTTCGCGAAATGATATTATAGAGCTGGGGTTACTCCCCTTTTCAGGGCCCTAGTTTTGTACCCGACTATGTCTGTTACTTTGTGGCTCTGCGCTTCTGGCGTGGAAAAAACAAAAAGCACTGATGTCCGTGTACCTGGTTGGTGCCTATAAAGGCACTGTGCTGTCATAACCAACGCTAACTACGTCGTCACGCGGAGCTGAATGGAGCCACCCGATGTTGTGTGCAAGGGGTATTGCTCAGCAAAAGCTTCCGGATCCAGCCTGATGCCTGGGAAATTCAAAGATAAGGAATCTGCAGCTAGATAGCCTCTACCAGATAATGCGTTTCCGAAGGGAAGTAACTTGTTCGTATTGTCTGGGGGCTCAGTCTTTGGCTGGTCCTTCACAGGGTTTCAGTCACCCTTTCAGGGTCCCTTGACAGCAGGACAAACTAACTGAGCAGGCATCTTTTTGCCAAACACAAGTGCCTTCTGCACTTGGAGGTCGCTATGTCTCTCTTCTTCCATTGGGGTGAGCCTGAAACAGACCTATTCAGAGTATTTCTTGGTGAATTATGGTTTGTTTCAGGGCAGAATCACAAGTCACCTCGAAATCGAAACCTCACTTTGAACAGAAACAACTTGTAAATTCTAATGGATAATTCTACCTCCATATTCCTCACCTGTAGAGTAATCCCAGGTGTCAGACTGGATCTGGAAACTTCAAATCTTAACAGTCAGTATCTGAAAGAGACAATTAGTTCTAGATTCCTTACCTTAGAATTACCCCGAGGCGTCATTCTGGATGCGGAGAATTTATTTGTCAGCAGTACCCTTGCACGTTGATAGGCGGCATCGGTCGACTCCACGTTCGTCGTTGGCATCGTGGTCGCCGTAATGACATCATGGTATCTACTTGGACGCCACCCTCGCACACTGACGTCTGTTCTTTTTTTTCCGCGCCAGCCAGGGCCGATCCGGAGAGAGTGGTAACTCCAGTCACTTTTTGACTGACTTTTTTGTGACTTTTGTCGACACTGTTTGAGTCTATCAACTCCTGGTGCACGTAGAGATGTCCAGTAGTCCTCGGCCCGGCTTCAAGGCTTATGACACCCGTCGCAATCTGATGTTGGTCACGGACCCACACCGCGTGTGCCTGTGGTGCCTGGAGCGCGGCCATGACTCCAAGTCGTGCTCAGACTGCCGGACCATGAATCCGAAGTCTTTGCGGGTGCGGTCCCAAAACCTTCTTGAGGCCCGGCAGTCCGCTCCAGGTCCCAGTCACGCGAGAGGGCGAGGAGTCGTCACTACTAGTCAACGAAGTCTTCACACTCTTCGGGTAAGTCAAAGCACAAGAAGAAGTCGAAGAAGCATCGTCGCTCTTCGACTGCTCCCCGTCGTCGGCCAACACGACGAGGGATATGGACGTTGCCCGTCCCGCGGCTCCTCGTGCAGAGCCTGAAAGGTCGAGACTGAGTTTCCCTCCCTTTCTGGGAGCCGGAGCGACCTCACCCAGCTTCGGAGTTTCTATGAAGCTATGCATGCCATCTTTGGGCAGCCCGACTCCGCCGGCGTGCCTTCGGACCCGCAGACTCTGCTGGGGGCCCTGGGCCTACGACGCCAGTGGCTCCGGCCCCAGCACTGCAGGGTCCCCTTGGATCCAGATCGGCCTTATAACACCCCCCGCCCCCCCCAACACCGATTTCACCGGCACCACATCCGCACCAGATGCCTGTGGTGTCCCCAGCCGGTGTTGATCCCGGCCTCCACCCTGACTTAGACATGGAGCCGGACCGGCGTTGAGCGGTACTTTTGTACCTCTGTTCTACCCTGGTGTTTCCTACAGGCCAGATTGGCAACCAGAGGAGGGTGAGGAGGACTGAGAGGGGTCTTGGCATGCTGTCGCCTCCTACCATGGCTACAGAGGAGGGTGCTTCATACACAGTGGTGTCACGTAGGGTGGCCAAGGCCCTCAACCTCGAGGTACATACGGTGGTGGTCAAGACGAATCTCCTGATGGAGGTGCTTCAACCGGCAGCGGCCTCTTTGGAGCCCCTGCTGCCTTTCAATGAAGCCTTTACTGACATCCTTTTGGGCACCTGGTCCAAGCCCAACACAGGGACTCCTGTGGATAGGATGATTGCCTGACGCCACCGCCTGGCTCCGGGCGACCCCTCTTTCCTCTCCCAACACCCCACCCCTGAGAGCTTGGTGGTCCAAGCCTCTACATCCAAAGGGACATACCCTAACGCACCACCTGATAGGGAATACAAAAAGCTGGACCATCTTGGGAAAATGTTTTCTTCCTCCAGCTTTGGACTGCGGTCAGTAAACACTGCATGTCTGTTGGGCCGTTACACCCACTCTGTGTGGGATACGGTAGCGCAGGTGCTGCCACAGTGCATGGAGGTCATGGCCGTGCTCTCCTGTGCAGTCGCTGAGAGGAGAGACGCAGCCAACTTTACCATAAGATGTGGGTGGGACACTGCCGACTCGCTAGGCAGTACGATTTCAAAGTCGGTAGCCCTTCGACACTACGCCTGGCTAAGTTCGACTGTTTTTTCCGGGGATGGCCAGGTTACCTTGCTGGAAATGCCTTTTGATGGCCGTCGCCTGTTAGGCGACAAAGCAGACAACACGCTAGAGCGCTTCAGGGACTCCCGGGCTACGGCCAAATCCCTGGGCCTCTCCACCACCCGCCCTCCACAGTCTGCTTTTCGCCCCTTTTGTGGCTACAGATGGGGTGCCCCGCCACGTTCCACCCAGAGCCACAGGCCGGTGCAAGATGTCCAGCCCCTGTGCGACCCTCCTAGTCTGACCTTTCAGGGGCCACCAATCGCCAGCAGGATTAGCCATCAGCTTCCCCACTGGCGCACCATCACATCGGACAGGTGGGTTTTGCAGATAGTCCGAAGGGGCTACTCCATCCCCTTCCAGACTACCCCTCCGTCAATGCCATCTCAGCACCATCGCATGTCAGAGGATCATCTGGTACTTCAACAGGAAGTTATGGCTCTCTTGGCCAAGGGAGCCATTGAGCGAGTTCCTGCCCTAGAAGTAGGTTGTGGTTGCTGTTCCCACTACTTTCTGATGCCCAAGAAGGACAAATCCCTGCGTCCTATCTTGGATCTCAGGAACGTCAACTGCTTCCTCCGTAAGGAGGAGTTCAAAATGTTGACACTAGCCCATGTCCAGTCTGCCCTTGAACCTGGGGACTGGATGGTAGTGTTGGACTTGCAGGACGCTTACTTTCACATCCCTGCCCTGCCGGCCCAACGGCGTTACCTGTGGTTCACTGTAGGCCACAAGCACTTTCAGTTTACGGTGCTCCCCTTTGGCCTTACCAGCGCCCCTCGAGTGTTCGCGAAAGTGATGTCGGTGGTCGCAGCTCATCTGTGCAGATCAGGGGTTCCAGTCTTCCCCTATCTCGACGACTGGCTGTTGAAGGCGGGCTCGCCCCAGGCAGTCGTCTCCCACCTCCAAACTATGGCGGACCTCCTGCACTCACTGGGGTTCACTATAAACGTGCCGAAGTCACACCTGATTCCCTCTCAGAAGCTCCATTTTGTCGAGCGGTTCTGGACACAACGCAGTTTTGGGCTTATCCTCCTGAGCACCGAGTCCGGGATATTTGGGCTACGATTTTGATTTTTCAGTCTCTATCCCTGGTTTCGGTCAGAATGACCCTGAGGCTTCTGGGCCTCATGGCCTCCTGCATTCTGCTGGTGGATCATGCCAGGTGGCGTATGATTGCATTGCAGTGGGACCTGAAGTTCCAGAGGGCACAGCATCCGGGGAATCTGTCAGATTGTGTTCAGATATCGGAGGGCACTGTGCAACAATTGCAGTAATGGCTTATGAACCAGGATTGGGTCAACGGCAGATCCCTCTCCACTCCCCAACCAGAGTTCACAGTGGTGACGGATGCATCACTTCTGGGGTGGGGTGGGGCGGCCACATGGGAGAGGCGGATATCAGAGGCCTCTGGTCTCCGGCAGAGTCCCGACTCCACATCAATCTTCTGGAGCTCCGGGCGATCAGTCTTGTACTACAAGAATTCCTTTCCTCTGTCCAGGGAAGTGTATTGCAGGTGTTCACAGACCAGACCACCGCTATGTGGTACTGCAACAAACAGGGCAGGGTGGGGTCGTGGACCCTATGTCAAGAGACTCTCCATCTCTGGACATGGCTGGAACATCAGGGCATATCCCTTGTGGTTGAACACCTGGCAGGTTCTCCGAACGCCAGGGTGGACGAGCTCAGCTGCAGCTGCATGATGGATCACGAATGGTGTCTTCAATCGGAGATGGTGCAAGGTCTCTTGCAGAAGTGGGGCGAGCCTTGGTTAGATGTATTCACCACGGAAGAGAACGCGCAATGTCAACAACTCTGTGCATTTGAATTTCCAAGGCGGCTCTCGCTCGGCGACGCTTTTCGTCACGAGTTGAGTGGCAGTCTTATATACGCCTTTCCACGTATACCACTTCTACCCAGAGTGCCGAAGAAGATCAAGCGCGATCGGGCCCAAGTCATTCTTGTGGCTCTGGATTGGGCACGAAGAGTCTGGTATCCCGAGCTGTTACACATGGCCATCGATCCTCCGATCAGACTGCCTCTTCGGGATGATCTTCCGTCGCAGCAGCAGGGGACGCTCCTCCACCCGAACCTGTCCAGTCTCCACCTCCTTGTGTGGAGATTGAGCGGCAACAGTTGACAGCCTTTGACCTTCCTCCCGAAGTATGTGATATCTTGGCAGGCAGGCGTCCCTCCACTAAGATGGTATACGCCTGCAGATGGAACAAATTTGTGGCATGGTGCACAGCAAAAGCTGTGGAGCCTCTTTCTGACCCTCTTTCTGAGGTTCTCTTGTTCCTCCTTTCTTTGGCCCAGCAGGGCTCTGCTCTTGGCACTCTAAAGGGCTACCTGTCAGCCATTTCAGCCTTTCTTAGGCTTCCTGATCAGCCTTCTCTTTTCAATTCCCCTGTTGTAAAATGCTTCCTCAAGGACATAACTCATCTATTTCGTCCTGTTCCCTTCGTAATGCACCAGTGGGACTTGAACTTAGTTCTAACTTATTTTATGTGTGCTCCCTTTGAGCCGCTACATAACTGTTGTCTCAGACTTTTGACTTAAAAGACTGCCTTTCTGGTTGCCATCACCTCTGCTCGCAGCATGAGTGAGCTCCAAGCTCTTTCTTCAAAAACCTCCTTTTCTGGCTGTTCATCCGGACAAGGTTTTCCTTCGAGCTCAAACTTCTTTTCTTCCCAAAGTGGTTACTTCTTTCCACATTGGGCAAACCATCACTTTGCCCACCTTCTTTCCGCCTGAGCATTCTCTAAGGTGGAAGATATGCTCCACCTTCTGGATCCAAAATGTGTGTTTTCATTTTATTTGGATCACACAAAGCAGTTCCGGGTGGATGACCAGCTCTTTATTGGTGGTGAGCGCCAAAAAAAGGTTGGACAGTGCACAAACGGACCATCTCTAGATGCGTTTTGTGCATAAAAGCTTGCTATTCTTTGGCAAAGAAGGAGCCTCCAGTGGGACTGCGTGCTCGTTCCACCAGGGTGACGGCAGCTACCACTGCTTTGGGACGTGGTGTTCTCCTCAATGATATCTGTCAGGCAGCTATGTGGCTATCTCTGCACACGTTCACAAAGCATTACTGCCAGGATAGCCAGGTAAGGAGAGACTGCTTCTTTGGCTGTTCTGTTCTCCAGGACTTTCTGGTGCGAACTTAGTTCGCAGACCCACCTCCGGAGTTGGTATTGCTGGGGTCTATTCTAAGGTAAGGAATCTATAACTGTCTCTTTCAGATGAACAAGTTACTTACCTTCAGTAACAATACATCTGTAAGAAACAGATTAGTTATAGATTACTTACTGCCCCACCCATCTTCCCCGTTTTGCGAACTGACTTTTAGGGTTAAGGGCTCCCTTTCAGGGCCTTCGTTTTGTGCACAAGGGGTAAGTGTCTTGCATGGCTCTGCGCTTCTGACGTGGCATGTCATGTAAAGAACTGACGTCAGCGTGGGCACATCTCTCCTCTTAGCTTGGTTTTCCTGCCAATTCTCCCACCCAAAGTAGGGGCCAGAACCAGTGGGAGCTGTTGCTGGGGGCAGCAAAAGTCAAGGCCAGGTTCCAAAGGTGGCAGGCCTTTGAAGCTTCCCCTTCGTAGACTCAGCCTATCCCAGTTTTTAGTAAATCCATTAGGGAGCAGTGGCTTTCATAATGACCAACTCCCAGACCGTATACTCTTTATAGCTTTACTACACCTAGTGTCTAAGAATGGACTAAGACACACTAGGGGCACAGGGCTCATGCCACTGTGCCCTCACCTGTGGGGTTTTGCACCCTGCTAGAGGGGTGACCTACCGAATTCTCAGGCTGTGGGCTGTAGGCATGGCACACGGGGATGTGTGCATGTTGACCCTTCACCTTTCCCTGCACAAAACACACAGCCTGCAGTGGCAGTGTGTGGGTGTTAAGGTACAGGGCCACTAAGGGTGGCACAATAGGGGCAGAAGCCCTTAGATGCCCTCCCTGGTCATAGTGCCCTTGGTACCCATGGTAACCTTCACAAGGGGCTTACCTGTTGCCAGGGATGTGCCAATTGTAGGTACAATGTACAGTTTTGGGAAAGAGCACAGGCCCTGGGAACCTGATTGGCAGGGACCCAGGGCACACCATGTCCGGTTGCATCAGATGGCAGGCAAAAAGTGGGGGGTAACCATGAAAAAAGGGGCCCTTTCCTACAGGGGAAATCTGCCTCCGGGTGCTGTTTCGCATCCCAACGGGCTACAACATACAGTGCCATATCAAAATGGGGTGTCTTGTGTGTCTGTACAACTTATGAGTCATCCAGAATTGTCATATTTCTCTTGCTCAGCATCCGAACCCAGGTCTTTTGTCACCTTGCTAAGTCAAGTTAATTACATTTCTCTTCAGGAGCAGGAACAAAGTCCTCCCTACACAAAAGGAGCAGTTAACAGTGCTTCACTCAGCTCCTGAGTATGAAAGGGTGAAAGAATTAGCTGTCATACTGTACCAGAGATGGGCCAGCTCAAGTCCACTGAACAAAGGAGGTGGTCAAGATCTCTGGAGCCAACACAGGAGGGGGCTCCTCTTTGAAGTTTGGGTGAGGAAGGCCCTGGAGGCGATGTCAGTGAGGTGCAGAGCTGAGGACCCCAGAGAAATGTGGCTCCTCACTCCTGGATGTTTCAGGATTAAGAGGAAGAATAGAGTACAAGTTCCCCATGTCATGTGCTCAGTGCGTGTAAGGAATCAAAATGGACATTGCCCATTAACCAGGAGACTTAAATTACTGACCTGGAGATCTTGGTGGCATGAATGATTTCTCAAGATGGCGGCCACTAAAATCGCCGCTCTAGTTGTTTTTCCTATATTAGAAAAAATTGCGATATTAAGTTAAGTGCACGCGCAACGTTCCGAATGGTGCACTTCACTGAAGAATTCCACTCAGGAAGTGTCTTATTGGCGCACGCGCGGTCTTCATAGTTATAGGTTGGGATTAGTGGCATTGCGCTTGTGATTTAGGGATTAGAGCTCAGCGTCTCGTTCATGCATCTGGCCCTTTGTGACTCCAGTCTGAAGATAACTTGTTTCTTGAAAAAGTTATCAATCCTCAAATAAGTTTGTGAGGGAGCTCGTTTCACATGGTTTAGTTCCCCTCATGAACCCTTCACTGAGAATAATTTCAAGGCAGCAATTCAGCAAAAAACACAGCAATAGACGGAAAGAAGTAATTAATGCTTACCAGTTGGCTCCTCACACGCTCAATAACCCCAGAGCAGCATTCTCTATTACACTAGTCTAACAAGTATCCCTGCATGGGAATAAAGCATAAGACTTGTTTATTTTTTAAATGCATAAAATTAGTTTGAAAACAAATTGTGACCCGACAACTGTTAGAACGAATGCAATTGTAACCACTTAAAGGGTGTATTTATGAAAAAAGAGTCACTACAGTTTAGAAAAAGGTTCATGCCACAACCTTTTGGTATACAAAAGAAGAGAAGCAAAGGGTGTATGTAAGGCTAACAAAGTATTATAAATGTTGAAGAAACCTAAAACATGCATCATTAAGGAAGAGTGAAAAATGTTAATAATTGTCTTGCTTTGTATTACATTTCTCTAAGATGACACCTGATAGAGCTAGATTTCATCAAGATTAACCATTGCTTTATTTTTGTGCTTCAGACAGATTGCATTTAAATTGACACGCACATTTTGGTGTAAGTGGAAAACACATGGTGCATGAAGACATGAAATGAGGCCTAGTCCGTCTGAAATGCTTGTGCTGAATTAACATGTGTTTTTGCAGTGTACAGAAAACTTGTGATTTCAGTGGCCTTTTTTGGCTTTGTGGATAACCATAGAATGGTTTCTCTCTTCCCAGCTCATTTTCCTTGCAATCTACATTCACTATTCCTGTCTTAAGAGACTTTGACTTTGTTGCATATTAACCCCTTCGCTGCGGCGACAATTCCGCCGCAGCGCTAGGTGGGAGGGGGGGGCCGCGCGGCGCTCCCATGCTCGTGACGGAACCGCTCCGTCACTAGCCTCGGGCGCGCTGTGCTTGTGACAGAGCGGTTCCGTCACGGCCCCGCCCGCTTAATAGAACGCGCCACGCAGGCGCAAAATCAGCCCCGCGCAGGTGCGCCGAGCGGGCCGTGACGGAACCGCTCCGTCACCAGCACAGCGCGACCGAGGCTGGTGGCGGAGCGGTTCCGTCACCAGCATGGGAGGGGTTAAAAAAAAAACATGTTCAGTTCATAACACCTCTTATAATGTTTATTGATTAACTATGCACCAAACACTACAAGCGGGGCAAACAATTTTTTGCATGAAATGCTATCTAAAGCATTAAAGCATGTTGCTATGAGTGTGTATTAACTGTTTGCGCTTTGAAAATTTACACTAGTGCATGTATCATGCTATGTTGCACATTTTGCATGTTGTGCACAAACAATAAGAAAAACTGCTTTAAACTAATAGCTTTGCTGGGTAATGATTTATAACGGGTATTAGTATGGGAAAGGTAAAACATAATGGGTTTTATTTCGTAAATTAATATTATTTTTGTTTGTTTTGTTTTTTGGGCCGAAGATAAAATGGCTGCCTGTGAATCCAGCAAGGTTGCGAATTATTTTGAAAGAGAGCATGCGCAGATTATACCAGCTTGCCTCAAGTACAGAAGAAGTCAAGCCCACTGTGAACTGTACATTCTTGTGATCGTGCCAATGTACCAGTGTTAGTTAAAGTATCCTTCCTGCGTGCGATGCGACAGGAAGGAAGAAATATACTGAATTTTTTTTTCCTAGTAAATGTTGCAAAAACATAAATGTATTAATCATTAACGCTTCTTTTGTTAAAACCGGTATGGTTTGGAATTTGCAATGAAAACAGGATGGTGAGATCCTCATGCCATCCCTGCTAACCAATCAGGTACAAGTTTACTGAATCTGAAACATTTTTGTGTAGTCTGCCAAGAATTAGAATATAAATAATGACCTCTTTGGAGGCGTGGTTGGCTCTTTGGCTTTAGGTTTCAGGGCTATAGGGGGCGTGTGAGCTCTTGAGAGAGGGAGTAGATTAGACCAGACATCATATGGGTTAGGTACGAGAATCTTCGCAGGAAGAGATTACTTCAGCTTGGGAGGAGATTGCGTCCGAGGAGAGGTGAGGGATTCTTGCTCATATTTTTTTCAGAGAAGTCCTTGCACATCATATTTTTGGCAAGGCAGATCACATTCATCTGTGGACTTGTGAAGGGCGGGCTGTTTTACTCCTAAACACAGACCGGCAGATTGAGCATCACCAGGGCAGAGAATGCAGTTGATTAGAACAGGTTTAGATGCTAAAATTCTAAGTTTTTGCTTTGACTAATTAACTAGTTTTTGAAAGGATTTGTCTTATGCATTTATTTCTCTTTATGGGAGATGTTTGCAAAATATTAATGATTAATTAGTCTTGCATAATTCACTATTGAATTATATTTTCCTGAACTCTTTAAAGAAAGCTGACTGACATTTGGTGCCTTATTCCTTTCCTTTATGGAATGCTTTGTATGCAACCTATAATATGTTCTGTATTTAATTCTATTTTTCCTGTTTTCAATAATCTGTAAACTGATTGATATTTTACTAATGAATAAAGGGTCAGAGAAAAAATGTACTTTTGACTAGAAAATAAAACCCTTTAAAGTACTCAACAACTCTCTTTATTGGCTTAAATAATAATTGCATTTCTGACTGTTCATGTTAATGTAAAGTCTCCAGAAGGTAATACATGGTGTCAAGGGCTCAAACACCTTTTCAGCGGTTAAATAGAGGTAGATGAGATTTTGCGTTGAGAAATTACAGTGAAATTACCGCTGTATCACCCCTAAAACAAGCGCCAGTGAAGAACCAGGCAGAGGTGATTCGTAGCAGAGCCCAAGTTCTAGACGAGGCTTTCTCTCCTTATTTCTCCCCATTCCCATCTTGGAGCGCTCTTAATCTCTAGATGTATATATGTAGTTGGAGATTGGGAGAGGCATTGGGTTTCAAGCATCATTCTGCTTGTGGCGTCTGGGAATCACTTTTGTATGTATTCTGACCGTATGCCACCATCTTGAATTGTCCAAGCATGCTCTGCAAGAGGATTGGGACAGGGGTGGAGATGTGATGTGGCACCCTAGGATTGGCCAGGGGTGCCTCGCTTCTAGAACTTTCTGTCCCCACTTAAAAAGTCTTGCACAAGGGAGAGAGATTGCTTTTTGTTGGAGCTGGGCATAGGGCCTGGAGGTAGCAGCCATGAACAATTTGAAGGGGAACCCCCTGATGCCCACTTAAACGAAGGACTCTGATTAC
Organism: Lissotriton helveticus; assembly: GCF_964261635.1. Taxonomy (NCBI): domain Eukaryota; kingdom Metazoa; phylum Chordata; class Amphibia; order Caudata; family Salamandridae; genus Lissotriton; species Lissotriton helveticus. The sequence continues at coordinate 790,807,290 of NC_136073.1, forward strand.
AGTTGAATCCATGACCAGTGGGTCTCCTTACACCCCCTAAGGACTAGTTGGGTGAAGAACTTGGCTTCTGCACCAAGAAGGAGAGAAGCACCAGCAGAGAAAAAAGAGCAAGGCTGGAGCAGGGATCCAGTGGAAGCACCCCCTGCAAAATTTGCCACCTTAGAGTCAAGGGGACCTAAGGACAATGCTCCAGGTGGCAAGGATTGCCCCCATGAGCAAAATGAGCCAAAGATCAAGCAAAACGGCCCATCAAGGCCTTGGATATGTGAAAAGGGATTTTGACACCGTGTGTGGCGCTCTACTGCTGAGCTTTTGAAACCCCCTCAGGGAGGGCCTGGCGATCAATGTGAGGGACCATTTTCTGTACTCAATCTGGGACAGGGTGTGCATGGGGGCTCCCTCCCAGAACCCCAGAGGTCAGGGGATCCCAAATCCTGGGCTGGCTTTTGTAGCAGGGGGGCCTGGGACCCCATCCCCGGCTCCTGCCAACAGAGGACACTGGGAAGCTCTGTTGTGCCCCCAAGGAAACAAAGAAAGGGGCCAGGATCCCAACTCCGGGCCCCAATGCCATGTGGAGGTGGGGGACCTGCTGTTGCGCTCTCCAGAGTAGAAAGAGGAGACGGCCCTAGGATTCCAACTTCAGGCTCTAGTTCCCAGCTACAGAAGGGGCAGTGCTGCTTCACTCCCCCCCAACAGTGGTGACCCTGCCCCTGATCCCTGTATCATGGGTGGAGGGGGGGGGAGCAGTACAGATACCACAAGAGGACTCCCTGCCCGCAGGAGGCAATATTCTGCAAGCTCCCATGGGCACCAGTGAAGGGTCAGCCCGTGCGTGGAACCGGCCGGGGGGGTTCAACGGGTAGGCTCCCTGGGATGCCACAGCAAGCAAAGGCATGCTGGGTGAGACACGGCACCACTAACATACAAAAGAAAAAAAAATAGGCAAGGGGTGTGACGCATAAAAGAAAAGCGTCCAGAGCCCTTCATGATGCCTGGATGCTTCCAGGAGGGAACATCCCATAAACTTCTCGGGGTTCGACTAAGACCAAAGATTTGCACTAATGTGGTGGCTCCAGAATCGCAGAAGCACCACCAATGACAGCAGAAGAGTGGGGGGCTGCAGAAGCACCACCCCAAGAAAGTTTTGCCAAAGCACCAACCCAAAGTGTGAAGGGTCAGAGGAGCTGGGACTACCCTGGACTTCCCAATCATTTGCAAGCACTCCTCAGGCTGGAGCTTTAGCTCTACAGCTGGGAATGCAGGAACCTCTAGGGACTGATTCTTTGGCTGCAGTTGTGTCCTGAAGGTTGTTAAAAAAGACAGACACATTGTTGATGATCCAATAATGCTTTATTTAAATATACTACTTTCAATGGTTTGAACAATGCTTTATTTAGAAGTACTATTCACAATGTTTTAAACAATGCTTTATTTAAAGAGGCTATTTACCATGCTCTATTTACACGTGTTGTTAATGCTGATAGTAATGCAGATGCTGAAATGCTTTATTAATGATAATGGGAGAAAATAATTGCAATTCTTGATTATTCATGATAAGTGCTGAGGGGTTATGGTTACTGAAGTCAGTGACGGAATTTAGTATTATTGTGACATGATTATGCTCTTTAAATGCTAAAATTAACCTCATGTAAATTGACACCACCCTATATGGTTATGAGCTGTGTTGTACATGAAGGGGGGTGGGGACTGTGATATTTGGGATCATGCTCCTTTTAGGGTCAAATGTATTCATGCCTAAGCTAGTTCCACCAGCCTTTTGATTATTTAGAAATTACTGAATTGCATTACAGTATTGAGTAGTGTGTGTAATAAACAATCTTATCCTTTTCAAAAGAAAAAGCACAGACTGGACAATTATTTATTGAGTGACAGCGAATGGCGATTACTAGCCCACACCACGTTCCTTGAGGAGGCCTTGGACTACTCTACTTTGCTACCTTGAGAGATTCAAGTTCTATAATAGGGTATCTGATAGGGGAATCCAGCCGCAGTTTTCTTAACTTTGAATTCTCTCCAGGCGCCATACTGGATCCAGACATTTTTCAGCAGCAGTACCGCTGCACGTCAGTAGTGGGCGTTGTTTTGCTCTGTAGCGATGTTGTCCACGCAGGTGACATTGCCGGAGTCCATATAAGGCGCCCTACGACACACTGACGTCTGTTTCTTCTTTTCCGCGCTTCAACGCGGTTCCGGAGAAGCAGTTACCTTTGGCCATTTTTGGCCAACTCGAACGTTTTTCATCGTAAGACACGGTGTGCCTTTTTTCATGGCCTCTGGTTTTAAGGCTTGTTGGTCCTGTAGTTATCAGATGTCGGCTACAGACCCCATTCGATTTGTATGTAGTGCCTGGGAGAGCACCATGATTCCACGGCGTGTGACTCCTGTCACCTACTTTGGCCGAAGGCGCTCAAGGAGCGGCAGATGAAGCTTCTTGCTGCATAGATGACACAGTCCTCCAAGACACCCCATTGGCCTCTGTTTCCTTCACACTCAAGTGACTGACGGCGGGACCGCTCCCATGGGCGTCATTCTCTATCCGCCTTCCACGGTAAGTCATGACGCAATCGGTCAAAGCCACATCATTCCTCATCTTCGCCTGTGGAATTGGGGTAAGTCTCCCCTGCGCCTCACTACATATCCTGGGGGTAGGGGCAAGTCTGTTCCAGATCAGCGATTATTTTTTCCTTCATAAAGTTTATGGGTCTGCACCTCCCTCTGGAGCGCCCTTGGGCCCCAAGGAAGTGCAGGAGTCCGGGACTAGGACAACGCCCACCGGTTCACCCTCTGCTTTAGTCTGTTTGTCAGATGCCATATCTTTATCTACGCCAGGGAACAGCCCTTCGAGGTTACCATCTTCAGCGCCTGGCTCCGAACACACTATGGCGACATGTAGTGCACGGCCCTCCCAGGCTACCACTTTCAGCACCTGCGCCTGACAGACTGACGCCGATGATGGTGAAGCTTGATGCCACACCACTTTCCCTCCGACGCCAATGGCGGTGCTGCTCGATGTTGTACGGTGTCGAGTACGACGCCAGTGGAGCTGACTGGTTCAGGCGTTGATCCTGGGTTATGTGAAGATCTTGGAGAGGTTATACGTTTCCCACTCTGACTCACCCACCCATTTTATATGTATTTATTTAAAGCATTTTTATAAAGCGCGGACTTTACCCGAATGTGTCAGAGCACTGTACAATAGAACCAGTTACGTTACATGAGAGAACTGTTACAGGAATGGAACAAATAAAAATAGCATGCCATAGAATCAAAGCGACGCACGCATAAGGCACACATTCTCAAGCACAGCAAACACAGACTGTACAAGCAAAAATATGAATATCAATGACAATTTTACAATGACTAGAGAACTTCCTGGCAAAAAATAGCAGGCCATAGAATCAAAACAGCGCAGGCAAACGGAAGAAAAAAATCAAACGCAGCAAGCATAGGATGAAAAACAAAAATATAAATATATGTGACAAATTTACACTGACTAAAGGACTTCCTGGCGGGGTCTGAGAAGGAGGGAATTAGTTCTGAAAGTGTCTTTGGAATAAAAGATTTGAGGGTCGCTTTGAAGATCTGGATGGAGGTGATGGCACGGAGCGAAGGAGGAAGCGAGTTCCAGATTCTCACTGCATTACCTGAGAACGATTGTGCCATCAATTTTCCCTTTTGAAGGAGGGGGGCTCAAGAAGGAACTTTTCCGCATTTCGAGACGGTCTTGAGCCTCCAGACAATTTTAGTTTATTCGCCAGATAGCGGGGAGGAGGAGTGCACAGCTTTGTGGGTGATGCATGCCGTTTTGTAGATAGCTCCTGCCTCTATGGGAAGCCATCGGAGAGAAGACAGGATAGGAGTGATGTGGTCACTTCGTTTGAACCCTGAGATGAAGCGAGCTGCTGAATGGAGGACGGATTTGAGGGGAGAGAGGTGAGATTTGGGAAGGCCAGTCAGAAGAGAATTACAATAGTCCAGTCTAGAGAGAACTAGTGACTGGACCAAGGTTTTTAGGTCATTCTCCGGGAAGAAACGACGAATCCCCCATAAAAGGCACAGCTGATAATGTGCGCTCTTGGCCATGGAATTGATGTGAGAGACTAGGTTGAGTCTTTTGTCGAGTATGACACCTAAGGATTTAGCGCAGTCCATAATGATGGGTTGCTGTTGAGTAGATTCAACTGATTCAACCAGGATTGAACAGGAGGTGAGGAGAGAGAGCTAGATAAGAGGAGGAATTCTGTTTTGGAGGGATTGAGAATGAGTTGGTGCACTAACATCCAGTTGTGAATAGCGATGAGAGTAGAGCTGAGTATTGAGAGATCATGAGAGGAAAACACCTTGAGGTATATTTGGGTGTCATCCGCATAGAGATGGTAGAGGATTCCAGATTTGCTTAGGAGGTTCCCTAATGGTTCCAGATAAAGATTAAACAGAGTGGGAGCAAGGATAGAACCTTGAGGGACGCCTTGACCAACCACCACTGGAGACGAGAGACTGTTCGCAATCTTAATCATTTGGGATCTGTCCGAGAGGAAAGATGCAAACCATTTGAGTACTGAGCCTTCCACGCCCATTCTTTGATGAAGAATGTTCAGGAGGGTGTTGTGATTAACAGTGTCAAAAGCTGCAGAGAGGTCAAGAAGAATCAGAAGGCACGATTCCCCCGAATCGAGAATATGCAGCGCATCATCGATCACTTGCAGCAGGGCTGTTTCAGTGCTGCAATTTTGAATAAAGCCCCACTGGAACATGTTGAGGAGATTACTGTCCATAATGTGTTGGGACAGTTGTTTTGCAACACATTTTTCTGTGATCTTTGAAAGAAAAGGACGATTGGTGATGGGGCGGAAGTTATTGAGGTCATTTGCATCTGCAGTGCGTTTTTTTTAGAAGGGGAGTAACCTGTCCTGTTTTGAGGACAACTGGGAGGGATCCTTGACTGAGGAAGAGATTGACTAGCCTAGTCCAGTAAGAAAGAGTGTTAGTATAGAAATCAATGGCGATGCCACTGGGTATGGGGTCAGAAGAATGGTTGGAGGGTTTGGTTTCACGGATGCATTTGAGGAGATCAACCTCCGAGATGGCGGAAAAGTTCTGCCAGGTGACTAAGGCTTTTCGCTCCTCAATGGGGGTGGGGTGGGTGACCTGTTCCCCCAGAGATTTTACCTTTTGATCGAAGAATATAGCGAACTCAATTGCTTTCTTTGAAGCATCCTCAGGCTTGATGGTTTGGGGAGAACAATTTGGGTTTTTGATGAGGTCAAAGTTTTTTGGGTCTGTTTTTAGCTGAATCGAGGAGGGATCTGAAATGAGATGTTTTTTCCTGGAAGATGTGCTGGTGGTATTTGGATCTTGCTGAGCGTAAAAGTGAGAGGTTAGGGGCGGATGGAGAGTGTCTCCAGTGCTTCTCCAAGATTCTGAGGTGTTTCCTTTCGTCATAGAGAGCTTTGTTGAACCAAGGAGCTGATGGGGTGGGTCTTTTCCTTTTGCTTTGGAGTGGAGCAACCTTGTCGATTTCGACTGCAAGGATTGAGAGGCAGAGGTCCATCAATACTTCTTGTGTCCTTGCCCATTTCACCCATGCATTGTGGGGTTCTTTGGCAAGCCTACTACCATCCCTTCCAGAGGAGAGCCAAGCTGCTCTTACTCCTTTGCTCCGTGATGTGCGACAGGCGGCAAAACTTATGATTAGTTGTGGTATGGATACCACTGATTCTGTTGCTAGAGCTATGCCCTTTTCTGTGGCACTACGTCGGCATGCCTGGTTGCTCACTTCTGGGTTCTCAGAGGTGGTTCAACAAACATTGTTAGACATAACATTTGATGGCACTCTGCTATCTGCGCACTTCTGCGCACAGGCGGATTCCGCTCTGCAGCGTTTCAGCAACCGCTGAAGTGGTACAGTATCCTAGTTCTGTTTTTTCTTCCGTCTGCCTTTATCTTTTTCCAAAGTTCAGTTGCACAAGAAGGGAAATTGGTCTTTATTTCGTATACATTATATCTGATAGTGGAATCTAGCTGCAGATTCCTTAACCTTTGCATTCTCCCCAGGCATCAGACCAGATCCAGAAATTGTTGAGCAGTACCGCTGCGTGCCGGGGGACAGAGTCGTACGGCTCTGTGATGATGCAGTCTCCAGTTGTGATTTCAGTGGAGTCATATATGTCCCCTCTGGCTCACAGATGTCAGTTTTCTTCTTTTTCAGGCTACAACTCTGATCCAGCGAAGCAGTTCCTCAGGTCGTTTTTTGGCCTTATTCAACCGTTTTTGTCATTTGGAACAGTGTACTTTTTCTCATGTCTTCAGGCTTTAAGGCTTCTGGGTCTTCTGCACAACAGATGTCGGCTACAGATCCAAATTCTGTGTGTATGAGGTGTTTGGAAAAACACCATGACTCCAATTGCGGCTCCTGCCAGAAGCTGAATCCTAAGGTGCTCAAGGAGCACCAATTGAAATTTTTGGCGCCGCAACTGATACGGTTGTCAGACAATTCACATCGGCCTCCGTTGTCTACTTCTCATTCGTGGGCATGGGCCATTCCAGGAGCATCTCCATCGAAGTCGAGCGGTTAAGTGTAGGGGGTTTAAGTCGCTGCAACTCTCTACTTCGCCTCATGGGGACTCCGTCCCTCACAATCCCTCCCGCTCACCTTTCCAGGAAGCCGGGGCATCGATGGCCCACATGAGAGAATGCTTTCTGCATCTCATCTTTGGGCCACCACCTCCTTCCCATGACGTGCAGTCGGGCCCCATGGAGGAGAGAGGAGCCACGCCGTTGGGTGCGCCCTAGATTATTGTTGGGCCGTCAGTCGTTGGGTCGGTGCAAGTCGGGTACCTCCACTTTGGTGCCGCTGCACAGCCCTTCTGGGTTTCCAACTTTGGTGTCTATTCTCGATCAGCTGATTCCGGCATTGACGTTGATGGTACCGATCAGAGCCATTTCTCCTCCTCCCCTCGGCATAGATGCGTCGCCTTCTCAGCATCGATCGCCGTGTGGTGCTAAGTTGATGGAGCCAATTGGAGGGAATGTTGATTTTCCACTTTCCTCTCATGGTGGGGCTTCTGAAAGTGGTAATATTGAGGAGTCTGGTCTATTACAGCCTCTGGCTGACACTATTCCGCCTCTTGTAGAGGAGATTTGACTTTCTGCCCTTGAGGCGAGTGGGCTGGAGTCTTCCCTGGCATCAGGACTACTTTCTCCCGCTAGTTGTGCTACTGAGGCGAGTTCCTTTTTGGCAGATATGTTAAGAAGAGTGGCTATAGTTTTGGAATTATCTCTTCCTTCGGTGAAGAAGTCCACTGAACCCCCTGATTTATGTCCTTTATCAAGGTCAGAAGGGGATTGAGCCTGTTCTCCTATATGGTGAAGCCCTATACAGCATATTGTTGGGCACTTGGGCTAAGCCTGATAAGGGGGTCTCGTGGATTCTCTACCTAATGTTCGATCGAATAGAGACTCTAGGAGGCAAGATTTGTGTGGCAGGTATATTTTTTCCTCAACTAGTTCTGCTTTAATGTCCACTAACATGTCTTGTTTTCTTGGGTGTTTTTCTCACGCGTTGTGGGTTGTCTTGCAGACTATGTTGCCATCACTTCCAGATGGCCTTCATTCTAATATAGAACAGTTGATTAGGGATGATCAACAGGCAGCTAAGCTGATTATTAGATGTGGCATGGATACCACTGATTCACTGTTTTGGGCCATGATCCTCTTTGGCGCTATATAGTTGTGCCTAGTTAAGTACCTCAGGCTTTTTAGAGGCGGTCTAAGCTGCTTTGGTTGATTGTCCTTTGATGGCACCCATCTAATGGTGCCCAGGCCGACTTGGCTTTACGGCGGTTCCAAGATAGAAGAAGTTAGACAGAGTCCTAACGTCTCTATTCCTAATTGTATACCGATTTGATTTTTGCCTATACTAGGGTTGTATGGGGGATATTAATCTTTTGGTTCATACATGGCTGACCATGTTATGGCAGTACCATGGTGGTATACGTTCTGCCTGTTGGTGACACCTGATGTAGTGTTCCCTCGGTTAGCAGATAATAAAGTTTCAATGCTGCCTTTGACAGGTTATGTGGTATAAGGATACCTATTGCATAGGTTTTTGATTTCCCTTTTTTACTCTGATGGACTTTGATCAAGAGGCAATTTGCTTGTGATGTTTCTTTTGGTTAGGAAGTTTACCTATGCCTCGTGCTTATTTGGAAGCAGTTCGGTATGCATTATTTTTGATTTTCAGTATCTCTTATAGGGACATCTTGCATATGCCCAATGGGAGACCTTTAATGCAGAAAGTATGCTTATTCTTTACACCTACTCTGAATTTCCACTTCAGTGCAATTTTGGGTCTAGTTTGACCAAGATTTCCACTAGGACGTTTTTGTTTGATCGGTCATTCATTTAATTGCAGCCTTATCACTAGTTTTGGCGGGGTGCACTTTGCTTTGAATTCAGGGGGTGCACAGATTGCTTTTGCGATAGGGGATTTTTGCAAAGGTTATGCTACCCTATGAACGGGTTATGACAACTTTACCACATTGTCTGTTCATTGCCTGCACATGGGGATTTGTCTCGTGATATTTATTTCTCTTTCTTGGAGGCGCTACATATGGCAGGTTCAGGGGCTCAATTTTGTATTCTTCTGAATGATTTATATTACTAATGCATACCTCCATTTATAGAGGCTCCATGGTCTACTTCCATTTTTAAAACATGGTTGTTCCGCGATCACTGCTTGTAATTTTATCTGAAATGGACTGTAAGAATATTTTAACCCTAGGGGGTTAGCTTTTACAGCCATATCCAGCATGTTCTGGGAGGATTTCTTCTTTTCTTAAAGAGAACGTATTGGTCCTAAAGGGGTTGGTAAGTGTATTACTCTGTGAGTTTGAACAGCCACATGTTACACCCTATTTCTTCACAAGCCAACTGAAGCAGCTCAGAGTGGCACAGAGCCTCTGCCTCACCCAGCCCAGGAGCTGCTTAAATCTCCACACACCATTGATGCTCCCAAGACTTTCGGCAATTCCAGAATTGCCAAAGCCCTCTCCCTCATACCAGAAATTCCCAGTGGCAATGTCAGACCCAGCAGAGTATCTCAATTCCATGTTCGCCAGGGCCATGGCTGCCTCTGGTGCGCCCTCTAGTTCCATGATGCTGAACAGCCTACCCATGTTTATGCCTTTGACGACAGTGCCACTTGGCATCAGACCCATAGGACAGGCGCCTGCTCATGATTTCACTCCAGTGCTTCGATATACCACTTCTCATACATCTGCGCCCTGGCTCGCTCTGGTCTGCCACACAAGCCACTTGCACTGCCACCTTCACAGGTGCTGCGTTCTGAGCCTCACCAGCGCCACTGTTTTTGGAGCCCTAACCTTAGAACAGATCTAGTAGGGAAGTTTAGAAACTCCTGAAAGACAGCCAAAGGATACATGAGTTCTTTGGGTTAGACTAAGACCAACACATCCTCTGTTTAAGGGATGAAGAATACCAGCAGCATGAGTTGACTCAGATATCCTCATTAGACATGGAACTGAAATCCCCTCTAGGCCACCAACCTCAGAGGTCACATTTCATGTGGTGGTCAAGAAAGCAGCCAAAGTACTGCATCTATAGCAGTCATCAGTAGATGTCAGAACTTGTGATCTCACAGAGGTTCTTCTTCCATCAGCACCAACTTCAGAACCCCTGTTTCCCATCAATGAAGCCTTGGTTACCTGTGAAAAGTCCCCCAAAGCACTGGTGGTGACAGATTGGTGGCGAGATGCTACCACTCGCACTTCGGGATCCTCCTTTCCTCTTTGTGCACTTGTTACTAGAGAGCTTGGTTATTCAGGCTTCTAGCTCCTCCAGACAAGTGGCAAATACCTTTTCTTCAGTTCCCTTGGACAGTGAGTCTAAACAACTTGAAGTGTGGGGTAAAAATATGTTTTCAGCGGTCAGTATGGCCTTGATGTTCTTGAACGCCAACTGCCTTCTAGCATTATATACGCATGCCCTCTGGCACATAGCCGAGGCAGTCACTCCACATGTCCTAGAGTACATAAGAGCTCATTTCCAGGAGGTCACTGGAGATAGACAGACCGCCTCACATCATATTATCAAGTCTGGCCTAGACAGTATAGATACCGTGGCACGTACAGGCTGTCCTGTCTGCAGAGTGTATTTGTGGGTTTCAGTGATGTTTCATCAGTGTTTTTCAGATCTTTTGAAACCAGTGTTTATTCAGCTGCTTAACCTCAAAAGTAGATCAAAACGATGTTTTTCCAGTGCTTACAAACATTCTTGGTGTGATTGGTATTTAGCACATATTCAATTTAAAGTATAAGTGATGCAGGGTATGTAGTGTCTTCGTATTGACAGTGTATCCAAAGGCCTAGGTAAGTCACCCCTCTAGCAGGGTGCACTAGCCACCAGGTGACGGCACAGTGGCATGGGCCCTGTGCCCTACAGTGTCTAAGTCCATTCTTAGACATCAAGTGTAGTAAAGCCAAAAAGAGTATATGGTCTGGGAGTTGGTCATTACGAACTCCACAGCTCCATAATGGTGTTACTAAAAACTGTGAAGTTTGGTAGCAAGCTTCTCAGCACTTTAAACCCACGCTGATGCCAGCATGGGATTTAATGTATAAGGCACTCAGAGGGAATCTTAGAGATGCCCTGTGAAAATCTACCTGCTCTGGTGTGTTTCCTAAATGGCTGCCTGCCATTTGCCACCACCAGACAGGTTTCTGGACCCCTGGTATAGAGTCTCTATCCAGAAACAAAGCTTATCCTGGACAGAGGTGTCATTACTCCCATACCCCCCTCCACCCCCCGGATGGGCTGAGTCCACGAAGGGGAACCTTCAAAGACCTGCTGCCTTTGCAACCTGTCCCTGCTTTTTGTTGCCCCCAGCAACTGTCTTCCACCGGTTCTGGCCCCTACTTTGGTCGGGAGAATCGGCAGGAAAACCAAGCCAGGAAGAGAGGTGTGCCCACCTTTGCCAACCCCTCCCCTAAAGTGGGGGAAGTGAGGTGAAGTGAAGCACACATCTGTCCCCTCCATCATGAAGATGGGGGGACTCAGCCAATTAGGGAGAAGCCCATGCCCCCTCCACTGGAGGGTGGCATAATAGGGGGTGTACCCACCCCAAGGAAGGGACCCATTGGTCCCGATCTGCACACCCCTTTAACGCCCCTAATTGCAGTACTTCGGGGCCTCTCTGAACCTTGCCTCAGATTCGAGGAAGAAAAAAGGACCGAAGAGCCTTGCTGACCCAGGAAGAAGACACCTACTGCTTTGGCCGCAGCCCTACCAGCCTGTCCCAAATCCGACCTGCCTACAGCAAAGAAACCGGCATGGCCAGCAGCCCCCCAGAGGACTTGCCCTGCACTCACCTTACATACTGTCTCCTTTGAGCACTGGATTTGCTCAACAAAGACCCCAAGACCAGAATCCGGAGTCAGGTGACTCCGCGATTCTGCATTACACTGTACCCGACGCCCACAGCCCGAGCTCAACACCCAGAGGAGGTCTCCCCAGTGATCTTGACATTGGATCTGGTGATCCCCAAACTCCCCCAAGCTTCAAGAAGACACCTGCAGCCTTAACCTGAAGGGTCCCCCTGACCACGACCGGAGCTTGTAAGAACACCCAATGCCAGAAGACACCCCTGTACCCGACGTCCCACGGCGCCCCAACCAACGGTGTCCAGGCATCTCCCAAGAACCCAACTTACCTCTCAAGCTGGTAGTCGCCTTCAGGAAGTCTACCTGTCCGAGCCTGCAGCAACTTCACAGAATCAAAGGTCTCCATTGAAAAGCATGAGTCTCCCAACGTCTTTTTGGCACCCTGCACCCCGCTGCCCCAATGCTGCTTGTGGTGCAGCTTCTGTGCTGATTGTTGGCCCCTGCAGTGCTGACCTTAACCCCAGGAGTTTTGCTCCCACACCCGATTGGCCTGCTCGTTAGCAGTCCCTAACCGAAGGCCCCATTGGCTAACATTGGGCCCTTGCTCTCTGCACCCAGCCACCCAGTGCCGCTGCTTGTGCAACTTAAGTGCCCATCTAGACCATGGGGGAACCTTTGCCCTAACACCCAGAACTCTCACTCGTAAGTTGTGTACTTACCTGAAAAACCGCTAACAGTTTTTCTCCCATAGGAACCCATGTAATGAGATTTTGGGCCTAAAATGTTCTTTGTGTCGAACTGATGTTGGTATGGAGAAAATAGAACTAAACTGCAAAGTATCAAAAGGTCTTACTTACAGTGTATTGTAAGATCCTTAAGGGTGGTATCTAGGCATATCACCCCTAGTAATCAAAGTAATCTAAAAGTAACTAAAAAGTATTCATTGTATAATGCAAACTGCTCTCTGAATCATTACAAACCTGTAACTATTGCAAAACTCAAGCATAACTGCATTTCATTGTAAAATCCTGCATTCCAAGTATATTTTATCTACCTGTACCAAGTCCTGCTTGGTTCTAGAAATAAAATACAAGTATACCTTTTTATACTTACCCAATTAGTCTGGATTCAGTCTCTTGAGTGTGTGCATCAGTCGTGATTGAGTGAATTCCAATAAATGCTTAACACACACTCCGGATAAGCCGAACTGCTCGCCCACACTACCACAAAGAGAGCTGTTAATACTTACCTAATTTCAACTATGCTATACCTCTGGGGACTCCCTGGACTCTGTGCACACTATACCTTACTTTGGTATAGTATATACAGAGTAGGCTTCCTACAATAGTACCTTGTAAAACCTTTAAAATTTTGAATTATGCCAGATTAACTTGTAGCCCTGCATTCTATGGCCTTGAAAATTGATGCTTTAAACCTGCTCTCCGCTGCTTTATTGTACTCTTTGCCTGGCTCAATTAAGGTGGTGGCGCTCTTATGTGGACATTCATAGCTGTCGAGTGTCCCTATGGCACAAATGTTTCCCTATAAGTCGGTCCTAACCTTTTAACAGACATCACATTGTATTCTGGAACTTAAAATGTTGCTATTATCATTGTAACAGTGGGCTCAAGCCCCCCAGCAGTAAAGTGCAGTTGGATAAAAAGCCATGATTAGCTGAAAAGATCACCAGTGTTCAATTTGTAAAAGAAAGAGTGTCAGCACCCGAAGCTCTGCTCAGAAGCCCACGGCGGTGCATTAAAATGTTAGGACACCTAATGAACAAGTTACTTACCTTCAGTAATGCCTTATCTGGTCGAGACTATAGCCACAGATTTCTTACCTTGGAATTTCCCCTGGCGTCAGACTTGATCTCAAAGAATTTTTGTGAGCAGTAGCCATGCTCTCTGGTAGGTGGCGTTGATCGGTTCCATGTCCCTCATTGGCAAATGTACCTATATAGGCCCCACCCAGACAGGCTTACGTCAGTCACTTTTCACAATTTTCCACACAAGAAGTGTATAGCCATGAAGAACACTTTCTACAGGTGTGTCAAACATAAGGCCCAGAAAGGGGTCATCCCTGTCCCTAAAACTCCATGCACAGAGTGGGGAGAATGGGTGGGTCGGTAAGGAATCTGTCACTAGATAAAGTCTCTACCAGATAAGGCATTACCAAGGGTAAGTAACTTGCTAATCTAATAGAGACATCTAGCCGCAGATTATTTTCCTTAGAATAACCAAAGGAATACCATCCCTGGAGGCCGGTCTGCACACCAATTTTAAACTAGAAAGTCCTGCCGGACCGGTCGGGCAAAGTGCCAATCCCTGCGGACCTGAATGTCCAGACAGTAATGTTTGAATGTGTACAGGGAAGCCCACGTTGTTGCCTGGCAGATATCCAGAACCTGAACTCCACATGCTAAGACAATGGTGGCCGCTTTACCTCGGGTGGAATGAGCCCACAATCGTTTAGGAGTTTGCTTCTTGGCCAGTGCATAGCAGATTTGGATGTAGAGCACAACCCATCTGGAGATGGTTTGCTTCTGCACAGCCCGACTTTTCTTTGCACCAAAACACCCCATGAAGAGTTGGTCGTCCATCTGGAATTCTCATGTGCTTTCAAGGTAGAACGACAATGCTTTTTTTAAGGGTCCAGGCGGTGGAGCCACTCCTCTTTCTTAGAGGGATGTAGAGTAGGATAAAAGGTAGGCAATGTGATAGATTGGCCTACATGAAAAAGGGTGACCACTTTTGGCAGAAAGGAGGCCCTTGTGCGAAGCGCCACTTTGTCAGGATAGTCAGAGAGGTAAGGTGACTTAGGTGATCAGTCCTGCAACTCACTGTGGGCAGATGAAATCGCCACAAGGAAGGCTGTTTTCAAAGTGAGAAGACTGAGGGGACAATTGTGTAGAGGCTCAAAAGGTGCCCACATCAAAAATGTTAACACCAAGTTAAGGTCCCACTGAGGCATAATGAATGGTGAAAAAGGAAAGAGATGTGTAAGACCCTCGAGAAACCTTTGTACAATAGGCACCTTGAACAAAGCGGATTGATCAGGCAACTGGATGAAAGCAGAAATGGCAGAGATAGCCCTTAGGAGAGCCCAGACCAGAGCCCTCCTGGGCAAGAGAAAGAGTGAGAAGCAGAGCCTCAGAAAGGAGATCAACAGATTTTTCTGTATACCATGCCACAAACCTTTTCCAACAGCAGGCGTACACCATCTTGGTGGAGGAACGCCTGGCTGACAAGGTGACATTACAGACTTCGGGAGGAAGGTTGAAAGCTTTCAACTGCTACCACTCAATCTCTATGCAAGAAGGCGTACAGTGGACAGGTTCAGGTGAAGAACCCTTTCCTGCTGCTGTGACAGAAGATCCTCCCGAAGGTGCAGCCTGAACGGAGGATCGATGGCCATACTCAAACTTGGTATATCAGACTCTATTTGACCAGTTCAGAGCCTCACGGGTGACTTGGGCCTGGTCGTTCCTGATCTTCTTGATAACTCTGGTTAGGAGTGGTATGGGTGGAAAGGCGTACCGGAGGCCTGAGCTTAACTCGAAATGAAAAGCGTTTGAGTGATTGCTGCCTTGGAAACCCTAGTGAGCAAAACTGCTGATATAACCAAGGCTATCCCCACTACTGAAAGAGGCATTGCACCACTTCCACATGGAGATGCCATTTGTGATCCACAAGGCATCGTCGGCTGAGTTTGTCCGCTCTGGAATTCAGGAAACCTGCAAGATGTTAAACCACCAGAGAATTACCTTAATGTTCCAGCCATGTCCAAAGACACGGGCCTCTTGACAAATGATCTATAACCCCATCCCACTCTGTTTGTTGTGGTACCACATTGCAGTGGTGTTGCCGAAGAACACTTTTACCAGCCTTCCCATAATGGAGGGTAGAAAGGATTTCAATGCCACTCAGAATGCCCAGAGTTCCATCACGTGTTGAGTCTGGATTCTGCCGGAGACCAGAATCCTCTGTTCTCAACCTCTCCCAGATGGCCGCCCTGTAGGAAGGTGAGATCCTTCTGCATGGTTACCCTCACTTTTTGCCTGGTGCTAACTGTATTATGACTAGTCTGACTGGGAGCCTGCTAGTCAGGACCAGAGTCTATCTGCTTTCTCCCTAAATTGTTGTTAGGTACACTCCAGATTGGATACTGGGGTACCCTTATCAGTCCCTAGTATAAGGTACTAAGGTACCCAGGGCATAGGTACCCCAGAGGTTTGACATGGACTGAAGCATGCATTATGCCACCCATGAGAGACCATTCGAAATGGAACTACAGGCCTGCTATTGCAGCTTGTGTAAGTTGGTGCACGCACCACTTACTAAAGATATAGGTTTACTATAAGTGTTGCTGCACTTAAAACCTATAAAGCACCCCTATAGCAGTTCTTTGCAATCCTGAAGCAGGGTGCTTGGTTCTACGTGAGAGGGTGCCCCTGTTTGAGCAGGACACCCCTGCAGCCTACAAAGTCCATTCTCCCGGGTTGTCAGTGGAGCAGCCATATACTATAGAGGAGCACCGTGTAATTGCGCAATGACCATCTCAAAAACGGCTGCAACGAATCCTATCATGTTTGGTATCAAACATGTTGGAATCATACTCTAAACGGTGTGGGATGTATGATTCCAAGCACTAGAAGAGCCCTCTATTAGGCTCTGTGTTCCTGGTGCCAGCCTTCTTGACCTGGACAGCACAACATGGTTGTTGCCAACCAGAGAGACATTTTTGCCCTCCTGCTGCTGAGTCAAGCTAGAGCAGAGGAAGGTGGAACAATAGGCATCCAGTTACAGGGAGGTGTGACTACCTCCCATACAGGATTTAGTTTATTAGGGCTGGGTGGGTGCGCTGCCAACGCCAGAAAGTCTGCTTGAGGGGCACATTTGGTGTCCCTGTGCATAGTCTAGTGGAAACTAGTCCTGGGAGCTTTTGGCTCCTGCTCTGGCACGAAACTGAACAAAGGACATGGGAGTAACCTCAGATGGAAGGGAGTGTTAGAGCAAAGCCAGTTGAAATGGCGAAAAGACTTCAGAGATGTGTGCCCAGGAAAGTGTAGTTAGGGCTCAATCTAACTGTAAAAGGTTTAAAAAAAAAACTAGTTGTCAGTCATCATGTTACAGCATCATAAGAGGTCTTTAACAAAAAGCTGGCTTAAAATGTTCTGCTTTCAGGAATTTTATGTAGCAGTTAGTTGAGGTAGCCTTTCAAGTCCGAGTTTGAAGTGTTAGAGTCTGGGGCTCTGAAGACAGCGATCTGCCTCTAAGTCTTCGACATATGTAGGTACGGTGGTGAATCAAGTAAAGGCTGCATGATCATAAATTTTTGGCCAATGGGAATGGTGAATCAACTTTTACACGCAACTGCCTTTTTTCAGTAAACTTTATGGATATTCCAAAGAGTTTTAACGTTGAACCTCAACTTCACTAGAAACCTGCAGAGGTGTGGAATTCCTATAAGCCCGATGCTCAGGACATATTGTTTAGGATCAAGGACAACAAGTTTTCATGTTTATTTTATCCTCGGGACAAGTCAAGTCAAAATTTAAGTTTATTTAGATCATTGATCTTTAAACCACAAAGAATACACGTTTATTTTAAAATTCTTAAAAATAATTACTAAAATCGCATCTCATTCCCTTAACCCCTTCCACGCTCATGACGAGCTGGGCTCGTCATGAAGTAGCCTCCTCGCACGCTCATGACGAGCCCAGCTCGTCATGTAAAGTGCACTTTACGGATTCTCAGCATAGCAGGGGAATATGCTGAGCATCCATGGGGTTAAGGGCTATGAAGTTCCATATCCTCCATCATGGTTATATTAAAAATAATTTCATACAACATATAAAATACATTCAAACATCCTAAGGGTAAATCAACTTCACTAAAACCTGTTTTAAAATATTAAAAGAATAAAACTTAATTCTCTATTCCTCATTACTCAATCTGATTCTCCATTTCCTATTCCATGAACAACTTTTTAACAGCCTGGATAAACTTTGCCACTGCAATGGCGATATCAAGGTGATACATGTCTGTGAGGAGCTCAATTGCTTGCAGACGGGACTCAATGCTATATTTTACAAATATCGGTCGTAAGAACGGTTTTCGCTGGACTACTAATTTCTGACAGTCTATTAATATATGCAAGCAATTACATTTCGTACCAATCCTGCATGTGGATCTACGCTCTGGCCCCAACAATTCCTTTTTTATTTTGTCATTTAACCAAGCTGGGTTAATCCCAGTTCTCGCCCTTAAAAGTTCCATCCTAAGCCCCAGGTTTGGCAAGGTGTCTAAGTAGGGATACCAATTTTCTTTCCTCCAGCTATTTATCAAGGGTTGCACAGACTCTTTTTTCAACAGATATTCCATATCGTTTGATTTGGACAATTTCTTCCCTAGAAGTTTAAGCTCACGCTTTGATTCTGCGATATACAGGGACTGCGGGTCCATTTCCACTTTTAAATTATCACAAATGGAGTGCAGTTTCTTTCTCATTACATTTGCCCACCTAAATTCACTCTTCTGAATCTCCTCCATACACCATCGTGACACTTTCAACTCTTCTCCTGTTCCCAGCCGTTTACAGAACCTTAACAAACCTACTTGTACCTGGGCATCCCACGAAGTCACATCTTGCTCTAACCTAATTGACTGTAACATTGATGAGCTAGGTAGTGACAATTCCTCTCTTCTCTGTTCCAGGTACTTTTACCTCCTAAGTATAATATTTCTGCACCATATTGCATTTGTGGGGGAATCATTGCACTGAATGCCTTCAACAGTGGTCTATGGAACATGTCACCATAGGTACTATTGACATTTTTCAGCCCACAAACAGAGGCTAGGGCTTTAACTTTCTGGGCCTCCAAGTGCGTAGTCCATTTAGGGACTTGTCGAACCATATCCTAAGATATTTATAATGGTTAACAATTTCTAATCTCGTTTGCCCCAAAGTCCAATTAAATTTGTGATCTCTTACCGAAGCACAGAATTTTTGTTTTATCCATATTCACTGTAAGGCGTTTAGGTGCACAGTATGTATTGAACGCATTTGACTTTCTCTGCAGACCCAACTCTGTTTGATCTAATATTACTAAGCCGTCTTCATACAGCAAACAGGATACATGCTTCCCACTAACTTTTGGGCGTGCACTTCTATCGGTTATCAAGGAAGGTGGAAAGTCTGCGAGAAATATCGAAAATAGAAGTGGGGCTAAAAAGCAACCCTGTCTAAGGCCGTTATTTATAGCTATTTCCGGAGTCAAACCCCCTCTTATATCTTTAATGACCTGTGCCCAGTTCTGTTCATGCAACACTTGAATTATTGCTAGGAGCTCCTTCGGAATATTATACCTTCTTAGAGTTTTCCAAAGGCACTACCTATCCACAAGGTCAAATGCTGCACCGAAATCAACAAAGCAGCAGTACAATCTGCCCTGCTGTTCCATAGATTTACGTGCTAATACCCATAGGGCAAAACAATGATCTATAGTTGAGTGCCCCTCTTTGAAGCCTCCTTGTTCGACCGATACAATCAAACGTAAATCCACCCAGTCTTTTAATCTGCCCAAAATTATTTTCGAAAATACTTTTACTCCAATATCTAGCAGATTAATTAATCTATAGTTCTTAGGATCATTCCTATCACCTTTCTTGTGCAGAGGCCTAATAACGGCCCCCCTCTAGGATTTTGGAATAGTCCCTGACTCCAAAACAGCTAAGAACATCTTGGAAAGGAATTGTGCCCACCAGTCTAGCTGAGTTTTAATTATCACAGCAGGCAAATTATCGGGCCCAGCAGCTCGAGTTAGATTTAGCTTCCTAATTATTTCCTTCACTTTTTCTACTGAGAAGGATGGAATTAGCTCTTTTACCTCCATTCCTTTAAGGACCCTACCCTTGCTTATTACTGGCACCTTACTAGCCATATATAATTGACCTAAATGCTCCTCCCATGCATCCTCGTCAACTACACAGCTCAGGGTTACGGGAGTCCGACCTGAGGCATCCTGGATCAATTCCAGAACCCTTTCACATTTTTTGTTTCTATTGTTTCCAGTAAAGTCTCCCAACATTTTTCTTTAAACATTCTCTTCTTAGTCCTTACCATCATTTTATATTCTTTCCTTAGTTTATTTAGTTTAGTTAGACCCTCCTGATCATACCTTAACTGTAGGGACCTTTCTACTCTCCTTATTATCCTTTTTTTCCCCTGCACACAGGATCGAACCAACTGGCTTGCTTTCTAAGAGGTGATCTCTTGTTTTTAACTTCAATTTCCTTCCTGTTCAGGTCAACTCTAAGACATTGTATAATCTGTTTAATTTTAACCTCAAACCATGAAACCTTCCGATCAGTAACTTCCTTCAAGGTTACATTCTGTTGGAAGCTTGCTAATGTAGCTAGACATTCCTCTGTTAATTTTGTAGACAGACGTTTTGTATATGACATAGTCTGTGGGAGAACTGTTTCACTACATTTTAAAGGCCCCCTCATTATTTCGTAATATATGGCATTATGGTCACTTTCCTCTCGCTGGGTTACCATACATTTTTTTACCCTATCAAAGATCCATGCGTTCAAACACATAGTCTATGGGGCAGTGTTGATTACCTTTTCTAAACGTCTGCTTTGCCGGACGATCAGAATCTACCCTACCATTTAAACTGATTAGCCCCTTTGAACCCAAAAATTTCCCTAAGGCTTCATCTTGTTTGGACGTAATACAAGTGGGGACTAGTGCTGGTATTAACTCAAATGCTTTTACAATTTCTTTTAGCCAGGGATCTAGTTTTTTAGGGTTTAATTTATGGTTGAAATCCCCCATAATAATTAGCAGATCATTCCCATATGTATCACACACCGAGTTCATTTCCTCCTTAAACAGAGCCATTTCCTTTTCATACTCCTTTTGAGAGCCCCATTGTATGTATGTACTCCCCAGAATCAGTCGTTCATTTGGCATTTCAGAGACGCAAAGTGTTAGTTCACTAACCAACACCCATTTACAAGTTGTAGTTATAGACTTCACTTTTTTTGCCATTCTAGTAGACATAAGTCTCATAATCCCACCGGGAAAAAACGAATATTTTTTTACTAGCTGGTTTATGGTGTTGCACAAATCCTTTGAATGCCTGAGTGTTGTCGCATAGCCAAGCTTCCTGCAGGCAAATAATATCTGCCTGCTGGAAGGCAGACTTTATGCTCTCAAACTTTGTTTGCCCTATTAGCCCATTTATATTCCATGAAATAACTTTTGTGCTATGCGACAACCCACTTCCCTAATCATTCTCACTTAGGCTACCAGACTCGTTCATGCCCCATAAGGGTGTACTTGTGGGGCTTTCTACTGAACTCCAATTTCCCCAGTTATTTCTTAGCCCGGTGTTCTCTACAACTATATTAATATTAGCTCTTTCCCCACAAGCCCCTGCTATCATTCTTGCCTGCCTTTTCCCCAAACCCGCATGGCAATTCAAAAAGGCACTGTCTGGTTGGTTTTCTCTGTCCAATTCCTGTTATTAATCTTATTCCTTCCTTCAACATTTCTTTTTCTGCTTTTAGAATTGCCGTTTTTACCAACCCTGAGTAAACTTCGACTTTTGTAACTTCTGTGCCGTTATTATTCAAGCTGAATCCTACCTGTCTCAATTTCTTTCAGACTAGGGCATTTTTTCTGAAAGCAAAAAGGAGTTTTGAATGATTAAGTGGGATAATCTTTCTTAACTTTTTCCTCTACTTCAGAGGGTTCAAAGTCTATCCATTTTTTATCACCTGATTCTATTACTCTTTCACCCATATTTTTCTTTTCCCTTAGATCTTTCTTTGAGGTAGGATTTAAAGGGTTTTCTAAGTTTTTTCCATCCCTTCCTGATCTCTTGGGGCATTTCTTCTCCTCCTGCAATTTTACCCACTTTGGCACCTTTTTCGCTTCACTATCCACTTTAGGAGGGAATTTTTGATGGACTCTTTTCCCCGAGTTGCCACTTGTCTATTAGTTTGGGGACTCTCTATCACCCTAATTGACGTCTTATTGAAAAGGGGGGTCCCTCTTTCCTGAACTAATTCACAGGGATTCGTTCCCTTCTCCCCACCTTTCTTTAGGCCCTTTTGTTTCCCCTTTTGGTAGGTTTGTCTTTTTGAACACAACCTTAAGCTAGTTCCCCTATACCAAGGGTATTCCCCCCCATCTCCTGATTAACATTGGACATCTGGAGATATAGACATCGTGACAGGTATTCATTTGCCCTGGTTCCCCATCTCCACCTTGAGATGGACTGTCAAGTACAGGTCTAACCACTGATGGCATTAAACCTCTAATGGCTTGTAATTCTCTTACGGTTTGTTTTAAGTACATTTCATGGGAGTTTAATGTTTTATTATTAGATAATGTCACTTCTAGCAGACCTTGCAGGGTTTTTTGCATTAATAACATTATATCCAACATTGAAGCTGAAGAAGTTGGTGAAATGTCCAGCCCCAGCGTACCGTTACGCTCTAATTCTTCTGTTCCCTTGGGACCTTCGACTATCGATTGTCCCAAGATTTCCTCTAGTCTAGACCTTATTTCCGAGTCCATTATATCTTTCTGGGCTTGCAGTACTCTTGAGGCATTGCCCTCATACTCTTCTTCGCCGGTACCGGTCATAGAAAATATCCTTGGTGACGAAGAAAGCCTTGGTTCCAGATTAATGTCAATTTGGCTACTAATGCTATGTTCAACCCGGGAATCTTCTAAACTTGAAACACAGTGAATGCTAACTTCTTGCGTCGTAAGTTGATCCTTATCCTGGGCTTGGATTTTTTGGGGTGTAGGTATCTTCTTAAAATGTGTACCTACAAAGTCTTTAATTGATTTTGTCACAAGACTTCCCCCTTTTCCACTACCTTGCGATTTATCGAGTGTCGATTTCTTCTTAGTAGTCTTACTTTGCACATGCTTAACATTCTCATCCCGGCAGTCCATACTTTCTACAAGGGGCATGTTATCCTCCATTAAATCGTTATTTGGAATAGGAATGTCTTTTCTTATTTTACTTGTTTTTGCCTTCTTTGGAGCCATCTGGTGATTCCTTCTACTATATCAATTAATATACACCGTTGTGGGGAAAAACGGGTGTAAATAAGTGAATTAAACGATGGTAGCGAGTGGGGTAAGTATATAAGTAGCACTGAAATTAGGTCTGAGCTTCTAGTACTCCACCACTTTGTTCACAGTGAATCCTTAGTTCCTCCAGTACTTCTGAGGACAGATTATACCCTCCACTATATCATAATCCAGAACAGTTAACCAGTAACTAGCTCAGTATTCACAGAATCAGGTTAATGAGGTTTTTATTTTACTCCAAAATCACTTACCTCTGCTGTAAGAAGTCAGTCAGGCATGCCGTGTTACCTACTTCAGGGGTTATTCCTTGCTATCCGTACTTGTCTCTGTTCTCGGCTAATATACCTCGGGACAAGTAGACCCAACCCCCCTCTAGCACAAACTCTGTCTGTGAGTTTACAATACCACATTATGGATCAGGAAAGGACATTGCTTGCAGATAAAGTAATATGTGTGTCCATAGGTTAATGCTGTTGTGACCTGTTTTTATAGTTCATTCATGCACAGCCTTTGTTATTAGGGTGAGCGCTCTAAGGAAATATTGTAAACTCGGACTGCATTGACAGTGGATCCAGTTTAAAACAGTGGACACATTTACAAAGTTTAACATTATGAGGTTATGTAAAATGCTCCCACAATGTTCTCTGATCTGATGCAAATATTTGCAGGAGCTTGAAAGCAAGATTGATGATGTTTTGCTTTCAAAATAAAACGTTCACAAAAAATGCACCTGGGGGAAAAAAAGTTTTGCAAAACTACTGTAAAATGTTAGTTACCGTTTGAGGTAGCATTTAATATAATGTGTTGATGCATGGTAGTATTTGAAAAAATATAAGGAAAATCAGTGTAACCAGTTTCAACAAGCTTAGGGCAAACATGAAAATAATCAAGCACTGGCAAAGCCAATAGGTCTGATATTGATTGACAGCCTTTTGGTTTTGTCAATGCGTGTCTTGCTTTGCCATGCTTTTTGTAAACCTATAATGTTGTGGGAGCTGCTGGACCCCCACAATTATAACAAACATTGGCAAAAAGCAAAAATATTATTTGGTCTCAAAAAGCATACTGTGATAGTAGTTCCTAACAATGAACAAAAACTACTTTGTGTGCCGATATGCTTCTTGTGAAAGAGCAGAACGATGTCACTCAGAGTGAATCCAGCCAAAAGACAGATAGAGAAAGAATACTACTAAAAACAAAAGGCCAGATCTAATTAGGGGCCCAAATCATGAACAGATTCACAAAAGTGCAACCATGGTATATGTAATTGCATTAATGCAGATATACCACTTTCGTGAATTCACAAACATTTACAGAACTAGGCCAGGAAATTCTACTTTTTGAAAATATTTGTGAACTGTATTTTAGCACAAGCATTTTATCACAGGAGTACATTTCCAACCTTTCTCAGTTTGGAAAAAGAATAGAGAAGAGCTGCTGAAAACCCATAAAACATGGAAGTGAAAATGCACAATTTAAGCTCCACCCCTATGTGCTACGTTAGAATGATACTTACATGCATCAGCACAATATATCTACAGTGTGCCTTAACCCTATTAATGTGAATGGAAGCACCAAATATACTGCTGGAATGTATTCACAGTATTCACTGTAGAAAGTATTCATTCATACAGGTATGGCTCTAATATTTTCATTATCATATTAGACTGTAGTTCTCGTGCACATTTACACTTGTGCATTTCGAGTTAAACTGCTTTTACTGTAATTTCATTCTTATGTATTGATTATTGTTTTGCATTTATTCTACAATCTTAGGTGCACCTATTATCTTTGAAATGTACACTGACTGTCTTACTAAGTTGTTTTTTTTTAAACTCTGTTTATTGCACAAAAGAGCAATCCACTTGGTGTGGAGAAGTGTGGCTCACTGGTTAGAGGAGGCAGACCCTCAAGCAGAGGTCAGACCCGGGACCTGGGTTCAATTCCCGACGCGGCAGGGTCTTGAGCCCAAAATATCCACGGACTCGATAATTCTCGTTTCGGTGCCTACTCGAATCACGGGTTCACACTCTGCAGCTCTGGGCATTAGCTTGCTTAATCTCCACTACGGCCCCCCCGCGGCGGGATGCCTGGCTTTCACCTTGGGGATGCCCAGTACGGGTATCTAACAGGGAAAAAAGCCAGGACGGGTTCCCAAGGTAAGCGCCGAGATGCCTACGGGTAATCGAGCGCTATATAAGAACGCATAATAATAATACTTCCACATACAGACATATCAAGGTAAATATCGAAATGCTTTCGTGATGTCAATAACCAATAATGAAATGTATCACAGAGGGATTGCCAACTACTAGAATGACACAGTGCAATAATACATTTTTGCTTTTTTGACGAAACTTGAGAATGTCTTACTAAGTTAGCTTAACCAAAGGCCTTAAGCATTTGGTCCATAACGTTTAACCTTCAGGGTGAAAGTTTTGCTTGCACTGCAGTGCTCTTTCTTTGCAGGTGCGTTCACATGGTCTCCTAATCAGTTAAAGGCATAGTGTGTTTTAGAAATGGTGAGCTCTGGGGGTAACCTTCTGTCAAGAATGAGAGACGTTAACGAGCTAGGAGAAGACTCCTTCCAATTCATGCAATATCAGGAGCAGGGAACCATCCATGGTTGTCCTGATGTTCAAACAGTAGGATGGGAAAATTTAGTGAAGTTGCCAATTTCTACAGTGAGAAGGTGGAAATCTACTGGAGACAATGGCGTGGAATTCTTGAATGTTCTGTGGGTTTCATTGGTATTCACACTGTTAGTCTTTAGGGCATATTTTCTTGGACTTTGAGGGGTACAGACCCCTCCGCTTTTCTCTTCTTTTTGGGGCTTTATGCTATGCATTGCCTTGATTTGAAGAACTTCTACTGAAGTCTCCACTATGCTGACCCTTTCCTGCTGTCCCTGATTTAACTAGGTATCCCCAGTTTTCCCAACTTTAGTTTAAGACTGGTTTAGGTGACTTAGGATTCACTTCATGCATAGACAGGAGCATCGAAACCTGTACATGGATCATCAAATCCTATTTCTTATTTTCTGTATTCCGCAACTGAATTTCTTGCACAGAGTTCAAGGGTTGAAAACACTGCTCGTTTATCACAATCTATGGTGATGAGGAACTGAACACAGTGACTAAAGTTGGAGAAGACCACTTCTCCAACTTTAGTCAGTGTTCTCAGTTACTTGCTAAAGCTGGTGTAGAGTTTTATCTAGGAACCTGAATCGATATTCCTATTTTATGCCCTTGTCCGGTTATAATCAATAATGTCCATACAACGGCATAATAATCATATCCATAATTCAGTCGTAGCACATGCTGTCACATTAAGCAAGGCTACTTCTCCGGCCCCCTAGTAAGCACACCGAGTTCTCTAAACAAAACCAAGCCTCCAGCAACCTGGGAAATCCCCCTTGCTTTTGTTTTGATTTCATCCTAGAACTCCTGTAAAGCACTGCAAGAATGGCCAGTTCTTAGTGACATCTTTATTGATGTCTTATGTCCAACCTTACGTCAAACCCAGGCACCTTTCAGGTATTTATTTATTTTATTTATTTATTGGGCTTATTGAACGCGACAGATACCCAAAAAGGGCTTCCCGGCGCTAAAGCAGAGTTTCGAACCAGAGAGACAGGAAAGGGTCATTAGAGGAGACCTGAATAGGTCACTGGTTAAAAAGCCAGGTCTTGATGGCTTTGCGAAAGTGGGAGTACCTATTTTCAAGACGGAGAGGTTGGGGAAGGGAATTCCACAGCTTCGGGCCTAGGAGGGAGAAAGATCTGCCTCCCACCGCTGCACGGTGAATTTTAGGGACACAGAAGAGGCCTTGGGTGGCAGATCTCAGGCATCGAGCAGGCATGTAGGTTAGCACGAGGGTCTGAAGATATTTGGGAGCATTGCCCCACTTTATCCTGTGCATGAGGCTAAGAGTCTTAAATTTGACCCTATTGTCGATTTTTAGCCAGTGGAGTGCCTTTAAGTGGCTGGACATACGATCTCTCCTGTTGCATTTACAAAGCAGCCTAGCTGCAGCATTCTGTACTAGTTGGAGGCGCCTTATGACTGCCTGAGAAGCCCCCAAATAAAGGACATTCCCATAGTCCAGGCGGGAGGTAATTAATGCATTGATCACTGTCTTTTGAGTGTCGTCAGGGAGCATCCATATGATTTTTCTGAGCCATCTTAAGATTGTGAAACAGGTGGCTGTGAGAATGTTCACCTGGGGCTCCATGGTTAGGCCCCTATCAATGATAAAGCCCAGATTGCGGACCTGGTCCGATGGAATTGGCAGGGGGCCCATTTCGGATGGCCAGTGTCTGGAATTCCAGAGGTTATGATCGGGGCCTACTATCAGAACCTCGGTTTTACTGCCGTTAAGTTTGAGCATGTTTTTGTTCATCCAGGAGGAAATGTTCCTAACGCCAGTTTGTAGGCGTGAAGGAAAATCTTGGTTATCGTTTGATAGGGAGAAAACGATTTGGGAGTCGTCAGCGTATGTATACATGTTAGGACCGGCAGATTCAGCGATCTGGGCCAACGGGGCTGCATAGAGGTTAAAAAGCAGGGGGCTTAATACTGATCCCTGTGGAACTCCGTGTAGAGAGAAATGGACCTTGGATGCCGCATTACTGGAGGAGATTTGGAATGTCCTGAGTGTCAGGAAAGATGCAATCCAGTCTAATGCCTTTCCTCTTATGCCCATATTGGAAAGGGAAGCGAGCAGTGTGTTATGGGAGATGGTATCAAATGCCGCGCTGAGGTCAAGTAGAATCAGCGCGGCAGAGTTACCCCTATCGACCAGATGTCGAAGATTTTCCACAAATATAAATATACCAACGTTGCCTTAAGCAAACACACGGTGGTGATTCTGGAGCAGAGCAGCTATCTACTTGCCCGAGAGCCCAGCTGATGCGAGAGCCCACGGACGCTGCCCCTCCTCTTTGACGCACTGAGAGAGATGCTGTCTTTTCTCCAGCCGAGAAATCCAGCTCCGGTGTTTCCAGATACCTTCGCGGGTTACTGGGATATCGAGTCCTGAGAAAGAGATACAAGACCTGCTGCTTTCTATTACCCAGGTACGGAACTGACTAAACCCTTACAGAGAATTCTTGAGTCAGATTCTTGGCAAAACAAACTTAACTTAAACTGCTACTTACTTACTCCTTCCCACGTATTAGGCTTAGGTCAGGTACACCGGGGTAGGCGTATTTAGAAGCACCAGTTGAGTACGATTAGTAAATGTATATATGTATGTATATATTCTATCTATTTTAAAGTATCATATGGCTAAGAAACCATATCAATGCTTTTACAGTATTATTTTATAATCCTCCTTTTACTGTACGCACTTTACTTTTCCATGAGTATTACAATCGTGGCAATTCATTTCTCTTGTATGAGGAAGAAGACTGCTCAATAAATAACACCTTTTATTGAAAACGCCCGTCTCTCTTTTCTCTGCATTCTGGTGAAACTAAGTACGCACATTTGACTGAGTGAAATAGCTGTCTATTGTTTTCACACGACTCTAGAGATACACTCTTATTCAGGGAGAGCAAAGTTGTCATGTTTTATGGTTGTCAGAAGCTAATCCCTTCTTGTCTATCCAGGGAGGTTAAACTCCTCGTTTATTCGAGAACGTTTCTAGTGACCTCTGAGCTAGCTGGCAAACCTTAAGTCTAATATAGTCAGAAGAGACCTAGATAACCTCAGTCCTACGTCTACACTGCTGAATATGTTATTCCAATGCGCAGAGCCTATTGGGAATATAGGAACTACACTACATGGCGCCCAACGTTTGGTAAGGCGATAAATCTAACGCAAGACGTTAGAGTAACTCAGTCGTGCTTTTTCACACAGACCCTTTTTCCCGTAAGTACTCCAAAAGACGTCTGGAGTGGGTAAAAGGTTAAAATCCGCCGGAACTTAGAGGAAGAGATTTCTATGTATAGTTTTTGGTTTAGTCAACGTTGAAGGATACAGTGTTCCAAAAATATTGTGCACCTAATCTTTGTTTCCTTGAAACTTGATCTGCAACAAAAACCTTTCTGTCAGTAAAAATGTCAGAAACTGAAGAAGAGAGGGAGGCAGCTAGAATAGCAGCTCAACTCCTTGAGGATGACACAAGTCTCCTACAGAATGACCCGAATGCAATACTCATTCCGGTCAACATAAGAAAAACTATAACTCTTAAACTTATAGAAAATGGACTAACATCGAGAGGTGGTACAGTCATATTCGTAATTGAGGCACATGAATATCGGCAGACAGAGGTATTCTATTCATGGATAAACTTTCCAGTAGCAAACGCTGTCACACACGAATTCCACTATTACAAAATAGAGGAACCTCCGGATGAATACACTCCTTTCGAGGAGGTGGAAATCCCATTAAAATACCAAGAGCACCTGCTCTGGTTTAAAGGCGCCCTAAAACAATGATCACATCACCAAGCTCGGTCCACTAGGTAGACCAGGAGCAACGTGGCCGGTTCTAGCCAGCTACACACCACATCCAGACATTGATAAAATGTCAAGCGAAGAACTCTTAGTTAAAATAAAAGAATTAACAAAGGCCTATAGAGAGTTAGTTAAAATGGCAACGGAGGATATAACCTATCCGCCAGAAATTGAAAGAGACAGATATAACAGAACAACCTTTTGAACTTGCCAGAATCATAGAAAAATCCTATGAAGAACTAGGAAGAGATAGTTTGGGTGGGAAACCAGTAAAACCCCAACTAACTGAAAATCCTGAAAAAATATTCATTAAAAATAATCTAAACAATCCAAAAAAGAGCTGGGATGGAAATAAACAATCCACTCCCAAAGAAAAAAGATTCCAGTCCAGAAGAAGGTCTTCTCGGCGGAGAGAAAGATCTCCGGACCAAGGACACAAGTCTCCCCAGAGGGAGCCCTCTGAGAAAAGATACAACCTTAGAAATAGGGATAATCTAAAGAAACCTGATAGATATCAAGATATTGATACACTTCCCTCTCAATATTTTCAGACTTCCTCGCAGAAATCGGAAAGAAGAGGACGATCAGAACAAAGGGAAGAGCACGTCAAGTCCAAAGACAAAGAACCTGCTCATCAAAGTAAACAATTACAATTTCCAAGAAAGAAGGTAGCCAGTATTAAAATAGTTAAACATGCCGAGGATACTGAGGACACAGCTGAAAAACGGAGAGTGGGTCCAGACAGTGCTAGACAGCGCAGCAGAAGTGACCATAGCTCGCAAGATCCTGATGAATCATCTGGAGACAGTGGACACGAATGAATACATTCAAGTAGAAACTGCAGACAGCAGAGTTAGCAAACCTCATAAAATATACGAGATAACACTACGTATAGAGGGAGATAAGACTAGGGAAGTAAGGGGTCTATTTTGGGATAACCTTTCCAAAGGCTATGACATCCTTTTAGCTGAAAAGGACTGGCCACCAAAGTTTGTCAGGGAGCGCCCTCATGGCGAAGAAATAATTATGCCTGCCTTCTCAAATCACATTCCAATTCATACAAAATATACACTTGCAAGAAAGTGGGCGGTAGCCCAAGCTCCTGCATTATATAAAAATCATGTAGGATGGGATCAGGACTCTCCTCCTCACAAAATCCAATTAAAATGTCAACCGACTGCACAAAGGCAGTACCCAATTAAGCAAGAAGCTAAAAAACAGGTCAGGGAGATCTTAGATCAACTTGAATACCAGGGGGTGATTGAAACATGCACCTCACAAATGAACAATACTTTGTTTCCTGTCTCCAAGCCAGACAATTCATATCGCCTAGTTTTGGACTACAGACACCTTAACTCATGTTGCAAGACATTTGCAGTACAAAACTCACACAGTGCAGCACTAATGAATAACATCGTGCGCAAAAAATACAAAACAACATTAGACATCTCTAATGGATTCCTTTGTCAAAACATTGCACCTGAAAGCAGGTATTTGACCGCTTTCTCAATAATGGGGTCGCAGAAAAATTTCTGTCAACTCCCACAGGGGTTCAAGAACAGCCCAGGATTATTCTCAGCAAGAGTAACAGAGTTACTACAAATGTATGATGATGAGGCATTATCTTATGTCGATGACATCTATCTGACAGATGATGACTTGGATACTCACTTGAAAAGAGTGAACACCATAATACTTGGGTTCGCAGCAGAGGGTTACAAAATCAACTTTAAAAAGTCACAAATTGCCCATCTGATTGTCCTATTTTTGGGATATGAATTATCAAGTGAAGGCAAAAGCCTAGCAGACAATTTCTTAGAGAAGTGTGCTGTACTCCAAGCACCAAAAACGCTGAGGAACTTACAATCAATACTAGGTTTCCTGAATTTCGGAAGAACTTACATTCTAAATTATGCAGAGAGGGTTAAACCTCTCTATGAATTAATAAAACCTGATTTTAAACCAATCAATTGGACTCAAAAACACACAGAAATTTTGAGATAATTGCAAACAGACATGTTAGCAAAAACAAAATTGCAAACTCGCGATAATACACGCAACCTTGTAATCCGAGTCATCCCAGGAAGATGCGGATTCACGTACCTGACCTCTAATGAGGGAGAAGAGGTACCAATCGCATACAAATCACACTTGTACTCACAAGCTGAAAAAACATTCAGTCTCGCGAAAAATGTTGTAAATGCGGTTCAAACAGCTGTAGCAAAAGAAAGAGCCCAGGCCCAAGGCAGACAGATTACTATTTTAACAGCAGAATCAGCCTTCGAGGCATTAACAAGCCCACGCAATTTAACTACCGTGGCATTAGATCCAAAATGGATACAATGGGAGAATTCTCTTGCTACAGAAAAAGTGAAATACTATTTTGACCCGGAAATGAAAAAATTAAAATATCTAACGTATGAAAGAGAATATCCTCTGCCAATCGAAATTCTGCCCATACAACTTTACGCCTGTGTAATATATACAGACGGATATGCACACCCCTCAGTTTGGGGAAAACAAGCTTATAAGGCTACGTGCGAGGTTGTCAAATGCCGGTGGCGCGGAGGTAAATTGTGACCACTGGTAACAATGTCACAATCTGTAAAAGACAATTCAGGTCAACAAACTGAATTAATAGCTTTCAAAATGGCGCTCGACATTGCCGATCGCGAATTCCCGACACTAATAGTGTGCGATTCGCATTCCTGCGTCAAATCATACAATAATGACTTGCAGAAATGGGTTCAAAACGGTTACAAAGATGACACAGGTGCCACAATAAAGCAAAAATCGCTTTGGGAACAAGTAGTTCTTATAAAGAAAGAATTACAAAAGACTCACGTGATACATACACTGAGTCATCAGCGTGATGGCGTTCGCGCTGCAGGGAATTCATTGGCTGAAACAGCCACAGCGGAAGCAACTAAACCGGCTTCCGTAGCCACAAAAAAGCGTTCAGAAAAATACATAGACGGGGAAACCATGCTGGCGGTAAAAACGTCTTCAGAAGGCGACTGTGCAGCATTACCCGTGAACTATCCACTCAATTATACATACATAATCGATGCAAACTCCGTTCCTTTTGCTCGAATCCCTGGAGTGGGGGATAGAGTAATTCCAAACACAAACAGGAGAATCTTCTTAATACAAGAAGCACATATGGGATTAGGTCTAAGACATCAGATGATCAAGGAATCTCTGACAGAATTACAATCAGAATACTGGTGGCCGGGAATGAGCTTGGATAATCACAAATTTGCAAAAAATTGTGAAAACTGCAACAGAGATCGCAGTGACGAACTGGCCGAAGTAGTGCCAGAACACCTAATAGAAAGCATAAGGCGATCTATACGCATGATTAAACAGGAAACATGCGTCCCAATGTATATTATTTAAGACTAGATTCACTTAAAATGTAGAACACCAGCGCTCGGCTGACGCCAGAACTGTTATAAAAGATTTGCGAGTCTATATCGGCACATACGCAATTGGCATGCTACATTCTGACCAGGGTCCTGCTTTTACCTCTCGAGCTTATAAGGAGGCCATGACCAGCATGGGCATTGCATTGCGGTACTCTTGTCCCTTCCATCCTGAGGGAAACGGGATTGTGGAAAGAAAAAACCGAGACATAAAGCAATCTATAACGGCGAGGGTATTAGGTACGGGTACTGGGTGGGTCCAACATTTAACAAGTGTCCAACGTAGTCTTAACAATCTGCCAAGAAATTCTCTAAAAGGTTTCAGTCCGTATGAACTATTGTTCGGGACTAGAATGCACATTCAGGACCTCGATAGTCAGACTTCAGTGGAAGAAGAAAAATGCTTTGATATCAAAGATCGTTTTGCTATTTTACAGGACTTAAATGAAACAAGAAAAGACCTGAGCATTGTAAAGCTAAAACAGCAGCCAACAGCCACTGAAGAGAAACCACCTGTCCCAGCAAGGCCTGTCTGGATTCCAAAGATTGGGGATCTGGTCAGAGAGAAGATCGCGGTGAAGAAGGAATTTGGGCCTTCTTACAGGAAAGCAGTACCTGTCTTAGCTGGCAACGGAACAAGATCATTTGTACTACCGCCCCTTGCTGGTAAAAAGGAGAACCGAGTTGTATCCATCGACCTGGTAAAACCACAATCATGTGGCCGATAATAAGTAGTAGGCCCAGTGGACTCCCAAAAAATAGCAGAACACCAAAGTTTGCTAAAATACAAGAGGTTCAAACTGAGAGACTAATCACATTTGATAAACCTGCAGTGATTAAAAAAGGACTATGCAATAAAGCCATGGAACTTGTGCCTCTTGAAACCCAAATTGAAACAGTTCATCAAGAAACACCTGTCTACAACGATGTAGCCACAGACTATGCTAATGAAACAAAGAAAATTGCAAAAGCAAATAAAAATCCGGAAGCGATTCCAACAATTGACAGAACTGCATCTGGCTACTTAATCAATTTCGATGACTTTTCTGAAAATCCAAGCGAGCTTGAGGAACAGCCAACAACTAAATCTTTTAAAAACAAAGTAACAGAACTCTTTCATCAACTGAAAGAAACCTACCTGATTTCTCCATGGATTGAATTTTGGATTGTGTTAGGTGTACTTTTTCTCCTGCTTTGGCTCATCATGGTTCTTTGTTTGGGAAAATTCATTGAGGGAAAATATAGTACAATGGACACAGCAAGTCAGAACATCAACTTGGTCCTAAAGCCACACAATTCATCTCACATCGAGAAAAGAGAACTATCATCCGTGAATGTCACAGCCAATCCAATACCCGGCGGGGTAGCTTGGGACAAAACAGATTACGAGATCTATGGCCCGGTCGAGCTCTTGAAGTATCCACAACAGTTTAAGATTTCATTGAGTGACTTTGTAAAACCGAGCACATTCTCTGATGATTGGGACTTTGAAAGTATTAATGATATGATGTCAGATTTAGTAATGTCAGCAAAATTTACAGAACATGATTACTTGCAGGGTTCATCTAATTATGAAGAATTGTACTGCTACAACCACTTTGCACATCACTATTTGCATAAATCTGCTCAACCTAGAAATGTTTTAAATTATAATCAATGGGAACATTGTGCAACCCCACCAAAAGGCAGTTCTAAAACATTTTATGAGAAATTGCCATACTTCTCAGGGTTTAACACAAGTGAAGCAGAAGCCTTTTACTTCAAAATGTTAAATAAGACAGGAATGAAAACAATGCTGACAAACACTAAATTAATCTATTCAGAAGCATTTTATGAACAAATGACTACATTTGGTTTTGATTTTTGGAAAAACAATATTGA
The DNA here is from genome assembly GCF_964261635.1 of Lissotriton helveticus. Classification (NCBI taxonomy): domain Eukaryota; kingdom Metazoa; phylum Chordata; class Amphibia; order Caudata; family Salamandridae; genus Lissotriton; species Lissotriton helveticus. The sequence goes on from NC_136073.1 coordinate 790,841,597, forward strand.
AACAAAAACCATCTGGGATACCAAAGATGGGCAGGTCCAAGGTATAGAATCATTATTTAGAGCCTGCATGATCCCAGAACAAATTATATTCTTGAATGATACCATTCAACAGACAACCTGTCTTGGCCTAGCCAAAATTAAAGACTTGAACAAACCGTCTATTCCAAAGCCAACACCTGACAGTAATAGCACTACAGATGTTGAGATAGACGTATCCCATATTTTTAAACAAAACAGAACACATCCTGATTGGAAAAAATGGTTGATCTGGCCCGCAGACACAAATAACTGTCAAGATAGATTCCTGAACAAAATACAGGGGTTCAAATTGACCAGGCCAGACCCTAGATACTCCCAGAGACAACATCCAGGGATAGTTACAACATACAGTGTAGGAAAACTCTGCCTCGAATGGCTACAGAAATCCACACTAGCAGAAATTAAGCAACACTTGACTTTACTTAAAGACGGTGCTGACTTGCGTGATTTCATAATGGGACCACGCAAACAGCGTCAAAAACGTTTCATAGCGGCCGGTATATATGCAGCTTACAACGAAGCTTGAAAAGAAACGCAAATTGAAACAGCAGAAAAAATACGGGAAATTGACCGTATTAATTTGGAAAAATCACTTTCTGTTGTAGACAATGGGTTAATGACTCTGTCTTCCAGAATATATTCACTGGACAGTATTGTATCATCTGCTATAGATATAATAGAGCAGGACTTGCTTATGTTACAACACGGTCAGTCCCAATTACGTTCTATTTGTACAGCTTGGCTGGACGTTACAAAATCTGCGTTCAGGTTACGTGCCTTGGCGTTTAATCAACACAACGTCATTATTCTCTATCTTTAACCTTACTGATACACAAATCAGCTTGGCACAGAAAGGAGCAGAATATACAATTCTGAGCATTGAAAAACTTGAGAGATTACCATTGACAATGTCAGAACGACCTATCATTGAATGGATAATACACGGAATAATAACTATTCCGATAACAACTTTCCAATTTAAATTCTGTCAAGAGTATATACCAGCAGGCCAGTATGAAAGGTTGGGTAAAGGGTACATTAAGTCATCATGGAAATTACCTCACACACACACGTTATAGTGAAAAGGAACTGAATGTATTTCTTAGTGGTAATAATTGTAAAAGGTCACTGAGTGGTATACTTCTGTGTCAAGGTATTAACCTGCATGGGGCCTGTGAGGGGACTTCAAATAACCTTTCATGTCACCAGCATGGCACACCTGCAACTCGGATAGAGCCATTCTTTAGACGGCTTTCTAACGGGAGCTATATTCTAATAGTCGACCACAGATGTTGTGGCATGGTGCCAGGAAAAGATTATCTCGTGAGCGTTAGTTCCATGGTCACTTGCTGTATGCAGGTATTGTTTCCAAACAGCACTCCAGACAGGGAGGCAAAAATTTGGCCATTTTTGAATATCCCTTCTATTCGAATTCATACTTTAAGTAGAATGAAGTCTGTTCTTTTACAGACAACTGTGCCCTTGACGTCATAAAAAAAAAACGTATGATCTGCAAGTCGCAAAGACAACGGCAGAGATACATAGCCTTTTATCAACAAATTGCCCCCTACATTTCGCAGAAATATTAAGCCAAATCCTAAATATGTCTGATACCAGCGGATTCCCACATGTATTTAAGACAATTTTTTCGGGACTGTTAACACCCTTCACAATAGTTCTGGGCATTTTTCCTAATTTTGTCCATTCTGTCTTTGGCGGCCTACCACTCCTGTTGGGACTCGTAGCAGTCATTTTATTTTTGATACTTCTGCTTCGTTATGGCAAGCCAAAACGCAGACAAAACTCCAGCCACGATGGAAGAAACGATCCTAGCTATACGCTATCGGGACCGCATAACTAAAGTCCTTGGATTAGCCCGGATAAGAGATCTGAATATGACTTGGTTTCTTTCATTCAGACCAATCTGGCAGAATTGTATCTTACCTGTGCTTCGATGTATGCTATGCGGAGAAGAATGCGTGTTGGACGTCTGTCTTACACTACAATCAGCAGTACCATTGGATACAGATACTTTGCTAAGTCCTGTAACTGCTCATGCATCGTGTTGTCCCCAGCGGTTACAAATCCTGATGACGGCATTCTTTGAGACTTCACCACTACGATTAAAGGGTAGTGAAGTACGAGATGAGAGCAACATCACCCAGGTACGACCTTCTGTGAGCATTGCTGATCCTGACATCGATGATAGCAATCATTCTCACGACTGCACAGTTGCAGCATTTTCCAACTTGGTCGAACTTTCACCTGAAGCGGTAAACCACTTTTTTGAAAGTCTGTCTGAAATGATGTTTTCCCCCGAACAAAAAGAATAACTTTTAAGCAAACCAGTACACAGCGTTCCCTGAACTCTGAATTCCGCCTTCGGCTTTGATAAACAAAAGCTACTGAACATATTTGGAACTATATTTTTTCTCTCTCCCCTGAAAGCGAAAATTTTTTTTTTCCCGATTCGAAAATATTTACCTTTTTCTGGCACATGTACTCTGCTTGAAGTAGAACTATTCTTAGAGAACAGAGCTTCTATTTTAGGAACTCTAAAGACAATATATCACGTCAGCCTCTAGCACATTTACAGCAACTGTATTTATATGTGATGGAATGGTCTCGACCCTTTTATCTGTATTAAGAGCCATTTCATGAGTAAATTTCGCAAATCATTCATGCTGATATATATATGCATCCTTTTTAATGAATGATTGCACTGCTTGAAAAGCGTACAGTACCTATAATAATTTTTCATGTATTTCGCATACACCATTTCAAATGCAAAAATGTATTTTGGGGTGGGTTGGTATGCACATGCACCTTTTATGTTTACTATTGCTTAAGTTTTAGTAATGATGGACATTAATTCGTGGAGTGGGTGTAGTGTTTTATCTAGGAACCTGAATCGATATTCCTATTTTATGCCCTTGTCCGGTTATAATGAATAATGTCCATACAACGGCATAATAATCATATCCATAATTCAGTCGTAGCACATGCTGTCACATTAAGCAAGGCTACTTCTCCGGCCCCCTAGTAAGCACACCGAGTTCTCTAAACAAAACCAAGCCTCCAGCAACCTGGGAAATCCCCCTTGCTTTTGTTTTGATTTCGTCCTAGAACTCCTGTAAAGCACTGTAAGAACGGCCAGTTCTTAGTGACATCTTTATTGACGTCTTATGTCCAACCTTACGTCAAACCCAGGCACCTTTCAGGTATAAATATACCAACGTTGCCTTAAGCAAACACACGGTGGTGATTCTGGAGCAGAGCAGGTATCTACTTGCCCGAGAGCCCAGCTGATGCGAGAGCCCACGGATGCTGCCCCTCCTCTTTGACGCACTGAGAGAGACGCTGTCTTTTCTCCAGCCGAGAAATCCAGCTCAGGTGTTTCCAGATACCTTCGCGGGTTACTGGGATATCGAGTCCTGAGAATGAGATACAAGACCTCCTGCTTTCTATTACCCAGGTACGGAACTGACTAAACCCTTACAGAGAATTCTTGAGTCAGAATCTTGGCAAAACAAACTTAACCTAAACTGCTACTTACTTACTCCTTCCCACGTATTAGGCTTAGGTCAGGTACACCGGGGTAGGCGTATTTAGAAGCACCAGTTGAGTACGATTAGTAAATGTATATATGTATGTATATATTCTATCTATTTTAAAGTATCATATGGCTAAGAAACCATATCAATGCTTTTACAGTATTATTTTATAATCCTCCTTTTACTGTACGCACTTTACTATAAGTATTGCAATTGTAGCAATTCATTTCTCTTGTATGAAGAAGAAGACTGCTCAACAAATAACACCTTTTATTGAAAACGCCCGTCTCTCTTTTCTCTGCATTCTGGTGAAACTAAGTACGCACATTTGACTGAGTGAAATGTAAATGTAGTATACTTGTAAAGCGCACAGCTGCCCCAGCAACGGGGGGTCCCGGCGCTGTATAACTCTGGGGAACCCGTCCTGGCTTTCCCTGTGGGATGGTCCCTTGCTGGGAGTCCCCAAGGTGGAGCCAGGCATCCCCGGAATTGGTGGGGCCGTTGTGGAGATTAGGCAAGCTAATGCCCAGAGTTGCCGAGTGGAACCCCTGATTAGAGTAAGCACCGAAGCGAGAATTATCGAGTCCGCTGACCAAGGTCCACGACCCTGCCGCGTCGGGAATTGAACCCTGGTCCCAGGCTGACTTCTGCTCTCAGGCCTGCCGCCTCTAACCAGTGAGCCACACCACTCCACTGTCTACTCTGCTGTCTATTGTTTTCACACGACTCTAGAGATACACTCTTATTCAGGGAGAGCAAAGTTGTCATGTTTTATGGTTGTCAGAAGCTAATCCCTTCTTGTCTATCCAGGGAGGTTAAACTCCTCCTCGTTTATTCGAGAAAGTTTCTAGTGACCTCTGAGCTAGCTGGCAAACCTTAAGTCTAATATAGTCAGTAGAGACCTAGATAACTTCAGTCCTACGTCTACACTGCTGAATATATTATTCCAATGCGCAGAGCCTATTGGGAATATAGGAACTACACTACACCGGCTGCAGGTCTTTTAGGTGGTTATTTTCCTTATAACCTTTTAAATAAGGTGCCTATTGATAAAATATGTATCTGATCCTAATGTTCTAAACAACCAGATGACGGGGTTCAATTGCTAAATAATATTTTTGACATTATAACACATTATTGGAGGCAGGTTACTGATATGCCCTCTCTTGAGTGAAGTGACTAAATCTATTTATTCCTTTTGGAATTCATACCAAATTTAATGTATTTATTGTTGCTACCAATATAAGATTTCGCACTTTTATTGCTAAATTTGTCAAGAAAGTTACAGCTTAAGAAAATAACTGCTAATTCTTGTGTTATGGGGCTCGACAATATCTCTTGCACTGTGCATGTTTATTTTGATTTATTATCAAATAAACTTCTTTAAACTGTATTTTTTCCTCCACGTATTCATAAAGTTAACTTTCTTTAGAATTCGGCTTTGGTGAGGCATATTAGTGACTGGTCAGTAATTTTCTGAGTTTTTAGCATTAGCCCGATGTTTCTTATAGACAGTGGTAGGTACAGCTTGTTTCATTGAGACAGATTATTGAATGTTGCGGCCACAAGCACCACATGGTGCTTGACTGAGCACTGCAGTCTGGTGTAATTAAATCACGGATGCTAGGGCCAAAGTGCCCAGAGTATAGGATCACTGATTGGTTGGTTGAAGCTCAATGTGCCTAGGTTGGCAGTAACATCCAAAGCTCGTTTTGATTCAGAGCAGTCTATAACCAGCTAAAAAGCGCTTATTAATAGCATTATTTAATAGTAAGTTTAATGCTTAGTCAATCAATCAACCAGGATTTTATATAGCGCAGCTACTCGCCCGTAAGGGTCTCAAGTTGCAAATCAAACATCTATAAAATGGCAATATTTTGTTTAGAATGGTCTGATTTGACTAAAATATTATTAGATTCATGGAAGATAGAGTGGCGTTATGAGTGTTGTTTGATAATGCAACTATTATACAAAACATTTAGAGGTTATTCATAGTTAGTCAAATATAAGTAGTACAAACATTCAGAACCCACCTCTAAAAAAATGGAAACCTCGAGTTATACCTTGTCCTTCGCAAGTAGTTCAAGTTTAATTTGTAACTTTTCTTTGTTATTGTTCAGCCTTTCCATTGCCAAAAGCGACTCAAACTTCTGAATGCACATAAACAGAACTGCATTGTGTGACCTTTTCCGACCTGAACATGCAGAAAATTAAAATCTCAAACTGCATTTTTATGTTGTAAATTGGAAATGGAGGAAGCTGGCTCTGTATATGGTATACCACTAGGTGGTTATACCTTGCACAGAGTCCAGAGATTCCCCCTGAATTGTGCAGGGCTCAATGAAAACCCATGATGCTCTATTAGTGGTAGTGTGGTTGAGAAAGGCTTGGACCTAGCACAGAGGAGTGTAAGACATTTATTGCACACACATGACCAGTAACTGACACACAACTCTAAAAGGAGATTCACACCAATTTGATAGAAATAAGATTTGTTTGTGTTTTAAGACCAAGATCTTCGCAATAAGGTAAATATGTTTTTAAATAAAAGTACTTTGCACTTTCAAAAGTCGACACAGTACAATTTCTGAGCAGTTCAACGTTACCCTACGGAGGAAAACAATAATGCGGTTATACAAATAAGTATGCAACTTATAGTTCCAGTCTTCAAGACCAAAATTCAGCAAGGGGCAAGGGTCAGATGAGTACCAAAACTGCACCACAAGCGGCACAGAGGCGGCCAGAGCAGAGGTCAAAATCAGAGTTCGGCCTAATGCTTTCAATGGGGACTGGGGGTGCTTTGGGGGTTAGCGCAAGCACAGGTGGGGCAACAAAGCAGTACCCAAAATAAACCACTAGAGGCACAGGGAAGGCCGGGTGCAGGGTGCAAATTCAGCGTTGGGCACCCAATACTTTTCATTGGAGAACTTGCTTCGCACAAACAGACAACAGGCATCGCACCGGAGGTTGCAGGAGGGAGATCAACAACAGCAGAGTTAAGTAGAGATGTAGGGGGTGATAGAGTCACCGTCCATTCAGCTCACCAAGGCCCAGGGTCTCCGGGTGCAGGGGTGCCTTTAGACATAGTCTTCTTACCGGAGCAGGTTGCAGCCTGGGGGAGCCTCTAGATTCAGACTGCAGGCATCGTGGTGAAGTCCAGGAGGGGTTAGCCAGCGCTGGATTTGAGGTCAGGATCACTGGGGAGCCTATTCTGGGTCAGTAGGCCACCTGGACACTGGGCGTACGTGTTGGGTGCAGAGTGGTCAGGACTCACGGTTCCAGCTGGCACTGGGGTCCTTGGTGTTGGGTTCTTGGGGACAGAACCGCTGTCCTCTGGAGTACTGGTATTAGTCAAAGTTCAGGTAGTCTTCCTTGGGTTTCTGGAAGTTTCTGGCTGCAGGACAGTCGTTGTCTTCTCGAAGGGTCTTTGAAGCTGAAGACAGGCCGGTAGGGCTGGGCTTCACTACACGGCGTCTTCTTCGTACTTATTCTTAGTTTGCAGGTAATTATGTTCAAGGTCTGAGGGAGCTCATAAATACTAGATTTATGGGAAGTTTTAAGGGAGTAGCAGGTAGGGCCAAAGGCCTCCTCCACTTGGGGTAACTACACCCTCTTTCATGCCACCCTCCTGTGGGAGGGGGCTTAGTCCTAGCCCTAATTGGAAGAGTCACCTCATCTTCAAGATGGAGGTGGCTGAAAAGTGTGCTGAACCTTGCTTCCTCCACCTGAGGGGTGGAGTTGGTAAATGTGGGCACACCTCACAGTCTTTCTAAGTTATCCCAACGGTTTTTCCACCGAACATGGGGTTAAAACCGGAGGCTGCCATCTACTGCTAGCAGTAGAGGCTGGGGGTTGCATTACAAAGGTGGCAGGCCTTTGAAGCTTCCCTTTCGAGCACTGTGCCCATACTGGGGAGGATGTGTGACACCTCCACCCAGGGTGTGCATTGTTTCTGGTCCTAGAGAGCAAAGGCTCTCCACCCAGGGGTCCAGAAACATCTGTGTGTGTGGCAGACTGCCTAAAGCCAGTCAGTGACGACACCAGGGTGGATACGTTTTCAGGGGGCACCTCTGAGGTGCCCTCCATGGTTCAATAAATCTCACACTGGCATCTGTGGAGATTTATCACAAATAGTCGTTTGGTCCCAAACACTCCGGGTTTCAGTGAAGCCATCATGGTGCTGGGGAACTTAAGTTATTGAATGTTCAGCCCATGTACTCTCTCTTTTTTTTTTTATTAAGTTTTTTTGGCATAAGCAGAGAGAGAGAAAAAAATAAGCATCCAGTCAACAAAAGGAACAATAGTATGATTCCAATCCATAATAGGCAGAGTTGCCGAAACTATAAATCAGTTACTATACACCATAAATCAAAAAGAGTACAAAATACAGAAGCAATGAAAAAACTTCTCAATTTCCTATCCAGTTAGTAACTGGAGACCATAGATTACGACCAAATGTCTTCTTTCTTATACCTTTCAGTTTGTATAATGCCGCTTCAAGATAATACATAGATAAAAGCTTATTTCGCCACAAAATAATATTTGGTGGTTCTTCATCAAGCCAGCCAGACGTTATACAAAAACGAAAAACAGACATGCATATGAACACAAATCCAATAACTGGATCTGAAATCGAATTAGTTGCATTTTCTTCACAGCCAAACAAAACTAAAGATGCGGTTAATTTAACTGGAATAAACAATTCGGTTGTAAGAAAATGCTCTACATCAGCAATAAATCTTGTCAATTTCGGACATTCAAAAAACATGTGTAGTGCATCAGCTCCATGTAGATTGCAGCGACTGCAGCTCGTCCCACGCCCTACACTCCATTTAGCTATCTTCCCTGGTGTATAATAAAGTCCGAATATAGACATATAATGCTGGCTGATGAGTGATCCATTCATTAAAGCATTTCTAGCGATTACTAAACTTCTCTCTATGTTTACACAAGAAATATTCAATTTATTCTGCCATTTAATCGCTACCGCGTCTAGATCATCCTCCCTCTTTTCCAGAATTAATTGAAACAAAGATCCAATTCTTTGTCGCTGTTTGATCGCTTCTAAAATTTCAATATTCCCCAAAAAAATTAAAGACTGTGACAACTTCTGCAGGCAAAAACTTCGTACCTGAAGATATTTATAGAAATCAGACCGAGGTATATGATAAGTGTGCATCAAATAGTCAAATGAAACAAAATCCTTCTCTGTAAATAGATCTCCTAATTTCTTGATGCCTAAATTATTCCACCTATACATTACCCCGTCCTGAAATATCGCCGGCAAAAAAGAACAATCCTGCAAAGATGTGTATTTCGTTAGATTTATACTAAGTCGAAATTTCCTTTTGACAGATCGCCAAATAAAATAGGCTGTATTAAATATCTTAAATTTAGTCTTTTTGTAATAGCTGGGCTCTATGATCCGATTTAGACATTGTTTCGCCTCTGTCCCCAGAAGCATTTCATAGATCGATGGGGTCAAAAAATCCTCCAAATAATCTTCCGGTAATAAAAGTACGCCCATATATTGCATTATTGCCATCCAATGATAAAGTTGAAAGTTTGGCATGCCCCACCCCCCTCTATCTCGAGATAATTCACAGCTTTTTAGCGCTCTCCTTGGCCGGCGATACCCCCATAGAAATCTGGAGCTCATTCTCTCTAACCGAACAAAATAGGCAGATGGTATTAGCAATGGTATGGCTCGAAAAATGTATAAGAATTTTGGAAAGATAAGCATTTTTATCAAATTACTGCGACCTAGAAGAGAAAGTTTCAAATTATTAACCCTTTCTAAAATACTATTTGAAGATGCTATTACTGGATCTAAATTAATAGGAATAATGTCCTCAATGTTAGCAGAAATTATAATTCCAAGATATATGGCCTCTTTGTCTATCTTCATATTCTCTGGACATCCAACCACAGAATGTATGAGCTGAGTTTTATCGATATTCAATTTATAGCCAGAGACACGGCCAAATTCCTCCGCTGACTTTATAATGTTGGGTAGTGCCGTGTTGAGTTCTGCCCATGTACTCTCTATGGCTTCCTTGGCACTTACAATATTTAAGACTTGACTTAAGTATTGTAGAGGCAAGTCTACTCATGCTGCTATGCCCTCCCTTGTGGTATAGTGCACCCCACCTTAGGGCTCTAAACCTGCTAGAGGGCTGACTTACCTATACCTTCAGGCAGTGTATGCTGGCGTGGCACGCATGCAGATGTCATGTCAACTTTGTTGTTTTTCTCCTCAGAGGGGCCATGCAGCTGCAATGGCAGTGGCATAGGCCTAGTGAGGGGGTCCCATAGGACCCTCTTCATCTTCCAGGCCCTAGGTGCGCAGGACACCACTTACTAGGGACTTGCAGAAGTACAAATTGTGGATATATTTTAGGGAAAGAGCATTGGTACTGTGAACCTCGACAGCAGGGACCCAGACCTCTACAGTCAGTGTTGCCTCAAAAGCCAGGCAAAAAGTGTGTGTGTGTGGGGGGGGGGGGCGGGGGTACTGCAACAGTACCCCATGTTCTCACTGGAAACATATATTTTTTCCCTCAAGACATTTTTATTCATTTTACAAGTGATCATCGTGCGGTAAAGCGACACCATGCCTTTTTAGGGAGTAATAAGCACTTCATATGGATGCATAGGCTTTAAGTGAGAAATAAAAACTTGGGGGGGGGGGGGTCTCTAAAAGGGGTGTGGCAAACTGCTAAAGGGGCAGGCCAAAATTGAACTGTGTGCTGTACATAAACCACTCGTGTTTATTTTAATAGCCTGTAATATTACTCTATGTGTAATAAATGAGGCCAACAATAGAGGGTACACTGATTTGGGTTCACTAATAAAATTGTCATCAGAGAGCGGTAAGAATGTTTGTCAGTGTGTGTTTAAAAACTCTTTTAATAAATTTCTCTCAATACAGTGATATAATGTGATGCACTAAAGTAAAACGCTACTCTGTGTTTAGAAAAACACACTTTTTTAATTTTTTGAAGACACTTTACATGATATTTGTTGCACAATTTACATTAACATTCTAATCCTGACCACATCAGGCACAGAGTACACATCGTGCCTGTAGGGCACAAATATATACAGGCACAAGGCAAGGGTGGTCCCAGTGGAAGCTTATCCAGCTGTAGTGCTTTAAATCATATTTGCTTAACATCTTGTGTATTTGCTATAAATAGCCAGGAGCAGCTGGTGACCTTTCAAGAGCGAAGTGCCCCACCACTTACATAAACACATTCTCCCTCTCTACAAAAGCCATAGTAAAAAATAAAAAAATAAAAACTCTTCCTCAAAGCCTAAATAAAGACAGCCACTCTCTCCGAAGTAAAACATTACACCTTATATTAATTAAAAATAAATTGTACTTACTCCGGGCTCAGCGTCCTGGCTGTCTTCCTGAAGCCTGTGGAAAGAAGAACCCCCTAACCAATCCAGTCGCTGTTCTTATGTTGCATGAGAGCAGCACCAGGATTGGATGGAGCAGGTTGGCCTAGAGCTCCTTCAGGCACTAGAAGCTTGTGCTTGGTCTTCAGCCGCTGGCCAAAGTGACATGGACACTTTGAAATGCGTGGCCACCACTACTCCAGTCCTCCTGCTGCCAATATACAGCAGAGGACAGTCAGGACACACCCTCCTGGCTCGGAGGCAGGATGGCGTATGCAGCGCACCTTGGTTAAAAATAAAATGGAAATGAAATCATTTCATTGCCGTTTTATTTTTAACACAAGTCTCGCAGCGGACGGTGACGGCGATGCTTCCTCAACCCCATAAAGAACTTGCTGCTGTAAATAGCACCGGTGCATCAGTGTGCTGTGTTGAAGGCAAGCCTCAATCTCATTGAATAGTGTGGGGTGCGGCACGTGACACACTCCAAGCTTACCTGTCCACCTTAGAGGAGTGGCAGAACCAGTCAATGAATGAACGAATGAACAGGACACACTGACAATGAATGCCTACAGGCATTTCTCACCTCAATGCCACATAAATTAATATATGACATAAGCTAAACTTACCGAATCCAGGCTCATGCCTTACAGAAGTTGTTTTCTTTAATATAAAACTGGCGCAGTTTGACATTCACATTAGCACGACTCTTGCGGGCCCTGCATCAGACTGGAGGCTAACCTGCTGCCACATTTATTTACTGACTTGTTTGACCCCGGAATTGATCTCATGCAGTACCTAGACAGATAAATGCATCCACCCCCAGCGTTGAATTGGTAGTGTGGGCACTCAGGCAATGCCCGTGGGGCCGGTACCGAGTTCCAAGTGTGGGCTGCTTTTTGGAACAGTCTGGGGGGCAGATTTGGGTGGTGTCGCTGCTGTTCGGATACAGCCAGCGGCCCAGTAGGTGTCTGAGTGGCCTTTCTGAAAGGCAGATGGGCGTTCATTACCTAACGTTTAGCAACAGGCAGAGGTGTCACTTTCTTTCTCTCGCAGGGCCGGTCCATTCATTAATGTACGCATACCTAGCAGGGCAGGAGGCCTGAGCAGAAGTGGCCTCACTTGTTTTTAGTCACCAGTGTAAATGAATATGTGCATTTTATTTTTTACCCCCCCCCCCCCCTTTTTTTTAAAATAAAATTTCGCCGAAGCAGTGGTTTGAGGAAAGGCATTATGCAACAGTGGACCACTTTTTTTTAGCGTGCCTGGGCGAATTTTTAATCCCAATCCAACCCTGTCCCAGAACCCTGCATCTGAACCTCTAAAGGTGATCCAGCTATATCAGGCGGCGAGGAGGACAAGGTGCAACAATACGGGAAAATGCCTGGTCTTGAAATTATTATTTAGAAATAAGTCTGTCCCCATCAAGTTCCACCCGTCACAGGGATGATTACTTTTTGCCAACACCTCATCCAGCAGCAAAGATAAGGTAGGTATGTAGCAAGGAACGTCGGATCCACAAGACATCGAGCTGAGCAGCTGAAGTAGGCTCCAAAGTGACTAGCCACATGGCTCCAATCGAGCAGAGAGGGGAGTGATGGCGAGCTCAAGGTGCCATTGTAAATGTAAATGTACATGTATTTATATAGCGCAAATCACCGACACGGTATCTAAGCGCTTGCTTAGGGAACCCGACCTGGTATTCCCCTGTGAGATAACCCCGGCAGGGTATCCACAAGGTGAAAGCCAGGCATCCCGCAGTGAGGGGCCGTAGTGGAGATTAAGCAAGCTATTGCCCAGAGTCGCAGAGTGTGAACCCGTGAGTCGAGTAGGCACCGGAGCGTGAATTATCGAGTCCGTGGAATTTTGAGTCCAAGACCCGCCGAGGCGGGGAATTGAACCCTGGTCCAGGACCGATCTCAGCTTCCGGGTCTGCTGCCTCTAACCCCTGAGCCACACATCCCGGGCACCCCTTTTCCAGTTGCATTTCATTTGCCCTTTTTGTGATGGGGTGGATGTGCGGCTGGCAGAAGTGTTACTACGTGTGACTCGCATAGCATGAGTCACGTTTGCTGATCTGCACACCAGTTGGCAATGCCAGGGCATAAAAAGGCAGGGCATAACAATCAGAGCCCGATGGGGGACCAATTTCAATGCCCCCTTTTTAGGTCTCGCCTAGCTATCGCGTAAGCGATGCTTTGCAAGATATTTAGTGGGGCTTCTGAAAGTGCTCCCAAAGTCTGCAGGCGGATCGGGTACAGTGCATGTGCTCCGGGCGCGCGCACCATTTGTCAGCCTGCGTGACCACTTTCGCGGCCGCTTTGATGTTCTCAGTGAGCCGCGCGGCCACTGAGAACATCAAAGCGGCCGCGAAAGTGATCACCATTTGCCATCCGAAGGATTAGCACAATTAATTGCCTTGTTGCATGCCAGGACTTAAATTCCTGGCTCTTCGATCACAGTAGAGGTGTTTATAATCTGCAATATTAATAGTGGCTTTACCGTCCCTCCTGCCAGCACTTGTTTTTTTTTAATACTAATTGCCACCTTAGTGGCTGCATTTTTCAGTGATAGAAAGCCTCGGCAACAACTGCCTGGAGAGAGTTTGATGTTCCATCTTTCCTCCTATTCAGTCAGCGACATCAATGTTAAAATCTTCCAACTGCAGTTGCATAATTTACTAGCTAAAACACTGCTCTCTCTTCACTTTCAGCACAATCGTACAATCTCAGCGTATGAATCTATATTTGGTTCCCTTACCATCCAATGTTTTTTCGAAAGATTTGACATCTCCAGCTGTACCTCCCTGAATGCAGTATACCCATAATACATGTGTCGCTTGTTTTTATTTCACATCATGCAACTCACTCTTAAGATCAATAAATAAGGTTGATGGACCGTGGCCTGCCAAAGTAGAGGTTCCGCAGGATGCCCGCGAGCTTCCAGGCTGCCAGTGAACATTCTATAGCATTCGAGCCGCAGAGCAGTCCCACTGCAACTTGAATCGAGCCCATCTGCCCCTTCCCACTCTGTTGGGGCTTGCTCCAGCGCCAATGGTCGTCTGCTGCTGATCAGCCATGACACTCTGCTCCCGTGGCATCCCACCTGGTGCTGGGCCGCAAGTCAGAGAGGTTGTATGGAGCAGGCCGCATAGGTCACTTCCGTGAGGGGGCCCATCACTGCTTTTCATGATAGATTAAGGCTAACTTCACGGGCAGCTTGTTTGGGTTGAACTGCTGTGTGGGCTCCTTACTAGAAAAGTGCGCGGAGCAATCACTGATAAACCACCCGGTCACCTCCCTCACTGATGTACGACCGCACAAGATGCAGTGTCTTGCAAGCCATGTGGTGCATTCTTCCCGCCATTCGTTGTGACGTTGTGCTGCGTGATGTTTGCCTTTCAGTGCTCACAGTATTTATGGAGGTTCTTACGTACCCCAGGGCCACCTCTGGACAACCGCTCCTGATTGCTTTGATGGATTACGTGTGGAGCTATAGCCATTTTTAAAAACTCTTGCTGATGCACTGAGAATCTTCATCGTGGCGGGCTGTGGTGCCGAAGAAGTTATCAGTAAATAAGTTCAGGAAGGAGGGCCTCAACGCGCAAGTGCGGGCTCGCTCCCAGGTACTTCTCTGTGGCCGTTCTGTGCCTTGCCACATGGCCACTGGCCCGGCCTCCAGGAGTGCCTCACTCTGAGGATCTCTGCGCATGCGCAGGCTTGCTCCCAGGTACTCCAGTGTGCCCATTCTGTGCCTTGCCACATGGTCACTGGCCGGGCTCTACGATTGTCTCAATACGAAGTGCTCTGCGCATGTGCAGGCATGCTCCCAGGTACTTCGGTGTGCCTTTTCTGTGACTTTCTGCACACTGGCTCAGCTTCCACTAGAACCCCACCCAAGAGTCTTCCTAGATATTCCAACATCCATCCATTCATTCATTATTTCCTGTGAGTCCTTGTTCAATATTTTGGACCCATGGGCTGTACTGGTGACAGGCGTGTTTTGCCAAATCAGAGTAACAGAAAGGCCCTTGTTACAGTACTTAATTTGCAAAAAACAAGGGCGGGAGCTGAAAGTTTTTCTTCGAGCCAAAGTGCTACTGAATGCAGTGCTTCTGTGGTTCTTGTCTCTTTATAAATCACCCCTTATCTGGTGCGTGATAAGCAGTGCATCCTTCAATAAAGAAATAATGTAATGACCCGTCCGTACCACTGACATTCTAGTTCGTGTAATATGGCCTTGTATTGCCTTCTCTGGGTTATGGTGACAGCAGAACTCTTAAATGGCAATACTGGACCATATTACACAGTTGCTCATTAAGTGTACTCTCCATTGATATTATTAAGCATTGTTCCAGCATGTAACACCAACGCCCAAGTTTTGATTTCCTGATTATGTTTCTTATGTAGAGCCAGGCTTGTAGGCCCTCACTGTCCTGCACTTCACATCTGTAGTTGTCACACTAAACACAAAGTATTTCCACATTATTCTTATTTATTGCGTTAATGTTGCCCGTTTATCTGCCAAGTTGCAGACAGAAGAGGTACATATAGAGCCCCACAACGCTCTAGTTGCTAAAGTGGGGGGGTTCACAATGTCAATGCAATAGATCTATGATCTGTGGCTCGGAAGTTGGGGCGTGGCCTTTGGGGATGCTGCCCACCGGTTATTCGCAGCTGTCGCTCCCTTCTCCTTGCAACCCTGCCCCTCCTTTCACCAGAGGCTCTCTCTTTCTAACCCGGTCACTTATTTCATCTCAGCCTTTCAGTCTATCCTTGTGGCACTCCCCACCACCACTCTAGGCTGCCTCTGCCCTCTCCTAGTCACCCTCCCCCTTCCGTCACTAGAATCTCTGCTTCTTACCGGTCTCCTCCATTCACTTCACCCCTTCAGTCTCTCCTAATTGCCCTCCCATGGGCTGTCTCTCCCTCTCCGAGTCACTACGTTCCTCCTTTCACCAGAAGCTCTTGGCTTCTTAGTGGGCCCCTCCTGCCACTGTCGTCTAGTGGTACTGCCCTCCTGTACTACACTGGCTATCTCTCCCCTCATCATTCTGTCCCTTCTTTCAGCAGAGGCTGTCCTTTTCTCAACAAGTCACTCATTTCATCTCAGTCTTTCAGTCTCTCATGGTGAGGATGGGGATGGAAGAAAGACTTGAGGGGACACCAGGGAGGAATAAAGTGATAACATGTGTGAACCTACATCATTCTAGTGCAGAGAAGCAAGGTGACTGGCCACCTTCACCAGCTGGCATCTCATTGTGCCAGTGCAACCAGGCAGGGTGACTGGCTGCTTTCATCAAATAGCATCTCAGTGTGGCAGTGCAGTGAAGCAGAGTGACTAGCTGCCTTCAGCAGCTGGTGCAGGGTGGCTGGCTGCCTCACACACACAACCACAAGCAAGCACACACATAACCACACACACACACATCCAACCACACACACACAACCACACTCACACCCAACCTCACCCACACCCAACCTCACACACAACCACACACACACACCACACATGACACAGAACCAAACACACACACCCAATCTCACACACACAACCACAAACACAACCACACACAAACAACCAACCACACACATACACAACCACACATGACGCACACAACCACACCCAAAAAACCACACACAACCACAATCAGACACACAACCACATAACCAACCACACACACTCAACCACACCCAAGCGCACACACAACCACAACCAGACACACAACCACACATACAACCACACACACAACTACAACCACACATACAACCACACTGTCAGTGTACACTTTCACCAGGCACAGACACCATCAGTCGTCAGTGCACGCTTCCAACGGGCACAAACACCACCAGCAGTCAGTGCACGCTTTCACCGGGCACAAACACCACCAGCCGTTGGTGCTCGCTTCCACCAGGCACACACCACCAGACATCAGTGCACGCTTGCACCAAGCACACACACCACCAGCGCACGCTTTCACCAGGTACACACACACACACCACCAGCCGCCAGTGCACACTTTCACCAGGCACACACACACCACCAGCCATCAGTGCATGCTTTCACCAGGCACACACCACCAGCCGTCAGTGCACGCTTTCACCAGGCACACACACCACCAGCCGGCAGTCCACACTTCCACCAGGCACACACACCACCAGCGCACAATTTCTACAGGCACACACACCACCAGCCATCAGTGCTCACATTAATAGTTAACGCATCCACAATTAACTATTTTAGCAATCACAGTATGGCGCACTTTACTTTTAAACATATTCATCTAAAGCGCAGCATGCCACCATTGCTAAAAAAAAAAAAAGACATTTTTTTGGCCTACAATTTATAGACTTTTGTTGCAATTGGTGTTGCAATATTTAGCAATGCCAATAGCTCAAACGTAATTAATGCGAGACCTATTGCATTGCAAATGCTTGTTAAAACTGCCAGTGCTGGGAGATTCGTTAATCAGTGTCATCATCTCTGCGATACCCACCAGGAACTCTTCCTCACCACCCCGATGGGAAATACATTTAGTTTCCAACTTCCAGACATCTACGTATTAAAATATTTTTGAAGGGTGGCGGTGCTGCCTTCATCCGCATCCCAATATCCCAGTATTGTTGTGGCTCGGTGACGTACAACTCAATATAGCATTTTCTTAAGGGGTGTAATCGGGTTAGGTGCTTCAGGCTACCTACCTGGATCAGTGAACAAGCAAGTAACTGAAAAGCCAACAAGAAACATATTTCTTAGAGGCTAAATTTACAGCAGAAGATAAAGTATTTTAAGCTCGTCCAACTCAAACAGTACGTTTACGGCGACATAGTGAGGTCGACACGACCCGCTGGCCTCGGCTCGCGCTGCACTCGAATCATCATCATAGGTCGGGCAAGGGTGAGATTTAACGACAGTCGTTACCTCTCGTTTTCCGGCAGTGTGGCAGTTTACAGCATTCGTCCGACTCTGCCTGTCTTCCGGCAGCGTGACAGTCCAGGCAGGCTCAGCTGACGCACTGGAGGTTTCAGTGTCCCGGTGGCCTGAAACCATACTCTTTTCAGTTCCAGAGGGGCGCTGCTTTCACCATGAGTGTCTATGACCTGTTTAGGGGCTTCTTCGGATTTCCGGGTAGGAGGTAAGAGGCTATACACCCCCCATGCAACACTACTAATGGCGAGTGACCCCAACGCTCCTGCTTTTAACGTTCACACCTGACCTTCCCACTTACAAAAGGGTGTGTGGACCGGTTAACTTGTAACCAACTACATACACCTTTGGAAGGAACACTGCTGGCCACACCAGAGCCACATGTAAGGGGTTCCACCCCCAAACACACCAACAATAGAGGCAGCAACAGCCCACGCACAGACTGCATCGTCTCACAGGTGTGAACGTGCAAAGGGTGTCTTCCGAAGTGAGGGGTAACTGCTCCACCCGAGGGTGGGACAAGCCAGTGTTCACCCACCTACACTTGCTGGAACGACCTCCTCTTCTCGCATAGAGGGGGTCGTTAACTGCCACTCTACAAGTAGTTGTGCTGGGGGCGGTGGTAACTGATAGAAGGTCCGACTTCCCTGCACCTCGACTAAAGGTGACTATGATTTTTCTCAAACTACAAACGTATATGTTTTTAGACAACACATATTTTTAAAATCAAGTCACATTTGGTTGTTGGTTTAAATCATACTGTATAAAAAGTCAGCATATTGTAAATGTATTTATATGGCGCCTACCCTGACGAGACGTTGACGCGCTTTTCGGTGGGTAGCAGGAGACTCCGGAACCCAAAGTAATAGTGGTGGATTAGTATAGGAAAATATAAGATGTTATTTTTAGACGGTGGACATGTGAGTCTGTTAGGTTGAATAAGATAGATGAGGGAAGAGTTTAGATCAGAGATACTCCGCCTGACCTTTAATTTTGACCCTCTGGTAAACAGCAGCACTGGGCTGCTGTTCACTTGACAGAGCAGGATCATCCAGAAAGCTGTGAAATGGGCATATATTATTTACAACGGTGAAGAAGCAACTAAGGTGTCCTAGGCACCTTAACGTTAGGAATACCTTTAGTTTTAAAGACATCTTGCACTAAGCATGTTAAAACATGATAAACTCTTTGCAAACTTTAAAAAAAGTGTTATATTAACCTGCATTAGCGTTTTACCTTAGTAGATCACATTAAATCAGTGCATTGAGAGACCTTCATTAGCAGTGATAGTTTTAAACATGATCTTGGGGACATTCATTCCACCCCCATTCTGAAAACATTACCATTAGTGAACCAAGAGGCAAGCCATTAGTCAGGTGCACCTTGTGTGTATCCTTTGAATAAAACACAAGAGACTGTTTCTATACAGCATACCTCCCGAACTCGTGTATTTCAAGGGGCTCTCATATGTGGTAATGAAGAAAAAGGATATAAAAAGTGAAATTAACAAATTGCATAGGATCACACAGTTTGGTCAAGTGGAGAAGCCAGGACTGATGCCAGGTTTTTTGGTTTCACGTTTTGCAAGACAGAAGTCCACAGCATACACCTGCTTCATGTCCCCCTGCGCCCTCCTTTCATCACTCTGACCCGTGCCTTGCTAGCATAGGTGCGGCCCTCAGGCATGCCACTGACAGTACTGTGTGACCCCCAAGGAAATGTTTGTGAGTACCAATGGTCTATATAGTGTTATTTGGGAGATCGTATTAGTTAGATGAGGTTTGGGATGAGTCAAATGAGGGATAGAGGAGAGAAGAATCTAGAAAGGGTTATTAGAAAGATCATAATAGTAAAATAAAGTTTGGGGCGAGTCAAGGAGGAATACAGAAGGGAAGAGTCAAGAAAGGATCTTTGGGAGATCATAGTAGTAAAATGAGGTTTGGGATGAGTTTGAGAGTGGAGATAGAGGCTATATTGAGAGAGGTATAGGATGAGACATAGAGTAGTGCATTGAAGGGAGCTGGACGTTCCTTCTTTTTTAGGAGTAAATTAAAACAATATGTAGATACAGAACTTTATAGAAAGGGTATGCATTTATAAAGGAAAATAATAAAAAGATATAAGATTGTATTGAATAAATTCCATATGTGCAAGTATGAATAGTAAGTGAGAAATTCAGACTTTTAGGCATTCTACGCATGTCAATTAATATATATATATATATATATATATATATATATATATATATATATATATATTCCACAACAGTGATCTCGTAGTGACCACAAACAATGAGGTGCACACCAGGAATATCCTTGTTAGATTTTTATTGCCAACATGTTAAAAAACACAGGACAGACGCGTTTCTGCATGTACGCCTTTCTCAAACTTGGTGTGGCTCAATTTTATTATGCCATTTAAATTTTTGCCATTTAAAATAAACGAAACAGAAAAAGGAAGCTATTCATTGTCAGTGAAATCAACAAAGGGCAGAACTCACAATGGTATATTCTTGAGTCGGCCATCTTTGAATGCTTATTGTTTCTTCACAATATAACCTCATATTCAACTGCAGGTCCAACCGTCATAAATGTCAGTTAATAGTCCAACCGTCTCTTCATTGGGATCCCCAATTATAGCAATGATATAAATCAATTCATTGTTAAAACTAGCTTATTCATGCAAAAATAAAGTATATGTTCCTCAACATTTTTCTATTAAGCCCTGGATGGGCAATCATGATTTTATAAATGTAATTCATATTTATTTCTATGATTTGAATATATTTCCTCGGGGTACATGTCCATCGGTTGAATAGGACCATCCTTGATTATTGTTATCAAGCCCTAATGAGAAAGGGTATACATTTATAAAGGAAAATAATAACAAGATATAAGATTGTATTGAATAAAGTTCCATTTGTGCAAGTATAGGCAGTAATTTAGAAATTCAGACTTTCAGGCGTTGCACGTAAAAGCAAATTATATATATATATAATTTTGTTTTCCTCAATATATCAATAGTGAATCACTTACAGATACAGTTGTTAAAATCATAGTTACATTTAGTGATAGGTAAGTAAAAGATAGACACAAAACACTACAAGGGCGGGGGCGGGGGTGGGGGTGGGGGGGGGGAGCGCTTTAGAAAAAAGATAGGTCCAGTACCGTTGCTCCTAAGAACTCACTTGTAATCACTGGTTGGTAACTGTTCCTAAACAAAGAAGCATAACCAACTTGGTTACGTAGAAGAGAAAAAGAGAAGGAAAATGGTCTCTATATGTGGTTCCCAATTGCTGCAGGTGGGGGGAATTTCTCCTTTAGAAAATAGTTCCCTCACACACTCTTGCGAGTGTCCTGCTTCATCATCGGGAGTTGCTCCTCGTGGGGGTGGCGCTGCTGTCCTCCACGGGCCCCGTGAGAGAGCTCTTTGTCGGAAATCTTTTTAGGAGACGCCGCACTTGTGCATGTGGGTGTGTGGGCCTAAAAGGGGTTAGTGCAAGTGTATTAAAATTACCCCAACGGTACCCTGAGGTCAACTTTTATTCGTTAGTCCGGGAGGTAAGAGTAAAAGAATTATACAGAAGAGGTGGAGCACCTCATAACAAATATCGTAGAGGTCAGAGTATTACTCTGCTGCTCTCAGTTCCCATGTGTGTTTGTGAGTGTGAAAGTTTGTCAACATGTTTCGCTCTAGGATATAGGTCCCTAATGGATCCTTGTGCGCTTCGTCAGGACCATGCGGTGTGAAATCGTGAATAAAAATAGGAGCAGGGAAAAGACACCCTATCTTCCTATGATATCTCTATTAAGGTGCAAGTGCGTCATTGTGCTCATGGGAACATCTCAATCGTGTTCCTCTTATTACATGGTGAAGAAAAACAACAACAGGAATAGAATACAAAAATATAGAGACAAACATAAGTCATAGTGAATAAGAATCCACATTTAACTTAATTTCAGCAGCTGCGTTTGAACTATACCATGCATCTTGTTGCGGCAATTGTGGGGAAAAGTGTCCTTGACATTATCATACTGACACATGCGCGTTTGACAGCATCTTCTGTCTTTATGATTTTGTGGAGTTCTCATTCACTGGCCTCGTGTTGCCTGTGCACGTCGTGTTTTTAATGAGCGATTGATTCAAAACAGACTTGTTTGCATCGTGGTCACCTCCAGTGTTAATATATGCAAAGCGCACTCCACTGGTGTGACCGAAAAAGAGCATAGCTGCCACGGAGTTCTTGGCAAACTTTTACCGTTATAGACCATCATTGTTGCTTAGTGGTTTTTGGCACTATTTTTCATTAAAATGTAAAAAAATCATATCTCCATGTACCCATAAAGAATTTTTGTCATTTTGGTATGGTTTTGCTTATTGGACTTTTACTCTATTTTGTCTGATTAGGTTTGGGGTTGTTAATGCTTGGTGTTTTGACTTTATTACTGTTTTAATACGTCATGCATACTTTCCACTTTGCCCTGCGTTACGCCTGCCTACTCTCTACCGCAGCTACTAGGGGGTTTATCTCAGGTTAATTTAGTGACTGTACGTTTCTCACTGACAAGTTAGTTTTATTCTTCCTTGAGGTGGACAACCGCCCACCCCAAATAATCTCTTTCCTAACTGTATCCTTTCCCTCGTTTCTTGGAGGCGTAAATATAAACAGTCAAGATGAACGTTCTAGCATCTTCGTGGTCTTGGTTTGGCCCATTCTGCTGTGCTCTAGATATTTATTTCTAGTTAGTCAATTTCATGGACATTTTCTGGCTTGGGTTGTAGTCGTTGTAGTTGAAACCATTCTGACCTGCATTGGTAGGAGTAGTAGATTTTTTGCAGTATTAATGATAGCCAAGTCCAGTGTTGATTGCTTGGAGCTCTTTGATTGTACAGTAATGGGCTCCTGGACCAGGGCATGTATATTTTTGTAGTTCGGTGTGGTAGGGCCCACTGCTTTTTTAGGTCTCGCACCTGCCAAAGCAGCGCCAAGCGCTGTGGCCTGCGAGACCTATAGTCGTCGACTATGCTTTCAAGGGCGACAGGAGATGGGCACGCGCAGGATGCAGGTCGGACTGGATCGGTAAACGTACACTCACGCGCTGTGCCCATCTCCTGTCTCCCTTGCAAGCCTCGTGGAGTAACTTTCACTTTCCTTCCCCCTTCTGCCATGGGCTCCACGGCCCGTCACCGCGCACCGTACACGCGCCTCTAAGACCGGCTCCCCGGCACGACCAAGCCCCCCCCCCCCCCCAAGAGGAAACGTGCAAACTCACCCGGAGTGGCGCATCGTACACGCGTCTCTAACACCGGCTACCCGGCAGGACCAAGCCCCGCCCCCGCCAAGAGGAAACGTGCAAACTCACCCGATGTGGCGGCTGGCTGCGGCGCGGTACTGGAGCACTCCAGCTCCTACGAATATCTGCCAGCACAATGCGGGGCTTCCTCCTTAGACATGGGAGCTCCGCACTGCTATTTTCTGCTCTCCCGAACTTCAGCTCCCGCACTTCACTTCCTCTTTGGTGCCGGGGCGCCCTCTTCATCACGGTAGCCCCGGAAGGTGACAGGCGCTGCCTACACACCGGACGCACGCGCGAGCCTCAGGGCATGCGAAAGTAACCTGTAACGTGCATGCGTGGGCAGTGTGAAGTTTTGTACAAGTGCATCCCTCCTCCCCCACCTCGTCTAGTCTGTCGTTGAGGTTTAAAATGACAGCGCATCCCAACACAAGTAAGTGCATGTCTGAGATGGAGGCGACTCTTAGACTGGAGGTCAGGAGGGGGCGGATCAGGAGTAACAAAAAATATAATTTCTAGTATTTTCTAGTATTCCGTTGTTTGAGGCGACAGCCCAGCGAGCGCACCCTACAACGTGTGGTGCAGGCTGCATGTCAGTTACTGGCTCTGCAGTTCATGACGTAGACTGCACCCGCACTCTGCCAGACTACACCCCAGTGACTGCGTTGGGACTGTACTCCATCACTCTCTTGGCCTCTCTGCTGGGGGCTGCTGGTGAGGACGTGCCTCTCCGCCAGGGCCTCTCCCTGAAAAATGCGAGATATGCCAGGCACTGACTCCAGCCTCCAGTGGCGCCCGAGTGAAGCCAGGCCCGGGAAGATGAGGAATGAAGACTTTCCACTTCTGAAAGCCCCGGAGGTGCCCCGAGAGGCGACGGCCTCTGACGGCTTCCGTAAGAACAGTCTCGAAGCCGGCGACAGTCACTGTCTTCATGCTGGTGCAACAAAGAGGGAAGGGGCCTCTCAGCTGGGAGTAGTGATGGAAAGGGCTATGAGGCGTGCAGGGCCCACCGACGACTTAAAAAAAAGCTTTTGGAAGCTAGAAGTAGAGTTTATGGTCTCTTAGGTAGAGTTCAAACGGGAGGTGATGGAGGCCCTCAAAGGTACAAGTAGATTTGGAAATGGGGTCAGGGCGAGGCAGGGCCTCACATTGAAGCGGATTTGGAACAAGGGAGGGGAGGCAGGTAGGGTCTCTTAGCTGGAGGTAGAGCTTGAACTGGTGGTCACACGTGGTTGCTAGAGGTCGGGCAGGAGGCTACACATGGTCTCTCAGCTAGAGTTAAAGTTTATTTATTTATTTCATATTTTAATTTTCGCGTTTTTATTTAGCGCCAACTTGGTCCGTGACCATTAGAGAGCTCTGCATAAGCGCCAGATTACACAGAAGTGGACACGGACTTCAGCGCCTCGTCAGGGGCAGTAAGCACTGTCAAAATACAGTTATAATACTCGAAGCTAGAAGTAAAGTTCACACAGAGGTGAGGTGTGGGAATAGGACCGGAACATCGGTTGAAACATGGCGCCTCGGCTGGGAGTGCGTGGCATTCATTGCCTGTGCACTCAGTTGTGCTCACTGCTTGGGAGTCTATCCTTCAAGGCTCAGTGTCCGCATGGAAGGAAGGTTAAGGGGCGGGAGGTGTCTCCAATGGGCACCTGTCCCCCTCCGGGGCCTATAAACAGATCAAGGTCTTGCCTCACCCTGTGGGGTCCATAAACAATAACATTACAGAGGATAAGTTAGAGGAAAAAGACAGTTAGAGACATCAGTGCTCTGCCCCTCCATGCCCCCCACACGTCGAACAAAGCCAGGGCCAGGAGAACAAACATCTCAGGGTAAACCTTTTATATACCACGCGGTATACAACCTTTACAACGCAACTTTTACAACGACCTACCATTACCACGCATTTTTTACAACGTAGGATCCATTACAACGCATACCATTACCACGCATGTATTTACAACGCATGTACCTTTACAACGCATACAATTACAACGTAAGTATTGGTAAGTATATCATTTTATTAAAAATATTATAAGTTTGCGTTTTTGGGTAAAGGGGTATTTTTAGGGTTCAGGGTCAGTTTTGGGTTTTTGGGTAAAGGGGTATTTTTAGGGTTTAGGGTCAGTTTTCAGTTTTTGGGTAAAGGGGTATTTTTAGGGTTCAGGGTCAGTTTTGGGTTTTTGGGTAAAGGGGTATTTTTAGGGTTTAGGGTCAGTTTTCAGTTTTTGGGTAAAGGGGTATTTTTAGGGTTCAGGGTCAGTTTTCAGTTTTTGGGTAAAGGGGTATTTTTAGGGTTCAGGGTCAGTTTTCAGTTTTTGGGTAAAGGGGTATTTTTAGGGTTCAGGGTCAGTTTTGGGTTTTTGGGTAAAGGGGTATTTTTAGGGTTCAGGGTCAGTTTTGGGTTTTTGGGTAAAGGGGTATTTTTAGGGTTCAGGGTCAGTTTGGGGTTTTTGGGTTAAGGGGTATTTTTAGGGTTTAGGGTCAGTTTTCAGTTTTTGGGTAAAGGGGTATTTTTAGGGTTCAGGGTCAGTTTTCAGTTTTTGGGTAAAAGGGTATTTTTAGGGTTCAGGGTCAGTTTTCAGTTTTTGGGTAAAAGGGTATTTTTAGGGTTCAGGGTCAGTTTTCAGTTTTTGGGTAAAAGGGTATTTTTAGGGTTCAGGGTCAGTTTTGGGTTTTTGGGTAAAGGGGTATTTTTAGGGTTCAGGGTCAGTTTTGGGTTTTTGGGTAAAGGGGTATTTTTAGGGTTTAGGGTCAGTTTTCAGTTTTTGGGTAAAGGGGTATTTTTAGGGTTCAGGGTCAGTTTTGGGTTTTTGGGTAAAGGGGTATTTTTAGGGTTCAGGGTCAGTTTTGGGTTTTTGGGTAAAAGGGTACAGGGTAAAAATTAAATATAATTAAATTTAAATTACATTAAATTAAATTGATTAAATTAATTAAATTAAATTAATCAAATTAAATTAAATTAAATTACATTATATTAATTTTAATTAAATGACATTAAAAAAAATATTATATACTTACCAATACTTACGTTGTAATTGTATGCGTTGTAAAGGTATATGCGTTGTAAATACATGCGTGGTAATGGTACTTCGTTGTAATGGATCCTGCGTTGTAAAAATTGCGTGGTAATGGTAGGCGTGGTAAAAGTATGCGTTGTAACGTCATACATCCATACCACGCCAGCATCTTCTGTGCAGAGAGGCTTTGATCCGCCGCACCCATGTTGCTTGTTTTTCCTAAAAGCAGTTCACGACAATCTCCTATATCTGAACCCCCTGCGAGTCACCGGCAAGTGGAAGTCTGTAAGCACATTAGACGACAATGAACTGAAGAAAGGATGCCATTTTGGTAATGGACTTCTCTGAGGACTGGATGTCTCCTGAGTGTGGCTTTCTGCCCTGGAAGCCGCCTGCTTCAAGGAGAGTATCAGGTTTCAAGAACCAGGGATGGGAGGTATGAGGGTTGTCTTATCAATGTTACGCTGATCTACTCTCTAAAAGTGAGAACTGGGTTCAGACTTATTACAAATGTCACAAAAAGATGTTAATATTTCACTTCTGTTCTTGGATTTTCATCACAATAAAATACACTGAACATAATCTACACAAAAGTTATTTACAAAAGTTTAAGCTATTGCCATTATATATTGCAGTAACTTTTATTTAAGTATTAATTATTTAAAAAAATTAAAAGCCATTGTTATTTGTAATAGCAATACATCTAATTCACGTAAATACAACACATTTTGCATTACAAATGCTATAGGTGTCACGTTTGCGAAAGTTAAAACTATTGGCATTGTAAATGACAAAGCTATTAATTTCGCTATTTTCAAAACCAACACATAAATAAAAAATGTGTCATTTACAATACCAATATCTCAAACTTTCCTAATGCGAAACCTATTGCATTGCAAATGCTTGTTAAGAGCTTGGTGTCATTTTGTTCTGAATGCTTAGTGATGGAGACTGATTAGTTTTAGAAACTGAACTATTTGTTTCCATATCAATTTTGTGCCTAATTATATTTTGATAACTGACGAGGTGTCCCATTGTGGACTCTCGTGTGTTGTTAGTTTCTGAAAATAACTTGAAGATATTTGGGTTTTTAACCTTTCTTTATTGTTTCAATGAGTAAGCAACATTCACTTACAGGCATATACTGAATAAACAATACTGTACAACTTCTATTATTGTTTAATTAACTTTTTTCTACTTGTTTAAGGTCCTTCTTCCAGTTGCTTTACATGAAAGTAAAAAGGACATAATTTCAAAACTCCCAACTCCCCCTCCCATACATGCTTCCTCCATGCAAATTTCTCTTCCCGTATACTTTAGGTGTGCCGTTGATTATCACTGATTCGCACTTCCTGACTGTGAATATTCTCCAATTCCTGTTATTCCCCCTTAGGTGGGTCTTGCTGTCTGGGTGGGGTTTGATCTACTGCCTCTTGGATCATCATCCCCCATACCTGTAGCCCCTCCGGCAACCCCTCGTCCCTTCTAGTTTTCCTCATGTGGTCCTCTTGCGCCATTGCCCATTCCTTAAGGTCTGTCCTCCACTTATCTATAGTTGGGCCCTGCGGGGTTAACCAGTGTATAGCTATACGTCTCTTGGCTATCGCAAGTCCAAGTATCAGAAACCGTCTGCTAGTCTTTTGTTTGGGATTTCTAGGTATCAGGCTCTGATGACAGGTCCGTATTTCAAAGGCTACCTTCCATCCCTTCACCCTGTTAAGTTGATTTAGAATTAGGCCATACACTGGCTCAGACCCTTGGGCCTCCCTACAGCAAACCATACATCAGAGATCTGTAACAACGACGGTACGCTACTCACGACTCCCACAGATATCAGAGATGAAGTCTTATCCTACTACACTACGTTATACACATCGAGACACAGCTCTGACGAGTCCGCAAAAGAGTATTATCTCTCAGAAATTGCCTTAGTCTACCTAGAAAAAATTATGCAGGAATTCATGGCAGAGCCAATCACAGTGACTGAGGTGCGTGGGGCGATTAAAGTACTGCGTGGCTCCTCCGCCCCAGGACTAGATGAATTTACTGGAGAGTTCTATAAGGCCTTTTCTGATCTCTAGCACTGAAATTGATCGAGGTGTATGCTGAGGCCCTGGAAAAGCAAATTCTGCCACCTACGTTAAGCAAAGCAGTTATTATTCTTTTGCCGAAGCCCGGTAAAGACCCCTCCCTTTGCGGATCATATAGGCCCCTCTCGCTCTTAAATATGGAAGATAAAATATTAGCTAAAATTGTAGCCAACAGGCTGTCGCAATTAATGGAGTTCATTATCTCCCCAGCGCAATCAGGCTTCGTCCCAAATCGTTTGACCGCATTAAATTTGCGGACCTTGTTCGCAGTATTGCATAGGATTAATCCCGAAACTCATAATGCGTGGTATGGGTATGCCAGTGGGTTTCATATCTACTGTAGGCTTACTTTATGGTCGGCCTACTGCAAGGTTTCACATAAACTGCACTATTTCTGGCCCATTCACACTATCTCGAGGTACGCGTCAGGGACGTCCTCTGTCACCCCTTCTGTTCATTCTTTCCATGGACCCTCTGATACGGCATTTTCAGGAACGTCCTCTTCATAATGGACTACAATTTCGAACGGGCCCTCTTTTGGCTTCATTATACGCTGATGATACTATTCTTTATGTTAGAGAACCACAACTGAACCTAGCCCCCCCTGATCTGGGAAATCCTTAACTTTGGGCAACATTCTGGGTTGGGTATTATTTCGCACAAATCGACTAGCAGTACGATCCCTTGGGAATGCGAATTCCCATTGGGATGGTGCTCGGATTCTGTCAAATATCTGGGTATTCATGTACACTTGGATCAGGACCAGATTATGCACCTTAATTACGGTGCAGCGTTGTGAAACTGGAGACTCAGGTGGAGAAATGGTTATGACTCCCTTTGTCCATGGCAGGCATTATTGCCATAATTGAGATGATGGTCCTACCCAAATTTTCATATCTTTTAAAAAATATCCCTGTACCCCTCACACACAGTTTCTTCAGAACACTGCGATCTCACCTTATCTGACTGGTATGGGGAGGCGGGAGACCACGCGTACGATGGAAGATACTCACCGTACCGTATGATAGAGGAGGATTTGGAGTGCCGGCCTTTTGTTTATACTATCTAGTGGCGCAATGCAGACATGCCTTTGCCTGGTACCACCCATATGCAAGGATCCTATTTCTGCGCCCAGAGGCTGACTTCGTCCTCCCTGAGAGATTAGCTGCCGTTTTGCCCAGGGTCAAACCTAGGAGACCAGTAGACCTACAAACGGTTTTGACCACCAGCTGGGCTTGGAACAGGCTTATCCGCTACACTGGCACTGCAGTTTTATATTCCTCTGCCCTTCCGCTGCCGAATGCCCGTTGGCTTCCCATAACAGGAGAGAGACTGGTGCAACGCACGCTAACTAAATTTGACATTAGCACGGTAGGTGATTTGTGCCCGGGCGGGCACGTCTTCTTGGCTACTAAGGCAGCTCGCTTCCAGGAGGCCACGGTCATGGACAAATTTGTTCTTAAGAGACTATATTCTGTATTAAGAGCCACAATCATTGGCTTCCTCCTGGAGCCCATCTCCTTCAAACCACTGTCTCTCCTGATTGAGAATAAGAGTGGAACACACATAATTTCCAAACTATATAAGTTATGCATAGCACAGGTCCCTATCGTGGATGATAAACTCAGAGCGGATTGGGACACCAATTTGGGGCGTCCGATTTTAGACGACCAGTGGCCTGACTCCTGCAAAGTCACAAAGTATGTCTCATTAAATAGTCATCCTAAATGATTACACTTTAAATTTCTCCGAAAAATCTACATGACACCGGCCAAATTTCATAAAATTGACACCGATAGGCCACACACATACCAGAAATGTGGCGCCCAGTACGCAGATTTTGCTCACCTAATCTGGACATGCCCACACATACACTCCTATTAGGTACAGGTGCACAAAACACTGGGGGACATTCATGGGCTCACACTTGTTCTTATACCGGAACTGGCTCTGATGGGTTACACGATTAATTTTTCTGAAACAGTCAAAGTTTGGTTCACTTGGCCATCTCTTAGCAAAACAGGTGATAGCGTTAAACTGTGGCAGCAAAGTTTCTCCCACGTTGCAAGGCTGGTTGTATAGCCTAGCACATTGTAGTATACATAGCGAAATCTACTCTAGCCTATTGCCCAGCACTGCCAGCCCCAAGAATATCTGGGGCCCATATAAGGCATATTTTGATAATTTGCGCAACTCCTCTGCCTCCCAGTCTAGTTCGGGGATAGTACCCGCGAGTATAGGATAGATTATATGGAATACACCTTGATAAGCAAGAGGAGGATTTATATAACACTGCTGGTTTTCGCTCCGTCGTATTCTTATCATAACAGCACTTTCTGTTGTGGGAGGTTGTAGATGATTGCAAATAGCAGACCAGACTCGGGATGTATTCAAATACGAGAGTGGCATTTAAACACGGGACAAGTTGGTTGACGAGCATATGTCATATACCGTATTGTATTTTATATCCATTGCTGACATTTCGAGGTAACTGTATACTTTACAATGTGAACTATACAAGATAAAACAATATCTATGATGTACTTACTAAAGATAACTATATTGGATCGTACATGTGCTTTTGTTTTATGATCGATGAAAATAAAGTTTAAAAAAAAGTTGATCTAGAATTTCAGTCCAATATTCTTGTATTTTGGGGCAGTGCCAAACCAGGTGCACAAAATCGACCTGCATGTGCTGACACATGGGACATTGCGGGTCTAGCGTTGTATTTATGGTGTATAGTCGCTTAGGTGAAAGATGCGTCATGTGAACAATATTATATTGTATATGTGTAAACCTGGCATATATTGATACTCTACTGACTCCATCATGTATTTGTTTCCAATTTGTCGGCATCAGCGGTTGGTCGCTGGCCTCATCCCACCTCTCCTCAATCTTAAGGTTCTTGCCCCGATTATCTTACCTCAATGCTCTATAAAGGTGGGTTACAAACCTCTGCCCTCCCGCCATTGTGATCATGGTAATCAATGTTTGTGAATGATCTGGGGCTTCAGGAAATGTCGGCCATAGCTGTCGGCCGTGGCTGCCATCTTTAGGAATTGTCCATCTCCCAATTTAAATGTTTCTACCGCATCCTGGTATGTTATGAACCTGCTCTCTGGATATAGATCTGAGAGCATCAGGCAGCCCTCCTCCTTCCACTTCTCAACTGTCATTGCCTGCGCTATCTGGGCGAACTGTGGTATGAGCCAGATGTCTGCGTCTGATGCATAGGGCCCTCTTTTAATAATCGTTTTTACTGCCCTATCCCATATTCTGCCCATTAATCTTATCACAGGACGATATGTTCCCTGTATTCCCCTTCCTTTCAGGAGTAGGGCTCCTAGTTGCTGTCTGCCATAGGAACCTGTGCGCAGGGTCATCTCCCAAGAGGGGTCTGTATCTAGCCATGATATTGCATGTTGTAGATATGAGGCCAGATAGTATAGTTCCAAGTCTGGGATTTCCAACCGTCTTCTTTCCCACTGTCTTTTTATTCCCTCCAGTCCTACCCTGCACCGTTTCCCATTCCACAACAGCTGTGTTAGTAGAACATCCAGTTCCTTGAATACTTTATGCAGAATTTCATAGAAGGACCACTGCATAACATAGAGGCACCTAGGCAATACCACCATTTTAATCAGTGCAGCCTTTCCCATCAGTGACAATTTCAGTGTATTCCAAAAGTGTACACTACCTTGCAATCCCTTGAATATCCTTCCCATATTTTGTTCGTAGAAACGGGCTTTCTCTCTGCCGATGTCTATACCTAGGTATCGAACAGATTCTAATTCTCAGGGGAGCTCCAACCACGCTGAGACACTTCTCCATCCTGCACTCTCCCTATTGGGTATAGCTGCAACTTATATTTATTAATTCGCAGGCCAGAGACTTCCGCACATTTTTCTAGGGCCTGAATTAAAATTGAGGTGGAATGCGTCGGGTGGCTCAGACACACTTATGTATCGTCTGCATATAATGACACTATGTTCTGTCTGTCCAATTGTTATGCCATGTCCCTTCAGTACTGATCTCTGATGGCATGCTAGAGGTTCCATTGCTATGGAAAATATTAATGGTGAGAGTAGCCAATCTTGCCGCGTCCCGCTGTGTAACCTTATACTGTCACACATAACGTCCCGTACGGAACCTTGCCATTGGTTTTGTGTACAGTAGTTTAACCCAGTGGATGAATCGAGGGCCCAGGCTCATTTTGTGAAGAATTTACCAACTATATCGGATAGTGTTCAAGTTTTGTGGTGGATACAGGAATTTCCCATTCAGCTAATAAATGCCAGTTTTTTTATTTAAAGTGCATTGAATAATAAAAGGGTGCTATAAGAATGTAAATTTAAAGATGCTAGAATTTCCAAACTCTAAAAACAGGCAAATAAGTGCCTATAGACTAATATGCATTGAAGCTTTTCTTGTTTACATACCATTAACTTGCTAGTTTGAGTACTTTCATGTACCTTGCTGGGCTATGGCTTTAAAAAGGCCATGTTAATTATTGATGAGTTGGAAAAGGTATGATGTTGGGATAGTGCTTTTATAATTTAAAAATAGTAGCTAGATGTAAAAAAAATCATGTTCTTTGGGTATTTATTTGGATGTTAGTCCTACAATAGGATGGGTATGCCCTACGTTTGCTAGTTCCACTAGTCGGCCACATGACTGTCTGAAATTTGGAGAGTTATTAATTACCTTTTTTCAGTCGTAAAATTGTTAGAAGAGCTTTGCTTTGCCTTACCTTGCAGACTTGAGGCCTGATTACGATCTTGGTGGATGAGTACTCTGCCACAAACGTGATGGATATCCCGTCCGCTGTATTGCAATTCCATTATATCCTATGGAACGTGTATTATGGCGGACGGGACATCCTTCACGCCAAGATCGAAATCTGGTCCTTGGTTCTTGTGTGCCATGTTCTTATACTTCTTCTAGGGGTTCAGTGTTTTAGTGGCTGAGGCTTAGAATGATTTATTTTTCGCAGCTTGTTAGTTAACCTACCGAGCTATATGAACTTCGAGTCTTACTTATCAGTATAGTTTGTAAGTTGGAAAACTGGATCCTGGGGGTGCTGTGGTAAGTGTCTTGAGCTGTGCCATTAAATCATACTGTAACACAAAAAGATGATGGACGGAATGTTGAACATTGTCAAACATTCTCCCCCAGTCACAGATCTTTTTTTTAATCCATTATTATTTTGCTCACCACGCCACCCCAGTTCAGACATGGCCATATGCAAATCAGTCTTGACCCTGTGCCTCATGGGAACAGTCCAGCCCGAACTGCCAAGCCATGTCTTCCCTGGACCTGAATCAAGCATCCCAGGACCGGTTTCTGGCTATCAGCCGTCATCAGCCAGGATAGCTTGACTCCAGTGGTGTAGTGAGCACGGGACCCACGTCTGGGCATACCCTTCCCACATAGGGCGAACAGCAAAACACACAAGATGATGGACGGAATGTTTGTATATGGCTGGGTTCAAACCGGAATGGCATGGTGAGCAAAAAAACGATGGATTTAGGCCCAGATCTCTGTACTGGGTTGAATGTATGACATTGTTCTGCATTCAGTCCATCAATTGTTGTTTTTGTATTCGTCACCCCGAGTGGCACGGGTATGCTCAGACGTGAGTCCCGTGCTCTCCATGCCACTGGAATCAAGCAATCCTGGCTGATTAGGGCTGAAAGCCCGAAACCGGTCATAGGATGCTTGTTTCCAGTCCAGAGAGAACCTGGCTTGGCAGTTCGGGTTGGACTGTTCCCATGGGGCACAGGGTCAGGACTGATTTGCATATGGCTGGGTTCAAACTGGAATGGCATGGTGAACAAAAAAACTATGGATTTAGGCCTAGATCTATTGCATTAGGGTAATGGTATGACATATTGCCTAGATGTGTTTATGCTCTGTGTTATACGCAATTGTGTGGTTAAAGATGGTGGAGACATTCAAAGGGTGTGAGGCTGCCTGTTGTCCAGTAGTGGATTTGTAGAAGCTGTGTGAGATGGATGTGTGCCAGTGGAGCTGTATGGTGTGAAATAGGGAGCTTACTTAACTTTTCACAGACTCAACACCTCCTGTATAACAGACTCTTTATTAAAGAAGACAATATTATCCACCAACAGTAGTCCATGCATGAATTATTACCTAGGGACTTAACACTTACTGCTAAGATACCTTGTTAATTTAAAAACAAAGATCAGCCTGGATCAGGTGGATGATCTTTCGGTCAAGATGGGAAAGGTTGATTTATAGACCTGATATATCAAAGTCTTTTACCCATTCTGCTTCTGTGATTGATTGGTTGATGCACAAGGGCCTAGGTCACTTGACTTACTGTACCTGAACTGAGCTCAGCGCCAGGAACGCTGGAATGCTGGTTCTCCTCCACCCACCGCTACCCTGCCACGCCCCTCCTTGCTCTCCAGCACAGTTGTCGCTTACTGCATGGCCGCCACACCTCACCACATAATACGGATGAGTGTTCACATGCTCCTCCTGCAAGTGCATGTCACTAACAGCACCCACTCGCTCACGCATGCCAGCCACCTGCTCACTCAGACCAAACACCACCCACACAACTCGCCACACTTTCATGCATGCTGTTCAACACCCCCTCGCTCAACAAAACTGCTAGGGCCTCCGCAGTGTCTAAGTCTCCCCTTGGCACCCTCAAGATGAAGTGTCTGGCAGCCCCTTGGGTCACTGAGTTGCACAACAAGAAGGGAGTAAAGGAGGGTGGGGGGATGAAAAGGAGGAATAAGGTCAGGTGTATTCTCATCTTTTCAAAGCCACTTGAGGGCCAGTCGATCCCGCAGTGTTCTCTGTAATGCGTTCATTTCTGTTCCGGTTAATTTATTAAATAGTCCCCCTTACCGTGGGATTTCCCAATGCACTGGAAATGGTAAATGTTAAACATCACTGTGCCACAGCTAAAAAAAAGCAAAAATAGCTCAATCGCTTATGATTCTTTGCACCGTTCTCTGGAGTTTTCCAATGTCAGGTAAGCGAGGATTCAGTTCGGTGTGCTGATCTTGAATTAGGCACCCAGTCCTTTTCTTTGTACACTTTTGTGCTGTATAGTAGTTGGTGATGGGGCGGAATAATTAAAAACATCTACGAGATTGCCTTCCTGTGCTCGAGAAGAGAACTCTGCTTGGCAGACAGTGAGTGGGGTGGAGATGTATATATATCCTTTGCTGATCAGACTTAAAAGATTGCTTGAAAGCATCAGTGCCTGCTGTTGCGGTTTGCCACTATAGAAACCCTCTCTCTCTTGGCTGTTTAACACAGAGATCCCTTCTTCGGGGGCATCGCTCATGATGAGGATGAAGAAGAGGAGGATGGTGACGAAGGCCGTGCTTACCCTTTTGGTGGTAGAGCGCCCGAAGGTTTCGGATTCAGCTTTGGCCCCGGAGGGTCCTTTTTTCACGGCAGTTTCGGCTTTGAGGAAGTTTTCCAGGATTTCAACAAACTCTTTACCGATATCGACAAATGGGCAGCCAGCCCAATAGGTATGTTGTCACAGCACCCATCAAGCTCTTCTTCAGTGTAGATGCTATTCTGTTAAAAATAGGGTATACCCTATCACGATTTCAAACCTGTTGAGTGTTCATCATGAGGTCTTTTCTAGAGAACACACTGTGCCACAGTGCGAAGACCTGTGTATGTAACCAGGTGGGACTGGCATTGGGGCAATAGAACAAAACTAAGTGGTAATCATATATTGGATGAAGTACCATCTACCATACACTATGGCAAGTCTTTAAGATGTGCCATGACCACACAGAAGAGCGATAATGAGGGCAAAGTTCCTTTTATAACGTCACAGAACTCAAAGATGTCTTACAATATCCTTGTAATGTACAGCAGATTGTATTTTATTAATTGTCACTAATGGTCACACCCCAACCCTTTCCGGAAAAAACATCAAATCATGGTCTCCTGATCTTTCACAGGACACAGTTGGTATGGTTCCAAAACTTGCAGCCATAGATGTCTCCTTTCGGCTAGCCACTGTTTAATTTCTGGGGAAATTGTTCAGAAGGAATAAAACCCGATTTTTCTCTTTCATAGTTTAAATAGTAGGCGCAATCCGGCTTTTCGCCCTGCGTTTTACAACGCTGCTTGTTCTGACAGGCATTGTGACCTCGCAACTCACCTGTAGTAAGTTTTTACGGTATAGTAGCTACGCCACTTTCTTATTACAGATGACTAGTGATATCACTAGACTTTAAAAAAATTTGAGGCAGATATTTATGCAAATATAGAGCAGTATAACATTACATAAGAACAAACATGAAAACTCAAACGTAAATCTCAGTAAAACAGAGGTCTGTATCGCCTGAGTGAGGCAGAGTGTTTTTGTAGCCCAGAACATTTCCCTTAAGAATCTAGAAGAAAGGCCACATAAACTACTGGCTCTAGTAACACCCAGTAAAGCAAAGCACACACGTCTAGGGCCCGTTGAGTACACTAATCTAACCAACTACAGAAAAGGACTTCAAGATACGTTTTTCTGTGATTTACTTTTTCAGAACTGTGTTTTCATGTTTGTTTGTACTTGGGTGATGTGTATATCTTGACAGTCAGTTAAATAACAGCTTTTTTTATTTTTTTATTTATATTTGTTGTTTATGACTTTCAATATGTGCGCCATATAACTTGCTTTTAGTATGTTTTTGAAATAAGTTCATGTTTAAGGTTTTATGTGGAGCTCTTATAACCATTTAATCCTTAAACAATATTCAAAGATATACATGTATGAACATTGATTCAATGCCTTGTATGTGTTAATTGTGTATAGTGTCTTCTGTGACTAGTGGAGGTCCTGTTTCTTTTCCATTTTAGCAGTCAGTTATGCTCATTAGACCCATCTTTATATGGTGGTACTACTATGGGATTCTTTTATAAAAAAGAGTAATTGGCTCGAGGTATCTATTGAGCGGACAAGTTAGATTTGATCATGTACTTGACAATGAATACCCTTGTTTGCACTACTTATTGTGCTTTCACACTTCTTATTTGTGTTATTTTTGTCTTTAAGTTATGTGTATCTAAATTCATTCCATTGAATGTTAGTTTTATTTTCTCTGTTGTGTGGGCAAATAAGGCAGAAGTGATGTCAGAGGTTAAAACGCTCCTTATAGAGCTGATCCGTTTCTTTGGCAGTGACATCTACTCCTCGGGCAAAACTGCTCTTGATGCCGCCTAACATATGTCTTACAATATTGTAAAATCATCACAATCTAGTGGGATGTCATTTATAGGACAGCGGGCATTGTGACCTCACAACTCATCTGTAGTAAGTTTTTACGGTATAGCAGCTACGTCCCACCAAATTGCTATAAAAATGAGGTGCGATAATTCTGACCACTACTACCCCAGTATTTTCGATCCAGTGTGATCCTTGGAGTGTTAAAAAATGAATGATTTGTTAGTGGATAAAGTACACATCCATAAAATGTTACTGGTACAGTAAATAACTTGTTAACTTCTTCATCCTTGTCAAAAGTAAGCAACAATGTGAGAGAGAAGAGTATCTGGTTTTAGTTTTACTTGTTCATCCAACTCTGCTTCCCTTCTTTATTTCTCCGACTGTCGGAGCTGTCTCATTGTTTGATGCTGTTATCACACGCAGAGCTTCCTAGTGCTGGTGAGTACCCTGTGGACCGAGGAAGGGGCCGGTCTCTGCGAGACTCCATGCTGAAGGAACCAGACAGTGACCCCCCTAAGAACAGCAAAGGCTCCCTACGTCCAGAAGCAAGGGACATACCTGGTTTCCGAACACCTGAGAGAAGAACTCCTTGGAGGCCTTTTGGCAGGGTATGTGGGGGCTGTGCACAGAAGGACCACTAAAGTTTATTGGAGCTGTGTAGGATCCAGTGAAGAAAGGGGGACATCTGGGTGCAGTAGGGTTAGAATCCCATGAGCATGCAAGGTATGGTGTAGAGAGTAAAGGGATGTCAAGTCAAGTCAAGTCAAGTCAAAAGATTTATATAGCGCGCTACATACCCAGAGGGTCTCAAGGCGCTTGAAGGAGGGTGGGGAATTACTTGTCGAATATCCATGTTTTAAGTTGCTTTCTGAATGTTAGGTGGTTCTGAGTAAGGCGAAGGTGAGTGGGAAGTGAGTTCCAGGTTTTAGCTGCCAGGTAGGAGAAGGATCTGCCTCCCATGGTGGTTTTGTTGATGCGAGGTACAGTGGCAAGGGCTTGGTTGGAGGATCGTAGCTGGCGGGAGGGGGTGTAGAAGGACAGTCGTGTGTTGAGGCATTCGGGTCCAATTTCGTAAAGTGCTTTGTGTGCGTGGGTTAGGAGGCGGAAAGTAATTCTCTTATTGACGGGGAGCCAGTGGAGGTTTTTCAGGTGACCAGAGATGTGTTCTTTACGCGGGATGTCTAATATGAGCCTGGCTGAAGCGTTCTGGATGCGTTGGAGTTTTTTCTGGAGTTTTGCGGTGGTACCGGCGTATAGGGTGTTTCCGTAGTCCAGGCGGCTCGTGACCAGTGCGTGGGTGACCGTTTTTCTAGTTTCAGTGGGGATCCAGCGAAATGTTTTTTTGAGCATGCGAAGAATGTTGAAGCAAGATGAAGAAACGGCGTTGACTTGTCTGTTCATCGAGAGTGAGGAATCCAGGATGACGCCCAGGTTCCGTGCGTGGTCCGTCGGGATGGGTGCTTTTCCAAGGGCCTCTGGCCACCAAGAGTCATCCCAGGCGGAGGGGGAGGTGCCTAGGATGAGGACTTCTGTTTTGTCGGAGTTCAGTTTCAGACGGCTGTGCTTCATCCATACGGCTACTTCTTTCATTCCTTCATGCAGGTTGGTTTTGGCGGTGTTTGGGTCTTTGGTGAGTGAGAGGATCAGTTGAGTGTCATCAGCGTAGGAGATGATGTTGAGGTTGTGTTGGCGTGCGATGGTCGCGAGGGGGCTCATATATACGTTGAAGAGGGTGGGGCTGAGTGAGGATCCTTGTGGTACGCCGCAGATGACTTCAGTGGCCTCTGACTTGAATGGTGGGAGGCGGACTCTCTGGGTTCTTCCGGTGAGGAACGAGGTGATCCATTCCAGTGCTTTTCCTTGGATTCTGACGTTTCTGAGGCGCTGTAAAAGGGTGCTGTGACAGACTGTGTCGAAGGCTGCGGAGAGGTCGAGGAGGATGAGGGCGACTGTGTCTCCATTGTCCAGTAGAGTTCGAATGTCGTCTGTTGCTGCGATGAGGGCGGTTTCAGTGCTGTGTTTGGCTCGGAAGCCGGACTGTGAGGAGTCGAGGGATTTGTTGGTTTCGAGGAAGGCGGCGAGCTGGTTGTTGACCGCTTTCTCGATGACTTTGGCCGGGAATGGAAGGAGCGAGATGGGGCGGTAGTTTTTGAGTTCGGTGGGGTCAGCTGTGGGTTTTTTCAGAAGGGCGCTGAGTTCTGCGTGTTTCCAACTTTCCGGGAAGGTTGCGGAGTTGAGGGAGCAGTTGATGACGTCTCGGAGGTGCGGTGCTATAATGGAGTCTGCTTTGTTAAAGATGTGGTGAGGGCATGGGTCTGTGGGGGATCCTGAGTGGATAGAGTTCATCAGACGGATGGTGTCCTCAGTGGAGATTGGGTTCCAGTCATTGAGGATGTTCAAGGGGGGTGGGGGTCCTGCAGAGGGTTGGGTGGGTTGGTCTTCGGGTCGGTTGTCGAAGCTGTTGTGGATGTCTGCAATTTTGTTGTGGAAGAATGAGGCTAGGGAGTCGCAGAGGGCTTGAGAGGGGGTGATGTCGTTGGAGTTGGCTGAGGGGTTGGTGAATTCCTTGACGATGTTGAATAGTTCCTTGCTGTTGTGGGCTTTGCTATCTAGTCGGTCCTTAAAAGCGGCTTTCTTGGCATTCCGGATCAGTTGGTGGTGTATGCGGGTGGCGTTTTTGAAGGCGTCCTTGGTGCTGGTGTTTGGGTCTTTTTTCCAGGCCTTCTCAAGGGAGCGACATAGTTTCTTGGATTTCTTAAGATCGTTGTTGAACCAGGAGGCCTTCTTGCTGCCTAGTTTGATATGTCGTTTTTTCAGTGGTGCTAGGATGTCGGCGCTGTTGGATAACCATTGGGTGAGGTTAGTGGCTGCTTGGTCGGAGTTTGAGGAGTGGGCGGGGGGGTTTTGAAGAAGCGATGAGGAGATCTGGTCGATGGTGATTTTGTTCCAGTTTCTTCGCAGAGTGGGTTGGGGGTTGTTGTTGGAAGTGGACTTGTTGTAGGTAAAGTGAACGCAGCTGTGGTCAGTCCAAAGGAGGGCTGTGGTGTGGCTGAAGGAGACATGTTTGCTGGAGGTGAAGATAGGGTCGAGTGTGTGACCTGCGATGTGGGTGGGGGTAGTGACAAGTTGTTTAAGTCCAAGGTTGGCGAGGTTGTCCAAAAGGGTGGTGGTGTTGCGGTCGTTGTTCTTTTCAAGGTGAAAGTTGAGGTCTCCCAAAAGGATGTAATCCTCGGAGGGGAGCGCGTGTGGAGTGATGAAGTCCGTGATGTCTTCACTAAATTGTGCGCGGGGTCCTGGTGGCCTGTAGAGGAGGGTGCCTCTGAGTGTGGTCTTGGGGTCGATGTGGATCTGGAAGTGAAGGTGTTCAGTGTTGGCGAGATTGACGTCTGAACTGGTTGAGATGCGGATGGATTTCTTATGGACGATAGCGATGCCTCCTCCTGTGTGGCCGGTACGGTCCTTGCGAATGATCTTATAGCCTTCCGGGATGGCAATGGTGATGTCTGGGGCTGATGAGGCGTTCATCCATGTTTCTGTTAGGAAGGCGACGTCTGGAGAGATGGTGTCTAGTAGATTCCAGAGGTCGATGGCGTGCCTGTGGACCGAGCGGGTGTTGAGCTGGATGCATTGTAGGTGGTTGGGGTCGGATATCTGTTGTGTGTTCGTAGATGAGGAGTTGTTCTTGGTGCCGTCGAACTTGCAGGAGTAGCAGGAAAAGGGTCCGTGGATGTGTCCAGGAGCGGCTTGGACGCAGTTGGGGGGACGGCCGGGGTCAAGGGCTAGGAGGGTGGTGGCATCGTACGTAATGCGGGAGGGGAGGGAGGTACGGGGGCCAGGGGGTCTGGCGCTGGGCGCGGTCCAGGCGCGGACGGGCGTAGACGGGCTTACCTTTGGCGCACCTTCGGCGCGGATTGGGCGCGGTCGCTGCGCGCAAGAGCAACTGTCATATGTGGATGGTGGAAGGGGAGGGGCGAAGGAGGGTCAGCTGGGAGGCGGGGCGGGCTGTGGAGGAGGTGCTACGAGGCAACAACAACAATGAAGATGGCGGCCCTCGCGTAAACTCGAGGTAGGCAGGGTCACCAAATGCACAATAATGGCTGCAGACTAATAAGGAAATGCGGCGTGCAGTACAGTATACAGTATGCAAACAGACACACTCAATGCAATTAATAGACAAATAATGCGGGCTTCAGGCACAGCGCAGCGGTAATACTATTAAAAGCGATGCAAAATGGTGTAATAGCGATCTAGAGGCACTCGCGCTATAGCGCTAATAAATTATGAGGCGCTATGCAGCTTTTGGCAAAGTTAGAGTAGGAGGCAGGGAGCGCAGTACGATACCAGGCAGGAGCTCTTGTGGGGGAGCGACCACTTCTGAAAGCGCCAGAGGGGTAGATGTATTAGGCCCAAGAGTGAGCTACATTTTGTTGGGATATTGTTGTGTAGATGGCATCAGTGACGTGTATATGGAAGAAACTACAGGGTTTCAGATAGTGATATTTGGTAAGTTGGAGTTAAGAGTACTCTAATGTTCATTCTTTTGGGTCTTTACCTTCCCAAGTGAGAGATTTTAGGTGAGAGGGTGGACACTGTGAGTACTCGAGGTATATTCTTTAATTGTACAGAGAGGGGGCTTTTGGTATCCTTGGATTTAAGGAATGCTACACCATCATAGGTCTGCACCGAAAGTGATTTAATTGCTTTGGTTAGGAGTAACACAGTGAATAAGTAAAGATGGGATTTTAGGATACTCTTGGAACGAGACCCAGGAATAGACTTACTCAGGGGTTCAAAGGGACCAAGCCTGCTGAAGCCTGTGGCTTTGCAGAGCACGGGGTGGTGTTGTTTACATGTATACTGCAGTTAGCAGGAATATACCGAGTAATCAGGAGACCATTTGAAGTCCTTTGCCTGTGAAGGCTGGCAAGGCCCCTGTGGTCAATGGGGGTGTTGAGAAAAGGGTGATCTTACCAGATAAGTGCTTTAGTAATCATGTACTTCAACAGGTGTACAATGGAGGTAATGTGTGTGTTGTATGGAATATTCTGTGATTGCTCTTTACCAGTGGTGATGCTCTTAGTGCCTTCTTTGTTGTTTAGATTGATGATTTCTGGAAGGTTCCACCACATACAGGAAAGGATGCTGCTCTAGAAGATAAAGGTCAGTACATTTTACTCTTTTTGCTAGAGTGGCATTAGGCATGAGATTTTCCGTCTGTTGATTAAGCTCCTTGGGTGTATCATCACAGTTGAAAATGAAGCTGGATGAGGTAAAGTGGTGAGACTTGTTGAAGAGCGACAGTACCTTGCTTCGATGGGAGAGCAGGGCATAGCAGAAAGGAGTGACTGAAACGAAATTAGCAAGGTACATGGTTGTATCATCTTTATTCAAGCAGTGATAACGTGGAAGTAGGATACAGAGACTATCCACTAGTGTGTGACAAAATGTTGTGAGTCCGACAAATAAAACAATTAGAGCCACAGCCTAATCCATTGGGTGTCCACAAGGAGAGGAACGATTGTCATTTGAAAAGCTTTAAATGCAGGTAAAAGAACATCTAGTTGAACCTTAGAAATAGAGTTGTATAGCATTCCGTGGAGATGGTTCCGTTTTAGTGCCTTCTCTTCAGGAGGGTGTAAAGTGTAGAAGTCTGTGTATGGAGGAGTGGTTGTAGAATCTGTGTCGAGGTAGGCATGCTGTACTTTATGGCCGGAGGCGAGTTGTAGAGCTCACTCTATTAAGCAAGCTACTTG
Organism: Lissotriton helveticus; assembly: GCF_964261635.1. Taxonomy (NCBI): domain Eukaryota; kingdom Metazoa; phylum Chordata; class Amphibia; order Caudata; family Salamandridae; genus Lissotriton; species Lissotriton helveticus. The sequence goes on from NC_136073.1 coordinate 790,884,904, forward strand.
ACATTGGATGGGATCCGAGATGCATAGCTCTCTAGGGATAAATGAGCAGTACAACCTAGTAGTGGCGGGCAAGTACGAGAATGTCAACCTATCAGGGTCAACCTATCAGAGTCAACCTATCAGAGTGGTAGGTTGCATAACTCTCAGCACATACTTTGTAGGTAAAGACTATTTGTAGAGCCCTATTTTAGGAGTGACCCAACCCCCACTTTCTTTTTGCCTGTCAACTGATGTGATTTTGACTGGAAAGTGCACAGAGTTCCTGCTAACCAGGTCCCCAGTTCCAGATCTCTTTCCCAAAACTGTATAATTGTTTCCCCCAATTGGCAAAACCTTTAGCGCCCTATGTAAGTCCATAGTAAATCGTAACCCTGGTACCTAGAGCGTGAGGTACTAAAGAAGGTCCCTTAGGGCTCTAGCACTAATTGTGACACCCTAGGGGGAACCCTAACCAGGCACATGCTAGGCTGCCATTGCAGGCTGCGTGTCTTAGTGCAGACACAAGTGAAAACACAACATGTCACACATCCCTGCGTGAATATCTCCTAACACTGAATGTAATATTTTTAAGTCTCCCCTAGAGCAGGCCTAGCAGCCCTAAGTCAAAGTAAAGAATATTACATGTTAGGGCATACCTGCATGAGCTGGTATGCCCCTGTACTGGCCAGTCCTAATACTGCCAGTACAAGTGACCAGGGAAGCCATGTTAAAACATGTGCTGGACAGTGTTTTAAAACAAGATCCCAAGCTACATGATGGCTTCACTGTAGATAGGAATGTTTAGTATCAAACATCTTGTATTGATAAACCCACACTATTTACAGAGTTGGATTTACCAATACATGCACACAGAGGGGACCTTAGAGGTTCCCCCTTGTTAACCTACTAGCCTCTGGTGTGCACACCGACTGGTTTCTGCCAGCCTGCCACCCAAGACACTGTTCTGACCTCCTAGGGTGATAGCCTTTGCTCTCAGGAGACCCAGAACAAAAGCCTGTCCAGAAAGAGGGTGCCACCCCCTCCCACAAAATGGCCTGCTGATGAGCCTTTCTAGGCTGGCAGGCATCAAGGAGTTACCGCCTTTGAAATGCGAATCTGGCTCCCCTCAAAGGATAGGAAGGAGACTCCCTTTGTCCAAGCCCTCTTGGCACCTGGACACGTGGGAAAATTAAACTAGTCAGGTAGGCGTGCCACCCCCCAAGCTAGTACCACCCCTTAAGTGTGCTCAACTTAGGTTGACACAACTTTTCAGAAGTAGCCATCTTTGTGATGGCATACTTGGGAATTCTGGGACATGGTTATATCCCCTTCCCACAGGAAGTGGCCATATAGGGGGCATAGTGACCCCAAGGGTCAGTATTGGCTACCACCCTTCAATACCCTAAATTCAGTATTTAGGGGAGCGCCTTGTACCAGAAGAGTAGATCCTGATGACCTACGAAGTAGGACGCTGAAGAGCCACAAAATCAGAAGATTGAAGAGACCAGCTGACTTGGCCCAGCTCTGCCATCCTGTCTGCTGCTCCTTGTCAAAACTGTGCCAAAGACGTCCCGTCCTGCAGCGCCTCCAAAATCTGGGAGCACTGCCTACCTTCATTAAAGATCTAAGAACCCCCCTGGAACAGCTTAACTGTCCCCTGCATCATGCAGAAACTCCAAAGAAAGGACTCTGAGGACTCTGGAACGCCTGAAGCCACCACTGCACCCGTCGCTCTCAGCAGGAGGTGAAGTGGGCCAATGGTGCCCTCGAGGCCTACCAGCCCTCCAGAGCACAAGTACTTTGCTGTTTCACCCCTCGTGGACCCTCTGATGTCACCTGCAGCCTCTGCATGCAGGTCCCCTGTACTTCGACTGCTCCCGGTAAGAAAACCTGATGCCTAAAAACAGCTCTGCCCCCATCATCCCTGGGCCATAGAGATGAGGACCAAAGTTGCCCCTACGTCCCTGAGCACCGTGAGACTTAAGCCCCACTGGTGGTTCAGCAGACTGGCCACCCAGTGAAAGCCTGCAGCCTTGTTTCACCTTGACCGTTCTCGATAGAATAACATTTGTCACCAGATACTGTTTTGCATCTCTTCACCTAACCACCCTAGTGCCGCTGGTGGACTTCTGCTGGTGCTGCCTTGGACCTTGCCCACCACTCACCATAACTCCTGGAGAAGGGTCCCGTAAGTCACTTACTATACCTGAATGCTGCATCAACTTTTCCTTCCATAGGATAACATTGAAGTATCCAGACATTGCAAGTGTTGACATTTTGAACAAAAAATTATTTATTTTTTAAAAATGTACTCACCTGAATGATTTTCTTCTGATGCCTAAACATATATAAAGATACCTGCTATTTTTTATAAATTGGTGTGGAGCTCCTTCTTGAGTCGTGTCTCATTTACTGGCCATTGTGTGTATTTTCATGTGCCTTGCACTCCTCTGTGATAAGCCTAAGGCTGCCCGATCACACTACCCCTTAGCAGAGCACATTGGGATTGCCTAAACAAGCCCCTGTCCACTCATAAGGGAACACCTGGCTTTTTTAAACAAGATAACTCATTTTGATGTATCCTATAAAGAGCCAACTTCCTACACCTATGTATTGAGAGTTTGAGTTTCATGTAATGGCAAGTTGTAGAGGTCTGATAGGTCTGTAGGAACGGGATATTTGTGGATTTTTAATGTAGGGGGAAGTTCAAAGGGCTCTCTGCACGGAGAGTGTGAGCTTTAGGGTTCTCAGTGTGGAGTTGAAAATTATTAGAGATCACTAGGAAGAGAATGAGATGTATTTTTCTGTGGCAAGAGTGTTGTGCAGCTCTGTGAAGAGGAGGTGATTTCCACTACTCTCTTTAGGGATCATGGAATTCTTGGAGCTATGGTGGGTGAATGTGGTGTGTTGTGTTCGGAACATAGGTGTGAGATGGAGCTGCTGTTAAGAGCAGATAATCTCATGTGTACGCAGGATATAGAATCAAACAATGGACCATTTTGTAAGTTAGTGGAGAAGATAATGCTGTATTGAGCATGTTGATGCTTGTACAACTTCTTGTTTTATTTTGTAGATCTAGATTCTCAAGTATCGTCTGAGGGTCTTGACACAGTTCTAAGACCATCAAAACCAGAAACAAAATCCTATTTTAAGAGTGTGTCAGTCACCAAAGTAATGGGACCAGACGGGGTATGTATTATTCTTGAGCAGTATGCATGCACGTTTGACTGAACAAGAGTGACATCTTGCAATGCTTAGATTTCCTGTCTCAATCAATAAAAAAACTGATTTGCTTTTACGATTGCAGCATCTATCAGGGCTGGCTCCTCTAGAAAATATTTACTATAAATATAATAGTAAGATGGATATATTTCATGATAAGTATGAAACCCTTTTGGATCACTATAAAACAAAAATTTTAAATAAATCCTGTTCCTCCTTCACTCGTGATAATCTCCTAAATAATCCAAGTTTGGGATTGTTGGTCACCTGCTTTCCATGATTATTTCTCATTTTGACATGTTATATTTCTTCCTTAGACCATTGAAGAACATCGCACTGTCAAAGACAGCCATGGAACAGTAGAGACCACTGTAACCCGAAGGAAAGGTGACCAGGTGTTTGAAAGAACCGCGATCACCGATGAGAAAGGAGAAGAGAAAGTCTCAGAGAAGATGATCAATATGGACGATCGTGAGTGTCTCTCTAGAATAGGAACTAACATAGATTTCCAATTTTTATATACATATTGAGATGAATGCCTAGTTGGTCTCAAGTATATTATGTTGCTGTTGTTCAATTGCAAGAATATTGCAGTTTTCCTAAAGCAGTGGTCAAAAGAGCAGAGTGATTGAGTTAGACTGGCCTCAAATTCCAACAATCTAAGAACCCAACATTTAGCAGTGATGTACTCCTTAGTATTTGCCAATGGAAACCATGAAGTAGTCAGTCAATTACTTTATTCGATTCTTATAAGATCACTAGCAGCCCGTCCCGACGTTGTACGGGTATGAATTGCTGCCGACCAGTAGTATATTGTTTTGTAGGATTTCGTTTTGATAGCATTTCTTATCTGTGACAGGCCTGTGAAACGCTCCGATTCACAGTGCACTGCTGATGCACTTAAGAGTGCGCGTTCAGTAGTGTGTGAACTCGAGTTTCCCTACTTTATTTTTCCTTGCAATATTATATAGCGCAAACTCGACAACATGGCATGAGCACAATTTACATGGAGTGGCTTGAGCGCCGAGGGAGATGGCGGCGTGAGCCCGGAGCTCCGTGCCTCTTTCCCCACAATACTCCTGAAAACGGGGCCGGAGAACCCGCAAGTGCCCCGGAGCCGGTAGCGGACCTGAGGGAGACTGGCTGGGCGAGGTCTGAGCTGCTGGCGGCACTGCAGCGCCGAGATCGGCCGCCGATCGTAGCGGCCGCCTGAGTGAAGGGAGAGACGGCGGCGAGCAAGATGGCGGCCGCGACGGAGCCTTGACTGATCGAGGGCTACGCAGCGGTCCACACACCCGAAGCACACGGTGGGGGCGTGGCCGCCGTCTCGGACGGTCCCGACGGCGATACCCCCCGCAGCGGGAGGAGCTCCTTGACCCTCGGCTGCGGTGCGCGGCGACCGCGACCGCTAGGAGAAAGGGCCGCCAGGTACGTCACTGCCAGCGGAGCTCCCAGGCGGCTTCATTAACCGGGAGAGCGGAGAGACGATCTACGACCCAGCCCTGGGCACCGAACTTGATGGCGGGTGAGCGGGGGCAGCCCTGAGAGGTGGGCCACGAGGATCGGGAACTGCTGTAGTACGGCCCGGGGCCCCCCCCGCCCCCCGCCTCCTTTTTCTCGTCGCCCCCCCGCCGCGAAAGAGCGAATGGTGGTTGGAGACATAGCGGAGACGCCCTGCGGCCAGCGGAGGTCCCCCCGACAGCGCCAAACTCCCGATGGCGCGCCACACTTGAGCCGCTAGCCCAGAAGAGGGAAGACGGTATACCATAGTCCCCCAGGGGGAGGGCTGCACGGCAGGCGCTGCTTCTGGAGTGCGGCAACAGAGCAGTGGGATCCCGTGGCGCACAGGAGCCGGCCACGTGGCTGAGGCCCGAGGGAAGAAAGAACGAACGTCTACAGCCCCCGGGGGCCGGGGACCACGACAGGCGCCACTGCTGGGGTGTGACATCTGCGAAAGCGCGACCCCATAGCGCACAGGGACAGGTCGCGAGGCCGTGGCCCGGGGGGGTCTCAGCCAACCGGGCAGGCCGAGCAGGACGAAGTCAACCACGATGGGGAAGCCGAGGACCAAGGCGGAGGAGGCAGAGCCATCTGATGCGGCGGAGGGGGGCCCCGCCGGGCAGACGGACCTGCAGCGGTTACAGGACCGGATACTGGAAGCCATAACGGCCACTCGAGACGCGCTCCACAACGATATTGCGCAAGTGGCGTCGGGACTGGGCTTGCTCCGGGCGGACCACGATAAATTGAAAGACAGGGTCAAGGACGCTGAAACGGTGATCAAGGACCTGGCGCCGGCTCACAAGGTGATGGAAGGGAAGCTAACGGAAGCCCTGGACCGCATACGCACCCTGGAAAGGCGGGCAGAGGACGCGGAAAATAGAAGCCGGCGCAGCAATGTGCGGATCGTAGGCGTACCGGAGACGGAGGGGGCGAAGGACATGGTTGCCTACATGGAGGAATGGCTGAAAACAGTGGTGGCGCCGGAAGGGCTCTCATCATTCTTCACACTGGAGCGTGCACATAGAGTCCCCTCAGGGCCTCCCAGGCCCGGGCTCCCACCCAGACCGATCATAGCCAAGTTGCTCCATCACAAGGATAGGGACTTGCTCCTGCGGAGAGCTCGGGAGGATGGCCCCTTCCAGATTGCGAACAGCAGGGTCACGCTTTTCCCGGATTTCACCTTCGAGACACAGAAGCAGCGGGCCTCCTTCCTTACAATCAAGAAGGAACTGCGGAATGAGGGGGATAGCCTACTCGTTGCTTTTCCCAGCCAGGCTCCGAGTGGTGGTGGACGACAAGGCGAGCTTCTTTAACACGTCAGCAGAGGCCTGGGACTGGTGGGAGACATACAAAGCTGGGACGGACGGCGCCAGAGCACAGGAGGAGCGGGAGAAGGAGCGGGGGCGTTCGCCACAGCGGCCGCGGAGGTCGAGGAGGCTGAGGAAACGAGGGCAGGGGAAGATGGGACCAACGGCCTCCCAGACCGAGGCAGAACGGCAGGCCGCACTACTGGAAGTGGGAAAGCTGAGTCGAGCAGAGGGCCCCGGTTCTGGGGGGGCGATGGACTCGGACGCTCTTATATCGGCCTCTGGCTCAGAATCGGACATTTCTGGGATTCATCGGACTGGAGAGCCGCTGGTGACGCCGCAGACGGCGGACGAGATCCTGAATGTCTGAACTGCTGGCAGAAGACTATGGGTAATGTTTGGGAAGCTGGGAGGGAGACCCATGCCTAAGTATATAGCGGGCTCCGGGGCACACCGGGGCACCCGTAGCAGGGAGGACATGGAGAATTGGGGAGGGAGCGAGGAGCTGGGCGGCGCAGCCCCCCTCTGGACGAGGCCGCACTCCGTAGGCCCGTAAGGCACCCACGGCTACGGCTGTGTAGTTAAGACCTGGGTTGATCAGGTGTGGGAGTTTGGATGGGGACTGATATCTTGGTATTGGGGCCTGTTCTGGGGGAGGGGGGGGGGTTCCACAGTTGGGGATTGTTTACCCTTTTTGAAGTTATTGACCCGGGGTACACCACGGGTAGGACTGCTGAGATGTTTTGTTTTGTTAAGGGGGGGCACCACCACCATTGCAGGGCGGGAACTGGAGGGAATGTGTCGACCAGATCGTTGGGACAATGGCTAATGTGAATAACTTGAACTGTATTACCTGGAATGTGCGGGGCCTACACACCATGCAGCGCAGACACAAGGTACATGCATATTTAGTGCGGAGGGGAGTGCACATCGCCATGCTGCAGGAGACGCATCTTACACGGCGGGAGGGGGCAGCGCTGCAGAGAAGGTGGCGGGGACAGGTTTTTCATACCAGCTACTCTGCATATGCTAGGGGGGTACTAATTTGGATTAGGGCAGGCATACCTTTCCAACTCACGCGCCAATGGGTGGACCAGGAATGGAGGTATGTGGTGGCGGAGGGGAAGCTGGAAGGTAGAGATGTGGTCTTAGCTAGCATTTATGCCCTGAATTCGGACCAGCTGGCTTTCCTCACGACACTATCAGGAACGCTGGCTCACTCCCTGGCGGGCCCGGTCCTGCTGGGGGGTGACTTCAACTCCATCACGGACCCTTTGTTGGATAGGTCCCATCCCCCCCTACATGATTCCCCGGTACACAGGCTGGCTAGAGGTAGAAGGGAGTGGCAAGAGAGTTGGGAACTGACGGATGTCTGGAGAGGGCAACACCCGGCTGACCGGGATTACTCATTCTTCTCCGGACTGCACGACTTGCATGTCCGATTGGACACGATACTCTGCTCCCGGGGGGTGCTGCCATACGTCACTGGATCGGAGTACCTGTCGAGAACGATCTCTGACCATAATCCACTCCTGATCCGGCTGGCTTGGGTGGCGGGGACACCCAGGATCCCGATCTGGAAACTACGGCCTGAGACCTTGGAAGACCCCCTATTCGAGGCGGCCCTGGCGGAGGGGGTGGCCTCATATTTCGCGGAAAATGAAGGGACGGCGTCCTCCAGGGCGATGGAATGGAACGCCTTTAAGGTAGTGGTGAGGGGTATCTGCATCAAAGACTATGTAGGTGTGCGAAAAGTGTTGCTGGGCGATCTAGCTAAGGCGGATACCAGGTTGAGAGAAGCGGAGAGGGAGCGGCCCGGACACCCTGAACTCCAGGAGACACTCTGTGCGGCTAGGGAGGCGGTAGCAGTTGAGGTGGAGAGGCTTCGAGCTTTTGACTTTAAGAGGTATGTGCTGCGCTCCCATGTGGACGGAGACAAGGCGGGCACCCTTCTGGCGTGGCTTTCGAACCCCACTAGACGGTGCACTCCCATACTCCACCTGAGGGATACGTCGGGTGTAGTGCAGCACACTCAGTTGGGCATAGTTGACGGCTTCCGGGAGTATTACGAGGGCCTATATAAGAGTGCCCCAGGAGACCGGCCGGGTCTGGCAGAACCCTTCTTGACGGGCCCACCTCTACGACGGCTAGAGGCAGAGCAGGCGAAAGACCTGGGCTCGGACATTGAGTTAGGGGAGATCAGGTCGGCGGTGCGACGCATGGCACGACACAAGTCGCCGGGAATAGACGGGCTCCCCATAGAATTCTATGGCAAATATCTAGATATCCTGGCCCCAAGACTGTTGACCGTCTATAAAGAGGCCAAGGCGGCGGGCCAACTACCGCAGTCAATGCGGGAGGCATTGGTGGTCCCACTGCTGAAGCCCGGTAGAGAGAGTAGTGACCCGGCGTCCTATCGACCACTCTCTATGCTCACCGCGGACTACAAGATCCTGAGCTCCATACTGGCAGCGAGGCTCCTGCCACACATGACGGACCTCGTGCACGAAGACCAGAATGGTTTCATCCCAACGCGCAACACCACGATCAACATCAGAAGGCTTGTCCGCCTCATGGACGGGCTGAACAGCGGAGATGGGACGGAACTGGTCCTTTCGGTTGACATCGAAAAAGCCTTCGACAGTCTAGAGTGGGACTACCTCTATGCAGTAATGGAACGGTTCGGGCTGGGGACCGGCTATATTCATTGGACGAAGGTCCTTTATGCGGAGGCGATAGCGAGAGTGAGGGTGGGATCAACGGTGTCCCTCCGATACCCGGTTGAACGGGGCACTGGGCAGGGTTGCTCTCTCTCGCCGTTGCTATTTGCACTGGCTATAGAACCGCTGGCGGCTCAGGCTCGGACTGGGCGGCACTTCCGTGGAGTGCGGGCCAGAGACGGGCAACATTTCATATCGCTGTATGCCGATGATCTACTGCTGTTCCTCCATGATGGCGTTGAGGACTTGCAGGGAGCGGAGGCGCTGCTAGAGAGCTTCGGAAAGATGTCGGGCCTGAAAGTTAACTGGCCCAAGACGAGCTTGTTCCCGCTGCGGGAGGGCGCTGCCCAGCCGCACCACCGATCGGAAGTAGCTTGGGAGCCTGCCTGTATTAAGTACCTGGGGGTCCAAATTTACCATAAGGCGGAAGACTTGCTAGAGGGCAACCTGGGGCGATGTGTGCGTGGATTGAGGGGCTGCATGACCTTCTGGGCCACATTGCCGCTATCGGTGGCTGGCCGGATCTCCTTGCTGAAGATGGTCGCGCTGCCAAGATTATTATATTACTTCCGGACGCTCCCGATCTGGCTACCTGGCTCCTTCTTTAGACTACTTAAATCTCTGATCACGACATTCATTTGGGGAGCGGGACGGTGTAGAGTGGCGCTGGCCACGCTCTCTCGCCCGAAAGATGAGGGGGGATTAGCGGTCCCGGACTTCGAGCTTTATTACCTAGCGGCCCAACTGCAGGTCTTCACGCAGGAGGTGGCAAGGGAGTTTCGGGGTCCGGAGGGTGACATCTTGCGGGGAACGCCCAGGCCCGTCCTGGCTTATATTACTCTCCAACAGCGGCTGGACAATAGGGATTTATCGCTGGAGCAGCGCACATACCGCCAATGCTGGAACCGGGCACAGAGGAGAGCCGGAATTCGGCGCCCGTACGCACCGGAGATCCCTCTGGGCATGTTAACAGCCCTACCGCATGGCGGGGACTGGTCACATCTGCAAGGATGGGAAGAAGCGGGAGTGCAAGTGGTGGGAGACCTGTACGAAAATGGCGCGCTGCTCCCGTTTCAGGAGTTAATGGAGCGCTTTGACATCCCAAGAGGGGGATTTTTGCTACACGCGGCGGTGACCAGGGCAATGCAGGCCCACTGGGGCACGGGGCTTGAGGAGCCCGAGACGGCAGCAGCGTGTCAGTACACTATGATGGCGGCGGGAACACTCAAGGCAGTCACATGCCTTTACAATCGGATGATAAGAGAGCACATTCCTCCTCTTGCATCTCTGAAAGCCAAGTGGGAGGCGGACCTGGGTAAGGACATGTCGGACACGGCTTGGGCACAGCTGGTCCGAAGGGCCCGCAACAGCACAAGAAACGCTAGATTCCAACTAATCCACTACTACATATTACATAGGGCATACATGACCCCGGGTAGGATCAGGCGATATTTTGGTGCAGAAACAGCGTCCTGTCCCCGATGCCTAGCTGAGGGGGCCGAATTGGTGCTCATGCTGTGGGCGTGTCCGGCCCTGCGGGGATATTGGCAAGAAATAGGGGTGGTGCTGAACGAGGTGACTGAAAGGACCGTAGACTATGGCCCGGCGGAGTGCATTCTGCACTGGTTTCCCCATACCCCCAAAAACAAACTCACGAGCAAGTTCATTGATATGGGACTGATGGTGGCTAAGAGGGAGATCACCAGGAACTGGAAGGCGAGGATGGGGCCAACTCCGCGGAGGTGGCGGCGGGAATTCTTGAAGTGGGCGGCGGCTGACAGCTCCTATAGATACCAGATTGCGCGCAGGTCCCCTAGCCAGACAGCGGCAGATGCGGCGACCTCTTGGGAAGTAATGGTACAGGCACTCCGGGACAACGAGGCAGATGAGGAGGAAGAGGCCCCCGAGGCAGGAAGGGAGACAGAGACTAGCTGAGGCCCCGAGAGCATCAGATACACAGGAGGACAGGCACTAGTACTCCAGGAACGAACGCTATAAGTGCATTAGATGGGTGGTGGTGAATGGGGTGGGACAAGGGGGGGAGTTCTAGGTTTTTGCGCAGGGGGTGGGAGTTGGGGGTTAGCGCATAGGTTAAGTAGGACTGTAAAAGTAGTCATGCACACGATCCGGACACCGATTACTCCTTTGATCTGGACGTCGGGCATGTGAGCGCAGAGATATCATCGCCGCCCGACCCCCGGGTTGTGGGCATAACGGCTGTGTACTGACCACCAATTACTATTGTATATCTGCTCATTGTTATGAAACAACTTGCGCATGTATGGGCCTGTACAGGCATGACTGCAATAAAAATTATTTAAAAAAAAAAAATGAGCACAATTTACATTACAGAAGAACACATTCATTTGTGGTAGGCACGGGGAGACAAAGCGATTTGCCTGGAATCACAGGATGTTGAGCTGATGCCGAGATTCAAACGTAGCTCCCCAGCTCTAAAGTTCGCAATTCTAGAACTTGTGGCGGGAGGTGTGTCTAAAAGTGTATGTCGATGCTGGCCATCAATGAGAGAGACCTGTGCATTTTTCAAATCGGTGGTGAAAAAATATGAGTATGTTGTTGGAGATGTGGGCCGCCGTGCCAACAATGTACTTACCGGGGGAGGGTAAACACCCATTATTCTGCAACTTTCTTTCCGCTTACTTTCATTACGAAAGTACCATGACTCCGCAATGCCATTATAACGCATGGCATTACATTTTATATGCTTTTACCATGCATACTTTTACAACGAAATTCGTTGTAAATGCATGAATGGTAAAACATTTTTTTTTTTTAATGTTTGGATAATTTAAGTGTGAGAAGTTGGCCTGGTATATGATGTCCACAGTTCTGTGGGCACCTTGTATCAGTCCAAGCAATCCCTTATGGTGGTGGTTGTAAGTCAACCTTAAAGACAAGCTATCCTAGAGGTAGCATGGACTAAGCAGCCTAAAGGCTTAACTCAAGAGGACATGTGAAGCCATCTGTTTTACCATATGCAATCCTGTAATATCAGATGAAAGGACACCACACAAGTTATATATTATCAAAATATATGTATTTATTCTTAGAATAATCCCCACTACTCTTTATGAGCAATGAAGCACAAGCGTTTAAATAAAAGCACAGTATAACATACACAAGTTGCACAGTTATGGATGAGGCCTGTGGCCACTCAAACCATATATCAAAAAAGTGGTATAACAATCACTAATCGATCGGGGGTAAGGCCTAGGGCCTTGGGAATCGCTGGGACTACACTGGACCAACAGCAGTTAGGACGGGAGTAGCCCGCGGGATTCGGGCGCAGTGCAGAAAGCACACGCATGCACCAATGCAAAGTCAATGGTGCGTAAAAGTTATCGAGTTACAGTTTTAAGAGTCTTCCGACTGGACTAGAAGGACAAAACTTTAGACTTAGACACTAGAGGTGTAAACCACTACAGGAGCACCGGTGTTCAAGAGTTACCTCACCCACAGGAAGCGGGTGCACAGGTGCAAAGATGTGTCGGGTTTCGTCACGAAGATCTAGGGTGCCTGGAGATGAAGATGCTGCAGGCGTGCAGAAGGGAAGTGTCCGGTGCAATCCAAGGGTGGATCGAAGTTGTAGAGTACCTGAAAGCAGAGGGGACAGAGTCTGGGTCACTAGCCAGTGACCAGGAAGGAACCAGGAAGGAACCAGGCAATGTCGGGTGCAATCGGGTCGATGTCGTGAAGCTTGTCTCCGCTGCCACGTGGTCTCTGGGGCACCGAGGATGTCCTGGAGTGAATCACGAGCTGTCCCACGAAGGCTCTCGCTGTCGGCGGTGTCGGCTTCAAGATCGGAGTCAACAGGCCTTGGCAAATGCAACCCACGCAGGATTCGAAGATGTCTTCTTACTCGGACCAGCAAGGTCTGAGCGGGTGCTTCTTTTCAGGAGAGTGAGGGCCAGTCTGGAGCAACCAGACTAGCAGAGCAAATTCAAAGGTTCGTCGGTACTAGGGCCACTAGCCAACGGGCAAGCGAGCGGACCAACGCGTCGAGCAGGAAAATGCAAAAGGGCCCCACGCAGCACTCGTCGAGTGTGGAGGGGTGAGCTTCGGTGCAAAGGCTGCTCGGGGCTGGAGCTTCTCAGACTCCAATGCACAGCTTCGAGGGAGCCTCGGATGCTGCACGGTCAGCGCTTCGTAGTTTTTCCAAGATGGCCGACCCCACGCTTCAGGTCACCTCCACGGGTCTCAGCTCTGCAGGGACTGTGGATCGGGCTGTTAGAAGGCAGGCACGCTGGTTCTTGTCGATCTCTGTCGCTCGAGTTCCGGCGGGAACTGCAACAAAGCAAACGTCGAGGTGCTGGATGATGCCTGTTTGCACAGGGTGGTCACTCCTTGACCACAAGGGAGATTCTGCAGTCTTCTACGTCGAGTAGGATGTCGAAGGGTCCAGAGTTTCGTTTCATAAGTTTCAGTCAGGATAATCTGATGTGCATTGGCACTGCTCCCACCTATATTCCAAATCTGGGGGCTGGATTACCTGCTAGGTCCCTCCTATGGGTGGGACCTGGGAAGGGGGTGGTTACACCCCTTTCCCTTTGTCCAGTTTCACGCCAGGACTGGGGCAGGATGGCCCCAGAACCGGTTTGACTGGAATCTGCCCAGGGACACCTTGTGCGCCCCAGGCAGTGTCTAGTTTCTTTCAACCCTCCCTGCTACAATCCACTATCTCCTATCTGGGGTGGTGTGACACCTCCCTGTGACAGGAAACCCTTTGTCCAGGCGTTCTCTGCCAAGTTTCGGTCAGCAGCACGAGGCCAGACATGTGTCTGTGGCAGCAGCATCCATTTTGTGATGCTGGGGCCCTGGTTAGGATTAACCGCGTTTTCAGTAAAGTAACATGTCTTCTCCCTCTAGAAGGGTGGAATGCTACCCCCGTCGCCAGAACTGGCGAGTGGGTAGTATTCCAAAGTGTATGACACCAAACACGACATGTTTTGATAAAGCCAAACCAAAGTTAGCATTAACCGTGAGGATTATAATGCACTTAAGAGTATATGGTATGGCAGTATCACTGGAACAGCTGCACGGAAATGGTTCCGACCTCTGCAGACAGGCTCAGCTCATGCTAGAGCACCATCTCACATAAAACCAATCACTCTGCCTCCAGGATTGTTAAGGCCTGCCATAGGAGTGACTTATAGGTATATATGTGTCCAGATATAGGTTTAGATATAGGTATACTATATCTAAGCAAGGGGTGATTACACCACCTTGCCCCAGCTGAGGGATCAGCCAGTTGTGTCGATTTAAGTACCAGCCAGGGGTGGCAAAAGATATGCTGCAGCCCCTGGTAGGCCTTGGATGCACCTATGCCCTGAGCACCTATAGTGCATGGTACAGGGGCTGACAAGGTGTCCAGTACCAAATTGGTGATGTACCTATAGTACATGGAATCCATTTAAAGAGAGAGCAGATAGCCTGGGGCCCTGATTAGCAGGATCCCAGGCCAACTAAGTCGAAAACCAGCTAAACACAAGGCAAAAAATCTGGGGTAACCATAGTTGGGTATCCACCTTCCTACAGTAAGTATGGGTATAGGGGTATATGTTTTGGGGTACTGAGGTATATGTTTTGGGGTGTTTGGGTATTTTAAGGGTTCAGATATAGTTTTGGGTTATGGGGTACAGGGGTAGTTTTAGGGTTTAGGGATAGGTATGGGTTTTGGGGTACAGGGGTATTTTTAGGGTTCAGGGCTAGGTTTGGGTTTTGGGGTATAGGGGAATTTTTAGGGTTCAGGGGTAGGTTTGGGGTACAGGGGTATTAAGGGTTCAGGGCTAGGTTTGGGTTTTGGGGTACAGGGGTATTTTAGGGTCTAGGGGAAGGTTTGGGTTTGGGGGTACAGGGTTATTTTTATGGTTCAGGGCAAGGTTTGGGTTTTGGGGTACAGGGGTATTTTTAGGGTTCAGGGGTAGGTTTGGGTTTTGGGGTACAGGGGTATTTTTAGGGTTCAGGGGTAGGTTTGGGTTTTGGGGTACAGGGGTATTTTAAGGATTCAGGGCTTGGTTTGGGTTTTGGGGTACAGGGGTATTTTAGGGTTCAGTGGTAGGTTTGGGTTTTGGGGTACAGGGGTATTTTTAGTGTTCAGGGGTAGGTTTGGGTTTTGAGGTACAGGGGTAATTATAGGGTTCAGGGCTAGGTTTGGGTTTTGGGGTACAGGGGTATTTTTAGGGTTTAGGGATAGGTTTGGGTTTTGGGGTACAGGGTATATTTATAGGGTTAAGATGGGTTAGTGTTTAAGGGTGTTGGGGTATTTTAAGGAGTAAGGGTGGGTTATGATTATGGGGTGCAGGGGTATTTAAAGGGAGCAGGGTGGACACCCGGAGCTGGAATGTACAGAACCTGGGAAGAAAAAACAATTAAATATTGGGCACAACACTCGCTTTTTTTCCCCGTAATCCCGCGCCCTGCACACGCCCACGCCCCCAGCACACGCCCACAGCACACGATATGAGACATCGCATGAAGGGCGGAACGAACCACACGCCCCCCAGCACACGCCCAAAGGACAACGCAGACACGCCCACAAGGGACTACTTTGCTGGCACGGTTCTTTTACCTTTTAAATGTATATGGTGGGCGTCTGCATAGCTTATGTCCTTCTGCTGCAACTGCCCTTTCCAACGCTGCATTGGGTGTTGTGATTGGTGCTGTGGTTCTTGAGATTACCCGCCTCAAAGGTTTGGGCTCTCTCTTTATTATATTAGTATAGATAAAAGTGCAGATGAATACAATTTAAAAACAACAAAATACAGATAAATACACATTAAAAATCATCAATCAGTACAAAAAGAGAATGCTATACATATCAGTATGGCAGTAGAAGTTACAAAGTGAAAGCAATGATAATTAGGAACTATTTAAAAATATATTCAGTGGTGTTGTGCTGCTGCCTGATCTTCCACGATTGAGTTAAAAAAGACGCCACTGACAAGCAAACCAAGGGCTTAGGCAGGGATTGTATAAAGAACATTGCTACACGACATTGTTTGAAACGAAATTTGCACATCAGGGGGAGAATACATCTTTTAAAGGGGTCCCTATAACATTTGCAGAAGAAAAAAATATGTAAATTTGATTGTGCAGAAGAACTGTCACAGGCACAGAAGGGTAAGTCATATATTCTTTTTTTTTACTGGTATTTGAAAAATAACCTGGACTTTGAAATATGCAAATGAATTGTTCAAAAAGAATTAATTGTTTTATTGTTTCCAGCTCGTTGAGAAGATTTACATTTTTTATCCCCTATGACCCATTCTCCAATAATTTGTTGTTTAGGATATCCCTTCATCAGGGGTCAGAGTAATCAAACATAATGTTTCTTATATTTGTTTTAGTTCCTATATAACATATCTAAACAGATTTCAATATCATGAATGGATTAGATGCACACTTACCTTCTCATGCTACACTTCTATTAGTGCAGCTTCTTTTTCTTGCACCTCTGCAACAGGTGCAATGCTTCTCCAATTCAAAGGTCTGTCCCAGACTTTGAAGAAATACAGCAGTAGGAGTGTGCCCCGTCTATCTGTGCCGAGTGCAGGCATTCCTCTCTAGGAAGTCCAGACTAATACCAAACCGTTGACTCTGAGGGCCATTGATTTTGGACCTTAGGTTGTACTGATGGGAAAGCTAATAGGTCTCGCCTTCTGGCCTGCTTGGCTTTGTAAATGGTTTTAGACATGCAGTACAGTGTCCCTGATGCTGTGCCGCATAGCTAAACAAAAAAAATAAAGCTTTTGATGTGTCTGATCACGTCTGTTTGTAGAAATCGCACCACTCATGTGTATGCCTAGAAAGTGATGCTGCACTTTTTATTTTTTTTAATTTACCAATCCAAGTTGGATTGGTAGCTAAAAAGAGGAAACAAACCATGGAAACGTTTTAAAATGTTTTTTTTAAATGTTTTTATTTTTTTTAAGTTGATGGTAGGAAGCAACACTGTAGTCGAAGCAGAAGCAAAACTAGGGAGTGAGAGGAGTGATGTGATTTTAAAGTGCAACACCGGGTGAGAAAGTAACCCAGGTGTGTGAAAGCAACCCAGGGAGCAGACGGGACAGAAGTAATACTGTGGATGAGGGACGGAAGCCAAACATGGGCCCAGGTGGGCATCAAACGAGTGAAAAAGAGGAACATGGAGCTAGTGGGGACAGACCTCACCGGCGAGAAGGCAAAGCATAAGGACTGGGGGAGAATCTCAGTGGCTAGAGAGAGGAACACAGAAGTGCGGGGGGAGAGCAATACATGAACAAGACAGCGGGAAATCACATGCACTCATAAAACGCTTAAACAAAAAGAAAAAAGTAGCGCCTTAGAAAGTGTTCAGGGGAAGTACATAATAATGCTCCCTTGCTTCAGGGGCTGGACAAACACTTGAAGTGGAGGGGAATCACACAGTTAACAAGAAGCAAGCAAATTAGAGTGCCAATAAAGCCACCTAATGGTAAGCAATGGCGGACACTAATCACATTGTAGGATAACAATGTGTCTTGCAACAGATGTGCTATTTAAGACGAGACCTTAAAATCGGCTTTCTCTAAATTTGGAGATGTCCTTCAATAAGGAGGAATATATTCACTGGTTTCTTTCCTGGCTTTTAAAGCATACAGGTAGAGGTGGGGCAGGCTGGTCAAAACCGGCCACATTTTCTGTTCTGTGCCATGTGTCGCTGAATTCTAGACAATAGCTTGCTAAACATAAGAAATTGGGGTGGTAGTCAGTGTAGCGGAGGTAAAATTTGCTTGACAGTGCCTATATGGTGATTCTCCAATTGACTTCAGACAGCTACAGTATGGGGTTGTATGCCAAGGGAATAAAGGGTATGAAGTTCACACATCCACAGTGGAGGAATGCAGCCTACACCAACACCCATGTTTTGCAGACTCGCAGCTAGTCTTTGTTGATCACCACTCATTCTGCAAATAGCTTTCTGGTTCTACAGCCACTGAGCCTCTGTGGCTTCATACTTTACATTCGAATATGAAGAAGGCAAGAACCCAATTATGGGGCCATATGGGAGATTTTACAGGTAAGAGATTAGTTTGTCATCTTCCCTCCAGGGGGAGATGACAACCTTTTACATGTGCTCCTGATTTGTTTGTATTTTGTATTGCCCGTTGCCCATATTTTGGAATGAGGTGTCAGTAGTCATCCATGACTATATGTGCACTTTTGATGCACCCCCTAAGCACTCGAGCCTTGTTTCTGTTGCGATGGATTTGCCTCATGGTTCCTGTGGGGGGAATAACAGGGCAGGTCTGAACAGCCAAAAAAGACAGAGGGTTACTTTTCCATGTCATGTTAGGACTTGTGCTTTTACAATCTTGCAGAGAAATCTACATGCAGCAAGACTGCAGGCTTTGCGCAAAAGTGGGCAGTCTCAGAAATGCACACTCTGCCTTCAAATATATCATTGATTATCAAAAAAATGTATTGCACTTATTTGCTTTCAGGGATATATGAACACACCACTGAAGAGCTTTAAAAAATGGTTCCATTAGGAGATGTCCCCAGTAATGCCATCCTGCTCTGTAATATTTACTGAACATCACTGTCCTCCAGTGAGCTTAACAGCCCTGGTAGTCCACGGTTGGAGTAATTTTGTCTTCATAAAAGCAGAGCTTTAAAAACAAAAGGGTGGGACGCTCAAAGTGTAACCCTTTCTGAACGAGGATTGACATTTCCTCCTGAACCCTTTATATGCAATGACTGGCTTTGGTGCAAGCATGATTCTAATCCAGTGACATGGGTCTTTTTAACGTTATCCCAGTGGGTAGCCTGCCTGCCAGGTCTCATGGGTTAAAGATTTGTTCTCAGAAGTTCCTTGTATTCGTCATGTCTGGGAATTGTATAAAGTATGAATGTTTGTATGCCTTGGTGAGATGTGTGGTTCATATGTAGCCTGTTGAATGCTGTGCGTCGATTTAGAACCCATGCGTTTGCTGTACACAATTCATCAGTGATGGTTAAGTCCCTCTCGGACATCTCAGCCTGCATAAACAAATCCCCAGTTACTTCCCTGACACCTATGTGTGTGCTGGATGTCTCCAGGCCGTTCCCCTTTGTCCAGATTAGGTTCCCATTTCATGGGTCAAACTTGCCCATCCCCTTTTGTCCTATTGTGAGCCAATTTTCAATTGGCTCACAATAGGACAAAGGCCTTGACAAAGGGCTATATTGAAGCCTCATACTCAAAACGTATAGGGCCAGTAAGAACCAATCCAGAGAAATCTAGCCATTAGTACACCGTGAACCTTTAGGAGTTGAGGATCATAGGGACTTTTCCAGGACCACATTCCAGCCTTAGTTACCAAGTGAAGTACAAGCACTAGAATCCTCTGGCATTAATGAGCTCGTTATTTCTCACTGACTGGTTGGACCAGTGATTATTACTATTATTGAGTACATGTCCATCAAGGCAACTTGATGCTAGAAATGAAGGAAAGACTGCTGAAAACCATTTAAAAAAACTATCCGATCTGGCGTTGGCTTTATCAGTGCTTGTTTTGTCGTGGTTTTTAAAAAACCTTATTGTTGTGGAAGCTTCCAGTCCCACAGGATGCACACACGAACAACTGGAAGTGTTGTAAGATGCACAGTTCAGTAGACGCTGTAATCACTGTTTTACCGTATTATTCAGAGTAACCTTCATCTATCAACATTATATTTAAAATGAAGTAAACTATTTTAAATGCATGTCTAGTGCGTACAAGTTCATTTCATACCCCAACGCATTTCAGAATGTCCTTCATCGACTGGCCTACATCCAGATCATTCAATTGAGACTGAGAACAGTGTACATCCATGGCAAATGTAGCCTACTGGACCTAGACATTAAGAAGCTGCCTATAATCTGATGAAAAGAGAGTAGACCTTGAGAATGATTTCCACTGTGCAGCCAAGAGCTACAAGCACAAAGTGTAAACCTGCCATGATCTATAGCCACTGATATTCAATTGTGCCAACGAAATGTAAAAGAGTGCTGTTAGAGGTGTGTGACAGTTAAGTGATACGAAAGACAATGCCTAAGTGTACCCGAGTGCAGCATAAGAATCATGCAAGATTACCAAACAGAAGAAAGCTGCTCGGTCAGAAGAGATGCTTAAAAAGTCTGCACACAGAGAAGTTCCAGCAAATGGTGTTTGATGAAAAGAAAGTACATGTAAACCAAACAGTGCACAAGTCCTCACCGAACGGATCTCAGTTGGATTGGAAAATAATGCAGTGCCTCTGTACATGCACTGACGCTAACACCAGAAGCAGGGTAAAAGTGGCACAGCGTGCGAGTGCTTACCTGGACTCATGGCTAGTAAGTAGAAAGCAATGAAAGAACCGCAGAGACCAAAATGGAATAAACCCAGGGCAGGAATGCTTTAAAAAGGCAACTGGTGAAAAGAAACCTAGAACTTTCAGCTATTATGGATGCTATCTTAGAAGAATAGGAAGTGGGGTGAAAAGGGCATAGATCAAGAGCTATAATTGAAAAACAAAGAATGAGACCGAACAAAAAGGGGTTTAAACCTGCTGCTAATTTTGAGGGCTGAACAAACGAGCAGTGATTTTTTTTTTCTGATGCTTACATATATAAGGATAATACTATTCAAATGAAATAAATGTCTGTAGTTCCTAACTCAACAAATGTAGGATCGAGATGAAGAACAAATAAACTGTAATTTTCATTAAAATGTGAACAAATTACCTGTGCATTATTGTATGATAAAGAATTGAACAAAACTCGCTCAACTTTACATCATAAGAGCTTAAAATAGTAAAGTAAATGACAGTAATAAGGAATATATTTACAAAAATTATGACATTTTGAGTCTGTCATTAAATCCCGAGGCAGAAAACGGTTACTTCAGGTAATCAAAAAGTAACCAGGCGCACTTGCATCTAAAAAAACAAATGGCTAAAAGCAAAACTGGTCTGGTTTTAGTCTCAAAAAGCTCACATTACCATAGTCACTGAGACCTAACGGAACTACTTTTCATGTAGATGCACCCCTTTAGAAAATGAAGACTGTTGTCACTCACAATGTAGTTCACCGATGGCTGAAGTGGGCTGATTCACTGACCCATGCTGTACGTCGTAGACGAACAATGTACACCGTAGTAAATTTCTTTATTTAGATATAAAACATATCTTTAAAAGATTCTTCCAACACGTTAATACAATCTTACAGCTTAAAAGAGATTAAAAAATAAAGAACATAAAAACAAATAAAATGTGACTTTCTTATCAGTGCTTACTACAACATATCAATTTAAAAATAGCACTCCCGGACAATGCAGATGGGGTTAGGTACACATTATGCTACACAGCAGTCCAATTTTTCTAGAAGCCTGTAGGCATACTGAACGAATTTGGCCAATTTTATGTTTAAGGCAGTGTTTTCTAAGGACAGAGCAGCAGTAATGGCGTGTCTGCAAGTCCGAACTCCCAGCCTGTTCCATTCCGGCCTGAGTAGGCGTCTGCGTTGGGAAATGAAGAAGGGGCATATACAAAGCACATGCAGAAAAGTTTCGCTTACAGACCCACACCCTCTACACGTTTGATCAGCCCTTTTTTGCCGCCATACAGGGAGATTTTGTAGGAAGCGCCAGTCTCCCAGTCTTAGGGCGATCAGACATCGCTTTAGATGGTAGGAGAATGTGATCGAAAGATAATTTGCCGGGTAAAGTCGTTTATAGGAGTTGGCTACTGCCCAAGCATGGCTGCGTTTTGCAAGGAGAGCTTTGTCCATAGTCAGGGATTTCAGTCTTATAACTTTTTTGATTGTGTTTTTGAAGGCAGTCTGACTTGGGTTGAGGGCCCAGAGATCCACAGCAGACGTTTGTTGGATGTAGTTATTTAGGAGGCGGCCGTATGTTCCTCCCGGATTGCTCATACTAATTTCGTTCCAGACCAGGAGTTCCAAGGTGCCAGCTTCTGCCTTCCTTAGTTTGTGGATCAGATTAAGATATGAGCCAACATTGGAGGATTCATAGTTAGTTAAGCCCAGCTCTAGTCTGACCTGTGCTGGCGAGGAGGAACTCGGCAGGTGAAGCAATTTCTTATAGAGTTTGGTTGTCAGTTTGTTTAGGGATTTGTTCATTTTTCCCTTAAATATCTCTATGCCATACGAAAGTGTGGGCCCGATCTTTGCTCTAAGCACTTCCAGTAAGGGCAGAACCGTGGGGCCTGAGAGTCTCCTCGATAGCTTGGCCAGGGATATCATTAGCGCTGTTGCCTTGGCTGCAATCACAGTGCTCTGTTTGGTGAAGTTGCCCCTGGCGTCCAAATGGACCCCTAGGTATTTGTACGACTGGCCAGTTGAAATGCTTTCTTTGTTTATTGTCCAACCTCCACCGTTGTAGCGTTTTTTGCCGAACGGAACAACCATTGTTTTTTTCATGTTGATTTCTAACTGGTTGTTGGCCGTGTATTGCATCCAGGCGTCCAGAAGTCTCTGTAACCCCACTCTGGTGAGACTGAACAGTGCCAAGTCGTCGGCATATAAAAGATTGCATAATGCCGTGCCTCCTACTTTTGGTGGATGACTGATTACTTCCTCTAGAATGTTTGATAGGTCCGCTATGAATAGATTGAAGAGAAGGGGAGCCAGCACGCATCCCTGTTTGACTCCACGCGAGGTCCAGATTTTCCGGGAGAGATGCGCGCCAGACCCTAACTTCACTCGAACCCATGTGTTGGAGTACAGCAGAATAATAGGATTCAAGATCTTATCTGGGATTCCCCACTGCTTTAGCTTTTGCCACAGCACTGCCCTGGGCACCCTGTCGAATGCTGCTTTGAAGTCGACAAAGCAGCAAAAGACCGACCTGGAATTTGTGAGGGCTTTATCAATGATGGTGGAGGTTGCCAATAAGTTTGTCATTGTTCCTGATTTGGCAACAAACCCTGTCTGATTAAAGGGGATCAGATTTTTAACCTTGGCCCATTGTCTAAGATCCTCCAAAATGAGGCCTGCAAAATGTTTTGCCTCTATGTCCAACAAGGCAATTAATCTGTAGTTGTTCGGGATGCCTCGTGGTCCGGCTTTGTAGATGGGATGGATAATAGAACCTCTCCAGGAATCCGGGATGGTTTGGTAGGTCAGGGTGTAATTAAAAAGATTTAATAGCACTTTGGACCAGAAAGGGACGTCGGACTTGAATAGTCTCTGTGGCAGGCCATTCGGGCCTGGTGCTCCGTCCTGTCTCCCTTTAGTCAGTGCTTTGACTACTCTTTCTTCCGACAGTTCCGCGAATGAAGAAGGCCCCTGCATTTGATCAAATGGAGAATTCGATGTTGTACTCGTGCCAGTGTCAGAGATCCGTGTTAATCCAGGGCAGTCAGGGTTATCTTGTGCCTGGAAATGCTCTGTTAGGTATGAGATCCAGTCTGCTTCCTGGATATTCGCTGATCCGAAGGATGTTGTATTTCGATCGATATTGTTGATAAGAGACCAGAATGTCTTTGAGTTTGTTGTTTGCTTTCCCATACTAGTTTAACCCAAAATCGAGATTCCTGGTCCTTTCTCTCTTGGGTAACTGCCCTCCTAAGTGCCTTTTGGGTGTGACGATATGTGTCGAGGAGGCTGCTGTTCTCTGGAGATTTTAAAAGCAACCTCAGTGCGTTATTTCTCATTCTTTTTAATGTTTTTATCATGGGGAGTGCTGTTGCTCCTGCTGGTGGTGTGCGGTTTGGGTCCTGCCTTGTGGCTGGATACATTCTGATCAAATGTGTGCATAACTGCGACCATGTTGCTGTTGGGGAGGCCATTTGGTCTAGAGCACACATGATAAAATCCTTGCTGGTTTTTAGGATGCACTGTCCGTTAGCCTCACTCCATTTCAGGCGTTTTAGGTTGTCGGAATATGTTCCTTTGTATGTAGATGGTGCCTTTTTATGGAGAACTAAATTTGTAGCAAAGGAAACGACCAGTGGCCTGTGGTCGCTCTCAAGTCTTGGCAGGACGGAAAAACTGGCCAGATTGGTCAGGAGTTCCGAGTTACAGATAGCGAAATCCAGGTAGGATTTTGTTCTTCCATTTGACCAGGTCCAATTTGGGGGGGAATCGCTTGTTGATCTTCCATTCACCACCAGATACCCTGCGTTGTAGAGCCTCAACACGGTGACCTCACCTAGTGTATTGGATATTTGCTTGGGGGGTCTAGATTGGGGGACATCCTCAATAATGCTGGTCAAATTGGGTCCTTCTGTGTCTGCTATATTCCCCTGGAAAAGGTTTGTATTGAAATCCCCAGTGATGATGCGGTCCGAGCTGGGGTATTCTATGGCTATATCGTTCATTGTTTCGCAGAATCTGGCCAGGTGGTCTTTTTTTGTGCGGGTGTTGGGATTGATATACACATTTATAAGTAGGAGCAATCGCTGCCTGTTCCGTAGTTTGATTTTGACCCCCAATAGCCAGTCTTCCTTCAGGTTAAGTTGGCTCAGTTCACCTTTTAGATTGTTGGATACGTATATGGAGAGCCCGCCTTTGGGGTGGCCGAAGCGGCTGTCCCTCAGTGCCTGCCTTCGATATTCAATGAATCCTTCAATGGGGCAACCCTCAAGCTCCCAGGTTTCCTGCAGGGCAACTGCCACATGCTCCCCCAGGAAAGACATAGTGTCTTCATTTAGGATTTTATGGTGTAGCCCACATATGTTCCATGAGCACATTGAGAAAAGTGGCTCCCCCTTGCCACTGGCCACACTGTGCTGTTGTATCCCTGACGGAGGGAGTGGTTTTATTAAATTGTATGTTTTTGCTGGTGGGCCTGTGGCAGATGGTCAGTTTCTGCTTTTTGTGGCCAGTGCTACTGGCAGCCATCTCCAAGCATGGTCTGGTTCATTGTCTCTCACCTCTGTTTCAGGGCATTTAAGTTCTGTGTCCGGCCCTGAGGCGTTTTTTAAAACAGAGAACGGCCTCCCATACTCTGTATTTTTGATGAAGGCTGGCTTGTTGGATGTAGTTGCTCCTGATAGCAGCGTGATTGAATACCCTGGCGTTGAGTAAGGGTGCACTCTGATCCCCCAATTTCGCAGTGTGGCCTTGTGTTCGAGAAAGGCCCCTGCCCAGCCTGCCTACGTGAAAGTTACGACAGTGACCTCAGAGGGTTGATTTCCTCGTGGGGGAAGAAATTCAATGGATTCGATGTTATTCGTATCCAGACCCACTAGCCCCGGTATGCCTTCCGCTATTTTCAGCAGATTTGATCTGTTGAGAATATCGTGCCGCCCCTTAGATTTATATTCGGGGGCTAAAAAAATCCGATGACACGATTGGTTGTCGCTTCGCGGCTCTGGTGCAGTTGTGGGTCTGTTTTTCGATTGTTACAACGGATCTGTTTTTATGTGGCTTCTGTGGTGGTTGGAGGGGAGCCTGTTTTGGTTGTGGAGTATGTCTGATCCGAACAGCTATGTCATTGCAGATGGTTTTAGTAAGACTCAGTTTTGACAATGTTATTTCATTTCCAAAAAGGGGGGAATCAATTAAAGGCTGAAATTTTCCTGCCGTTGTCACTTGGTCAGAGTTACTTGACGTAGCTGGACTCGCCCTTATGCTTGTTGCAGGATCGATGCCCTCTGTTTTCATTGCCGAAGCGATTGTTGATGTACTTAAACTCTGGGGGCTCCTCGCCAGTTCTTGAATGGGTAAGTCCACAGTTGGTCCGTATGAAGTTGTTGTTAGGTTTGTTGTCGGTACCACTGTGCTGGGCTCTGAAGAGGATTTTTTATTTTCGGCTTTCGAGAAGATGGGGAAAAGGTTCTGATGGGCCAGATTGGAGTTAGTTCTGAGTTTATTCCTCGCTTTTCGTTGACGTTTGCGCTCTCTTTTGCTGCAAGGGGGAATAGGCCTAGGAGAGACCGGGACTGATGGAGCGGGCGGAGAATCAAGGCTGTTGATTCGTCCGTCCACAGGTTTGACATACTGGTTTGTAGGCCCGGTTGATGATGGAAGAATGCAGTTTTCAACTGTCTGTGTTGGATTTATTAGAGCGCTATGAGGGTGGTCGTTCATCGATGGGAGGCGGTTAGTGGATCCTTTGATATCCGCTTCTTCTTCCTTTGTTTTTGTGTTTTTATTTCCACAGTCCTTCAATGGTTTGTCCTGTTCTTGATGTTTAATGGATTGCGGTATGACTGCCACGTTACCCCCCCTCAGCTGCTTTACTTCCCTGATAACTGTGGAAAGGCAATCTGGGAGCAGGGAGAGGGAGTCAATAATTGGAGAGCAGCAGCACGTTGGTTGTACAAAGTTTGCAGATGCTTGCGCTCTTAAAATTAGTGAATTCAATTGATCTAATTTGCCATCAATCCCTGACGTAAAGAGTGCCAGGGTGTTTAGTAGATCCACTTGGACCTCTAATTTGATTGAGTGATAGTTAAGTGCGGTCACAATTTGTTGGAGGGTCTGCAATAGTTGGGGCCAAGCGCTGGTCGTAGTATCCTCTTCTGTATTAGGATTGTCATCCAGAGTAGGACTCTGGTTTAGGGAATTTGAGGTGGTTTTAAAGAAAAGTGACAAATTCGGCATGGATTGATCATTTGCTGCCATCTGCGCCGATTGACTTTGACATAGACTTCTTATTTGGCCAAAAGGTGGAGATGGCTTATGTGGTGGACTTAGGTCTGTTGGTTCTGTTAGTGTTTTTGTTATTGGTGAAGTTAGCGAATTTAGAGATTGGCAACTACCATTAAGTAGCGGAGGCCCGACTGGCCCGTGAATTTGGGCCGTCGTTGTTTGTTGTTGGGAGCCCTTGAGTTGGTTAATCGGAAAGTGTGGAAGTTGTAGCAGCAAGGGAGAGGCTTCTATTGAACACATGATGTCTTCCAGCTGAGTTTGCAGTGGAGGGGCAGTCCCGTTATCGTCTGCCCGAGGGGTGGAAGGCTTCTCCGATTTGAGAGAATCTGTTTGGCTGTTTTCCCTGTTTTGGTTGGTGCAGGTAGACCCAAAGAGATAGACCTCTGACGGCTCTTTTGCTGGCATTGTGTTAAAAACCCAATTTTTCGGTGATGCTTTAAGGTCAAACCCTTGGTGGTCAGAGGTTGTAAAGGTGGTTGCCTCCAAGGCTTGCGAGTATTGCTCTAGTTGTTGTATTGGTTCTGTAGTTTTTAATGGGGTCTTTCTAAAATAATCCCGTAGAGTTAGGCTCTTGAGTTTCTGAGGTTTTGCGGTGTGCTTGACGAGGCCCTGGACCCCAGCTGCGTCTAGTTGCTTGGACTTCCTTCGCTTAGGAGCAGTGTACTTTCTTTCTTTTCTGGATCTCATAGCTCCAGGAAGGTCTTGACTTGAACTCTTTTTCACCACTGCATGTGAATCAAGAGAATAAGTGCTGTTTCCCAATAGAGGTTATTTATTTAGAGTGTTTGATAGGTGAATGACAGTAGGTGTGGGCCACTTCAAATTGTAATTTCATTAATTTCATTAAAAATGATGTAATCGGTTAGATGTTTGTAAGCACCATGCAGTTAATTGGCAGTGTTCTTTATCAGTTTCGTGGAGGGCAGGGATAGCTTTGTCGTGTAACCACGTACCTGGGTCAGCTGGTATGTTCTTCGTGTCCCAGGTGCTCTTGCAGGCAGCTGGTCGATTCAGGGCAATCCTCTGCCTCCCGTGAGTCTCACTGTGTCACTATGTATCACTGTGTGGCAGATTGCGGCTCTCCGCCACGCTGTGGGGCGACTCGCGGCTCACCACTGCTCTCTGCCACGCTCAGACGTGCCCAGGGGTTTTTGCCACGTTGCAAGTATTTTGCGGCTCCTTTGAAAGGGGTTGTGAAGCCCGGCCCGACGCTGGGCGCATGGAGCTCAGAGGAGAGCACCCCGCCTCCAGCAGCAGGGGCGCCGGCTTCAGGCGTTCTAAGCCGTGGGAGTAGTGTTGTTTGGAGGTATGCAGTGGAGGTGGGGGTGGGTATCCCGGCAGCTGATGCCAGCACTCGCAGTCCGGGCAATCACTCACAACCCCCCCCTCACCGCTCCCCGCGACGGGGCTGCTCTCTCCTCGCGACTCCTTACAGACGGCAGCTCCCTCCGCTGGCTCCTCGCGGGTAGCGGCTCGTGGCTCGACCCGGTGTCGCCGCTGCCGGCGCCGCTTGGCTGCGTCTTCACGAGGGAGGGGGGGAGGAGAAGGGGATAAAACGCCAACAGTGTCTGCCGCGGCCCCCGCAATTCGTGGCTTCGTGGTGCCTCAGTGGCGGCGAACACTCCTCTCCTCTCGTCTCTCTCCACAGACCTCGGACCTCGGCTCAGACTCGCCTCAGCGAACAATGTGAATGAGACAATAACAGATAGTTGATGAATAGTTTATAAGGGAGTATATTCTCCAGAAATTATTAGTAAAATCAAAAGGTATTGACTAATGCCAGACCTTAAAACAGGAAAATAGTTCATTCAAAAACAGCCCCCCATATCAGTGGGTAGCCCAAGCAGCTCAGCTAAGAAATATTGACCAAGAGTCACCAACCACCAATGCCACTGCACTATTGGTCACCTATACCCTTGCACTCCATTTTGATAACCAAGTTACTTGCTTTTACGCAGAGGTCTTCAAAGTCAAACTGTGTAGTGAGAAATTCAGTTAAAGCACCAGGCAATGACTGATGCTCCATAAACCCATTGTACAGTCAGTGCTGAATTATTAAGAATAAATGACTTTTATTTATAGGTAAGCTAAAGAACAGTTACATAAGAAGACCCAGAATAGCAGACAGCGCTGTAGCATTCTGAGGCCAAAATATGACCTCAAAGGTTTTTACAGTGTTTACTTGTAAGACACTAAATTTTCTATACTATTAGGCTTATGACTGGTATTATGCTACGGTGAAGTGCTTGGATCATTCTGGGGCATCCAAATTCGTCTGATCTTATCAGGTGTTTACAAACGGTCTTGGGACATCCAGTTAATGGGTCCAACGTGCCAGATAAAATGATACGAGGTAGGAATCTTGCTCTTTGTCTGGCCCTCTGTATGGCTACTGACTCAGTGTGCAGCTGGAAAACCAATTGGGCAGAAGCCTCGTTTGTTGATATTACATTTGTGAACATACAAACATCAATTATTTTTCTAAAACGCCAAAAACCGGCTACTCAATCAAGGACCCCATCAAGATGAAAATAATGGCGTCAAGATGCGAGCTTTCTTCATGTCCATCTCCTTTGGGAAATGGGTCTAGTAACCAAGATTCAACCACCAACAGTATTGGACAAAGCCAGCAAACGACCTAACCTGTTTTCAAAAGGTAATTGTTGTAGTGGATTTCAACCCACATTGGCATGCTCTAGGATATTTTCTGATAGGCCCCGTTCTGCAACCAACAGACCACATTTGAAATATCAATGTATGGGGAAAAAAAACATGGGACTGGGGACACTCATTCGACCCCAAGGCTTCAGCAGTTACCACTAGGAACTGAAATTTAGGATTTGAAACAACCCACAACATATTGACTATATGTACAAACCTGGAACGGTTCGAAAGATAATTTAACCACTTTCATAAGTGGATCTATTGTCTTCAGTGAGACCGAACTCTATTCCAAGGGGAGTGAAGAGTCTGAGCTTTCACATCTCTCTAGGATCAGAATTAGTACAGGCAAGTAGAAGTATGCTAAAGATAAAGGGCTCTATGGGGATGAGTCTTGCAGTCTCTGATGTCTAGGGAAGCTCTATGGAGCGTCCCTCCGAAGCAGTAGTTTGTGTTTTTGTCTATTCTTCATTCAGGCAAGCTAAGCTGAAACACTATTGCGTTTTCTGGGCAGTTTCTTTTCCTTGAATTGCAATCCACTCAGATCTTCAGTCATGTGGTTGTTGTGTAGGCCTTTAAACATTCACGCAGCTCCTCTCCTCACAGGGCAGGGCAAGCCAGTCCACCTGCCTCCTCCCCAGCTTACAGCACAAGGGGTTCCATGAACCAAGGATAGGCAGGCCTCTGGCCGAGTCAGAGCAACTATGCGCAAAGGTTTAACCTCCGCTAGTGTGGTTGCTCAGTAGTGTTAATTGGAGTCAGAAAAAGAGAATGTTAGTGACTTGGAGCAGTATATTCTTGCCAGAACTAGCATAAGACTGGAACAACCAAATGATCTGCTTTTTTCAAATATTTTCCCCCCTTGAATGGCAAAGAAGTGCATCCTGGTCTTGATTCTGGTATTGACCAAATTCCTGACACCAGTAGATTGATTGGGGTGGTTGAACTTGCCAAGGGTAATGCATGTATTCTACCCAAATAGCATTGAACCACAGAGCCACATTTTCTGCGTAGGTCCCAGAATTGTTCTTGCTCCAATTTTTGGGTGGGACATTGCAAATTAGATGTTGGTGGTAGTTGTATTGCTTGTAACTGACCAACAAGGGACCTGCTCATAGTTGGCTCAGTCCAAAGTCTCTGCCTTAAAAACCCTTACAGATTCCATAGGGACATTAAGGGCCAACACTTGCAGGTCTTATTTACTTCCTCCTTGTTAATTGCTTGTTTGTGCTGTAAAGTGCTTTGGGGACAGAATCGGTGCTGTTTGATGTGAAACACATTGACGTGATCTCATTTCTTCATAATGGACAGTGGTACAAAATCAAAGTGGCGTTTAAGAGGTAAAATCGGTGTTTCTTTTTAGGAACCTGACAATCTTTGTTTCTGATAGCTCATTAATTGAAGAATCGCACATTTTGCATGAGATGAAGGCTTAAATTGATTGGTCTTTGGTGTCGATAATGTCAATTTATTTATGTCCAGTGGAAACAAAAGCTTTTTTCACTTCTGTTTCCAGGAGACCTTGAACAATTCACTGATATCCTGAAGAACAACGATCAAGTGGGCACGGATTTGAAGGATTCGTCATCTATTCTTGGCATGTTTTTCCGAGGATGGTTTACCAATCGATAGACTTCACCATCCACCGAGTAGATCCCTTGCAATTTATTTTATTTAGGGGTGCATGTGTTTTTAGAAACTTATTGAGCATGGATAGTGCTTATTACAAACACAACTCTGGCAATTTGCTACAAATTCCCTGGAAGCATGGATCAAGCCATGTATGCAAACCGGAAATCATAGTTTAAACAAGACTGCCAGCTCAGCAAGGACCCGATACTGAAACCGTCCTATGTTTTGTCTTTCTGCTGGGGGTTAGTAAACATTTGCCATCCAATTTAAAGAAATGTTGTTTGGTTTTTTTCTGCATCTTGATCTCTAATGTTGCATCTCTTCCAGTAGAACTGCATATCTTCTAAGCACCAGTTCTTCTCTGTTTGATATGTGGCTCTACTCAGTTCATATTGTTTGATTTTTGTTTCCCTACAGCATCCTATTTGCTGATGCTTTTCTTAGACCCAGTAGCTAATGTTCAAAATGCCTTTGACCTGTCGGCAAGAGTGTTTAGGGTGGTGCCCCACCCCTTTGTACCAAGCCTATATATTGCCTCCTAAACCAGACTTCGATCCCTGAATCAATTTTAGAATCCTAAGTGTACCCAATTTAGAAGAGCTTGTATGTGACGAGGAACAAGCATCCTTCCAGCCCCCCACTCCTTCACCTGACAAGACATGGCTGAATTACATCCACCATTGTTCAGACCAAAGACAACTATTTTCAGTTATTCTTACTGATTATATGTGAATCATTTACCTCCCTTTCTTCATAAAAAAGACTTTACCTCTGTGATACAACAGGCATAAACTTTTGCAAAGTACTTATTTATTAAGTCTAGGGCATTGGCTCTGTGAAGAGAAGCTATCTCTTGTGCCCAGCAGCATAACTATGATGTTTTGAATGAATGACAGACTTCAGTTGGTCATGTTTTCATTAAAGCCTTAATCACAGTTGTGTCTGGTCCTATGTCCCTTGTTTGTTGGTTTAACTTTCACAGCCTGAACACTTGAGTGATTGTGTGTTTCATTAGCCTCATTGAAATGTTTTCCCATCTCTTTAAAGATGAATACGCTGTAATTTATTTAGCAGACATTTGTGCTGTATGTTCAGTTCCAGCATACTCAAGTGTCTTTCATAAATAAAAAATATCATAAACAAACCAGTAGTACATAAACAAAAGGAATGTTGCAATCATTGGGATGTTTTCTTTGTGTTGAAATATAACAAACAACTGTATTGTTTATACTATTACTAGCACACTCTATATGTTATACTGTTTTATTACTCAGTGATTCCTGAAAAGGGCAGTCATACGAAATATGTCTGCTATAGTTATTTTGGGATTGGGTTTTCAGAATGGCTGATAAATCTACGAATATCCTCCTGTGAAGTTCAAAAACTGTAAGTTTGTTCAATGATAATCATTGTGGATAGCCTTAAAACCACGGGTGGGCAACGTTTTTTCCCCTCGGAATCTTGTATGGAAAACATTGCACCTTAACAAGGTTGTAAAGTCATACACTGTGTCAAAATTGCCTGAAAACAGCAGCATTTGCATTATTTTATGTTGCAAAAGTTAACCGTGCAGACAAAATTCTGTTTACATTTACCATTGTTTGACTAGAATGAAATATTAACTAATCTGCAGAAAAACTTTCTATATTTGAGTGTTAACTTTGACCAGGAATCTTCTCAACAAAAAGAAATAGTAGAACTTTAGAATTTAGCAAAACGGATTAACGTGAAAATAAAAGCAGCACACTAAAAGCCATAGGGATAAGGTGTGCTGGCTGCATACTCGAAGTCTGTCCCAAGTGTGTTTTGGCAATGACACAACATTGCAAAGCTCTCTATGTTTATTGGATAGGGGCTAACAAGCGAGTGGAAGTTGTACATATGAAACGTTGGGAAGAGTTGCAGTGACTGAAATAATTGCAGTCCAATGTGAGTAACGTGAAGGGGAGATATAATAGAGATGTAAACACTGCCAGAGCATTGACCTGTGACTCCTCAAAATGTGTTATTCTAAATTCTTTGAAGTATAGCACAGGACCCTCAACACAGGTGTGCTTCCCTGGAGGGTCCCAATTGAGCGTCTTCGATTGTCTTACCAGTTCAATAATTTTAAGCAAGACTTTTAGGTGTAGAAGAACCTTGTAATGGGTAGAGATTGAGGTCTCTAGTAAGTTAGGAAGAGAGGTAAGAAATAGGGGTGTAGCACAAAAGTGAAGTAAGTTTTCCTCAGAAAGAAGAAAAGATCCAGGTCTGTGTCAAGAAGAGATGGAACGGTTCAGACCAAGAGCCAGAGATTCGCTAAATATCATCTGAGCACTTAATTTGTGTATGGCAGAGCTTCATCCCCAGGTGTGGTACTGCTCAGCTCCACGACTTATGGTCATGTGTTCAAAGACATAAAATTACTGGGCCTTAAAAAAATAGGACCTGGATTACTAGGTATGACCCAGTATCCGGTTGGAGAGGTGCAGGGGCTAAGAGCAGAGAGGCACAGCATGCACTCGTCTCCCCACCCCCCCTCTTCCCCCACCTCAACCCGCTGGCAAATAAGACAGGACTCTTTTGCAAGGGTGTCCCCTACCCCTTCAACCGCATCTGCTCGGCTGCAGGCATTTACCACCAGATAGGAGTGGGTGTTAAATGTTAGGCAAATAGAAAAGTTTCAAAATCAGGGGAAAACATGCAGATGTTCACCAGGTATTCTCTAATCCACGCAGTTCTTCCCTGTTCCGAGGCCTTTAATTCATTCTGGCCATATTTAGGCCCTGGGATATCAGAGAGAATTGGAGATTGCATGCCTCTGATATAACCCTGCACTGTAATCCAGTCAAACTCATAATGACAACCTCAATCATTAATGCCAGTTTGCCTTTTCTGTACAAGGTAGGGACCAAGAGGAGGAGTCACAAGTGGAATCCAAGGAGGGTTGGTGACTGAAGGATTGAAGAAAAGGAAGGGAGAGAGAATATACAGATGACCTTTGGTCGTCTTAGATGTGTGTGTCTTTTCTTTGAGTACTCTGTAATCTTGCAAAGATACAAGGGCTGCCAAAACCACTTCTGCCTGCTAGGTATCGCCAGCACAAAGCATCATTGAGTAATAATGGAGCAAAAATGTGGTCCAAAAAAACGTGTAAGGTAGGAACAGAAACTAGAGTTAAGGTGAGTCCTAGGGACAGTATCTCAAGTGGTTATTGAAGGTGCTGGGACAAAGACTCCATGACTGATGGGAAGAGTCTTGAGTTGGCTCAGGAATGGAGAGAGGGCTGAGAGTTCTGATGGCATTAGTCTGTGTGTGTGTGTGTGTGTGTGTGTGTGTGTGTGTGTGTGTACCAATAGCCATTACAAAGGCTCCATACAGAAGAGTAGGGTAGCATAATCTGTAGGATGTATGGTTTTAAGAGATGTGAGGTAAGACTGGAATGGGCAGTGGTTCAGAAGTAATGTATTTAGCTGCTTGTTTAAGAAAAGCAGCAAATGTTTGAATGCTGTCAGGAGTGGAGGGAGTCAGTAATTCAGCCCTTGCTGAACATTAGAGTAAACACTTTGAGAGTACAGTGAGGGCCAGAACTGAAGTAGAGTTTACTGATGTCCTAGCAATGGAGATAAGAGGAGTGTAGCAATCCTTAACTATAGTCAGTGTCTGTCTACATGATCTTGTGGAAATCTTTGCTGTAAAGATAGCCAGTTACTGTGGTTTGATGCATATGTCTCCATGCAGATTCTTCATATAGCATTATTTTCTGGCCATCAGTCTGGATTGGTAAATGTTTGTATGCAGATCCTCCAGCCCCCATGGATCTGCAGGTTCGTGGCTCTCAGGAAGTGGAGTTTCATTTTCAGAAATGCAACTTCATGCCTGTGGTATCAGTTCCAGGTAAACCGTGATGCATTCCTTATCAGCCTTGGTCACTGCTTTCATATTGTTGGTTTTTTCATATGTTTTTCCAGGTCTGGCCTAAAAACTGCTTTATCTGTTTCTCCAGTTTCATGGTTTCTAAAAATGTCATAAAAGAAATACAAACATAAATACATACAGAACTTTTGGTCAGCCCTCTTCATCCACAGGTCTCGTCAAGTGAACTTAACCAAAAGATTGCAACTGGTACAAAACCAGGCAGCCAGACTGATCTACCAATAGCCAAGAAGGCGCCACATCACTCCCCTGATGAGGAAACTGCACTGGCTACCAGTGAAGCAGCGCACTGCATTTAAGATCAGGTGTTTCATCTTCAAATCCCTTCACGGCACCTGCCCTGAATTCATCTATACACTCACTCACAGGTATATCCCTGATCTGAACCTGAGGTCCTCATACCGCGACCTCCTGCTCATCCCCCCTTTTAAAAAGAAGAGGCTAGGTGTAGCCAGATTCTCTGTTCTGGACCCTCATTTTTGGAATTCACTCCCTTCGAACATCAGATCATCCCAGTGCTATCTTAGATTCAGACAACTTTCGAAAACAGGGCTGTTCTCCCAAGCATATGAATATTAACTGCATGCTCTTCCCTGTATACAGCGCCAAGAAACCACATTGTGTATGTGCGCTCTCTAAATAATTTTAACATAACTTTCACAATTTGCATTCGTCTACCACATCCTACAACATGGAATAGTGGTTCAGGCCATGCTATTCAGTGACTGCATTTTGACTGATCAAATGTGCCCAACCGCCTGAAAAGAGGTGCACTTCAGTGCCAAGGCTGGTTTGTCTGGGCCGCCCATTATTTTATATATATATATATATATATATATATATATATATATATATATATATAAAATCATTCCTAATTGAGTGGGCGTTGGGTGCATATATATATATTTGGATTTGGTAAACTCTCTTTCTCAATAAAATCTGCCGAGAATACATTGGGATTTGCGTGGTCTTTCCTATTCCTGCCTGTTGGGTGGCGACGTGGTGAGAGACTGCTGTTTTTATATATATATATATATATATATTGCGCTCTTCGCCATCCCAGGGTCCCGGGAAAGAAATGACAGCACTCGAGGGTATCTTGCTCACACAGTATTTTATTAACTACAAGTACGCCACAGACGCGTTTCAGCACTAGGCCTTCGTCAGTGTATTTACACATGAAAAACCGGTACACTTAATATAGGTAATTTCGTACAAGGGTTACACCTCTCAGTCGACATCGACAGAGGACTGCAATCCTCCCAGTGCACGCCATCTTGTAATGGTAAATATATACATATATATACATGTCTATACACATATTCACAACACCACATATAACATGTTCTCAACATCTTACTACCTGTGGATAGGTAGATGCACGTGTTAAGGGAGAAGATTTATGTATTATAAAATAGATCTTCAGTATGATGTTTGATATAGCCGTGGATCGGCAATGGTCCTCTTAAACTAGTGAGAGGTGGCCTGCTATACACAACCTATGTACATAATATTTACACTATAATTTCTCAGATGTACCCATGTTCACGCAATTAGCAGAAAGCGCGAGGTGCCAAAAAGCTGTGTGGATATGCCACTAAAAACTATCCAGTTAATGTCAATCTAGCATATCACATTTGAATCAAAGAGCCCCTTGATCCATAGAATTGCCACTTGTTTTAACACGAGGGGTTTTCACAATTCATCTTGATTATCTCCTCATATAGATATATAACCACATATGCTTTATATACACACCCCTATAACCAAGTGACAATATATACAGTGCTATACATACAGAATTAATCTCATAATCCAGAACAGATCCATCAGAACAGAGTACATATAGGCTTGAAGGTAATATGATTACGGTTTGCCTAGATGGAAGACCATTTCTTCCCCGCTGTTCATCCCTTTCGGCCACTTAGTAGAGAGGTCAATAATGTAGCGTGACTCCAGCCTACGGAGACGTCGCAATTGGTCACCCCCTCTAGCATTGGTTTTGATGGTATCAAGCCCAAAATACTGAAGCTGGCTGCGATCCCTGTTATGTTTTTCGGCAAAGTGCCGGGCGACAGGATATGCCTGATCGGCCTTATCAATGGCCCTTAGGTGTTCCAGGATCCGCAACTTGAGCATGTTGATGGTGCTCCCTATGTAGCGGAGGCCACAAGGGCAAACCAAACAATACACTGCTAGGGGAGTGCTACAAGTTATAAACTGTTTTATTTGCAGTTTCTTGCCTGTCTCTACGTTCTCTACTGCAAGAACTCTCCTGCTTCCAGCACATGCTTTACATTTTCCGCAGGGAAAGAATCCACTCATCGATTTTAAGGTGTTACTTTTCGGGAGTGGTTTTTCTAAGTGGCTGGTCACTAGATAATCTCAAAGGGATCTGGTTTTGTTGAATGTTATAAGCGGGTGGGTCGGTAAATCATCTTTGATGATGCTGTCAGTAGTGAGAATGTGCCAATTTTTACGCATCATTGACCTAAGGTCCTGTGCTCCAGCCGAGAAGGGAGTTATGAGTCTAAATTTCCCTTTCTCATCTTCCCTTTCCTTGATCGCATGTTTCGAGGTGATTAGGGAGTCTCTAGGGATGGCCCTTACTCTCTTTAAGGTGTTACTCAGAATGGACTTCCCATACCCTCTCACTTCAAATCTTTTCACACAGTCCTGTGCTGCCTTGTCAAAGTCCTCCAATCTTGAGCAATTCCTACGGAGCCGGAGTAGCTCCCCGTAAGGAATGCTCTTGATTAGTTGAGGGGGGTGGCTACTGCTGGCAAAAAGGGTGGAATTGCCTGCAGTTGATTTTCTATGTAGAGCCGTGTGGATCTTATGGTCTTCTGCAAACACTTGCAGGTCTAGATATTCTGCAGATGAATTACTTATAGTCCCTGAAAAGTGTAAATTGTAAGTATTCTCATTCAGTTGATTAATGAAGGCTTGTGCTGTTTCTAAGGAGCCCCGCCACACAATAAACAGATCATCTATATATCTGTACCAACCTTCTGTTTTACCCTCCACTCCATCCACCGTGCAGCTCCTGGGTACCTGCTCCTCCCACCAGCCAACGAAAAGATTCGCGTAGCTGGGAGCGAAGCAAGTACCCATCGCCGTCCCAGACACCTGTCTAAACAGTTGGTCCTCGAATAAAAATATATTATTGTTCAAACAGAACTCGATGAACTCGATGATCATATCATTGTGGGTTGTAAACCTCAGTTGTCTCAAGTTCAGAAAGTGTTGAACAGCTTCGAGGCCCTGTCAGTGATCAATGACGGTGTATAGACTTGTAATGTCAAGTACAATTAGTAGACAGTCCTTGTCCCAATTGACATTCCTAATAGAATTCAGGAAGTCCTTGGTGTCCCGTACATAGGAGGGCAATGTCAGAACTAAGGGAAACAAAAATTTGTTGATCAGTCGGGACATGCTTTCAGTAAGGCTGCCAATCGATGACACGATAGGACGGCCTGGAGGATGTAAGCTGTCCTTATGTAGTTTTGGCAGATGGTAGAAGGTAGGTGTGAGGGGTTGAGATGTCCGGAGGTAGAGAAATTCATCTTTACTCAGCATATTTTGGTTATGCCATTTCCCTATCAGTTTATCATAATTCCGGATACTCTCCAAGTATACCTCATTGGTACACTTTACGTAGAACTTGGTGTCAGATAGTTGGCGCAATGCTTCAAGTCTATAGTACTCCCTAGTGAGAATTACGACATTGCCCCCCTTGTCTGAAGGTTTAATGATGATATTTTCATCCTTCATAAGACTTTGTAGGGCCATTTTTTGTTGCTCAGTGATGTTATGCTGTGTAGGATGATTACCTTTCCTGTACCGCATCAGATCTTGGGTCATGGCTTCAGAAAAGGCGTCTATGGAGTCCCAAGGCATCTGTGGAATGAATATAGATTGGGGTTTATACCCACTCTCTTCACGGTCTTGTTGAATACCCAATGCGAGTGCTCTTTGTCCTCTATCCGAGGACTCAGATGTATCCTGCACATTCCCCTCTTCACACAGATGTTCTAGAGCCTCTAAAGCTTCCATTTCTCTGCCCACGAGGGCATCTGTTGCCGTTATTCTGGTCCCAATTCCGCTTCTTTCTTTCAGGTGGGGCCGCAGCTTAAAATATTTGTGTAGCTTTAGCTTGCGTGTGAATCTGAATAGGTCTATCCTCGTTTGGGTATATTCGAGTGGAGTGCTTGGGCAGAAAGTGAGGCCGAGGCTCAACAAGTTGATTTCAGTGTCAGTTAAGATTTTTTCTGTCAGGTTCACCACCGTGAGATTTTGCCTGGTGGTCTCTGCTATCTGACTTACTTCTTGTTGCCTCGTGTCCGATTGCTCCAATTGTTGGGCTTGGTTCTGCCCCTCCCTTTTCCCCCACCGTCTGCCGCCACCTCCTCTCCTTGTCCGCCTCTTTTTTTGGTTGGTTTTTGTAATTTCTCCGCCATGTCCGGTGGTTTTGTTTTGCCGCCTCTTAGCCAAGCACCCTTGATGACGTCG
Organism: Lissotriton helveticus; assembly: GCF_964261635.1. NCBI lineage: Eukaryota > Metazoa > Chordata > Amphibia > Caudata > Salamandridae > Lissotriton > Lissotriton helveticus. The sequence continues at coordinate 790,923,957 of NC_136073.1, forward strand.
TATTCTTGGTGAAAAGGTGTCTTCCCACTACCACTTGGTTCGATTGAGCGCGATTTCTGTCGCGCTATCAGCGGCCTAGTGGCTTGTTGCTCATCCCCTGATTGGGATGCTCCACTTCAATCTTGTTGGGTGTCCACTGTTAGCATGTAGGATGCTATTGCATGCTGTTGGTTTTCTGTGGATTTTTGAACAAAGTCTATTATTCTTGACAAAGATTTCCACATCGAGGAATATTAAAGAATGGGAGCTGATTGTAGATGTAAAGTTTAGACTGAATCGATTGTGGTTTAGGGATTCAGTAAGAGCTTTCAATGAGTTCTCATCCCCGTCCCAAATGACGAACAAGTCGTCTATAAAACGACACCAAAGTTTGATTTTTGGCCCATCCGGATTTTCATGGTCTCTCTTAAGCACCTCACTTTCCCATGCGCCCATCAAAATGTTTGCATAAGTGGGTGCAAATGATGTCCCCATTGCTGTCCCCTGCTTCTGGAGATACGTCTCCCCCAGAAACAGAAATGCATTGTGGGTCAGGAAGTATTTGAGCATATCCAATAACATTTGTGAGTGTTCTAGAAAATTTACAGATCGTGCCCTGAGGGCTTCTTTTACAGCCTCAATACCATCCTCATGGCGTATTGAGGTGTAAAGAGAAGTGACATCGATTGTTGCCATTTGATAGGTTGACTTCCATTCACATGTGGATATTCTCTGCAGAAAATCCATTGTATCCCTTAAGAAAGAGGGTAAGTTGGTCACATAGTTCATCAGAAATATATCTATGAATCTAGAGGTGGATTCCAAAAGGGACCCTATTGAGCTCACAATGGGTCTCCCTGGTGGATGGTCTAGTGACTTATGGATTTTTGGTAGGAAATATATGGTTGCCATGATCGGGTTGTTGGTTTTTAGGTAGTTATACTCATCAAAATCCAATAGACCCCTATCCTTCCAGGTTAACAACATTGAATGATATTCAAATGTGCCCAACGGCCTGAAAAGAGGTGCACTTCAGTGCCAAGGCTGGTTTGACTGGGCCGCCCATTATTTTTCATATATATATATATATATATATATATATATATATAAAATCATTCCTAATTGAGTAAGGCGTTGGGTGCATATATATATATATTTGGATTTGGTAAACTCTCTTTCTCAATAAAATCTGCAGAGAATACATTGGGATTTGCGTGGTCTTTCCTATTCCTGCCTGTTGGGTGGCGACGTGGTGAGAGACTGCTGTTTTTATATATATATATATATATTTTTTTTTTTTGCTAATTTGTTTTTGCATAATTTATATGTTGGCAAAAAATTAATTCATTATCATGCTTGCCACAACTAGACCTATTGACCTTGCTAGGACTTTTGTTTTGACTGCCTTGAATCCTACTCCTCATGTAACCTAAATCCTCTGGATTTATGTCTCCAGATGGCAGGAGGCAATTGATTCACCCATTTGTGTCATGCAAGGCTATGATGCAGGGCCTAGTGATATCTGTGACCAGACATGGTCGAAGCCATCAAGGAATTGGTGGCTAAAATATGCAGTGCACACTGGCAGAAGAAGTGGTCGAAACCTGAAAGACATCAGTGCTGCCATCAATCCCTGAGTCTCGTTATTCATCTTCGTCAGTTCTGATCCATCTGAAACTTTTACAAAAGTAGGGTTTGCATGTTAGTGTACTTTACAGTTTCTCTATGGTAACTTCTTGTGATGATTTAATGTTTCATTCTTGATCCACATAGGTCTTTGTTTCATCTTGTCATTAGTAGGTGGCATGCATGGCTTTGTGGTGTCTGGTGTGCCTCTATCTTCCTAACTCCAGTATGCATTGCCAATTGTTTGATGAAGGCTTGCATGGTGGTGGGCTTCGGTGTGTGTGGTTTTTGTGGTTGGTTTGAATGCATTATTTTGTGCTTGTTGTCATAATGTCTTAAGTTGTCATTGTTGTGGTTTGGCTTCAAATGCGCTTGTATGAACTTTCATTTGAAAAAAAGGTGTGTTGTGCCTTGGTACTATGAATCATATAGGATCAAATCCAGTCCTTAATTGACCTTCAGAAAAGCCTTGCTCGAAGTTTTCAATATTACCTCCTATAAATGGACTTCTCATGCCTACAGAAACCACTGCCATCCTTTCCAGTTCAGAAGAACCACCTTCCTTCTTTGTAACCATACCTGTTTTCTTAGATTTCTGAATTACACTTTTTGTCATACTTTACACCATCACGACATTTGTGCATTGACCGGGGATTTAATGGTCTCATGTCAAGACTCGTTTGATTTTGGCGCTTTGTAGGATCCTACTGTTGTATTGCTACTACAAGTAACACTGCTGGTGGTGAGGATCTGAATGGTGAATACAGTGGCTACAGAGCTGAGCCAAAAGGAGTGCTGCTACAGCTTTTGTCTTGTTTTTGTTTCAGAAGGTGCACCTATGAAGAAAAGTGCATAGTGCACTGTGCTTGCCCATTTTAGGCTTAAATATTTTAATTAACTTAATGTCACCATTTGGAGCAATAATATAATAGGTGCTAGGTCATCAATTGCAAGTCAGTATATGTTGCAATACATCATTTTATTGGTTTAACTTCGAAGTGTAGTTTGTTCATTCGAGCTATCGGATTTATAAAATGTTAGGGTGGGGTTAAGAGGGAAGCAAGAGGAAATGAATACCAGCTTTCTCCTAAATGTTCTCACCTCAGGTTCATTAGAAGTAGATCATACCAGAACTGGGTCCCCATAGGTGGTGTTATCAAACAGCCAACCAATTTGAGATTTCCACGAAGCACTGGGGTTGCATGTTAGTAATTCCCCAACTTTGAGATATCCCTTGCTGTCTCGGGATCAGTAAATGAGAAAGTCTTACAATTCTACCTTGTAGGTTTGTGGAAAGCCAGAGTTGCTGTCATAGTTCTTCCTTTCAAAACTTTTTTTAGGATAGTCTACAGGCCCGGCATGTTCTACAGGATTGTAATGCTGAGTTTTGGGAATATATGTATTTTAATTTTGCAGCCCATTGTAAACCCTTATTTACCACAGCCTTTGAAACCCATTCAGATTACCCAAAGTCTGCCAACTCAACAAGAATTGTACTTGTATGTGTTGGGTGTTTGCAACCGGGTCCTGTGCCCATCTATTTGAGACTTATGTTTCACATGTGTACTTTTATGGGTGCATAGAGGAAGTGTCTTTTTGGAGCATGTATGACGCAGATGGCTGTAGCTATCTAGTAATCTATCTTGCATTTGAAACATTGAAGTAATACCAAAGACGAAAGGTTAAAGATGGCCTAGACAACAGATCTGAATTCCAGATCTCTTATCCAAACCATTCCAGGAATCCTTTGTTGTGGGTCTGTAAAAGGAGCATTAAGGAGAAGACACAGAAGTTCCCTTTGAAGTTAGGAAGATTCCACTTGTCTTTTCCTCGTCACTGTTCTGTGGAAGGCCTACCCACTACAAGTTCCCAAGTAGTTGAAAGTGGAGCAGCGTCCCTTGCTTTTGTGTCCTGGTTTAAGTTTCTGGCAGTAGACTCAGAGGTCCACCCCAACTTCCTGCTCACATGCTGTGAGAAAGAGCTTGGCTGACCAAGTTTGAGTGGAATGAGCAAAAGAGTTTAGAACATCCCAGAACCAGCCTCCGAATTGACTATTAGAATGCACAGTTACTGTTCACAAGAATAGCCTAAAGAGGGGGCAGATACTTTCTGCGAGCTTGCCAAGATTTCTCTACAGAATTCCAGGGTTTCCACACGAGTGTTGAGGAGAAATTTTCTGTGCTTGAGGTATATGCCGTCAACCGCCCTTACCAAGTTTAGGATCAGAAACTTAAGACTGTTTCTTTAAACTACCAGGAAATGCTACATGGACTCTATGAGCAGCAGAGCTGACCAACTGCTAAAGAGTGACATTAAAGTTGTTCTTGCATCGGCTGAAAGATTTTCTACAGTCTCACCTACAATTCAAGAAGTACCTAAACCCCCCTGATTCCACTTTTACTTGTATATGTTTTGTTACCTAACGATGACTGTCCTGAACCATATTTTCCTGCTTTTTTATGATGCTTGCAGTCAGACATTTATATATTTTTATCTCATATGTCCTTAAGTTCACCTTTTTTCTCCTTCTCTCTTATTTCTAAATTGATTGATGTTGCTCTTCTCTTCTTAATTTTCCAATGTCATATCCATATGTATTTCAATTAATGTATCTCCTTTCTGTTTTCAATAAACTTCTCGTTAAACTTAACAAAAAAAAGTTGTTTTTGCATGAGGGAGATGTCCTCAGAGGAAATAGGACTGTGGCGAAGCAGAGTTAGGGATGTATCGGGATGTTTGCTGTGCAGTGGCAAAGTATCTGCATCACTCTGCAAGGATGAGGCCTAGGAGTCCCAGATGTGCTGCCACAGCGTGGACAGTCTACCTTGAAGGACAAAGGTTGCATGGGAACTTCAGCCTTTCTGAGTTCGCTTGCAACATACGAGCCCTGAACAGCCACGAGGTGCTAGAAGAAATTGAACTGCAGTCCATTCCCCAAGTAAAAGAGAAGCCAAAGAAATGGAGGAGAGATGTGTTTACTGAGTTCCTAATGCGAGGAGCAAAGTATTTACTGGGATCGACACCTGGCTATTTGGATGATGGGTTTTGTGTCTGGGCCAAAGGAAGATTTTCTTGCTTCAAGATTTACCAAAGCATGAGCCATGTTACTCAACAGCCACCTCTGTGATGGGGGCTGGTTTTGAACTTAATATTCTACGATCTGTGCTGGTTCTATGATTGCTGACTTTACACCAGCTAGATGTGAAGTTCTCCTGTGTGCTCTGTGCACCCCCAGTTTTTTAGGTCTCGCCTGACCCAGCGTATGCGCTGGTCTGGCGAGACTTTTAGTAAGGGCTTCAATAAATGCTGCCATGGCTGGCCTAGCGCTTGCGTGAGCGTGCGCGCAGCCGCCATCTGTCTCTCACGGGTCATTAAGCATGTGGACGCTGCATCTGCTTTCACTTTTGCAGCCGCGCGCCCACTCGCTCCGCTCTGTCTGTGTCCATGTCTTTACTTTTGCTGTAATCGTGGCACCTGCGCTTTACTTTTAAAATTAAAAGTAAAGCACAAATGCCGCGATTGTAGCAAAAGTAAAGAAATAGATGTTTTTTTTCTCTTTCTTTACTTTTGTTATAATCGCGGCACCGGCGCTTTACTTTTAACATTGAAAGTAAAGCGCGGGTGCTGCGATTATAGCAAAAGTAAAGAAATAGAAAAAAACATCTAGTGCCGCAATTATAGCAAAAGTAAAGAAATAGAAAAAAAAATCTATTTCTTTACATTTGCTATAATTGCGGCACCCGCGCTTTACATTAAAAGTAAAACGCGGGTGCCGCGATTATAGCAAAAGTAAAGAAATAGATGTTTTTTTCTGTTTCTTTACTTTTGCTATAATCGCGGGACCGGTGCTTTACTTTTTAATGTTAAAGGTTAGGTTGTGGGAGGCCCACCGGAGACGCATGCAGTGTCTAAACACAGCCGCGGGTTACCATTGACTTTCTATGGGAAACAAACAAGTTACAAATTTACAATTTAAGGACACTTCTGAGTGAACTACGATGGAACCCTTTTAGACTAGGACACTTCGAGAGTCAAGACCCACGGGAGCACCGGAGTACTCGTGTTACCTCACCCAGGGAAGCGGGGTGCGTAGGTGCCTTTTGGTGTCTGGTTTCGTCGTTGATTCCAATGGAGAGCTGCGAAGAAGTGCTGCAGGCGACCAGATGAAAAGTGTCCGGGTGGATCGGAGATGTGAAGAACCTTATTGCAGAGGAGATAGAGTCTGGGCCACTAGCCAGTGACCAGGGCGGCGATAGAAAGATGCCACCAGATGTCGGGTTATTTCAGGTGAAAAAGGTGAAGCTTGTCTCTTCGCCGCAGGATTTGTATATTAGGCACTCCCAGCTCAAAACTCATCGCGAGTGGTTAGTCTGTGCCTGCCCTTTCACCAGCTTGATAGGACTACGCTGATTATCGACAGTCACCCCATTACTCTCCAGGCGTCACGAGTTATTTCAGTCGGTCTGCCTGACTCTATTCATCTTAAGGACCTCTACTCTTTCAGCCCACGAACCTCCATGTTAGGAAAACGATTGGTACCCCGTTTACTGATATTGAGTTTGAGCCCCGCTTAGTGGTATCGCATATTATATTCAAATTTCTATTGAGGAAAACCGTACCTGGAAAGCATTGCATCTACTGCGCCCTGACGAAGGAAATTGGGCCCTTGTCCTACTCCGAAACGCGCGTCGGCGCTTTTTCTTCTGTTATTGTTTTTGGTGTTTGTATAATTTGTATTTTCTGTGATTATTGTGATGTTTTATGTATTTTAGTTCGATATACTTTGGTTGTGTATGGTTTGATTGATGCGTCTGGGTATGTGTGGAACCACTAGGGCATGAATGACCCTCATATATATACTCTTGTTTGGGGCCTTATGTAAATATTTAGGATGTATAGAGAGGAAATTTGTAAATGTTATAAATAGTGTGATGAAAACTATCATATAATAAAAGGAAACTATGTTTATATCATTCTGGTTTGGGACAATATTGATGTTTATTTAATGAATGAGGTAACACCTATGTATCAAATTGCTGCCAGGTAGAGGTATTGTTCTTATGTACTTTTTGTTCCCCTGCCTCCTCTCTCAGTATTCTAGTATTCAGGGACCCTCTTGTGTTCATTTAGAAGCTTGTCTCTTCAGCCACGAGGACCAGGAGGCGTCGACTGCGACCAGGAGCTGGATTTTAGCTGTCCCACAAAGGACCTAGTTGACTGTGGTGTCGGTATCCGGATTGGATCCAACAAGCCTTGGCAAACTCAATCCACACAGGATGTCGAGATTGGCTTCGTTGCAGACCAACAAGGTCTGAGGAACTTCTCTTTTGGGGAGAAGCTGGAGCAAGCTTGAAGCAACCAGGAAAGCAAATTAAATCAAGGATTGGTCTTCTTGGGGGCTCACTAGCCAACGGACTAGGAACCGCGAAGACGCGTTGAGCTGAAATGCACAAAGCGGGCCCACTGGACACTCGTGGAGTGTGGGCCTCTGAGCTTCGGTGCAAAAGGTGCTCGGGCTGGGGCTTCAAGCACCCCAATGCACAACTTCAGGATACCTCGGGAAGTCGGTGCAGGTAGCAAAATGCAGGATGTCCAGGAGTTCCGGTCCCACGTCTCGTATCCGCCACAGGTCTCAGCTTTGCTGGGAGCGCAGGTCAGCGTCGGAGATGTCTGGAAGTCCGTGTCCTGTGTTGCAGATTCTTCGGGATCCGGCGGGAGCTTCGAAAATGCAGACTGGCAAAGATGCTGTTAGTGCCTGTTTGAACAGGGTGGTCACTCCTTGACCACAAGGGAGATTTCTTCCGCCTTCCAGTCGATATGGAATGTTGAAGGTCCAAGATATATGTTGCAGAGTTTCATCCAGGGTAATCTAAAGTCCTAGGGACTGGGGTTCTATACTTATAGTAGGTTTAGGGGTTGGACTAACTCTAAGGTCCCTCCTATGGGTGGACCTGGGGAGGGGGTGGTTACAACCCTTCCCCTTTGTCCAGTTTCGCGCCAGAGCGGGGCTGAGTAACCCAGCAACCGGTTTAAACTGGGAAATGCATGGAGCACCTTGCGTGCCACAGGCAGTGCCTGGAAAGCATTCCCTGAATGCAACCCTCCCTGCCCCAATACACTAAAGCCTGACTGGGGAGGTGCCAGCACCTCCCTGGACAGGAAACCTATTGTCCAGGCCTCCCCTGCCGGAATTTTGTCCAGCACAAGGAGGGCAGACTCGTGTCTGTGGCAGCAGCATCCATTTTGTGATGCTGGGGCTCTGTTTAACTTTAACCAGGTTTAACAGTAACTACATGTCTTCTCCCTCTAGAAGGGTGGAATGCTACCCCCACCGCCAGGACTGGCGGGGCGGGGGGGGGGGGTAGTATTCCAAAGTGTTTGACACCTTACACAACATGTTTTGATAAAGCCAAACCAAAGTTAGCAATAACCGCGAGGATTATAATGCACCTAAGAGTATATGGTATGGCTATATCATAGAACAGCTATAAGGAGATGGTTACGAAAGCTGCAAAGGGGCTCAGCTCATGCTAGGGCACCCTCTCACCTAAAACCAAGCACTCTGCCTCCAGGATTGTCAAGGCCTGCCATAGGAGTGACTTATAGGTTACTATGTGTCTATATATAAGGTAGATATAGGTCTACTATATCTAAGGGGTGATTACACCATCTTACCCAGGCTGTAAGAACAGACCTGTGGTGTCAGCTTGGAAGGCTAACCAGGGGTGGCACAATACATGCTGTAGCCCCTGGTAGGCCTAGGGTGCACCTATGCCCTGGGTACCTAGGGTACACTATACAGGGGCTCACAAGGGTGACCCAATAACCAATCTGGTATGTGCCTAAAGTACACGGAGTCCATTTTATAGAAAATGCAGATAGACTGGGGCCCTGAATAGCAGGGTCCCAGTCCAACTACGTCGAAAACCAGCAAAACACTAGGCAAAAAGTGTGGGTAACCATATAGTCAGATATCCACCTTCCTACACTGGAGAAACTATCCGCGCTGGTCTTAAAAAAACTTCCCTTGGACCCTCCACTCCAGGTTTTGTATTTTTGGCCTCTAGTATCTTGTCTGGTCCTCCATCCCCGTACAATATCATGGGCACCTCTCCCAAGATACCTTGTTTCTATCCACTAATACAGCTACAAATTACAACCCCTCTACCATCTCAAAGAGCCACCTCTAATATCGCCCTACAAATACCAAAGCCAAAACATACAAGTACACCTTGACAGCAAATACGTGTAGTTGACGCCCAGTTTTCAGGACAACTAGAAGTGTACTTTACTCTGCATTTAGACCCAACCTCTTCCCAGAAGGATAAAAGCAAAGAGCAAAGCTCAGGAGATGGTGATGACCAGTCACATGTAGCATCAGCAACGTTGCATTTATTGCAGAGAAGGGACAACACAGGTAGGGTAGTAGAGAGCGAGTTGTAGGGAGCGAGTTTCTCCCTCACAGCGAAGGGATGCAGATGATGCAAGATGGAGTGACTATGGATAGGGCTGTAGGTATGGCATGGAGGCCAGTATATCAAGGAAGAGATGAGGAACTTAAAATGACTGGAGACAGTGTACCACCTTGGTAAAATGAAAAAGAGAACCTATTAGTTTCCCCAGAAAGTGTTTAAGAATGGCTATCGCAAAGTGAGAGTATGTGAGATGGCAGTGAACTGAGGAGAGAGATATCGCAATGGGTTTCAGGGTGAGTTCAAGGAGGTTTTTGGAGAATAACAGAAAGGATAGATCTGATACTAGAGAAGGAGAGCAGGAGGTGCTTCATGTAGGTAGGAAAACTGGAGCAACAGAAATCGAGCGATTGAACTTTCAGTGGGCACATGGACAGCCAGGCCACAGAATAGGATCATGTGAGGCTGTGTGAGGATTGACACTGCAGGATACACCAGTGCACCAAATGAGTGTTCAATCAATTTGCACAGATCTCACTCTTAGTGAGATAGTTGCTGAAGGATACAATACTGGAACAATGTTGTGCCATATGTAAACGATTTGGTAGACTGGACTGAGCAGTTAGCTCCCCAAATTAGTCCATAGCCACAAGAAGGGTCCTTTGATCCACATGATATGGTGACTACTGAGGCTTGTCTGCTGTATAGTGAGGAAGACAGACTGGGATTACCCTTACATGCAGGAATTTTTGCGTGTTTGGCAGTAATATGCTAGACAGTACAATACCCAGCATTCAAGCACTCCCTTACACCAAATGCCCCTGATGCACACGGGACCTGGGGCACTTCTAAGATACTAGTGGGCATGTAGAGTTCAGCAGCTTCTGTCCTCAGTCTATGGCCTGTAGAGACCCAGCTATCATTTTTATAGCAGCAGCAGTGGAATTGGACTCCAGAGCTGTTTTTTTTTTAGCACCCAATAATAGCTTCTTTTCATTACCCAATCGTGGTCCGGGGGGTTTTCCTTGCTTGTATTAGGACCTATTGTATTCTTGCAACACCACTCATGGCCTGATCATTGGAGGAATGTAGTGAGTTTGGGGGTATTAGAGATGTAGAAGGAAAGTATAGACAAGATACAAAGTAAACTTGCATCAAACCAGTACCTTGACACCAAAGGTGCAATGACACCAAGCAAGATCTCTATTAGCGCCTAGAGAGCCCTAATGTCTTTACGGGTCATCCTTCTTGCCCTCTCTGCACAGAAGTCATCACTGTATCCTGTGCTTATAGTTCACCAGTATTGAGGTGTCTGTCACTTTTGCAACTTAAGAGACAAAGCCACAAAACAATCTGATCCCACAGCTTTGGATTTGTTCAGCAAAGAGTTGGCTACCTCCTATTCCACCACAACTCCCATGCCACCCGACCCCCAAAACAGGCAGCAGTCATTAGGCTGCCTGGCAGCCTCTCTGACCAATCTTGGAGCACTAAAGTATAGGCATCAATCCCAGATTATTCAGGAGAAAGTCATTTGTTCTGGAAATGCTGCGTGGTTCTGTCTATGCAGTAAGACGTGAAAGCAAAAGGCTCCTGCCTTTTACAAGTTAATGTAAAAGGCAGGAGCAAGTGCAACAGTGATGATGAAGCTTGTACATAGAACTTATTCCCCCTAGTAAATCTACTTTATTCTCTGATTTGAAGATTCACTTTCAACTATGGCCAGCAACAATAACTCACATTCTCTCAAATACTAAGTACCTTTGGAGAGACCAGTTAAAATATTTGTATGGGGATTGTTTCAAGCTTCTAAGTTACAGTTTTGTTTGTGTGTTACATACTGTAGCAGAGGGTTATCAAATGGCGATGCCAACCTCCAGGTCATTCATGAACACCCCCTCTGTTCTCTTCTAATTGCGATTGGATTAAAGGAGATGTTCTTGACCAAAACCTACAGATGATCAAGTGAAAGGACTGCAGCCCCAGGCGACATTGAAGAAGGAGACTGATTCTTTACAATTTTTCTACCTCACCTGTAGATCTTAGTCCTACATATAGATCTGTCTTTCTTGGTCAGCGACTCTCAAGATCAGATTATTTCATTAAAATGAAGTAGAAGAAAAGGAAAGCAAGGCTTCATCTACGACAGCCTAATGCTACTATTGTACCTAAAAAGACACAAAGACTTCTTAAGTTTGCAGTTATTTAGTAATGCTCTCAGAAGCCTAGTCTGGGACATAATCCAAAGATATATCTTATACAATGATGCATTTAGCATTCAATGGGCAATGAGAGTTTCGAAAACACATAGTTTGAGGCTGAGTCAGATTTAGCAGACCGTTCAAAAATGGAACATACCTTATATGTGGCAGGCGTGTTAGTTCAGGGTACAATACAGAAGAAGGTGGTCATGAAATGTAGAATACGTTCAGTACACTAACTATGGCTACAACTCCATCTCTGCATTCTTACAGCTTGAACCAAAAATCTTGCTGTTTCAACCAAAAATCTTATGATAGTTACTGCATTTGGGTGGACAGCTCCGGACGCTGCAGGCAGGGGGGAGGTGTAGCGCAGCAGCCCGTGCAACTGACGCTGGGGATCACGGTTCGATCCCCTGCTCCGGCGGCAGTGGGCTGCCTAGCACCATGCAACTCTGGGCAATAGCTCGCTTAATCTTCCCAACGGCACCCATCGCAGAGATACCCCTTCAGGTGTGATTTGTGCACTTTACAAGTACTGGATTTCGGGGCGTGGCTTAGGCACCGAGCGAGATGGCCGCCTAGAACGGCAACTCCGCCGCATCGGGACGTCTTCTCAAGCTGCGGACTGTTTTTTGTTGACCTTCTTGCCTGCAATATACCGTGCCATGCATCGGAAGTTATACAGCCCCCTGTGAGACCTTTCTGACATTTAAGCGAGTCGCGCTTACTGAAATACGACCTATTTTGCCGCCGCCTTGCATTTCTCAATGCGGCCGCCATTTTGAAAGTGCACACTTTCTATTAGTGGATCTCACGTCCCGTGCAATGTTTTCTGAAGGATTTTCTCTTCTTTGTTTTTAAAAGGATCTTCTTTTGCCACAATATCCACATCAACTGACTCAGGAGATTAATTGCTGGCCTCATAACGTTATGTGTTCTCCTGCCTGGCTGGTCCGACTTCTCTCCTTAGGTAGTCCGCCATTTTAGATAGGACTTCCCTCATGTTTTTCACAGGATGATGAGTTTCATATCTACACTGCTCTTGTTTTGACCATTTTTTTTGTTCAATAGTAATACAATTACCAAAGTTTGTTTTTGTTCCCTCCAACAATATCTCTTCAGCAACGTCTTCCTTGTCTTCAGCGTCAGGCTCTTCGTCTCATATAGACCAAATGGCGGGTGTTGCCTCTAATAGCTCCTCTTCGACACAATCCAACTCAAATAAAACATCTCCACCTGCTACGTCTTCCAAACGTTTAACACATGATCCTTCATCTCCTGATAAATCATCATCGCCTATATCTATGGAACTGATTTTAGAGATTTGTGCTTTGCGCCCTTTTGTAGAAGAAACGAACACCAGAATGCAATTTCTTGAGGAGAAGTGGTCTATTATGGATAACAGAGTATCGTCTATGGAGCAACAAGTTTCAGAAATACAAGATAATTCACGACACATCACTGCTTTGGAGAAGTCGGTTCTTGCTCTTCAACAACACACTGAGGACTTAGAAAATAGGAATAGGAGGAACAATCTACGTATTTACGGATTACCGGAATCTCTGGAAGGTGATGATCCTGTAGCATTCTTCACCTCCTTTTTTCCAAAACTCCTGGACATGCCAGCAATGACCTCTCTTACCATCCAGAGAGCTCATAGGCTTGGTCCTTGGTCATCTACCTCTTCTTCATCTAAGCCATGAGGTGTCATCATTGTCTTCTCGAAATTCACAGATCTTCTCTCAGTTCTATCTGCAGCTAAATCTACACGTAAAGTTTCCTGGTTAGGTAAGAGGGTATTTCTCTCTCAAGATGTATCCAACGCCACCACCGCTAGATGAAAGGAATTCTTGAACCTTCGCGCCGCTTCACGAACTCTGGGTGCTAGATTTGGTTTCATCCCTGCATCTTCAAAGTCACTCATCAAAATCAAAGATGGACCTTTCAAGATCCAGCAGAGCTCAAAAACGTTATTCACATTCAAACTAATAACAGCATGCATACTTCTACTTCTGCTAATGGATGATTATTTAACCTTCTTAATCCCCACAGGATTTCTGCTGTTGCTCCATATTTGCTTGGTTTAATGCTGTTTTGGTTCTTGTTGCTTCTTAACTAGTTATGTTAAACTTTTCTTAGAGGCTATGCGTTTTTCAAGTCATTCGATGTTGATATTGTTATATTTCTGCTCTCTCCACGTTGTCACATAGACTGTTGTTCTGTTGTATGTGTCCTAACGTATTTTCCTGTTAAGCATTTTTATTATATATCTTTCCTTTTTCTCTATAGATTCATTATTGTGCAGCCTCTCAGTTCATATGGTCACTCTTCTTTGTCCCCTGTCCTGATGCGGTTTGGACTCCCGTTGTCGGGAGGTTCGTCTTGTTGAGTGTCACCATTCCCCCATAGTCTTCTTTTATGTTTCCTTCAGGTATGTTATTTTCAGTGGTCTTTTTGGATATGTACTGTCTCTTCTTATACTTTCTTTCTTTCTTCCTTTACCTTTTTCCCTTCTTTTTCCTTCTTCTTCACTGATTATGTACATATTTCTACTGCCTTTACTCTTCTTTTACGTCTATCTCTGTACAAACTTCCTTTCCTTTGTTTTACCTCATTTCAGCACATTTTCTGATGTTCTCTATTTTCCTCATTTTTTTTCTTTCTTTATTTGTCGGCAATGTTTCATTTTTATATGCTAATGTGGTTTGTACTTCTATTGAATTTATACTATTTGAAAATTCAAAGTTATCTCCTGGAATTTAAAAGGTTTTATTAGTCCTATTACACGGCAGAGAGTCCTTTCCCATTTAGCCTCTTATAACCCTGATATAACTCTTTTACAAGAGACCCATCTTACAGAGGCCGAATCCCTGAAATTAAAGAAAAGTTGGGTGGGTACATTTTTGTTTTCACCTTCCTCTAATAAAAAGAATGGGGTTATTTTATGTCACAAGAAATTAAAATGTAAAGTTTTGTCTCAGTAAAATGATTCTGACGGTAGATGGATATTAGCCAAATTATTAGTCAATTCTATACCTTTAACTGTTTTTAATGTCTATGGCCCTACACAACCTGATTGCTCTTTCTGGCCTTTAATCACGGAAAAATATATTCAACATAAAGATGATCAGTTTATTTTGGGTGGAGATTGTAACCAGATTCTTGATCCGTTACTTGATCATAAATCCACAGTTCGCTTCCTACCTTTCAAGACACACAAACAATTTCTTGACACTATCTCGTAATCACATCTTATTGACTCTTGGCGACTCTCTCATCCTGATACTCTGGACAACTCCTTTTTCTCTCCTCCCCACATGTCCTTTTCTCGTCTCTATTAATTTTTTCTCTCTCATTCTTTATCTCCACACTTATTAGCTTCTTCTATTGAGCCCATAGTGATCTCGGACCATGCTCCTATTGTAACCGAGCTTGATTTACTTTCGCTACAACCCAAGTCTTCTCGCTAGTGCTTTATTATTTCCATTCTTACTGATCCCAACTTCTCTTCCTCTTTTCGCTCCTTTACTGATGATTTTTTCTTACTTAATTCCGACCCTCATATCCCTCCTCATATCCTTTGGGACTCTTTTAAAGCCACTGCAAGAGGTTTCATAATGGATTTTGTATCTAAGAAGAAAAAGCAATATCTCCAGAAGCGGAAAGTCTCTTTGGCTCATATAAAATCTTTGGAACATAAATGTTATACCTCTTCAGATAAATCTATATCTTCAGAACTTTTACGGACACAATTGGAGTTCAATAAATCTACTACGGATAACGCATCTTCTATAATTCTTCGTAGTAGTGCTAGTTATTATGGTGGTCGTAATAAGTCAGGGAAGCTTCTAGCTAATTATCTTAAATCACGTTAAGAGCGTACCCTCATATAATCTATTTACTCTCCTGATAATACCCTCCTTCATAAAGATAAGGACATATTTAATCAATTCCAATTATTTTACCAACAGCTTTATACCCCGGAATCTCCTCCTACTCCTTCTCTCATTCAAACCTATTTTGAGAGGCTTCCTAAACCCTCTAATTCCCATCTTAATTTTCCGGACCTTGACCTAGATATTTCACTACATTAACTTTCTGCAGCTTTGACATCCCTCACTAAAGGTGAAACACCTGGTCCTGATGGATTCCCAGTTGAGTTTTATTTACACTTTTCTGATCTCTTACTTCCTAGGCTTTTAACACTTGTTCAGTCATTTTGCTCATCTGGTAAGGCGGAGGGCACCTTTCAAGATGCTACCATCTGTCTTATTCCTAAAGATGGTCGGGACCCCCTATTTTGTAAAAATTATCGTTCGATTTCTTTGGTCAATGTGGACTATAAACTATTTGCTAAATTACTTGCGTTGCGTTTAGACCCCTTCATGCCCCATCTCATTGGTAAAGAGCAATGTGGCTTTGTTAAAGGCAGACTCACTTCAGACAATTCTCGCCTCTTTCTTAATGTGCTGAATAAAGCCTCATCTCTCTCAATCCCTTTAGCTGCTATCTCTGTTAATGCAGAAAAAGCTGTTGAGAGGGTTGATTGGTCTTTCTTGTTTGCTTCATTGCGATGGCATGGCCCCAAATTCATATCCCTTATCTCCTCCGCTGCTTTTTGTCCTAGCACTTGAACCCTTTTTGTCCTCCATTCGTAACAATCACTCCATTTTTGGCTTTCCTTATGGTGGTAATCAACTGAAACTCTCTGCATATACAGATGATATTCTCTTATTTATTTCTGATCCAGAAAGATCTATTCCCCTTTTATTATCTGAATTAGATTTACTTTCGCGGGTTTCGGGATATAAGATTAACTCAGATAAGACTGAAATTCTCCCTTTAACTAAAACTTGTCTTCCTCATTTTTCTCCTCTACTGGCTTTATGTGGAATAGTTCAAAGATTAAATATCTGGGTGTTTGGTTTTCTAATTCCATTCCATCTTCGATTAAGCCAAATGTGTCTGCCGTTTTGTCCCACATTGATAAATCATTCTTCGCTTGGAATCCTCTTTTTCTTTCCTGGTGGGGTCGACTAAACTCAATTAAGGTGATGATAGCTCCTATTCTAATATACATCTTTTCTATGTTACCTGTTCATGTTCCTGCAATCCATTTTAAACATATTGACTCATCTCTCTCGAAGTTTCTTTGGAAAAACAAAAAAAATGGAGAATTTCTCTTGCAGCTCTTTGAAAATCTAAATCTAATGGTGGAGTCAATTTTCTAGATTTCCGCCTTTACCATAAATCTTTTTCATTACGCCAAGCATCGAGATGGCTTTCATCAGAACCTTCCCCTTTTACCCCCCTTCGGCTCATCATTGAGCAAACACGACTGCTACCCTTTTCCTTTGATGAAGTTATTTACTTCTCTGCCAAATCTCCTCATACTTCCCTCCCCTTATTCAAACACACTTCTTCTCTTTTAAAACCTCTGGTTTCTCCTACCTTTATCACATGTGAATCCTTTTTAAATTCCTCCATTTGGTATAATTCACTGATCCTTTTAAATAATAGACCCATTTTTTGGAATGCTTGGAGAATAAGGGGCGTCATGTGGGTTAACCAACTCTTTGATGGAGTTTTACTTTGTTCCTTTCTTCAATTTCAACTCTTATTCCATTGTCCGTGTTACTTTTTACAGAAATTTACCACTCTCATGGCAGTAATTCTTGACCTTTATTACTCTCTACCATCCTCCTCAACACCTATATCTAGCTCTCCTCTCCTTAAAATTCTCACTACCCTTCCTAAAGCATCCCTTATTTATAAATGTTTTACTTCTCCTAATCCAGGCTGTACTAAAACCAAATTGGAACTTTCCTGGACTTTGACTGTACTTGGTCTGTTGCTCTTTGGGATAAACTGTGGTCCAGATTCCTAAAAATTTCTCGCTCTGCTTCTCTCACCCAATCTTTATTATATCTATAGCATCGACTTTATTTTTCTCTCCTTACTTTGTCGCGTTTTTCAACCTCTTCTGACTCTAAATGTTGGACATGTGGTACTCTTAATGCTGATCTTTTTCACAGTTTCTTTCTCTGTCCTGTTGTTTCTAAATTCTAGGAAAAATTGTGGTCATATCTTACACATCTTTTCACTTACTGTTCCTTACTCCAAGTCTCTTCTCTTTTTGGGTAGTCTTTCTGATTCTTTGGACCTTCCTACACATTCACATGGTCTTTTTGATCTCATGCTTGCTCTTGCATTTCAACACATTTCATCTAATTGGAAATCCCTTACAGATATTTCCATACAAGGCTGGTGGAATACTTTGTCATTTTAACAGACTGGATGTTGCCTTTGCCTCCTCCTGTAAACCAATCCGTAACACTGATCTCTTCTGGTTACCTTTTACCTCATATTTGGATCGTCTGGCCTTAAAGAAGCCTGTACATATCAACTCGGAAAACTTTAAACCTCCTTGAAGGATTTGACTCTCTCCCTTCTTGTCATCTTTTACAGGCTTATCTTGTTACATTATTTTTATACTGAACATTATGCCTTGAATGTTTATATCATTTATATATAAGCCGTACTTAATACTTTTTAGTACTTAATATTTACTGTTTTTTATATATTGCTAACTTTATTTCTTTTCCCCTTCCCTCCTCACTCATTTTTCTCCATTCCATTCCCCTTCTCTTTATCTTTTAAAACTTCACAAAAAGCTGTTTGTTTCTTAATTTTTATATCAGCGTTACTTTTATTTTATATTTATGCTGTGTGCATGTTCTGTACTTTCTGCTGATGTCTTTGCATGTTAACAATTTCATCAATAAAGCTTTTTCAAACACAAGTACTGGATTTACATTTTTACATTTAGCAGTGTTGGGGCGGTGGAGTCAGGTGAGGAAGGATTTTGAGAGACTACCACAAGGGAATTTTCCCTCGTGGTCGTCTATCAAAATCCCCCCTCACCTGGCCCCACCGCCCCAAAACACTTACCTGTAGCGGCCACTGCTGAGAGTGGATAACTCCCTGATCAAGAAAACTTGGTGTCAAATGTATCAAAACAAAAAAGTGTGCATATGAAACTTGAAAACTATGCAACGGAAAGATGTATGGAAACATTTGATAATACAATTTTTCTTCACTGCAAATAGGGTCTAAAGAGCAAAAAAGTATTTGCATAACTGAAAATTGTTAGATTTTAAAGTTATTTTTCTTGAATTGTGAAAGTATCGCAACAAGTCACCAAATCACTTTACACTGTATTCTGGAAAACTTAGATGTGAAAATCTTGAACATATCTTTGACAAAGTGGCAGAAGATATTAAATTAAAAAAACAAGCAAACTAAAATGATGTAATGGGAACAGGCGTACCAAAAAGCACCATGTTCATGGAGTAAGAGCATTAGATCCGAGTAGTGACAGGCAGTTCCATGCAGGGAGGTCTCAGTTTGAAGGAAATTTCGTTCGACTGAGCTATTCATCTAACTATTAACTTACCTGAACTAATGCATAATGACACCAAAGATACTTACTGACAGTGAGGAGAAAGCATTGGTTTCCTGTGTGAACTGTTTCCCTGACAAGGAGACTCCTAGTAGCCCTGTCCAACCTGCACGGGAGGATAATGGCTTCCATGCATTTGCTTATGTCAGATTCGTTTCAGTCTACAGTTTCTAGAGCAAGTTAAGTAAACAAAAGCAACACGATTCAGCTCCCCAATGCTGTTTTAAGTGCAGTGGTTGGTACCTCGCACACTTACCCTGCACTATAAACAACATCCAGTGGGGGGAAAACAGCAGTTCAAAGAGACTGCCTCTCTTGAATGTGAGTCATACTACATGTAGACCAAATAGAAAACCCTAACAACTGCTGGTATGTGCAAGTACAATAACAATACCTTAGAGTTAGTTACTCAGTGTTGCCATTACTCAACAGGTCCTTTACCCAAATCAATTGGATTCAAATTATGGACCTCAGCATTTTAAGTCAACTTCGCTAATATTCTTTGGTGGGAAAATATCTCATATGTCATTTAGCTAGCATTTAATAAAAAAATAAAATCAGAGCATGTATAGAATTCATTGTATTCAGCACTAGCTTACCCGTCGCGCGTTGCTGCGATCTCAGTGCGTAATTGATCGGTTTCCAATCTTGATTCTCGTTGCTCTCCTATTTCATTCGAGCGGGCTTGAGCAGTGCATAATCAAACTGTTGCCAATCTTGATTCTCGTTGTTCGTTTGAGAAGAACGGGCTTGAGCAGTTTGTATTCGAACAGCTTCTAATCTTGCTTCCCGTTGCTTGTCTGTTTCTGAAGCTCATAATGCCTTTTTCTTTCGTGCTTCAGATGTAGATCGATCAATCAATTTCCGTTTGGGGGACATAACTGTCGAGGATGCTCGCAAATTCGCTGACAATTTCAGTATTCGAAAGATTATGAGGGCCCTGGGGGGCCGATATTTAAAATAAATTTATGCCAGAAACCTTCGCGGGAGTGTACTCAATAACTTCCCAAAGTTTCATGGCGATCGGATGAATGGTGTGGTAATGCATTAAGGACAAATAGACAGACAGACAGACATACATTTGTTTTTATATATATAGATTAGCAATCCAGAAACGTGTGTCTAGTGTCTCGCTTCATCTTGGTGGTGAAATATACAGCCTGCTAGCAGGCTTTCAGGGAGAAAGATTCTTGGGGTTCCAGGTAAACTTATAACATTGAAATCCAGCCTTATATCCATACCAGAGAACTGCAGGTGTTTGCAGAATCATAAAAAAGGCAATATGTAAAACAATGAAAACATTTTGTTTTTTAAATGGAGTGTGTCTGCCAATCTACTACCTTTGAATAAAATAACCTCCTTGTCACTTCATGGTTATATCATTGTGTGAAACCTAACTGATGTGAAAAAGAGCCTTAAGTCGAACATCAAAAGCACCCTGAACTAGAGACAATAGATAAAGTGTTCACAACTACCAATATTTAAGTGCCACGTTCCTTACTTGTGCCACTCGATAACTAACAAAACCCCTTCACAATAGAGAGCCTGGCACAGCATCATTAGACTAGGGAAGTCTTACACGAAAGCAGGAAAACAGAAACAGATTATGAAATGGCAAACAACATACTATAGGACAGCGGGTAACTGACCCTAATAAAACAAGCATTGGCAAATCCAATAGGTCTCACAAATGCAACAACTATTGGCTTTGCCAATGTGTTTTATCCCTATTGTACACCAACGTGGCTACTGTTCAGCATGGCTGAAAGTTAGTGGCATAGAGGAGAGTGGCAGGGGTTGTCATAGAGTTGAGTGGGGAAGAGTGGATTAGAGTGGAGTGGCATGTACTGGAGTGGCATAGAGTGTCATGTATTGGAGTAGCAGTGAGTGGTGTTGAGTGGTGTTGTGTTGTGTTGAGTGGTACACAGTGTAGTATCGTAGAGTAGAGTTGAATTGTTGATGTAGAGTGAATTGGCGTAGAGTGATGCAGAGCATAGAATACAGCGGCGTACAATGCAACGTCATAGAATGCAATGGCATAGATTAGAGTGCTTGGTAGTGACAAAAACTCCTAGGCAATGTCAATAAAGCAAATATACACAGTATCTATAACATTAAGAAAACCAAGGAAGACAGAAAAAATATATTCAAAGTTGTTACCATTTTAATAATTTCTTCTCATATTATCTAAACAAATGATATTTATACAAAACATTTAAAAATTGAAACACAATATGTAACACACATCACATTTAATCAATATGTATAAATAAAGGGTTAAAAAGTGGCAATGTCTTTATTAACTCTAGTTAAAATGTGATAAAAGAATTGCATTAACTGTTTTTTCTAAGCTTGCTACAGTTATTCTTAATATTACACAAGCTACTTTTATCTTGCCTGAAATGTTTTTGTCTAAATGTACTTGCCATGTGTTTGTGTAGGATGCAGAACTGTTTCACACTATATTGATGTGCTCTTATTTGTGTTTTTTTACTTTATTGATTCATTAAATTGAATGGCCGGCTGGACGTTCTCAATATAGCACTGATTCTAGTATATATTTATCCTATCCACTTTGCTTTGTTTAAGGACCATTGTTCTAATATAAGACTGACACCCAAGGTCCTTATCTACCTTGTGGGTTCCCTTGCTCTTTTGACAATCTATGTGTAAAGTAGAGTGGCATAGTGATTAGTGGCATTGAGTACATGAAGTCCTTACTGGCCCTGACTAATCAATTTCACTCATATGTTCTAACTATGCAGATGACCCAAATACTCCTTAAGCTGGAAAGCCCCCCAAAATATGAAAACTCATACATTTTAGGTTGCCTCTGAGCCGTGGATCAGTGGATGACATGGAGCCATCTCAAATTGAATGCTTCTAAAACGGAAATACTAACATGTGGCGATTGGTTAAATTATGACCCACTCGCCGCATGGCCTGACGATCTGGGAACTCCACCTAAAGTATCAAATGAAGTAAGAAACCTCGGAATTACTATGGTGTCCAAGCTATTGATGAGTGTCCAAGTGGACAAACTAGCAATATAAGCTTTGTTACTGTAAAAACTCTGTGACACATCTTCCTCCACTTGGAATTTCCACACAAGGTCCAGGCTACTACCTCTCTTGATCTGTGCAAACTTGATTACGCCAATAGCCTCTGCCACGGATCATCTTTAACAACTATGAAAAGGCTACAACGGATTAAGAACTCTGCTGCTTGACTGCTCATACATATAAAGCCACAAGCCCACATCTCCCCTGCCTTGAAGTCCCTACATTGGCTACCTATTGTCAGATGGTTCATATTTCAGCTGCTTTGCATCACCCACAAAGTGATACATCAATCATAAGAATTTGTATAGCGTGCTACTCACCCGTAAGGGTCTCAAGGCGCTGAGGGGGGGGGGGGGGGGGGGTCGCTACTGCTCGAACAGCCAGGTCTTGAGTAATTTCCTGAAGGAGAGGTGATCCTGGGTCAGCCGTAGGTGAGTGGGGAGGGAGTTCCATGTCTTGGCTGCCAGGTAGAAGAAGGAACATGGAACAGGACCACTCTTCATCAAGAATAAAATCACCAAATACATTCAGCAAAGAAACCTCCGCTCTAGTTCGGCACCTCACCTCAAAATCTCACCATACATGAAAGAAACCATAGATGGCACATCCTTCTGTGTTAAAGCAGCCAAACTATGGAACTCTTTACCCCCAAACATAACATCTACAGATAACTACCTTATCTTCAGCAGACTACTCAAGAGTTGGCTCTTCCTCACATACCCACCATACTGAAACGTAAAATACAAAGCATATCCCTGTGAATATTAGCATTTTTGGGTCTATATAAGTGTATCTGGATATGTGTATTGCTTTGTATAAACATGCATAATAATTATGTTTATGAATATATAGGTATTCATTACTTCTGCTAAACAAATATACATATTACTTATGCTTATATTGTTCTGTGTCTAACATGTTTTTAGGGGATTTCATGAATAAGTAAATCACTATCACAACTATTTATCTACAATCGCTTCACTATTGAATGACAAAAACAAATTATAAAAACAAATAAATTAACTTTAAGTACAGCAACACTTGAAAGTATGAATTTATTAAATACAATTTAAATCTACATATATTACCTTGCTTATACAGATATACCTTCCATGTACTTATGTATTGTTAGAATTCGGGGTCTCTAGTTGGCAGAGGTAGGTACCTTTGACCAAATAGCGACCCTTGCTTCTAAGTCAGGGAAATGGGATTACACTACTGGATAACCCCTGCTCACCCCCTTGATAGCTTGGCACGAGCAGACAGGCGTATCTCAGAGGCAGTGTGTTAAGCATTTGTGAACACATACAGTAATACAGTGAAAACACTACAGATGGACACCACACAGGTTTTATAAGTACTCTTTATATAGACTTATCACAAGACCATAAAAGACAAAAATCCACAATACTGTAATCAATGATAATTCTTCAGGATGGTAGAAATGGTTCAAAAATAGGATATTTACTTATAGTATTTAGCAACAAATAACCTCAACTGGAGTTATCATGACGTCAAGGTCGAAGAAATCCCAAAGTACAGCGTCTACCGCGAAGTGCGCGGCATCGTGCCCGGAGTCAAACAGACCCACAAAAAACAGTACCTTGGAAAAGTGAAAACAAAGACAGCTCACGGCATTGGGGAGATGCGGCATCGTTGGCGTGTTGCGGCGTCGGTACCTTACTTTGGGGGAGATGATGCGTCTGGACCTGGATGCTTGCGCAGGCAGGGGAGGCATTGGTTCCTGACCGGAGAGGAGGTGACGTCACGATGGCGCCGAAACCACGGTTCCGTACGATGTCGATGGATTCTTGACCACCCACGTCGACGATCGGCTCCACGATGATGTCGGCTTCGGAGTCGATGCAGCACAGCAGCAGGCATCGCAAGTCGGAGCAGTGCTCATGGCTATGGCAGGCTTATGATGTTGCTCGCTGGCGTCGATGTGGCAAGGCGGCCGGTGTTGGGTCTACGTTGCAAGTTGGAGCAGCGCTCACGACTTCGTTGCAGATTACGGCGTCGCTCGCTGGCATTAGTATTGCCGATTCCTTCTGTAGCACTAGAACAGCAAGTTCCAGATGCAGGCAAACAGAAGGGGGTGAAGTCTGGTATCCCTGAGACTTCGGTCAGGAGGCAAGCTCAAATCAAGCCCTTGGAATAATATTCTGCAAGATGATGAAAGTTCTTTTAAAGTTCCTTCTCCTCTCTTTGGCAATGAAGATATCACTGCAGGCCAACCCAGCAACACAGCACACTGGCAGGGGGCAGTCCAACTCCTACAGCTTCCTTGGTTCTTCTCCTTGGCAGAGGTTTGTCTTGTTCCTCCCGTGTTGGAGAGTGTTCTTTGATGGCAGAAAGGACCTTTTGGTGATAAATGCTGGATCTGAGAAAAGGAGCCGTGTCCGGATGTGATCCTTCTGCCTGCAAGCCTGGAGCGCAGTGACGCCTAAACGGGCTCCATAGTTATATTCCCAACACGGGAGTTCGTGCAATATAACACAGACCGTCTATTCACTACGATTCAGATGGCCAAACCTTGATGAATTACGTACGTCATCAACAATCTTTTGCCCTGAAGAAGCCCATAATTTGGGCGAAATGCGTTGGCTGATTCTGTTCTGTGCATACCAAAACACGACTGAAAATAAAAGAAGAATACCAACACAAGACTCATTTCGTCAATCTGACTGTACAGTTTTTTTTTTTTCACAACCAATTTTATTGAGCAAATGAGCACCAAGAATGTGGCGTCTCCACACCCGAAGATCACCACAACAATATCAATATAGCAGTTCCATAAGCAGCAAAATGATAAAACAGGCTCAGAATATGCTCAGCATACGAACTCCCCAGCAACCCACCCTAGCCCACAACTCTGCCCCCCCTCCCCACTCCAGATACCCCCCCCAACCCCCCCTACCACACGTGTATAGCCGCAACTGAAAAAGAAAGTAGGTGTAATGCCTCCAGGGCCTCGCCGCTTCGGGCCAGAAATGTCACTGCGATCAAGTGTCCTCCTCCTGCTCTGCCGGGGGGTCCAAGAACAGGCCACGATAGTCAGCCCAACGCCTCCAAATTTTGTAGTGCTTGCGTGGGCAGCCCCTCGCCTCAAAGATCGGCCTCTCCAGACCCATAAAATAATCCAACCCAGCCCTCCAAGCAGACAGGGGGGGAGCCCTCACCGACTTCCATGCCCGGGCCAGGTCCCGCTTGGCCACAACCAACCCCAAGAGCAACAAATGACGTTTGTAGACGTTGCCCCCAATCCCTTCCATAATATGTAGCAGACCCAGCCGATGGGTACGTGGAAGGTCCCAGCCCAGGACCTCAGCCAGGCAACTCCACACACCCCTCCAGAACCCAGTCAGCCGGCCACACGACCATACCGTATGCAACAAGGAGCCAGGCACCGCCCCACAGCGCAGGCACTCCGGTGAAGCAATCAAGCCAGCCTTCCACAACCGTTCACGCGTATAGTAAGCGCGGTGCAAGTATTTAAATTGAATCAGCCGCAGCCGGACAGCTATAGCGGTTCCGCGCGGGGATTCCAGCGCCTCCCTCCAGTCGTCCTCATCAAGGGGGCCTACATCTACTTCCCACGCCTCCCGAAGGGAGTGTAGGGTGGAGGAGCAATGAATCACAAGTGTCTGGTAGATCCTAGAGACCTTCTTGTCCCCCAGGTCTCCCATAAATACTTTAGCCTCGACAGGGCTGAACTCCGGCAAAGAGTCGAGGCCAGCGATGCTCGGGGCGAGGGCATGCCGTAGCTGGAGGTAACGGAAGAACTGGGACTGAGGCATGAGGAACTCCGCGCGGAGCTCCTCGAAGGACTTAAGAGCGGTGCCGGACATGACCTGGCCCAGCTGCGTGATCCCAATGTTCTCCCAACCCTCAAATCCGGTCAGGGTCGCCAGTTCCGGGAGGAGACCATTATGCCAGAGCGGCGTCTCAGCCGTCAGTCTGCCCCACCATCCCATTCGGCGCAATGACTGCCTCCATACCGCAAAGACCACTCTTGTGACTGATGGCAACCCACGGCGTAGGCGGGCCGAATAAAGGATGGTGTGGAGCGTGCGATCGCCCATAAGCAATCGTTCTAGGGCATAAGCCGGATCACTCCTATCACAATACCACCATTCATTGAGGATAAGTAATTGTGAAGCTTGGTAATAGGAGAGGAGGTCCGAGGTGGCCAAGCCACCACAGTAGGTGGATAAAAAGCACGTCTTCAGAGCCACTCTGGCCGCACCACCATCCCACAGGAAGCGGCCCAATGCTGAATTAACCTGGCGGAACCACTCCAGGCCAATGGGATGAGGGAAATTCTGGAGTTGGTACAGGAGCCGCGGCAGCGCTACCATCTTAAAGATGGCCGATCTCCCGAAAATAGTGAGCGGCATTCTAGACCAGG
This sequence comes from Lissotriton helveticus, assembly GCF_964261635.1. NCBI lineage: Eukaryota > Metazoa > Chordata > Amphibia > Caudata > Salamandridae > Lissotriton > Lissotriton helveticus. The sequence continues at coordinate 790,950,113 of NC_136073.1, forward strand.
TCTTAACATCAGCCTGTACCCTCTCCCACACCGGCAATACGCCACGCGCCCAGGCCACGGCCCGCGACTCTGAGAGAAAAACGCCCAGATATTTCAGGCCATCCGTCGCCACTCGCAAGTCAGCCGCCCAAGGGTCAGCAACCACTCCGCCACCCAGCACCCACAGGGTTGATTTATTCACGTTAAGATGGAGACCCGAGACCTCACCGAACGCCCGCATGAGCTCCAGAACCCGGGGACCCGACCGCCGCAGATCAGTCAAGAAGAGGAGGACGTCATCAGCATACAGCGCAATCCTATCCGCCAGGTCTGCATTCCAAACAAAGCCACGCAACCGGGTATCTACTCGCACTCTCGACGCCAGAGGTTCCATGGCGAGGGCGAACAGGTACGGGGACAGGGGGCAACCCTGCCGGGTACCGCGACCTATATGGAAGCGCCCAGAGGTAGCTCCGGCCACGCGGACCGAGGCCGTCACGTTGGTGTATAGGAGGCGAACGTACGACAAGAAGACCGGCCCCAGGTTGAGGCGAGCCAACAGTGCGAACAAATACGCCCAACTCACCGAGTCAAAGGCTCGGTCCATATCCGCCAGGAAGAGTGCCGCCTGCTCATCCCTAGCACCCATGGCATCCACCGCGGCCTGTGCCCGTCGGATATTATGCCGGGTGGCCCTGCGAGGCATGAATCCGGCCTGGTCGGGGTGGACCAGGTCAGTAACGTGGGGCAAGAGGCGGTTAGCCAGGGCCTTAGCCAGAATTTTGGCCTCGACGTTAAGTAGAGAGATCGGCCTGTACGAATCGTGTCTATCCGGCGCCCTGCCCGGCTTCAAGAAGACCACAATCTCGGCATGACGCCAGTCCGGCGGCAGTTCTCCCCGATCCCTTGCCGCCTCTAGGGCGCGGCGATAGTGGGGTCCCAGCTGGACGTGAAATTTTTTAAAGAATTCGCTTGGGTAGCCACTCGGGCCGGGCGCCTTACCAGCATTCAACTGACCAAGGGCTTCCCCCAGTTCCTCAGCCGTGAGCGGGACGTCCAGGGCGGTCCTGGTCGCATCCGAGACGGCCCGTGGCATGAGATCGTCAAGATATGCAGATATCACGTCCGTCTCCAAAGGATCACGAGGGGCGTATTGCGCCTCGTAATAACTGGCAAAGCTAGCCGCCAGCAAGTCCGGATCGGTCATGATCGACCCGTCTCCCGCCGCAAGACCCGGCAACGCCAGGGGCTGAAAGGTCGCCTGGCACAACCTATGCAGCATGGTACAGGACTTGTCGCCCCACTGATACACTCTGCTGCGCGTGGCGAGCCACGCCTGCCGGGCTTCCTCATAAAGGACGGAGGCGTACAACTGTTGGGCCTGCAGGAGCTGCCTCACCACGCCATCGTCACCCCCAAGCCGGCCACGCTGCTCCAGTTCCTCCACGCGGGCCGCGGCAGCCACAATAGCCTCCCGATGTTGTCGCCGAGCAGCCACGCACCAAGCTATGTCAATGCCCCGAATGGTGGGCTTCAGCGCCTCCCACACCACCATAGCGTCCGCACCCCCCACGAGATTCTCGCGCCAGAAATGATCAATCGCCCCACGCAGATGATGCACATAGTCGGGTCGCTGCAGCTGCCAGGACGACATCCGCCAACGAAACGGCTGCCTCTTGGAAGGGAGGGTCAGGGTAGCTAGGACAGGGGAGTGATCGGACAGGCCCCGAGGGAGTATCGCAGCATCACTGACTCGACTCAGACAGGCACCCGGCACAAACAGATAGTCAAGTCTCGAAAAGGACCCATGCACCGCCGACACATACGTAAATTCACGCACAGCGGGATGAAGGTGGCGCCACACATCGACCCAGCCCAGGCTACTCACAGTCGCACAGAGTCTGGTGGAAGCAACAGCAGGGGGGGGATCCGGTGTAACAGGCACTCGCCTTCGGCGATCCAAGCCCACATCCATAACCTCGTTCCAATCGCCTCCCACCATAGTCAGCACCTCCGGAATCTCATCCCACAGCGCAAACAGCCGCTCAGATAAGGCCCACTGCAGAGGGGGGGGGGCATACACACTACCAAACACCACTGGCTCCGTACCTAACATACCCTTAACGAAAATGTAACGGCCCTGGGGATCAAGCCATTGCTTCTCATGTACATAAGCCACCCTGCGGTGCACCAGAATAGCCACCCCCCGGGAGCCTCTCGTAAAGCCTGCATGGTACACTTGCTGAAAGCCGAACCTCTGGAGGCTCAGGGCCTTGGAACCCAGCATATGAGTCTCCTGGAGCAGCAGAACATCCACCAACTCCCGTTTCCCCCAACGCAGCACAGCCCCACGTTTGATTTTATCCAGCATACCCCTTACATTCCATGTCACAACGCGCAGGGTCTTTTGAGGAGACACAGTCGTATTATTAGCCATCATCATCACAGCGTCCTGTATCCAGCCCGCCGTCCCACCCCGGCGCATTACACAAAGCGACAAAGGCAAAAGCTACACACACGTGCGGTCCCACCCACCCAGCCCAAACACTCAGCAACCCCCCCCAGACCCAAACCCCCCAAAGCATCAGCAAGAAAAGAACTTCCCCCCCCACCCCACTCCCCCCACCCCAATACCTCAGAGAACATTGAAGTATCTGTCGCGGCATGGAGAGACCCGGGCCCAGAACCGAGAACCCAGGGCCCGCCATACCAATGGATCCCAACATCCCAACCAATACACACTCACCACCCCCCTCCCCACACACTCAACCGTTGACTGTACAGTTTTAACTTGATCAAATTTATGTTGCCTCTCATCCACAAAAAAAAAAAAATTCAAAATCAGCTTTATTCGGTGCAAATAAAAAGAGAACACCATAAAAGCATACTAATACACATATTCTAAAACATTCCTACATTACATCATGGTTAGTTTAAAAAGGAATAAAAAATTGCAGAGCTTCAGGACAAGCAGTAGAAGAATTTATGCAAATTTCTGATATAGGTAAATGCAAATAAGCCTATTATACAAAATACTGTTAAAAAATGGACCTAGAAAGTCATAGTTGGATCAAATTTTACACATTGAGCTATACGGAGACATAGTATCCAATAATAAAGTGCTAGTGCATTAAGGTGCCATAAGTACTTATGGTACAAGCTGCCACAGATTATACGATAAAGTGCTGGTGCATTATAAGTGCATAACAGTACATAAAGTGCACAATGCCACAAGTTATCAAGATAAAGGTTAAAAATAAAAACTATAAATAATCATCCTAATTTTCTTATAACAATGCCTTCAGGTGTGCGTAGTCCTTTCTTTTCTTACAATTGGGGGTGGGGTCGCACACTACTCACACACCAGCGGTATCGCCCCTAAGGACTATGGTAAATGTAGTTACGTGTTCCGCGATGCATCTTCTTTCGATTCTCTGCTATCTTCGCTGTCTTCGCCATCCCTGGACACGTGTTTCGGGGTATCGCCCCTCGTCAGCAGGGATAGGCCGTGTTCTGGGGTTGCCGGTGGCTGCCAAATATCTGCCAGGTTTAGTACCACTCAGGCGCGTAGGTGCGGGGTCCCAGGCTCGTCAGACAACTGCTCAAGGGAGCTTTAACATTACAATTGGGGGCGGGGTCGCACACTACTCACACACCAGCAGTATCGCCCCTAAGGACTATGGTAAATGTAGTTACGTGTTCCGCGATGCATCTTCTTTCGATTCTCTGCTGTCTTCGCCATCCCTGGACACGTGTTTCGGGGTATCACCCCTCGTCAGCAGGGATAGGCCGTGTTCTGGGGTTGCCGGTGGCTGCCAAATATCTGCCAGGTTTAGTACCACTCAGGCGCGTAGGTGCGGGGTCCCAGGCTTGTCAGCCAACTACTCAAGGGAGCTTTAACATTACAATTGGGGGTGGGGTCGCACACTACTCGCACACCAGCGGTATCGCCCCTAAAGACTATGGTAAATGTAGTTACGTGTTCCGCGATGCATCTTCTTTCGATTCTCTGCTATCTTCGCTGTCTTCGCCATCCCTGGACACGTCTTTCTTTTCTTAATTGAAAGTTGTGCAAATCGGATAACAGTATTTATGATTTTCACATTTTCCAGGCTTCCAGGCTACACACAAAATTAAACGCATATGTATAGTTAAAAAGCATGTTTGTCAAAAAAATGGGTTTTAAAACTGATTTCCGGATATCCCTATAAAAGCTACAAAAAAGGATAAAAGTAACGTTGATTGTGGGGTTTTACTATCGCACGGACATGTTGGTAATTTATAACACCACTTTTTTGTTCTTGGGAATGCGACTGAATAATGTAAAGTGCCCATCCTTAACCTAGTTAAGTAAAATCTATCCTGAATGTTCCTTACCAGGGTCAAATATAGCTGAATTCCCCTCATGAGCGGGCGTTCACAAAAAGGGACCACGCTCTGTTTTTGGGTGTCAGCCCTTTCCCTTTCGTATTCCATGGCAGTTATATATCTCAATTTCAGGTCACTATTACTATTACTATTACTATATTCCTAAGTAAGGTGTCCTTTGTATCAATGTTTTCTTTACATCATGTTAGAAGATTAAAAATGTACTCCAACCATGGTATTTTCGAACCTCGGTCAAGAACTAGGCAATCCATAATTAAATATTTTGTAAATTTTGTTTCTTCTTTTGCCCATAGCCCTTGCCAAAAGGTAATGCCTGCCATAATTATTGTATTGCTTAAGTATGGTACAGACAATTCTTTATGTACTATAGTGTTCGCTGTTGCTCTTGGAACAGCCAGCAATCGTTATTTTCATTGGTTTGTAAGGCGGCCGTATTTGCTCTCCCCATATCGCGGCCCCGTAACAGGCCCTTGAGACACACTTACTCCGGTACAAAGTTAAAATTTCTCGTCTGGGTTTGTTTCCCAATTTTGCAGAGAATCTAAAAATACCCTCGGTGATTCTTAAACATTTCATATTACATGATACAATATGTGTGTTCCATGTGCCTGTCTTTTTAAGTAACATACCCAAATATGAAAATGATGGCACTCTATTAATAGCAACCCCGCCCACATGATGCTGTCTGTTCTTAGGCCAATTGCACCCGCATGACATGACAAAGGTTTTCTTTAAGTTTAACTGTAAGTCTTTGTCAGTCATGCACAAGGCGAAGTTTTCTATTAGGAGTTGGAGTCCATTTGCTGTCCTTGATATTAGCACGAGCAGTCCATTCCATACTGCAAGAGATAAATGTCCATACCAATTTTGTAAAAGAGATAATGTGCTTAGAGCTATAATAAATGTGTCATCAAACACCTTAAGACACATGTAAATCACTGTGGAGGGGTTGGTTGCATGTGTAGGATCTACTGGTAGCAGCACCTACTTGTTCGAAATACATATATAATATAATCATTTTGTCACTAGTTACTTTCTATGTTTTGCCGCATTGCCCCTGGCTAAAGTTTGCAATGTGAACAAATTGTTTTTATAATTTCACCTTAGTTGCAGGTAGACTAGATTGTATATCTTAGTCTGATCCCTACCAAAGTTACTTTTTAGAGCGGTGCCTCCTGTCCTGAGCTGTTGCCAGGTGAGGCTTCTTACTTGTAAACCACGGGTAAGTTTACTTAAAAAAATTCAGAATTTTCACTAGACATATGAAGATACATTTAGAGATGAGTGAAAGTGACTCACCAGTTATAATCTTACTAGACACAAGCATTTGATCTCTCTTTCTGTTTTTCCCCCACGGGTACCACCAGTACATCGTATCCCTCCAAAAGTGAGACCACTGGTGTTGTAGGTTGTATCTGTTTCACATCCATAGTTTTCATGTTACACCTATTTTTTCCACTTCATTACGCAGCAGCATAGAAGATGAAGGTCCTGAGGAAGGCCAAGACACTTTTCAGGTCAATATGGCCGAAACATGTAGACCTGTTTACTGGACAGATGCACTAGGCGTTGCAGCCAAGAGGAGAAATCCCAAATGATGAAGCATGCCATCTCAGTGGGTGATGGGATTCCGTCCTTATTTAAGGATTTCCCCAAAGCATGATTGAGAGTTTATTTGCTGGTGTTCTAGCTCTTTAAGGTTTGGTGAAGCCAGTTAGACCCGTGGATAACTAGGTGTTCTATAAAAGGTACTAGAGGCACCATCTTTTGAGGAGTTTTTAGATTGATAGCAAAACAGTTGCTGTAATGCTAAAATAGCTACTCTCTTTAGTAATTTGGTCCCTGCATATTTACTCCTGAGATATGTAGTGATATGCTTGAGTGTTGTGTCATTGAAATACCCTCTTTTGTCCAGGGATATGTATGTTTTTGGGTGGCTTAAAATCCCTCTAAATTATCTCGTTGTAATTTTCTCTTATCATGTGGGAAAGTCTTTTGCATATACGTTAAGGGAGTCTCCATGATCATTCGTGTTTCTAGCGCTATTCACAACTTAATTTTTTATCAACTGGACTAATGTGATTGCTCTTTTTAAATGACTTGAACAAGTATCTAAAAAAAGCACAAACAGGGAAATTAAAATGTATGCGATGCACATTTAGAACATCCAGTTTTCTCTTACCCAGTATGCAATGTTCATTAAAACATCAGTTTTGTCTTACCAAGTACATGATTCTCATTAAAATCTCAGTTTTGTCCTATCAATTTCTTGATCCACAGTAAAACATCAGCTTTGTCTTAGCAATTATGCAATGCAAAAAAGGCAACTCTTAGTCTTAGCGCTTATGTGGTGCACAACTCAACATCCAATTCTGTCTCTGGACATTTTAAATTACATTTCACAATTGTCAATTATGTTTTAGCAATTATGCTATGCAAAAAAAACAAAAAACTTGTGACTCTTTCATGCTGATTACAATCTCGCCTGGAAAGCATTCTTACAGAATTGGTTCTGGAATGCTTTCCGGACGACTCAGATCGGGTGAGTCCAACAGAGCGGATTGGATGTATCCAGATCCTTCCGGATAGGATTTGGTAGGACTCCCATTGACTTTAATGGGAGCCTGTGTTCCGAACGAGAACATAGGCTCACATTGACAAAAGGGGTGGCCGGGGAAAATCATGTACCCTTTGGCGGGACCCTTGTGCCATCCACACTGTGCATGGTTGAAAAGGGGGGTCCCTTGGGTACCCCCACAGGACCGATGCTAGAGCCCGGGTGAAGAGGGGCCTGCTACGGGCCTCCAAGGAACGGCTGTCCGAATCGGTCATCGTAATCGCTTGGACACTGAGTCCATAGATCTGTACGATTCAGCTCCGAAAGACTGTCTTAATACCTTTTAGGACCGATTTGGACAGCCCTAATGGTTTAAAGGCATCATAATCGGTCATTGTGAAGTGTTTACAATTCGGTCGGAAACAAGGGTTCTGAATCGGATTCGGTAAACCCGAATCCGATTTAGAGCCCTTCCGAACGGCATCATAATCAACCTCTTAGTCTTACCGCTTATGTGGTGCACATTACAAAACCCAATTCTGTCTCTGTCAATTATGTGATGCACATTAAAATGTCCAATTATGTCTTAGTAATTATGTGATGTAAATACATTTGGCTCTTAGTCTTACCACTAATGTGGTGTACGTCACAACATCCAATTCTATCTCTGCCAATTGTGCGATACGCATAAAATATCCACTTATATCTTAGCAATTATGTGATGCAATAAAAAAACTTCCTCTCTGTCTTACTGCTTATACGGTGCACATCACAACATCCAATTCTGTCTCTGCCAATTATGTGATGCATATTAAAATGTAATATTTTAGTCTCTTTCAGTGATGTGAATATACTATATTACACAAAAAAACCTCATACTGTGGCCATGTTTCAGTTATACAAGCAAACACTCACCATTGACATGAGAAATATGAAAACTTCTACTTGTTCAAAGCAATAAACAGCATCTTTATTACACTTTTAATAAATGCAACTGGACCCCCCTAGCCAAAGGAGATTCCTTTCAAACCATGTGTCTTTGAGACCATGAAGTGACTTTCCTGGCATTATGCCCAGTTCAGAAATTTCAGTGTTCAGATCGTATCTGAAGGTAAAGTTTAGTGCCACCTGCTTTTCAGCTGTCCCTCTGTGTCAAGCATTGGAACACAAATTGGCACCTTCAAATTTCATATAGCCCAAACTGACCACTTCCAGCATTAAATTGGGGATATTGGCGTGGCTTCAAGCGGCAAGATGGCGGTCGTACTCTAAGAGTGCTCCGGCCTCCTCCGTCATCTGCTCCCATCCCTACATTCTTCCAAGAGTAGCACTCCCTCCAAACATCGTGCAATGATTATCGTTGGAAATGCCAGTGGATCTTACCTGATGAGTGTGTCCACTGGTGCCATGAAGGCTAAAAGCAGCAGCCCTGACGGTGTCAGTGAGCAGACAATATGGCGGCGGCCCGCTGGGGGGGTCTGTGGGGCCTGCTGATTACCAGCTACCAGGTGCTGATCTGCCTCACTGAGAGAAGATCTGGGAAAAAAACCCTGCTGTTCGAGTGGTACCCCCTCTACACTGCGCCAAGACTAAGGTACTGCCTGAACAGAGGGCGGTACATTAAAGCTGACGTAAGGTACCCCTCTACACCGCCCCAAGCTGAAGGGAGAAGTGCAGTAGACAGTCAGCCTGCAGATCGACAGGAACATGCCTGGTGCCCGCTTACCGGTGGATCCCCATAAGAAAGACGGAGTTGCAGTGTGGGACCACCGAACACCTGGGCCGCACACATACTCCTCCCTATCTTCTTGTAGTGTAGTTCCTATAGTCCCAATAGGCTCTGCGCATTGGAATAATATATTCAGCAGTGTAGACGTAGGACTGAGGTTAACTAGGTCTCTACTGACTATATTAGACTTAAGTTTTTGCCAGCTTGCTCAGAGGTCACTAGAAACTTTCTCGAATAAGCGAGGAGGTGTTTAACCTCTCACTGAATAAGAGTATGTCTCTAGAGTCGTGTGAAAACAATAGACAGCTATTTCACTCAGTCAAAGGTGCGTACTTAGTTTCACCAGAATGCAGAGAAAAGAGAGACGGGCGTTTTCAATAAAAGGTGTTATTTATTGAGCAGTCTTCTTCCTCATACAAGAGAAATGAATTGCTACAATTGCAATACTTATAGTAAAGTAAAGTGCGTACAGTAAAAGCAGGATTATAAAATAATACTGTAAAAGCATTGATATGGTTTCTTAGCCATATGATAATTTAAAATAGATAAAATATATACATACATATATACATTGGCTAATCGTGCTCAACTGGTGCTTCTAAATACGCCTACCCCGGTGTACCTGACCTAAGCCTAATACGTGGGAGGGAGTAAGTAACAGTTTAAGTTAAGTTTGTTTTGCCAAGAATCTGACTCAAGAATTCTCTGTAAGGGTTTAGTCAGTTCCGTACCTGGGTAATAGAAAGCAGGAGGTCTGGTATCTCTCTCTCAGGACTCGATATCCCAGCAACCCGCAAGGGTAGGCTGGAAACGCCGGAGCTGGATTTCTTGGCAAGAGAAAAGACAGCGTCTTTCTCAGCGCGACAAACGGGAGGGGCAGCGTCCGTGGGCTCTCGCATCAGCTGGGCTCTCGGAAGTAGATAGCTGCTCTGCTCCAGATTCACCACCGTGTGTTTGCTTAAGGCAGCGTTGGTATATTTATACCTGAAAGGTGCCGGGTTTTGACGTAAGGTTGGACATAAGACGTCAATAAAGATGTTATTAAGAACTGGCCGTTCTTACAGTGCTTTACAGGAGTTCTAGGACGAAATCAAAACAATAGCAAGGGGGATTTCCCAGGTTGCTGGAGGCTTGGTTTTGTTTAGAGAACTCGGTGTGCTTACTAGGGGGCCGGAGAAGTAGCCTTGCTTAATGTGACAGCATGTGCTACGACTGAATTATGGATATGATTATTATTCCGTTGTATGGATATTATTGATTATAGCTGGACAAGGGCATGAAATAGGAATATCAATTCAGGTTTCCTAGATAACACACTACACCCACTCCACGAATTAATGTCCATCATTACTAAAACTAAGCAATAGTAAACAAAAAGGTGCACATGTATCTCAACCCACCCCAAAATACATTTTTGCATTTGAAATGGTGTATGCGAAATACATGAAAATGATTATCGGTACTGTACGCATTTCAAGCAGTGTAATCATTCATTAAAAAAGGATGCATATATATATCAGCATGAATGATTTGCGAAATTTACACATGAAATGGCTCTTAATACAGAAAAAAGGTGCGAGACCATTCCATCACATATAAATACAGTTGCTGTAAATGTGCTATAGGCTGACGTGATATATTGTCTTTAGAGTTCCTAAAATAGAAGCTCTGTTCTCTAAGAATAGTTCTACTTTAAGCAGAGTACAAGTGCCATAAAAAAAGTAAATATTTTGGAATCTGGAAAAAAAAACAATTTTGTTTTCAGGGGAGAGAGAAAAAAATATAGTTCCAAATATTTTCAGTAGCTTTTGTTTTTCAAAGCTGAAGGCCGAATTCAGAGTTCAGGGAACGCTGTGTGCTTGTTTGCTTTAAAGTTATTCTTTCTGTTCATGGGAGAACATCATTTCAGACAGACTTTCAAAAAAGCAGTTTACCGCTTCAGGTGAAAGTTCGACCAAGTTGGAAAATGCCGCAACTGTTCAGTCGTGAGAATGAGTGCTATCATCGATGTATTGATCAGCATTACTCACAGAAGGTCGTACCTGGTTGATGCTGCTCTCATCTTGCACTTCACTACCCTTTAATCGCAGTGGTGAAGTTTCCACGAATGCCGTCATCAGGATAGGTAACCGCTGGGGACAACACGATGCATGAGCCGTTACAGGACTTAGCAAAGTATCTGTATCCAATGGTACTTCTGATTGTAGTGTAAGACAGACGTCCAACACGCATTCTTCTCCGCACAGCATACATCGAAGCACAGATAAGATACAATTCTGCCAGATGGGTCGGAATGAAAGAAACCAGGTCATATTCAGATCTCTTAGCCGGGCTAATCCAAGGACTTTAGTTATGCGGTCCCGATAGCGTATAGCTAGGATCGTTTCTTCCATTGTTGCAGGAGTCTTGTCTGTGTTTTGACTTGCCATAACGAAGCAGGAGAATCAAAAATAAAATGCCTGCTACGAGTCCCAACAGGAGTGGTAGGCCACCAAAGACAGAATGGACAAAATTAGGAAAAATGCCCAGAACTGTTGTGAAGGGTGTTAACAGTCCCAAAAAAAATTTCTTAAATACATGCGGGATACCGCCAGTATCAGACATATTTAGGATTTGGCTTAACATTTCTGCGAAATGTAGGGGGCAATTTGCTGATAAAAGGCTATGTATCTCTGCCGTTGTCCTTGCAACTTGCAGATCATACGTTTCTTTTGATGACGTCAAGGGCACAGTCGTCTGTAGAAGAACAGACTTCATTCTGCTTAAAGTATCAATTCGAATAGAAGAGATATTCAAAATGGGCCAAATTTTTCCCTCCCTGTCTGGAGTGTTGTTCGGATACAATACTTGCATACAACAAGTGACCATGGAAGTAATGCTTACTAGATAAGCTTTTCCTGGCACCAAGCCACAACATCTGTGGTCCACTATTAGAATGTAGCTCCCGTTAGAAAGCCGTCTAAAAAATGGCTCTATTCGAGTTGCAGGTGTGCCATGCTGGTGGCATGAAAGGTTATTTGAAGTCCCCTCACAGGCCCAACGTTGGGCGCCATGTAGTGTAGTTCCTATAGTCCCAATAGGCTCTGCGCATTGGAATAATATATTCAGCAGTGTAGACGTAGGACTGAGGTTAACTAGGGCTCTGCTGACTATATTAGACTTAAATTTTTGCCAGCTAGCTCAGAGGTCACTAGAAACTTTCTCGAATAAGCGAGGAGGAGTTTAACCTCCCTGGATAGACAAGAAGGGATTTAGTTTCTGACAACCATAAAACATGACAACTTTGCTCTCCCTGAATAAGAGTATGTCTCTAGAGTCGTGTGAAAACAATAGACAGCTATTTCACTCAGTCAAAGGTGCATACTTAGTTTCACCAGAATGCAGAGAAAAGAGAGACGGGCGTTTTCAATAAAAGGTGTTATTTGTTGAGCAGTCTTCTTCCTCATACAAGAGAAATGAATTGCTACAATTGCAATACTTATAGTAAAGTAAAGTGCGTACAGTAAAAGCAGGATTGTAAAATAATACTGTAAAAGCATTGATATGGTTTCTTAGCCATATGATACTTTAAAATAGATAAAATATATACATGCATATATACATTGGCTAATCGTACTCAACTGGTGCTTCTAAATACGCCTACCCCGGTGTACCTGACCTAAGCCTAATACGTGGGAGGGAGTAAGTAACAGTTTAAGTTAAGTTTGTTTTGCCAAGAATCTGACTCAAGAATTCTCTGTAAGGGTTTAGTCAGTTCCGTACCTGGGTAATAGAAAGCAGGAGGTCTGGTATCTCTCTCTCAGGACTCGATATCCCAGCAACCCGCAAGGGTAGGCTGGAAACGCCGGAGCTGGATTTCTCGGCAAGAGAAAAGACAGCGTCTTTCTCAGCGCGTCAAACGGGAGGGGCAGCGTCCGTGGGCTCTCGCATCAGCTGGGCTCTCGGAAGTAGATAGCTGCTCTGCTCCAGATTCACCACCGTGTGTTTGATTAAGGCAGCGTTGGTATATTTATACCTGAAAGGTGCCGGGTTTTGACGTAAGGTTGGACATAAGACGTCAATAAAGATGGCACTAAGAACTGGCCGTTCTTACAGTGCTTTACAGGAGTTCTAGGACGAAATCAAAACAATAGCAAGGGGGATTTCCCAGGTTGCTGGAGGCTTGGTTTTGTTTAGAGAACTCGGTGTGCTTACTAGGGGGCTGGAGAAGTAGCCTTGCTTAATGTGACAGCATGTGCTACGACTGAATTATGGATATGATTATTATTCCGTTGTATGGATATTATTGATTATAGCTGGACAAGGGCATGAAATAGGAATATCGATTCAGGTTTCCTAGATAACACACTACAGATGCGGGGCTGAGATCAGCCTGCGATCAGCAGGACACTGAGTCGAAGGTCGGCCCTCAGCACAAGGAGCCTTGGGGGTGTGAAGCAGTGAGTCACAAATCCCGGGTAGACCTGAGCCCACGGAACAACCTAAACATTCCGGCGCCTGGAAGCCAGGACTTGTTGGTGCTGACTGGGCCCTTTCCCTTCCCACGCTGCATTTGGCCTGCTGCACTGCCAGAGGAGGATGCGGCTGATTCCTGACTGTGGATAGGCGGGGATGTGCCTTGGGCCTGATAGTGGGTGGGTGCGCTCCGGGGCGAAGCCTGTGAGGGGAAGACACCATGTGGGCTGCTGAGCAGTTATGCCTATCGGCACCGTGCCCACAACATTCCCTCTGCCTCCCAATTTCTTGCGGTGAAGTGGAGTGGCTGGGATTGGCCTGCAGTCGGCAGGACACCACCAACACCAAGACAGAGACAAATTCTTCAGGGACTTGGGGCAGTGAACCATGACGCTGGGCCCTGAGTGATTCCGAGCCAGTGAAAGAAACCAAAGATGTGGTGCTTGAGGACAGCGCTCTATTGGGGACCGTTCAGGCCCCTTCCCCCGCTGTTGCCCAAATGGCATACCCGGCATACTGCACTATAAAGAAAGAAGTGCAGCACATACTCGACCTGCGGACCTGGTTGCCGGTGAGCTCTCCTGTAAGAGACACCTGCAAGGCAAGCATCTCCACATAGGAACTGCCGGCTGACTGGGCCTATTGACACTGTGCCCGTAATCTTCCTTCTCTCCCCTATCCTCTGGTTGAGTGGCGCAGTGGTGAGAATCGCCCCAAGTTGGGCTGGACGATGAGCTGGGCTGGCGCCTGTCTCCCCCAGCGACGCGATGAGCCTTGGGGGTGGGGGGAGAGTGTGTCAAGGAGCCTGGGCCCAAGCACATCCTGGTCTGTAAAGGAGACTGAAACCAGAGGCACCTGGAAAAGGGCACTCGAGCGGACTTCTGGAGCACGGCTGGTCGACCCCCCCCTGGAGATTGAGCCTGCCTACACTGAAAAGCCTCTGAGAGGGCTGGAAAGATTGCCTGAAGGAGCCAGATGTAAGGTACAGAGATCACACATTGCAGGGTATGTGAGATCGAGAGGGGGGACAAACCCACAGAGGGGCGACAGATCCTTCAGACACTGCACAAGTGGAGGTGGCATCCACCTTTCCATATGCTGCTCCAGGCCTACCCGAAGTGCTGAAAACAGCCCTCTAATCTCTGGCCCGGCACCCCCTTAAGCTTGAGACCACCTCCTCCACGCCGGGACTGGTGCCCCTTCTCCCTAACCCCCCTCTTTTGGCATCGCGGGGAGGACGCGGCAGCCTGGCAGCTCAGCAGGACAATCATTGATAACCAGTGAGGGACAAGACGGTTGGTAATCGGCATAACTTGTGTCGGCTACTGGAGGAGAGGACCTCAAACCCTGCCAAGAGCATGCTAACGGCCTCCGAGACTCTGAGACAGGGCCTAGCTCCTCTGGTGAATCCTCTGTTCAGGCCCTGGTTACCACACGAAACTCAGGGTGATCCGGGGAGATAGACCCCCCAAACTAGATCACAAAGAGAACTTTTGATGGTCAGAAACTGCTCAGAGTCCCCTGGGCTGACTCAGTTCCTGTGGAACGAGGCCCTTGGTGGGGGGTCTAGAGAAAGGAAGCAGGCCCTCACTGAACATCCTGAGAACTTTGCAAGGGAGAGAAGTAATTGAACCTCCCACGGGCACCGTGAGGTCAAGATGGATGATTTCCTGGATCACACTCCATGAGGCAGATCTAATCACAAATAACAGAGTCTCAATGCTGCGGAGCTCAACTCAGCCGCTCTAGGTGGAGCCCTAAAGGTGATTGTGCTAGAACAGCACCACCCCCCTCACTGCAAAACCACCATGGGGAAAGATGAAGGGGCAAAGCCACGCCTTCCAAACTCACATGGAACAATATACCACAAGTGGTCCCAACCACACTGAGGTTGCACCGACTTAGACCCCTCACCCAGACAGGGAACTCCCATGATCCTGCAGGCCATAAAATCTTCCCAGGACTCAGTAGAAACGAAAATAGGGGAGGTGTAAGTAGACATGGCCCTCATCCGTCAAGATCTGTGTAAGGCCACTGGGTAACAGAAGCCAAATCTCAATCGTCCGAAGTGGAGGACAACGTATCTCATCTGAAAGAGTAGATCAAGCAGCTACTGTCAAGGAGCTACTGTCCCACACGAGCGAACTCCATAAGCAAGTAGAAGATGCCGAAAATTGATCACGTCAGAACAATCTCCGCTTGGTGGGCATTCCTGAAGGGGTGGAACCAAAGCAAGTGGCCACCTTTATCGAGGACTGGCTCAAATCCTGGATGCCTCCGGATGCACACTCCTTGTGGTTTGTTGTGGAATGCACTCACCATGCCCTCACACCTAAGCCACCACCAGGAGCCCCACACCAACCAATCATTGCCAAGATCCCAAATTTCAAAGATAGGGATGCTATCCTGCAAGAAGCTTGCACCTACTCAACCCTGTACTATCAAGACTCCAAAGTAAGGATTTTTACTGATTACACTAGGGAGGTACAGGTGCAAAGGAGATCATACTACTCGGTAAAGCAGAAACTATGAGCCCTTAATCTCCCATACAGGCTTCTCTTTCTGGCCTGCCTCAGTGTAGTCTTTCAGAACAAAACCCTTTTCTTTGAGAATCTGGAGATGGCATTGACTTGGATAACTGAGGAATGTCCGCTCCGCCCTAAAGTGACCGCTCCTCCCCCGGCCCTTTAGACATCGTCACATTCAGCCAAACCCATGGGCTCCCACAGACGCCATACTCGATTTTACTGAGGTCATAATGCGCATAGTGCATTGTCAGCCTCGCCTGCCGCCATGCCTCGGGGGACACAGAGGTCACCCACGCCGAAGGGGTCATTGAGCCATCCACGGAACATTAATGGCCTGAAAAGGCCACCGGAGAGACACACCCTGGGTCCCCAACATTGGGATCAGAGGACACAGACCTATCGAGCAGCCCCCTCATTAAACAAGCATTTGCAATGCAATAGGTCTCGCATTTGTGAGAGTTTGAGCTATTGCCACTGTAAATGACAATGCCTTTTATTTATGTGTTTTGAAATGCTGCCAGCGGTGCATAAACACGCAAATTTCTTACTTATAGTCCTGTAAGTACAAACTTTTTGATCTACAACACATCTAAAATGTGGTCTCTAATAAGTTTTAATGCATGCGCGGCTCTATACGAGACCTAAACATGAAGATCCGCCCCTTCCAGATACAGCTGGTGCATGCAATCAATAGTGCATTCATGCTTGGTTGAGAGGCTTAATGGTACATGCTACACGTATGAATTAATGACAGACATTAATGATGTAGGATGGCCTCGTGAGTGACATCATCAGGCTGAGGCTGCCGGAGAGGCTTGTGCAGACAGTGCCGTTTACTCCCAGTGGTTGGCATCGGAAGGGCTGTTAGAGACAAATATTATGTAGAAGCCCTCCACGCGTAAACTCAACCCGTAGGTATCAGAGCGCTTTAGGTGAGCACCAGTTACATTACAGACAGACACATTAATTTTTAGGCACGGGGAAAATAAGTGATTTGTCCAGAATCAGAAGATGTTTGAGTCTCCCGCCGGGATCGAACCCGGTTCCCCATCTTCAAAGTCGTCCGCTCTAGCTGTTGAGCCACATCCTGATCAAGTGAGCCTCGGACCCTGCATGGATGTCGCAGTCAGCTTGCTGGGATCATCATGTCAGGCGGCCTCTGCAGACAGATACAGTGGGGTGTCTGATAGAAAGCACGACAGCCAGACATCCATCCAATCTATTTTGAGGCTGTAGGTATGTGTCACACAGTTAATGAGAAGGACACCCGACGCATGCGCAATAGAGGCGTTCCTGCATTTCAGACCCAGCGGCAAGTTGGACCACGTCGCAAAGAAATAAAAGCCTGTATGTTTGAATGTTTATATATTTTTTATTTGGATGACCTAATGCACGTCTTCACAGTGATGTGCGGCCCCTGCATCTATTTATTATTAAAGTGGATGTGTGTATACAGACGGACACATTCATTTTTAGGCACGGGGAAAATAAGTGATTTGTCCAGAATCACAAGATGTTTGATCTTCCCTCCGGGATCAAACCCGGTTCCCCATCTTCAAGGTCGTACGCTCTAGCCGTTGAGCCACATCCTGATCAAGTAAACCTCTGACCCTGCATGGATGTCGCAGTCAGCTTGAGCGGGTTCATCATGTCAGGTGGCCTCTGCAGGCAGATACAGTAGGGTGTCTGATAGAAAGCACGACAGCCAGACATCCATCCATCCTACTTTGTGGCTGTAGGTATGTGTCACACGGTTAATGAGAAGGCCACCCGACGCATGCGCAAAAGAGGAGTTCCTGCATCTCAGACCCAGCGGCAAGTTGGACCACGAAGCGAAGAAATAAAAGCCTGTATGTTTGAATGTTTGTATATTTTTGATTCAGATGACCTAATGCACGTCTTCACAATGATGTGCGGACCCTGCATCTATTTATTATTAAAGTGGATGTGTGTATAATCTAACTTTGGCCTGGTCGGTAGGCCTATCCGACGACATGCAATGTCTGTGTGCATGGATATTGGATTGTTACAGCAAAGGCCTTCATTTCAGTAATTACAGAGCAGTGGGCCAGGAATAAGTTTTATGCTGCCATCTGCTGTGTTGTCAATGCCACTGTGTCGACAGAGAGGGGCTTTGAAGGACGGAGAGGCAACAGGCAGATCAAAGGATGGGTGGGAGGGGAAAACAAGCATTGGAAATGCAATAGGTCTCGCACCATTAGAGTTAGTGCTTTTAGAATTGTTTATGGGTTTTTTTTGTAAATGTTTAGCATTTTTGTTTCCTGTAGCCAATGCTAAAGAATTACAAATAAAAAAAGCCATAAACATTTCTTAAAGCTGTAACTGAAATGGTCTGAGACCTATTGCACTGTGTGAGGGTGAGGGGTTGAGGGTGGGTGAGGGTGAGGGTGGGTGAGGGAGGGTGAGGGGTTGAGGGTGAGTGAGGGTGAGTGAGGGTGAGGGGTTGAGGGTGAGTGAGAGTGAGGGTGAGTGAGGGTGAGTGAGGGTGAGTGAGGGTGAGGGGTTGAGGGTGAGTGAGTGAGGGTGAGGGTGAGTGAGGGTGAGGGTGAGTGAGGGTGAGGGTGAGTGAGGGGTTGAGGTTGAGGGTGAGGGGTTGAGGGTGAGTGAGGGTGAGGGTGAGTGAGGTGTTGAGGGTGAGTGAGTGTGAGGGTGATTTAGGGTGAGGGGTTGAGGGTGAGTGAGAGTAGTTGAGGCTGAGTGAGGGTGAGTGAGAGTGAGGGTGAGTGAGGGGTTGAGGGTGAAGGTTTGAGGGTGAGGGTGAGGGGTTGAGGGTGAGTGGGGGTGAGGGGTTGAGGGAGGGTGAGTGTGGGTGAGTGTGGGTGAGTGAGGGTGAGTGAGGGTGAGGAGTTGAGGGTGAGTGAGGGTGAGGGTGAGTGAGTGTGAGGGGTTGAGGGTGAGTGAGGGTGAGTGAGGGTGAGGCTGAGGTGTTGAGGGTGAGTGAGGGTGAGTGAGAGGTTGAGGGCGAAGGGTTGAGGGTGTGAGGGTGAGGGGTTGAGGGTGAGTGAGGGTGGAGGGTGAGGGGGTGAGGGTGAGGGGGTGAGGGTTAGGGGGTGATTGTTAGGGGGTGTGAGCGTTCGGGGTGTGAGCGTTAGGCGGTGTGCGGGTTAGGGGGTGTGAGGGTGAGTGTGAGTGTGAGTGAGGGGGTGTGAGGCTTCGGGTGTGTGACGTTGCTTGAGTGTGTGTGAGGGTGAGTGAGGGTGTGAGAAATAATAATAATAATAATAATAATAATAATAATAATAATAATATGTATTGCTATGGAGGGCACATTTGGAGATGCTTTCTGTTTACAGAGTGTCCTTTGCAGATAAGAAATGCACCAAACAGAAAAAAATACAATGTATGTGTATATCTGATATTTTGGAAGGAGGGCAGCTAAGTGCCTTGCATTTTAGTACAGGTGTGATTTGAATTGCCAAGCTCTTTCAAGACAATTGGACATTATTGCAATCCGAGAAGCCAACCACACCCTTCAAGTGCAAACACTTGTTCTGCCTCCAGG
Source organism: Lissotriton helveticus (assembly GCF_964261635.1). NCBI lineage: Eukaryota > Metazoa > Chordata > Amphibia > Caudata > Salamandridae > Lissotriton > Lissotriton helveticus. The sequence continues at coordinate 790,969,273 of NC_136073.1, forward strand.
AATTTCCAAAGACTGCTGAATAACCATTTCATATTTTAGTTAATGGCGGGGGCAGTGGGAAGTGTTTTCATATATTGTCCGAAATCACATTCTCACCCCCCCCCCCTCAGTCCCAGCTAAATAAAAAAAAGGTAACAAAGTAACGATCCCATGTATGTTTCTGTTCTTAAAATATTAAAAAAAACAACCTGGCCATATTAAAATGTTGCACTAAAAGCGTCGAAAAGCATTGGTGTGAGACCCATTTGTGCCTCGAAGCCTCGAAAAGTTGTAAGATAGGCGCTTGGGCTCCTCTGTAGGATGGAAGAGAGAATATGTGTCTAGGGTCCTCTTTTAAATTTAACATTTAACCCCTGATGTGCTTTTGAGAAGCTTTACCGCGTGTTATGTCATAGGTCACGTGTAGAGCGCCTGCGCCGCCTCAATGCGCTGCTGTACAAAAAACACTTCAAAGAGAGGGGCAGGCATGCTTCCCAATGAGGCTGCCAGCTTACCCTGGATGCTATAAACAAAGAGGGCGTTCGATTAAACCGCTGCTCCAGCACGATTAATCTACATTTTTTCAGCGCCATTAAATCTGATTTTCCAGCACTAATCGTGAAACCCCTGATACAGTGGAGGCGGATTTAATAAAAAACAAGTAAAAAAAATCAGGAAACCACACTAGAGGATTAAGAAGTTCTTCACAAAATATATATTTTATTGTATGTGGCTGGAGAAAAATGTAAATAATTAAAGGGTATGGTCTTTTGAGTAAAATTATGCAAGTACAAATGCTACAGGACAGTTTCCTCTGCTCCCGGCTCCCTTTCTAGTGTCGCCTTTATCGCTCAAACTCATTTGGCGCTGCGTAGGCATTTGAATTTGGTGAAACCCGCATTTACCAAAAATAATATGCATTTGCTTATGCATACGATAAGTAAGGATCGTGTGTAATCGCCTATCCTTTAATTATTAATAATGACCTGGCGATAATAAAGTGTCACAATAAAAGTGGTGAAAAGCATTACTGTGAGACCCTTTGTGCCTCGAAACGTTATTCGATAGGCGCTGGAATGCCTATGCTTACTTGGCAAAACAAAAACAAAACAAAGATGGAAAAGGGGCTTATATTTAAAAACACGTTATCAATTGCGTTCTGATATAATACAGGGAGCGATTTGATTAAGCACAGGGTGGCTTGGTGTGATAAATAGAATATCAATTCTGGATGTCATTTCACAATTGGAACACACGTATATTACTGAAATGAGCCTAGTCGCAATGCACGTGTCATAAGTCTATGTACTGAAATATTTTCCAAGTACTAATTCAAGAGCTTATTTTATTGCATGAGCTTAAAATAGTATAGAGTGCATTGCATGCGTGTTACTTCAATGAGACGGCCAAACAAAATGTGTACATGCTATAATGCCTCTTATAACACACTTTACCTTCACCCCTTCCATTCAACTGTGAAAAGTCTCTTCCGCGTTTTCCACAGGAAATGACGCACCTCCCTATCTTCAAATGATCCCTACGAACAATTGTCACGCTCTCCCACTAAAGCACTCCCATTTGTATGCAAGTTAAATATTTATTATATAAGAAATCTCATTTTCTATGGCTGTTCAAACGTAAAGCGCACTAACAACCATTAGATGGGCGGAGAAGCACAAGATACAATAAAGAAATCATAAGCATGAGCGTGAAAAAAAAGCGAAAGAGAAAGCAGGGTAACCTGACCCAGGAGGGGGGAGGAGGGAGGAGAAATGCGTCTCGGCCGGAGCAGGGGGCGGAGCAGGGAGAGCGGGCTTTGAAATGTACTTCACACGGCCGGCCGGTCGTGAAACTGAAAGCATGGCCGGCCGGCCGTGAAAGCCTTTGATGCCGCAGGGGGTGGAGCGGCACCAGCTGGGAGAGTAGGCAAGGCAGGCGGCTGGGGGCATGTGCACGCGCTTTTAAGCTCAATGCGCATGCGCATTGAGCTTAAATTTCTCGTGCACTGCAAGGAATCGCCACGATTCCTTGCAAGTTGGATAAAGAGTGGATAAGCCACCATAGTCTCGCTTGCTCGATGCGCATGCGCATCGACAGGCGAGACCTAAAAACGCATTAGCGAGTGAGAAAAGCCAGAAACACCAATGGGGGCGGGGAAGCAGATTGCCTTCAAGCTTTCAAGCGAGTGGGAGGGATTCTGTGAGATTAGCTTCTGAACTCCTGTAACAAATGACTAATAAGCAGTGGCTAGAAAATGGTGCAGACACTTTGGGGAAAATGGCTTCTTCCATGTACATGGGCAATGTTAGGTTTTTATCCTTTGTGGCCAAATCCATATAGATGTCAAGATTATTTATATTGATAAACGGAGAAGCTACCCTTGCCTCATGCCACTTGTGTGTTTCAATACATCTATCAATTCATCATTGTTCCCATTTCTAATTAAAGTTGCAGGTCAGTGTGTGCTCTGATACAAATACGTTGTAACAATGGTAACATTCGTATTGCATCATTTTCAGGCTAGAGCAGCTCACACTTTAACCCGGTTTACTCAATCAAATCCAGACCCGAGGTTCACGCGCCCTGGATGCATTGTCCACTTGCTATTCCGAGTATGTTTGTTAGGTCTCGCCTGTCGATGCGCATGCGCATCGAGCAAGCGAGACTATAGGGGCTCATCCAGACTTTATCTAACTTGCAAGGAATCGTGGCGATTCCTTGCAGTGCCCGTGACTTTTAAGCTCAATGCGCATGTGCATTGAGCTTAAAAGCGCGTGCACATGCACCCAGCCGCCTACTCTCTCTCTCAGCCTTCCCACAACTCCGCCCCCTCACTACTTGATTGCACGGCCGCTAGGCCGTGCCTCCCCTACTCTCCTCCCCCCTCCTCCTCTCCTCCCATGCCTGCCTGCCTCAACTCTCCGCCTCCCGCCCCCTCCCCCTGCACGGCCGCTAGGCCGTGCCTCCCCTACTCTCCTCCCCCCTCCTCCTCTCCTCCCATGCCTGCCTGCCTCAACTCTCCGCCTCCCGCCCCCTCCCCCTGCACGGCCGCTAGGCCGTGCCTCCCCTACTCTCCTCCCCCCTCCTCCTCTCCTCCCATGCCTGCCTGCCTCAACTCTCCGCCTCCCGCCCCCTCCCCCTAGTTGAGCCTTGTGACGCTTACTCACATCGGAGTCGAATGTCCAGTAAAAACGAAGGAAAGACTGATTGAGGAAGCGATGAAGAAATACTGGGTGAAAAAATCAGGCACCCGAAGCTTTGTCCTTTTATAATGACAGGTCTAATATGTGCTGAAATTGGAAAAAAAGCCATAAGATGTGATTTGTGTTCGATCGGCAGTATAACTAATCAAAGTTAAATCGCACGGAGGCACACTTGCTAACGAGAAAAATTCATTAACAAATACGTATGAGTAAGCATTGCATAGCAAATAAACAATTACTCAGGCATAATCAAGAGCAGGCGTTTTCCCCCAAAGAACTGAAACACCAGAAATCGATATCTTGCCGTTCAGGGACTTCGAGAGATAAATTGTGGTGGTTCCAATATGGCCGCTCGGCTGTAGCAATCGGAGACTTGAGTAACACAGTCCACTCTCTATGTTTACTAGAGGCGCCAATTTCAGTTTTTTTTAAAACCGTACTGGAACCTCTGCAGCTGTTATATTAAGGGAGCAGAAAACGTCTATTCAGGTAACATGGGGAGAGGTGTGCAGCCGATGGGTTGGGTTGAGTTGACACCAGGGAATGCAGGCACAGGAGTCGCCTCGATCGTACTGCAAACATACACGAATTTAGGGATTCTTAGTCATCCAGTGGTATAAAGCTGTCATTTGCCAATAACAGTTTTGTCAGTGGCAACTTCGTTTTTGCAATCGCTTGGACATAGAAAACCGGCCCCATGTCACAACGGTTTCCGGTAGTTCTACGGTGACCAGATGTTCGCAACTAAATCATCGGCAATGTTAATCGTTTTGGCTTGAGTTGTACATGAAAATACAAACTTGCTCTATTGCCTCTGACTGTTCGTGTCTCTATTCTGGGCTGCTACTGTCGCGTGATTTAGGGAGACCTGCCAGACCAACTTGCATTCATTCCTACCGATCCCTCTTAGGTCTTTGCTAGAGACCTGGTATTTGAGAGATGCCGAGTGCGTCAGTAGTATGTGAATGCTACTCAGTGTGGGATTGTTGTCTGCTAGTATGTGATGAGCGTAAGAATCGTTTCAGTGTGAGAGCTAGTCAGTAAGGCGGCTGAGAGTGCTTGTATTTACTAAGTTTTACTTTTACACCTTAAAGGCTTCAACGTTCACATCATGTTTTCATTAAGGCAATGGCTAAAGAGACAGTGTGTACTAATTTAACAATGGGTGGCTCTTACTCATGAGTTAACACTGCATAAATCATTCATAAGAGTTTTTTCATCTGCTACTGATCCACGAGATTACCTTTCCAGAGGCTGTTCAAAGAAAGGGGACATTAATGACCCCTCCTATCCATTTATTTACTTTCAAGAACTAATGACCACTGACCCGCCAACCCCCAATTTGTATCACTGATTCATACCTCATCTATGCAACTGATTGTATTAATTGCTGTAGCCACTCATCCACGCAACGCCACTCATCCACGCAACGCCACTCATCCACGCAACGCCACTCACCCACGCAACGCCACACACCCACGCAACGCCACTCACCCACGCAACGCCACTCACCCACGCAACGCCACTCACCCACGCAACGCCAAGTAACCAAAAACATTTCCATGACAAAAAGGAGTCTCTGGCCCTTAATCCACCCACCATATGCAAGCGTTTTCATCAGCATAGCATATAGCATATCTACTAGTGATTTTTAGTTAAAGCTTTTACAAATGTTTATTGCTTTTTTGATTTGTAATTCTTTAGCATTGGCTACAAAAAATAAAAATGCAAAAGATTTACAACAAAAAACCCATAAACAATTCTAAATGCACTAACTCTAACGCTGCGAGACCTATTGCATTTCCAATGCTTGTTTATTCATTTGAAGCTCTCTAAGCCCAGGACACACCAGGAGGAGGACAGCGCCCTTTAAAGTTTGACAGGGTGAACGGAGCTATTGTGTGCTATCAACGATGCTACTGTGCGCACTGCATGTATTCCTATCCTATTATTAACACATGCATGCAATGTGAAATATAGTTGATACCTCTTCTACACTAAGGTCAAATCATTTGCAGTGTTATATAAATTGCATAACAACGTAGAACATGAGTTAGCTTTAAAAAGATAGTAAAATAAACTACTTTTTCAAACCCTTTCACCTAGGCAGCATCATTTAAAGTTATCCATAAGAACTGATGGATTTGCAAAGGGTCTTGCAGAGCTCCAGACATGGTCAAACCTCATCTGAAGTTTTAGGAGTGGCTGAATCTGTCAGTTAATGTGCTTTTTGTTCAAGCGCCTCATGGCAGGGCAGGCCTTATGCAATGTAGTTTCTTATATTTCTTATATAATCTAATATTTTCACTCCCTTAACCTGCATGGGATGGCAAACTCCAACAAGGGAGTTTTCACTTTATTTTCCCAAAGGTAGCGCTGAGAAGTCATTGCTCATAAGTTCCTATAATATAGTCACTCACCTTTTGATATATCACTAGTTAAACTGGACGCAACGTAATGAAACGAGCTTGTAGTCAGATAAAATGTGTATACCGACATGAACACTTGTGCAAGTATACACTGCGAATTTCGAATATATAATAAACAGTCTTTGCTGTCACCTACGAAGGGATAGAAGAGAATGAAAGACCACGATAGTGAATCCACAGATGCAACAGAAGAAAACAAGCCGGGGTGCCAACCTTCGTGTAGCGATGTGAGGAGGAGGGAGGGGGGAGAGAGTGCGCTGTGCATACCAATGGCGAGGTTAGCAGCGAAGGGGCCTGAAGCGCATCAGCAGGCGAGCTCTAAAGAGAGCCAAAATGGATCAAGGGAGCAGCAGGGCAGGGGGAGAAAGGAGGGGTGATTTTTCGAGGCTTCTGGCGGGGGGAGAAAGGAGGGGCAGCGGAATGCGTGCGAGGGGAGGAGAAGTGTGGCAGGCAGATGTGCGGCCTGGTGAGGGGGCGGGAATGCGAGCCTGGTGGGGGCAGGCGGATTAGGGAGATGCTCGTGCTTGTGTGGTCACCTGACCCGCTTTGTGGCCACGTGACCTCACATGCATGTAAATTGAAAGAGCTTGCAGACAGTGGGCGGAAGCCATTTTAGGCAGCGTGCTGCATTTACGCCCTTTTAATATTTTGTAAACAGTGTTTTAAGTTGAGCAGAAATATTTAGCATATATAGAGGCGATCAAATGTCTTAGATGGGGTACAATAAAAGACAATCTAAATAAACGACATGAGGAGGGGAGGGAGGGGCTAAAGGCAACACGGACACCGGTTGAATGAAAAGTGAGATGCGGGCGGTGTTCGAAGCTATGAACAGTAGCATGGAACTACACGCTGAAACTGTGATACGCACATAAACACAATCCAAACAAACGGCATGAGGAGGGAAGGGAGGAGCTAAAGACAACACAGATACTGGCGAGCCCAAAGTGATTGCGGCACCATAATAAATAAATAAAGGCGCACGCCGTGTCGGGAGAGAAAGGAAAGCCAGCCATCAGCTGAGCGGGAGCGCTGGTCAGGCATGGAGCTCACTCATGCGTGCATGAAAGGAAGAGGAGGCACCAAGGCGAGTGCACGGGGGCCATCGCACGCATACGGACAAAACAAGTTGTATTTTGTAATACCTACAGACACAGACTCCCGCTCCGAGGCTTGTAAATGTAAATTGAAAGAGCTTGCAGGCAGTGGGCGGAAGCCATTTTAGGCAGCGTGCTGCATTTACGCCCTTTTAATATTTTGTAAAAAGTGTTTTAAGTTGAGCAGAAATATTTAGCATATATAGAGGCGATCAAATGTCTTAGATGGGGTACAATAAAAGACAATCTAAATAAACGACATGAGGAGGGGAGGGAGGGGCTAAAGCCAACACGGGCACCGGTTGAATGAAAAGTGAGATGCGGGCGGTGTTCGAAGCTATGAACAGTAGCATGGAACTACACGCTGAAACTGTGATACGCACATAAACACAATCCAAACAAACGGCATGAGGAGGGAAGGGAGGAGCTAAAGACAACACAGATACTGGCGAGCCCAAAGTGATTGCGGCACCATAATAAATAAATAAAGGCGCACGCCGTGTCGGGAGAGAAAGGAAAGCCAGCCATCAGCTGAGCGGGAGCGCTGGTCAGGCACGGAGCTCACTCATGCGTGCATGAAAGGAAGAGGAGGCACCAAGGCGAGTGCACGGGGGCCATCGCACGCATACGGACAAAACAAGTTGTATTTTGTAATACCTACAGACACAGACTCCCGCTCCGAGGCTTGTAAATGTAAATTGAAAGAGCTTGCAGGCAGTGGGCGGAAGCCATTTTAGGCAGCGTGCTGCATTTACGCCCTTTTAATATTTTGTAAACAGTGTTTTAAGTTGAGCAGAAATATTTAGCATATATAGAGGCGATCAAATGTCTTAGATGGGGTACAATAAAAGACAATCTAAATAAACGACATGAGGAGGGGAGGGAGGGGCTAAAGGCAACACGGACACCGGTTGAATGAAAAGTGAGATGCGGGCGGTGTTCGAAGCTTTGAGCAGTAGCATGGAACTACACGCTGAAACTGTGATACGCACATAAACACAATCCAAACAAACGGCATGAGGAGGGAAGGGAGGAGCTAAAGACAACACAGATACTGGCGAGCCCAAAGTGATTGCGGCACCATAATAAATAAATAAAGGCGCACGCCGTGTCGGGAGAGAAAGGAAAGCCAAGATCAAGGGAGCAGCAGGGCAGGGGGAGAAAGGAGGGGTGATTTTGCGAGGCTTCTGGCGGGGGGAGAAAGGAGGGGCAGCGGAATGCGTGCGAGGGGAGGAGAAGTGTGGCAGGCAGATGTGCGGCCTGGTGAGGGGGCGGGAATGCGAGCCTGGTGGGGGCAGGCGGATTAGGGAGATGCTCGTGCTTGTGTGGTCACGTGACCCGCTTTGTGGCCACGTGACCTCACATGCACTGTGAAGAAACGCCAGTGGTTTCACTAGCCGATCAAGCACTATAATTCTCCCCCATTTCCCATTGCTTCGCAATGGAAAAGGACGAGACCTAAAAACTTAAGAATAACAAATGATGCACTATGACCACTATTCATACTCCGGAAGACTAGAAATCCTAACACATGGAGGGGTCCACAATCTGCTCCCAGAAACACATCTTCTGGGCAACCTTTGTCCCTTTTTGGCACACCATGCGTTTTATAGGGTTTGGCATTCGGGTTTCTGCCGGGATCCCGAGGAGTGGTGATTCTTCTGTGCCAGTCCCTTCCCTTCACACCGGTCCACATAATTAAAGACCTTTAGGGCCGTTTTGTGGCCGGCCCTTACGGGGACACTAGAAAAGGCCACCATTAACCTGGTATCACTTTATGTGACCCTTGAAGACACCCTCCGTACCACAATAGAGATAACATCTTCCCTTCGACAAGGTCTGACGATGATTGGAGGGGTCTTTACTGCAGTTGTAGACCCGGCTAGAGAAGCCACGGGGATACCTTCCTCTCACAGAAAGTTAGGTGCTAGACGGCTTATAGACTGGGCATCTAAATTGGGCATCTGTGATTTCTGACGCGTTTAGAACCCTAGAGAGCGCCAATACACCCACGCCTCCGCTGCGCATCACACCCACCACCATATTGTTCTAGTCTTTATGCCTGCCCCTGACTGTCGCTCGGTCACGAGTGTCCAAATCCTAGCACGAGGTATATCGGATCACTCTCCTCTCCTCCTTCAAGTGGCGGGCCCTACGGGTGCCTTACAGCCCCTCTGGAGCCTCAATGCCTGGTCCCGCTATGGTCCGGAGTACAAACAACTGATTGGGGAGGAACTCAAACACTATTTCCAATCCAATGAGGGCACAGTACAATCCCAGGGCAACCTATGGGCCCCGGGTAAGGCCGCAATCCGAGGTTGCATAAAAGGGCATCTCAAGCACAAGCGTTGGGTGCAGGAACTGGGCCTTTCCCAAATAGAGGCCCAAGCCCTTCGTCTCTAGCAGTGCACCGCTACAGCGAATAGCGAGGATGAGCCCCGGCAACTTCATCTACTGAGGGAAGAAATTAGACACATATCACTTTAATCCGCCAAATCTATGTGGAGGTCCTCCACTGCCTGCGTTTATGGATGGGGTGATAAAAATGGCAAGCTGCTTCGCTGGCTCGCATCCCATCCCCTGGCCAACCTAATAGTATCAGAAATGAAGGATAATCAAGGGCATATGTCTTGCAATCCAGTAGCAATTTTACAGGCCTTTGCAGATGGGAACATCCTTTACAACGCAACTATTACACGCACTACCATTACAACAAAACTTTTACAACGCAGGGTCCATTACAACGCATGCCATTACAAAGCATGCCATTACAACCTAAGTATGGGTAAGTATTACATTTAATTTTAACCCCTACACTATCCAACACATTCCCTACTGTTACGCCCCCCTGGAGTAAGAATAGTAAATTAAACCCCTACACTATCCAACACTTGGATGCATGCGTTGCATTGCGTGCATGTGTTTATAATGGCATGCGTTGTAATTGATCGTGCGTTGTAAAAGTTTTGTTGTAATGGTATGCTTGGTAAAAGTATGCGTTGTAAAGTCATACATCCATTCTAACATAAGGAATTGTGTGCTTAGAAGGATCCATCAGAAGTACAAGCTACTTACTTTTGATAACACTCTTTCTATTGGACACTTTACATGACTACAGATTCCTCAGTGCTCTCCCACCAGTGCTGTTCTGTGGAGAGGCTTACTTTTTAACATCTGAAAAGTTCCCAGATTATAATTCAGCCCACTTGCACCTACAGTTGGTGATGCACCACATCTAAGGGTATGGAAAGTAAAAAATAAGAAACTGATATCAGCACAAAGAGGAGGTGCTTATGTGTGGCTCCTCTCTATCCCTTCCAGGGTGGTATGGAGCCAACAATGAACCACATGGCCACATTTCTGCAAGTGTGAATCAGGTTTTGACTTCATTATTTTGCTCTATCACAAAAAGGAGCTCAGAGGGAAAAGAAAGAACAGGGTTGCCCTCCACTCAGAAAACATCAACAACCAATAAACCCTGTCCTTTGGGCATAAATAACGTCAGTATATCTTGCAACAGATCAGTCTCATGTACATAATCTCTGTTGCGCTCCCCTATCCACTATCATTTCATCGGGGGTATTTACTGCAATACGTCTGGTATTTTTAGAGAGTTAAAAAAGGAACATATTGACCAACAACTCTTGACAGTCGCATAGAACAACAACACAGGATGTCTGAAACCTTAATCTATACAGTACATCCACCACATGAAATTGAGAGCAGAAAGATCTCTTCAAAAAAATGTGTGGAGAACAGAATGACACCTCACGGGAACACCACCCTCGGGGTAACTGGCAAGTACTCACCAGACTGGGCCCCTTTTCTCATCACTGGTCGTCATTCAGTTCAAAAAGAAGAGACAAATGTGTCCAAACAAAAAACCAAGAAGTGAAACGAACGTGGTGCTGAGGTACTGGGTTTTTAAGAACCGGCGCAGAACCGGTAACCCAGCGGTGTCAGGGTACACCCAGAGACCTCGAGTTCTTCCTGATTTAGACCACAGAAACTCAGAGTCTTCTAGGTGAAGTCAAGGATCGATTTTATTGGCTGCAACCAAGGTAACAAGTGTCCTAGAAGTACAACACACGGGGAAGTATATTCTCAGGAGACTGCTCGAATTTACAAAGTCAGGCTTCTCTCTTTATACAGAATATTCAGCTTCAGGCAAACATTCTTCGAATTCGTAGTATGTCATTTACAGTTATTGGTTACAAAGAAAAAGCAGAGTCATGATGACATGTACATATTTCACGTCGTGCTGCCCATAACAAATCACCCGGCAAGGCCCAACATTTCATCAGATATCGGTGGACCCCCAATAAAACAGGCACCTCCCCACCATAAAGCAAGTGAAGCAAAAGAGTAGAGACAGATGTGAGCAAGATACGGCAGGTGTGCGCGCTGAAATGGTTTTATGGCTTGTTGAGCCTTGATGCTATCTTACTCGGCCACTGGGAGGGGAACTGACCTAACGAGTTCGGCCTGGGGCAATGGTTCCAACTTGCACAGGTCATAGAAAAGTCGATTAAGGAGTATCTGTCCTTGTGGAATTGAATTCAGCTGGATTAAGGCCTATGTAAAGGGCAACACATAAATGGGAGCCAAGGGTTCAGAACGAAAATGACGATTTCGAGGTGAAATCGTCACTCGAATATGCTGAAAATATATGTACATGATGTGCTCGTCATTCTCGGTCCTTTGATACCAAATTCATCATGTTTCGACGAAGTTTTTATTCTCGAGTCCAGAACGATTACCCGAATCCAGAATTTTCAGAACCACAAACCCTCCTTTTGCCCTTACATAGGCAATTAATCTATCCTCATGTTAGTCTGAGTCCAGATCTATATTCCTAAAGTCATTGAGATGTTGCTGTAACATCATTCTAGTACTTAGTTCATCTCTTGACACAGGCTTCCTTACACATGATGTAACACAGAGGCCACATATTGCAGGAGCACACTGTATGCATAGACAGAACAGGAAAAGAATGGCTAAGACCATCCCAATGACCATTAGAATTTTCCATCCCCAGGCGGATATCAGTTCCCAGAACCATCCCATTAGCGACCAATCTCCTTTATCCACATGAATAGATCCGGAAATCTTATGTAGTTTGGAGATGGCCTGGTACACTGTTGGAGCGTTATCAGGGATGAAGATACAGCACTAGATTGGATCAATCTGCATACCCCACCTCGGTCTGCAAGTATGACATCTAAAGCGGCCCTGTTCTGAAGGGTCATAAGCCGATCCGACTAGAGCTCAGCAGTCAAGTAACTAAGGGCACCAGCAGTTTCAATCACGGTGGACTCAACTACCCTTGTCAATTGCCTTATGTTCCTGCTGTTAGCCATGGATCCCAGAACGGCAGAAAACCCTTTGCAAAGTCTCCAAATTCTTGACCTGCAGTGTCCTCTTCACTCAAGACACCTCTAACTATCCTTGTCCTGTGGTAGTCTGCCGCTGCTGTGTAGGTGGGAGGCAACAGGAAGGAAACAAAACAGGAGGCTGAAAAGTCAGGGGGCAACCATGTATAGGCTCTATCATGGCAAATGAAATAGGTACCCTTAGCTGCTAAAAACGCAGGGGAAGTCTGAGATCCAAACATATACGTTTCAGTACAGACACTCTTCCCTAACTGAGCCCTGGGATTCGTGCCATTACTTTGCAGACACAGATGACCCTGAAGGGGTACAATCCAAATCGGGGACGATCTCTTAGCTTGCTGTTTCTCACTCAGAGTAGCTCCATATCCAGTCATGTTCCATCCCATGTAGACTAGTGTCTCATCTCTAGGGATAGTCTCATAAGAAATACCTTCCTTAATCATGTCGACTATACCCTTGACTAGAGCACTTTTCCTAGGATTGTCTGTTACAGAACGTAGGGGGTAGATTTCGTGTGCATATATGAACATTGTCCTGTATGCCCATACAGAACCATTGTGACTAAATGGCAGGACCAGATAAGGGATACCTTTATCCGTTGTGTGAGGCATAAGACCGCACACCCAACAGTTAGTCGTGTTCATTACAAGTTGGTGTTGGTGTAATAACTGAACAAAGGAGTTATTAACGAACTCCAATCTCCTATTTGATTCGTGGTCAGGCAGAGGGTGGAAAGAATGAGAGGAAACAGTAGGAGGAGGTATGGGTGATGCAGTGGGTGCAAATGTTACACGAAAAGAGAATAAAACATAACTTATCAAAAATATCATTACGCTGAATAGCATAAAAATACACAATATTATAAAACTTTTCTTTGTCATCATGTTACACAATCTGTGCTTTAAGTTCGTTTGTTTGGCAGGTCTCTCCACATCGGGAAACTCCATCCTCTCTAAAGTGCTGCCCGCGGTGGTAGGTTGCCTCTGCTAAGGGATGCTTCCGTCAGTCTAGGGCAACTCCCTTGGACCAACCAGAACTACCGACCTAACGTCGTCAGCTGCACCCCAAAGACTTTTATCAACCGCGGCCCTAGCAGCGGAACCCGGATGGCGGTTCGAAAAACAAAAAATGAGCACGTTTCTTTAGATGGGAGAGCTGCACTTTCAAAAATAGTACTTGGGAGGAAAAAGAAATATCTTTTTATTGGTCCATGGATCTTAGTCTCAAATTGCAAAAGAAATTATTTTATTAATTCGTTTTTCTCGGTCTCAAATTATATCGTTGTTTTCCAGGTATTGTCTGATCCTGGAACAAAAGGTCAGGCTCTGTAGTGTTTACTCGCTTGGATGGTGGCACAGCCTTGTGCAAAATGTTTTCGTTTTCTTGTTCAGAGTCAGTTCCTTTTACATGCAAATCATTAAAAGGGATGGCATGTGGCACGGCATCAGGTGCTAGGTTAGCGACACCCTTCTGGACCCACTGGTCATAAGGCAGAGGAAAAGGGATTTTCTTACAATGGATCCCGTGGACCCAGTTGGCCTTCCCCTCCACCCGAACGGCTGATCTTGTAGAAAGAAGGACGAGGTGAGGCCCGGTCCACCTGGGCTGGTCGTTCTTTGTCCTTTGGAAGTATCTGACAAGGATCCAGGAACCAGGGTCAATGGCGTGACCCGGAGTCTCAGAGACCGGAGGCAGGGTGTTGTGGACCTGTTCATGCAAAACACGCAATTTAGCCGTCAATTCATACAGATAATTAAGCAAAATAGGGTGTTCAAGTTCGCTGAACTTAGTGGGTCTAGGCACTCCCCATATGTTAGCTGGCCGGCCAAAAACTATCTCATATGGACTCAGTTTCACTCGTGAATGCACAGTCATTCTGGTGGACAGGAGTGCTAAGGGTAGAGTGTCAGGCCATTTAAGACCTGTGCTCGCTTGGATTTTGGCCAGTTTAAGTTTTAAAGTGCCGTTGTAGCATTCTACTAATCCAGCTGATTGGGGGTGATTTGCAGCGTGAAACTTCTGCCATATACCTAGCCCTTCACACACTCTCTTCATCACACGACCCACAAATTCAATTCCGTTATCAGACCAGACCATTTTAGGCATTCCAAACCTGGGGAAGTACTCTTTCACAAGGGCTTTTGCTGTGGACAAGGCAGTATTGTCTTTTAGGGGATAGGCTTCTACCCATCTTGAGAAAGCACAAACAACAACGAGTACGTATTTTAAGTTGTTGCACCTCTCCATGTGGATGAAATCTAGCTGCAAAACCTCGAACGGATACGTAGGAGGTGCAAAATGACCAGCTGGAGTTTGGGGTTCCCCTACCAGGGTTGTGCTTCAGACATACCATGCAATTCTTGACAACATTCTCTGCACACTTGGGAATCCCTGAATTCTTCCACACTGGGGCCAACAACTCGCAAATCCCTTTCACGCTGATATGAGCCATTCCATGAGCCATTGTAACCACTGCAAGCACATATGCATCGGGTAACAACCATCTCTGATGCTCTGTCAATTCAATCCAACAACCATTTGCATCCATTCTACCTGTACTTTCTCTCCACGTGCTCAACTCTTTCTCTGTGGCCTAGGCTTGGATGTACTTCACACTCTCTACCGTGTCCTCACATATTCCAACATCACCAGTCCATCTTGCAGGGCCTGCAACATACATTCGGCTCATTACATTCTTTGCCGTCTCTTTCGCGATCCCATCAGCAAATGCATTTCCACGACCAATATCATCAGTCACCTTCTTGTGAGCACTGCATTTCACAATCGCCATTTGCAGAGGCAAGGTCAGTGATTCAAGAAGCTCATTCACCAACTGACCATGCTGAATCTTAGCTCCATGCGAAGTCAGGAACCCACGTTCTCTCCACAATCGTCCAAAACTGTGAGCCACTCCGAACGCATACTGACTATCAGTGTAGATAGTCACTTTCATTCCTTTAGACAACACACATGCTCTCGTGAGTGCAATTAATTCTGCTGCTTGGGCTGAACCATGTGGCACTCGTGCAGTTTCAACAACTGTGTGCAAAGTCGTGACAGCATATGCTGCAGTCACGTTACCATTCGGGAGCTTGAAGCATGAACCATCCACCCATAATGTACCATCACATTCAGCAAGAGGAGTGTCGAATAGATCTACTCTTCCTTTTGTCTCTTCCTCTGTTCTGAGAAAAAAATTGTGTTGTTCTGAAGCATCTGATTCCTCTATAATTGGCAACAACGTAGCTAGATTTAAGGTACTGCACCTTTTTATGTGCACCTGACTTGCTAACAGCGTTAATTCGTAACTTGACAACCGAGCACTAGTTAAGTGCTGTGTCTTAGTTCTATTTAACAATGTGTCTACTGCATGTGGGACCATCACGACCAGTGTATTATTCATTACTAGTCCAGCAGACTGTCGAATAGAAACAGCTACTGCTGCTGTGGCTCTTAAACAACTTGGCAATGCTTTAGCTACCAGATCCAAAGTCGACGAAAAATAGGCGCATGGGCGCTGCCTACCTCCAAAAAACTGGGTCAACACAGACAATGCACAGCCCTCCTTCTCGAGGACATACAATGTGAAAGGCTTACTGTAGTTGGGGGTACCTAACAGCGCAATTCGAGAAAACTTTTCTGACACTCTTCAGACCAAGGAATGGGATTGGGTGTATTTTTACATGTTAATGCCACCAAGGGTTTGGCCAATAACGAAAAATTTGGAATCCACTGTCTACAGTACGATGTAATGCCCAGGAAAGCACGTACTTCTCTCTGAGTTCTTGTCACACTCAATTTCGCTATTGCCTGAATTCTTTCTGGGGTCTGTTTCCTTCCCTCCTTCGATAATAGGTGACCTAGGTAGGTCACTTCTTGTCGGCAATATTGTAGTTTGGAAAGTGACACCTTGTGATGCAAATCACACAGATGACGCAATAATGACAACGTGGCCTTTTTACAAATTTCCTGAGTATTTGCAGCAATGAGCAAATCATCCACATACTGTACAAGAGTAGCACCTTTAGGTAAAACAATCGTATCAAGCTGTGTTTTTAGAGCTTGACTGTATATTGATGGACTTTCACCGTAGCCCTGAGGAGCGCGTTTAAAGCGGAAGCTGCGACCTCCTAAACTGAAGGAAAAAATATCCCTGCTCTCCTCAGCAATCGGGATACTGAAGAAGGCATTCTTCAGGTCAATCACCGAAAACCAGGAGGCAGAGGCTGGAATCATAGTCAATAATGTGGTAATGTCGGGGACAACTGGGAATTGTGGCACAACTATTTTATTCACCTCTCTAAGGTCAATCACGAATCTTTACACAGGTGGCTGAGAAGGGTCAGTTCGTTTTAAAACAGGCAGAACAGGACTATTGCAAACATTGCCTCGTGTTTCTTTAATCACATCCTTTTTAATCAATTCGTAAACGATCGCTAGCAAAGCTTTTTCACCCTCACTAGATATCTTATATTGTGGAATTCGTGGCATTTGAACATTGGCTTTCAATGTTACAACATAGGGTGGTATTTCTAAAAGGCCCACATCATTAGGACCAGTAGCCCAAAGAATTTCTGGAAGAAACGACAATTCTGCTGGAAGTTTATCCCTCGACAAATACATCGGAGAAACCACTCTCTTACTTAAAGTAAGTTGTACTCCTGAAGGAGAACAGTACAAAGTCGCATACAATCTTTTTAATAAATCCAATCCTAGCAAGTTTTCACCACAACCTGTTGTCAGAATGAGGGGTGCTTCTAATTCACAAGGACCAACAGAAAGGGACAAAGGGTCAGAAATCGGATTCCTAACTGGGGCGCCAGAAAAACCTACAGAAACGTTCATTTCGCCAGACAAAGGTGCGCCAGGGAGTTTGGAGTGCATAATAGAACTCTTTGTAGCACCAGTATCCAACAGAAAAGGTTCTGACACACCTGATGTAATCACCTCAACGTATGGTCCACTCTGATCTACTGGAACTGAAACAACTCCCTCTCTTTGTCTATGGCTGTCCTAGCAATCATTACCCTCCAAATACTCATCTTCTGTATAGTAATCGTCAACATAGTATTGAGCTGTCCTATCAGATGCGTTGTTCTGCTGATCAAACCTATTCATAGAATTCTGTGGTGGAAGGGGACGTGCATTCTGGGGGACGTTTCCGCGTCCCCTACCTCTAGGCGCTTGCTGAACACCACGACCTCTTACACCAGAAGCACCATTTGCACGCTGTAACAAAATAGGACAACTATACTTGAAATGACCCTCTTCTTTGCAATATGAACACTGGTTGGGGCCTACAGGGACACGTGGCTGAGTGTACTCGACTCTTTGTGAGTTCCTCTGATACTGTTGAGGCTGCTGGAAATTATTCTGGTAGTGATTCTGGCTACCATTATTCTGATTACCACCACTACGTGGCGGATAGGCTTGCTGTAGCAAAACCTTCGTTTTCAGTTCTTTAGTTTTCTTTTCTACTCTATCTTTCTCGTCCTTGTCTCTATTTTCGTAATATTGTGCAGTAGCCAATATCTGGGCTGAAGATGAGACTGCCCAAGAACTTTCTGAATCCTTTAACTTTTTACACAATTCCGGAAGCAGATTGTGCACAAATTTATCGACAAACAATCTCTGACCACCTTCTGTGGTCATATCTTGACCTCTGTGGTCGACAAATGTTTCTTCGAACCTGGTGAAGAAATCTGAAACAGTTTCTTCTTTCTTCTGCTTGCATGCAGACAACTCATCCCAATTTACACATATTGCAGGCATTATCGTTTTCATGTAATCTACTATTTTACCAGGGAGTTCTGCTATCAAAGGCTCAGGCTTAGCACCACCAATTTGTCGGGCGTCTGCAGCGGCAATATTAGCCCACGAGTCACCTAACTCCTGATCATGATCTATATGACGAATTTTACCTCATAAAGGCTGTGGGACAACATTCCCAAATAGCATATCGATATCGGCTAAATTCATTATACATGACCCAGCAGTTTGCGACAACTCTTTGTAATACCCTGCAGGATTTTTACGCGGATCAGGTAATGTCTGTTTGAGTGCTAAAACTTCAGCTCGCTTCCATGGGACATGTACCCATACACGCTGAAAGTGTGGCAGAATAGGTGGGACAGCAGTTGTCACCCTCTCTCCATTGTGGGGGAACTTCTCTCATAGGGTATTGTCGCGCCTTTTTCCTACTAGATGTACCAGGCTCAGATTGTGACCCAGAACTGCTCCCCTTACTCCGATATGATAACAATATTTCAACCGCTTTCTCTACATCAGGACCTACAATCATGCCTTCTCCAAATTTAAACCGTACACGACACAACTCTTGCGGGTTGCATTCCACATCATTGTCTTCCAAATCCTCACAAAGAAAAACACACATCTGTTCAAAAACATATCTCTGTGTCGGTGCTTCCCATTGATGGAAGACTTCCATGACAGACTCTACATCATATTTTACAGTGTCCATGACCCATTTTCGTGCTAAACTATTCAGTGAGTCTCTCTCTTGATAGTCAGGCAGTCGAGTTCGCAACTGTCTTCGTCCCATGTTAGGGGTCGTAGTAGGCGACCCGAAAAGAGGTAAAAGAAGGTTAGTAACAGTGCTGGCCATTTTCTGCCGAATGGAAGGTGAAACTGAAGGAAGAACGGGTGGAAAAACGGGGTGAGATAAGGCAGGGGCAGAGATAATAGCAGAGGAGGCATCAGGGGAAATAGAAGGAGCATTAGGCAAAATCGTAGAGGGAGCATTAGGAGAAGTAAAAAGTACAGTAGGCAAAATCGTAGAAAGCGCAGGTGGAGCAGACGTGGTTGGTGGGCCTGGAGCAGGCTGCACCATAGAGGGAGGAGTCAGCTGGAGAACAGCTGGTGGGTGCTGTGGAGGGACAGGAGGCGTAGGTTGCACAATTAAAGGTTGCGGGGGTGCCGTGGCATTTTGCGCATAGGGGGGTGGCGAATTTAGTAAATGTGACATTAATGGGTCTTTTTCACGCTCTTTTGCTGCCTCTTGCTGAAGAGACGGCAAAACTGGATAGCATTTGTCCACTGCCATTTTACGTTGCCTGTGCAACTGCTCACTCATCTGCTCTTCTTCATTGTCTTTAAACTGCATAGCAGCTTGCATTACTGAAAGTCCCCCTTCTCTCTTATTTTTCTTAGCTAATTTGATTTCCTTTTGTTTGGCTTCTTTACGCCATAAGCGGAAAGAGTCAAACATCGCCGGCCGGGCTTTCTTTTTAAAGAGTTTAACTTCAAGGTTGTCTAAGATTTCGGAATCAAAACTACCATATTGGGGCCATTTTAAAACACCATCTTTCCTGGTGTATTTAATCCACACTTCGTTGTACGTGATGGGGCCTACCCCATGTTTCACATATAGCTCGTAAGTCAGAGTTCCAACCGGAGGAACCGGACATGAGTCCTCCAATCGGGAGTCCCTATTATTATAACCAAGACAAAACAAATTTCCAAGTCTAAGACTAGGCATCTTCGCTCTCTAGTCTAGTTCCAAACTTCAAAGGATTTATCGAATACGATATTTCTCGTGAATACACGAGTCCTTCGGTTTTGGTGCTTGCAAGTACCAACAAATTATCCCAAAGGATACCCAAGACTAACACCAACTAAGGACTGGGAGACGCTCCACTTATACTTAACTGAGATATCGATGACGTCACCAGAAGACTCGTCTTAGTGTTTCGCTCTACCAAACTTCAAGGGTCCAAATCAGGGCGATAGCCAGGGCAGCAGTCCTCTGTAGCCGTTGGGAAGCGGGGAACCTCGCAGCAAAAACCTTCGGACCACGTCGACATGCAGGGGTCGATGAGGTGGTTGGCCGTCCTCCGGAATTTTCACACGAAGCTCCTCACGAACCTCTGGCTGGGCTGGTAGCACTGGAATCGCCCCACGTTGGGCGCCAGCTGAGGTACTGGGTTTTTAAGAACCGGCGCAGAACCGGTAACCCAGCGGTGTCAGGGTACACCCAGAGACCTCGAGTTCTTCCTGATTTAGACCACAGAAACTCAGAGTCTTCTAGGTGAAGTCAAGGATCGATTTTATTGGCTGCAACCAAGGTAACAAGTGTCCTAGAAGTACAACACACGGGGAAGTATATTCTCAGGAGACTGCTCGAATTTACAAAGTCAGGCTTCTCTCTTTATACAGAATATTCAGCTTCAGGCAAACATTCTTCGAATTCGTAGTATGTCATTTACAGTTATTGGTTACAAAGAAAAAGCAGAGTCATGATGACATGTACATATTTCACGTCGTGCTGCCCATAACAAATCACCCGGCAAGGCCCAACATTTCATCAGATATCGGTGGACCCCCAATAAAACAGGCACCTCCCCACCATAAAGCAAGTGAAGCAAAAGAGTAGAGACAGATGTGAGCAAGATACGGCAGGTGTGCGCGCTGAAATGGTTTTATGGCTTGTTGAGCCTTGATGCTATCTTACTCGGCCACTGGGAGGGGAACTGACCTAACGAGTTCGGCCTGGGGCAATGGTTCCAACTTGCACAGGTCATAGAAAAGTCGATTAAGGAGTATGTGTCTTTGTGGAATTGAATTCAGCTGGATTAAGGCCTATGTAAAGGGCAACACATAAATGGGAGCCAAGGGTTCAGAACGAAAATGACGATTTCGAGGTGAAATCGTCACTCGAATATGCTGAAAATATATGTACATGATGTGCTCGTCATTCTCGGTCCTTTGATACCAAATTCGTCATGTTTCGACGAAGTTTTTATTCTCGAGTCCAGAACGATTACACGAATCCAGAATTTTCAGAACCACAGTAGCAGAACCTATAACTCTGCTCATGACAAACAGATGTGATTAAAATCAACCTCTTTGCAATTTTATTCCTAAATATTAGGCGTGGACTGTTGAATTAAAAAGGCTGGTAGCTACCATTGCATACCATTACCTATCGCCAACATGTTTCTCTGCCTCAAAGGTTTCGGCAGATTCGCCAGGGCTACACACCTTGTCGCCACACCACTGTTGGACACTTTGTTCTATGTCGACTGTCAAGAAGAAAGCACAATAATGAAAACATTAAAAACCCAATCTGCCACCCTTTCAGGCCAAATGTGTGTTGCTACATCTGTAATATTTACCCTCTGGTAGCCCACTTCACTCATACCAGCTGCCGAGGGACCTGAGCATAGCTTAATGCTCCAAAAGTGAGTTTTTCTTGCTATAATCTTCAGCCAGTGCGATTGTAATCATCAATCTGAAAGGCACACAAAAAACAAAACCGAGACAAACACAAATGTCAGGAATACTCATTTCTTTGGGAGTATGTCTAAAAAGGCTAGACACTCGCTTGCACTTTTACTGTGCTTATTAAGGCCAAACACTCAATCTACAAATTTACAAAGACTCCTTATTGTGGCTCAAGCATATGTTGATGTTGTTCAGCAAGTCACAATAAATCGAGAGGCAATGTGGGGCTTCTAACACTCATGGGATTGCCAAGGGATCATAACACTGATAGTGACTCTAGATTTTCAGGGGCAGCGTATTACATGAAAGTGTTTCTATAATGTGTGGTACCGCCTGCACTTCTATTGTGGCTACTCGTATTTTCCCATGGTCGATCGTTTTTACCAAATTACAAACCGCCGTTGCTAACATGGCCACAACGCTGAGAAAACATACTAAGCGTGATAGAATTAGGTTTTTTCATGCTCGATTCCAAGTTCCACAATTGCCCCTCGTCGACAAAGTGCCTCAACTGATATGCTTCAGGATCCTACCGCATCGAAACAGAACGTGTGCGCCCCATTGCCCGGTTAATCTACTTCTCACCGTAAGCTTGCCCCCGGAGCGCGTTGTCTCCTTCTGTTCCTACGGCAGCGCCCCGCCTCTTTAAAATAGGAGTTCCCGGAGGCTGGGATGCTGTGACGCATTGATCACGTGTGCAGACGTCCGTGGAAAAAGTAGCCATCTTGTAGTAGTGAGGTAACGTGAATCAACACCCCAACGGACTCATAAACATGACTTAATACATTTAAAACCAGTGGCATCCAGATATAATTAGACAAGAACCGCCAAATGACTGACAAACTGATTGAAAGTTTATTAATGTGCCCCAAAAAAAAGGAGAGACATCAGTTAAGATACCCAATCTGCAATTCAATCTACAGTACATTGACATATTGTAGTGGTGAAATACGGTAATTCAACACCAAAACGGGCTAAGAAACATGACTTAATGCATTTGCACACAGCGGTAACCAGAACAAAATATAATACGAAACCGCAAAATGACAGACTTACTGATTGAAAGTTTTTTATTGTGCCCCAAAAATAAGAGGGACATCGGTTCAGATAACTAATGTGCAATTCACTATACAGTACATGGACAATGAGATACATAATAACTTCACCTTTGCAGTATAGTGATAAACTGTAATAACTGTCATTAAGCTGGACAATCCGCCGGAGCCCCGGCGGACACAAAAGAGCCAGAAACGTAGACTAAATCGCTTATATCTAAAGCTTGATCCTGTTCCACTCTATATTCTTGTTGAGCCCCAGGTGGTCACTTTTCTCTCTATATATCCAACGTGCTTCTTTGGATAATAGAACATTCTTAATGTTCTGTGGGGTCCCCTTTACCTTTTCTAGTACCGTCCAAGTGAAGGAATGTTTTTCACTGAAGCAATGCTGTACTAGTTTAGTCGTGAGCTTCCCTGCCTTTATTGTGCTTAGGTGTTCTTGCACTCTAACCTTGATTTTGCGCGACATCAGCCCAATATATTGCAGGCCGCATTGGCACAGGAGTCGATACACCACGTGGGTGGTGTTACAATTGCTAAATTGATTCAGGAACCATTCTTTTCCAGATGCTAACGTCACGCTGGTACACTCTTCTTAGTGAGGGGACACACCGAACAGGAGCCACATGGATAGTGCCCATTAGGAATGGTGGTGGTACTCAATGCTCTATCCATGGGCTTGCGTGTATGTACAAGTTTATCCTTGAGGTTACTTGCTCTCCTGAATGCAAACCTGGGAGGTGGCATACAAAATTCATTATTAGACAGGAGCGACCAATGTTTTCTTATAGACTGTCTAATTCTTGTGGCCATGGGATCGAATGTCATAACCACCGGGACGCAATCCTCTCTGTTGCTCACATTTTTCTCGAGGAGTACAGAGCAGGGTATTCAGGGCTCTTTTTTTAGCATGTGTAGGAGAGTAGGGTCTGCAATCCTATGATCACCCAGATTTTTGCTTTTTGCTGCACTGGTTTACGACTTTCCCTGGCTGTGGGCCTGCTAATCAGACCCACAGCCTAGCTGTTCTCTCTATCCAAATTGTACTCAGGTACTGAATTGGCACTGGGCCCTCTCCAAGTCCCTGTACTCAGGGCTGAGGTGTACCCAGAAGTCTCCCAGGGGCTGAAGCATGTATTATGCCACCCCTGGGCTGACTAACTAAACTGACACAACTGGCTGCACGACAGCTGGGGCAAGGTGGTGTACTCACCCTTTGCTTTAGATATAGTATACCTATATCTAACCCTAAAAATGGACACACAGATCTCCTATCAGTCACTCCTATGGCAGGCCTTAACAATCCTGAAGGCAGAGTGCTTGGAATCGTGTGAGATGGTGCTCTGGCATGAGCTGAGCCTGTCTGCGGCTTTCGGGATCCATCCCTTAGCCGTTTCCATGATATCGCATACCATATACTCTTAAGTGCATTATAATCCTCGCGGTTATATGCCAACTCTGGTATCGCTTTATCAAAACATGTCGAGTAAGGTGTCATACGAATTGGAATACTAACCCCTCGCCAATTCTGGCGACGGGGTTAGCATTCCACCCTTCTAGAGGGACACGACATGTATGTAACCCCTAACCCCGGTTAAAGTCAAACAGAGCCTCAGCTCCACAAAATGGATGCTGCCACCGAGACACAAGTCTGCCCTCCTGCTGCTGGGAGTCCTCCCAGAGCAGGAGATAAGGACAAAGGGTTTCCTGCCAGGGGCGGTGCCAGCACCGTCCCAGACAGGGTTTTGTGTATTGTAGGTAGGCAGGGCTTTAGAGGAAGGTGACTGCACGTGGCACCCCGGTGCTCACTGTGCATAGGCTGGCTGGAACCAGTTCCAGGGTCACTCCAGACCCTGTGCTGGGGAAAAGCCCGCCAAGGAAGTGGGTGTAACCACCCCCCTCCTAGTCCCACCCCTAGGGCAGGACTTAGTCGCGTGCCAGCCCCTTTTTACAGGATAAAGGTAGGAACTGGCCCCCTTCCAAATCAGATCATCTTTGAATCCTGAAACTACTTTCCACGAAAGGAACTCAAGACTTCTTCCTAAGATTTCTCCCTTGTGACTAAGGAGTAGTCACCCTGCATCCGCAGGCACCATCTTAAGAACACTGCGGTCTGCTGCAAGTCTCTCCTCCGGATCAAGACTGCCCAGCTCGACGAGAACCGGCTTCCCTGGCACCTCTGACCTCTACCTGCATCATCAGTCACGCTGAGATTCGTGGGTGTGACGAGACCTCGAGGGACCGGCCATCTTCAAGACTGCACGACTTCTTTCCAGCAAGCCCACCGAGTAATTTCCTGGTGAGTGCTTTGGGGTCCGAGAAGCCCCGACCCTGAGCAGCTCCAGCACCGAAGTGCAGCCTCCCAGCATCTCCACGATCTGCGTGGGGCCCTTCTGCTTTTTGCTGCTCACCGCGTTGTTTGGCTACTAGCCCGCTGGCTTGTGGCCTTCTGAACGACGCCCGACGACATTTCCGCTGCTGGTCTGGTTGCTCCAGGCTGGCCCTTGCTCCCTTCCAAAAGAGGAGCACCCCGGACCCTCCTGGTCCACTCAAGACGCCATTTTGAGTCCACCGCGTGGGCTTGAATTAGCCAAGGCTTGTTGCCCAACCCTGGGTAACTTCGACGCCGACAGCTTCATCCATCGTGGGACAGCTCGCCTCTCCATCCTGGTCGCCGACAACGCCTCCTGGTCCGTGAGATCTGCAGAGCCAGCGTCGCCCACTCACCTGACTGCGGTGACTTCGCCCGGTGCCATCCTGGTGCCCACTTAATCACTGGCTAGTGATTCAAGAACTTGGTCCCCTCTGCTTTCAGGTTTCTTCTTCCTCGATCCAGGCTTGGATCCATCGAACTTTCCTTCACTGGTCGCCTGCCAGCAACTTCCTTCTTCCAGGCTCCTGGTCCGGCAACGAGATCCCCGACGTCTTTTCAGACCTATGCAGCTGCAGCCCCTGGGCTAGGTAACTTCGGCACTTCGGTGTCCCAGCATAGCCTCACTATCCTAGGGTCAGGATCCACTGTCGTTTTCTTCCCACCAGGTCGGGTTCGCCCGTGAACACTAACTTTGCCTTTACTAGCCTCCATAGACTTTGTCCCGCATCCCGCGTGAGAGTGCACACTCTGCACCCGAGTCCCCTAGGCCTCCTAGAAGTAATCTAACGATTCTATAGTCAAGTCCTAGCGATTCCAAAGCCTATTAGTACTGTACTTACCTGCTAGTAATTTCGCATTCCACTTTTAGAATTATATGGTTTTTCGTGCCCCTCGGGCATTTGTGTATAACGTGCTAACTTAAGTATTTTCGTAAGAGTTTTGTTGTGTGCCTAGCACCCTGTCCTCATAAAGAGTACAGGGTTGTTGTGATTCTAATAAATACACTGTTTATTTTCATAACACTTGTGTGGTGTCCTTTCACTGGGTGTTCAAGGGGTAATGTGATGGTAAAACAGCTGGCTTAACACGCCCTCTAGAGTCTTAGCCTTAGACTGCTCGTATCCATGCTACTAGGATAGCTGGTCTATAAGGTTGACTTACAACCAATCATCAATAAGGGTTGTTTGGACTGATATATAGTGATCACTAGAATAGTGAACACTGCACATCAGGCCAACTTCTCACATTGGTGAGCAGCGGTTGGGATTTGAGCTTGCTGTTGTTTTACCACACATGCCCTAAGAATATCTTGTGAAAGATCACATAAGTACTAAAGGTACATATAACTTAGCTTAGAATACTCTGAGTTCTACTGAACCAGCTGTTGTAGCTCCTAGGGCTTAGCACACCCTAAACTACAACTCTAGCAAGGGATCAGTAGGCAAACATATAGTGTAGGTAAGTGCACCACTTACACCTCACTAGAAAAGCATGTCTACCCAGGGAGATTCTACTGAGACTCCCCTGGTCAGTGTTGACCCTCCACAGGTCACTTCAAGATATGCAGCTCTCAGTTTCCAGGAGATGAGACAAATCTGTGTCTCCAGAAAACTGAAGCAGGGGTCTAACCCCACCATTCCCTTTCTGATAGGTCTCTTAGAGACATATGATGCCAGAAAGCTTTCTCAGTTACATGAGAACATGCCAGCCTTAGAGGGAACCTCTGGGGATCCAGATCTCCCCAACATTGCTACTGCAGTTGAGGAGGAGGATCAAGAGGAACTCTCTGGGGATGAGGTAGACAAAGGTCTTGAGGTAGTCAGAAGGCTAACCAGGGCCAACTTAGACTTACTTGGGCTAGGATCTGGGGGACCCCCAGTACTAACCCGAAGTGGGCCTAACCTTGGAGTTAGGAGAGATAGATCTCTTTCTAGGGACTCCAATAGATCTCTGCACTCTAATGCCTCTTCTCAGGGGAGAAGGAATCCTCCACAGAGGAGATTTACTTCCCCTCAGAGAAGAGAGCATGAAGCTAGGATGAGACAAGCTGAACTGAGGATTGAAAGGGAAGAAATTGCCCTGGCCAAAGAGAAGCTTGCCCTGGCAAGAGAGCAGCAGATGAGTGGGTTAGCTCCCACTGGTGGCAGCAATCTCCCAAGAGATAGAGAGAAGGGTTTAGATACTAAACACCTGACTAAAATAGTGCCCCCCTTTAAACAAGGGGATGATATCCAGAAATGGATGGCTGCTCTGGAGAGGGCCTGCACTGTGCAGGGCATTCCCCAGAGTCAGTGGGCAGCTATACTGTGGCTCTCCTTTGATGGTAAAGGTAGAGATAAGCTCCTCACTACAAGAGTGGAGGATGCTAACAATTACCAGGTCCTGAAGAATACACTGGTTGATGGGTTTGGTTTAACCACTGAGCAGTACAGGTTGCTGTTCAGAGACACCCAGAAAACTCAGTCTCAGGACTGGTCTGATTTTGTGGATTGTGCCACTAAGGCTTTGGAGGGCTGGTTGCTGGGTAGCAAGGTTACAGATTACACAGGATTGTATAATCTAATGATGAGAGAACAAATTTTAAACAATTGTCAGAACCAGTTGCTGCACCAGCACCTTGTTGATTCAGATCTGACCTCTCCCCAAGAATTGGGAAAGAAGGCAGACAAATGGGTCAGGACAAGGATCAAGCAGAACCAGAACCAGAACCAGGGTGGTCAGAAGAAAGCAGACCAGAAGGGTAATGTTAAGAATGAGCAAAATGACCAGAAGTCTTCACCAGGTCCCCAACAAACCAAAGAGGGTGGGGGTCAGGCTTCCCAGAAGAAGAAGACTCAAGAAGGCCAGTCAAAAAGGTGGTGCCAGTACTGTAAAAGTAAATCTCACTGGTTTAGTGAGTGCACCAAAAGAGGAGGACAAACTCCTGCCACTACAGCCCCTAAGGCAACTGCACCCCCTAGTACAGTCAGTAGTGGTAGTGTACCTCCCAAGGCATTAGTTGGGTTAACCTTGGGTACTGAGGGGTCTGACAACTTAGTTGGCACACTCACTCAGGCTGTCCTTGTCTGTACAGGGGATATGGATATGTCCCCTGAGATAAGTCCCAATACTTTGGGCAAATACAGGCAGACACCTTTGATAAATGGCAAAATGGCTCAGGCCTATAGGGACACTTGTGCCAGTGTCACCATGGTGACACCTAACTTTGTGGACCCTGGACAGATCATGCCAGGTACTGATTTCCTGGTGACCAATGCCAGCAATGTCACTACTAGTCATAGTGTGGCAATTGTGGCTTTCTCCTGGGGTGGAGTGAAGGGACAAAAGAAAGTTGTAGTCAGTTCAGACCTCCCAGTTGATTGTTTGTTGGGCAATGATTTGGAGTCATCACAATGGTCAGAAGTGGAGCAGAGGACTCACATGGAGATGTTAGGCTTGCCAGCACATGTGCTTGCTGTGACTAGGTCACAGGCCAGAAAATGCCCCACTGAACAGGTGCTGGATCCTGAAATGATGGACCAGACACCTTCCAAGAAGAAGAGCAGTAAGGGTAAGGCTTTGCCTTCCCCCTTACCCCAGGTTGAGGATCAAGTCTCTGAGGAGGCTGATCTGAGAGAACTGAGGGAAACTGAGCCTAAAGAGCTTGAACTTGATCAAGTTGAGTTTCTGGGCTCAGGGGGACCCTCCAGAGCAGACCTGGGGAAGGAACAGTTGAGCTGCCCTTCCCTTGAACCCCTCAGACAGCAGGCTGCTGCTGAGGCTGCAGGGAATGCCACAGGTGCCCACAGGGTATACTGGGAAGATGGACTCCTGTACTCTGAGTCAAGAGACCCCAAGCCTGGTGCAACCAGGAGGCTGGTCATCCCCTTGTCTCTGAGAGGTTTCCTTCTCACCTTGGCCCATGAGATTCCCCTTGCAGGTCACTTAGGTCAGACAAAGACTTGGGACAGGCTTGTCTCACACTTTCACTGGCCCCATATGAATGAGAATACCAAGGAGTTTTGTCGCTCCTGTGTCACTTGCCAAGCCAGTGGTAAGTCAGGTGGCACAACAAAGGCCCCCCTCATACCACTACCTGTGGTGGGGGTTCCCTTTGAAAGAGTGGGGATTGACATTGTTGGTCCAATGGAACCCCAGACAGCATCAGGGCACAAGTTTATACTGGTGGTGGTGGATCATGCCACCAGGTATCCTGAAGCTATTCCCCTTAGGACCACTACAGCACCTGTAGTGGCAAGAGCCCTAGTTGGAGTGTTCTCCAGAGTGGGTTTCCCTAAGGAGGTCGTTTCTGACAGAGGTACAAACTTCATGTCAGGATATCTGACTGCAATGTGGAAGGAGTGTGGTGTGAACTACAAGTTCACCACACCCTACCACCCACAATGCAATGGGCTTGTTGAGAGATTCAACAGGACCCTGAAAGGGATGATTCATGGACTACCTGAAACTCTTAGGAGAAGATGGGATGTCCTGATCCCCTGCCTCTTGTTTGCTTACAGAGAGGTCCCACAGAAGGGGGTTGGCTACAGCCCTTTTGAGCTTCTGTATGGGCATCCTGTAAGAGGACCCCTGTGTTTGGTGAAGGAAGGATGGGAGAGACCTCTCAAAAAGCCTGCAACCAACCTAGTGGACTATGTACTTGGTCTCCGCTCCAGGATGGCTGAGTACATGGAAAAGGCATCTAAAAACCTTGAGGCCAGCCAGGAACTTCAAAAAGCTTGGCATGACCAAAAGGCTGTTCTGACTGTGTACCAGCCAGGGCAGAAGGTGTGGGTGCTGGAGCCAGTGGCCCCAGCAGCTCTGAAAGACAAATGGTCTGGGCCCCACACCATCATTGAGCAAAAGGGAGAGGTTACCTACTTGGTGGACCTTGGAACTCCCAGGAGCCCTCTCAGAGTGCTCCATGTTAACAGGCTCAAGGCATATGTTGACAGGAAGGACATGAGCTTGCTCATGGCCACAGATGAGGGACAGGAGGAAGAGAGTGACCCTCTCCCAGACCTGCTCACTCAGAATCCTGATGATGGGTCAGTTGATGGTGTGGTCTTTTGTGGCAGCCTCACTGAACATCAGCAACAGGATTGCAGGCAAGTTCTGCAATCCTACAGACATATGTTCTCTCTGACACCCAGCCAAACTGATTGGTGTACCCATGATGTTGACACTGGAGACAGTCTGCCTGTCAAGAGTAAAATCTACAGACAGCCTGATCATGTTAGAGACTGCATCAAAACTGAAGTGCAGAAAATGTTGGAGCTGGGAGTCATTGAGCCCTCAGATAGCCCTTGGGCTAGCCCAGTAGTTCTAGTGCCAAAGCCTCACACCCAGGGTGGTAAGAGAGAGATGAGGTTTTGCGTAGACTACAGAGGCCTCAATGCAGTCACTAAGACTGATGCCCACCCAATACCAAGAGCAGATGAGCTTATAGATAGATTGGCTTCTGCCAACTTCTTAAGCACATTTGATTTGACAGCTGGGTATTGGCAAATCAGGTTAGCTGAGGAAGCCAAACCTAAGACAGCATTTTCTACCCCTGGAGGGCATTATCAATTTGTGGTAATGCCCTTTGGACTGAAAAATGCACCTGCCACCTTCCAAAGGTTGGTGAATCAAGTCCTCACTGGGCTGGATGACTTCTGTGCAGCTTATCTTGACGATATTGCTGTCTTTAGCTCCACCTGGGAGGATCACCTGGTCCACCTGAGGAAAGTGTTAGAGGCCCTGCAAAAGGCAGGCCTCACTATCAAGGCCACAAAGTGCCAGATAGGGCAGACACAGGTTGTATACCTGGGCCACCTTGTAGGTGGAGGCCAGGTTCAGCCACTGGAGAGTAAGATACAGGCCATCAAGGACTGGACTCCTCCAATCACCCAGACTCAGGTTCGAGCTTTCTTGGGCCTGACTGGGTACTATAGGAAGTTTGTCAGAAATTATGGGTCCATAGTGACCCCCCTTAATGACCTGACAAGCAAAAAGATGCCAAAGAAAGTTCAGTGGACAGCAAGCTGTCAGAAAGCATTCAATGACCTAAAGCAGGCCATGTGCACAGCACCTATCCTAAAGAGTCCAGATTACTCCAAGCCATTCATTGTCCAAACAGATGCTTCTGAGTTGGGTGTGGGGGCTGTTCTGTCTCAACTGAATTTTGATGGTAATGATCAGCCTATTGCTTTCATTAGTAGAAGGTTGACACCCAGAGAGAAAAATTGGTCAGCTATTGAGAGGGAGGCCTTTGCTGTGGTCTGGGCCCTGAAGAAGCTGAGGGCCTACTTGTTTGGCACTCACTTCACCATTCAGACAGACCATAAGCCCCTCTTGTGGCTAAATCAGATGAAGGGTGAAAACCCCAAACTGCTTAGGTGGTCCATTTCCCTACAGGGGATGGATTTTACAGTGGAGCATAGACCTGGGACTGATCACAGCAATGCTGATGGGCTCTCCAGGTATTTCCACTTAGAGCAAGAAGACTCACCTGGTCAAGGTTAGTTTATTGTCCCAAAGTTTGGGGGGGGGTCATGTAGGAGAGTAGGGTCTGCAATCCTATGATCACCCAGATTTTTGCTTTTTGCTGCACTGGTTTACGACTTTCCCTGGCTGTGGGCCTGCTAATCAGACCCACAGCCTAGCTGTTCTCTCTATCCAAATTGTACTCAGGTACTGAATTGGCACTGGGCCCTCTCCAAGTCCCTGTACTCAGGGCTGAGGTGTACCCAGAAGTCTCCCAGGGGCTGAAGCATGTATTATGCCACCCCTGGGCTGACTAACTAAACTGACACAACTGGCTGCACGACAGCTGGGGCAAGGTGGTGTACTCACCCTTTGCTTTAGATATAGTATACCTATATCTAACCCTAAAAATGGACACACAGATCTCCTATCAGTCACTCCTATGGCAGGCCTTAACAATCCTGAAGGCAGAGTGCTTGGAATCGTGTGAGATGGTGCTCTGGCATGAGCTGAGCCTGTCTGCGGCTTTCGGGATCCATCCCTTAGCCGTTTCCATGATATCGCATACCATATACTCTTAAGTGCATTATAATCCTCGCGGTTATATGCCAACTCTGGTATCGCTTTATCAAAACATGTCGAGTAAGGTGTCATACGAATTGGAATACTAACCCCTCGCCAATTCTGGCGACGGGGTTAGCATTCCACCCTTCTAGAGGGACACGACATGTATGTAACCCCTAACCCCGGTTAAAGTCAAACAGAGCCTCAGCTCCACAAAATGGATGCTGCCACCGAGACACAAGTCTGCCCTCCTGCTGCTGGGAGTCCTCCCAGAGCAGGAGATAAGGACAAAGGGTTTCCTGCCAGGGGCGGTGCCAGCACCGTCCCAGACAGGGTTTTGTGTATTGTAGGTAGGCAGGGCTTTAGAGGAAGGTGACTGCACGTGGCACCCCGGTGCTCACTGTGCATAGGCTGGCTGGAACCAGTTCCAGGGTCACTCCAGACCCTGTGCTGGGGAAAAGCCCGCCAAGGAAGTGGGTGTAACCACCCCCCTCCTAGTCCCACCCCTAGGGCAGGACTTAGTCGCGTGCCAGCCCCTTTTTACAGGATAAAGGTAGGAACTGGCCCCCTTCCAAATCAGATCATCTTTGAATCCTGAAACTACTTTCCACGAAAGGAACTCAAGACTTCTTCCTAAGATTTCTCCCTTGTGACTAAGGAGTAGTCACCCTGCATCCGCAGGCACCATCTTAAGAACACTGCGGTCTGCTGCAAGTCTCTCCTCCGGATCAAGACTGCCCAGCTCGACGAGAACCGGCTTCCCTGGCACCTCTGACCTCTACCTGCATCATCAGTCACGCTGAGATTCGTGGGTGTGACGAGACCTCGAGGGACCGGCCATCTTCAAGACTGCACGACTTCTTTCCAGCAAGCCCACCGAGTAATTTCCTGGTGAGTGCTTTGGGGTCCGAGAAGCCCCGACCCTGAGCAGCTCCAGCACCGAAGTGCAGCCTCCCAGCATCTCCACGATCTGCGTGGGGCCCTTCTGCTTTTTGCTGCTCACCGCGTTGTTTGGCTACTAGCCCGCTGGCTTGTGGCCTTCTGAACGACGCCCGACGACATTTCCGCTGCTGGTCTGGTTGCTCCAGGCTGGCCCTTGCTCCCTTCCAAAAGAGGAGCACCCCGGACCCTCCTGGTCCACTCAAGACGCCATTTTGAGTCCACCGCGTGGGCTTGAATTAGCCAAGGCTTGTTGCCCAACCCTGGGTAACTTCGACGCCGACAGCTTCATCCATCGTGGGACAGCTCGCCTCTCCATCCTGGTCACCGACAACGCCTCCTGGTCCGTGAGATCTGCAGAGCCAGCGTCGCCCACTCACCTGACTGCGGTGACTTCGCCCGGTGCCATCCTGGTGCCCACTTAATCACTGGCTAGTGATTCAAGAACTTGGTCCCCTCTGCTTTCAGGTTTCTTCTTCCTCGATCCAGGCTTGGATCCATCGAACTTTCCTTCACTGGTCGCCTGCCAGCAACTTCCTTCTTCCAGGCTCCTGGTCCGGCAACGAGATCCCCGACGTCTTTTCAGACCTATGCAGCTGCAGCCCCTGGGCTAGGTAACTTCGGCACTTCGGTGTCCCAGCATAGCCTCACTATCCTAGGGTCAGGATCCACTGTCGTTTTCTTCCCACCAGGTCGGGTTCGCCCGTGAACACTAACTTTGCCTTTACTAGCCTCCATAGACTTTGTCCCGCATCCCGCGTGAGAGTGCACACTCTGCACCCGAGTCCCCTAGGCCTCCTAGAAGTAATCTAACGATTCTATAGTCAAGTCCTAGCGATTCCAAAGCCTATTAGTACTGTACTTACCTGCTAGTAATTTCGCATTCCACTTTTAGAATATATGGTTTTTCGTGCCCCTCGGGCATTTGTGTATAACGTGCTAACTTAAGTATTTTCGTAAGAGTTTTGTTGTGTGCCTAGCACCCTGTCCTCATAAAGAGTACAGGGTTGTTGTGATTCTAATAAATACACTGTTTATTTTCATAACACTTGTGTGGTGTCCTTTCACTGGGTGTTCAAGGGGTAATGTGATGGTAAAACAGCTGGCTTAACACGCCCTCTAGAGTCTTAGCCTTAGACTGCTCGTATCCATGCTACTAGGATAGCTGGTCTATAAGGTTGACTTACAACCAATCATCAATAAGGGTTGTTTGGACTGATATATAGTGATCACTAGAATAGTGAACACTGCACATCAGGCCAACTTCTCACAGCATGTCTGACCACTTTGATGGAATAATTGAGGTTCTTCAGCTTGGTAGTCAGTTCCTGTGACTGGTCCAGAAAAGCGTTGGTAGTCGAACAGTTCCTCCTATACCGGAGGAACTGTCCCACTGGGAGATTCTCTCAGTGCCCGAGGGTGAAATGAATCATATAGAAGCAAGGAATTCCTATCAGTGAGCTTCTGATGAACACAGGTGTTAATGGCATCATCTTTAAACTCAATGACCAAGTCCAGGTACACTGCCCTATACCGGTTGTAGGACCAAGTGAATTTCAAACTGGGATCTTGGTCGTTGAGCCACTGCAGGAAGTCAATGAGATCCTCCTCAGTTCCTGACTAGATACAGAGCACGTCGTCGATATACCGCTTCCAGAGCCGGAGATTGCTCTGGAAGGGATTGCTGGAAGGGTAGACAACGTGCTCCTCAAATTGCCCAACATAAATACAGGCCAAACTAGGGGCCATAGTGGCCCCCATTGATGTACCAGAAATCTGGAGATATAGTTGGTCTTTGTAGCTGAAATAGTTCCTCGTCAGAGCAAGTTCGACACACTGTAACACAAATGATTGTGTTGTGTCGTAGAACCATTCCTGGTCCCCCAGGGCACGGGCTGCTACCACCAGGGTGGCGTCCTGGGGGATACAGGTGTATAGGGACTCGATGTCGATCGTGACAAGGAACTCATTTCTGGGGTCAAACTGCATGTTGTCCAGGATGTTAACTACTTTAGTGGTATCTGTGATAAATGATTTTTGGTTGACAACTGCCTCTCGCAGAAAAAATCCGTGTACTGTGAAAGAGGTTCCAGAACCGACTGGATGCCCGAAACAATGGGGCGGCCTGGCGGTGGACGGACAGGCTTGTGTATTTTCGGGAGTATATAGAAGGACGGAGTCCTGGGGTTGTCATTCACTAGGAACTCCGCCTCCTTGGCCGAAATCCACTTATTCTCCCTAGCTTGGCCCATCATCTCACGTATGATCTTGAGCAATTCCTCAGCTGGGTCACGGTTGAGGGGTTGATAATTAGTACGCACCCCCAATAGACGCATGACTTCAGCGTCATAGTCTCTAGAGTTAAGTAGAACAACCGCCCCACCTTTATCTGCTGACTTAATAGTCAACGAACGGTTGTCCTGGAGACTCTTAACGGCCTCCCAGTCATCTTTGGTCATGTTCTTATGCCTCGGATTATCATGCATAGTCTCGATTTTTCTATATCTTGCAGGACTAATGATTCGAAAACTGCTACTTCAGGACTCACCGCTGAAGCTGGGGGGGAGAATGTAGAGGGTCTTCTAAGATCAGTTCCAAAAGATCTCACATCATCTTGTTTGTTGTTTGCAAATAATTTTTTCAATTTGATTTTTCTCATGGTTTCATGGAACTCTATCCTGCATTTAAAGGAGTCATGTATGGGAGTGGGTACGAAGCCTAACCCCTTATTAAGGACTCTCTCCTCACTCCTCGTACGTACGTGCTCAGATAGATTTACCACAATGCTTTTACTTAATTCTGCATCCGACCCCGACTGCGGGTCACTCTGGGAGAGAAGATTTGCCATTGAGGGGGTTGATTGGATTGATTGCCTCGACCTCTGCCCCTTCCTGCCTGGCCACCCCCTCTGGGGTTGTTCCTCTGGCCCTGGCCTAAAAAAGACCTCAAAAGAGCTCCCAAGTCTTCGTCACTGCGATCTTGCTGATTAAATCTAACCCGATTGCCCTGCGGGGTATTTTCTTCTTCCTCGATGGAAGTGTTGTCGAAAGTCCAGTGATTGGGGTTGCGTCTAGTAAATTGTCTCGCACCTCTCCCCCTTGGATGTCCCCTGAAATTCTGTTGTTCTGGGGCCGTCTGATAGTACTCGTCTTTTACGTAGGGAAAAGCCCATTCATGCGTGTACCTTTCTAAATTACGGGTCAGTCCTTTCAATTTTTGATTAACCATATAGTTTTAATAATCAGCGAGATCTTCTTGGATCTTTTGGAGCTGCTCTTTGGTGTCCACCAGGGTTGTGTCCTGTTTTATAGTTTCTTCGAGGTCAAGGATCTCCTTTAGGAGTTCTTCGCTTAACCTCTTAGCAGTGCTAATAATAAGTATGAGCCAATCTCTCGTGCACTTATTGGCGATGAAACTCCAGTCAAGCCTAAACTTGCTATCCTCAAGAAATATGAAATTGAGAGCAGATTCAGTTCAAAAAGAAGAGAAAAATGTGTCCAAACAAAAAACCAAGAAGTGAAAAGAACGTGGTAGCAGAACCTATAACTCTGCTCGTGACAAACATTTTTCTCTTCTTTTTGAACTGAATGACGACCACTGATGAGAAAAGGGGCCCAGTCTGGTGAGTACTTGCCAGTTACCTCGAGGGTGGTGTTCCCGTGAGGTGTCATTCTGTTCTCCACACATTTTTTTAAAGAGATCTTTCTGCTCTCAATTTCATGTGGTGGATGCACTGTATAGATTAAGGTTTCAGACATCCTGTGGTGTTGTTCTATGCGACTGCCAAGAGTTGTTGGTCAATATGTTCCTTTTTTAACTCTCTAAAAATACCGGACGTATTGCAGTAAATACCCCCGATGAAATAATAGTGGATAGGGGAGTGTAACAGAGATTATGTACATGAGACTGATCTGTTGCAAGATATACTGACTTTATTTACGCCCAAAGGACAGGGTTTATTGGTTGTTGATGATTCATTCTTTTGCTGCCTTTCTGCTGACAGACCAGAACTGAAAAGTGGACGTTTTCAGCGTTTTGATTCATTGTTTTCAATAATTATTATTTGAGGTTTGATCATTCTACAGTTCGATCCTTCATTTGGAAATATGCGAAAACCCAATTTCTAATTTTAAGTGGAACGTTCTTTGTTTTATTTCTAAAAGACGAAACAATATCCGAATCTCCAAAGTAACACTTTTTTTTGCTCCTAGTACATGCTCTCTTTTTGTCAGCACATACCAGTGTTTCAGGTGAGCTACCAATTGTCCATAGTAGAAACAGTTTGCTGCTGTTGCACTGCTCCCACAATTCAGTAAAGGGATTCCAACTCAATTTGTTAACCATCAAGTTTAAATACCTTTACATTTACAGAACATTTTAACATTTTCCTTTTTAATTATATAGATGTAATCAATATGCTACTATTATTTTTTCTTCCTAAACAGTCAGTGACCCCCTGGGTAGGCTTAGTGGGCTTCAACTTAATAACTACTGCTGCATGACCAACCAAGTCAACGCAGTATCCTCCACCTGCTTCCACATCCTCCGCATGCTCCGCAAGATCTACAGATGCATCCCGACAGACACGTGAAAAACCGTCACCCACGCCCTCGTCAGCAGCAGACCTGACTACGGCAACGTCCTCTACGCCGGAGCCCCGTCCAAACTCATCAACAGACTTCAAAGAATCCAGAACGCCTCCGCACGCCTGATCCTCGACGTACCGCGCCGAGACCACATCACCCCCACTTCAGAAACCTGCACTGGCTCCCAGTCGACAGAAGATTCAGTTTCAAACTCCTGACCCACGCACACAAGGCACTCCACAACACCGGTCTGGCCTACCTCAACGACAGACTCTCACGCTACGCACCCAACAGAAAACTCCGTTCCGCCGACCTGTCACTGGCCGCCGTCACACGCATCCGCAGAACCACCTACGGGGGTAGGTCCTTCTCCCACCTCGCCGCTAAGACCTGGAGCTCCCTCCCTCTCCTACTACGGCAGACTGAAGACCCGCTGTCCTTCAAAAGACTATCAAGACCTGGCTTTTCAACCACTAGCTACTGCGACCCCCTCCCCCAGCGCCATGAGACCCTCACGTGTATGTAGTGCGCTCTTTAAATTCGCTGATTGATTGATTAATTTTGTACTTTGTATTCTTTCTGCCCCTTTCTGATTCACTAAAGCCTATACACCTGTCAGAAACTCAACTCCAGTAAATGCTAAGAAAAAAAATGCTTTAGTTCAAAATAGTGGTATAAATTAAATGCATAATGAAAAAGGCACCGATCTTCATAGTAGAATACAAAATCATAAGAGTGCTTCTGAACACAAAAACCATTTGCTGGTTCCTTATCTGATAATATCCCCCAAAATTGTATGATTGATTGGCCATCTGACAGCCTTTTCGGAAATAGTATAAAGTCTTTAATTTAAAGTCGGCAGTCCTTCCAGCATCATAATGTAGTTGCTTGGCTGTAAACTAACTAGAGTTCTTATCATTACTGCAGTTTGTCTTGATTTCAATTTCTTAGGTTTTTGCTAGTTTGGACCCTTACAGATCATTCAAGTTATAAGAACATATTCTGTTCGAATGTTATTTATCCAAGAAAGGACTCTATAGAAATATTGCTGCATCTGTTGAATTGTAAAACATATTTTCTAACAATTATGCTGTTCACATGTCTAGATGAACACAATTCTGGAGAACTGCTGAAGCAAGTAAAACATCCAGTTATATTAAAGGAGCTGGAGATAGAGTGCAACAAAGACTAAGAGGCAGATCTGAAGCCAACTCATCTGACTGCGCCATTGGAAGAACATGAAACAGAGAAGTATCTTGCAAAGCTCCCTCAGTGGGAGGCTTTGAAGTCTTCCCAGGCCCCCGAAAACCCAGGAGGGTTAGCAGACTCTGCACTTGAGGATGGTGAGTCCAGATCACTCTCATGTTGTAACCTGCTCTTTGGCCATAAATGTGCTGTTCTGATAGCGACTAGTAAGCGCAGATTCCTCACCTTTTGAATACTCCCCAGGCATTAGACTGGATCCAGAAAATCGTTTGCAGTACACGTACACTGGCAGGTGTCACTGGGGGCTCAGATTCAATGCCGTTTTGGATATTTTGTGTGTGGTACTATATTTAGACACTACTCAATTGCTCTGACATCAGTTCCTTTTTTTCCTTGCTAACTGACGGAGATCCGGAGCAACCTCTCATCTCATTCAGACAAATATGTGATGTTACAACGTAATCAAAATGATCATGGAACGTTGCAGCGCAGTTTTTACAACGCAAGTCTTTACAACGACTTGCGCTGGAGGGCGCTGGACTTAGGAATTGTATGATTTACTATTGCAACACCAGTCTACGTACAATAGGGAAGGTGTTGGAATAGTAATTCATACTATTCCTTAGGTTAAAGCGCCATCCAGTGCAAGTCGTTGTAACAACGTGCGTTGTAATATCCACAATGTGAAAGTATTGCGATGCAACGCCAGTGTGGTAATGGATGTTTCCCCATTTAGACAATTCCTCAAAGATTTTTTATTACAAAAACATTGTTGTAGCTTAGACGTTACCTGCCAAATCTACAGGCCTTAAACCCTGTGGGGAATGTTCCAAACAAGTGTCTGTGACTGACCCATGTGTGGTTTGGCTGTGGTGCCTGGCGTCAGACCACAATTCCAAGACCTTAAGTGACTGTGCCTTGATGCATTCCAACATCATTCAAGACTGAGAAGTGAAACTTTTCGTGACAAAGCACCTCAAGACCATGTGCTGGGATAAGTTGATGTCACAGGCAGGGCCTGGTCCCACTCCCAAGGTCACTCCTGTGACAGGTCATCTTCATGATTGAAATCCTTGTTCGAAACCAAGAAGAAGCTCAAGAAATCCAAGCACAACTTGGTCGGCTACAGCCCCACTTGAATTCTAGGGAAGGCATGAGGGTGTCATTGTGCCTCCTTGGTACTGTCCCGAATTCACTCTATTTCACAGTAGATTCTTATCCTTGCTCTTAGTTAACTGGAATTTCTAGGGACATTGGCAACGTTGCAGCAAACCAAGGACTTCGCAAAACCATGGTGCTTTTTTGGCACATTAATGGCTCACTGTGATTAACTTGTGGGCCCTAAGGAGCCGAGAGGGTTGCCAACCAGGATTCCGCAGACAGATGATCCCACTCTGTCAGTTAGGCCCTCTGTATCTGCTCAGGGCTCTGGCTTGTCTTTAGTACCAGTTCCCTCCATGACACCACAGCCTACGCAGGAACACAACCCCAGACTACGACGGCCAACCTATAGTACTGACTAATCCCGAGACGGCACTGTCCCTATCTCGGCTGAGGCCTCAACCGCTTTACCAATGTTCTTAGTGCAACACAGTGCCTCAGCTGCCGGAAGGCCTCATGTCCTTCATGAGTCATTTGGCATTGACTCCGATAATTTGGGGCTATGATGCTGGGGATGAGAGTACAATGCTTTACCCAGAGTATAACTCGTATGAGGATATCCCAGATGGCAGTGGTCTGGATACTTCCTCAGGCACTAGACTAGTTCTATCACCCCCTCCCCCACCGGGCCTGCCAAGAAAGAAAGTGTGTCCTTTGCTATGGTTCTGCTTAGGGCAGCATAAGGTTCTTGACCTTCAACTTCACTTTCAAGAAGTTAAAAGCCAATGTTCTGAAGGAGGTGCTGCTACCTGGACAGTCAAGTTCTGAGCCCATTAAATGAGGCTATCACTGATACCCTACTAGGTACTTGAGCCAAACTCTGCTCAGGTCCACCTGTGTATCTCCATATCGCCAGACACCATCGCCCAGCTCCAGGCCATCCACCTTTCCTCACCCAGTACCTTACTCCTGAGAGCACTGTGGTGCAGTCTTGAGCCAGTAGAATTAACCTAGACTCATTTCCCACTACTCCCCAGGACAGGGAATTAAAAAGGATAGCGGCCTATGATTAGCATTTTTTTCCTCTATGAGTTTGGCCCTTTTCTCAGTGAAAGCCAGCTGCCTGTTAGACTGCTGCTCTTATGCTCTCTGGGATTCCATGGCCCTTGTGACGTCCATGGTCCAGCAAGAAGCCTGGGACTTTGATTCAAAGACAATGCAAGATGGTTGTGATGCAGCCTTGTGCACCATTGCTGGAAACTGGACACCACAGATTCCTTTGGTAGGGCTGTTAGCACCGGTGTGGCCAATCACAGACAAGCCTGGATGCGGTTGACCGCCTTTTCAGAGGACATTCAGGCCAGTCTCCTGGGCATGATGGTTTACAGCTTCTGACGTTTAGAGAATAAGCAAACTGGGCCCTGGAGCGGTGCACAGATAGAAGGGCCACAGATTGGCAGACGGCGAACCGCCTGTCGCTCTTGCAACAGGAAGTGCAGGGGCTTTTGGTCAAGGAGCCTTAAAGAGGGTTCTGGTGACACCAGTCAGTTGTGGTTATTTCTACTACTTCCTTCAAAGTCTTCCTCTACCTCGACAACTGTTTCTTGAAGGGAGGTTTGCCCCAGGCAGACATCAACCTCCTCCAGACTATGGTGAATCTCCTGACAACTTAGGTGTGCCTGAGTCACACCTTACTCCTTCGATGAAGCTCTTCTTCTTCGGAGCCATTCTGAGCAAGGTGTAGTTTAGTGCCTAGCCTCGGTGGGGGAGAGTCATGGACATTTGAGCTATGATCCCAATGTTTAACCTTTGTCCTGCATCACAGCGAGAATTACTTTGAGCCTGCTGGGACTGATAACCTCCTTCATCTTGCTGGTCAAGCACTCCAAATGGGATATGAGGTATCTGAAGTCCCTGTAGGCTCAGAACCAGGGGGACCTATCTGATTTTGTCTAGATTTTGGAGGACAATGCAAAAAATTGTGAGTGATGGCAGCAGAACCGTAATTGTGTTGACAAGAGACCTCTCTACTTTCCCTACCCAGATCTCCCAGTGTTGTCTGATGGATCGCTTCTGTGTTGGGGAGGCCAACTCAAAGAGGTGGAGATTAGAGGCATCTGCTCTGCAGCGAAGGACCAGTTCCATATCAACTTTCTGGAGCTGAAGGCCACGCTCTTGCTGTGTAAAGCCTTCCTGCCCTCCATCAAAGGGAAGCCACTGCCTGTGCTTACAGACCAAACCACTGCCATGTG
This sequence comes from Lissotriton helveticus, assembly GCF_964261635.1. Classification (NCBI taxonomy): domain Eukaryota; kingdom Metazoa; phylum Chordata; class Amphibia; order Caudata; family Salamandridae; genus Lissotriton; species Lissotriton helveticus. The sequence goes on from NC_136073.1 coordinate 791,011,144, forward strand.
GTACTACAACAAGCAGAGCTATGGGGGCTGATGGTACCTGTGAAAGGAGGCTTTGCATTGCTAGATATGGCTAGTTCACCAAGGGACTTTTCTGGTGACATACCACTTGGCAGTTTCCTTAAAAATCAGAGCGAATTAAATAAGACCTGAAGTTTTGCAGATCATGATTGGCCATTACATCCGGAGCTGCCCCTTTATTATTTTTTGCAAGTGGGGAGAGATCAGGCTCGATGTTTTCGCCACTGTAGATAATGCATTTCAGCACTTTTTGCATGTTGGAGTTTCTTTCCGGTAGACAAACTCCATGTAGGGTGGATCTCGGGACACTGCTGATACCTCTCCTGCCCTGAGATCTGAAGAAGGTCAGGATAGACTGGACCTAAGTCATCCTAGTGTCTCTTGATTGGGTATAGAAAGAATGGTACCCCAGGTTCCTGGGCTTGAGCATGTTCCCCTCTATCAGGCTGCCTCTTCAGGAGGATCTCCTGTTGTAGCTACAGAGCAGGGTTCTCTACTCTTTGTAATCTACGCCTCCATGTTTTGAAATTGAGCAGTGGCACTTGAGTTCCTTGAACCTTCATGCTGAAGTCGTGAAAGTCATCTTGGCAGCCAGGCATCCCTCATCTAAAGCTGTATGCCCCTGGCTTTGGGATATGTTTGTGGTCTTGTACGCTACTAAACAGATAGTCCCAATCCATGACAAACTGTCCAAGGTTCTGTTCTATGTGCTGTCCCTTTACAAAGTCAAGGCCTTGCTTTGCACACTGATAAAGGGGACCTGCTGGCTATTTCAGCCTTCTTACAGGAGCCGGCCAGCCATCATTATTTGAATATCTCATTGTAATGCATTTCCTTAAAAGGTCACAACATATGTTTAACCCTTTTGTGTTTGTTGTGCTCAATTGGTTTTATGTTTTGTTCTCGCATTCCTCGTATATGCTCTTATTGAGCATAAACATAGTTGTCCTATTATGCTCCTTATCATTAAGACAGCCTTTCATGTCGCCATATCATCTGGGCTACAGATCCACAAGTTGCAGGTTCTTTCTGCTAACCTGCACTATAACACATTCAATCAAGCATCCTAGGACCGGTTTCTGGCTATCAGCCGTCATCAGCCAGGATAGCATGACTCCAGTGGAGTAGTGAGCACGGGACCCGCGTCTGGGCATAGCCTTCCCACAAAGGGCGATCAGCAAAACACACAAGACGATGGACGGAATGTTACGCAGTGGCAAAACATTCACCCCCAATCACAGATCTGGGTTTAATCCATCGTTATTTTGCTCACCACTCCGCCCCAGTTCAGACATGGCCATATGCAAATCAGCCTTGACCCTGTGCCTCATGGGAACAGTCCAGCCCGAACTGCCAAGCCATGTCTTCCCTGGAAAAGAATCAAGCATTCTAGGACCGGTTTCTGGCTAGCAGCTGTCATCAGCCATGATAAGCTTGACTCCAGTGGCGCAGCGAGCACGGGACCCAAGTCTGGTCATACCCTTCCCACATAGGGCAAACAGCAAAACACACAAGATGATGGATGGAATTGCACATTGGCAAAAACATTCACCCCCAGTCACACATCTGGGTTTAATCCATTGTTATTTTGCTCACCACGCCACCCCAGTTCAGACATGTGATATGCAAATCAGTCTTGACCATGTACCTCATGGGAACAGTCCAGCCCGAATTGCCAAGCCATGTCTTTCCTGGACCGGAATCAAGCATCCTAGGAGCGGTTTCTGGCTATCAGCCGTAATCAGCCAGGATAGCTTGACTCCAGTGCCCTAGTGAGCACGGGACCCACGTCTGGGCATACCCTTCCCACATAGGGTGAACAGCAAAACAAACAAGATGATGGACGGAATGTTGCACATTGGCAAAACATTCACCCCCAGTCAAAGTTCTGGGTTTAATCCATCGTTATTTTGTTCACCACGCCACCCCACTTCAGACATGGCCATATGCTAAACAGTCTTGAACCTGTGCCTCATGGGAACAGTCCAGCCCGAACTGCCAAGCATTGCATAATAGGGCCCCAGGTGCTTTCAGGGCAACTGCCGTAGACCACATTTTTTCCATATTAGTTGATGCTCTGTTCTCGGGCAGCATTCTTGCCAAAAATGGTCACTTCCTTTCACGTTGGGAGGGCCATCATTTTGCAACATTCTTTACTCCTCCTCACCCTGTCCAAAAAGGAGGAGAGGTTGAATCAACTGGACTGGAAGGGCTCCTTAAGATTTTACATTCATTGTAACAATGAACACCATATCTATGATTAACTTTTTGTGGGGTGAAAATAGTGATGTCTGTGTGGAAGATGACCCTGTTAAGGCTGATAGTCTGCTATATCAAGAACTGCTATGTACAGGCCAAGAAGCAGCACCTAGAAGTACTGACAGCTCATTCTACCAGAACCAAGGCTGCTACCTCTTCATTGTCTCGTAGAGTACCTGTCCTTGACATCGACCAGGACATGTCATGGGCATCATTGCCGACCTTCACGCAGCATTACTGCCTTGAAAGCCAGGTCTGGCGGATAGGCACTTTCCTTGCGTTGCTTTGAAATATTTTTGGTCTGAGTCCACTCCACAAACCCTCCGCCTGGGTAGGTACTGCTTTGCTATCTATTCTAACATAAGGAATTTTGTGCTTAGAAGGATCCATCAGAAGTACAAGCTACTTACTTTTGATAACGCTCTTTCTATTGGACACTTTACATAACTGCAGATTCCTCAATGCTCTCCCACCAGTGCTGTTCTGTGGAGTGGCTTACTTTTTAACATCTGAAAAGTTCCCAAATTAGACTTCAGCCCACTTGCATCTACAGTTGGTGATGCACAACATCTAAGGGCATGGAAAATAAAAAATAAGAAACTGATATCAGCACAAAGAGGAGGTGCTTATGTGTGGATCCTCTCTATCCCTTCCAGGGTGGTATGGAGCCAACAATGAACCACCTGGCCACATTTCTGCAAGTGTGAATCAGGTTTTGACTTCATTCTTTTGCTGCCTTTCTGTTGACAGACCAGAACTGAAAAGTGTAAGTTTTCAGCGTTTTGATCCATTCTATTCAATAATTATTATTTGAGGTTTGATCCTTCTACAGTTCGAGCCTTCATTTGGAAATATGCGAAATCCTGATTTTTAATTTTAAGTGGAACGTTTTTTGTTTTATTTCTAAAAGACGAAGCAATATCCTAATCTCCAAAGTAACACTTTTTTCTGCTCCTAGTACATGCTCTCTTTTTGTCAGCACATACCAGTGTTTCAGGTGAGCTACCAATCGTCCATTGTAGATACAGTTTGCTGCTGTTGCACTGCTCCCACAATTCAGTATAGGGATTCCAACTCAATTTGTTAACCATCAAGTTTAAATACCTTGACATTTACAGAACATTTTAACATTTTCAGTTTAACATTTTCCTTTTTAATTATATAGATGTTATCAATATGCTACTACAATTTTTTCTTCTAAACAGTCAGTGACCCCCTGGGTAGGCTTAGTGGGCTCCAACTTAATAACTGCTGCCATTTTGTACTCTGTATTCTTTCTGCCCCTTTTTGAGTCACTAAAGCCTATACACCTGTCAGAAATTCAACTCCAGTACGTGCTAAGAAAAAAAATGCTTTCGTTCAAAATAGTGGTATGAATTAAATGCATAATGAAAAAGGCACTGATCTTCATAGTAGAATACGAAATCATAAGAGTGCTTCTCAACACAAAAACCATTTGCTGGTTCCTTATCTGATAATATCCAACCAAAATTGTATGATTGATTGGCTATCTGACAGCCTTTTTGGAAACTGTAGAAATTCTTTAATTTAAAGTCGGCAGTCCTTCCAGCATCATATGTAGCTGCTTGGTTGTAAACTAACTAGAGTTCTTATCATTACTGCAGTTTGTCTTGATTTCAATTTCTTAGGTTTTTGCTAGTTTGGACCCTTACCGATCATTCAAGTTATAAGAACATATTCTGTTCGAATGTTATTTATCCAAGAAAGGACTCTATAGAAATATTGCTGCATCTGTTGAATTGTAAAACATGTTTTCTAACAATTATGCTGTTCACATGTCTTGATGAACACAATTCTGGAGAACTGCTGAAGCAAGTAAAACATCCAGTTCTATTAAAAGAGCTGGAGATAGAGTGCAACAACGACAAAGAGGCACATCTGATGCCAACTCATCTGACTGCGCCATTGGAAGAACATGAAACAGAGAAGTATCTTGCAAAGCTCCCTCAGTGGAAGGCTTTGGAGTCTTCCCAGGCCCCTGAAATCCCAGGAGGGTTAGCTGACTCTGCACTTGAGGATGGTGAGTCCAGGTCACTCGCATGTTGTAACCTGCTCTTTGGCCATAAATGTGCTGTTCTGATAGCGACTTCTAAGCGCAGATTCCTCACCTTTTGACTACTCCCCAGGTATTAGACTGGATCCACAAAATCGTTTGCAGAACACGTACACTGGCGGGTGTCACTGGGGCCTCCGATTTAATGCCGTTTTGGATATGATGTGTGTGGTACTATATTTAGGCACTACTCAATTGCTCTGACATCAGTTCCTTTTTTTCCTTTCTAACTGACGGAGATCCGAAGCAACCTCTCATCTAATTCAGACAAATATGTGATGTTACAACGTCATCAAAATGATCGCGGAATGTTGCATCGCAGTTTTTACAACGCAAGTCATTACAACGACCTGCGCTGGAGGGCGCTGGACTTAGGAATTGTATGATTTACTATTGCAACAGCAGTCTACGTACAGTAGAGAAGGTGTTGGAATAGTAAATCATACTATTCCTTAGGTTAGAGCGCCATCCAGCCGAAGTCGTTGTAACGACTTGCGTTGTAATATCCACGATGTGAAGGCATTGCGATGCAACGCCAGTGTGGTAATGCATGTTTCCCCATTTAGACAATTCCTCAAAGATTTTTTCTTAAAAACCATTGTTGTAGCTTAGACGTTACCTGCCAAATCTACAGGCCTTAAACCCTGTGGGGAATGTTCCAAACAAGTGTCTGTGACTGACCCATATGTGGGTTCGCTGTGGTGCCTGGCGTCAGACCACATTTCCAAGACCAATAGTGACTGTGCCTTGATGCATTCCAACATCATTCAAGACTGAAATTTAAGGGTAAGGATGGCTTTGTATCTTACGAACTTCCCGCCTTGGCATCGCCCTCTGGTAGAGCAAAAGGGGGGTTGTTGGTCTTGATCTCAGTCAAGTTACCAATTTTGGTGAAAAAGCATGTATTAGTGGGGGCTCACTCCCAAATTCTATGGCTAGCACAAGAAGCGGGTAGAAATATCCTCCTGATTAATTTTTATAATAATATATTTGATGGCACCAGGCACACAGTAATTAACGATTTAGAAAATGCGTTAAATAATTTTGTGAATAATTTTAATGTTGTTTATGAATTTATTTTTGTGGGGGATTTTAACATTTCAGTTTGCCCCTTATCATACCAGAAATTATGTGGTGTCTTTGATCGTTCAGGGGATGCCGATGTTCACTTTCCCCATAATTTGTTTGGAGAAACTTTGAACAATTTTTTGGTAGCCCATGACATGGAAATTTTGAAAAATGGGAAAAATGACATGGGAGAAAGTTTACCAACTTTCATAGGAAGGGGGGCTAATACTGTCATTGATTTTATGTGCATGTCCTCTAACCTAATCCCCTTGTGCTCAGAACTGAAGGTGGTTGATGTTATGTTAAGTGACCACAATTGTTTAACTATTGAAGCCATGATCTGGAAATCTGCCTCTGTTTCCGATTCGGGTAATGTTGTTAATATTGAACCCCATAGACCCAATGGTTTCAGGTTGAGGTGGAAAGGGGATAAGGCCGAAATAACATCTGATTTTATCATTAATAGTTGTTTGACAGAAATTACGGCGATCCTAAAGCAGGAAGAAATCATGGCTGACAGTATTGACCACTTTGTTGGAATTAATGCAATCATCAATAAGAAGTTCACTAGAGCAGATGGGCACAAGAGTAGACAAAAAAGGGGGTGGTTTGACCATGCTTGTTTTATTGCCCGGAAAGGCCTAAAAAATGCCTTTGCAGCTAAACCTAGAGACAAAAGTCTGGTGACACAACTAAGGCAGGATTACAACTTGACCCTTAAGCGCAGAAAGGCTGAACTTCAGCAGGAAGCGTGGGATAAACTTAGCGAAGCTGCAGAATTGAAGAATTGTACACTGTTTTGGGCCACTGTGAACTGTCCATTCCTTAAGGACGAGAAGGTACCGGAGTTAACATCAAATGTGAGCATGGAATCTTGGATCCAACATTTCTCCATTATCTTTGATTCTGATTCTGGTAATGGAGCGGTATCTTCCGGAGATGGTTGGCCTATCATTGCCCTAAACATCACCATACCTGAGGTTATGGATAGTATTAGAGCTAGTAAGGGAGGGAAGGCCCAGGGACCAGATGGGGTGCCTATAGATGTGTACAAGACTGCCCCGGAGATATGGGGCCCATTGTTGGTTAAGATTTTTAATGCAGCCGTTAGTTGTGAAATCCCGTCAACATGGGCAGAATCAATAATCGTTCCCATCTTTAAGAAAGGTGAACGGGGTGAGGCAAAAAATTACCGGCCAATATCCTTGCTGGATTCATCTGTAAAAGTTATGAGCCGGGTCCTTCTAGTTAGATTAGTGGAATGGGTAGAGACGAATGAAATTTTAACCAACAGTCAGTTTGGGTTTAGGAAGGGGCGTGGCACCATTGAGCAATGCCTAAATTTAGAACTTTTGGTAGGGAAATATACCCAAGCCAAAAAAGGGTCTATATATTTATGTTTCGCTGACCTAAGAAGCGCTTTTGATATGGTAGACCACGCTATACTCTGGGCCAAACTGATTGAAATGGGAGCACCTGAAGGTATAGTCTATTTCCTGGCTCGCCTGTATGAAAAACTGTGCACCAGTGTGCGGTACGGACCTAATGGGGAGTGTACGAGCAAGTTCAGGATCGGGAGGGGAATAAGGCAGGGGTGTGTTTTAGCACCCCTGCTCTTTACACTCTTCATTAATGAGGTGGATTCTGTTCTGCAGACAGTTGCGGCAGATGCCCCGAGAGTTAACAACTTTAACATCCCTGTGTTACTCTACGCGGATGACGCCGTGTTGCTGTCTAGGACCCCGTTAGGTCTTCAACGTTTGATGGACAGGTTTGTACAGTTCATCAAAAGTAGGAAACTGGTGATTAACAGGACTAAAACTTATGTTATGGAGTGTGGGATAGGGTGATCCAAAATGAAATCTAATTCCCATTATTTTATAGAAGGTGAACCGGTCCAAAAAGTGGATAACTTTTGCTATTTGGGGATTACATTCTCCAAAAATGGCTGCTGGGACACAGAACATAAAGCAGTTAAAACAAAGATGATGAGGAGTGCTAATGGGGTATTTGTATTAGCTAAGAAGTTGGGGAACAGGCGTATTAAAGACATGCTAAATATCTTTCAATCTAGATGTCTTTCCGCGGCCCTTTATGGGGCTGGAGTATGGGGTGTGTCACCAGCCGGGAGTCTGCAGGTAGAAGAGAATAATTTAAAAAAAAGGCTTCTGTGTTTACCCAAATCTACATCCAATAATTTGATCCACAAGGAAATGGGGATTCAATTTCTGAACGATATGATTATGTTAAGACCCCTATTATTGTGGCGCTCGGTATGGCTGAATGATGGTACATCGCTGAATAGAGCTATTATCGAGGATTGTCTTACTTTGGATCATCATTTAAAGATCCCTTGGATCAAATATACGATTGACAATTTTCAAAAGGTTTTTGGGCTTAACGTGTCCAATGATCGACATTGTGTCTCTGACTTATCCAAGTCTCACCTGAAAGTTACTTTCTTGAATTATTGTGCAGAGAGGCGTGTATTGGAGGAATCGAATCTTTCTACCTGTATGCTGTATAACAGTATGAATGACTTTGTTGGACTCCAACCGTACTTGACACATGTGACTAGAGTTTCGAATCAGTTTGTGTTGACTAGGATGAAGATGGGGACAGTACATTATCTGGTTGCGCGCCCCACTGTAAAAATGCGTCCATCCGGACCCTGTCCTTGTGATAATAATGCTGAGCAGAGCACTATGCACTTTCTTTTATTATGTCAATTGTATGGTGAACTGAGGAAAATGTATCTAAAGCCTATGCTGAAAAGATTTGGAGTAAGAACAATTAATGACTCTATGAAACTGCTTTTTAATTTGCACCACCCGGACATTTGCTTTTTTACTGCTACTTTCCTTCTCAAGGCAATTGGTGCCAGGAAAAGTATGTGTTTTTAATTATTTATTCCATCCCCTTCTGGATAATAATGTAACATGTGTTTCTTTCTTTTTAAATTGATCAAATGCTCTGTATTTACAACTGTGTTTGCTTTTATGGACATGTCATTTATGCTCCGAATAAAGCTTTATGATTGATTGATTGACTGAGAAGTGAAACTTTTCGTGACAAAGCACCTCAAGACCATGTGCTTGGATAAGTTGATGTCACAGGCAGGGCCTGGTCCCACTCCCAAGGTCACTCCTGTGACAGGTCATCTTCATGTTTGAAATCCTTGTTCGAAACCAAGAAGAAGCGCAAGAAATCCAAGCACAACTTGGTCGGCTACAGCCCCACTTGATTTCTAGAGAAGGCATGAGGGTGTCATTGTGCCTCCTTGGTACGGTCCCGAATTCACTCTATTTCAGAGTAGATTCTTATCCATGCTCTTACGTAACTGGAATTTCTAGGGACATTGGCAACGCTGCAGCAAACCAAGGACTACGCAAAACCATTGTGCTTTTTTGGCACATTAATGGCTCACTGTGATTAACTTGTGGGCCCTAAGGAGCCGAGAGGGTTGCCAACCAGGATTCCGCGGACGGATCATCCCACTCTGTCAGTTAGGCCCTCTGTATCTGCTCAGGGCTCTGGCTTGCCTTTAGTACCAGTTCCCTCCATGACACCACAGCCTACGCAAGAACACAACCCCAGACTACGACGGCCAACCCATAGTACTGACTAACCTCGAGACGGCACTGTCCCTACCTCGGCCGAGGCCCCAACCGCTTTACCTATGTTCTTATTGCAACACAGTGCCTCTACCTGCCGGAAGGCCTCATGTCCTTCATGAGTCATTTGGGATTGACTCCGATAAATTGGGGCTATGATGCTGGGGATGAGAGTACAATGCTTTACCCAGGGTATAACTCGTATGAGGATATCCCAGATGGCAGTGGTCTGGATACTTCCTCAGGCACTGGACTAGTTCTATGCCCCCCTCCCCCACCGGGCCTGCCAAGAAAGAAAGTGTGTCCTTTGCTATGGTTATTCTTAGGGCAGCAGAAGGTTCTTGACCTTCAACTTCACTTTCAGGAAGTTAAAAACCAATGTTCTGAAGGAGGTGCTGCTACCTGGACAGTCAAGTTCTGAGCCCATTAAATGAGGCTATCACTGATACCCTACTAGCTACTTGAGCCAAACTCTGCTCAGGTCCACCTGTGTATCTCTATATCGCCAGACACCATCGCCCAGCTCCAGGCCATCCACCTTTCCTCACCCAGTACCTTACTCCTGAGAGCACTGTGGTGCAGTCTTCAGCCAGTAGAGTTAACCCAGACTCATTTCCCACTACTCCCCAGGACAGGGAATTGAAAGGATAGCGGCCTATGATTAACATTTCTTTCCTCTATAAGTTTGGCCCTTTGCTCAGTGAAAGCCAGCTGCATGTTAGACTGCTGCTTTTATGCTCTCTGGGATTCCATGGCCCATGTAACGTCCAAGATCCAGCAAGAAGCCTGGGACTTTGATTCAAAGACAATGCAAGATGGTTGTGATGCAGCCTTGTGCACCATTACTGGAAACTGGACACCACTGATTCCTTTGGTAGGGCTGTTCGCACCGGTGTGGCCAATCACAGACAAGCCTGGATGCGGTTGACCGCCTTTTCAGGGGACATTCAGGCCAGTCTCATGGGCATGATGGTTTACGGCTTCTGACGTTTAGAGAATAAGCAAACTGGGCCCTGGAGCGGTGCACAGATAGCAGGGCCACAGATTGGCTGACGGCAAACCGCCTGTCGCTCTTGCAGCAGGAAGTGCAGGGGCTTTTAGTCAAAGGAGCCTTAAAGATGGTACTGGTGACACTAGTTCGTTGTGGTTATTTCCACTACTTCCTTCAAAGTCTTCCTCTACCTCGACGACTGTTTCTTGAAGGGAGGTTTGCCCCAGGCAGACATCAACCTCCTCCAGACTACGGTGAATCTCCTGACAAATTAGGTGTGCGTGAGTCACACCTTACTCCTTCGATGAAGCTCTTCTTCATCGGAGCCATTCTGAGCAAAGTGTAGTTTAGTGCCTAGCCTCGGTGGGGGAGAGTCAGGACATTTGAGCTATGATCCCAATGTTTAACCTTTGTCCTGCATCACAGCGAGGATGACTTTGAGCCTGCTGGGAGTGATAACCTCCTTCATCTTGCTGGTCAAGCACACCAAATGGGATATGAGGGATGGATTAGTTACTTACCTGTAATCCTAGTTCTCTTCCAGGGGTATCCTCATCAAAGTCATAAGCATTAGAATATTCCCGCCCATGTGCGGGACCCCGGAAACACTATATTATATGTGCCCCACATATATATATATACTCATATATATATATATACATATATATATAAAAACATGCAATAGCAGCCAAATAAAAAACAGAGCTGAAATATGCTGTGAAGAATTTCCACCATACATGAGTAATCAGCATTAGAAACATGATAAAACAACACCAAGTTTGTTTTAGAAACTGTTTTAATGCTCAGAAAGCAGTAGAAATTCTCATAACTCACTGGAAGCATAGAAAGCTCCCAGGCTGCATTGCAAACACACAGTCTAAAAAGACTGAAAAGCTAACCTTGTAGCTGCATAGCAATAAACTGACACCGTGCCTTTAAGGCACCCATGACCCCCAGTATCCCATCATGCCTCAGGGGTGACAGTTAGGTCAGTTGTTCTTTTCGGAGACTGAAAATAAACCCAGTAACAGATAGGTTAACAATATCTCCTTATTAAAGAATGTCCTTTGCCCGGGGAGGCGGGAGGGTTGCTTATGACTTTGATGAGGATACCCCTGGAAGAGAACTAGGATTACAGGTAAGTAACTAATCCTTCTCTTCCAGGGGATCCTCATCAATAGTCATAAGCATTAGAATAGAATAGCGAGCCTCACCTCATCTCCCTGCGGGCAAAGGAGCAACAATACAGTAATAACCATATTAAGCCTAGTAACCACTAAGCTCGTACAGGCCGAAGGCTACCCAAATAGATTCCTCAAAGAGGCTTGTCCTACTTGAGTATTGGCCCTGGAATCAGATTCGAGACAGTAATGCCTCGTAAAGGTATGAACTGATTGGAATGTCGTGCAAGAAAGCTACTGTAGCAGCCTTCCCTCTAGTGGAATGCGCTTTGGGTGACCCCAACAAAGGTTTGCCTGCAAGCTGATAAGCCAATTTAATGCACGAGACAATCCATCTCGCGATGGACCTCTTGGCCGCTGGAAAACCTGTTCGCATTGAACCATAGTTCACAAACAGTTGATCTGATTTCCTAATCCCTTTGGTCATTTCCAAATAGAACTTGAGCACTCTCTTAATATCTAAGGAGTGAAGTGACCGCTCGGCTGGGGTCGTAGGATTTGGAAAAAACGAAGGGAGGGAAATGGACTGATTTATATGAAAATCAGAAATGACTTTAGGCAAGAAAGATGGATGAGCCCTTAGGACTACCCTATTGTGATGAAAAACCGTATATGGTTCTTTCGCACAGAGAGCTTGAATCTCGCTGACTCTGCGCGCAGAGGTAATTGCCACCAAAAAGGCCGCCTTCCAAGAGAGATGTTGCAAAGAGGCCTTGTGGATGGGCTCGAAAGGAGGTGACATTAACCTGGATAGAACCAGGTTCAATTCCCATGGAGGAGAAGGGCTTCGCACAGGGGGATACACTTTTTTCAACCCCTGTAGGAAATCCTTAACAACCGGAACCTAAAAGAAAGACATCTGATCAGGTGATTTTCTGTATGCCACTATGGCTGACAAATGCACCCTAATAGAAGCATATTTTAAACCAGCAGTTGCCAGGGAAAGGAGGTATGGTAAGATGACGTCCTCCTGCCCTTTAGTCGGATCTAGGTGATGATCCCTACACCATAAGAAAAACCTTTTCCACTTGAGCGCATAGGACGCTCTTGTGGAAGGCCTCTTCGCCTCTTTTAAAATGTCCATGCATTCAGGAGGTAAGTTCAAATGTCCGTATTGCAGGACCTCAGGAGCCATGCTGTTAGGTTCAGTGATGGGAGGTTGGGATGCATTATCCTCCCGTTCATCTTGCTCAACAGGTCCGGCCTGCAAGGGAGTCGTCTGTGTGGACACACAGACAGATGTAGAAGGTCCGGGTACCACCACTGCCGCGGCCAATCCGGAGCTATTAGGATCATTTCCATGTTCGACCTGCAGAGCTTGGAAATTACTCTCGGAATCAGAGCCAGGGGAGGAAACGCGTAAGCGAATGTCCCTGACCAATCCAACAGTAGAGCATTCCCCTGAGTCCCTGGCCGGTGGACCCTGGACGCGAAGGCGTGGCATTTGGAGTTTTCGTCGTCTGCAAACAAGTCTATGGTAGGGCGACCCCAGCAACGAAAAAGCTCTTCTACTACTTCGCCGTTTAGCACCCAGTCGGGCTGATCTTCGTAGTGCCTGCTGAGTGTGTCTGCTTTTACGTTCAACTCGCCTGGAAGGTGCACCGCCACTACCGTGAGGCCTCGAGAGAGGAGCCAATGCCAGATTGCCTGAGCCTCTCGAGAAAGTGGGCGAGACCTTGTGCCTCCCTGCTTGTTCAGATAGAACATGGTGGTCGTATTGTCCGTCTGAACTAGGACTGAGTTGGACGCTATCGCTGGAAAAAAAGCTTTGAGAGCCAGGAATACCGCTCTGAGTTCCAGCATATTGATGTGGAATGTCTGCTCCTGCGCAGACCACTGGCCTTGAATCTGAAGCAGGCCCATGTGCGCTCCCCAGCCTTGTAGAGAGGCATCCGTCACTATAGACTGGGTTGGAAGAGGTTGGTGAAACCGTACCCCCACCAGCAAATTCTTTCTCCACGTCCACCATTTGATGGCATCTTTCGTCGCTTGTGAAAGCGTGATACGATCTTCCCAAAGTCCCGTCGCCTGGTCCCACTGATCCTCCAGAGCCTGCTGTAGAGGACGCATTCTCAGCCTGGCGTTTGGGATGAGAAAGATGCAGGACGCCATGGAACCCAGCAGGGATGCTACTTGCCGGGCTGTTGGAAACCGAGATTCTAGCAGGATTCCACATTTCTGACTCATGGAAAAAAGTCTCTCCTCCGAAGGAAACGCTTTTCCCACTTTTGTGTCCAGAACGGAGCCTAGGTAGTGAATTGACTGTGTAGGCCGCTGGACTGACTTCTCCAGGTTCACATGGAGGCTGAGCCTGTGCAACCGGAGCAGACACAGATGTAGATCGTGCTTTACTTGAACCGGAGATGGGCCTTTTAGGAGCCAGTCGTCCAGGTACGGGTAGATGAAGAGCCCCATCTTGTGAAGAAAAGCCGCCACCACTGCCATGCATTTGGTGAAGACTCGTGGTGCGGACTTGAGACCGAAAGGTAGCACTTTGTACTGGTAGTGTTTGTTCCCTACGACAAACCTCAAGTACTTGCGATGTTGTTGTGCAATTGGGATGTGAAAGTACGCATCTTGCAGGTCCACCGAACACATCCAATCTCCGACCTGAAGATGTGGACATATTTGGTGAAGCGCTAACATGCGGAACTTTTCTTTGATGATGACCTTGTTTAAAAGTCGCAGATCGAGTATTGGTCTGAACTTGTCCTCCTGATCTTTTATGGGGACAAGAAAGTATCTGAAGTAAACTCCCTTTCCTCTTTGAGCGAGAGGAACCTCCTCTATCGCTCTTTTTTGTAGTAGGACTTTTACCTCTCTTCGGAGCAAGCTTAGTTGGTGAGGGTAAGCGCTCTTTGGAGGGATGTTCTTCGGCGGCGCAGGGAAACGTAGCCTGTATCCATTGCGCAGTATATTCAGCACCCACTGATCCTTTGTGATGCTGACCCACTCTGCCAGGTGTTGTGAAACACTTCCTCCCACTGGAGTGGGTAACGGCGCCAGAGGAAGCCACTGCTCAGGCCTTTCCTCCTCTTGTGGTGGTAGAGGATTGTTGGTGACCTCCTCTACCTCTGTCGGGTTTACCTCGAAACTGGGATTTCCCTTGGTTCTTATTTTGGGACCACTGAGGGGTTTGAACCCTCTGTTGAGCCCCTCTCCCCCTGTTGGACTTGAAGCGGCGCTTGAATTCTTTTTTCTTCTCCAAGCCCACCGCTTTCACTGTGTCCAGTTCCGTCTTCATTCGGGTCATTTCCTCGTCAGCATGTTCCCCGAAGAGAGCGGAACCCGAAAAGGGGAGATTCAGGATGCGATGCTGAGCATCCGGCTTCAGGCCTGTAAGGCGTAACCATGCCGACCTCCTGGCACAAACCCCATGTGAATAGGAATGCGCCGCAAGGACAGCACCATCCGCAGCCGTGCTTATCATCTGATTCGCCACCAGACATCCTTCAGTCACAGTCTCTTCAAAATCCTGCTGGTCTTCTTTTGGCAGCTTAGATTTGAACCTTTCTATAGAGTCCCATAAGGCTCTGTCGTAGCGACCCAGAAGCGCAGCCGCACTAGAAACCTTAAGAGTGGAAGCAGCTGAGTTGCAAACCTTGCGACCCCAGGAGTCTTGAGATTTGCTGTCCTTGTCTGGTGGATCTGAAGAGGAACCGGCAACTGCGTGTGTCTTCCTCGCCGCTGCCACAATTACAGAGTCTGCTGGAGGGTCAGATTTTACAAAAACCGGGTCAGAAGAGGCCGGTTTGTATTTCTTCTGAATGCGGGCTGGCACCGCTCTGATAGCCGCTGGAGTTAGGAAAACCTCGTTGACAGGATCCATAATTCCCGGGACTAACGGCAGTAGAGGACGGGAGATCGATTTTTTGTGTAAAGTCTCAAAAATGACTGTCGTTGTAACCTGACATTTCAATGCTCAGCTTCTGAGCTCCCCTTTGCAAGACATCTAAATACGTGCCAATGTCATCCACTGGGGAGGATCTGGACGTAGGACTGTCCGTCAATGTAGGGGAGTAGTCCCTCTTGGAAGACCTGATAGAAGAGGTAGATGAAGTAGACGGAGTTCGTCGACGTCTACGGTGAGCACTGTGCCTCCTCTCCCGTGATCTTCTTGAACGCTCCTCCCGTCTAGGAGAGCGAGATCTGATCCGATCTTCTGAACGAGGTTCTTGTCTGGGAGATCGGGACCTTCTGGGAGATCTAGTTGGTGTTCTCACAGGTGATTTGCGCCTGGGAGGACTACGCTTGTCCATCTCCTCTACCAGATCCTGAAGAGGAGACCTGTGCTGTGGGCTGGCATATTCTTGCATACGTTTTGCAGCCCCAGAGTCTCTCCAATGGTCCAAAGACCTGTACCATCTAGGTGATAGCCTGATTCGCTCCGCCGAAGGATCTGGCCGACGCTCAGGAGATTTGCGCACAGGACTTCTGGACTTCGAAGATGCAGTTGAGGAGCCAGAGGACCGTGAAGTGGAATGACGGGAAGCCGACTCCGTTACCATAACCACATCTGAAAACCTCGACGTCAAGCGATCTTCCCTCGCCGTCGAGTGCCTTCGGGGAGTTGGCGGGTCAAACAATCTTGACTTCGTCTGACTATGTGAGGATTTATGGTCTCTCGACGTCGAGCGGCGATGAATAGCCGCCGACGGAGTTCCCTGTCTCGACGTCGAACGGCGATGACCGGCCGTCGATGGAGCCCTCTCTCTCGACGTCGAACGACGATGTCCAGTCGTCGACGGAGGTCCTTCTCTCGACGTCGAACGACAATGTCCAGTCGTCGACGGAGCTCTCTGCCTCGACGTCGAAAGGTGATGAACAGCCGTCGACGGAGTCCTCTGCCTCGACGTCGAATGTCTGTGCGACGACGGCGGAGGGGTATTGGACACCCTCGACGCTGAGAGCCGACGAGACACCGACGGAGACTGCCTCCTCGACGCCGAACGACTTTGTCCTGTCGACGGCGGAGGGGTCTTGGTCCTCGACGCCGAACGTCGTTTCTTTGACGACGACGGAGGGGTCACACTTCTCGACGCCGGTCGTCGCCTGGATGACGACGGCGGAGGAGTGACCTCCCTCGACGCCGGTCGTCGCCTGGTTGACGAAGGCGGAGGGGTCTTGGATCTCGACGCCGACCGTCGCCCGGTTGACGGCGGCGAAGTCCCCTTCCTCGATGCCGGCCGTCGCCCGGTTGACGCCGGCGGAGGGGATTTCAACGATGGAACTGGATCCTTCAACGTCGTCGACGTACCTGGTCTTCTTTTCGATGGCGAGCCCGCCGTCGACGGAAGTTTAGAAGAGAGATGATCCACCGGTGGTTCTTTTCTCAGCGCCGAGCCCGACACTGAAGGTGAAGGGTGTGAAGACTTCTTTTTTGAAGATGTATGAGCCTTCTTGGAGCCCTTCTTCACCGGAGATCTTCCTCTTGATGACCTGTGAGCCAGGCCATAAATACGAATCCTCTCCCTGTCTTTGAGAGTTCTTCCTGACAGGTGCTCACAATGAGGACAGGTGCCTGGATCATGATTTTCAGGCAGACACAGGATACAGACCTTGTGGTTGTCTGATTTGGCCTTCTTGTTGCCACAAGAAGGACATTTGTCAAAGAGTGAAGGCATTCTCAGGAGAGAATGTTCACAAAACTGACTGAAAAAGACAGTATCTTACTTGACTAGGTGTTAAATGTCAAGTAAGAGCAAAAAGTTGTTAAAATTGAAGAATTTTTCTGTCAAAAAACAGAAAATTAGTGGAGCTGTGTAACCAGGGTCCTTCTCTGAAGGAGCCGGAAAGAACAACTGACCTAACTGTCACCCCTGAGGCATGATGGGATACTGGGGGTCATGGGTACCTTAAAGGCACGGTGTCAGTTTATTGCTATGCAGCTACAAGGTTAGCTTTTCAGTCTTTTTAGACTGTGTGTTTGCAATGCAGCCTGGGAGCTTTCTATGCTTCCAGTGAGTTATAAGAATTTCTACTGCTTTCTGAGCATTAAAACAGTTTCTAAAACAAACTTGGTGTTGTTTTCTCATGTTTCTAATGCTTATTACTCATGTATGGTGGAAATTCTTTACAGCATATTTCAGCTCTGTTTTTTATTTGGCTGCTATTGCATGTTTTTATATATATATGTATATATATATATATGAGTATATATATATATATATGTGGGGCACATATAATATAGTGTTTCCGGGGTCCCGCACATGGGCAGGAATATTCTAATGCTTATGACTTTGATGAGGATCCCCTGGAAGAGAACTGAAGTCCCTGTAGGCTCCGAACCAGGGGGACCTATCTGAGTTTGTCTTGATTTTGGAGGAGAATGCAAAAAATTGTGAGTGATGGCAGCGGAACCGTGTGTCGACAAGAGACCTCTCTACTTTCCCTACCCAGATCTCACAGTGTCGTCTGATGGATCGCTTCTGTGTTGGGGATGCCAACTCAAAGAGGTGGAGATTAGAGGCATCTGCTCTCCAGCGAAGGACCAGTTCCATATCAACGTTCTGGAGCTGAAAGCCATGCTCTTGCTGTGTAAAGCCTTCCTACCCTCCATCAAAGGGAAGCCACTGCCTGTGCTTACAGACCAAACCACTGCCATGTGGTACTACAACAAGCAGAGCTATGGGGGCTGATGGTACCTGTGAAAGGAGGCTTTGCATTGCTAGATATGGCTAGTTCACCAAGGGACATTTCTGGTGACTCACCACTTGGCAGTTTCCTTAAAAATCAGAGTGAATTAAATAAGACATCAAGTTTTGCAGATCATGATTGGCCATTACATCTGGAGCTGCCACTTTAATATTTTCTGCAAGTGGGGAGAGATCAGGCTCGATGTTTTTGCCACTGTAGATAATGCATTTCAGCACTTTTTGCATGTTGGAGTTTCTTTCCGGGAGACAAACTCCATGTAGGGTGGATCTCGGGACACTGCTGATACCTCGCCTGCCTTGAGGTCTGAAGAAGGTCAGGATAGACTGGACCCAAGTCATCGTAGTGTCTCTTGATTGGGTATAGAACGAATGGTACCCCAAGTTCCTGGGCTTGAGCATTTGCCCCTCTATCAGGCTGCCTCTTCAGGAGGATCTCCTGTTGTAGTCACAGAGCAGGGTTCTCTACTCTTTGTAATCTACGCCTCCATGTTTTGAAATTGAGCAGTGGCAGTTGAGTTCTTTGAACCTTCATGCTGAAGTCGTGAAAGTCATCTTGGCAGCCAGGCATCCCTCATCTAAAGCTGTATGCCCCTGGCGTTGATATGTTTGTGGTATTGTGCGCTACTAAACAGTTAGTCCCAATCCATGCCAAACTGTCCAAAGTTCTGTTGTATGTGCTGTCCCTTTGCAAAGTCAAGGCCTTGCTTTGCGCACTGATAAAGGAGACCTGTTGGCTATTTCAGCCTTCTTACAGGAGCCGGCCAGCCATCATTATTTGAATATCTCATTAAGATGCATTTCCTTAAAAGGTCACAACATATGTTTAACCCTTTTGTGTTTGTTGTTCTCAATGGGTTTTATGTTTGGTTCTCACATTCCTCGTATATGCTCCTTTTGAGCATAAACACAGTTGTCCTATTATGCTCCTTATCATTAAGACAGCCTTTCATGTTGCCATACCATCTGGGCTACAGATCCACAAGTTGCAGGCTCTTTCTGCTAACCTGCACTATAACGCATTTAATCAAGCATCCTGGGATCGGTTTCTGGCTATCAGCCGTCAACAGCCAGGATAGCATGACTCTAGTGGCGTAGTGAGCACGGGACCCACCCTTCTCACAAAGGGCGATCAGCAAAACACACAAGATGATGGACGGAATGTTACGCAGTGGCATAACATTCACCCCCAATCACAGATCTGCGTTTAATCCATTGTTATTTTGCTCACCACGCCGCCCCAGTTCAGACATGGCCATATGCAAATCAGTCTTGATACTGTGCCTCATGGGAACAGTCCAGCACAATCTGCCAAGCCATGTCTTCCCTGGAACAGAATCAAGCATTCTAGGACCGGTTTCTGGCTAGCAGCTGTCATCAGCCAGGATAAGCTTGACTCCAGTGGCGTAGCGAGCACGGGACCCAAGTCTGGGCATACCCTTCCCACAAAGGGCAAAAAGCAAAACACACAAGATGATGGATGGAATTGCACATTGGCAAAACATTCACCCCCAGTCACACGTCTGGGTTTAATCCATTGCTATTTTGCTCACCAAGCTGCCCCAGTTCAGACATGGGATATGCAAATCAGTCTTGACCCTGTACCTCATGGGAACAGTCCCGCCCGAACTGCCAAGCCATGTCTTCCCTGGACAGGAATCAAGCATCCTAAGACCGGTTTCTGGCTATCAGCCGTAATCAGCCAGGATAGCTTGACTCCAGTGGGTTAGTGACCCTTGTCTGGGCATACCCTTCCCACATAGGGTGAACAGCAAAATAAACAAGATGATGGACGGAATGTTGCACATTGGCAAAACATTCACCCCCAGTCACAGATCTGGGTTTAATCCATCGTTATTTTGTTCACCACGCCACCCCTCTTCAGACATGGCCATATGCAAATCAGTCTTGAACCTGTGTCTCTTGGGAACAGTCCAGCCCGAACTGCCAAGCATTGCATAATAGGGCCCCAGGTGCTTTCAGGGCAACTGCCGTCCACCACATTTCTTCCATATTAGTTGATGCTCTGTACTCGGGCAGCATTCTTGCCAAAAATGGTCACTTCCTTTCACGTTGGGAGGTCCATCACTTTGCCAACATTCTTTACTCCTCCTCACCTTGACCAAAAAGGAGGGGAGGTTGAATCAACTGGACTGGAAGGGCTCCTTAAGATTTTACATTAATCGTAACAATGAACACCATATCAATGATCAACTTTTTGTGGGGTGAAAATAGTGATGTCTGTGTGGAAGATGACCCTGTTAAGGCTGATAGTCTGCTATATCAAGAACTGCTATGTACAGGCCAAGAAGCAGCACCTAGAAGTACTGATAGCTCATTCTACCAGAACCAAGGCTGCTACCTCTTTATTGGCTCGTAGAGTACCTGTCCTTGACATCGACCAGGACATGTCATGGGCATCATTGCCGACCTTCACGCAGCATTACTGCCTTGAAAGCCAGGTCTGGCGGGAAGGCACTTTCCTTGCGTTGCTTTGAAATATTTTTGGTCTGAGTCCACTCCACAGACCCTCGGCCTGGGTAGGTACTGCTTTGCTATCTATTCTAACATAGGGAATTTTGTGCTTAGAAGGATCCATCAGAAGTACAATCTACTTATTTTTGATAAGTCTCTTTCTATTGGACACTTTACATAACTGCAGATTCCTCAATGCTCTCCCACCAGTGCTGTTCTGTGGAGTGGCTTACTTTTTAACATCCAAAAAGTTCACAAATTAGAATTCAGCCCACTTGCACCTACAGTTGGTGATGCACAACATCTAAGGGCATGGAGAATAAAAAATAAGAAATTGATATCAGCACAAAGAGGAGGTGCTTATGTGTGGCTCCTCTCTATCCCTTCCAGGGTGGTATGGAGCCAACAATGAACCACCTGGCCACATTTCTGCAAGTGTGAATCAGGTTTTGACTCCATTCTTTTGCTGCCTTTCTGCTGACAGACCAGAACTGAAAAGTGGAAGTTTTCAGCGTTTTGATCCATTCTTTTCAATAATTATTATTTGAGGTTTGATAATTCACAGTTCGATCCTTCATTTGGAAATATGCGAAAACCCGATTTTTAATTTTAAGTGGAACTTTTTTGTTTTATTTCTAAAAGACGAAGCAATATCCTAATCTGCAAAGTAACACTTTTTTAAGACGAAGCAATATCCTAATCTGCAAAGTAACACTTTTTTCTGCTCCTAGTTAATGCTCTCTTTTTGTCAGCACATACCAGTGTTTCAGTTGAGCTACCAATCATCCATAGTAGATGCAGTTTGCTGCTGTTGCACTGCTCCCACAATTCAGTATAGGGATTCCAACTCAATTTGTTAACCATCAAGTTTTAATACCTTGACATTTACAGAACATTTTAACATTTTCGGGGGGCGGAGCTAGCCAGCTACCAAGATGGCTGCATAAGCGGTGAGCTCCCTTGTCGAAAGCCTATCCTGAATTTATCCTGGTTGCTGTGCAGCCGTCTACGATTACAAAACAGTGGCTCGATGCGCCGATGAAGCGGTAGCCCCGATCCAGCGAAGTCCCTGGCTGAAAGACGGCGAGGACAGTGAAGGACGGCTGCTGAGGCCTGTGGCGCGCGCATGCGGGCAAGCCGCTTCTATGATTTTGGAGGGTGCCGCGTCGGAACTCCATCAGGCTGGTAGGCGGAGGACGCAAGGCGGTGAGGCGGAGCCAGTGGCTGTGGAGTGCCTGCCCGCTACCCTGGCCGCGACGGTGTCGGAATTGGAGGTCGGGGATTGCGGACCTTCTCCCCCGCGCGGCCGCGGTGCCCGAGTGACTGATATCGGGAGCGGAGTGGGTGAGTCCCGCGCTCGGAGGGTGCAGAGGAGTGATACTCCATGGGCGCACGGCGGAGCTTCTGTGGCGGCCATAACTTACACAGGGGCAGCGCTGAATTGGACATTGCACCCGGAGGACAGGCTCCTGTATTGATCCTATGCGACAGCCCCATTAACCCTTTCTGAAGCCATTAGAGTGGGAGCGAGATGGCTTGCGGCCCTTCCCGCTATTAACTACGGCGGTGCTGGCGCGACTATGGGCACCGACAATGACCGCCATTTTGAGTGGGATACTCTGGCTGCCATAACTGATCTCGGCCTGCGAGAGGCAGCTACAGCTAGGACGACATCTTGACGGTGCCTCAGTATATTGTTCCCTGCACTGGTGAGAGCTGTGAAGGCCCAAAGGGGGCGGGGTGTTTTCCTGCCGCCCCATCTCACCCATCTGAAGGGCGACCATCCCTCGGAAATGGAGGGACGCAAGAGACGGCGCTGTCCATAGTGCAGAGGCGCGCTCTCTAGGGTGAGGAACAGCTGTGGGGCGTAGCTCTAACTGCACCAGAACTTTGTTTAGTCCCCGTCAGTGCGAGACCCCACAGGGACCTGCAGGAACGATTGAGGCTGGCTGTACTGGTGTGGGTCCCCTACTCCTGGACGGTCTCTGCCTGTTATCGGATTAACACGTTGCCTGCTTGTGTTGGGCCTGACCGCCGCTTGCACTGTCTCGCAAGGGTTGCAGTGCAGCGTCCACTCCTCGCTTGACTATGGGGTGCACAGATAGATCACAACCCAAGCTGTCCTTTGAACAGAAGGGCCCTAAGACCAACGACACTGCGGCGAGGAGTGCTGGGGAGGAACGCGAGACATTGGAGGCCCACTCGCAACAGGATATTCTTGGAATGCTCCTAGCCATGGAAAAGAGCCTACAGGGAGGTATAGTCTCGCTGGGCACAAAGATGGACGCCCTATCGTACCGTATGGATCGCATGGCGGAACGTATGGATAAACAGGCAGAGCGGATGGATATGGCGGAGCGACGCCTCACCGAAGTGGAAGAAGCGCACACTACCTTGGACTCGGAAGCTAAACAAGTATCCAGAGCCATGCAATCCCTCATGGACAAGAGAGAGGATTTGGAGGCCCGCTCTCGGCGGAGCAACCTGCGAATCACGGGCCTGCCAGAATCCACACTGACGGGTAATATGGAGGTCTTCGTGGAGAAGCTCCTTAAGACACTTTTTGGGGACTCTGCATTTTCTAATATGTTTGTTGTTGAGAGAGCCCACCGATCTTTGGCCCCAGGCCTAAACCGGGAGCCCCGCCAAGGCCTAATATAGCCAAATCGCTTAATTACAGAGACCGTGATACGGCGCTCCGGTTGACGCACGACAAACAGCCGCTACATTTTGAGGGCTCTACCTTATCGGT
Organism: Lissotriton helveticus; assembly: GCF_964261635.1. NCBI lineage: Eukaryota > Metazoa > Chordata > Amphibia > Caudata > Salamandridae > Lissotriton > Lissotriton helveticus. The sequence goes on from NC_136073.1 coordinate 791,034,229, forward strand.
GTTCCGAGACTTTACCGCTAAGGTGCAGGAAGCACAGCGCCAATTTGCAAAGATGAAGAGACAGTTGCGCGAAATGGGCACAGACTACGCAATGCTATATCCCATGAAGTTAAGGGTCAACCGACAGGGGAAATCCTTCATCTTCACAGACCCTAAAGCGCTGCAAAAGGCAATGAAAGACTGGCGCAAGGAAAATAGATCTTCCCTGGCCAATACTTTGGCAGAGGCGGACAGCACTCTGGAGGAACAGGATTGAAGAGCCGTCAGACAGATAAGTTTGGAACACTGAGACTCGGGGGCATGTAGCATTGCGCAGGGGGGGAGGAAGGGATGATGCTTTAGGGGGTGATATTCTACATGCTGGCACCCGGGGAACGGCAGTATACCGTCCTGCAGCAATGGCTCCAGGCACGCCATGATGTGACAGTCTTGTACCTTTGTGCAGAGTTTTACCTCGGTGGGCTTCCATCACGGCCTGCAGCTAGAATCACTGACCATGGGGTGGATATTCTTGCTGGGAGTGCCAAGAACAGACATGCATCACAGTACTCCACACTAGCCATGAGCAGCTGTGCTTGATTGATACGCGGTTGAGATAGTGCACACAACAGTTGAACGTGTAGACGAGGGGGGGGGGGGAAGGCAGGATTGAAACACAGCCGGTATAATACTTGACTACTGTTGGCTACCTTTGTCCACGAGTGAAGTACACAACCTTAGTCCTGCGGGACTTGATTTTTGAGATGTTAGGGGAATTGTTATGTCGGGGAGGGTGAGTGGGAAGGGAGGGGAGGGACAGAGTATGGATCGCGGCCTTGTTGAGGACGGGCAGGTGTGGGTGGGTGCGGGGGGAGGAGAGGGACAGCGTGCGGCTGTTTGGTGGGGTTGGGGGGAAGAGAGTTTGGTTTTTGAGGTTGTTGTTTACAAGAGACCACTCATGGCAGGATCAGGGTACTTTGATGTGCTGAAGATACAGATCACACTACTGAAACATGTTAACACGCTATGACGGCTGAACAGACTAGAACGGAGGGCACCAGCGACGCATTAACGTTACTGACTTGGAATATACGGGGTCTTAATGACCATAGGAAGGTCCGGAAGGTCCTCCAATACTTTGCCAGATACGGGGTGGATATAGCCCTACTGCAAGGGACGCACCTTCCCACGGACAGTCACATCCTCCGTTATAGAGGGCTCTTGGGCAACGTTCACGCCGCAGGATTCACCACACATGCACACATGGGTTAATCCGAAAGCACGACTGACTATGACACCGTTAGTGACTGATGGAGACAGTCACTACACTATCACGAGAGGTAAGGGTAGGGGGCTGGAATTCTGTATAATAAATATGTATGGACCTAATTACGACCACCCGGACTTTTATTCGGAGCTGACGGCTAAGATTGTGACGTACTCAGGAGGGGAAATACTCTGAGGGGGAGACTTTATTATGACCCGACACCAACACATAGATAGATCGTACGATCCTGACCGCCGCCCCTCGGCTGCTGCCTGGGTCTTGGAGACACAGATGTCCCACATGGACTTACGCGACATCTGGAGATATGGGTACCCAGAGCTAGGAGGCTATACACACTATTCGGCACAATTCAACATACACACAAGGATAGATTATTGGCTGGCCACTCCTTATTTGACCTCTACTATTCAAAAATGTGAGATACTCCCTCGCACGTACTCGGATCACTCTCTGATCTTGATTTCCATGACCACGCCAGTGAGACGGATGCCTCCATTCGCCTGGCGGTTTCCCCCCTACTCACTGCTTGATACCTCCTTCAAGGAGGAGCTGGCGACAGACATCGAGGTGTTTTTTTTACGCCAATGAGGGTTCTGTAGAATCAGTGCAGAGTGTGTGGGAAGCATTCAAATTATACATTAGGGGGGTTACAATATCCAAACACTCGGGGGTCCTTCGGGCGATCAGAGGTAGGCTGCAGACTCTACAGTCTAATCTTGGTGCTTTGGAAAGTAGGCGTTTGCATAACCCTGATGAAGAACCTGACAAAGAACTGGCAGAAACGTTACGGGAATACAATGAGGAGGCTGACGCAGAGATCAAGCACCTAGGGAAATACGCCTCAGCTAGGTCATATGGCGAAAGCGAACGCCCGGGTGCGGTTTTGGCACAGATGGCGCGACGGGCCAGGAGAGAGGGAGGAGTCCCTGAAATGAGATGCCCCGTGACGAAGGAACTGCTCTCAGATGCTCAGATAGCGGAACGCTTCAGGGAGTACTACTCCACCCTATGTGCATCGAGAGGTCCAGCAGCAGACGAACTATCCTAGATTACCTTACGCATATTGAATTGCCTTGGTTAACTGACACTCATCGGGGATTCCTAGCGCGCCCGATAGAACAGGAAGAGATAGTTTGGGCGCTCTCAGCTATGAAATCTGGTGGTGCGCCTGGGAGTGATGGCCTTACGGTGTCCTTTTATAAGGCCTTTCCAGACCTTCTACTCCCTAGACTGCTTGCACTATTTGAAGATATGGCGGATTCGGGTACTATGCCACCATCAATGCAAGAAGCGATACTAGTAGCTATACTCAAACCGGGTAAAGATCCGGGAGATTGCGCATCGTACCGACCACTATCATTGCTGAACGTGGACGCGAAGATTTTCGCAAAGTTGCTTGCCAATCGTCTCAGCCCTATGATTCCCACGCTCGTTGCCCCGGAACAGGCGGGATTTGTCCCCTCACAAAACCTCACATATAATCTCAGAACGGTCTTCGCTGCTTTTCAGCACATGCGCCCGGAGGTTCTGGCGATAGCTGTCTTCCTGGACATTGAGAAGGCCTTCGACTCTGTCAAATGGCCTTTTCTGAGGCACGTACTGGGTCGTATGGGAGTGGGTCCATTGTTCTTGCAACTCCTGAATATTTTATGCACCTCCCCCACGGCTCGGGTCCGTATTGGGACGTTGATTACGGATACGCTACACATAGGAAGGGGCACAAGGCAGGGGTGCCCCCTCTCTCCTCTTTTATATGCACTAGTTGCAGAACCCTTGGCCTGTGCCCTACGCGAATATCACAGCCACCGGGGCATACGATTCCCTACATATAACCTGATAGTATCCACTTACGCTGACGACACTCTTCTGTATGTCAGAGACCCGGAGTCTCACCTGTCGACGGTACTTCGAGAAGTCGTACTGTTTAGCTCACTGTCGGGTATTTATGTGAAGTGGAGCAAGTCGCTCATGTTTCCCCTCACTCCAGCTACGAAACAATTCGATCCGGAATATCCCATACAATGGATCACAGAGGTGGTACGCTACCTGGGTATTCGACTACATACTGACTCTGAGGTGATACTACGAGAAAACTATGGCACTGCGATCTCGAAATTAGAGGATGACATTAACAAATGGATTACGTTACCATTGTCATTATTGGGACGCATTTTGCTCATGAAGATGGTGGTGTTGCCTCGCCTTCTGTTTTTATTCTGCAACATCCCCTTGGTATTGCCCTCTAATTTCTTCAATCAGTTGCGAGCCCTAATGATCCGTCTAGCATGGGCTGGAAAGCAACCGAGGGTGGCGTGGAATATACTTACATGCCCATATGCTTCATGAGGACTGAATGCCCCGGATCTAGAATTATATTACCGGGCGGCACAAGCTGCTCCCGCATACCACTGGATTCATGGGCCGACGAACATTCCCCATATATGTATTGAAACTATTGTTGCAGATCCTACGCCCTTACCAGCGCTGCTGGCGAATCCTAGAGACCGAAGAACGGGGCTACTAGATTCTTTGAACTCGGTGATGCATGCTTGGCACCACTTGATGGATGGACAGGAGTGTAGTCTGATGTACGCTCCAGAAGCCATGATCGAGTGGTGCTCGTGGCTGGTGCCATGTCTGAACGGGGCAGTGCTGACAGCGCTGAAGGCACTAAATATACACAAGATGGGCGATTTATTTGCTGCGGGCGCTGTCCGCACATGGATCGAGTTAGAGACAGGAGACCGAGAGGACCACACACTGCGACGCTACCAGTACCATAGAGTGAGACATGCGCTGCGGGCTCTTCTGGGCACGGAGATGGAGGAACCACAGACTGTCACAACGTTTGCTTACGTGGTTTCTGCTAAGTCCCCCGCTAGACTCATAGTCAAATTGTATGCTATGGCCCTCGAGGAAAGGAACGCTGAGTATGCCAAACCAAGACTAGCATGGCAGACAGACCTCCAGATAGATTTAAACAACGAAGTCTGGCGATATTGCTGCTCAAGCTCAAGCGCATCTCCCTCAATGGGACTTAATACACTCCAGAAAGGCTACATAGATACAAACTTCGTGAGGACGCTCATTGCGAGAGGTGCGGGACAGCGACGGCAGACTTTCTACACGTGGCATGGTCCTGCCCTGAGATACAGGCATTTTGGCAGGAGGTGTACAGAGAGGTTAATAACACTACACAGCTGACACTGACACCTGATCCTTTGCTAGCAATATTAGGCTACTCCAAACCCATACGACCGGTGCACAGAAGACTGGTGGACATGGCGTTCCTACTAGCTAAAAGGTGTGTGGCACTGTGCTGGATGTGGGGGCCCGCCCCCACCCTGACGCAGTGGTCAAGGGAGATGACATATTGCTGTACCCAAACGGAATTATACTGTGACCTACTACATCCCCCCCCCCCCCGCAATCGGCCTAAGAACTTCTGGGCTTGCTTCCTCGAAAGAAGGCGGACACAGGACGCCGCGGGTGAGGCTGAAACTGACACTAGCCTGGAGAGAGACACGACTGCCACTCCCCCACCCTCCCCGGACTGAGGACGATACGACATATAAGACGATACATGGTGGGCTCCTGGCACTGAGAAGGAATGTGTTTGTTCTTAATACCTGTAGAAGCTTCTTAATTCATCCCCGAGTGTGTCGCTGCCCTGGATAGCGGGTGGCATGTTCCTCTTACAGAACAGTTACCTATGTAAGCCTGTACATAACTGTTATAATCCATTAGTAATTATATACATGTTACAGGTTGCTATATAAGCCCTATCCAAAGTGTATTCAGTTGCTTATTGCAGATTGCTAAATTCCTATTATTAAGTTCGGGCTATTAGCTGGCCCTACAATGGCTATGGTATGTAGTTCATTGGCTATAAAGTCCTTCACACTGACAGGCACAGCTGTTCATGGTAAATAGCCTGTCTGAATTAATTATATGGGAGCTATTTATTCTTCACGCTGACAGGCACAGCTATGCGGTACCAAGGGCACAAATATATGTAATACTACCATCCTTCTGATAAAAACCTTTATACAGTGACATTATGCAATTTTTGTCATAGAAATTGTAAGGTTATTTACTTAATCTGGCATGCAATGTTGCTTTACAGCCTGATTTAAGCTTTTCCCTTTCTTACAGGTGGTGTTTTCCTTATTTTAGTATTAATGCTGTAATAACATGTGATGAAAAGAATTTCTTTTAGTGTTTTTGCTATAGTACATGTATCATATCTCCTGGAAGTATTATTGTGATATCCTAGTGTAACGTCTTAACACCATTATGGCTGCGTCTAATATGTTACAACCCATGCCCTTTTTAAACGAGTGTGGGGAACCCAACATGCCATGGAAGGAATGGGTGAGAGTGTTCGAGTCATATTTAATTGCTGTAGGGGGGGAGAAATTCAGTGCTTTTAGAAGGCAACATGTCCTCCTTCACAATCTAGGCAACCGGGGCAGGAAGATATTCGACACATTACCTGAACCAGAATTGGAAGAGGCAGCTAATGTTTAGGAAGTATCATTAATTAAGTTGGAGATACATTTTGGGGACAAGATTAACATTGTTCTTGAGCGCCACAAATTTTTTTGTAGAGCCCAGGGAAAAGATGAAAGTATTGCCAGCTATGTGGCTGTTTTGAGGGGTCTAAGTAATCATTGCCAATTTGGAGATCTTAATGATTCTCTCATAAGAGACCAAATAGTGAGATGCACTAGTAATTGTAGAATTCAAGAGAAACTACTCCAAAAGCAGCCTGACCTCGATGAAGCTCTTGAAATAGCCAAATCCATTGAGCACACAGCTAAATGCATAAAAGAAATTAGACCCAAATCTAATCAAGGGGAACACACCAATACTGAGAGTAATTTGGTATCTGAAATAGAGGAAGCATCAGAGGAGGGGGAAGTATTAAAGATCAAAGGGGAAAAACACTACCAAACTGAGAAATCCAAACCCGCTGCTACCAACAAACTCAAGTGCTTCCGTTGTGGCAGCAATAATCATCTGGCCAATAACCCTACATGTCCAGCTATTTCAGCGATGTGCAGGAAATGTAATAAAAAAGGCCATTTATCTAGGCTTTGCCATAGTCCTAGTCCGAAGTATTTTTCCCCTTCCGGTCCCCAAGAGAAAAAAGTACAGTCCATTAACAAGATTGTGTTCCAAATAAAGGAGTCAGAGGAGGTTAATCACGTAGAGTATCCCCAATGTGAGGTCAGTATTGAAGGAAAGTTGATCAAAATGTATGCAGATTCGTGTTCCCCATTCACATTGATGAATCTAACTGACTTTTAAAAAATACTTACATATGTGATGAGAAGGATTTGTTGGGAGCGGATATCAAGCCACGGAGCTACACTAAAGGACTTATTCCTGTCAAGGGTATGTTGAACTCCCACATCACCTTTAAAGACCGTTCCATCCTAGGGAAAGTTTACATTGTAGAGGAAGGTTCCAACCTACTGGGGTGGCAACACCAAAAAGAGCTGGGCATAATACTCAATCCCAACAGCCATGAGCAAGTTCTTTCTATGGACTCGCCTAGTTCCTGCGACAAGTGGGTTAAGGATTTTCCGGAGGTATTTTCATCTGAATTGGGGCTCCTTAAAAACTTCCAACACAAGATTAAATTAAAGCCCAACGCGAATCCCATCACCCACAAGACTAGGCCCATTCCACACTTGATGGGCGAACCTTTAAAGGAGGAGCTAGACAGACTGCAAAAACTGGGAGTGATCAGGCCTGTAGACTGCAGTGCATGGGTTTCTCCAGTAGTTATTGCTAAGAAAGCCAATAGTAATGGTATAAGATTATGCATAGACCTCAGAGATCTTAATGACAGCATTATAGTGGAAAGGTTCCCACTTCCCCGCATCCACGAAGCATTGAGCACCATGGGGGAGGCAAGGTGTTTTAGTGTCCTAGATTTATCAAGCGCTTACCACCAGGTGGAGCTTCACCCTGAGTCAAGAGAACTTACCACTTTCACCACTCCTTTGGGCTCCTTTATGTTCCTCCGTATGCCATTTGGGTTGGCTTCCGCGGCTGCGGTATTTCAAAATATCATGAAACACATCTTGGAAGGAATCCCTCACACTATATGCTTCCAAGACGATGTTTTAATATATGGTGCCACCAGTGAGGAACATGATACATATCTCAAGTCAGTTCTTAGAAAATTCAAAGATGCAGGTCTCACCCTCAATGACAAAAAGTGCAAGATCGGAGTGGAATCTGTAGATTACTTGGGGCATTCAATATCCAAAGAAGGTTTCCGTCCTAAGCTCAGCCTCCTGGAGGCCATAGAAAAAGCCCAAGCCCCCACAAACAAGCAAGAGTTAGTGTCTTTCTTGGGACTAGCGGAGTATATGGCAAAGTATGCTAAAAATTTCGCGGATATTGCTGGAGATCTCAGAGATCTCACAAAGAGTCATGTCCAATTCAAATGGTTAGAAGTGCACCAGAATGCTTTTGAGGCCATCAAGTCGGCTATTCTAAATGCCCCATACCTGTGCAACTTTGATCCCTCAAGAAAAACTATACTCACCACAGACGCAAGTAACAAAGGGTTAGGTCTCAAATCATTGCAGGCAAAGAAAGAATAGTGGCATTCGCCTCTCGCACCCTGACCAGTGCCGAAAAGAACTATTCGGTGATAGAAAAGGAGGCTCTGGCCTGTTTCTGGGCCGTGAGACATTTCAAGTTTTACCTATGGGGCATCAAATTCACCGTCCGAACGGATCACAAACCCTTGATGTACATTTTCAGTTGTAAGGGGGCTACCAGCTGCACACCTAGGATTGCCAAATGGGTGTTAGGTTTAGAAAGTTTTGTCTTCAAAGTGGAGTTTGTTGCCGGTGACCATAACAAGGCAGCAGACTTCCTATCAAGAGCACCTTTGGATAAGGTGGAACAGTTTGAGGTTCAAGAATTCCCAATTTTACAGGTACACTCAAGCACTATTAGCAAGGAAGAATGGGCTGTAAGCATGAACAATGACCTAACTATCTGCAAACTGAAAGATCTGACTGTAAATGGGTGGCCTGAGAGTCGCAAAGATGTCGATGACGAATTGAGTAAGTACTGGGAAGTAAAACATGAAATTAGTCTCAATAATGATTTGCTCTGGAGAAGGGACAAGATAATACCCCCAAGGATCTTAATAGACAAACTCATTGATCTGGTCCATGAAGGACATTTGGGGAGAACCTTACGAAGAACAGACTCAGGGAACATTATTGGTTTCCTGGCATGGATTCATGGGTGGAGAGCAAGGTGAAAAACTGCTGCGCTTGCGCCAACAGTGACAAATCCAAACATATTCAGAAGGTCCCATTATCACCAGTGGCTATCCCGAGTAAACCATGGGACAAATTGGCAATGGATATCATAGGCCCGATCAACAGATCAGGGGTGAATAAACGCTTCATTTTCACTTTGACTGACTTCCATTCACACTGGGTGGTGACTAAAATGGTCAATGACATCACTACTGGATCATTAATAGAGTTCTTGAGCGAAACGTTCTCCAGTGAAGGTATTCCCTCCGAATTGGTCACCGATAATGGAGTGCAGCTCACATCATCAGCTATGTCAGAATTCTTGGAGAAGCTCAAGATTAAACATCTTAAAACAGCACTGTACTGCCCGCGGGCAAATGGCATGATCGAGAGAGTGAATAGAATGATTAAAGAGAACATCCAGTTAGCATGTGCCAATAATGTTCCTGTAGAAAAGTCAATCAGAGAGCTATTATGGGCATTTCACACAACTCCAAACACAGTCACTGGAATATCTCCTTTCTGTTCCCTCAGAAGAAGGAAGCCGAGTACCAAATTCTTCCCTTCATGGATAGGAGGTGGAGAATGTTCTTCGCATTCGGTCAAAGAAGCAAAAGGAAAAATAGAATCTCATCAAGCCAAGTATAAAGAACAGTACGATACAAGACATGGATGCAAAGCACAAAATTGGGCGATTGGAGAGTTGGTAATGGTAAGGAGACCGAACATTACTGGAAATTTTGAGTCCAAATATTTAAAGCCCAAAAAGATTGTAGAAATTAAAAACAACACAGTAACATTGGAGAATGGACAGAACTGGAGCATGGACCGATTGGCAAGGTATCATGAGCCAGAAACCCCTGCACAAGGGAGTTTGAGGAAAACCACCGACCAAAGGATACACACAAAGAGAGTTACCAAGGCGCCTAATTGGCACAAGGACTATAGGATGTATTAATGCTTGTTGCAGACGATTATATCTCTTTGCATTTGTGTTAGGAGGGAAGATGTGTTATAATCCATTAGTAATTATATACATGTTACAGGTTGCTATATAAGCCCTATCCAAAGTGTATTCAGTTGCTTATTGCAGATTGCTAAATTCCTATTATTAAGTTCGGGCTATTAGCTGGCCCTACAATGGCTATGGTATGTTGTTTATACATGAAGGTTATATGGTACTTGGTATCTTCCTCCACCCCTCCCTTTCCTACCCCTTGGAACGTTCTGACCCCTGGAGGCTGCTGTAGAATGTTGAGTGAGGGGACTGTCTGGAGGAGAGAATGAACTGAAGTGTCCTGATATTATACTGGCGCTGTGGAGGCCGTGAATAAAGAAGAAGTTTAATCAGTCCTGGTCTGGTATCTTTTTAACAATAACCATCTTTGCCTTATTGTGATCATTTATTACCGCCAATGCCTGTTTGGATTGCTTTTCTTTTGTCCTTTCTGTATTTTTGAAAAATGGCAATAAAAATATTTTTAAAAAAAACTTTTTAACATTTTCAGTTTTACATTTTCCTTTTTAATAATATAGATGTTATCAATATGCTACTATCATTTTTTCTTCTAAACAGTCAGTAACCCCCTGGGTAGGCTTAGTGGGCTTCAACTGAATAACTGCTGCCATTTTGTACTCTGTATTCTTTCGGCCCCTTTCTGAATCACTAAAGCCTATACACCTGTCAGAAATTCAACTCCAGTACGTGCTAAGAAAAAAAATGCTTTAGTTCAAAATAGTGGTATGAATTAAATGCATAATGAAAAAGGCACCGATCTTCATAGTAGAATACGAAATCATAAGAGTCCTTCTCAACACAAAAAACATTTGCTGGTTCCTTATCTGATAACATCCCACCAAAATTGTATGATTGATTGGCCATCTGACAGCGTTTTCGGAAATAGTAGAAAGTCTTTAATTTAAAGTCGGCAGTCCTTCCAGCATCATAATGTAGCTGCTTGGTTGTAAACTAACTAGAGTTCTTATCATTACTGCAGTTTGTCTTGATTTCAATTTCGTAGGTTTTTGCTAGTTTGGACCCTTAAAGATCATTCAAGTTATAAGAACATATTCTGTTCAAATGTTATTTATCCAAGAAAGGACTCTGTAGAAATATTGCTGCATCATATGAATTGTAAAACATGTTTTCTAACAATTATGCTGTTTACATGTCTAGATGAACACAATTCTGTAGAACTTCTGAAGCAAGTAAAACATCCAGTTCTATTAAAAGAGCTGGAGCTAGAGTGCAACAAAGACAAAGAGGCGCATCTGAAGCCAACTCATCTGACTGCGCCATTGGAAGAACATGAAACAGAGAAGTATCTTGTAAAGCTCCCTCAGTGGGAGGCTTTGGAGTCTTCCCAGGCCCTAGAAATCCCAGGAGGGTTAGCTGACTCTGCACTTGAGGATGGTGAGTCCAGATCACTCGCATGTTGTAACCTGTTCTTTGGCCATAAATATGCTGTTCTGATAGCGACTTCTAAGTGCAGATTCCTCACCTTTTGACTACTCCCCAGGTATTAGACTGGATCCACAAAATCGTTTACAGAACACGTACACTGGCGGGTGTCACTGGGGCCTCCGATTTAATGCCGTTTTGGATATGATGTGTGTGGTACTATATTTAGGCACTACTCAATTGCTCTGACATCAGTTCCTTTTTAGGTTTCGACCTGGCGAGGGGCAAAGCCCCTCCCAGATCGAAATCTTTTGTTTTCAGTAGTGATGTTCGGACTGCCTCTGTTTCCAATTGGCTAGCTCCATAAATGGAGACTAGCCATTGGGAGACAGAGGCTGTCAATCGCGCTTTCTCACGAAAACACGATTCGGGGGCGTTTCTGGTGCTTTTTTTAAGCCCCGCCCCTTTGTCCCGGGCCGCGCTGTGATTGGCTGCCGGCCCGGGACACCCCCGTGACGTCATTCCCGGGCCGCGCTGTGATTGGCTGCCGCCCAGGACACCCCCGTGACGTCAGCCAATCACAGCGCGGCCCGGGACCTGACTTGTTCATATTTTCATCAACCAATCGTTCATGTAAGCATTTCATAGCGTAACTATTATACACTTGTTTCTCTAATACAACTACAGTCGAAGATGGCCTCTAAGAGAGAGAACCTGTCACTGAACTCAGCAAGGCGCCGCGTGTTTGTGTCTGTATTGTTTAGCAGTTCCTATTATGTCTGGACATGACGCCAATGAGGCGGCTGTGAAGCTTCTGACGTTTAGCAATCTTACCTGCAGCGGAGTTGTGTCTCCCTCCTGCACAGCCTGCCTAATTTGTAGCGAGCTAGACAGTACTACAAAGATGAGCTTTATAAAAATGTAGTCTATACGCACGCTAAAGCGCCATCTTGAAATGGTGGCACGTTCCATTAAACAGAAGGTTACCAGGGAAAAGTCTAACATGCTTTTTTATATATAAATAACTTATAGAAACAGGTTTTAAGTTTACGTTTTAATACAATGTTCAGTTACTTGACTGTTTCTTTTTTAATTAGCTGTCGACCATGCAAAGTTTTATTGTGGCTACTGCAAACTCCTTTTGTGGCGCTATGTAGAAGATGGCCACCCCATTTTATGTATTTTTAATGCACGGTCATCGCGGTTCTACTAATGCTACAGTCTTGCACTGTCTACGTCCACATTTAGCAGTTGTGCACTGTCAGTCACTATACTCAACTGTGACGCACCGTGGGAGTCTTTGTCCTGCGGGAGTTTACAATGTTACCAGCGGCCGGAGGCGGGGCCATGACTGTTTCCTGTAGAGTTTCTCCTGAGCTCGCGTGCAACTTTAGGTGATGTCTGAGAGTGAGGTTGTTAAGGATGATGGTGGCGTCCTTGCCCCTGAAGATATGGACGAGGAGACTGCAGAGAGCCGTTTGGCTAGGGACCGAGCACAGCAGTGTGATGAGTTTGCAGCTATCGCAAGCTGTGACAAGGCTGTGGCTCAGTGTTACCTGGCTGAGAACGATTGGCACATGGAAGTACGTGCACCCTTTTTAACATCCACATAGTATTATCGAATATGCTCTCAATATTGTACTCGTGTTTTTTTTTATTGAAAAAAGTGTAATATTTGTGAACATTTTGTTATTTTACTGTAAAGCCCCAAAACCTATTCCCTCAGCTTCTCCTATTGCTGGCAGTATGTGTTTTCTTTCTTTCATAAACGTTGCTTGACCTGACTAGAGAGGGGAACCAAGAAATCCAGGGAGTGAGTTTTCTGCAGTGCTTAATTTGCAAAAATTAACATGCCCATACCCTTCTCAGGAGACCACTGCAGCGCAGCCTGCATCACCCACTGCCAATAACTGTACTGGTACGTGCTATGTAGGTGTGTTACATGCTATGTGATACTTATTGTACACTCTGTGGTGTGTATATATATATATATATATATATATATATATATATATATATATATATATATATATATATATTTATGTTTTACTGTTTCCTACCTGTTCGTTCATTTGCTTCAAACACTCTTGGTATCTGCACTCTGGTATCCTTCAGCGTAAAGAGTTCTGAACAATGGCTATCTTTTGGGACTTTCATGATGAAGGGTGCATTCTAGGAGGCCCCTCGTTTTTATTTCCATTACATCGCTCAGTTTCTTGCCATATAGATTATTCTGATATTCGATTTTATTCATTTGATTGATTTTGGAAACAAGTTGGAAATGTACCAACTGAGAATGATTCTCATATTTTCAGCCTGTTTCCGATTTTTTTTTAGGCTATTCAAGGAGTATTCTCTAAAATATATCTTGGTTTCATATTCCCAGGTGTGACAACACGTGTACAATGGGCACACGCAGAATTTCTCCCTAGTGGAAGAATTCTCTGCTAGAGTATAAATCGTGTAACTTCTCCTGTGCTTTTTTCCTCCATGGGGAAAACATTAGAAATTTCCTTTCCTTAATCTCGATCGAGCAGGTTGCATGGCAAGGGGGCGAATGTAGCCGCAAAGTATTTATTGCTAATGTCTTTGTCGTGCCAGAACCTGTAAAATTGACTCGATTATCATAGAGAGACGCGAGTCAGGAAATAAATGAGATGTTTGACTAGCTAATGGGGCACATAGGTTACCACTCAGATCTATAGGTGTATGCGCCTATATAGCTATATATACTCGGTGTAAGTCTCAGCCTCCCCTCTCTGTATGTCTGAATAATCCATACATATATTGAGATTTGAATACTTGCTGCAGAAGTTACATCCATGCCATGTCATTTCCAGTTGCACACAACGCGACAGACACAACATATCTGCAGATGGGCTGGCTGTCTTTGCGCCAACGGCATACAAAAGTTTCAAACTATTTGAAAGTTTATTCTCCCAGTACGTCCTGTCTGGTAGCTTAGATCTGCTACACAATTACAACGGCTTTGTTTGTTTTATTTATACAAAAGCAAACCGTTCTTGACTGGATAAAATGCGTACCACAACCGCCCGCGATAATAACGCTTGTCATTTACAGCGCTGTTGTGTTATAGAACTCGCCTGCAAGTAATTGCTGCCTGCTGAGCTCGTCCAGTAGGGTACCATAGGTCTCACATTTGCGAGAGATTAAGCTATTGCCAATGTAAGTGACAATGCCATTTATTTATCTGTATTCAAAACCAACACATAAATGAAAATTTTGTCATTTACAATGCCAATAGCTCTAACTTTTCAAAAGGCGAAACCGTTGCATTGTAAATGCTTGTTTTCCTTTCTAACTGACGGCGATCCGGAGCAACCTCTAATCTCATTCAGACAAATATGTGACGTTACAACGTCATCAAAATGATCGCGGAATGATGCATCGCAGTTTTTACAACGCAAGTCGTTACAACGACTTGCGCTGGAGGGCGCTGGACTTAGGAATTGTATGATTTACTATTGCAACAGCAGTCTACGTACAGTAGAGAAGGTGTTGGAATAGTAAATCATACTATTCCTTAGGTTAGAGCGCCATCCAGCCGAAGTCGTTGTAACGACTTGCGTTGTAATATCCACGATGTGAAGGCATTGCGATGCAACGCCAGTGTGGTAATGGATGTTTCCCCATTTAGACAATTCCTCAAAGATTTTTTCTTAAAAACCATTGTTGTAGCTTAGACGTTACCTGCCAAATCTACAGGCCTTAAACCCTGTGGGGAATGTTCCAAACAAGTGTCTGTGACTGACCCATATGTGGTTTCGCTGTGGTGCCTGGCATCAGACCACATTTCCAAGACCATCAGTGACTGTGCCTTGATGCATTCCAACATCATTAAAGACTGAGAAGTGAAACTTTTCGTGACAAAGCACCTCAAGACCATGTGCTTGGATAAGTTGATGTCACAGGCAGGGCCTGGTCCCACTCCCAAGGTCTCTCCTGTGACAGGTCATCTTCATGTTTGAAATCCTTGTTCGAAACCAAGAAGAAGCGCAAGAAATCCAAGCACAACTTGGTCGGCTACAGCCCCACTTGATTTCTAGAGAAGACATGAGGGTGTCATTGTGCCTCCTTGGTACGGTCCCGAATTCACTCTATTTCAGAGTAGATTCTTATCCATGCTCTTACGTAACTGGAATTTCTAGGGACATTGGCAACGCTGCAGCAAACCAAGGACTACGCAAAACCATTGTGCTTTTTTGGCACTTTTATGGCTCACTGTGATTAACTTGTGGGCCCTAAGGAGCCGAGAGGGTTGCCAACCAGGATTCCGCGGACGGATAATCCCACTCTGTCAGTTAGGCCCTCTGTATCTGCTCAGGGCTCTGGCTTGCCTTTAGTACCAGTTCCTTCCATGACACCACAGCCTACGCAAGAACACAACCCCAGACTACGACGGCCAACCCATAGTACTGACTAACCCCGAGACGGCACTGTCCCTACCTCGGCCGAGGCCCCAACCGCTTTACCTATGTTCTTATTGCAACACAGTGCCTCTACCTGCTGGAAGGCCTCATGTCCTTCATGAGTCATTTGGCATTGACTCCGATAAATTGGGGCTATGATGCTGGGGATGAGAGTACAATGCTTTACCCAGGGTATAACTCGTATGAGGATATCCCAGATGGCAGTGGTCTGGATACTTCCTCAGGCACTGGACTAGTTCTATGCCCCCCTCCCCCACCGGGCCTGCCAAGAAAGAAAGTGTGTCCTTTGCTATGGTTATTCTTAGGGCAGCAGAAGGTTCTTGACCTTCAACTTCACTTTCAGGAAGTTAAAAACCAATGTTCTGAAGGAGGTGCTGCTACCTGGGCAGTCAAGTTCTGAGCCCATTAAATGAGGCTATCACTGATACCCTACTAGCTACTTGAGTCAAACTCTGCTCAGGTCCACCTGTGTATCTCCATATCGCCAGACACCATCGCCCAGCTCCAGGCCATCCACCTTTCCTCACCCAGTACCTTACTACTGAGAGCACTGTGGTGCAGTCTTCAGCCAGTAGAGTTAACCCAGGCTCCTTTCCCACTACTCCCCAGGACAGGGAATTGAAAGGATAGCGGCCTATGATTAACATTTCTTTCCTCTATAAGTTTGGCCCTTTGCTCAGTGAAAGCCAGCTGCATGTTAGACTGCTGCTTTTATGCTCTCTGGGATTCCATGGCCCTTGTAACGTCCAAGATCCAGCAAGAAGCCTGGGACTTTGATTCAAAGACAATGCAAGATGGTTGTGATGCAGCCTTGTGCACCATTACTGGAAACTGGACACCACTGATTCCTTTGGTAGGGCTGTTCGCACCGGTGTGGCCAATCACAGACAAGCCTGGATGCGGTTGACCGCCTTTTAAGGGGACATTCAGGCCAGTCTCATGGGCATGATGGTTTACGGCTTCTGACGTTTAGAGAATAAGCAAACTGGGCCCTGGAGCGGTGCACAGATAGCAGGGCCACAGATTGGCTGACGGCAAACCGCCTGTCGCTCTTGCAGCAGGAAGTGCAGGGGCTTTTAGTCAAAGGAGCCTTAAAGATGGTACTGGTGACACTAGTTTGTTGTGGTTATTTCCACTACTTCCTTCAAAGTCTTCCTCTACCTCGACGACTGTTTCTTGAGGGGAGGTTTGCCCCAGGCAGACATCAACCTCCTCCAGACTACGGTGAATCTCCTGACAACTTAGGTGTGCCTGAGTCACACCTTACTCCTTCGATGAAGCTCTTCTTCATCGGAGCCATTCTGAGCAAAGTGTAGTTTAGTGCCTAGCCTCGGTGGGGGAGAGTCAGGACATTTGAGCTATGATCCCAATGTTTAACCTTTGTCCTGCATCACAGCGAGGATGACTTTGAGCCTGCTGGGAGTGATAACCTCCTTCATCTTGCTGGTCAAGCACACCAAATGGGATATGAGGGATCTGAAGTCCCTGTAGGCTCCGAACCAGGGGGACCTATCTGAGTTTGTCTTGATTTTGGAGGAGAATGCAAAAAATCGTGAGTGATGGCAGCGGAACCGTAATTGTGTCGACAAGAGACCTCTCTACTTTCCCTACCCAGATCTCACAGTGTCGTCTGATGGATCGCTTCTGTGTTGGGGATGCCAACTCAAAGAGGTGGAGATTAGAGGCATCTGCTCTCCAGCGATGGACCAGTTCCATATCAACTTTCTGGAGCTGAAAGCCACGCTCTTGCTGTGTAAAGCCTTCCTGCCCTCCATCAAAGGGAAGCCACTGCCTGTGCTTACAGACCAAACCACTGCCATGTGGTACTACAACAAGCAGAGCTATGGGGGCTGATGGTACCTGTGAAAGGAGGCTTTGCATTGCTAGATATGGCTAGTTCACCAAGGGACATTTCTGGTGACTCACCACTTGGCAGTTTCCTTAAAAATCAGAGTGAATTAAATAAGACATCAAGTTTTGCAGATCATGATTGGCCATTACATCTGGAGCTGCCACTTTAATATTTTCTGCAAGTGGGGAGAGATCAGGCTCGATGTTTTTGCCACTGTAGATAATGCATTTCAGCACTTTTTGCATGTTGGAGTTTCTTTCCGGGAGACAAACTCCATGTAGGGTGGATCTCGGGACACTGCTGATACCTCTCCTGCCTTGAGGTCTGAAGAAGGTCAGGATAGACTGGATCTAAGTCATCGTAGTGTCTCTTGATTGGGTATAGAAAGAATGGTACCCCAAGTTCTTGGGCTTGAGCATTTGCCCCTCTATCAGGCTGCCTCTTCAGGAGGATCTCCTGTTGTAGCCACAGAGCAGGGTTCTCTACTCTTTGTAATCTACTCCTCCATGTTTTGAAATTGAGCAGTGGCAGTTGAGTTCTTTGAACCTTCATGCTGAAGTCGTGAAAGTCATCTTGGCAGCCAGGCATCCCTCATCTAAAGCTGTATGCCCCTGGCGTTGATATGTTTGTGGTATTGTGCGCTACTAAACAGATAGTCCCAATCCATGACAAACTGTCCAAAGTTCTGTTGTATGTGCTGTCCCTTTGCAAAGTCAAGGCCTTGCTTTGCGCACTGATAAAGGGGACCTGTTGGCTATTTCAGCCTTCTTACAGGAGCCGGTCAGCCATCATTATTTGAATATCTCATTGAGATGCATTTCCTTAAAAGGTCACAACATATGTTTAACCCTTTTGTGTTTGTTGTTCTCAATGGGTTTTATGTTTGGTTCTCACATTCCTCGTATATGCTCCTTTTGAGCATAAACACAGTTGTCCTATTATGCTCCTTATCATTAAGACAGCCTTTCATGTTGCCATACCATCTGGGCTACAGATCCACAAGTTGCAGGATCTTTCTGCTAACCTGCACTATAACGCATTTAATCAAGCATCCTGGGATCGGTTTCTGGCTATCAGCTGTCAACAGCCAGGATACCATGACTCTAGTGGCGTAGTGAGCACGGGACCCACCCTTCTCACAAAGGGCGATCAGCAAAACACACAAGATGATGGACGGAATGTTACGCAGTGGCATAACATTCACCCCCAATCACAGATCTGCGTTTAATCCATTGTTATTTTGCTCACCACGCCGCCCCAGTTCAGACATGGCCATATGCAAATCAGTCTTGACACTGTGCCTCATGGGAACAGTCCAGCACAAACTGCCAAGCCGTGTCTTCCCTGGAACAGAATCAAGCATTCTAGGACCGGTTTCTGGCTAGCAGCTGTCATCAGCTAGGATAAGCTTGACTCCAGTGGCGTAGCGAGCACGGGACCCAAGTCTGGGCATACCCTTCCCACAAAGGGCAAAAAGCAAAACACACAAGATGATGGATGGAATTGCACATTGGCAAAACATTCACCCCCAGTCACACGTCTGGGTTTAATCCATTGTTATTTTGCTCACCAAGCTGCCCCAGTTCAGACATGGGATATGCAAATCAGTCTTGACCCTGTACCTCATGGGAACAGTCCCGCCCGAACTGCCAAGCCATGTCTTCCCTGGACAGGAATCAAGCATCCTAAGACCGGTTTCTGGCTATCAGCCGTAATCAGCCAGGATAGCGTGACTCCAGTGGCTTAGTGACCCTTGTCTGGGCATACCCTTCCCACATAGGGTGAACAGCAAAATAAACAAGATGATGGACGGAATGTTGCACATTGGCAAAACATTCACCCCCAGTCACAGATCTGGGTTTAATCCATCGTTATTTTGTTCACCACGCCACCCCTCTTCAGACATGGCCATATGCAAATCAGTCTTGAACCTGTGCCTCTTGGGAACAGTCCAGCCCGAACTGCCAAGCATTGCATAATAGGGCCCCAGGTGCTTTCAGGGCAACTGCCGTCCATCACATTTCTTCCATATTAGTTGATGCTCTGTACTCGGGCAGCATTCTTGCCAAAAATGGTCACTTCCTTTCATGTTGGGAGGTCCATCACTTTGCCAACATTCTTTACTCCTCCTCACCTTGACCAAAAAGGAGGGGAGGTTGAATCAACTGGACTGAAAGGGCTGCTTAAGATTTTACATTGATCGTAACAATGAACACCATATCAATGATCAACTTTTTGTGGGGTGAAAATAGTGATGTCTGTGTGGAAGATGACCCTGTTAAGGCTGATAGTCTGCTATATCAAGAACTGCTATGTACAGTTCAAGAAGCAGCACCTAGAAGTACTGATAGCTCATTCTACCAGAACCAAGGCTGCTACCTCTTTATTGGCTCGTAGAGTACCTGTCCTTGACATCGACCAGGACATGTCATGGGCATCATTGCCGACCTTCACGCAGCATTACTGCCTTGAAAGCCAGGTCTGGCGGGAAGGCACTTTCCTTGCGTTGCTTTGAAATATTTTTGGTCTGAGTCCACTCCACAGACCCTCGGCCTGGGTAGGTACTGCTTTGCTATCTATTCTAACATAAGGAATTTTGTGCTTAGAAGGATCCATCAGAAGTACAATCTACTTATTTTTGATAAGTCTCTTCCTATTGGACACTTTACATAACTGCAGATTCCTTAATGCTCTCCCACCAGTGCTGTTCTGTGGAGTGGCTTACTTTTTAACATCTAAAAAGTTCACAAATTAGAATTCAGCCCACTTGCACCTACAGTTGGTGATGCACAACATCTAAAACATCTAAGGGCATGGAGAATAAAAAATAAGAAACTGATATCAGCACAAAGAGGAGGTGCTTATGTGTGGCTCCTCTCTATCCCTTCCAGGGTGGTATGGAGCCAACAATGAACCACCTGGCCACATTTCTGCAAGTGTGAATCAGATTTTTACTCCATTCTTTTGCTGCCTTTCTGCTGACAGACCAGAACTGAAAAGTGGAAGTTTTCAGCGTTTTGATCCATTCTTTTCAATAATTATTATTTGAGGTTTGATAATTCACAGTTCGATCCTTCATTTGGAAATATGCGAAAACCCGATTTTTAATTTTAAGTGGAACGTTTTTTGTTTTATTTCTAAAAGACGAAGCAATATCCTAATCTGCAAAGTAACACTTTTTTCTGCTCCTAGTTAAAGCTCTCTTTTTGTCAGCACATACCAGTGTTTCAGTTGAGCTTCCAATCGTCCATAGTAGATGCAGTTTGCTGCTGTTGCACTGCTCCCACAATTCAGTATAGGGATTCCAACTCAATTTGTTAACCATCAAGTTTTAATACCTTGACATTTGCAGAACATTTTAACATTTTCGGGGGGCGGAGCTAGCCAGCTACCAAGATGGCTGCATAAGCGGTGAGCTCCCTTGTCGAAAGCCTATCCTGCATTTATCCTGGTTGCTGTGCAGCCGTCTACGATTACAAAACAGTGGCTCGATGCGCCGATGAAGCGGTAGCCCCGATCCAGCGAAGTCCCTGGCTGAAAGACGGCGAGGACAGTGAGGGACGGCTGCTGAGGCCTGTGGCGCGCGCATGTGGGCAAGCCGCTTCTATGATTTTGGAGGGTGCCGCGTCGGAACTCCATCAGGCTGGTTGGCGGAGGACGCAAGGCGGTGAGGCGGAGCCAGTGGCTGTGGAGTGCCTGCCCGCTACCCTGGCCGCGGCGGTGTCGGAATTGGAGGTCGGGGATTGCGGACCTTCTCCCCCGCGCGGCCGCGCTGCCCGAGTGACTGATATCGGGAGCGGAGTGGGTGAGTCCCGCGCTCGGAGGGTGCAGAGGAGTGATACTCCATGGGCGCACGGCGGAGCTTCTGTGGCGGCCATAACTTACACAGGGGCAGCGCTGAATTGGACATTGCACCCGGAGCACAGGCTCCTGTATTGATCCTATGCGACAGCCCCATTAACCCTTTCTGTAGCCATTAGAGTGGGAGCGAGATGGCTTGCGGCCCTTCCCGCTATTGACTACGGCGGTGCTGGCGCGACTATGGGCACCGACAATGACCGCCATTTTGAGTGGGATACTCTGGCTTCCATAACTGATCTCGGCCTGCGAGAGGCAGCTACAGCTAGGACAACATCTTGACGGTGCCTCAGTATATTGTTCCCTGCACTGGTGAGAGCTGTGAAGGCCCAAAGGGGGCGGGGTGTTTTCCTGCCGCCCCATATCACCCATCTGAAGGGCGACCATCTCTCGGAAATGGAGGGACGCAAGAGACGGCGCTGTCCATAGTGCAGAGGCGCGCTCTCTAGGGTGAGGAACAGCTGTGGGGCGTAGCTCTAACTGCACCAGAACTTTGTTTAGTCCCCGTCAGTGCGAGACCCCACAGGGACCTGCAGGAACGATTGAGGCTGGCTGTACTGGTGTGGGTCCCCTACTCCTGGACGGTCTCTGCCTGTTATCGGATTCACACGTTGCCTGCTTGTGTTGGGCCTGACCGCCGCTTGCACTGTCTCGCAAGGATTGCAGTGCAGCGTCCACTCCTCGCTTGACTATGGGGCGCACAGATAGATCACAACCCAAGCTGTCCTTTGAACAGAAGGGCCCTAAGACCAACGACACTGCGGCGAGGAGTGCTGGGGAGGAACGTGAGACATTGGAGGCCCACTCGCAACAGGATATTCTTGGAATGCTCCTAACCATGGAAAAGAGCCTACAGGGAGGTATAGTCTCGCTGGGCACAAAGATGGACGCCCTATCGTACCGTATGGATCGCATGGCGGAACGTATGGCTAAACAGGCAGAGCGGATGGATATGGCGGAGCGACGCCTCACCGAAGTGGAAGAAGCGCACACTACCTTGGACTCGGAAGATAAACAGGTATCCAGAGCCATGCAATCCCTCATGGACAAGAGAGAGGATTTGGAGGCCCGCTCTCGGCGGAGCAACCTGCGAATCACGGGCCTGCCAGAATCCACACAGACGGGTAATATGGAGGTCTTCGTGGAGAAGCTCCTTAAGACACTTTTTGGGGACTCTGCATTTTACAATATGTTTGTTGTTGAGAGAGCCCACCGATCTTTGGCCCCAGGCCTAAACCGGGAGCCCCGCCAAGGCCTAATATAGCCAAATTGCTTAATTACAGAGACCGTGATACGGCGCTCCGGTTGACGCACGACAAACAGCCGCTACATTTTGAGGGCTCTACCTTATCGGTGTTCCCAGATTTTACCGCTAAGGTGCAGGAAGCACAGCGCCAATTTGCAAAGATGAAGAGACAGTTGCGCGAAATGGGCACAGACTACGCAATGCTATATCCCATGAAGTTAAGGGTCAACCGACAGGGGAAATCCTTCATCTTCACAGACCCTAAAGCGCTGCAAAAGGCAATGAAAGACTGGCGCAAGGAAAATAGATCTTCCCTGGCCAATACTTTGGCAGAGGCGGACAGCACTCTGGAGGAACAGGATTGAAGAGCCGTCGGACAGATAAGTTTGGAACACTGAGACTCGGGGGCATGTAGCATTGCGCAGGGGGGGAGGAAGGGATGATGCTTTAGGGGGTGATATTCTACATGCTGGCACCCGGGGAACGGCAGTATACCGTCCTGCAGCAATGGCTCCAGGCACGCCATGATGTGACAGTCTTGTACCTTTGTGCAGAGTTTTACCTCGGTGGGCTTCCATCACGGCCTGCAGCTAGAATCACTGACCATGGGGTGGATATTCTTGCTGGGAGTGCCAAGAACGGACATGCATCACAGTACTCCACACTAGCCATGAGCAGCTGTGCTTGATTGATACGCGGTTGAGATAGTGCACACAACAGTTGAACGTGTAGACGAGGGGGGGGGAAAGGCAGGATTGAAACACAGCCGGTATAATACTTGACTACTGTTGGCTACCTTTGCCCACGAGTGAAGTACACAACCTTAGTCCTGCGGGACTTGATTTTTGAGATGTTAGGGGAATTGTTATGTCGGGGAGGGTGAGTGGGAAGGGAGGGGAGGGACAGAGTATGGATCGCGGCCTTGTTGAGGACGGGCAGGTGTGGGTGGGTGCGGGGGGAGGAGGGGGACAGCGTGCGGCTGTTTGGTGGGGTTGGGGGGAAGAGAGTTTGGTTTTTTGAGGTTGTTGTTTACAAGAGACCACTCATGGCAGGATCAGGGTACTTTGATGTGCTGAAGATACAGATCACACTACTGAAACATGTTAACACGCTATGACGGCTGAACAGACTAGAACGGAGGGCACCAGCGACGCGTTAACGTTACTGACTTGGAATATACGGGGTCTTAATGACCATAGGAAGGTCCGGAAGGTCCTCCAATACTTTGCCAGATATGGGGTGGATATAGCCCTACTGCAAGGGACGCACCTTCCCACGGACAGTCACATCCTCCGTTATAGAGGGCTCTTGGGCAACGTTCACGCCGCAGGATTCACCACACATGCACACATGGGTTAATCCGAAAGCACGACTGACTATGACACCGTTAGTGACTGATGGAGACAGTCACTACACTATCACGAGAGGTAAGGGTAGGGGGCTGGAATTCTGTATAATAAATATGTATGGACCTAATTACGACCACCCGGACTTTTATTCGGAGCTGACGGCTAAGATTGTGACGTACTCAGGAGGGGAAATACTCTGAGGGGGAGACTTTATTATGACCCGACACCAACACATAGATAGATCGTACGATCCTGACCGCCGCCCCTCGGCTGCTGCCTGGGTCTTGGAGACACAGATGTCCCACATGGACATGCAAGAAGCGATACTAGTAGCTATACTCAAACCGGGTAAATATCCGGGAGATTGCGCATCGTACCGACCACTATCATTGCTGAACGTGGACGCGAAGATTTTCGCAAAGTTGCTCGCCAATCGTCTCAGCCCTATGATTCCCACGCTCGTTGCCCCGGAACAGGCGGGATTTGTCCCCTCACAAAATCTCACATATAATCTCAGAACGGTCTTCGGTGCTTTTCAGCACACGCGCCCGGAGGTTCTGGCGATAGCTGTCTTCCTGGACATTGAGAAGGCCTTCGACTCTGTCGAATGGCCTTTTCTGAGGCACGTACTGGGTCGTATGGGAGTGGGTCCATTGTTCTTGCAACTCCTGAATATTTTATGCACCTCCCCCACGGCTCGGGTCCGTATTGGGACGTTGATTACGGACACGCTACACATAGGAAGGGGCACAAGGCAGGGGTGCCCCCTCTCTCCTCTTTTATATGCACTAGTTGCAGAACCATTGGCCTGTGCCCTACGCGAATATCACAGCCACCGGGGCATACGATTCCCTACATATAACCTGATAGTATCAACTTACGCTGACGACACTCTTCTGTATGTCAGAGACCCGGAGTCTCACCTGTCGACGGTACTTCGAGAAGTCGTACTGTTTAGCTCACTGTCGGGTATTTATGTGAAGTGGAGCAAGTCGCTCATGTTTCCCCTCACTCCAGCTACGAAACAATTCGATCCGGAATATCCCATACAATGGACCACAGAGGTGGTACGCTACCTGGGTATTCGACTACATACTGACTCTGAGGTGATACTACGAGAAAACTATGGCACTGCGATCTCGAAATTAGAGGATGACATTAACAAATGGATTACGGGGGGGAGGAGCCAAGATGGTGACCGAGATGGCGGCGTAAACTCTCGGCTCCGTGAGCCTTCTCACCCTGCGCATACGTCCTGGCACTTATCCTGAGCTGTAACGGCATATTTATGTAGGCGAAGGATAACTTTCACTTACCGTTTGCTCCTGAGGTTTCTGCTTGCCGCAGACCCGTTGAAATGTCCCCGAATATTTTGCGGTCTTCACGGAGCTAGGACCGGGGTCTCGAGTGTGGAGAGGGGCCGGCCGCGACTGCAACAACAGCGGCCTCTGGAGATGGTGAGGAGTCGGCCGGAGGGAACTGAAGACCTGGTGGCCGATGGTGACAGTGCCGACCCAGCCCAACAAGCGGAGAACCATGTGGGGAGTGCGATACAGCTGGGTCGAGGGGAGTGCATGATACTTGGCCCCCCATTCCGGTGTTGTATCCGGGCACATCACCGACTTTTCCCGGAGTCAGCGTGCGGGCCCCAGGGAGAGGCGGAGTTTTTAGCCTTTCGGTGACTCTCCGCTGAGAAACCTGCCTCGACTTTTGAGATCCCCGTTGCAAATCCTGTTCCTCCCTGGTGTGAGGCCCGGTCCCGAGGTGAGGTGGAGAAGGACGAGGCCTGATCAGCTAAGATGGCGGATGGCGCCCTCGTACGCACACCTCATCAGGACAGAGAAGCCGTTGTGCGAGAGAGTCCTGGGGTCTGGCGACACGAGAAAGAGCCCACGTCCAGAGATATATTGGCTGCGTTAACAACTCTGCATATGGCCCTGATCCGGGACGCCCGGGATCTGGGAAGGAGGATGGCCGCCATTGTTGTCCCGCCGATCCACATGGGCATGGTTGAATCACAAGGAAGCGCCGTTGTGCTCGCCTCTGCGTCAGTGCGGAATGTCCCAGCTGCGCCTACGTTCGTGGAGATGCCGATAGGCCCGGTGTGTGATACCGCTTTGGACTGCTCAGTTGTATATGTGAGTGACTCGTCGGAGCCCTTCTCTGTACGGCGGCTGAAGAAACAACATCGACTCATGGTTTGGGCTGCTTCGGCGGCGTTTCAACGAGTACCGGATTGTGTGACTTTCTCTTCCTGGCTGGTGCAACTGTGTTCGGACTGGGGGAGGTTTCCGGTATTGACACTGACGCAGACGGATTTTTGCCATACGTCTTCGGCTGGGTTTTGGGGGCTACAGAGTATTGGCGCTGCCCGGACCGGTTGGACCCACCACACTCCTTTGTATGCCGACTGATGGGTGGCCGTATGTGGGTACTATTGATAGGGAAGGCCAGGGGTGAGACCGTCTAGGACATAGTGGAACACGTTGTGGGACGCTCAACGGGGATGTTATTGATTGAATTGATAATTATTGCTTACTGTTGCTATTCTGACCTTGCTCTTCCGATGTTTTATTGCGCGCGATGGGTGAGGGGGGGCCGGGTAGTTTGATCGGGGGCCCTTCTCCATCATTTTTTCCTTCTTTTTCTTTTCTATTATTCTATATTTCGGGTCTCTCATTTAGGGCAATAGGCACGCTGCTGGGGGGGGGGGGGGTAGGCCGTAGCCTTCTGCAGGGGTGCAGGGTGGGGGGTAGGGGGAAAGGGGGTTGTTTATTTGTTCTTTCTTTGTCTCTATGGCCCTTTGTCTTTTCTTTTTCTTGGTATCTTCGTCTTTCATGTCTCCTACAGTCTGTTTTGTTTTTAAGGGCTGGGGTGCTGTTCGACATGACATGTATGTGTTGTTTACATTTATCCTGACTCGTATGCCTTGCCCCCATGTCTTTAAGTGTATTCGCACTCTTCGCGGATTTCTGTTTCGTGTTGCTATTGTAGGACCATGTATGACTGTATGGCAATTATTCTGATAATTTTTCTGTTTTATTTTTCTTTATTGTAAAATGAACCTTCTTGAATCCTGATTGTCGTGTTGTACGCTCGAATAC
The DNA here is from genome assembly GCF_964261635.1 of Lissotriton helveticus. Classification (NCBI taxonomy): domain Eukaryota; kingdom Metazoa; phylum Chordata; class Amphibia; order Caudata; family Salamandridae; genus Lissotriton; species Lissotriton helveticus. Next base: position 791,061,055 of record NC_136073.1, read on the forward strand.
GAGTTATATCCTGGATACCTACCTGACCCCGAATTACGGGCTGCTGTATCTTTCTATATTGCTTTGCTGAACTTTCGCATTGACTAGCGGCCGGCCGGGAGGGTTGTAGGCCCATGCTTGTATTTATGTGAAGTGATAATAAAGGTTTAAAAAAAAAAAAAAAATGGATTACGTTACCATTGTCATTATTGGGACGCATTTTGCTCATGAAGATGGTGGTGTTGCCTCGCCTTCTGTTTTTATTCTGCAACATCCCCTTGGTATTGTCCTCTAATTTCTTCAATCAGTTGCGAGCCCTAATGATCCGTCTAGCATGGGCTGGAAAGCAACCGAGGGTGGCGTGGAATATACTTACACGCCCATATGCTTCAGGAGGACTGAATGCCCCGGATCTAGAATTATATTACCGGGCGGCACAAGCTGCTCCCGCATACCACTGGATTCATGGGCCGACGAACATTCCCCATATACGTATTGAAACTATTGTTGCAGATCCTACGCCCTTACCAGCGCTGCTGGCGAATCCTAGAGACCGAAGATCGGGGCTACTAGATTCTTTGAACTCGGTGATGCATGCTTGGCACCACTTGATGGATGGACAGGCGTGTAGTCTGATGTACGCTCCAGAAGCCATGATCGAGTGGTGCTCGTGGCTGGTGCCATGTCTGGACGGGGCAGTGCTGACAGCGCTGAAGGCACTAAATATACACAAGATGGGCGATTTATTCGCTGCGGGCTCTGTCCGCACATGGGACGAGTTAGAGACAGGAGACCGAGAGGACCACACACTGCGACGCTTCCAGTACCATAGAGTGAGACATGCGCTGCGGGCGCTTCTGGGCACGGAGATGGAGGAACCACAGACTGTCACAACGTTTGCTTACGTGGTTTCTGCTAAGTCCCCCGCTAGACTCATAGTCAAATTGTATGCTATGGCCCTCGAGGAAAGGAACGCTGAGTATGCCAAACCAAGACTAGCATGGCAGACAGACCTCCAGATAGATTTAAACAACGAAGTCTGGCGATATTGCTGCTCAAGCACCAAGCGCATCTCCCTCAATGGGACTTACTACACTCCAGAAAGGCTACATAGATACAAACTTCGTGAGGACGCTCATTGCGAGAGGTGCGGGACAGCGACGGCAGACTTTCTACATGTGGCATGGTCCTGCCCTGAGATACAGGCATTTTGGCAGGAGGTGTACAGAGAGGTTAATAACACTACACATCTGACACTGACACCTGATCCTTTGCTAGCAATATTAGGCTACTCCAAACCCATACGACCGGTGCACAGAAGACTGGTGGACATGGCGTTCCTACTAGCTAAAAGGTGTGTGGCACTGTGCTGGATGTGGGGGCCCGCCCCCACCCTGACACAGTGGTAAAGGGAGATGACATATTGCTGTACCCAAACGGAATTATACTGTGACCTACTACCCCCCCCCCCGCAATCGGCCTAAGAACTTCTGGGCTTGCTTCCTCGAAAGAAGGCGGACACAGGACGCCGCGGGTGAGGCTGAAACTGACACTAGCCTGGAGAGAGACACGACTGCCACTCCCCCACCCTCCCCGGACTGAGGACGATACGACATATAAGACGATACATGGTGGGCTCCTGGCACTGAGAAGGAATGTGTTTGTTCTTAATACCTGTAGAAGCTTCTTAATTCATCCCTGAGTGTGTCGCTGCCCTGGATAGCGGGTGGCATGTTCCTCTTACAGAACAGTTACCTATGTAAGCCTGTACATAACCATCTGTGCCTTATTGTGGTCATTTATTACCGCCAATGCCTGTTTGGATTGCTTTTCTTTTGTCCTTTCTGTATTTTTGAAAAATGCCAATAAAAATATTTTTAAAAAAACCATTTTAACATTTTCAGTTTTACATTTTCCTTTTTAATTATATAGATGTTATCAATATGCTACTATCATTTTTTCTTCTAAACAGTCAGTAACCCCCTGGGTAGGCTTAGTGGGCTTCAACTTAATAACTGCTGCCATTTTGTACTCTATATTCTTTCTGCCCCTTTTTGAGTCACTAAAGCCTATGCACCTGTCAGAAATTCAACTCCAGTACGTGCTAAGAAAAAAAATGCTTTAGTTCAAAATAGTGGTGTGAATTAAATGCATAATGAAAAAGGCACCGATCTTCATAGTAGAATACGAAATCATAAGAGTGCTTCTCAACACAAAAAACATTTGCAGGTTCCTTATCTGATAACATCCCACCAAAATTGTATGATTGATTGGCCATCTGACAGCGTTTTCGGAAATAGTAGAAAGTCTTTAATTTACAGTCGGCAGTCCTTCCAGCATCATAATGTAGCTGCTTGGTTGTAAACTAACTAGAGTTTTTATCATTACTGCAGTTTGTCTTGATTTCAATTTCTTAGGTTTTTGCTAGTTTGGACCCTTACAGATCATTCAAGTTATAAGAACATATTCTGTTCGAATGTTATTTATCCAAGAAAGGACTCTATAGAAATATTGCTGCATCTGTTGAATTGTAAAACATATTTTCTAACAATTATGCTGTTCACATGTCTAGATGAACACAATTCTGGAGAACTGCTGAAGCAAGTAAAACATCCAGTTATATTAAAGGAGCTGGAGATAGAGTGCAACAAAGACAAAGAGGCAGATCTGAAGCCAACTCATCTGACTGCGCCATTGGAAGAACATGAAACAGAGAAGTATCTTGCAAAGCTCCCTCAGTGCGAGGCTTTGAAGTCTTCCCAGGCCCCCGAAAACCCAGGAGGGTTAGCAGACTCTGCACTTGAGGATGGTGAGTCCAGATCACTCGCATGTTGTAACCTGCTCTTTGGCCATAAATGTGCTGTTCTGATAGCGACTAGTAAGCGCAGATTCCTCACCTTTTGAATACTCCCCAGGCATTAGACTGGATCCAGAAAATCGTTTGCAGTACACGTACACTGGCAGGTGTCACTGGGGGCTCAGATTCAATGCCGTTTTGGATATGATGTGTGTGGTACTATATTTAAACACTACTCAATTGCTCTGACATCAGTTCCGTTTTTTTCCTTGCTAACTGACGGAGATCCGGAGCAACCTCTCATCTCATTCAGACAAATATGTGACGTTACAACGTAATCAAAATGATCATGGAACGTTGCATCGCAGTTTTTACAACGCAAGTCTTTACAACGACATGCGCTGGAGGGCGCTGGACTTAGGAATTGTATGATTTACTATTGCAACACCAGTCTACGTACAATAGGGAAGGTGTTGGAATAGTAATTCATACTATTCCTTAGGTTAGAGCGCCATCCAGTGCAAGTCGTTGTAACAACGTGCGTTGTAATATCCACGATGTGAAAGTATTGCGATGCAACGCCAGTGTGGTAATGGATGTTTCCCCATTTAGACAATTCCTCAAAGATTTTTTCTTAAAAACCATTGTTGTAGCTTAGACGTTACCTGCCAAATCTACAGGCCTTAAACCCTATGGGGAATGTTCCAAACAAGTGTCTGTGACTGACCCATGTGTGGTTTGGCTGTGGTGCCTGGCGTCAGACCACGATTCCAAGACCTTCAGTGACTGTGCCTTGATGCATTCCAAGATCATTCAAGACTGAGAAGTGAAACTTTTCGTGACAAAGCACCTCAAGACTATGTGCTGGGATAAGTTGATGTCACAGGCAGGGCCTGGTCCCACTCCCAAGGTCACTCCTGTGACAGGTCATCTTCATGATTGAAATCCTTGTTCGAAACCAAGAAGAAGCTCAAGAAATCCAAGCACAACTTGGTCGGCTACAGCCCCACTTGATTTCCAGAGAAGGCATGAGGGTGTCATTGTGCCTCCTTGGTACTGTCCCGAATTCACTCTATTTCAGAGTAGATTCTTATCCTTGCTCTTAGGTAACTGGAATTTCTAGGGACATTGGCAACGCTGCAGCAAACCAAGGACTTTGCTAAACCATGGTGCTTTTGTGGCACTTTCATGGCTCACTGGGATTAACTTGTGGGCCCTAAGGAGCAGAGAGGGTTGCCAACCAGGATTCCGCGGACGGATCATCCCACTCTGTCAGTTAGGCCCTCTGTATCTGCTCAGGGCTCTGGCTTGCCTTTAGTACCAGTTCTCTCCATGACACCACAGCCTACGCAGGAACACGACCCCAGACTACGACGGCCAACCCATAGTACTGACTAACCCCGAGACGGCACTGTTCCTACCTCGGCCGAGGCCTCAACCGCTTTACCTATAATCTTATTGCAACACAGTGCCTCTACCTGCCGGAAGGCCTCATGTCCTTCATGAGTCATTTGGCATTGACTCCTATAAATTGGGGCTATGATGCTGGGGATGAGAGTACAATGCATTACCCAGAGTATAACTTGTATGAGGATATCCCAGATGGCAGTGGTCTGGATACTTCCTCAGGCACTGGACTATTTCTATCCCCCCTTCCCCACCGGGCCTGCCAAGAAAGAAAGTGTGTCCTTTGCTATGGTTATGCTTAGGGCAGCAGAAGGTTCTTGACCTTCAACTTCACTTTCAAGAAGTTAAAAGCCAATGTTCTGAAGGAGGTGCTGCTCCCTGGACAGTCAAGTTCTGAGCCCATTAAATGAGGCTATCACTGATACCCTACTAGCTACTTGAGCCAAACTCTGCTCAGGTCCACCTATGCATCTCCATATCGCCAGACACCATGCCCAGCTCCAGGTCATCCACCTTTCCTCACCCAGTACCTTACTCCTGAGAGCACTGTGGTGCAGTCTTGGGCCAGTAGAGTTAACCCAGACTCATTTCCCACTACTCCCCAGGACAGGGAATTGAAAAGGATAGCGACCTATGATTAGCATTGTTTTCCTCTATAAGTTTGGCTCTTTGCTCAGTGAAAGCCAGCTGCATGTTAGACTGCTGTTCAATTGCTCTCTGGGATTCCATGGCCCTTGTGACGTCCATGGTCCAGCAAGAAGCCTGGGAATTTGATTCAAAGACAATGCAAGATGGTTGTGATGCAGCCTTGTGCACCATTGCTGGAAACTGGACACCACTGATTCCTTTGGTAGGGCTGTTAGCACCGGTGTGGCCAATCACAGACAAACCTGGATGCGGTTGACCGCCTTTTCAGGGGACATTCAGGCCAGTCTCATGGACATTATGGTTTACAGCTTCTGACGTTTAGAGAATAAGCAAACTGGGCCCTGGAGCGGTGCACAGATAGCAGGGGCGGCGATTGGCTGACGGCAAACCGCCTGTCGCTCTTGCAGCAGGAAGTGCAGGGGCTTTTGGTCAAAGGAGCCTTAAAGAGGTTACTGGTGACACCAGTCAGTTGTGGTTATTTCCACTACTTCCTTCAAAGTCTTCCTCTACCTCGACGACTATTTCTTGAAGGGAGGTTTGCCCCAGGCAGACATCAACCTCCTCCAGACTACAGTGAATCTCCTGACAACTTAGGTGTGCCTGAGTCACACCTTACTCCTTCGATGAAGATCTTCTTCATCTGAGCCATGCTGAGCCTTGTATAGTTTAGTGCCTAGCCTCGGTGGGGGAGAGTCAAGGAAATTTGAGCTATGATCCCAATGATTAACCTTTGTCCTGCATCACAGCGAGGATGACTTTGAGCCTGCTGGGACTGATAACCTCCTTCATCTTGCTAGTCAAGCACACCAAATGGGATATGAGAGATCTGAAGTCCCTGTAGGCTCCGAACCAGGGGTACCTATCTGATTTTGTCTAGATTTTAGGAGGAGAATGCAAAAAATCATGAGTGATGGCAGCGGAACCGTAATTGTGTTGACAAGAGACCTCTCTACATTCCCTACCCAGATCTAACAGTGTTGTCTGATGGATCGCTTCTGTGTTGGGGAGGCCAACTCAAAGAGGTGGAGATTAGAGGCATCTGCTCTCCAGCGAAGGACCAGTTCCATATCAACTTTCTGGAGCTGAAAGCCACGCTCTTGCTGTGTAAAGCCTTCCTGCCCTCCATCAAAGGGAAGCCACTTCCTGTGCTTACAGACCAAACCACTGCCATGTGGTACTACAACAAGCAGAGCTATGGGGGCTCAGGTACCTGTGAAAGGAGGCTTTGCATTGCTAGATATGGCTAGTTCACCAAGGGACATTTCTGGTGACACACCACGTGGCAGTTTCCTTAAAAATCAGAGTGAATTAAATAAGACATCAAGTTTTGCAGATCATGATTGGCCATTACATCTGGAGCTGCCCCTTTATTATTTTTTGCAAGTGGGGAGAGATCAGGCTCGATGTTTTCGCCACTGTAGATAATGCATTTCAGCACTTTTTGCATGTTGGAGTTTCTTTCCGGGAGACAAACTCCATGTAGGGTGGATCTCGGGACACTGCTGATACCTCTCCTGCCCTAAGGTCTGAAGAAGGTCAGGATAGACTGGACCTAAGTCATCCTAGTGTCTCTTGATTGGGTATAGAAAGAATGGTACCCCAAGTTCCTGGGCTTGAGCATTTACCCCTCTATCAGGCTGCCTCTTCAGGAGGATCTCCTGTTGTAGCCACAGAGCAGGGTTCTTTACTCTTTGTAATGTACGCCTCCATGTTTTGAAATTGAGCGGTGGCAGTTGAGTTCTTTGAACCTTCATGCTGAAACCGTGAAAGTTATCTTGGCAGCCAGGCATCCCTCATCTAAAGCTGTATGCCCCTGGCGTTGGGATATGTTTGTGGTATTGTGCGCTACTAAACAGATAGTCCCAATCCTTGACAAACTGTCCAAAGTTCTGTGTTATGTGCTGTCCCTTTGCAAAGTCAAGGCCTTGCTTTGCGCACTGATAAAAGGAACCTGTTGGCTATTTCAGCCTTCTTACAGGAGACGGCCAGCCATCATTATTTGAATATCTCATTGAAATGCATTTCCTTAAAAGGTCACAACATATGTTTAACCCTTTTGTGTTTGTTGTTCTCAATGGGTTTTATGTTTAGTTCTCATATTCCTCGTATATGCTCCTTTTGAGCATAAACACAGTTGTCCTATTATGCTCCGTATCATTAAGACAGCCTTTCATGTTGCCATACGATCTGGGCTACAGATCCACAAGTTGCAGGCTCTTTCTGCTAACCTGCACTATAACACATTCAATCAAGCATCCTAGGATCGGTTTCTGGCTATCAGCCGTCAACAGCCAGGATAGCATGACTCCAGTGGCGTAGTGAGCACGGGACCCACGTCTGGGCATACCCTTTCCTCAAAGGGCGATCAGCAAAACACACAAGATGATGGACGGAATGTTACGCAGTGGCAAAACATTCACCCCCAATCACAGATCTGCGTTTAGTCCATCATTATTTTGCTCACCACGCCGCCCCAGTTCAGACATGGCCATATACAAATCAGTCTTGATCCTGTGCCTCATCGGAACAGTCCAGCACGAACTGCCAAGCCATGTCTTCCCTGGAACAGAATCAAGCATTCTAGGACCGGTTTCTGGCTAGCAGCTGTTATCAGCCAGGATAGCTTGACTCCAGTGGCATAGCGAGCACGGGACCCAAGTCTGGGCATACCCTTCCCACATAGGGTAAACAGCAAAACACACAAGATGATGGACGGAATTGCACATTGGCAAAACATTCACCCCCAGTCACAGATCTGAGTTTAATCTATCGTTATTTTGTTCACCACGCCACCCCTCTTCAGACATGGCCATATGCAAATCAGTCTTGAACCTGTGCCTCATGGGAACAGTCCAGCCCGAACTGCCAAGCATTGCATAATAGGGCCCCAGGTGCTTTCAGGGCAACTGCCGTACACCACATTTTTCCATATTAGTCGATGCTCTGTACTCGGCAGCATTCTTGCCAAAAATGGTCACTTCCTTTCACGTTGGGAGGTCCATCACTTTGCCAACATTCTTTACTCCTCCTCACCTTGTCCAAAAAGGAGGAGAGGTTGAATCAACTGGACTGGAAGGGCTCCTTAAGATTTTACATTGATCGTAACAATGAACACCACATCAATGATCAACTTTTTGTGGGGTGAAAATAGTGATGTCTGTGGGGAAGATGACCCTGTTAAGGCTGATAGTCTGCTACATCAAGAACTGCTATGTACTGGCCAAGAAGCAGCACCTAGAAGTACTGACAGCTCATTCTACCAGAACCAAGGCTGCTACCTCTTCATTGGCTCGTAGAGTTCCTGGCGGGAAGGCGCTTTCCTTGCGTTGCTTTGAAAGATTTATGGTCTGAGTCCACTCCACAGACCCTCCGCCTGGGTAGGTACTGCTTTGCTATCTATTCTAACATAATGAATTTTGTGCTTAGAAGGATCCATCAGAAGTACAAGCTACTTACTTTTGATAATGCTCTTTCTATTGGACACTGTACATAACTGCAGATTCCTCAATGCTCTCCCACCAGTGCTGTTCTGTGGAGTGGCTTACTTTTTAACATCTAAAAAGTTCCCAAATTAGAATTCAACCCACTTGCACCTACAGTTGGTGATGCACAACATCTAAGGGCATGGAAAATAAAAAAATAACAAAACTGATATCAGCACAAAGAGGAGGTGTTTATGTGTGGCTCCTCTCTAGCCCTTCCAGGGTGGTATGGAGCCAACAATGCACCACAAGGCCACATTTCTGCAAGTGTGAATCAGGTTTTGACTTCATTCTTTTGCTGCCTTTCTGTTGACAGACCAGAACTGAAAAGTGAAAGTTTCCAGCGTTTTGATCCATTCTTTTCAATAATTATTATTTGAGGTTTGATCATTCTACAGTTCGATCCTTCATTTGGAAATATGTGAAAACCCGATTTTTAATTTTAAGTGGAACGTTTTTTAAAAGACGAAGCAATATCCTAATCTCCAAAGTAACACTTTTTTTTGCTCCTAATACATGCTCTCTTTTTGTCAGCACATACCAGTGTTTCAGGTGAGCTACCAATCGTCCATAGTAGATACAGTTTGCTGCTGTTGCACTGCTCCCACAATTCAGTATAGGGATTCCAACTCAAATTGTTAACCATCAGGTTTAAATACCTTCACATTTACAGAACATTTTAACATTTTCAGTTTTACATTTTCCTTTTTAATTATATAGATGTTATAAATATGCTACTATAATTTTTCTTCTAAACAGTCAGTGACCGCCTGGGTAGGCTTAGTGGGCTCCAACTTAATAACTGCTGCCATTTTGTACTCTATATTCTTTCTGCCCCTTTTTGAGCCACTAAAGCCTATACACCTGTCAGAAATTCAACTCCAGTACGTGCTAAGAAAAAAAATGCTTTCGTTCAAAATAGTGGTATGAATTAAATGCATAATGAAAAAGGCACTGATCTTCATAGTAGAATACGAAATCATAAGAGTGCTTCTCGACACAAAAACCATTTGCTGCTTCCTTATCTGATAATTTCCCACCAAAATTGTATGATTGATTGGCCATCTGACAGCCTTTTCGGAAATAGTAAAAAGTCTTTAATTTAAAGTCGGCAGTCCTTCCAGCATCATAATGTAGCTGCTTGGTTGTAAACTAACTAGAGTTCTTATCATTACTGCAGTTTGTCTTGATTTCAATTTCTTAGGTTTTTGCTAGTTTGGACCCCTACAGATCATTCAAGTTATAAGAACATATTCTGTTCGAATGTTATTTATCCAAGAAAGGACTCTATAGAAGTATTGCTGCATCTGTTGAATTGTAAAACATGTTTTCTAACAATTATGCTGTTCACATGTCTAGATGAACACAATTCTGGAGAACTGCTGAAGCAAGTAAAATATCCAGTTCTATTAAAAGAGCTGGAGATAGAGTGCAACAAAGACAAAGAGGCGCATCTGAAGCCAACTCATCTGACTGCGCCATTGGAAGAACATGAAACAGAGAAGTATCTTGTAAAGCTCCCTCAGTTCAAGGCTTTGGAGTCTTCCCAGGCCCCCGAAATCCCAGGAGGGTTAGCAGACTCTGCACTTGAGGATGGTGAGTCCAGATCACTCGCATGTTGTAACCTGCTCTTTGGCCATGAATGTGCTGTTCTGATAGCGACTTCTAAGCGCAGATTCCTCACTTTTTGAATACTCTCCAGGTATTAGACTGTATCCAGAACATCGCTTGCAGTACACGTACACTGGGGGGTGTCATTGGGGGCTCCGATTCAATACCGTTTTGGATATGATGTGTGTTGTACTATATTTAGGCACTTCTCAATTGCTCTGACATCAGTTCCTTTTTTTCCTTGCTAACTGACGGAGATCTGGAGCAACCTCTCATCTCATTCAGACAAATATGTGACGTTACAACGTCATCAAAATGATCGCGGAATGTTGCATCGCAGTCTTTACAACGCAAGTCGTTACAACGACTTGCGCTGGAGGGCGCTGGACTTAGGAACTGTATGATGTACTATTGCAACACCAGTCTACGTACAGTAGAGAAGGTGTTGGAATAGTAAATCATACTATTCCTTAGGTTAGAGCGCCATCCAGCGGAAGTCGTTGTAACGACTTGCGTTGTAATATCCACGATGTGAAGGCATTGCGATGCAACGCCAATGTGGTAATGGATGTTTCCCCATTTAGACAATTCCTCAAAGATTTTTTCTTAAAAACCATTGTTTTAGCTTAGACGTTACCTGCCAAATCTACAGGCCTTAAACCCTGTGGGGAATGTTCCAAACAAGTGTCTGTGACTGACACATATGTGGTTTGGCTGTGGTGCCTGGCGTCAGACCACAATTCCAAGACCTTCAGTGACTGTGCCTTGATGCATTCCAAGATCATTCAAGACTGAGAAGTGAAACTTTTCGTGACAAAGCACCTCAAGACCATGTGCTGGGATAAGTTGATGTCACAGGCAGGGCCTGGTCCCACTCCCAAGGTCACTCCTGTGTAAGGTCATCTTCATGATTGAAATCCTTGTTCGAAACCAAGAAGAAGTGCAAGAAATCCAAGCACAACTTGGTCGGCTACAGCACCACTTGATTTCTAGTGAAGGCATGAGGGTGTCATTGTGCCTCCTTGGTACTGTCCCGAATTCACTCTATTTCAGAGTAGATTCTTATCCTTGCTCTTAGGTAACTGGAATTTCTAGGGACATTGGCAACGCTGCAGCAAACAAAGGACTTTGCAAAACCATGGTGCTTTTTTGGCACATTTATGGCTCACTGTGATTAACTTGTGGGCCCTAAGGAGCCGAGAGGGTTGCCAACCAGGATTCTGTGGACGGATCATCCCACTCTGTCAGTTAGGCCCTCTGTATCTGCTCAGGGCTCTGGCTTGCCTTTAGTACCAGTTCCCTCCATGACACCACAGCCTACGCAGGAACACAACCCCAAACTACGACGGCCAACCCATAGTACTGACTAATCCCGAGACGGCACTGTCCCTACCTCGGCCAAAGGCTCAACCGCTTTACCTATGTTCTTATTGCAACACAGTGCCTCTACCTGCCGGAAGGCCTCATGTCCTTCATGAGTCATTTGGCATTGACTCCGATAAATTGGGGCTATGATGCTGGGGATAAGAGTACAATGCTTTACCCAGAGTATACCTTGTATGAGGATATCCCAGATGGCAGTGGTCTGGATACTTCCTCAGGCACTGGACTAGTTCTCTAATTCTACCCCCCCCCCACCCCCACCAGGCCTGCCAAGAAAGAAAGTGTGTCCTTTGCTATGGTTATGATTAGGGCAGCAGAAGGTTCTTGACCTTCAGCTTCACTTTTGTTAAGAAATGAACAGCAAATTCAATAAGTAAAAGAAGCTGTTCATTCTGTCCAGTCCTCAGGCACCAGCTGTCAACTCTGCCTCACCAACATTCCAGGGTGAGCTTCACACTGAACATTCTAAGGAGGGGGGGAACCATGACAAGAGAAAGAGGGGGGGGGGGACGGAAGGTACCAACTACTGTATTAATACTACATGTGATACAGTAAGATTACAACACACCTCCCTTTGAATAAGGAGGAACAAGTTACATTTCATAGTCCTCATGCCACCTTGGTGGCTGACATCTTCTGACCTCTTCGGCTTGTTGCATGCTGGAATCAGATTCCTCCTGGTCTTCATCCCTGTTGGACCTAGGAATACATACACTGGGGCAGTGAGAAATAGTGTCCATACTCCAACTGCTCCCATCACTCAACATTACCGAATTGTTGTTTACACGCTGGATTCTTAGGGGTTTGGAAAACGAGGAAACCCCTGATTGACCCACCTGGGGTCTTTTGACAACTACCATTGGCCAACCTCCCAAACTTTCCTGGTGGTTCCCCACTTCCTGTCATACCTGCCTTTGTAACTTTCTTGATAATGGTCCACTTTTCCTCTGACAGATTCTCTATCTACCCAGACAGGGTTACCTCAGTTTAGCCAATTGGGGGTCAGTTTGGAACCTGGATTCCTACCCTTACGAGACACAAATGGTGAAACTCCTGATATGGCATTAGGAGTAGTGTGGTATGACTACAACATCCGTCTCAAAGCATCCTCTACAGGTTCTCGTGATGAAAGAGCTAACTGAGTAGTGTTCTTTCTCATTCTGTTTGCTCTCTCTACCAGTCCGTTAGCCTTAGGACAATACAACGGGGTTTTGACATGTGAGATGGCCAACTTGGATACGAACATTTTAATTTCCTCTGACTTAAATTGAACCCGTTGTCAGTGATTAAGGTACTGGGAAACCCTTCACTTGAGAATATGTCCTCCAGAAATTTGATTAGGTGTGATGTGGTGATGGAGGGAACAAATTTGGTAGAGATCCAATCTGAATGGTAATCCATATTGGGGAACCAGTAATAAGATCTAATTTTGCTTTTGGTCATACTCCTTCCTGGGTGTCCCTCATGTGCTAATTCAATAATACATTCTAGCATATTGGATGGTGGTACAATTCTATTACCTCTGTAGATCTGATCACCAATAATGGATAGTTCATCTCTCACCACCCACTATGGTTTAAGATTCTCAAGCAGTTCTCTAATATTCCTCGGCCACCCATTGCATATTACCCTTTTTAAGTCTTTGAGAACAGAGTCCTCCTGTACAATTCTCTCCCATTCTTCTTTGTTAATGGCTGGGATGTCAATCAACAAAATGGTTTCGTCAGGTGGACTAACTTGTGTATCTGCATTGGCAATGGGTAGTCTAGATAGACAATCTGCAAGTAAATTCTTGTCACCTGATACATAACACATAGTATAATTAAACCCTTGCAAACCTAATACCCACTTAGCAATGCGGGGGTGGCTCTTTCCATATTCTTTGTGGAAAACTTAGGAAGTAGGGGTTTGGAGTCTGTGCGGAGATTAAAAGGAATCCCCCACAAAAAGAATGTGAAATGGTTTACCGCCCAGTAGCATGCAAGGGCCTCCTTTTCAATCGTAGAATAGTTTTGTTCAGGTTCTTTTACGGTTCTGGATGCAAATGCTATCACTACTTCTCTGCCATTTACATTCTGGGTGAGGGAGGCCCCTCACCCTTTCAGGCTTGCATCAGTTGTCAAAGTTGTTTTAGCCGTGGGGTCGAACATCCCTAACGTAGGAGCTTTGAGTAAGGGCTTGTTTAATGGATACAAAATCTTTTTGACATTGGTCATTCAAAGTAAAAAGAGATCCTATCTTTAATAACTCTCTGAGGGAGTGCACATGTCCAGCAAAGTTTTCTACAAACTTGGACATGTACTCTACCAAACCCAAAAAGGATTTGAAATTCATCCTTGTTTGTGGGAGCAGGGGCTTGCTTAACAGAGTCAATAAGACTGGTTTTAGGTTTGATTCCCTCCCCTGAGATGGTGTGGCCCAAGTACACCACGGATTCCACTCCAATTTTGCACTTATTTCTGTGAGTGGTGAACCTTGCTTCACTTAGTTTGCTTAGGACTTTCCTGAGTATTCCATTGTGTTCTGCTACAGATTCCCCATATATCAAGATGTCGTCCTAGAAACATGGTACTTTGTGAAAACCCTTCAAAATGTGTTGCATTATGCATTGGAACACTGCCGCGGCCGAGGCAAGGCCAAACGGCATCCTGTTAAATCTGTATGCTCCAAACAGCGTGATAAATGATGTTAGAGATTTCGATTCAGGATGGAGAGCTACCTGGTGGTATGCTGCAGATAGGTCAAGTACGCTGAAATACTTAGCCCCCTTTATTACACTGAGCATCTCGTTAATGTTGGGAAGGGGATGCCTATCCACCCAAATGTTGGCATTTAGGTCCCTAAGGTCCACTCATAAGCGAATACCCTTCCCGCCGTCCTTAGATGCCACGACGATGGGGGCCAACCACTCAGAGCTATCTATGCTTTCAATTACACCACTGGCTTCTAATCTCTCCAACTCTCTCTTGAGAGGATCTCTTATAAGTAATGGGACTGATCTGGCCTTATGGACTACAGGTTTGTGTTGTTTCTTTAATTTGATTTTATGAGAAAAACCTTTAAGTAAACCCAAATTCTCAGAGAACACCTCTGGAAACTCTTCACATATCTCTTGCCCTACGCTGGATCTTTCCACTAGATACACAGGTTCTGGAGCATTTGGGTCCAATTTTATTCCTAAATCTTTTTGGTGTTTCCACCCCAATAAACTTGACCCATTCTTAGTAATGTACACTTTCCCCACCGTAACTCTGTCTTTGAAATTGATTTGCATGACTAACATGCCCACCAAAAGTATAGGGTCATGGTTATAACCACCTGGATTCACATTGGGGGCGTAGGATCTCATAGTCTTTGTTACCTGAATTGGTCCAAAATGTGTCCTCACTAATAAGGGTAAAAGGGGAACATGAGTCTGCATACATTACATAGGGAATATTATCCAACAATATCTCACACTTAGGGTAGTTACAACTTGCTGCCTCTTCTGAGTCAGTAACTTGGAATACAATGTCTTCCTTTTGCTCTGTTGTAGACCCATCAAAAACCATATGAGTAGTATTTCTTCTGGGAACATTACATGCTTTAGAAAAATGACCCCTTCTATTGCATTTCCTGCATACAACATTTCTAGCCAGGCAATTTACATTATTGGCTAAATGATTGGGATTACCACAACGGAAACATTTAAATTTTGTCACAGCAACATTTTCTTTCTCCAGCTCATTAGGGGGTAACTTGTTCTTCATATCCTTATTAGTCACCGTTAATACCGCTTTCTCATTTATTTGTTTGACCTCGACTGATTCTTTCATTTCGTTCATGCAATATGCTGTATGCTCAATACTTTTTGCAATATCAATTGCTTGTTTTAACTCTGGGCCATCCGCAAGTAATTTCTCTTGGACTTTTTTGTCTGAAGTACACCTGACTAATTGGTCCCTGATTAAGGATTCTGTTAATGTACCAAATTCGCATGTGGATGCTAAACCTCTTAATGCAGCAATATAATTTACTACTTTCTCATTCTTCCCTTGTGCTCTCCCCAAAAATTTGTGGCGTTCAAGGACAATATTTATTTTCTCTCCAAACTGACTTTCTAGTTTCTTCAGAGTACATTGGTAAATATCGTGTTGGGGGACCCCATGGGCTTCATCGCTGCCACCTTCACTCTCACTTACACTGTCAGGTAGGCCATCATGGATTTCTCTTGCCTGTTTACCCAAGTTGTGTAATAAAATATGGTGTTTGCGCACAGATGAGAATCTGTCTCCCCCAATTGCAACCAAATAGGATTCAAAAATATTCACCCACCTCTTCCAGGGAATGGGTGGTTCTCCTTCTTCATTTAAGAAAGGAGGGGGTTGAGACATTGCAAATGATGGCATGGTAGAAAAGAGGGAAGGAGGGTGGAAGGGGAGGAAAAAACGCTATAACAGTAAATTATACAGGAGCAGAGTTATATCAGGGTTATCAGCAATACAATAAAATTATTTAAGCTGTGCCTATCAGCGATGAAATTACTGCAGGCCAACAATGAAAACTAACATCAGCTGTGCCTGTCAGCGATATGATGAACTGACAGTCTGACATTCATAAACATGCCTAGGGTGAATACTCTATTCCCACATATGGCAGTCCCATGATTAAAAGAAGGCAGTCCAGACTGTTTGTTCAAATAACAGATAATGCCTCCCAAGACGATCCTCCAACCAGTAGCATTCAATTTTTTTAAAAGCAGGACTGAAACCCTGGCAAAGATCGTGAAATGTTAAAGTATCTCATGCAGCTGTAATTCCAATATCCAGTAGGTGGCGCTAAAGGCAAAGACGACGATGGAAGGAATTCTTCACATGCGCTGGGCTTCCCTCGCGCTGAGGTTAACACGGATTCAGTCAAAATGTACAGCAAATGGCTAACAGCTGAGGCTGGGAGCACTTGGCACTTCAACTCTCTCGCGCTGAGGTTAACGCGGATTCTAGCGCGGGAAGGACCGCTCTACCATTGCCTGAGGGGCGCTTCTCTGACGCTTCAGATGAAAGGGCGTTTAGTCAGACCGAACGGAGCTTCCCACAACACTTATCTTCAGTGACAACAATTAGGCGTTTCAGTGACAGCTAGGGTGCTCAGTCAGTTTGATCGGAGCTCAATCTTCCCACGCCGCTCATAAGTAAACAACCAGCAGGCACACTTAGGCGCTTAATAGACACGCTGAAAATCGCTGCTCTTGACTGCAGTGACTATGCTTTCCCCAAACACGCGTGAATTTAGCGCTATTGACAGTCTGCACAGGCACATTGAACATGCGAGTGCTACGTCAAAACTGGGGAAAACCGACACATACAAGACGGCGCTCGTTAATGTAGGATGAGTAAATCACTGCATAATAGAAAACCTCTGAAACAGCACCAGCTGGATTAATGGTCTCAGGGTGCAGTTTTCCCTCAGCACACATATATGGGTACAAGGGTAAATCCTACCAGGAAGACAGTCCTGAACAGCGTGAAAATGAAGGGAAGACGAGGCGCTTCTTCACTGGATTTTCCGCATCAGCTGGCACAGAAGAAGTAGGGGAAAGGATCTGGAGCTGCCCCCACGCAGCTTCGTCGTCAATTTGTTAAGAAATGAACAGCAAATTCAATAAGTAAAAGGAGCTGTTCATTCTGTCCAGTCCTCAGGCACCAGTTGTCAAGTCTGCCTCACCAACATTCCAGGGTGAGCTTCACACTGAACATTCTAAGGAGGGGGGAACCATGACAAGAGAAAGAGGAGGGGGGAACGGAAGGTACCAACTACTGTATTAATACTACATGTGATACAGTAAGATTACAACAGTTATGCTTAGGGCAGCAGAAGGTTCTTGACCTTCAACTTCACTTTCAGGAATCTAAAAGCCAATGTTCTGAAGGAGGTGCTGCTACCTGGACAGTCACGTTCTGAGCCCATTAAATGAGGCTATCACTGATACCCTACTAGGTACTTGAGCCAAACTCTGATCAGGTCCACCTGTGTATCTCCATATCGCCAGACACCATCGCCCAGCTCCAGGCCACCCACCTTTCCTCACCCAATACCTTACTCCTAAGAGCACTGTGGTGCAGTCTTCAGCCAATAGAGTTAACCCAGACTCATTTCCCACTACTCCCCAGGACAGGGAATTGAAAAGGATAGCGGCCTATGATTAAAATTTTTTTCCTCTATAAGTTTGGCCCTTTGCTCAGTGAAAGCCAGCTGCATGTTAGACTGCTGCTCTTATGTTCTCTGGGATTCCATGGCCCATGTGACGTCCATGGTCCAGCAAGAAGCCTGGGACTTTGATTCAAAGACAATGCATGATGGTTGTGATGCAGCCTTGTGCACCATTGCTGGAAACTGGACACCACTGATTCCTTTGGTAGGGCTGTTAGCACAGGTGTGGCCAATAACAGACAAGCCTGGATGCGGTTGACCGCCTTGTCTGGGGACATTCAGGCCAGTCTCATGGGCATGATGGTTTACAGCTTCTGGCGTTTAGAGAATAGGCAAACTGGGCCCTGGAGCGGTGCACAGATAGCAGGGCCACAGATTGGCTGAAGGTGAACCGCCTGTCTCTCTTGCAGCAGGAAGTGCAGGGGCTTTTGGTCAAAGAAGCCGTCAAGAGGGTACTGGTGACACCAGGCAGTTTTGGTTATTTCCACTACTTCCTTCAAAGTCTTCCTCTACCTCGATAACTGTTTCTTGAAGGGAGGTTTGCCCCAGGCAGACATCAACCTCCTCCCGACTACGGTGAATCTCCTGACAACTTAGGTGTGCCTGAGTCACACCTTACTCCTTCACTGAAGCTCTTCTTCATCAGAGCCATTCTGAGCAAGGTGTAGTTTAGTGCCTAGCCTCGGAGAGGAGAGTCAAGGACATTTGAGATTATCCCAATGTTTAACCTTTGTCCTGCATCACAGCGAGGATGACTTTGAGCCTGCTGGGACTGATAACCTCCTTCATCTTGCTGGTCAAGCACACCAAATGGGATATGAGGGATCTGAAGTCCCTGTACGCTCAGAACCAGGGGGACCTATCTGATTTTGTCTAGATTTTGGAGGAGAATGGAAAAAATCGTGAGTGATGGCAGCGGAACCGTAATTGTGTTGACAAGAGACCTCTCTACTTTCCCTACCCATATCTCACAGTGTTGTCTGATGGATCGCTTCTGTGTTGGGGAGGCCAACTCAAAGAGGTGGATATTAGAGGCATCTGCTTTCCAGCGAAGGACCAGTTCCATATCAACTTTCTGGAGCTGAAAGCCACGCTCTTGCTGTGGAAAGCCTTCCTGCCCTCCATCAAAGGGAAGCCATTGCCTGTGCTTACAGACCAAACCACAGCCATGTGGTACTATAACAAGCAGAGCTATGGGGGCTCTAGGTACCTGTGAAAGGAGGCTTTGCATTGCTAGATATGGGTAGTTCGCCAAGGGAATTTTTCTGGTGACACACCACTTGGCAGTTTGCTTAAAAAGTAGAGCAAATTAAATAAGACATCAAGTCTTGCAGATCATGATTGTCCATTACATCCGGAGCTGCCCCTTTATTATTTTCTGCAAGTGGGGAGAGATCAGGCTCGATGTTTTCGCCACTGTAGATACTGCATTTCAGGACTTTTGCATGTTGGAGTTTCTTTCCGGGAGACAAACTCCATGTAGGGTGGATCTCTGGACACTGCTGATACCTCTCCTGCCCTGAGGTCTGAAGAAGGTCAGGATAGAATGGACCTAAGTCATCCTAGTGTCTCTTGATTGGGTATAGAAAGAATGCTACCCCAAGTTCCTGGGCTTGAGCATTTGCCCCTCTATCAGGCTGCCTCTTCAGGAGGATCTCCTGTTGTAGCCACAGAGCAGGGTTCTCTACTCTTTGTAATCTACGCCTCCATGTTTTGAAATTGAGCAGTGGCAGTTGAGTTCTTTGAACCTTCATGCTGAAGTCGTGAAAGTCATCTTGGCAGCCAGGCATCCCTCATCTAAAGCTGTATGCCCCTGGCGTTGAGATATGTTTGTGGTCTTGTGCGCTACTAAACAGATAGTCCCAATCCATGACAAACTGTCCAAAGTTCTGTTGTATGTGCTGTCTGTGAGAAGTTGGCCTGGTATATGATGCTCACTAGTTCTAGTGATCACCTTGTACCATGCCAAGCAACCCTTATGGTGCAGGTTGTAAAGTCAACCTTATAGACAAGCTATCCTAGGGGTAGCATGGACTAAGCAGTCTTAGGCTAAACTCTGTAAAGGCATGTGAAGCAAGCTGTTTTACCATACACAATCCCTTGAATACCAAATGAAAGGACACCACACAGATATATATTGAAAATATATATAGATTTATTTCTACAAATAACCCTGTTACTCTTCATGAGCACAGAAGCAAATGCGTTAAAACAAAACACAGTTTAAATACACAAAAGTTGCACAATTATGGATGAGCCCTAGGGGCCACCTAAACCATATACTAAAATAGTGGTATAAGAACCACTATGGGGAAAGTGAAGAGGCCTAGGGCCTGGGGAATCGCTGGAGCTGTTCGGGACTAGCAGTGAAGAAGTCGGGAAAGGCCCGCGGGACTCGGGTGCAGTGCGGAAAGTGCACGCTTTACCAATGCAATGTCAATGGTGCGTAAAAGTTACAAAGTTAGTTATTAAGGAACCTTCCGAGTGACCTAGAAGGATGAAACTTTAGACACAGACACTAGAGGTGTATACCAGTGTGGGAACACCGGCGTTGCTGAGTTACCTCACCCACAGGAAGCGGGTGCACAGGGTCGAAATAGTGTCGGGTTTCGTCACGCAGGTCGATGGTGCTTGGAGCTGAAGATGCTGCAGGCGGCTCGATGTGAAGAGTTCCGGTGGATCCAAGGGTGGATCTGAAGAGGTGAAGACCTGAAAGCAGAGGGGACAATGTTCAAAGTCACTAGCCAGTGACTACCGTGGAACCAGACTGGAACCAGGCGATGTCGGGTGCAAACAGGTGATGTCGTGAAGATTGTCTCTGCAGCCACGTGGACACGAAGAGGTCAAGGACGTCCAGGAGTCGGTCACGAGCTGTCCAAGGTAGGCGCTCGCTGATGGAAGTGTCGGCAACTTGATTGGAGCAAACAGGCCTTGGCTAAAGCAAGCCATGCAGGAAGTGATTCAAGCTTCTCACTCGGACCAGCAAGGTCAGAGCGGGTGCTCCTTTTCAGGGGAGCAAGGGCCAATCTGGAGCAACCAGACCAGCAGTGTAGTTTGTCGTTTTCGTCGCCAAGATGGCCGCTAGCCACGTGGCAAGTGGCCGGGATGGCGCGTCGAGTGGCACGGTGCAAAAGGGCCCCACGCAGATCGTGGAAATGCTGGGGGGCTGATCTTCGGTGCAAGGGCTGCTCGAGGTTGGGGCTTCTCAAACCCCAAAGCACAGCGTCGAGGGTGCCTCAGGTGCTGCGCAGTCAGCTTCTCGGGGGTCTTTCAAGAGGTCCGGTCCCACGTCTCTCGGTGCCTCCACGGGTCCCTTCTTTGCAGGGACTGTGGATCGGGCTGTGAGAAGTTTGAGAGTCTGGGTCTTGTCAGGCTCTGGGCTCGGGCTCCGGCGGGAGGCGGCGGCAAAGCAGACGTCGAGTTGCTGGATGGTGCCTGTGTTCACAGGGTGGCCACTCCTAGGCCACAAGGGAGATGCTCTTCAGTCTTCTGTGCAGCAGAATGTCGAAGTCCAGTCGTCTTCTTAGTTTCAAGTTGATTCAGGATGATCTGAAGTCTCAGGACACAGCTCCCACTCTTATTCGAATCTGGGGGGCCGGATCACCTACTAGGTGCCTCCTCTGGGTGGAACCAGGAAGGGGGGTGGCTACACCCCCTTTCCTTTGTCCAGTTTCGCGCCAGGACTGGGGCTGGAAAGCCCCAGCACCGGTTTGAACTGGCCTATGCACAGGGACACCCTGTGTGCCCCAGGCATGTCTGATTCTATTCAGCCCTGTCCTACCCAATACACAAAATCCTGTCTGGGGTGGTGCTAGCACCTCCCCAGGCAGGAAACCCTTTGTCCAAGCTGCCCTCGCTGGAAGGACTCCCAGCAGCAGGAGGTCAGACTTGTGTCTGTGGTGGCAGCATCCATTTTGTGATGCTGAGGCTCTGTTTAACTTTAACCGGGGTTCAGGCTAGGTACATGTCGTGTCCCTCTAGAAGGGTGGAATGCTACCCCCGTCGCCAGAACTGGCGAGGGGGTAGTATTCCAATTCGTATGACACCTTACTCGACATGTTTTGATAAAGCCAAACCCAAGATAGCATTTAACCGCGAGGTTCATAATGCACTTAAGAGTATATGGTATGGCAGTATCATGAAACAGCTAAAGGACATGGTTCCGAAAGCTGCAGACAGGCTCAGCTCATGCCAGAGCACCATCTCACATATTTCCAAGCACTCTGCCTCCAGGATTGATGAGGCCTTCCATAGGAGTGACTGATAGGAACATATGTGTCCATTTTAGGTTAGGTATAGGCATACTACACCTAAGTAAGGGGTGGTTACACCGACTTACCCCAGCTGAGTGATCAGCCAGTTGTGTCAAAATATGGAGGCCAGGCCAGGGGTGGCATAATACAGGCTGCAGCCCCTGGTAGGCCTTGGAAGCACCTATGCCCTGGGTACACTGTTACAGGGGCCAATAAGGTGAGCCAATTCCAATTGTGTATGTACCTAAGGTACATGGAGTCCATTTTAAGGAGAGAGCAATTAGCCTGGGGCCCTGAATAGCAGGATCCCAGGCCAACTATGTCAAAAACCAGCTAAACACCAGGCAAAAAAGTTTGGGGTAACCATAGTCAGATATCCACCTTCCTACATAACCCCCCCCCAACGAAAGGAGATGAGGCTATCCTTGACCAGGTAAGCCTATATTGCCTAAGTGGCCATATAAGGAAGTACCAGCTCTGGCTTGGTTACCCCCTGTCTCATGGTCCACTAAGCAATCCCTCACCCTAAGGGTATCTAAGGGTCTCCACCATAGGGAATCTCTACCTGTGGTGTGTCTTTGCAAAGTTAAAGGCTGGTGTTGGGATGGAGTACTGAAGTGAGATTCCTCTGTAGGACTCAGCTTCCTCCAATCACTCTCCACCATGTGTGCCTTTCTTTCTTTGACTGAGTTGCACTGTGCTCTCAGGGTCAACCTCTGGCTACCTAAAGCTGGAGGCTGGGTCCCTCTTGTTGGCTTACTGGAGAGACAGGTCAGGTTTGGGGCGTTGGGGTCCCAGGTTTGACTGTGCCCAACAGAATCCATCTGTGGGAGGTCCCTAACTACTTTTAAGGGGGCTACCTCAGGAGTTTTCAAAGTTTTCACCTCACTAGGGCTACTAGTTTCGGTGCCCCTAATCTGTTGATGGGGGTGCTTTATTTGACAGGGGGCCCTTTGGGGCTCACTGTCCTTCTTGTCCTCTGCAGCCCTGGGCTGAGTAAGGCAAGGTAGAGAGGGGCAGGATACCTGCTCCAGACTGGGTCCCACCTGAGAAGGGTCCACTGACATCAGAGGCTCTGTCAGGCTAGGCCTGACTACCTCTGGGGCAGTTTCTTCATCAGGGGTAAGATCAGTTCCCTGAGGAGGCTGATCCTTTCCTAAAGTCTGGTGGGAGGGAGATTTCTCTTCCTCCTCAATGCTCTCTGTTTGTGTGGAGTGATCCATCTTTTCAGGCTTCACAACACATGTATCAGTTGGAGTTTGGGCTGTGGCCATCACAGCCCCACCAACCTTTTCAGGAGGAGACTCAGTTTGGGTATGGGCTGTTACCATCACAGCCCTGCTAATCTTTTCAGGAGGGAAGTTAGCTAAAGATGGGGCTGAGGTTTGCTCAGCCCTACCAACCTTTTCAGGAAGGACATCTTGGATTGGGGCTGTAGCCATCACGGCCCCACTAACCTTTCCATGGAGATTTACCATTTTAGAATGGGTTTCTTGTTCCACCTCAGCCCAGGCTGAGATTTCTAAATCATTCCCCAGTAGACAATCTACAGGCAAGTTTGATGACACTGCCACTCTCTTTGGGCCAGTGACACCTCCCCAGCTAAGATTTACTACTGCCATGGGGTGATTGGTTTCTATTCCATCAATGTTTGTCACCTGATATGTGGCATCAGGTAAAAGTTGCCTTGAGGGGACTAGACATTCAGCCAACATGGTGATGCTAGCCCCTGTGTCTCTAAAGGCCTCAACTTTCAAGCCATTGATGAGGGGCTCCTGTCTATACTTGCTCAAAGTGTTTGGGCAAGCAGTGAAATTGGCAAACCCCATGCCAGTCTCATAGACAAGAGTATCTGAGGTAGGGGACCTGGTTAGGCCAGAATCCACCTGTCCTCCAAAAGTAAACCCACCCAGATTCCTGGGTGTGCTCCCACTTCCTGGGGGATTACTGCTGACAGTAACAGGGGGTGTTGGAGCTGGCTTTGGAGGTATATTCTCTTTATTGCCATTCTTGGGACAACAGCTGTCTGTTTTGTAATGCCCAACCTGTTTACAGGCATGACAATAAGGCTTTTTCTGGGTTGAAGAAGTGTCTTGGGACCCACCCCCACCCTTGGAGTTTTGGGGCCCTGGGGAAGTCTTTTCCTTACTTTTATCCCCACCCTTCTCTTGAGGCTTGGTAGTCTCTTTCTTTTGGTCACCACCCTGGTTCTTAGGCCTGATCCTGGTTCTGACCCATTTGTCTGCCCTCCTACCCAATTCTTGTGGGGAGGTCAGATCAGAGTCAACCAGGTGCTGATGTAGAAGCTGATTTTGACAATTACTTAAGATTTGCTCTCTCATAATTAAATTATACAATCCTGTATAGTCAGTAACCTTACTTCCCAGCAACCAGCCCTCCAGAGCCTTAGTAGCACATTCAACAAATTCAGACCAGTCCTGAGTCTGTGTCTTCTGGGTATCTCTGAACATTAACCTGTACTGTTCAGTGGTTAAGCCTAACCCATCAATCAGAGCACTCTTCACGACCAGGTAGTTTCTAGAATCCCCATCACTAACTGTGAGGAGTCTGTCTCGGCCTCTACCTTCAAAGGAGAGCCACAAGATTGCTGCCCACTGCTCCTGAGGGACCTGCTGTACTTTGCAAGCTCTCTCAAGTGCAGTCATCCATTTGTGGATATCATCCCCAACTTTGTAGGGGGGCACAATCTTACTCGGGTTTCTATTGTCATAGGACCTGTCTTTATCCTTAGGGATAGTGCTGCCACCAGTGGATTATAATCCACTCTCTCTAGGCTGCCTTGCTCTAGCAAGTTTCTCTTTGGCCAGGGCAACCTCTAACTCTTGCCTCTGGATCCTAAGTTCAGCCTCTCTCATTTTGGCCTCATGTTCCCTTCTCTGAGGGCTAGTCAACTCCCTTCTGGAGTTGCCATGAGAACCTCTAGAAACATGGGAAGTATTGGACTCACCTGAGTGATTCCTCCTCCTCCTATGCTCCTGGTTAAGTCCATTTGGGGGTCTGAATGGGTTGGACCCACCTTCAGTCCCAAATAATCTTAGGTTAGCCTGGTTAAGCCTGCTGACTAACACCTGGCTATTTCTCTCATCATCAGACCCACTTTCTTCCTCCTCCTCCTCTTCTTCCTCATCCTCTGGCTGAGTCTCTCCAGTGACCTGGGCTTCCTCATCTATGTGGATAACAGGGGCAGGGGCATCAGTGTTTTCTTCTTCAGAAGGAGAACTTTCCTCACCAGTCCCTGAGGGGCCTGGTTTGGAGTTCTTTAGAGCTTCAGACTGGTCTAACAGCTCTCTGAGGTGTCCTGCTGTAGGAGTAGGACCTGTTTTGATTCCTCTCATGGAACACAGTTGCCTCAGTTCCTTAAATGGAAAGATAGCAAATTTGGATGGTGCCCTTGGAGGGTCACTCTCAACAGAGATGGGTCCAGTGGATCCCTCTGCTCCAGACATTGCTCTAGTGTGGTGGATGTGTTGCAATCTACCTACACTTGTGTTTTCCTACAAAACCTATCTAGTAGTTGTAGTCAGGGTGTGCTACTCCCTATCCTCTACAACAACTAAGTTCAGTAGAACTTAAGTATATCTAGTCTTGTTTTAGTGTACCTATCAGGTACCTGTATGATCTTTCAAATGATATTTTCAAAGATTGTAATGGTAAAACAACAGCAAGCTCAAATCCCAATCCGCTGCTCACCAATGTGAGAAGTTGGCCTGGTATATGATGCTCACTAGTTCTAGTGATCACCTTGTACCATGCCAAGCAACCCTTATGGTGCAGGTTGTAAAGTCAACCTTATAGACAAGCTATCCTAGGGGTAGCATGGACTAAGCAGTCTTAGGCTAAACTCTGTAAAGGCATGTGAAGCAAGCTGTTTTACCATACTTAATCCCTTGAATACCAAATGAAAGGACACCACACAGATATATATTGAAAATATATATAGATTTATTTCTACAAATAACCCTGATACTCTTTATGAGCACAGAAGCAAATGCGTTAAAACAAAACACAGTTTAAATACACAAAAGTTGCACAATTATGGATGAGCCCTAGGGGCCACCTAAACCATATACTAAAATAGTGGTATAAGAACCACTATGGGGAAAGTGAAGAGGCCTAGGGCCTGGGGAATCGCTGGAGCTGTTCGGGACTAGCAGTGAAGAAGTCGGGAAAGGCCCGCGGGACTCGGGTGCAGTGCGGAAAGTGCACGCTTTACCAATGCAATGTCAATGGTGCGTAAAAGTTACAAAGTTAGTTATTAAGGAACCTTCCGAGTGACCTAGACGGATGAAACTTTAGACACAGACACTAGAGGTGTATACCAGTGTGGGAACACCGGCGTTGCTGAGTTACCTCACCCACAGGAAGCGGGTGCACAGGGTCGAAGTAGTGTCGGGTTTCGTCACGCAGGTCGATGGTGCTTGGAGCTGAAGATGCTGCAGGCGGCTCGATGTGAAGAGTTCCGGTGGATCCAAGGGTGGATCTGAAGAGGTGAAGACCTGAAAGCAGAGGGGACAATGTTCAAAGTCACTAGCCAGTGACTACCGTGGAACCAGACTGGAACCAGGCGATGTCGGGTGCAAACAGGTGATGTTGTGAAGATTGTCTCTGCAGCCACGTGGACACAAAGAGGTCAAGGACGTCCAGGAGTCGGTCACGAGCTGTTCCACGTAGGCTCTCGCCGATGGCCGTGTCGGCAACTTGATTGGAGCAAACAGGCCTTGGCTAAAGCAAGCCACGCAGGAAGTGATTCAAGCTTATCATTCGGACCAGCAAGGTCAGAGCGGGTGCTCCTTTTCAGGGGAGCAAGGGCCAATCTGGAGCAACCAGACCAGCAGTGTAGTTTGTCGTTTTCGTTGCCAAGATGGCCGCTAGCCACGTGGCAAGTGGCCGGGATGGCGCGTCGAGTGGCATGGTGCAAAAGGGCCCCACGCAGATCGTGGAGATGCTGGGGGGCTGATCTTCGGTGCAAGGGCTGCTCGAGGTTGGGGCTTCTCAAACCCCAAAGCACAGCGTCGAGGGTGCCTCAGGTGCTGCGCAGTCAGCTTCTCGGGGGTCTTTCAAGAGGTCCGGTCCCACGTCTCTCGGTGCCTCCACGGGTCCCTTCTTTGCAGGGAATGTGGATCGGGCTGTGAGAAGTCTGGGAGTCTGGGTCTTGTCAGGCTTTGATCTCGGGCTCCGGCGGGAGGCGGCGGCAAAGCAGACGTCGAGTTGCTGGATGGTGCCTGTGTTCACAGGGTGGCCACTCCTAGGCCACAAGGGAGATGCTCTTCAGTCTTCTGTGCAGCAGAATGTCAAAGTCCAGTCGTCTTCTTAGTTTCAAGTTGATTCAGGATGATCTGAAGTCTCAGGACACAGCTCCCACTCTTATTCGAATCTGGGGGGCCGGATCACCTACTAGGTGCCTCCTCTGGGTGGAACCAGGAAGGGGGGTGGTTACACCCCCTTTCCTTTGTCCAGTTTCGCGCCAGGACTGGGGCTGGAAAGCCCCAGCACCGGTTTGAACTGGCCTATGCACAGGGACACCCTGTGTGCCCCAGGCATGTCTGATTCTATTCAGCCCTGTCCTACCCAATACACAAAATCCTGTCTGGGGTGGTGCTAGCACCTCCCCAGGCAGGAAACCCTTTGTCCAAGCTGCCCTTGCTGGAAGGACTCCCAGCAGCAGGAGGTCAGACTTGTGTCTGTGGTGGCAGCATCCATTTTGTGATGCTGAGGCTCTGTTTAACTTTAACCGGGGTTCAGGCTAGGTACATGTCGTGTCCCTCTAGAAGGGTGGAATGCTACCCCCGTCGCCAGAACTGGCGAGGGGGTAGTATTCCAATTCGTATGACACCTTACTCGACATGTTTTGATAAAGCCAAACCCAAGATAGCATTTAACCGCGAGGTTCATAATGCACTTAAGAGTATATGGTATGGCAGTATCATGAAACAGCTAAAGGACATGGTTCCGAAAGCTGCAGACAGGCTCAGCTCATGCCAGAGCACCATTTCACATATTTCCAAGCACTCTGCCTCCAGGATTGATGAGGCCTTCCATAGGAGTGACTGATAGGAACATATGTGTCCATTTTAGGTTAGGTATAGGCATACTACACCTAAGTAAGGGGTGGTTACACCGACTTACCCCAGCTGAGTGATCAGCCAGTTGTGTCAAAATATGGAGGCCAGGCCAGGGGTGGCATAATACAGGCTGCAGCCCCTGGTAGGCCTTGGAAGCACCTATGCCCTGGGTACCTGGGTACACTGTTACAGGGGCCAATAAGGTGAGCCAATTCCAATTGTGTATGTACCTAAGGTACATGGAGTCCATTTTAAGGAGAGAGCAATTAGCCTGGGGCCCTGAATAGCAGGATCCCAGGCCAACTATGTCAAAAACCAGCTAAACACCAGGCAAAAAAGTTTGGGGGTAACCATAGTCAGATATCCACCTTCCTACACTGTCCCTTTCCAAAGTCAAGGCCTTGCTTTGCGCACTGATAAAGGGGACCTATTGGCTATTTCTGCCTCCTAACAGGAGCCGGCCAGCCATCATTATTTGAATATCTCATTTAATGCATTTCTTTAAAAGGTCACAACATATGTTTAACCCTTTTGTGTTTGATGTGCTCAATGGGTTTTATGTTTGGTTCTCACATTCCTCGTATATACTCCTTTTGATTATAAACACAGTTGTCCTATTATGCTCCTTATTTGCCCAAAATGTTCACTTCCTGTCACGGTGGGAGGTCCATCACTTTGCCAACATTCTTTACTCCTCCTCACCCTCCAGTCCTATTGCAATGTAGCATTAACAGTTGCAGTAGCTGAATTTTGTTAAAATTTATGCAATAACAGGAAACCTTTTAGAGAAAGGGTGTTCTTTAAACACACGGATTATCATCAGTTTTGCAGATGTAGATTTGAAATGACATAAGTGTAAATTTATGCATTGTGTTGTTCTAGGGGTCACTACCAAATGGACACTGTTTTGTCCTGAAGATGGTCTGAGGGATTAATACATTTGAAGACCGAAACGTCGACTACATAGTCCTTTTCTTGATGTGTAAATATTTGCACCAGTGATTATTTTATGCTTTGAAGATAAATGTCACTTATTGTATTACTTTGGATTGAACTTCTGTGCAAATGAATTATAGGTAGAATTGTCAAAATCCTTATTCATTTGTAAGCATTGTAATCAACATGAAAATTGATGTGTACCCTATTTATTTGTGATCTTAATATAATAAGAAATACTTTTTCTAAAAAAGATTATCCTGTGTTGTTGTTATTTTATTCTCAGTATGGCTATATCAATTGAATAGTCTTTTCTGTTGTATGAAGTACCAGAATATTATAAATGTATTCAAATGACAGCAGATATCAATTGAAGTGATTAGATGATTGTTAAAATTGAAACATAACTCTAAATCTGAAACGTATGTGATAAACAAATTCCCTTGCTGGCACCTTATACTTAATATTGTGAATATCTGCCCAAGCCCGCAAGGGTATATTGAGTTTTCCCACCCCCTCTTTGTCCAATAAGAAGCCAGCATTTGTGAATGCCACAGATAGTAACCCATGGCAATCCGTGGGTTTGCCAAACGCCACAAAAGGGACATATAGGGTCGATTGAAGCTTGACCTAAAAAAGCATGGCACCCAGACTATAACAGTTTTGTGAACCCTCTGATTTTAGATGAACTACTGTCAGTGAAAGACATAAACAATGTGTGGAAAGGTTTGGTATTGGCGTGGTGTGAAGTGAAAACATGTATTACGTATTTTTGTTTTATAAAGAGTGTTTTTATTAGTGCATTTTTGGAGGCAAGAATGTGTTTTGAGTGTGTGTTTAGTCTATATGTAAATCTACTTGTTATTGAGTACTCACGTATGTTGGGCGAACATATGTTGGGAGATAAGAATGGTACACCCATGCCCTTAACCACCCATACTAGCATTTTACAAGCGATCCTGGCATATAATCTCTCAGTCTGGGAAGTAGTAATGATTTCATGTATTTCACTCTGCATCAGGTCTGCTTCCTTGTCAGAGATGATCTTGACTTGTTTCTGCAGTGCTGCGAAGTTTGGCTTATGTTATGTGTGACAATTTCAGTTAGTCCATGCTTTTGAGCTAGCCACACAATGTCTTCTGGGAATTGTAGTTTTCCTTTTCTCCTTAAAAAGAGCAGGCTTTCATGGCGCAGCAAGCAAAGCGCTGTTTGCTGATGAGCCAGAAATTGCTGCAGGTTTAGCATTTGGCAGGAGGGCATTGATTTAATATGTAAATGATTGCACCGTTGCTTTACCCAACTTTCAGAAGTAGCTTATAGAAAGGCAGTCCCTAGAATACAAATTATTTGCAAGAGAGATACAGTCTCATTAAACTAAAGTAATGTAATTGCATTTACATAGAGCTTATTACACCTGATTAGGCATTAAAGCACTTTACTGTGAGTCTTACCCTTTCACTTAGGAATAAGGCCCTCCACTTGTTAAAGAAACAGAACAGGGCTAGGTAGCCATTTATTCTAGGAATTTAAAATGATTCGTAGAATTCCATGGGTAGGGAAATCTTTGAAATCAAGTGAAGGAGACTGTGTTGTGTTGAACTTTGGGTCTCCACTGATAGTGAAAACGATTTTAGACGGGGCTGGGACAAGGCATTTAAGCAGGGACGGTATTAGTATTTTGCCATTGGGTTTTTTCTATCGAAACGTCCCGACTTTAATAACTGAAAGGGGAGATTACAGGGACATACCCCATGCACAGGGTCCATATGATTATAATGTACCAACTCACAACAGATTTGAGCTTTTCTCAAATCTGGAAGAAATTGATTGACTAAGTTGTTCATCAGTTTTCAAAAAGACCCTTTCCCCAATGGTAGACATGAAGGAGGGCGACCATGTATTAGGCCTTACCAAAAGTGATATTTCTCCATCACACACACCAAATGGGTCAAAACTAGAAACACACCAAGGTCCGCCTGGCAGTGGTAGGGACAGAGTCCGTAGTATAGCACCCGTAGATAATTCTAAGGTTAAAGGGGTCTACTCCCCTATGGTAAGGTGTGGTCTATGCTCGCAGCTAGGATACAGCGATCCCAATAATGACACTGTAGGCCCAAAATTAGCTTCTTGGAACATTGCGGGCTTGCACAAAAAACAGCCTCCATTGAATGGTCTACATTCATTGAGGAGCAAGATCTCTTATTTTTCCAAGAGACATGGACCAGGTA
This sequence comes from Lissotriton helveticus, assembly GCF_964261635.1. Lineage (NCBI taxonomy): Eukaryota > Metazoa > Chordata > Amphibia > Caudata > Salamandridae > Lissotriton > Lissotriton helveticus. The sequence goes on from NC_136073.1 coordinate 791,092,051, forward strand.
TTACGCTTAGGTTATTTAAATTTTTCCAAAGCTGCGGAACAGGGACAACGTGGCAGCCCTGAAGGGGGACTGACAACATGGGTCAGGCAGTGTCACCAACATAAGTTTGAGGAGATTCATATTGACTGTAGGGACATTCTTATTATTAGGTTACACCAGGGAAACTTTCCTGATTTGCTACTTATTAATGTTTATTCTAGGGGCTTGCAAGGCAGGAAAGCCTCACATATGGTAGCACTTTTAGATGCTTTTTTATTAAATCAGAGAGGTCACAACAATATACTAATAGCTGGTGATTTTAATTGTACATTCGAACCCCTGGACTTTCACGATATGAATTTTAGCATAGAGGAGTATGTACAGTGGTCGATTCCTCCACTGGATCTTCCTGCAATAAGGAAATGGTCTAGTGCAGCACTACAACTAAATGTTTTTTGTCTGGAACAAGAGGTGAGAGCAGCCAATGGGAGAACTAGATCCAACAAGCATGGGATGCCTGCTTACAACAGTGGGCAACCTACTAGTCGTATAGACTTCTTTATGCTCAACAAGGAGTTCTGGCCCAACTTATTAGATATGGTGGTCTGTGACCGACCAGAAAGTGACCACAACCCTCCATTACTCTCTTTATGTTCTTTGCATCCGTATTGTGGAGAAGGGTTGGTACCACGTGCAGATTTCGTAGAGGCCCAAATGACAAATGATACACGCCGAGTCAAATGGGCAAACGTGGCTAATAAATTGAACATGTGAATTAAATGAGTAGGTTGGTAGCTAACGCCATAGACACTCTCCAGACTGATGCTGCGCAGGAAGAATACAATCTTAGAGCTGTGCAGGTCCATGAGGACCTTTTTAGTAAGCTCAAAAGCTTTATCTGAAAGAAACAGGTTAGTATTAGATTCCTTACCTTAGAATATCCCCAGGCGTCAGACTGGATCCGGAAACTTTTGCGTAGCAGTACCCTTGCGCGTCGGTAGGCGTCGTCTGCGGCTCCGCGTCCGTCGTTGGTGCCGGGATGACGTCGCCGGAGTACTTAGATGCCCCGCTCGCGCGCTGACGTCAGTTCTTCTTTTTTCTCCGCCAGCAAGCGCCGATCCGGAAAAAGTGGTATCCTTAGTCATTTTTTGACTAAACTTTTATGATCATTTTTGATCACTTTTTCGAAGTCGCACGACTCTGACGATGCGGGTAGGGATGCCCGGGTTCAAACCCTGCGTCGACTGCAGCCGACTGATGTCGGTTACCGGCCCCCAATGCCGGTGTCTTCATTGCCTGGGGCCCGACCACGATGACAAGTCGTGCCCCGATTGCCGGGCCTTGACGTCGAAGGCTAGGTGGGAGCGGTCCCGCAAGCGCCTCGAGCTCCGGCAGTCGGCCCCGCGCCGCTCGAGGTACCGGTCCAGAAGGAGGTCGAGGGACCAGTTGCGGGGTCGGAGTCATCACGGCTCGGAGGATCGACACCACTCCTCGAGCTCCAAGTCCTCAGGTAAGAGGCACAAGAAGTCGAAGAAGCGACATCGCTCTTCTGACTCCCCCCGACGCTCACGCGGCGCGGCCGGGTGTTCGGGCGACACCGCCCAAGTGGCTCCACGGCCTGCTCCATACCCGCCGGTACCTGGGCAGAATGCGACGCCAGAGGAGATCGACACCTTCCTCACTGCCATGAGGTCGCTCATTCCTCCGTCGGGTTCCGTGGTGCTTTTGGGCCAAGCGGCCCCGACTGGAAGGCCAAGCGGGCCGGGTGCTTCGGCCCCGGCGCCGTCAGCCACTTTGGTCCCGACGCCGCAGGGCCCCGCCAGATCCGGTTCCGGATCCGGGTCGCCGCAGGTCGACCTTACGACCTCGCCGGCGCCGGCCCCCAGGGTGTCGCCCCCAGAGCCGTCCCAGGACGACGTCGTCCCCGGTCCTCCCCTCAATCTGGGTCCGGCACCGGAGCGGCGCTGCTCGACGCCGCTCTCGACGCAGATGGGAGACTTCTACTTCTATGACCCGGCCCCATCATTTGTTATGTTATTTTATGTTAAATGTATTTATATAGCGCATGGCTACCCCAGCAACAGGGCGTCCCAGCGCTTGTAGACAGGCCAGATGAACAGAGCATAGTGGAAAAAAGTAGCAGTTTGGCCGGCACCCGGGGTGCTGGGAATCCTAAATGGAGGAAAACAACCAGGTTTTGATTTGTTTCCGGAAGAGCTGATGGTCCTGTGTGGCGCGTACCTCTCGGGGGGAGGGTATTCCAGACCTTGAACTTGAGTACCAGGAGATGGATGGCGAGGCGGATTAGTAGGGGTCTGAGGACCCTCTGGCACATGAATGCCAGCCTTATCAGGACTGGGCAGGTGAGCTAGGGGATGCCAATGGTTTGGACACTTCGCCAGACACTGGTTTTGTCTCCCTACCGTGGCTTCGGAGGAGGGGGCTGCCTATAGTGTGGTGTTGACGCGGGCGGCCAAGGCCTTATCCCTTGAACTCCCTGTCGCGGCCGTGAGGACTAACCTCCTCACAAAGGTCCTTAAACCGCAAGCAAGCTCTTCGGAGCCTCTGTTGCCGTTTAATGAGGCCTTGTCTGACGTTCTTTTGGGCACCTGGTCCAGGCCCGCTACAGGTCCCCCTGTAGATAGGAGCGTGGCCAGACGCCAACGCCCGGCTCCGGGCGACCCTTGCTACCTGTCCACCCACCCCACCCCGAGAGCCTGGTCATACAGGCCTCTAACTCCCAGACCGCATTCCCGACGGCTCCCCCCGATCGGGAATCCATGAGGTACGAACAGTATGGAAAGAAGATGTTCTCCTCACTGAGTTTGGGGTTGCGGTCAATTAACACCGCGTGCCTCTTGGGCCGTTATCCCCACTCTCTGTGGGACACGGTCGCGGATGTGCTGCCACAATGTCCGGAGGAGGCCCGGACTAAACTCGCCCAAGCCCTGCGGAGGGTCGAGATGCAGCACGGTACTCCATCCGATGTGGGCTGGATACAACGGACTCGCTAGGCAGAGCGATGGCAACGACGGTGGCGATTCGTCGCCAAGCCTGGTTGAGGTCTGCCAACTTTTCGGCTGATGTCCAAAACACCCTTATGGACATGCTGTTTGATGGCCGTCGCCGCTTTGGCGACAAGACAGACAGTGCGCTTGAACGCTTTAAGGACTCCAGGGCTATGGCCAAGTCCTTGGGCCTGTCGGCCCGCGCCAGCAGCCTGCTGCCTTTCGCTCCTTTCGTGGCCAAGGAAGTGGCGCCCCCACATGTCCTGCCAGCCACGGGCCGCAGACTAACATCCAACGCAGTGGCAGACGTGGTAACCGCCGTGGCGGTGCCCGGGGACAAATGCGAGGCCAGTCCACATCCACCCCCGCAGCATCCGCCTCAAAGCCCTCCTAGTCCGAGCTTTCAGGCCCACATGACGCCAGTGGGGTCAGGGTTCGCCATCACCTCCTTCACTGGCGCACCATCACTTCGGACAGGTGGGTGCTGCAAATCGTCCGAATGGGCTACTCCCTCCCCTTCGAGGTGACCCCTCCAGCCATGCCACTGAAGCACCACCGCTGGTCGGGGGATCACTTGGATCTTCTGCGAGAGGAAGTTATGGCCCTCTTGGCCAAGGGGGCCATCAAGCGCGTTTCTGGGCCAGAAGTAGGGTGTGGTTGTTATTCCCACTGCTTTCTGGTTCCCAAAAGGGCAAAGGGGGCTTACGCCCTATCTTGGACCCGCGGAACGCCAACGGCTTCCTCCGGAAGGAGAAGTTCAAGATGCTGACTTTGGCTCAGGTCTTAGCTGCCCTAGACCCAGGAAACTGGATGGTGGTGTTGGACTTGCAGGACGCCTATTTCCACATTCCCGTCCTGCCGGCCCACCGGCGCTACCTGCGGTTCACGGTAGGCCACAAGCACTTTCCGTTTACCGTGCTCCCCTTCGGCCTTACCAGCGCCCCACAGGTGTTCACGAAAGTGATGGCGGTGGTCGCAGCTCATCAGCGCAGGTTGGGGGTTTCAGTCTTCCCTTACCTCGACGACTGGTTGTTGAAGGCTAGCTCACCCCAGACAGTCGTCAGCCACCTCCAGACTACGGCCGACCTCCTGCACCTGCTGGGGTTCTCCATCAATGTGCCGAAGTCACACCTTTGTCGCTCTCAGAAGCTCCTCTTCATCGGAGCGGTTCTAGACTCGGCGCAGTTTCGGGTTTATCCTCCCGAACAGCGGGCTTGGGATATTCAGGCTCTGATTCCGATCTTTCAGCCGTTATCCCGAGTCTCGGTCAGGTTGACGCTGCGGCTTCTGAGGCTGATGGCCTCCTGCATCCTTCTGGTGCATCACACCAGGTGGCGGATGCAGGCTCTGCAGTGGGACCTGAAGTTTCAGTGGGCCCAGCATCAGGGCAACTTGTCCGACCATGTCTTGATCTCGGAGGGCACTGCAAGTCAGTTGCAGTGATGGCTCATGGACCCCGATTGGGTCAGCGGCAGATCCCTCTCCCTACCCCAACCAGAGCACGAAGATGTGACAGACGTGTCCCTCCAGTGTTGGGGGCGCCACATGGGAGAGGCGGAGATCAGAGGCCTCTGGTCTCCGGCGGAGTCCCGGCTCCACATCAACCTTCTGGAGCTGCGGGCTATCCGGCTTCCACTGAAGGCATTCCTCCCCTCTGTCCAGGGGAGTGTAGTGCAGGTGTTCATGGACAACACCACCACGGGTCGTGTACCCTATGCCAGGAGGCTCTGCGCCTCTGGCAGTGGCTGGAACATCAGGGCGTGACCCTGGTGGTTCAACACCTGGCAGGTTCCCTGAACGCCAGGGCGGACGAACTCAGCCGTCGGTGCATGATGGATCACGAATGGCGTCTGAACTCGGACGTGGAGCAAGGCCTCTTTCAGCAGTGGGGAGAGCCTTGGTTAGATCTATTCGCCACAGAAGAGAACGCGCAATGTCATCAGTTCTGCGCGTTGGAATTTCCAAAGCGGCACTCGCTCGGAGACGCTTTTCGTCGTGAGTAGAGCTGCGGTCTGTTGTACGCCTTTCCGCCTATACCACTTCTGCCCAGAGTGCTGAAGAAGATCAGGCGCGATCGGGCCCAAGTCATCCTTGTGGCTCCGGACTGGGCACGAAGATACTGGTTTCCCGAGCTACTCAGCATGTCTGTTGATCCCCCGATTCGTCTTCCTCTTCAGGAAGACCTTCTGTCGCAGCAGCAGGGGACGGTCCTGCACCCGGACCTGTCCAGTCTCCACTTACATGCGTGGAGATTGAGCGGCGGCAGTTGAGGCCATTTGACCTGCCTCCTGAAGTCTGTAATGTAATTCTGGCAGCCAGGCGTCCCTCCACAAAATCGGTATACGCCTACAGGTGGAACAAATTTGTGGCATGGTGCACAGCAAAGGCTGTGGATCCCCTTTCTGCCCCTCTTTCAGAGGTTCTCCTCTTCTTTCTCTTGCCCAGCAGGGCTCTGCTCTGGGCACTCTAAAGGGCTACCTCTCTGCCATTTCCGCCTTCTTAAGGCTCCCTGATCAGCCCTCTTTGTTCAAGTCCCCAGTTGTAAATAGGTTTTTGAAGGGCATCACTCATATGTTCCCTCCTGTTCCTTTCGTGATGCCTCAGTGGGATTTGAACCTTGTTCTGACCTATCTGATGTGCGCTCCTTTCGAGCCACTTCATAACTGTCCTCTTCGTCTCCTTACTCTCAAGACTGCATTCCTGGTTGCCATCACCTCCGCCAGGAGAGTGAGTGAGCTCCAGGCTCTTTCCACTAAACCTCCTTTCCTTTCTGTCCATCCGGACAAAGTTGTGTTGCAGACACGACCTTCTTTCCTGCCCAAGGTAGTCACAGCCTTCCACATCGGGCAGTCCATCACCTTGCCCACCTTCTTTCCGCCTCCGCATCCCTCGAAAGAGGAAGAGAGGCTCCACCATCTGGACCCAAAACGTGCGCTCTCATTCTATCTGGATGGCACACGCCAGTTCCGGGTGGATGACCAACTTTTTGTTGGGTACGTGGGCGCTAAGAAAGGTTGGGCGGTGCACAAACGAACCATCTCTTGTTGGGTCGTCTTGTGCATCAAGGCGAGCCTCCTGTTGGGCTGAGGGCCCATTCCACTCGGGCCTCGGCTGCTATTACTGCCCTGGGTCGGGGAGTCCCCTTGCAGGACATCTGTCAGGCAGCTACGTGGGCCTCGCTGCACACGTTCGCAAGACACTACTGCCTGGACAGCCAAGTCTGGAGAAATGGCTTCTTTGGCCGTTCCGTTCTCCAGGACTTTTTGGTGTGATCATTGGTTTGCAGACCCACCTCCGGGGTTGGTATTGCTGGGGTATCTATTCTAAGGTAAGGAATCTAATGCTAACCTGTTTCTTTCAGATGCACAAGTTACTTACCTTCGGTAACGATATATCTGTAAGAAACAGTGGTTAGTATTAGATTCCTTACCGCCCCACCCATCCTCCCCGTTCTGCGAACCAATATCTAGGGTTAAGGTCATCCACTTTCAGGACCCTAGTTTCATGGCACCAGAGTTGGTTTTTATCATGGCTCTGCGTTTCTGGCGCGGAAAAGCTGTGTATAAGAACTGACGTCAGCGCGCGAGGGTGGCGTCTAAGTACTCCGGCGACGTCATCCCGGCGCCAACAACGCCGACGACGGATGCGGAGCTGCAGATGACGCCTACCGACGCGCAGGGGTACTGCTACGCAAAAGTTTCCGGATCCAGTCTGACGCCTGGGATATTCTAAGGTAAGGAATCTAATACTAACTACTGTTTCTTACAGATATATCGTTACCGAAGGTAAGTAACTTGTGCTTTACTACTAAAAACAAAAAAAGATTAGTCATCCATGTTATAAGGCTGCCGCCTGGTATAATTCCTCTTGCCGTGCAGCATATAGAAGCCTAGTGGCAGCAATTAGGACAAAAGATAGGGAATCTATACGTGAGAATAGGTCTGCATACAAGGCAGCCTAAACCCATGCCAAAAGGGACTGGGACGAACAACACTGGGCTGATCTTCTTAAAGCATGATCTTGGAGAGATATGACAGCCTTTTGGCACATGGTGAAGTGGGGGAGCAGGTCCTCTAGTAAAGTGCCCACGAACCATGTGGAGCCAGACCAGTGAGTATCACACTACAAAGGCCAGTTCGCACGTGATGCAGACGCTCATGATTTGTTTGAAATGTCGTCCCCCTCCCTAAACTTACATATATCAAAGAAAGAAGTTGAAAATGCTCTCCTGGTCCCAAAAGGCAGGGCTCCCGGGCCTGATTGTATCCCTGCTGACTTGTTCCTCCAAGATATAGATACCCGGGCATTATATATCCAGCTCCTAGTGAATGCCATCGCCAACTTAGCATCTATGCCCAGTACCTGGGCAGGAGCAGTAATACTCCCTATTTCCAAAAATGGGGATCGTTCTGTACCGGGAAACTACAGGCTCATAAGCCTTATTGACTGCATCCAAAAGGTGGCGGCAAGGGTGGTGCTTGGTAGAATCCAGGCTTGGATGGAGGAATGTGATATTCTCTCCCATCTTCAGGCGGGGTTTCGGCCAAGTACCAGTACAGTAGACCAGGTGCTAAGGTTTATTCTCATATATTGGCGCACTGTAATCCTAGGGAGAGGTACCATTTATGCAGCCTTCGTCGACCTTAAGTCGGCATTCGATCTAGTCCCACGCACCAAGATGTGGCGTACTCTTTTAAAGTTAGGCATGCCGCTGGACAGCCTGGTGTTTGTGATTAAGTTACATGCCGACAATTATGCGCAGGTGAGATGGGATGCGGGGGGCAGTACCACAGAAAAGTTCCCGGTTGAGAAGGGGGTGAGACAGGGGTGCGTACTAGCACCCACCCTCTTCTCAATTTATATCAATGGAGTAGTGCAATATTTTGATAATTTCCCCACAGATGCTCCCCTTTTAGTTGGGACCAAGATCCCGCTACTCATGTTCGCCGACGACACTCTCATTCTTTCCAAGACGATACAGAGCCTTCAACGTGCCCTTACAAGATTTGAGGAGTTCTGTGAGGACCACGATCTTACTGTCAACGTGGATAAAACAAAGTACATGGTCCTACACCACTCCAAAAATGTCATCGGCGATGTCAGAATGAAGGGAGGCGTTTTGGAACAAACGGAGATCTTTTCTTACTTGGGGTAATAATAGATAAAAAACAAAGTTGGAAGCCCCAAATAGACTGCCTTACTGTTAGGCACGCTCAACTCTCGGGCGCTCTGCTCAAGGAGCAGAGACTTTCACACACCAAACCCATAGCTCCTGTGCTACAGATTTATAATACCAAAATTGGCGCCTCGATCTTATATGGGGCAGAACTGTGGGGATACGCCAATTTGGATTCCCTAGTGGTGGCCCAGAATAAATTCCTAGGGTCCATAATTGGCCTCCCCCAGTCCACCCCATTAGTACCCCTGTATTTAGATTTGGGATGCCATTTGATCAGGGATGTGGCACATTATAGTCCAGTTGCACATTGCACAAGACTTTGGGTGACTCCCGAGCTTTCACACTATGCCCTGGCTCTTTTAGGAATTGGGGATCTTGATGTAAATAGGAAAATCGTGTGGTTTACGTGTGTCAAAAATATACTCTGTGAGATGGGGTTGAGCCGTTTGTGGACTTCCCCAGCCTGAAGTATATTTCGAACCGAAACCGAGATAAAGGCAGCCTACTGGAACTTGATAATTATGAAGCGCTTCGCAGCTTCCACTAGTCCCACTCTCTCAAAAGCCTTCCTTGACATTAAGCACAAACCTAAATACGAGGGGTATTGGGATTTGGGATTTGGGATTTAATCACCTCGACTAGAGACAGGAAATTGTTCCATCAGTTTAGGGTGATAACGACATCACTCCCTCGCAAGACCTCTGCAACTCACTCGCGTCGTTCTTCCACCGCAAGATCGTCGACATACACAACAGCTTCGACGCACAGACCACACACCCTACCGCCGAACCAACGCCCGCCACCACCACCCTCTGCAACTGGACCCCGATCAGCACCGAAGACACCACCCTTACGATGAACTCCATCCACTCCGGATCTCCAACCGACCCATGCCCACACCACGTCTTCAACAAAGCCGATGCCATCATCGCACCCCATCTCCGAGACATCATCACCTTCTCCTTCCACAGTGCCACCTTCCCGGAGAGCTGGAAGCACGCCGAGCTGACCGCCCTCCTGAAGAAACCAACGGCGGACCCCACCGCCCTCAAGAATTACCGTCCCATCTCGCTCCTTCCTTTTCCGGCAAAAGTCATCGAGAAGACCGTCAACAGACAGCTTGCCGCCTTCCTCGAGACGAACGGATCCCTCGACCCCTCGCAGTCCGGGTTCCGGGCCAACCACAGCACCGAGACCGCCCTAATCGCAGCCACCGACGACATCAGAACCCTGATCGACAATGGGGAAACAGCGGCCCTCATCCTCCTGGACCTCTCTGCGGCGTTCAACACTGTCTGCCACCGCACCCTAGTTCAACGCCTCAGCAACATCGGAATCAGAGAGAAAGCACTGGAGTGGATCATCTCGTTCCTCGCCGGAAGAACCCAGCGAGTCCGCCTCCCTCCGTTCAGATCCGAGGCCACGAAGTCATCTGCGGCGTACCACAAGGATCTTCACTCAGTCCAACCCTCTTCAACGTCTACATGAGCCCCCTCACAGCCATCGCACGCCAACACAACCTCAACATCATCTCCTACGCCGACGACACCCAGCTGATCCTCTCCCTCACCAACGACCCCACCACCGCCAGAGCCAACCTACACGAAGGGATGAAAGACGTCGCCGACTGGATGAAGAACAGCCGCCTTAAACTGAACTCAGACAAGACGGAAGTCCTCATCTTGGGATCATCACCCTCCGCCTGGGACGACTCCTGGTGGCCCCCGGCCCTGGTCACCGCTCCCAAACCAACGGACCACGCACGCAACCTGGGCTTCATCCTGGACTCCTCCCTGTAGATGACCAGACAAGTCAACGCCGTCTCATCTTCATGCTTCAACACCCTGCGCATGCTCCGCAAGATCTTCAGATGGATCCCCACCGAAACCAGGAAGACCGACACCTAGGCACTCGTCACCAGCCGATTGGACTACGGGAACACCCTCTACGCCGGAACCACAGCCAAACTTCAAAAAAGACTCCAACGCATCCAGAACGCCTCCGCACGACTCATCCTGGACATCCCTCGACACAGCCACATCACCGGACACCTGAGAGACCTGCACTGGCTCCCCGTCAGCAAGAGAATCAAGTTCAGACTCCTCACCCACGCACACAAGGCTCTCCACGACCTGGGGCCCAAGTACCTCAACGACCGCCTGACCTTCTACACGCCCACCCGCCAGCTGCGATCGACCAGCCACGCCCTCGCAACCGTACCGCGCATCCGCAGAGCCACCGCCGGAGGAAGATCCTTCTCCTACCTGGCGGCCAAGACTTGGAACTCCCTCCCCACCCACCTACGGCGAACCCAAGACCATCTCTCCTTCAGGAAGCATCTCAAGACCTGGCTGTTCGAGCAGTAACCTACCCCTCTCCCCCAGCGCCTTGAGACCCTCCCGGGTGAGTAGCGCGCTCTACAAATGCCGTGATTGATTGATTGATTGAACACTCCCTACAAATGTTTTCACCGCTAAATGGTGTAACACAAACACTTGCAACTGCCCTTTCTGTCCAGACATGAGTGAAACACTGGGCCATATTTTTTTTGTTTGCCCAGTTTATTGCAAACCCAGATGGTTGAAACCCATATGTACAAACCTGGGGACTAGGTCCCGCACCAAGGCTTTTAGGATCCTCAAAACAACAGTGGATGGGCCTACTGTGATTGCTGTAGCAATGTTCCTGGGTTGGGTGTGGGTGATTCGATGGAACGAAAGGAGGCATAGGTAAATGTGCACGTTATGTCTTGTAGCTTTGTTCTCCTAAAATAGCACTATGCACTTTATTGTATTGTATTGAAGTTTCCCTATGTAATTTAAAGCTTTGAAGGATGATTTCCCACGTGGCAGCCTTGCTTGGGTGTGTTTTAGAGTTTTTTTTTACTTATTTGTGTATTATGATGAATTTCCAGGGAGCTCGTTTTTACTTAAGATAATTTATAAGTTTCTTGTTTAAGAAACATTTTGGATTCTTTTATTTGACCTCCATGTGTTTGTTGCTTTAACTTTTGTGATTTTTTCAAAATCGAAATAAAGTTTATAACCTGAGCCTCTCTTATTATACCAGGGCTAATACCATAGTAGGGCTTGAATGCTAATAATTTGCTCATTTTCCAACCTTTTTGCAGATCTACATACTAGGACTGGAGATAGCAGTAAGCAGTTCCAGGGTTGGAATGCCCTTTTGAGTCTGTGCAAACCTACTAGCTTTAATATTTTAAGTTTTTTTTACCAGTTCTTCACTAGTCTTTTCCCATACCGAGAAAGGTTAAAGATTTACTCCTGACGAGGGTAAGGAGCAAAACTTCTTTCAGGGTTGAGAAAAAAGTGCTCTTTCACAAGGAGAAGATCAGCACCGAACGTATTTTTGTTCAGTGTCAGGAACTGCTATGGCAATGTGTGCTTTATGAGATTGTTAGAAATGGGGGTATCTTGTTGGCAGTGGTATGCATCCTGTCCAAGTAGGGACCCCTCCTTCTCGTCACGGTAAGGGAGTTATACACTCAAGATAACCCCTGCTCACCCCATTTATAGCTTGGCACAAGCAGTCATGCCTATCTCAGAGGCAATGTGTAAAGTATTTGTTCATAACGTACACAGTAACACAGTGAAAACACTAAAAATGGACACCACACCAATTTAGAAAAAGAAAGTATCTTTATCTAAACCAAACAAGACCAAAATGACAAAAACCTAACATACAGAACTCAAAGTTGCTTGTTTCAGCCTATCCAAGACTGGTCGGGCCTAGGGCCAGAAATGGTGGCCAAAGTCACATACACCCACACCCACCTTACCCGATCCACAACCATATAACAAACTCAAAGCACATGTACTCTACTCATGTACTACAAAGCATACCTAGACAAAGTTCAATATCTCAGCACCCACTACAAAACCCCAGAAACCACACCTATGGTCCTAGCTAGCACACATTTGCACCATCTCTTACAAACAATACACAACTCTATCTTATACCACTGACCAATCCACTCATCAGCAACAGAACCAAATTCCACACCATACTTGTCTATATCCCATCCAGACACACACTCCCTGCTCTAATTACTCCCAACAGTCCCCCTTTTGTCACTAACAAACTTATACTCAGCCTTCCATCTTTTCAGCCACCAACACCCTACTCTTCTTTCTCCTGCAATAATACAACCACACAACACTTGCACTCCATTGCACCACACATATTACCTCTTTCAGCAATCAAATCTAACACACTTAACTCTTGTTCATCCCCTCTTACACACAAAAGAGACTCTATTGACAAACACCTCACCACCACCTTTATCTTACAACTTCCACTCTCCAACAATACTTTACATAAAAAACCTTCTCAGAAAACAAATACATCAGCACCTCCTTTCAGTACTCCTCAAAAGCAAAACATAATACACACACCAGCACAACAAAATCTCTCACACACAACACCTCTGTAGGTAGGTAGGCTCCTTCTGCATGGTTACGCCCACTTTTGGCCTGGTGCTATGCAGTTTCTGACTAGTGGGACTGGGATCCTGCTAATCAGGACCCCAGTCTCTGTTCTTTCTCCCCTAAATTGGTTATGGTAAGTACTTAGGCACCTCCCAGATTGGATACTGGTGAATCCTTATAAGTTCCTAGTATATAGTACTGAGGTACCCAGGGCATAGGTACACCAGAAGTCACCCATGGCAGACCAATCAAACTTTAACAAGAGGCCTGCCATTGCAGCCTGTGTAGGCTGGTGTTTGCACCACTTACAAAAGATATAGGTTACCCTATATCTAAGGTCACTGCACTTAAATCCTATAAGCCACCCTAAAGCAGGCTTTTCAATCCTGAAGGCAGGGTGTTCGGTTCTAAGTGTGAGGGTGCACCTGCATGAGAAGAACACCCCTACAACCTTTGGAGTCTATTCTCCCGGGTTGTAAGTGCATCAGCCATTACAATACATTAGAGTGGCCATGCGTCATTACGCGATGACCATCTCTAAACTGGCTGTAGCAAACTCTGTCATGTTTGGTATCAAACATGTTGGAATCATACCCCCACACCATGAAAGGTGTGGGAGGTGTGATTCCATACACTGTAAAGCCCCTCCGGGAGGCCCTTTGTACTCCCTATACCAGTCTTCCAGACCTGGACAGCACAACATGGCTGCTGCTGGCCAGAGGCACGATTCTGCCCTCCTGCTGCTAAGCCAAGCTCGAGCACGGGAAGGCAGAACAATAGGTATCCTGTCACAGGGAGGTGTGAACATCTCCCAGCTAAGGTTTAGTGTATTGGGGCTGGGTGGAAGTGCTTGCCAGAGCCACTCAGTCTGCTTGAAGGGCACACTTGGTGCCCTCCTTGCATAGTCCGGCTCAAACCAGCTCAGGGAGCAGTTGGCTCCTGCTCTGAAGGGAAACTGTATAAAGGACATGGGAGTATCCTCACCACTGTCCGACCCCTCTCCTGGGAGGGAACCCCGAATCATCTCAGCCTTTTCCTTAGGGTACTTAAGGGCTTACCTGAGGGTGGGTCTCTAGATTAGTCACGGGACAAGATTCATTTCAAGACACCACTTCTGTGACTGTCTGGGCACGCTGGACTTTGCTCTGGGTATCAAGGCTGCAACTGGGAAGACTTCTGCTTCTCCTGATCTCGCCGCCCTGCTCCTCTGCTGCAACGTCCGTGCCTGTGCTCCATGCCGGAATCTTCCAAGGTCTGTGGGCATCCAAGACACCTGAAGGAATCTCCCTTGAAGTGAAGGAGTTACTTCCCTGCATCTGCAGGCACCGCTACAAAGCGGACCAGTCTGCTGATCCTGGGCTCCCACAGACTATGAAAGGCTCAGCAACACAGGTGGCAGTTCTTCACATCCCTTGAGGCCTGCCTTGTCCTGTCACCAAGCTTGAGGCCAGTATACCTTGTCGGAGGCACAGGAACCGGAATCCCTGTGCACTGTATTGACTTGCTGCTGCAAAGGCTTGTTGGCTTCCTTCAATCAAGATCTTCGGGCTCAAAGTTGTCCCCACCTCAAGCATCTCCTGTGACCAAGATCTTCATCCTCATCACCTCATTTGTACCGTGGGCCTGCATCTTTAGTGAGCTGCTCAAGGTCCTCTTGCAACTCCAGTGCCTACGGCCTTTGGGGCCTCTTGAGGTTCTTCTTTGATTTCAGTGGACTATCCTAATTTCTCAGAGCCTGCTCTGACTCCCCTGCTTGTGGTGAGTCAACTGGACCTTGGTGGTCCTATCACTGCACCTTCTTCGCTCTCCACGTTGTTTGTGGTTGCCAAGGCTGCTTGGTACTCCTGACGGACACTGACCCCTCAACTCTCAACATCCGATGTGAGACAGTTTGTGCAGGCTCCTGGTCTTCCACTGTGTCACCTGGTCCACACAGCTGCAGCTCCAAGGTCATCGTCAGCTTTCCTGTGGAACTCGACTTCGATGGGCATTCTTTTTCCGGGCCTCCTGGTTGCTTCCAGGTGGCATAAACCCTGTCCCCTCTGCTTGCAGGTACTTCTCGTCCTGAATCAACCTTAGGGTTCCACCGGACACTTTCACCTTCTCTAGAAGCGGCATCTTCCTGAAGTCCTCCACTGAGTTTGATGGCGGTTTCCGACACCGCTTCACACCTATGTACCCGGCTTACCTGGTGTAGGTATCCTGGTTACTTGGGTATCCATGGGTGGGGTGGCTAGGTATCCAACCTTTTTTCTTCCACTGGGTTTCTCCAGGGGCCGCTGTGAAGGGTCCTTCTTTTTCAAAATTGCAACCACAACTTAGCTATTGACTTGTATTGAGCCCACTGTCATTTTCCCACTCTGCACACTGTCACCATGGGATTCCCGGTTACTTACCATGGGTGGTTCCTTGGGTCCTGGCACTTTTACGTCTTCTGGTTATAGTCTTGACTTGAGTCGTTGTCCGCATACCACTATTTTAGTACATGATTTGGTCTCACCCTGGCGGCCGCTGTGTATTCGTGCTACTTACCTATCTCTTTTGCAAAGTTTGTGTGCATTGTGTATATCTCCGGCTTGGAGATAACTGTATGTGTTAGTGAATGTCTTATAATAAATACATATTTTTATAAGTACACTGTTCGGTTCTTTTTCACTTAATCTATACCAATAAGATTATCCTCTGGTAAAACAAGCTGCTTTACACTCCTTCTGGACTAAGCCTAAATACTGCTCTCCACAGCCACCACTTAGAGAGCTTTCTAAGGTTGTCTAAGACCACTAAAATCTGGATTGGTGCAGGGTGTCCACCTCCATAAGTGTGCACCATATACTAAGCCAGCTTCTCACAACCTCATAATACTTTGTCACAAACTACAAACATACACCCACTCCCACCCCTACCTTCCAGACTACACAAATAATACACACCATTAACAAACTTCAATGACATATTTCTCTTTTACCCCACCCAACACATATACAGCAACACAGCAACTCTCTTTTAAACACCTTTCATCCATTGATCAATTTAGAACCTTACTACATGACACACATGCTGCACCACCACCCCTAACTTATACATGTTCTACCTTAAGCATACGCATACAAAATAAGCAACATGCCACTCCTTACGACTTCACATTTCAATGTCTACTGCGTAACAAGGTTACACTACAAAAACAACACAGCTCACCAACTCACTTTCAACCACCGTCTCCGCAAGCTACACACGCAGACCCATCAAAATACTTTCAAAGCCTTCTGGACAAGGAACATGATACAGAACAGCTACGCCATAGCTATCCTCGTACATCTAACACCAACACTAAAGACACACCTGCTACAAGCCCACAAAATACTTCTCACTCTTCCACAAAACAAAGTCACACTATCACCAAAGCACATTCTCTAAACTGTCTACTGATAAATGCTCTACCTCTCTCTAAAAACAAGCATCACATCTAAGACGTTCTCTCTGACACAAAACCTGACATACTCTTCATAACTGGATCATGGTTGGGAGATGAAAGGTTCCAGTCCTGCATGAAGCTGTTCCTCTAGGCTATCAAACTATCACGCAAAATCGTATAGGCAACAGAGGAGGGGGCCTAGCTGTTGTGTTCAAGCAAACATTAAATATCAGTAAAACTGACATCTGAATACAAGGTTGTGAGGCCCTCTTCACCAGATGCAACCCTAAACCACCTTCCTCCTGTAGCTTCCTGCTTCATACAGAACTCCACCTAGCAATGCAACATTCCCAGACACACTTCTAGGCACAGTTTCGAACATGATAACACTATACTCCAACCTATGCATTCTGGGTGACCTCAACATTTGGTTTGACAAACTCAATATGCCCCCATCCCAAAACAATCATCATTGGCCTAGACGCAATGAACTTGCATCAGATCTTCCACAAGTCCACACACATTGCTGGACATATCCTAGATGTCATTTTTCCTATACCGGAACTAGTTACCTTTCAAACAATAACTCCACTCACATGGTCGGACGACCATTTGCTTGCTTTCCAACATAAAACAACACAAAGTAACATACCTAAAACCACTTTACGTGCATCCGCCTACCGACAGTGGAACAAACTCAATTTGGAACTTAGAAACACAGCTAACATCCAGTACAGATCTAGACACAACAAATTCTGTTAAGACTATGTGAGTGGCTACAGGAAGCGTTTGATATCCTATTACCACTAAAATCTAAACACTAGAATAAAAGAAAACAGGCACCTTGGAGAAATACAGAGATAAAGAAGATAAAACAACAAATGAAAAAGCTGCAACATGCCTGGCTCAAAACGCCACCAATCAAGGCAAACTTTGCCTACAGAAACTTAACAGATTATACAAGTCAGCTATCAAAAAAGCAAAGAAATGGTACGTACAATTCAGACTGAATTCAAAATGCTAAATGTGCAAATAAAGAATTCTATAAGAGTCTCACTGAATTTCGTAAACCAAATTGCCTAGAAGGAGCTCATACCATTATTCAGGATTTCACAGACAAACTGGCAAATCGTTACACGGCCAAAGCAGAACCATTGGACTCATATTTAAAACAAAAGAAAAGCACCAGCACTGACCCTTTTCCAAAACAAAATCCAAGAATACTCTAACACAACCTCTCCATTTCTTCCAACAAATTTCACACGATTAATTTATCAACCTGGTCAAAGCAAGTAGGTCTGCCGGCAGCACTTCTGACCAGTGTCCACCAGAAAACTTCAAGAGTATTCTTCTAACAACCTCTGATGCCACACCAGTAAGAAAAATCATCATCAATTCCTTAACTAAAAGAATATTTCCAGAAGAACTGAAAATGTCATACAGACGCCCAAAAATGAATCTGAACCCGCTGAACCCTGACAACCACAGACCGATTACAAATGGACCTTTCCTGAGCAAACTGATAGAAAGAGCACCATTTGCCCAGATGTCCAAGTTCATTGAAAATAATGCCATGCTTTCAGATTTCCAAATAGGCTTCCGTCGAGGAAGCGTGCAGGGAGCTGGCTCTGTTTATACTATACCAAAATAAGGTATGGTGTGTCCCCTGAAGTATAGCAGAGGCTAAATTAGGTTAGTACCTACAGCTCTCTTTGTGTTAGTGTGGGTTAGCAGTTAGGCTTATCCAGAGAGTGTGTTAAGCATTTATTGTATTCACTCAATCAAGAACTAATACACACACTCAGAGACAGATTCCAGACCAATGAGGTAAGTATTAAAAAGATATACTTATGTTTTATTTTAGAACCAAGCAGGACTTGACACAGGTGAGTAAAATATACCGTAAAATGCAAGACTGTTCAAGGAAATGCAGTTGTACTAGAAATTGCAGCTGTTCCAGGTTTGTATCACATTTAAATGTAGTTTGTATCATACAGTTAGTACTTTCAGATTACGTTTTAGTTACTTCAGGATAACCTTTAGTAGTAGGGGTGGTATGCCTAAATACCACACCTTAAGATCTCTACATACAAGGTAAGAATGACTTTTTATACTTTGCAACAGGAATTCCTTTTCTTCATACAACACAGTTCAACACTTAGATATTTTTAGGCCCACTATCTCTTTACATGGGTTTTTATGTGGGAAACGTATTAGTTGATTTGGACGTAAGTACACGACTTACAAGGGTGATTTTTGGTGGTTAGTACCAAGGTCTAGATGGGCACTCAATTTGCACCACCAACGGCACTGGGACGGCTGTGTGTAGAGTGCAGGGGCCCAATATTAGCCAATAGGCCTTAGGGGGCCTTCAGTTAGGGACTGCTGACGAGCAGGCCATTCGGTTGTGGGAACTAAGCTCTAGGGGTTTAGATCAGCACTGCAGGAGCCAATGTCCAGCACAGGAGCCGCACCACCAGCGGTACTCAAGCAGCGGGTGAAGGGTGCAAAACGGACATTGGGGACCCTGTGCTTTCCAATGGAGAAATTCGGTACCTGAAAGATGCTGCAGGCTCGGGCAAGGAGAGTGTTTGAAGGTGACCACTGCTGGAGAGGTAAGTTGGGATCTTGGGGGATGCCTGGACACAGTTGGTTTTGGCCACCCAAGGCCGTGGAGGGTCAGGTGCAGGGGTGACTTCTTGGGCCAGCTTTTCTTACCAGTTCAGGGCGTGGCTGGGGGACCCTTCAAGTTGAGGGTGCAGGCGTCATCTGGAGTCTTGTGGGAGGTTGGTGATTACCAGATTCCAGGTCAGGATCTCTTGGGGGACCTCCTTGGGGTGTCAAGACACTTGAATTCGGGTCATGGGCGTCAGGTGCAGAGTGGTGCAACAGAATCCGGATTCTGGAGGTGAGTGTTCGGTTGAGCAAATCCGGTGCTCATGGGAGTCAGAGTCTGTGGGAAGGTCACATGGCATGTCTTCTGGGCTCTGGGGGTTGCTGGCTGCTGGAATCACCAGGGTTCTTCCTGTTGGCAGGTCGTAGACGGGACATGCCGGTAGGGCTGGGACCAAGGCAGTTGGTGTACTCTTCTCCTTCCTGAGTCAGCATGGCTTTTTGGTCCTTTTTTCCTCAAATCTGAGAAGGCAAGGTAAAGGGTTGCTCCTAAATACCAGCTTTAGGGACATTAAAGGGATGTCCAGGTCGGGACCAATAGTTCCCTTCCCTGGATGGGTACACCCCTATCATGCCATCCTCCACTGCAAGGGGGTATGAGCCTCTTCCTAATTGGCTGAGTCCCATCATCTTCAAGATTGAGGGGACTGAGATATGTTCTTCACCTCGCCTCTCCCACCTGAGGGGTGGGGTTGGCATAGGTGGAGGCTCCTCTCTTCCTAGCTTGGATTTCCTGCCAATTCTCTTGCCCAAAGTAGTGGCAAGAACTGGTGGGAGCCAGTTGGAAGGGCCAGCAAAAGGCAGGGAAAGTGTCCACAGGCATCAGGCTTTGACGCTTCCCCTCTTGTGGATCCAGCCCATCCTGAGAGAGGAGGCATGACACCTCTATCAAGGATGGCCTTTGTTTCTATACCCAGAGAGTGGAGGCTCTCTACCCAGGGGTTAGGAAACTTGTCTGGTGGTGGCAAATGGTGGGTAGCCATTCAGGAACCTCACATTGGCCGGTAGAGTTTCAGGAGGCATCGCACAGATGCCTTTTGTGTGCATTTTTCATTAAATCCCACATTGGCATCAGTGTGGGTTTAATGTGCTGAGAAGTTTGCTACCAAACTTCACAATTTTTAGTAAAGCCATCATGGAGCTGTGGAGTTTGTAGTGACCAACTCACAGACCATATACTCTTTATGGCTTTATTACGCTTATAATGTCTAAGTATAGACTTAGGGGTACAGATCTCATGCCTCTGTACCCTCGCCGTAGGGCTGGTGCACACTGCCAGAAGGGTGACTTGCCTAGACCTTAGGCAGTGGATTGTAGACATTGCGCTTAAGCTTATCTGCCATGTCGACTCTTCACTTTCTCTGCAACAAAACATGTAGCCTGCAGTGGCAGTGTGTGTGGGTTAAGGCACAGGGCCTCTTAGGGTCACACAACAGGTTCTGCAGCCCCTAGAGACCTTCCTTGGTCACAGTGGCATTGGTACCTATGGTACCTTTCACAAGAAGCTTACCTGTGGCCAGGGATTGTGCCAATTGTGGATAAAAGATACAGTACACAGGCCTTGGGAACCTGATTGGCATGGACATAGGAAGCATCAAGTCAGGTTGCATCAGATGTGTGGGTAACCATGCAAAAAGGGGCACTTTCCTACATAGAGGCACAGCATCTGCCCTCATTGTCATCTGGGATTACCTTAATAACACAGTTGACCACAACTGGGTTGCTGCACTACTTCTATTGGACCACTCAGCTGCTGTTGACATGGTTGACCATGACACTCTGATATAAAGACTCTACGAAACCAGCTTAGAGGGAACCACTTTAAACTGGATCACATCATACCTTCACAACAGAACTAATGTCATCCATACGTCCGTTTCTCTTCCAAACCATACTTCACAAAAGCAGGAGTCCCTCAAGGCTCAATCATCTTGCCTATGCTTTTCAACATCTACATGAAGTAATTACCGGCACTGATCAATCAATTTAACTCACATGATTCCTTCCTGGCGGGCAATCATTATTGAGCCTAACTGGCCTGCTTTTAACCTTTATTTTCTGTACCTTGTAAGCGCACTAGGTGCTGGGAGGTGCCTGGCTCCTGCATCCCCTTGCCTTTAATTTTGCGCTCACTTTTTACCTTTCGGTTCCTTGTAAGTGCACTAGGAGGTGCCTGGATCCCCTGGATTGTTGCACATTTGATCACTGTCTTTTAAAAAAGCTATCCCACCTTTCTAGTTGTGCTTCTTGCTGCTGCCCTGCAGCTCTGGCTTGTTTCCTTCCCTGCATGTCTGCCGCATCAGGCAGCTGCCTCTGAACTCCAGAGGTAGAGTCGGACCATAGCCACGACCCTAGAGGCGGGCTACATTATCATGGCAGCTGCGCGGCCAGAGTGGATTCCTTCCTGGTGAGCAATCACTATTGAGCCTAACTGATTTGCTTTTAACCTTTATTCTCTGTTCCCTGTAAGGGCACTAGGCGCTGGGAGGTGCCTGGCTCCTGCATCACCTTTGCCTCTGATTTTGCCCTCACTGTTTACCCTTTCAGTTCCATGTAAGCACGCTAGGCGCTTTGAGGTGCCTGGCTCCCATGCATTGATGCACATTCGAATGCTGTCTTTTTAAAAAATGTATCCCACCTTTCTAGTGCTTTTTGCTCCTGCGCTGCAGCGCAGGCTTTGTTTCTTCCCTGCCTGCCTGCTGCGTCAGTCAGCTGCTGCGGATCTCTGGAGGCGGATTCGGACCATAGCCACACCCGAGTGCCAGGCTTCATATTCATGGTCTCTACGCAGCCGTGCCGCTGGCGCACCGAAGGCACGCCAAAAGCGAGACTGTCTGCACCCGTCTGTGCCAGGACGGCGTCAGGGGCCAGGGCCAGGACCCCTGCTCTGCACACTACCCAGTCCCCCGCTAGAAGGTAAGAGGTAGGTAGGCATGGCTACTATTCCAGAAACGACTTATTGAAGATCAATGGTCCTGCGAGAGACACGTGCTCTCACTTTTTAAACCTATCACAGAAACCCCTCTGGCTGCAGTAGTTGTGATTTCCCCCTAGGTGTACTCCATATTGTGGAGCCTATTGGTAGGACTAGTCAATCCGACATTGGGAAGAAGCACTGCTTACCACTCAACTGTCGCTCGCTACTCAAACACAAACTCGAAATAGCAGACCTTATCTCAGAATTCCAGCCTACCACCCTCTTTCTAACTGATACATGGCTAACAGAAACCTCTGCTCTTGACATACTAGATGCAGTTCCTCAAAATTACGCCATACTTCGCATGGGAGCCACTCACAGTTGAGGTATGGTATGGCACCCCTTGCCAAACCACTCCCTCTCCCCTTGTTGGGGAAGGATCCAGTAGTTAGGCCTTGGAGTCTCAGCGACCCCTTTGAGAGACTCCACTGTGTCAAGGGAGCCTCATGTAACGGAGATGTGGGAATGTTTCGACTTCCCCTTGGATCACAGCTTACTGGACTTTGGACGTAGCTTTTACTCGTCCACCGGTTTGTGCCCCCATCACTCTCCCTCTCCTCTTTCATACTCTGTCTCTCCCCCTCCCCCCGCTTTCCCTCCTTCATTCTTTGTCTACTTCCCCTGCTCCTACCCCCTCTCCCCTGAATCTCCCCCATGCCTGCTCTTTCCCTTACGTATATGTCCTTATTGTTTTTCTCGACCTAACATGTAACTATGTAACTATGCTTTGACACTGTGTAATCTTTTAATGATGTAACCTGCAACTATGGTCTGATACTCATCTAAAGCGCTCTGATACCTTCGGGTCTAGCCAGCGCTATATAAAACCTTTCAAATAAATACATTTTCAAAATTTCATCTCAGTCCGAAGGTCAGCCAAGACAATGACTTGTGCTCCATCATGGCCAACCTTACCTTTATTACTGTTTGCTGCATAAATACTTTACACAATGACTATAAGTTAAGCCTGAAAGCTTTTGTGCCAAGCTACCACAGGGCTCAGCACAGCTTAATTCAGTGACTTTTGTGGTCCACAGTGACAAGGATTGTGGTTGTGCTTGAGTAGCATTTCATTCCCTCCACCAATAAGAGAGGATGTGGTCTTACGGCTAGAGCAGTCGACCTCGACACTAGAGAACCAGGTTCGAGTCTAGCCAGGGATGTTCAACATCCTGTGATTCTGGGCAAATCACTTAATCTCCCCATGCCTAACAAAAATTAATGTGTCCTCGTTTAACACAACTGGTGCTCATGTAAAGCGCTCTGATACCTGAAACCTGCAGGTCAAGTTCACGCTATATAAAACTCTAGGGGAAAAAACATATTTCTTATAGTACTGTAACTCAGTATTTCAGACATTCTGATGCTGCTTCTGAAGAAGCAGGGCGATGACCTGTCCATATTTTGACACTAAAATATGTTCTTCATTACAGCTTGAAGCCCTCATGCTTTTTCCTCACTGTTAGAAATTAGGTTTCTGGTTGGCTGAGGTATGCACCCTGTACAAGCAGGAACCACTGTCCTAGTCAGGGTAAGTATAGTACACACTAAGGGGCTTATTTATGAGTCGGTGCGTTACTTTTTGTGACGCACCAGCGGCGTCAACATGAGCCTTGTTGCACCATATTTATAAAGTGGCGCATCTAGGTAGATGCGTCACTTTGTAAACCCCTGCACCACATTATACCTGCGCCAGGTATAATGTATGCAGGGGGGGGCTTTCCAGCGCAAGAAAGGGTTGTAGAAGTGATGCAGTGAAATCCATAAGAATTCACTGCGCCACTTCTAGGACCAAATCTGTCATTATCTTACGCCTGCCTTATGGCAGGCGTAAGACTGACGCAGGCACATTTCACATGGAACTTGCTCATGTGTAATGACCCATTGCTGGAGTTGCGTCACTTTTGTGACACACTCCAACAATGCGTCATTTTTGCGCTTACATATACATCCGAAAAACTGATGTATCTGTAACTCATTGCGACATGATGTGTCATTCTGTAAATATTACTCATCATTGGTGTCGCAAGGAAGGCGCAATGAAAAGTGATGCATCGCTGTTTTCTCGCAGCGATGCATCCTTTTTCATAAATGAGGCCCTAAAAGTTTACCTGAGCTCACCCTCTGGTAACTTGGCACAGAGCAGTCAGGCTAAACTAAAGAGGCAATGTGTAAAGTATTTGTGCACACACTCACACGCAGTAACACAGCGAATACACCACAAAAGTACTCCACACCAGTTTACATAAATAGTGAATTTTTATCTGAGTAAAACAAGACCAAAACAATAAAAATTCAAGATTCACAAGTCAAAATATGAATTTTTCAAGTTGAACTCAAAATGCAGTACTTATAAGGCAACAACTCCAACTAGGGCTATCTAGTCGCACTTGGCAAGGGCAAATTCAAAAGTTCAGTCCGACCGCAATAGAGCGCTGGCCAGAGAGAGGAGTCACGCAGACCCACTGACAATCCTTGAATGCATCGATGCTTGGGGACGATATGGTGCGCAACAGAGAGGATGCATCATAGGTGCAGGTGATGTGTCTGTTCCTGGAGGCGATGCAAGATCTTTGAGACGTTGGTGCTTGGGGACAAAGCGTTGTGCAAAGGAGGTAATGCGTGGGTTATGGGAGCAAGGCTCTAGATTATGAAGGTGGTGCAGCGTTGGTGATGTGTCATTGTCAAGAGCAAGGGGAGTCAATTTTCGTGGTTTCGTACTTGAACCGGCGGGCTGAAGGCGATGCATCAGTCAAAAGCCACAAATGCGTTGGAGTCGGAATGGTGCACAATGGATGTCGGTGATGCGATGTCTGAGACTCAGTGGTTCTTCAGACGTGCTGTGGAAAAATCAGGCCTTTGTTGAAATTCGAGGTCGCTGCGTCATGAACTCAGCGAGTGCTGTCCATGGCTTCGGTGCGGGCAGCCGCGATGCGCCAGTGTTGCGGGGATGCACAGGTTCCAAAATTACGCTTTGGAGTCGATACGTCAGTTTCTTGGTTGTAGCACAGAAACTCACTTCCAAGGGCCCAGGACTGGATTTGGCATCATTTGGCAGAACATGGCCCACATGAGACAGCCCAAGCAGGGCTGTAGCCATGGCGGGGTGCAAGCGGGGCCTGGCCAGGACATAATGAGCTCTGGCCCCCAACTGACAGCCCATACTAATAGCCTGCCCAAGTGATCCCTCTTCACACGGAGAAGGGCAAGGCAGTGCCTATAGTTGTGTTTTGCCAATCGTGCCTCTAGATCCTTGTGACTTTCCGTCACCTCAGTCTCAATTAGTCTCGACCCCCACTCCATAGTCAGACGCATCCTGCGCAGGGCCTTACAGACCCCCCATATAGTGGCAATGCATTGCTCTCTGATGCCCACCTTGTGGGCATCCCCACTCCAGAGCTCTAGATGGGGTGATGTCCGTGTTAAATTCAAAATATTGGGTAATATGTGTTGACAGGGCCTTCCTGAAGGGGGGGGTTCTGTGGTGCCTTGGTGTGGAACCTCCAGGTCCGTAACATCATCATCAGTGAGCAGTGATCTGAGCAGGTACGTGCCAAGGACTCCATCATAGTTATCTGCGTGCCCATTAGTTAATTGCAGAGAAAAAGATCAAGCTTGGTGTAGAGGTCATGGATCAGGCAATAAAACAAGAAGTCGCTGGTGTCTGGATGGTGCAAGTGCCACATAATGAACACGCTCTAGTTAACCATTTAGCCCTGAAAGTATTGTGCATCCTGACACACACAGCGTCGTTCAGCAGAGATGTGGAGCACTCCCAGGCAACATCCAGTACACAATTAAAGTCATTGCCCGATATGCTGGGATTGTATGAGTCCTAGAAAAGAGCTGGGATTAGGAGACCTAAAAAACAGCAGAGTGATTAGTGTCGGAGGCATAAACAACCACCAGCGTGAGGGCGGTCCTTCCACCACCAGGTACCTACCCTCAGTGTCAACTCTGTGTATGTCTTTCACAAATGGGACCCCCGTGGCAATCCATATCATGACCCCCTTGAATACGGTACTGTTATAGTTCCACACACCTGTCCCCTCCATTTTGCATGTACTTTTTGTAACTCTTCCCACGTCAAATGCATCTTTTGCAAAAAAGCTATGAGTGTGCAGCTGTGATTAAGATATGTATGAACCCAGTATCTCTGTGAGGTAGTGGCCATACCCTTAATGTTCCACATCAGCAAGTTATAGTGTGGGGTAGTGTGGCCTGTAGGTGAGCCCATTGGGTATGGTGATAAGTTGTGATACATCACGTTCTGTGATTCTCATTCCCCACAATTCCAGTGCTCGGGTCCCCCCAAATGCCCCATCGGCGTTCAAGGGACCAGTGCAGTACAGGACCATGCTATATAATTATATGTAGGAAACTTCTTCTGTGCGTCAAAAGAAAATGCAAGATTTATAACCTCACTCTCACTGACCAGGACTACTCTGAGTGCCCAGCCATAACCATCCAATAAATGAACATCAGCCAAATAGAAATGCGTAATAAAATACATGCCCTGTTTGGAGAGGTCAGTGGTCACAGACACAAAGCAAGGCCCTCTCCAATGATCTGGGCATCCAACCCTCTCTCATGAGGCTCCAAAGTGTCTTCAATAGTCACCGGTGAGCAGTCCACACCACTTATCACACAGCAAAGAACAAATCCCACCCCTCATAGCAGATCATCTACCAGCCGTAGCGTCAAAACTCCGGCCTCCAGGAGTGCTCCCCAGCAGCGCCATGGAACCATTAGTATCCGACTGTTAGAGGCACGGTCTGATCGCAATGCCTCAAAATAATTCTGATGATATTGCACCCCACTTCCCCTGCCTGTGCCATGAAGGGGCGGCTCTGAGTCCCCCACTCCTCCTATGCCTCAGTTACGACGTCAGCTATTTACCAGTGTTCCAGTCATCTCATGTGGGCTTCACAATTCCCTTGGCATGTAACCAGATTTATGCATCTCCAGAAGTCAAGAAATATTGAATTCATTCATCATCCATCACCTTAAGTTTAGCACGATAGAGAAGAGCATACTTCAAGCCTAGCTCCTGGCAAGGTTGGATTGGGATCAAAAATAGGCCCGGGCAAAAAAAAATTGTGACCCACATTTGCAGAGTGCCTTTACGCAAAACACTTCTTCGGGAAAGTTTTATGAAAAGAAGGCGGGAGGTCTCTGACAGAGGCATGTTTTCATAAATTCACTTAGATAAATAAAAAAGGCGCAGGTTAGTTCACACTGGTGAACCACACCTGAATACAAGTGAGACAACTTCAGCTCAGGCGCCCTACCCCCACCCAATCTGCATACACTAATGGGCCAGTTCAGCGAGAGAAAGGGAGTGACACCTCAGCCCCGTTGGTAAAAGTGAGGTAATAGAGGCCCATTTGTCTTTAGAACCGCCATACAGGCACCCATTGGGCTGCTGGAGGCATCCAAACAGCATGGATACTGCCCAAATCCGCACCGAGATACTGGCCCCTCTGCCATTTCCCAAGTGGCCGCCTTACGAATCCAACCCTGGCTCCCGGAGTCATTGCTTGACCACCCTATGCGAGTTGCGAAGATGCTGCACCTCTACAGTAAAATCTAGGTAAGCAGTGATGCTGCTGCCCTCTAAGTACCATGGACCTTTCATCCAAAACAACTGCAGAATCAAGTCTCTGTCCCAATAATTAAATAGTTTCTCAATTACAGGACTCGACTGGGCCCCTGGTGGCGGCGGCCTCCCAGGTAGACAATGTGCTCTCTCTACAGAGCAGAATTGGGGTACATTGCCTGTCAGAACTGTGGTCATCAATCACAGTTTGAGAAAGAGTTCCATACTCGGGCCCTCCGAGCCCTCCTGAAAGCACAAGAAGTGGACCTTATTATGCCTCGAGCAGCCCTTGCATCCTCAGAAGTAGAGAAGTCACCTTTGCCCTCATGTGCTCAGTTGGTTTTGGAGTTTCTTCAATGTGGGTGGCATCGTGGTTAATGTGGATTCAGCATTGTCCACACAGTCCACCAGTTTCCTGTGATCTGTACAGAGCAGGTTCACATTCAAGGAGAATGCATGGATCTTGGACGCAATATCTTTTCAAACTGGACAGAGTGACTGTGGAGAGTGGCCCAGAGTGTCAACTCCATTATCAGGAGGGGCTGAAGGCCCACCGCATCCCCAGTGCCTGGGGTGGCGTTCTTTAGTAGATTTGGGTGTCACCATCATGCCCACATTGGTATCAACAGCAAGTGGATGATCCAGCATGTTCTAGAAAGTGCGCCATCGCCCCCAACTCTCCACCAGGTTCGGGCTGCAAGTGACTCCAGTGCAGTGCTGGTGCTGCGTGTGGTATCCGCCAGGCCTCCTCAAAGGAACCGAATGTGAAAGCTTCTGGAATGTTATCAAAAATGAAAAAAAATACTATAAACTCTTATCGAATAAAAGGCAACTTTAGTTGATCAATGGCCAAAGGGTAACCCATGAAATGGAGGGGATATGCGATATTATAGGAATCTGTGAGCCATAATATTTAGTATCCCGGTAGCAAAAGATGTTGTAAAACAAAAGAAATGGTGCTATTTGGCAGAAAAATACTCTGTTCTCCCCGTCAACATAAGACATTGAATCCTGGTAAGTTCAAACCAGAGAAACATAGGGGATACCAAACGTTGTAATGCGTATGGGCCATTATATTTGGTATTCCCCATAGGAACCGAATGTGAAAGCTAGTGGAAGGAAATAAAATTGCGAAAAGTGACTGCAATCTGGTATCAAATAAAAGGCAACTCCAATTGGTCAATGGCTAAAAGGTAGCCCTAGAAAGGAAGGGGATACAAGATATTACAGCAACGCATGAGCCGTAATATGTGATATCCCCACAGTAAAAGGAGGAGAACTCAAGGAAGGGTTCCAATTGGCAGAAACATACTGTGCTCACTCAGCCAACATAAGGGCATGCCAAATTGAATCCTGGTAAGTTCTAACCTGTGAAACATAGGGGATAGTAAATATTATAGGCCATGTGGGTAACTATAGTTGCAATCCCCCAAAGGAACTGGATGTGAACGTTTGTTAAATGAAATAAAAAATGCAGTAAGATTCTGTAATTGGCTATCAAATACAAAGCAATTTCAGTTGATCTGATTAAGACATCTAGACACAGATTCCTTACCTTTGAACATCCAGGAGCCAGTCTGGATGCAAAAGATTTTTCTTAGCAGTACCCCTGTGCACCGGTAGGTGGCACCTGTCGACTCCACGTGACATCATCGGCGTCATGTTCATGGTCGTCGTGACGTCCACGTCTCCAATATAACCGCCAGTCCGACGCACTGACGTCAGTTCTTTTCTTTCCCCACCAACCAGCTCTGATCCGGTGCAGCGAGGTACCCCCTGCCATTTTTGACAGACTTTTTTCAACTTTTTGTTGAATTCTTTTGGTGTGTGGGAAATCATGTTAAGTAAGAAGACATTGGGGTTCAAGCTTTGTGGTACCTGTCACCGTGCCATATTAGTCACGGACCCCCACTTAGTGTGTCTCTGGGGCATGGAGCATGACCATGACTTGAAGTCGTGTTCCGACAGCCAGGCTATGGCACCGAAGGCTTTGAGGGAGCGGTCCCTAAATTTGCTCACCACCCGGCGCCTAGCACCGCAGAAGTCAGGTAAGAGGCACCACAAGTAACACAAGAAGTCAAAGCGTGCTTTGACTTCACCCTGCCCATCTCATGACGCTGCAGAGAAACCTTGGCGTTCGAGACCCTGCTCCGTGGAGTGGGTGACTGGGTCGACTCCGCATTTCCCTGCCTTCTTGGGTCCGGGAGCCACCCCTGCCAAGCTTAAAGAGTTTTATGACACCATGTGTGCCATATTCCTGTGGTCTGACCTTCCCTTGGCGCTTTGCTGCCCTGCTGGCTCAGATAATGGAGGAGTCCCATGGGTTCCGTGCCTGAGGCTCTAGCGCTACAGCTTCTGATTGGACCCGTACCCAGGTCTGTACCGGTGCTGGTCATACATCCACAGTGACAGCGCCGAGGTCCTCGCATCACTGGTGCCCACTGGCAGCACCTCCCTGATTCTCATACCCGACAACATGGAGCTGTTCGGGCGTCCTCCGACTCCGAAACTAATGTCTAAGGAGCCGTACGGCACCAAGTCATTCAACCTGCCCAATTCTGAAGTGTTAGGGATGGATGAAGAGGATTGAGAGGGGAGCAGGATCCCGTAGAACTCCAGCAATCACAAGAGATGGACTGGTATGAGGAGCTGGGTGATGACAGTGGTTCAGACACCTCCCCAGACTCTGTCATGTGTTCTCCTCCTACCCTGGCTATGAAGAAGGGGACATAATTTGCTATGGTGGTGCATAGGGCTGCAGAAGTCCTGGACCTGCACCTCCTTATGGTGGCAGTCAAGACTTACTTCTTGAAAGAGGTCCTGTATCCTGGGATCTCCACCTCGGACCCCTTGCTGCCTTACAACAACGCCTTAACGGACATCCTTCTGGGCACCTGGTCCCAACCCAGCACAGGAGCTCCTGTGAATAGGACGATTGCCTGCCGCCATCACCCTAGACAGGGCGGCCCACTTTTCCTCACCACCCACCCCACAAAGCTTGGTGGTCCAAGCTTCCACTTCCTGTGGTGCGTTCCCTTCCGCACCCCCGGACAGGGAATCCAAGAGACCGGCGAATTATGGAAAGAATGTTTTTTTGCATTTTGGGCCATTATTCCCATTCTGTTTGGGACACTGTTGCGCAAGTGCTGCCCAGGACCTTAGAGGAAGACCAAGCTCTACTCTCCCAAGCTATTTCCAATGGGAGAGACGCAGCAAACTTCGCCATCAGTTGTGGCTTGGACACAACAAACTTGCTGGGGAGAGCGATTTCCACAACGGTGGCCGTCCATCGCCAAGCCAGCCTGACAACGTCTGGCTTTTTGGGGGATGTCCAAGCAACCTCATGGACATGCCCTTTGATGGCTCCTGTCTCTCTGGAGACAAGGCAGATGCCACCCTTGAGCGCTTCATGGACTTGCAGGCCACGGCCAAATCCTAGGGCCTCACCACAACTTCCTGGCCGGCATCTTCTTTTCACACCTTTCGAGGCTACGGAAGGGGCTACCAACCGCACCAACCCTATTCCAGCCAGAGGGCCCGCAAGCTCAGCAGCCTCTGCGGGGAAGTGTACACGGTTCACCCGACCCTACGGGTCGGGAGGCCAGAATTCGTGCCAGGCCACAAACCCCTCCTACACCGCAAAACTTTCCTAGTCCGATCCCTAGGATCATTTACAGCCAGTTGATGGTAGAGTACGCCATCATCTCCACCACTGGCAGGACATCACGTCAGGTGGGTGTTGCAAATAGTCTGAAGGGGTTACTCCCTTCCCTTCGAGACTACCCCTCCATCCATGCCTCCAGTATATAATTGGCTGATGGAGGATCACCTGGCCATACTCCCCGAGGAAATCAAGACTCTCTTGGCCCGGAGCGTGGTCTGGTCACAAATGTGATGGCCACTTAGTCTCAGAGCTCCGGGATGAGACGGACCATGGACAGCGGTGGCGACATCGCTAATGTCGCGGGTGAGGCAAATAAGCTCCTGATGGGATGACCTGCAAGTGGACTCAAACATCCTGCTTGCCGAAGCAAGTGGATTATGTGAAAGGCATTCCCCGGAGCATGGCCCGAGATTGTGGCCTATACCGAAGCTGGTGACCGTGGCTCCTGGTTGGGCCCTGCATCTGTCCAAATGCTCAGGGGAGCCCGGCACCTGCTGCCACCAGTGTCCTGAGGACGGGCACAGTCCTCTGCCTTCCAATCCCCCCTCCTGACTTGACTTCCATAGAGCTGTGACTTGGGGGCCGTCGGCTACACCCCTCCCTGCACGATCCTCCGTGGGAGAGGAAATGCCCTCCAATGTGGTAGAGGCTGCTGGCACGCTGCTGGTGACCGCTGTGGCTGGGTGACTCAGGGGAGGATGCAGGAGCTTGCAGCTACGGCATAACTGAGACAAACACAGGAGGCATCCTCGGCGGGATGGCCAAGAAGTCACATCCTCTACTTGGAGAAGCCATGGGGCAGGCAACGCAGCAGTGAGTGCCCTCCCCCCGGCTGCGAATAACTGCACGGATCCAAACGGGTACCTTGGACCTAATCTCCATCCTCTTCCCCTCCCACATCGTTGGCCGGTGAACTCAGAAGAGGGCCGCAGACACCTACCATGCCGAGGTAGCACCCCAGGGAGGGAGCTGGGAGACAGGGGTGACCTACAGGGCCCAGCCTGCAGATAACCCTACCCCTGGTTAACAGACACTCCTGGGGACGGTAATTACCTGGCCACACTGGCAGAGGCCTAGTGGGCAGCACTGTCCTCCTACTCTTTGCCAGATGAATCCTCATCTTGAGTGCTGATCCACGATGCCTCATTTGGTGGTGGCGACACCACCACAATGTATCAGAAGTTGAGGGTCAGAGTAGGACTACAACCCGTACCCCGTTTACCCCGTTTTACACTGTGGGGGCACAGAACTTACCTCAGCATGGCCACTGCCTCTCCGGCCTGGCTGTGCCTATGAGACACCAACAACCTCTACGTGCCCTGACTTACCCGATGGCCTGTGCTACACCCTGGCACCATACCTAGCCTCGAATGTGCACTATCGGGGCCTGGTGTGTGGAGGAGACCTGATCACCTAAGGATGAGTACAGCGCCCCACCTGCTCAGCTCCATTTGTCCATAACTCACTGATGCATCAAGCGAGGACCTCGTATCTACTACACGCTGGGCTTCGCTATGTGCCCACCCTCTCACTAATTCCAGGAAGACGGTCTCAGTGTCTCCAGACAGCCGCACGCTCTGAGGCCCCCGAGGTCATTGGGGGATGCCTGTCGGCAAGTTGACTGGGAAGCAGACGCAACAACTCCTCTTCACTGAGGCACTCAACCAGGGTCGTCTATCGAACAGCACGAAAAACACTGCCCTCTCTGAACCCAACCCTCTCTCCTGGCATGGCTGCCACCCCGGACACCACCATGGAGCACATGCTTCTTCGACCGTGGGACACAGACTTGAGGGCATGGAGAGCACCATCTCCACACTGGTCACTGAGACAAAATCAATACAGTCGGACATAGCAGGGTTCCATACTCGAGTGGAGGATCTGGCCCAGCATGTTTCATCAATTGAAGAGTGCATAAACATGATACAAAAGAGAGACCAGGAAATTATTTATCTCCAGGACAAGGTCATCGACTTGGAAGACCGAAGTCAGAGAGACAAAGTCCACTTCTTTGGGTTCCCAGAAAATGTTGAGGGCACAGAACCCAAATCCTTCCTGAGGGACACGCTCCTGAAACTCACAGGCCTGACCTTCTATCCCCTGTGGAGATGCAAAGGGCTCACTGTATTGGTCCCCCTCGGCGTGGAGCCTCCACCCACCCATTGCCCCTCATAGCCCGCTTCCTATATCAGGAACATACACGCAGACTTATCACTGCAGCCCACACTCCTGGATGGGACATATTTGAAGGGCATGAGGTCCAAATTGCTGCGAATTTCTCCAAGGAAACAGATGACCAACGCAAAGCCTTCCTCTCTCTGAGCCCATCCTTTATCAAATGGACATCAAAAATGGCCTCTTCGAGCCAGCATGCTTCCGTATAACAAGAGATGGAGTCACTAAGGAATTCTTCAAACCAGACGAACTTTGTCACTTCCTGGAGGGCTCCTGCCCTCAGGACATGGAAGCCCACACCTCGGCTCTCGGAGACACTCTCAGCCCATCGAACCCGCACCTCCAGCCTCTTCCGACGGACCTCAGGAGGCTCACATAACAGGGGGACGGACTCTGATAGGGCCGCTTGTTTCATGGGAAACCAAACCCAGGTCATCCAAGTGGTGACATAGCTGACCCAGGAGCAGGACAGAGACAGATCCCAAATCCCTCTGAAGCCCACATCCAATGAGGGGAGGGCGATCTGAAGGCAGTATTATGGCTCCTGGGGCAGACTAACAATACTGAGTACTTAACGCCAGAAGTGGACAGAAGACCCAGATGGCTGAGTATCAGCTTACTTACTCATAGACTGTTCTGTAACTCATTCTCATGTTTTCAATTATTACTGTTTAACTATTTAATCATTATGCGCATACATTGCATATGTCATTGAATTTGCAGGCTACACGTTGCAGTTCACAATAATCCAAGTACTCTACCCCTCTCACTCCCTGAGGTAGTTCCCCATGCTTTATGCTGTATATTGTATGTTGACGGGAAGCTCATGCAGTGCAGGGCCTTAGGGAATTGCTCAGTGCCAGATCACCCACTATCACATCCCACTTCGTAGTATCTATCCCAGGGACATTGTACACTGCTCCCCTCCTCTTTTCTCACCAGCCCCAAACGACAAACCCCACCTCACCCCTTGCTGATTCAGGTAGTACCTTGGGGGTCAGGGGTCATGGGCGGTGCCCCCCTCTCCTCCAAAATGCTTAACCTTGTCTGGGACACCAGGGTATGGTCGCGACACTCCCTCCTCCCCAACACTATTCGAACCATGGCTCCATCTCAGGCATTAAAGGCTCCCTCTGACCTCACTCACCCCCTCTTCATTGCCGTCTGCCCGACGGGCGCTGCTTTGGACCACCATCCACTGCGCTGTCTCCACGAAGAGATAACCCCCACTCTAAGCCTCCCATCACTCACACCTCACTGGCACAGGCAGCACGGCAGTCGCCGCCGCCTGAGCGCGTCCCCACCCCGACCCGAGCAAACCGCAAGCCTAGACCCGCAGTAAACAGACCCATGCTCTCTGACAAGAGTAAAGCGGCAATCTACCCACCACCCATCCCTACCCCCTCCAACCTCTGTTGTTATCTGCCATCCCCTCTTTCAGCTACCTCACTAACCCAACTTCCTCTGATCATCCCACACTCACCCCGCAACACTCACGTGCACGGGTGCCTGGACAGCTCGCAAACATCCTAGAGTACTAATGGCACCGACCAATGTTCCTAATCCACAGCCGTTATGCGTCCTCTCATGGAAAAAAGTCATCTCTTATCTGCAAAAGAAGAAAGCGGACGTTGCCCTTATGCAGGAACGCATCTAGACAGACTCCATTGGGACTAGATGGGTAGAGTTGTCCACAGCTGCATAGTGACCCCAAACCCTACTGAGGGGGGGGGCAGCCACGGAAATGCAAAGTCGTGATTCTCCCCCTCAATTGCTACCTGTAATGATTGCAAAAACATCGATCTAACTACTTATCTTGCAGACAATGAAGAGTCGTGGACTCCCACGTGACCTTATAGCCAGCAGCCATAGCGACCATCCGTGGGCAGCTCAAGAGAGACGTGATAGCAGCTAACAAACAAGCGTCTCTCCGCCGCATAGAACTAGAAGCCCAAATTGCCTCCCTTTTTCTGACTTATACCAGCCAACCTTCAGTGCCTAATCAATGTAGCCTAGTGACGCCACGCATGGCTCTCAAAACCCTCTTCATTTTCAAAGCTGAATATGCCCTCCAGCACCTTAAGGGAAGGCACTACAAACAGGGGAAAAGGCTGGCCCCCTGCTGGCGGCGCAGCAATGGCAGAGGGAAGCAGCAATGGCCATTCCCGCCTTACAATCCAAGATAGGGGAGATTCTAACCAGTCCCGAAGGCATAGTCAATGAGTTTGCGTCCTTTTACATACATCTGTACACACCAGAGACACTGGCCCCAGTGGAGCGGATCTCCATGTACCTCAAGGGGTTTGTCCTACCCCGTCTATCGGACAAAGGCAGAGAACATCAGTAGGGAAGAAATACAGGCAGCCATTGCCAATCTGCCCTATCATAAAGCCCCAGGCGAAGATGTAGAGGCTTTTAAAGGGGTTAACCCACTTGTCCCCCCATTCTGCCTTTCGTATGCCACAATGGGTCCTTAATTTTGTTCTCACCTTCTTGATGTGCGCACCGTTTGATCCAATGTACAACTGTCCTCTACGGTTGCTCACCATAATAACAGCTTTCTTGGTGGCAATTACCTCTGCCTGGAGGGTGAGCGAACCGCAAGCTCTATCATCACAGCCTCCTTACTATTATGTTTCATATAGGTACTCTAATATAGGTCCAGGGAACATCGTACCCTTTCACCTACATCATCTCACCTACATTTCACATGAACTAGCCTTTTAGGGACTTACAGGCACATGCATCAACCATTTTTGCAAGCACAAGCGGTGCGATTCGCAAAAATCGTCTGTTTGCGCCCGCAAAAAGGGCATTTGCGATGCATCAAGGTTCAAGGCACTCGTAATTTGAGAATTCGCAATTAATTGTGATTTCTCAAATTGCGATTGCATTTAGGGAATCGCAATTTGCGATTCCTTAAATGCAATGCAAGAACCACTTCAGAATAGCGTTTTCGCTACTTGGGGGCGCAAATTACCATCAAGTTGAACTTGATGGTAATTTGCAAAAACTTTGAAAAATGCACTAAAGAGCACTAAAGTGCATTAAAGTGCATTTTTTAAAGTTGTAGGTTACACACACACATGCCCTTGGGGCATGTGTTTGCCCAACATGTGTGCACAGAGCAATTACAGGGGTGCTACAGGGTGTCCTTTTAACACTCTTGCACCCTTGAAATTGCATGCGCAATTTGCGAGAACCTATTGGTACTCGCAAATTGCCCATGCAATCTCCCATTCATTCCTATGGGCCTGTAGTCCCATAGGAATTAATGGGAAGGCATTCCTTAATTGCGACTCGCAATTTGCGACTCGCAATTAATGAATGTTTGTGAATCGCTAATTTTATAGCGATTCCTACATGCATAGGCTTTTGCAATTCCTTAATAATCGCAATTAAGGAATTGCAAAAGCCTACATTGATGCATGTATCTGATAACGCCTTATAAGGACAAGAACACCTAATAAGGACAGAACGCCTTATAGGGACAGAACGACTTATAAAGATTGAACGCCTTTTATGGACTAAACCTTTCACCTAGTTCCATGCAGAGGGAGGGTTTTTCCCAATCAATACTGCTAGGACGTCATCCTTGGCACATATGAATAATTTATGAGGATCACTACCCAGGGGGTATACTTCACCTTCCTCCTATCTACACACAAGGTTTATCCCATATGTCAACCTCATACTAATCAATGGCTAACACACGCACAAGGGACAAAGGGACTCTGTATAAATAGAGCACCTCTTGCTATTAGAGGTTGAAGGGAACCGAGACTTCAAGGCCAACACACTGACCAGAGACGCTGAGGATCCTGCATGCAGTCGATCCAGCTGACAGTGGTCTAAACATCCCTTTCGGGGTGTCCAACTCAATACCAGGACAAGGTCCCACACTCTCATTATTTAGGTAATGGGGTTCGACTAAATGCTAGCTGGATTCTTGGCTGCTAGGCTTATTAGCTCTTTTGCACCTACTGACATGCTAGGTACACTTAATGACATATAGGCAGGTATCGTAGGAGCATGCGCTTTATTTTATAAATGAATTTTATATTCATGTATATGTTCATGACTATTGCAAAATGGTAGAACTGTACTATTCCTTTTTATTATTCACTGTATTGCTGATCCTATATCTCTGCTACTGTGTCACAGCTGTAGCAGCACATATATTTTACAATAGAAGAACAAAGGTCCAGTAAATTCTTATTGTAAACACGCTCAACTGTTTCTTCTGTGTAACTCTCCGAGACCAAATGAACAAGCACAAGTGACTGGGTGAAAAGTAGTATATTGGTTCCACGAGTCTGAGGAATCAGGGTTGTTATGTTCTGCAGTTGCCAAAAACGAATCTCTCAGATTAAAGTAGATTCTAGTGGCACTGTGAGCTAGCTAATGCAAACAAGGCTAACATACGTGGTGGGGGTGCACAGAATCAGTCTACCACCAGACCCACAGTGTATGTTATCCAAAAGTGCAGGTCCTTTAGGGGTACTATAGGAACGGCACTACATTACCCGACAGTTTTTTCCTGAAAAAGTGGTGCTGAGAACTAGGGCATCCTTTTTGCCTAAGTTTTTAACTCCCTTTCATCTGGGACAGTCAGTTACCCTGCCCACTTTCTATGCACCTCCGCATCATTCCAAGGAAGAGGAGCATCTCCAACTTCTGAACCCAAAAAGGGCATTATCTTTCTATCTCGATCGCACTAAAGAATTCCGGGTGGAAGGCCAACTCTTTGTAGGATACGTGGGGCAAAGAAGGGGCATGCGGTTAAAAAGAGGACCATCTCCCGTTGGGTCATCCTCTGTATACAATTCTGTTACGCCTTGGCTAAGAAGTAGCTTCCTGAGGACCTTAGGGCTCATTCAACGAGAGCAAAGGCAGCCACCACTGAGCTTCAGCGTGGGGTTCCAATCAATAATATCTGTCAATCTGCCATGTGAGCATTTCTGCACACGTTTACCAGACAGTATTGCCGAGATTCTCAGGTTTGCAGAGGAAGCCTGTTTGGGCACTCTATCTTGCAGGATTATCTGGTCTAAAACTTTTCTGCAGTCCCTCCTCCGGGGAAGGTCTTGCTTGGATACCTGTTCAAAGGTAAGGAATCTGCGGCTAGATATCTCTATCAGATGGACAAGGCACTTACCTTTGGTAACACATTATCAGGTAGAAAAATGATCTAGCTGCAGATTCTTTACCAATCCACCCATCCTCCCCGCACTGCAGAACTGGTTTAGTATCATGGCTTATCCCCTTCACGGCTCTACCTTATTTCTAAACACAACATGGTCAGACATTGCATGGCTCCATGCTTCTTTTGGGTTGGTAAGTGGTGAAAAGTACTGATGTCAGCTTTTATATTGACAACGCGTACGTGACAACGACGAAGAACACGACGCCGACAACATAACACAGAGTTGAGCGACGTCACAGACCAAAGCGCAAGGATAAATCCAAAGGTAAGTAACTTGCCCCAATATTGGAAATTTCATAGATTCCCATGCTTTGTATCATTCCCCGTCGTCGGAATGGGAGC
Organism: Lissotriton helveticus; assembly: GCF_964261635.1. NCBI lineage: Eukaryota > Metazoa > Chordata > Amphibia > Caudata > Salamandridae > Lissotriton > Lissotriton helveticus. The sequence continues at coordinate 791,130,713 of NC_136073.1, forward strand.
CTCGGTAAATAGAAAATACCATAGCAGTAGGTACAAAAGAGAAAGAAAGGCCTAGGCCTCATCTCATTTTGTAGCATACCCACCTCTTTTTGTGAAAGAGACCAAAAAAACTGCAACAACCAATCAGAGGAGCCGCACCCCATAGAACCCTCCTGAGAGAGCCTCAGAGCCTCAGATTTTCTGCCGCACGTTGTGCTAAGGGAGTCTCCTCTGAGCTCTGCTCAGTTCTTCTTTCTACAGATTCAGAAAACTTATTTTCTTCAAGATGTCGGATAAAGTAAAGAAAGCCTTGTTCAAGGCTTGTGCTACCTGCTCTAAAAAGCGTCTGTATGTGGATGACAAGCATACAGATTGCATTTACTGCTTATACCCGGACCACAAAGCTACAGACTGTAAAATCTGCAGGACCTTCTCTACTAAGACTCTAAGGGACAGAGAAGGAAGACTTCTAACCTGGCTCCAAAAGATGAAGTCTAGAAAGGAGGTAATTTCCAGCGATAGTGAAGATTCCTCTTCGGCTTCCTCTTCAAAAAGATCAAAAAAGAGGGGTAGGTCTTCCCCTTCAGCATCTGTTGAGCCTCCTTCCAAGACCTCTCAAAAGGCCTCTGATAGGCCTGGCAGGTCTAGTCCCCGAAAATCTCCTCACCAAGGTGAAAAGGAGAAAGTGGGATTGATTTCGGAGGTGGTTTCTTCTCAGAAGGGGTCACAAGGGCCTTCTGTAATCTCTCCACCTACTGGAAAACCAAAAGGTTTCAAAAAACCTGTTTCCTTACCTCAGGAGTCGAAGACTGACAGGAAATCCCGCTCGTCGATGGTGACATCAGCAGGTACGTCGATGACGACGACGAAAATAAAGCAAATGCCAATGTCTGCCTCGTCGACGGGACCGTCGACGACGGCGTCGACGACGACCTCGAAGACGAAAGCTTCGACGTCGACGACTGGACATTCATTGGCTTCCTCGTTGACGAGATTAATATCCTCGACGACGATGACGACGCCGACAGTGGTGTCGACGGCGACGAAGACGACGTCAACGACGACGATGACAATGTCGTCGACGGCTCTGATGACGACGACGAGCTCGTCGACGATTTCACCTCCGTCGACGATGATTATCTCCCCGTCGACGGCGCTCTCGTCAACGACGACCCCATCGCCGACGATGTCGATGACGAGCCCGTCGACTGTGATCCCCTCGACGGTACAAAAAGTCAGGATTTCAATCCGAAGACACCAAATAACCCCGGACATGACGTCTCCACGCAGGGTGACACCTTTTCCTCCTGCCTTGCTTCTAGATGAGGATTTGTCAGAAGAGGAGGATGATGATGATGGTCCATAGGGGGATGTCCATCGCAGCTCCGGGTTAAATACCAGGATTCTGATTCAGATGGCGACTATGAAGAGGTGCGTCAACCTCTCCCCAGAGAGAGAATTCAGGAGCATTCTCAACAGGGCATGGTTTCGGTGCCCTCTTCTCTGATATCTGATCTGCAATTAATGCTAATGGACTACAGGAAAAGATTTCCATCCCAAACTCCTGGTGACATCCAAACACCCCCTCCTCCATCGGCTCCTTCCTCTTCAGCGGAGGTTCAGCCAAGGGAACAAGAACCTACAGAGGTGCGTCAGGGTATGGTATCAAGTCAAGTCTATGGGGACAATGATGATGATTCCTCTGATGATGGGCAAAATGTGGCTGAGGTCCCCGATCCAGATAGGGAATGGGACGAATACATTATCCCAGATCCACCTTCTCCTTCACCGGACCCGGGAGATTCACCACCAGCTGACATCGGTGGTTTCCATAACCTCATGGAAAGAGATTCAAAGAGGTTTGGCCTGCCAGTTACGAAGATCCAATCGGACTGTTTTCCTTACGATTTCAAAGAACCATACAAAAAATCCGTCCGCTCTATTCCCATCATTGAGCATGTTTGGTCCGAGGGAGTAAAGGTCAAGCAGTCTCCAGCAACCGTCATTCCGGTCCTACCGCGGCTGGAGAAGAAGTACAGGGCCCCTGATGGTAGTCCCGCTTGCCTGGTTGGACAACCGAAGCCAGGCTCCGTGATCTCTCAGGCGGCACAAAGGAAATCATAGAACCCTTTAGCTCCTCTGGCCTCTCTACCTGATAAAGAGGGTAGGCACCTGGATAATGTGGGAAAAAGGTTCTCATCAATGTCTAGCCTCCTAGTTCGTGCCTCCAATGCTCTTGCGATTTTCGGTCGTTATGATCGCCAAATGTGGTGCGATATGTCGCCATTTGTGGACCAATTACCAGACACTACTAAGGTGGATGCCAGGAAGATCTTAGAAGAGGGGAGCAATCTTCCGCAGAGATTATTGACTGCGCCATGGACATCGCCACAACTGCTTTTAGAGCTCTAGCAGGTTCGGCTGTCCTCAGAAGACAGGGCTGGATTCGGGCTACCTGGTTTCGCCCTGAAGTACGAAACAAAATATTGGATTTACCTTTCGATGGTGACATGCTTTTCGGAAAACACATAGATGATGCCTTACAAGATATCAAAAAGGACACCGAAACAGCCAGGTCCATAGGCACTCTTCAGTACCGTAAGGTGCCATGCCGAGGAGCGAAGGGCAAGAATTATTCCAATAGAGGAGGATACCAGCAACGTTATTCCTCGTATTCCCAGTCATCACAATCCTGCAGACCACAATACTCACAGATACAGGGCCAATCTGCTTCTTTTTCACGGCAGCCAGCTAAAGGCTATCAAGGTCGCCAGGGCAGAGTCATCTAAACGGCAATAGCGGCCTTCTGGCTCTTTCTACTGTTCCTACCCCTACGATAACATCAGTGGGGGGCAGGATTTCTCATTGTCTACACAGTTGGAGGATCATTACATCAGACCAGTGGGTCCTGAATATCATCCGGTTTGCCACAACTTGGAGCGTCAACAGCTTCCTCCTACCAGAGCTCCTGGCGCCAACGAGTCAAAACATCTACGTCTTCTACGTCTCCAAGCCCACCAACTATTCATCAAGGGGGCGATAGAACCTGTACCTCGCTCCCAAAGAGGGAAATGTTTTTATTCCATGTTCTTCCTGGTACGCAAGACGGAAGAGAAGTGGCGTCCAATATTAGATCTAAGGGAGCTCAACACCTATCTCATAAAGCTATCATTCAGGATGGTCACCCTTCAGGACATTCTGCGTCTACTAAATCCAGCGGACTACATGGCGACTCTGGATTTAGAGGATGCATACTTCCATGTACCGATCCATCCAGCTCACAGGCCATACCTACACTTCACAGTAGCCAAGAGCCACTTTCAATTCAAAGTACTTCCTTTTGGTCTCACATCCGCACCACAGATATTTACAAAAGTACTTGCTCCAGTGGCAGCGTTTCTCAGAAAACAATCGCTAGAGGTTTTTACCTACCTAGACGATTGGTTGATAAAAGCTCCATCCTTCCAGGCAGCTTCCAAGGCGGTCAAAAGCTACATTCAATTTTTCAACTAACTGGGTCTTCAACTCAACAGGTCAAAATCGGTCCTTCTCCCATCCAGGTCGATCAGGTTTCTGGGGTCTATTCTGGACACGAATCTCTGCAAAGCTTTTCCATAGGAGGAACATCAGAACAAACTTATTCTATCAGCTCGTCTCTTGCAAAAGAGGAAATCGCTGTTGGTCCGTCTCTACAAGTCCCTTCTAGGATCGATCACATCCTGCATACCATTGATTCCGCACTGCAGGCTTCGAATGCGTCCACTACAGGAGCAGCTGGACAAACAATGGTACGAGGCGGAAGGCTCGTTCAACGACAGGATAACGGTGACACCAGCAATGAAAAAAGCAAGCAACTGGTGGTTGATAAAGAACAATATCTCAAAGGGTTTAACTTTCACGCTTCCTCCATCTCCCATGGTTCTGACAACGGACGCCTCACTGGAAGGCTGGGGAGCTGTGCTACAAGAGTTACACATGAGCAGTCATTGGGACCCAGAACAGCGCAAGTTCCACATCAATCTATTGGAACTCAAAGCTATTCACTTGGCTTTACAGGCTTTTCTTCCAAGAATTCGGAATCACACAGTGCTGGTTCGCACGGACAACACGACGGCCATGCACTATATAAACAAGCAAGGCGGGACAAGATCCCGGGCCCTTTCAAAAGAAGCTCAGGAAACTTGGAACTGGGCAATTCTCCACAACATAGCTCTTACAGCAGAGCACCTCGCAGGTTCGCTCAATACAACAGCGGATGCATTGAGTCGCCAAAGATCAATCAGTCACGAGTGGGAATTAGACCAGACCATTCTCGAGGAGGTCTTCTCAGTTTGGGGAACCCCGACCATAGACCTGTTTGCAACCCCAGAAAACACCAAATGCCAGTTCTATGCAAGCAGAGATCACTATCTGGGGTCAATGGGGAATGCGCTTTCGATAGACAGTTACGGCGCATTTGTCTACGCCTTTCCTCCGATATCTCTAATCCCGAGACTGATCAGGAAACTCAAGGCGGAACCTTGCAAAATGATTTTGATCGCAACGGCTTGGCCCCGACAGTTCTGGTACACGGAACTCCTCCTGCTTTCTCAAGATCAGCCAATTCACCTGCAGCCTATTCCGTCTCTATTGACAATGTCTCAGGGTCAGGTGCTCCATCCGGATCCGAGCCAACTCCAATTGACAGCATGGCTCCTGAGTACAGAGAATTCCAGGATTTGAACCTCACAAAGGAATGTAAGGATATTCTGTCTCAGGCCCGAGCTCCAAGTACAAATAAGACTTACCGGGCGAAATGGAAAAGATTCTGTCTCTGGTGTCAAAGGCAGAATCTCCACCCATACACTTCAGTTCCACATCAAATTTTGCCTTACATTCTTTCTCTGGCTAAATCAGGTCTGGCTCATTCCTCTGTCAAAGTGCATCTGGCAGCCATCTCTAGATTCAGGCGGACATCTTCAGGTCCCTCACTTTGGTCTGCAACCAGTCTGGCAGCTTAATTTGGTTTTGGCTCATCTGATGAGAACCCCGTTTGAGCCTATTCACAGGGCGGATCTTAAATTTCTATCATGGAAGCTGGCTCTTCTGCTAGCCCTAACATCGGCCAGAAGGATTAGTGAGCTCCAAGTGCTCACGATCGTGGAACCCTTTCTGCAGTTCAAGAAGGAACTTCTAAATCTAAGCACAAATCCAAAATTCATTCCGAAGGTCCCATCCAAATTCCATTTGAATGAGCCCGTGGTTCTAAAATCTTTTTTCCCACGACCTACTACACCAGCGGAAAGGTCTCTGCATTCTTTAGATGTTCAAAGATGTCTGAAATTTTATCTGGAACGAACGAAACCATTCAGGAAGTCTTCTCAGCTTTTTGTCTCTTATAGTGCCCCGCGCAAGGGATTTCCACTTTCAAAGCAAAGTATTTCTCATTGGATCACTAAAGCAATTCAGTTGTGCCATCAAGAAGCGGGCAAACCGCTGGAAAGACGAGTTCGTGCTCATTCAACGAGATCAGTGTCTTCATCGGTGGCTCTGTTCGCAGGAGTCCCTATCAAGGACATTTGCAGAGCGGCTACGTGGAGCAGTACCCACACTTTCACGAAGCATTACTGTAATGGTATTCATGTAAAAAAATGTGCTTTTATGGCTTACTGCTAGCTACTCTGATACAAAGCATGGAAATCTATGAAAGCTCCAATACTGGGGCAAGAAAACAAGTTACTTACCTGTAACTTTGGTTCCCCAGTATTGGTAACTTTCATAGATTCCCATGCGCCCACCCTCCTCCCCTGGGAAAGCTCAGCCTTTTACAGATGTAGTTACTGTTACACAATGGCTACGGAAATCTGAGGCTCTGAGGCTCTCTCAGGAGGGTTCTATGGGGTGAGGCTCCTCTGATTGGTTGTTGCAGTTTTTTGGTCTCTTTTACAAAAAGAGGTGGATATGCTACAAAATAAGATGAGGCCTAGGTCTTTCTTTCCCTTTTGTACCTACTGCTATGGTATTTTCTATTTACCGAGGCTCCCATTCCAACGACGGGGAATGATACAAAGCATGGGAATCTATGAAAGTTACCAATACTGGGGAACCAAATTTACAGGTAAGTTACTTGTTTTCTTGTCTGTCAATAGCTAAAGGATAACCCATGAAAAGTTAGGGATACATGACATAACAGCCTTGCATAAACCATGATGTTTGGTATCCCCATAGTAAGAGATGATGGAAAACTCGAGGAAGGGTTCCACCACTTGGCAGAAAAATACTGTGCTTATCAAGCCAACATCAGACAATGGCCAATTGAATCCTGGTAAGTTGTAACCCTAGAAACCTAGGGGATACCACAAAGTATGGCTCGTATGGGCCACTATATTTGGTATCCCCCAAAGAAGCGGATGTGAAAGATTGTGGAGTGAAATCAAAGCTGCGAAAGGAGACTGCAATCTGGTATCAAATAAAAGGCCCCTCCTGTTGGTTAATGGCTGAACGGTAACCCTTGAAAAGTAGGGGATGCAAGAAATTACAGCAACACGTGAGCCGTAATATATGTATCCTCTTAGTAAAAGGAGTTGGAAAACTCGAGGAAGGGTGTCAGTTGGCAGAACAATACTTTGCTCACCTATCCAACATTAGACCATGTCAAATTATAATCACCAAATATTATAGGCATTAGAGGTCATTATATTTGGTATCCCCTTAGGCAACCGGATATAAAATCTTGTGGAATGATGTGAAAAATGTGAAAAGATACTGTGGTCTTCTATGAAATAAAAGGCAACTTCAACTGGTGAATGGCTGAAGGCTAACCCATGAAACGTAGGGGATACAAGATATTACAGTAATGCGTGAGCCATAGTATTTGGTTTCCCCCTTGTAAACTATGTTGGAAAGCAAAAGGAAGGGTGCTATTTGGCATAGAAATATTGTGCTCACCTATCCAACATAAGATCGTGTCAGATTCAATACTGGGAAGTTCTAACCCGAGAAACACAGGGGATACCAAATATTATAGGCCAAACAGGCTATTATATTTGGTGTCGTCTAAGAGTACGAGATATAAAATCTTGTGGAATGATGTACAAAATGTGAAACAATACTGTAGTCTGCTATCAAACAAAAAGCAAATTCAACTAGTCAATGGCAAAATGATAACCCATGAAACATAGGGGATACTAGATATTACAGCAATGTGTGAGACATAATATTTGGTATCCGCATAATAAATTATGTTGGAAAGCAAAAGGAAGGGAGATATTTGGTATAAAAATACTCTGCTCCCCCATGCAACATATGGTGATGTCAAATTGAACCCTGGTAACTTCTAACACAAGAAACAGTGGGGATACCAAATATTGTATCTGGTAAAGGCTATTATATTTGGTATCCCCTAAGGGTACCAGATGCAAAATTATGTGGAATGATGTACAAAATGTGAAAAGATACAGTAGTCTGCTTTCAAATAATAGACAATTTCAACTGGTCAATGGATAAAGGGTAACCCATGAAACATAGGGGATATAACAAATGACAGCAATGCATGAGTCATGATATTTGGTATACCCATAGCTAATTATGTTGGAAAGCAAAACAAAGGGTGCTATTTGGTATAGAAATACTGTGTTCCCCCATCCAACATAGGGCAAAGTCAAATTGAATCCTGGTATGTTCTAACCCAAGAAACACTGGGGATACCAAATATTATAGGCCAAACAGGCTATTATATTTGTTATTGTCTAAGGGTACCAGATGCAAAATCTTGTGGAATGATGTACAACATGTGAAAAGATACTGTAGTCCGCTATCAAACAAAAATCAAATTCAACTAGTCAATGGCTAAATGGTAACCCATGAAACATAGGGGATACTAGATATTATAGCAATGCGTGAGCCATAATATTTGGTATCCCCATAATAAATGATGTTGGAAAGCAAAAGGAAGGGTGATATTTTGTATAGAAATACTCTGCTCCCCCATGCAACATAATGTAATGTCAAATTGAACCCTGGTAACTTCTAACACGCGAAACAGTGGGGATACCAAATATTGTATCCGGTAAAGGCCATTATATGTGGTATCCCCTAAGGGACCTGGTTGTAAAATCTTGTGCAATGATGTAAAAATGAGAGAAGGTATTGTAGTCTGTTTTCAAACAAAAGGCAACTTCAACTGGCCATGGGCTAAAGGGTAACCTGTGAAACATAGGGGATACAAGATATTACAGCAATACGTGAGTCATAATATTTGGTATCCCCATAGTAAACGATGTTGTAAAGCAAAAAAAGGGTGCTACTTGGCATAGCAACACTGTGCTCACCCATCCAACATAAAACTATATCAAATGAATCCTTGGTAAGTTCCAACTCGAGAAACACAGGGGATACCAAATATTAAAGGCCATATAGGCTTTTATATTTGGTATCCCCTAAGCGTACTGCATGTAAATTCTTATGGAATGATGTACAAAATGTAAAAATATACTGTTATCGAATACAAGGCAACTTCAACTGGTCAATGGCTAAAGGGTAACCCATGGAACGAAGGGGATACGAGATATTACAGCTATGCGTGAGCCATAATGTTTGGTATGCCCTTAGTAAATTATGTTGGAAAGCAAAAGGAAGGGTGCTATTTGGCAAACAAATACTGTTCTAACCCATCCAACATTAGACCAGGTCAAATTGAATCCTTGTCAGTTCTTACCCGAGAAACACAAGGGAAAACAAATTTTTATAGGCGGTAGAGTCCATTATATATGGTATCCCATAAAGGAAACAGATTTGAAATCTTGGGGAATGATATCAAAAATGTGGAAAGATACTGTAGTCTGCTATCAAATAAATGGCAACTTCAACTGGTGAATGGCTTAAGGGTAACTCATGAAACGTAAAAGATAAGAGATATTCCAGCAATGCTTGAGCCATAATATTTGGTATCCTCATAGTCAACGATGTTGGAAAGCCAAAGAAAGGGTGCTATTTGGCAAAATAATACTGTGCTTACCCATCCAAAATCAGACCATGTCCAATAGAATCCTGGCAAGATGTAACTCAAGAGTTTATTGGTGTGCTAGACGGTTGCTTCAGGTGCCAAGTAAATGGGCATGCCAAATTCAAGGGAAAACATTGCAAAAACAAATTGTAAGCAAAAACAACTTTGCCTCAATATGTTATTTGGTTTTAGGTGGTGGGTGCTACTGGTTACAGCACATTATCCCTTTGCTCTACAGCATTCTGTATTTCACATTTTGAAAAAAATTGAAATGGGTAAGTAACAAGACATTTTCATATTGGTAAAGTGAAGACAATTTTTTTGTCTAACAATGTGTATCAATCTTTGTGTTTTCCAATATATTTTTGTATGGGGGTAGCAAACAAAGTGAATCATTCATTAATATATATTTGTCCCCACTTTTCAAAGGTTTCATTTTAGCCACTGACCAGTTTAAATGGCCTTTAATTTGTTAGATGCTTACAGTCTTGTTTTGCATTTTTGATATAATTTCACAGCTTTTGCATCTGGTTCCTTTGGAGTATACCAAATATAATGGTCTACACAGCCTATATTTGTTATCCCCTATTTTTCTGGAGATTGAACTTGCCAGGGTACAATCTGACATGGCCTTATGTTGGCTCTACGAACACATTACTTTTAGGGGATACCAAATATTATAGGCGGTATAGGTCATGTTTGGTATCCCTAAACCGGACGTGAAATCTCGTGGAATTATGTAAAAATTTTAGAAATTATTGTAGTCTGTTATCAAATAAAAAGCAACTTCGACTTGTCAATGGCTAAAGAGTAACCCTTGGAACATAGGGGATACACAATATTACAGCAATGCTTGAACCATAATATTTGGTATCCCCATAGTAAAGGATGTTAGAAAGCAAAAGGAAAGGTGCTGTTTGGCATGGGAATACTGTGCTAACCCATCCATAATTAGGTCATGTCAAATTGAATCCTGTTAAGTTCTTACCTGAGAAACACGGGGGATATCAAATATTATTGGCGGTACAAGTCATTATATATGGTATCCCCTAAGGAATGGTGCATGGTCTATGAAAGTGAAACAGTAGAAATATACAGTTAACAGTAGAAATATACAGTTAACATGCCCTTATAGTGACTAGCACCCAAAAGCTATTTTTACTGTGAGAAAGCTCTTGCTATCCCAAAGGGAAACACTGAGAGGTGATAGTAAAAATAAATGTTGGTATCTCCAGTTAGGGTAAAGCTACAAAAATTATGAAACAGCTATTTTCTATTAGTTATTAAAATCCTAACTCAATGGTGTGAAGTCGTGTTTTTAATGAATATTAGGGAAAGGTATATTTTAAAAAAGTAAAATTTTCCCTGCTTGAAGCTGCTCGTATCAAATCTTGGAGAATGAGATAGCAAATGTGAAAACATTCTATAGTCTGTTATCAAATAAAAGGCAACTTCAATTGGTCAATGGCTAAAGGGTGACCCATGATACGTAGGGAATTCAAGATAATATATGAAATGCGTGAGCCACAATACTTGGTATCCCCATAGTAAACAATGTTAGACAGCAAAAGGATGGGTGATATATGCATAGATCTGCTGTGCTTCCCCCATCCAACATCAGATTATGTCAAAATGAATCCTGGCAAATTCTAACCCGAGAAACATGGGGGATACCAAATATTAAATGCTGTATAGGCCATTTGTTTGGTTATCCACTAAAGGAACCAGATGTAAAGTCTTGTGGAATGATGTACAAAATGTGAAAAGTTATTGTAGTCTGGTATCAAATAAAAGGTAACCTCAACTGGTAAATAGTTAAAGAGTAACCCATGAAACGTAGGGATACGAAATATTACATCAAAGCGTGAGGCATAATATTTAGTATCCCCATTGTAAAGCAAAAGAAAGGGTTCCTTTGGCATAAAAATACTGTGCTTACCCATCCAACATAAGGCGATGTCAAATTAAATCCTGGCCAGCTCTAACCCGAGAAACACAGGGGATACAGAAAATTAAAGCACTTATGAGGTATTATATTTGGTATACCCCAAAGAAACCTGTTGTGGATGCTTTTGGAATAAAGGGAATAATGTGAAAGGATACTGTAGTCTGCTATCAAATAAAAGGCAACTTGAATTAGTCTTTGGCTAAAAGGTAAACCTTCCATAGTAGAGTATAACAGAAATCACAGCAACACAGGGGCCGTAATATGAGGTATCCCCACAGTAAAAGGTATTTGAAAACAAAGGGAATGGTGCTATTTAGCAGGGATATACCTGTGTTCACCCCGCCAACAGAAGTCCATGTCAGAGGGAGTCCTGGTAAGCTCTAACCAGAGAAACGTAGGGGATACCAAGTAATATAGCACTCATGAGGCATTATATTAGGTATCCCCCCCAAAGGAACCTGACGTGAAAGCTTGTGGAATTAAATTTAAAACGTGAACATATACTGTTGTCTGCTAGCAAGTAAAAGGCCCCTTGAGTTGGTCAGTGGCTAAATGGTAAGCTTTGAAAAGTAAGGAATACCAAATAATACAGTGATGCAAAAGCTGTATTATGTGGTATCCACAAGGTAAAATATTATGGAAAACACTGTGAAATGTGCTATTTGGCGGGAAAATACTTTGTTCACCCAGACAACAGAATGTCATGCACAACTGAATCCTGGTAAGCTCTATCCCGAGAAACACAGGGGATACCAAATATTATAGCCCTTATGAGTCATTATGTTTGGAATTCCCCAAAGGAACCCGATGTGAAATTGTGTGGAATTAAATCAAGAATGTGAAAAGATATAGTAGTCTGCTATCAAATAAAAGGGAACTTAAGTTGATCATTGGCTAAAAGGTAACGCTTGAAAAGTAGGGGATAACAGATATAGCAGCAATGCAGAAGCTGTAATATGTGGTATCCCCATAGTACAATATTATGGAAAACAGAGGGAAGGATGCTATTTGGCAGGAAAATACTTTGTTCACCCAGACAACAGAATGTCATGTCCTGGTAAGCTCTAACCTGACAAACATAGGGAACACCAAATGTTATAGCCCTTAAAAAGCATTATATTTAATACCCCGAGAAGGACACTAATGCGAAAGCCTGTGTAATTAAATCACAAATTTGGAAAGGTACTGCAGTCTGCTATCAAATAAAAGGAGTTGAAAAGTAGGGGGAACCCAGATTTTACAGAAATACATGAGCTGTAATATGTGGTAACACTTTAGGAAAAGATGTTGGAAAACTCAAGCAAGGATTCTATCTGGTAGAAAAAGTAATGTGTTTGTAAAGCCAACATAAGGCCATGTCAAATTGTATCCTGACAAGTTCACGCTCCAGAAAAATAGGGGATACCAAATATTATAGGCTGTACAGACCATTTTATTTGGTATACTCCATAGGAACCAAATGCGAAAGCTGTGAAATTATATCAAAAATGCAAAGCAAGACTGTAAGTGTCTAACAAATAAAAGGCCATTTAAACTGGTCAGTGGTTAAAATGAAATCTTTGAAAAGTGGGGACAAAGATATATTAATGCATGATTAATTTTGTTTGCTACCCCCATACAAAAAGATATTGGAAAACACAAAGATTGGTACACATTGTTAAAAAAAAATATTGTCTTCACTTTACCAATATGAAAATGTCTTGTTACTTACCCATTTCAAATTTTTTCAAAATGTGAAATACAAAATGCTGTAGAGCAAAGGGAGAATGGTCTGCAACCAGTAGCAGTCACCACCTAAAAACAAATAACATATTGAGGCTAAGGATATACAATTTGTTTTTAATTTGCAATGTTTCCCCTTGAATTTGGCATGCTCTTCCCTTGGCACCTGAAGCAACCGTCTAGCACACCTATAAACTCTGACAGTAAATTGTATGTGTTAAAGTGAAGCTTACGCTGCAGGTATTTGAATGTCTGGATTCTCTTTGGGTTGTTGACCATTACACTGTTGATTGCCACACTGTACTTTTAGTGTTCCCAAGCCAGTCAGTCTTGTCTTTTAAACTACAAGAGAGCTTTGCATGCCGCAATTTTTCAGCCATACTGTCAATCTTAAAAGAGAAACTAAATGTCCCAGAATGCTCAATGTAGACTAAAAAGGGAAGATTTACATCTCTCATAATATAGAGAGACTTGGCGCTGGGGCTGCACCAGAAACAAATATCATTTGGTTGTGTTTACTATTCTGAAACAGGCACGTGTTGGCACATGAAAAGGTTTTTGTGTAAAATGCCCCATATTCATTTGTAACAATAATGCTTCCTTTTAATAATCATTGTATGAAATGACCATATTTTGTGTGCCATCCCTCCAGATTTTTCCCATATCTGCTTTGCTGGCCTTACAACTCTGTGCAATTTACCCCTGCTAGTAGAGTGCTTGTGCACCCTCTTAGATATAGTTAATTTGGCTTATTCCTCATTGGAATATTGAACTTGCTTGGACTACCTACTATATGATGTAGAAAGTGAACACAGGGTCCGGAAATGTATTGGCACTAGAGTACTGCAGTGCCTATAGTGCCATCAACCACAGCAGAAGGGCAAACATGGATTATTTATTTATTTATAAAATGCAACATTCATCCTGACGGATATCACGGCGCTGTCTTTTAGAACACATGGTAGGTTATATTGGGTGCCTTCAGCTGCTCACACTTACGTCATAGGAAAAAGCTGGGTTTTTAGTTTTTTCCTAAAAGTTACATAGTCCTCAGTAAGACGGGGCTCTTGGGGTAATTCGTTCCAGTGTTTAGCCGCCAGGTATGAGAATGATCGGCCTCCTGCTCTTACTTTCTTTATACGTCTGGGCCTGGCTAGTTCTTGGTGTTGTGATCTTAAGGACCCCGTGGGGACGTAGAATTCGGTTTTATTTTGGAGAATTCCAGGACCAAGGTTATGCAGGGCCTTGTGTGCATGAGTCAGCAGCTTGAATCTTGCTCTTTGGCACATAGGTAGCCAGTGGAGCTGTTTCATACATGCAGACGCTGAACTAAATCTGCTTTTGTTACACACAAGCTTGGCAGCCGCATTTTGCAGCACTTGTATGCATAAGAAAAGTTAATCTGCCATACCCACATACAGTGCATTTCCATAATCTAATCTGCTGATGAGTAATGCCTGTGCAACCATCCTTCTACGTTCTAGTGGGATCCGCAGAAAAAGCCTTCTTAGGAGCTTTAAAATAGCAAAACCTCTTCCACACAGAACACACACATGATCCTGTATGGACAGGGTGTTGTCGATGGTTATACCTTAGTTTGTTGCGCATTGTTTAGGCGTTGGAGCATCTTCCAAGGATTGTGGCCACCAAGTGGCATCTCAGTTTAAGTTACCTCCTCCGAAAAGCAGTATTTCCGATTTACCTGCGTTTAGTTTAAGGCAGTGTTCGGACATCCAGGTTGCCATCACTGAGAGTCAGTTATTTAACTTAACCCTGGTGTCCTCATGCCTTTCTTCAATGGTTATCATCAGCTGTGTGTCATCCGCATAGGAGCAGATGCTGAAGCCCTATTTCCTGCTTATCAATGCCAGAGATGACGCATAGGCATTAAAAAATTGTTACGCTCAGGGAGGTTCCTTGGGGAACACCACAGCTGATGTTTTTTGGTTTTGAGGGGAACTGGCCCATTTGTACCATGTGAATTCTGTTCCTCAAAAAGTAGTTAAGCCACTGAAGAGCTTTGGCGTGGATACCCTTTTCATAGAGAATTTCCAAGAGGAGATTGTGTGAGACCATGTCGAACGCCTCCGACAGGTCCAATAAGATCAGGGCAACAGCCTTTCCTTGATCAGTCAGTGATTTTATATCGTCTAGAATGGCTAGGAGAGTGGCCTCTGTACTGTTAGTGGTTCTAAAGCCAGTCTGAGAACAGTGCAATAGTTCTTTAACCTCCAGGTAGCTAGACAGTTGACTGTTCACCATCTTTTATAAGACCTTAGAGAGGTATGGAAGTTGAGAAATGGGCCGGTAGTTCTCTGGCTTATGAACATTTGTTCTGGATTTCTTCAGCAGAGGAGTCACTACAGCCTGTTTCCATATTTCTGGAAATACTGGTATGTCCAGGGATCTATTGAGTAGGTGAGTGACATAAGGGCATATTATTGATGTAATCTGGGAGAATATAAAGTGGGGGCATGAGTCGAGGGGGGATCCTGATTTTACTTCCAGCATGGCTCTCTCAACCTCCAGTTCTGTAAGAGGGGAGAAGTTTCCCATCTGTATTGCGACCTCTGGATGTAGGGGTAGGTTTTCCTAGTTAGTTATGGCTAAGGAAGAGTTAGTGTCAATTGAGGAATAGATTTTGCTGATCTTTTCACAGTTGTCCTCTGAAGGAGACAAAGTTTGAGACAAGCTAGCTGGTTTGCAGAGCTCCTTCACTACTCTAAATAATTATTTTGCCAAGTTGCAATTCTCGTTTATCCGTTGTGCAAAGTAAGTCTTCTTTGCTTTTTTGATGGCATTATTATAGATCCTTAATTCAGCCCTATATCTTGTTCTGCCTGTTTCCGGTGTAGTCAGCCTCCAGGAGTGTTCTAATAATTTACACTTCCTTTTCAGTATCCTGAGATTCTATGAGTACCACTTCTCGGATAGAGGTTTATTTGTTAGTTTAGGTTTAAGTTTGGGAGCAAGGGTATCTAAAGTACTAGTTATCTCGGCTTCAAGTTTTATTGCTTCCACATTCAATTCAAATATCTTTATTCGATTGTAAACATTACAATCATAAAAGCACAGTTCATCAACAAACAGTTAAAAACAGTCCGGATAATTCATTTATAAAACACAAGTTTCTTTAGACAATGTAAAAGACAGAAGCAACGGGCAGCGTAAACAGTTTAAAAATATATAAATAATTTCTATACAATAAAAGAGTAAAAATGCCTAGGGCATTAGCAGCATAATTATCCCTCCATACTTTTCCTGAAGGTGATTGCTAGTTTCAGGAAATTACAAACAAATAAAGTGCAATCGCATTTCACTAATTGAAGGTAATAAAGTGCTGGTTTTATCTGTGCAAAATTCAGTTTTTTAAGGCATGGCTTTAAATATAGCCTCCGGGGTGTTATATAATAAGGACAACAAAAAAAAAGTGTGCCAGGTCTTGCGGAGACTTTCCGTCGCAGCCGCAAGCTGGCAACACCTCACCCCGATGGGCCCCACTTGGTACCGCCAGTAGGAGATGAAACAGGTCAAAACGGAACCTTGTTAACAGATAACGTTCATAGCCAGTCATAGGCCATGATACATATGGTTCCGTTTGTAGACAGGTTTTAAGTAGAACGTGTTTCCTAACACTGTCCTTCTGCAGCTCAACCTCCTCCCTGGCGGTATACCTGGTTGTCATCATGGCATTTTTTACAAAAATAACATCGGATTTGGTGATAAGGTTTGGGGTTAAAAACAAATCTGGCCGGCCAATTTCAATCTGGCAATCATTAATGTACTTCAGCCACGGGACTTTAAACCTTCCATCCAATGTTAAGGCTTCTTTTAATATTTCATGAGTGAGGGGTATATCATTGTTGAGCCAGCAATTCAGCCAGCACAGTACGGGGTTCACTGCTATTCTGTCACTTAAATAAGGTACACCCAGCTCCTCATGTACCGAACAATTTCCAGTTCCCCTTGGCAGCCTCAATATTTTCTTCAGGAAGTTATTTTCTGTGACCTCCAGGTCCTTCATCTTGCTATAACCCCAAAGCTCACTTCCATAACAAGCGACGGCGACACTTTTTGCCTGATATAGTTTAAGTAAAGCGGCCACCGGGCTATTGCCAATTTTTTTTGCAAATCCAAGTATGGCCGCATTAACACGTGTTACCTCACCCTTCTTTTTGCAGACGGCAGGACCCCAGGATAGCTTGTGATCAAGGAGGACCCCAAGGTATGAAAAAGTATTAGTGGTAGGAATTTTTTCCCCATTTATACAAAAAAGATTGGATTTTCGAGAACCCTGGCCTGTTTTCAAAACATAGGACTTAGAGTTATTAATGCTTAGGCCTCTTGACTCCATAAAGTCAAAGAAAGAATTTAAAAGTTTCTGGAGACCATTTGCTGTCCTAGAAATAAGGACAGCATCATCTGCGTAAAGCAGCACAGGGACCCCCTTGCGGCCTACAAAGGGGTAGTCGGCTCCTGTTTTTAGCAAGTACTCCTCCAGCTCGTTAATGTACAAGTTGAAGAGGAATGGAGCCAGGATACACCCCTGTCGAACACCCCGATTTATTCTAAATTCCTCCGTTACTTTCAGATCTTGAGTGTAACGAACATTGGCTCTTGTGTCGGTGTGCAGGTCAACCAAAAGATTAATTAAATTCTTTTCTACGCCCATCTTTAGCAGGGTAACCCATAGTTTTCCTCTGTCCACACAATCGAAGGCGGACGATAAGTCCATAAAGGCCATATAGACAGTTCCTTGCTTGGCCAGGGTATATTTACTTAAAATCAAATATAGGTTCAGACATTGTGTAATTGTCGAATGACCAGGTCTGAAACCATATTGAATAGGGGATATGATATTTTTGTCAATTGCCCATGTGGTTAACCTATTCAAGATTATACCACCTACCACTTTAGCTACAGAATTAATTAAAGAAATTGGCCTGTAGCATAACGGGCTGCTGCGATCGCCCTTTTTAAATACAGGGACTATGGTCGATAACCCCACGACCCTGGGCACCCCGAGATCACAGCTGCATTTACTACGGCAGTAAGAACAGGGGCCCAAAAGGAGATACTACATTTAAAAAGGTCCGGTGGCAAGCCATCCGGGCCTGGAGCCTTATTACTAGTTAGTCCTTGGATACCCCTTTCTACCTCACTTACTGAAAAGCACAGAGAATTCTCAGTTGGAATTAAAAAGGCATTTTCTGCCCGTTGCTCATTACTCTTAAAAATTGTACTAAAGTGAGTGACCCAATCCTCCGCTGAGATGTTAGTGCCAAGAGCTATGTCACTAGAATTATCAAACAAAGGTTTGTTGATAATTTGCCAGAATTTATTACTATTCCCCAACACTGATTGGTCAAGGAGAGACTCCATAGTACTAACCTTAATTTCTTTTTTCCGGGTAGCTAGTGATTTCTTATAAATCAGGCGCATATTTTTAATTTGACCATGATCTCTAGGTTTAATTTTTAACGCCTTTTTCAGGTCTCTGCTTGCCTTAGAACAATTATGGTCAAACCATTTAGGAGTATTTCTGAATTAAACCCTCACCGGTGCTGTTAACATAGAGCCTACTATTGACGCTAAGGCCTCAAAATCTGCCAAGATTTTCTCAGGAGGTGTAAGTGATGACGTACATACTGCTAATTCCTCTCCACATAACTTATTTATTTCAGTGTACAAATCTACTTGGTTTACCATTGACCACTTCAATCTGCGTTTGCCATTTATGCAGCGTAACGTTCCCCGATCTTCGCGGGTCATTCGCTGCTCAAATAAAACCCCACCCAAACTAATAGTTATCGGGTTGTGATCACTGTAAATGCTGGTATGGCAAATCTCGAAGCCCAATTTACAAGGTCTGCAGATAATAATATGTGGTCTATAAAGGACCCCTGACCTAAACCTTTAAATGTGGGGACATCAAAAACCTTAGTCTCAGAAACCATAGACATGGCTACAGTTAGATTATTTTCATTCACCATGTCATTTAGATTAACTCCACGCCTAGAGTGGACAAAATGAAATCCTTCCACACTATTACACCCCAAGGATCCCATAGAGGTGACACCTGGGTTACCGCATGGATGTACATTAAAATCACCTACGATCATCACCTTCCGTGGCAATGTACTTGCCCCCTTTCTCATTATCTCATTTAAGGTCAAGATGTTACATTCACCATTGCTGTTGATAGCATTATAAAAATTAATCAGGGTCAGAACATGTTTACCTCTCTTCAATTCAAGCATTTGAATGTTCCGATTAGCGTTATAACAAATACTTATTTTACAACAGAGTCCCAGATTAATGAAAATAGCCAGGCCCCCCTTTGCTCTTCCCCTGGTGGAAGGAGCTGCAGGTATAACAAAGCTTTGATAGCCCTCAATGAAGGCATTTTTATCTACCAACCATGTCTCTTGGAGGCATATAACTGTGTGTTTCTTAACAAATGCTAACCAGGCAGAATCACCTATTTTGTCAGCCAAACCTGCTATGTTCCAGGAGACTAAACTCACGTTACAGTCACCTGGCGCTATTTCTAGAACAGCTTCTCTGATGGTTAGGTCTGGCATCGGGTTGGATTGTTCTGCATGTATAACCCCCATAGTTTCGATGCTAGAGGTGTTTAATTCTATATGAGTTAGAAGAGGGTTGTGGGCCTCAGACAAATCAGGAAATATACTGTTGTTCTTTGAATTATCTCTAATTGTCCCTGTCTGACTAATATTATCTGGTTTGAACATCAAGGAGGGAACTGTTGTAACTTGTTTGTGTGCGACCCTAATGTTCCTTTGAACATAATTACTTTGTATGAGATCCACATTCATTGGTGTGACTGAGCCAGCATGGAGTCAATCGACCCCCTCCAAGCCGCTCTGATCATAAAAGGCGTCAAACCTGTTTGTGATGGGTACATTATAGTAGGTACTTGGGTGTGTTAGTTGGGGGTGATCTTGTTGGTAGTACGACCCATGAGGTACCTCCCAGTTCTCTTGATAAATTCCTTGATGGCTAACCTGTCTAGACTCCCAGGGTATGTCCCTCCTAAACTGCCTTTGTTTTCAAGTAATATAGTGACCATGATTTCTTGGAATTACTCCATTATGATGTACATTAAGATTATCTGGAGTTCTTTCCTGCTCTGCAGTGAAATATGAAAACGCTGTATTTGAGGAATGGTCGTTTGGTGGGTAAAAATAACTTAGATCCATAGTGCGGATCAGGCTGCTGATCGAGCTATCCTTCCAGCCAGTTATATACCTTGCCACACGACCATCCTTAAATTTAACTACAACACAATCACCCTCTGTGGATTTAAATCCATGGCTCACCCAATCAACCCTTCTGACATTTGTTATTGTACCTCTGATGTGAGGAGGGATCGGTCTATGAGCCGTTAACCAATGACTTACTTTATTTTTCAAGTCCCCATAACTCTCTGTCTTACCCACTTCAAGTTGCGGTACACCAATCATTACTATGGTGTACCGATGGGATTCAGGGGGGAGATGAATATGAGTAACTTTTTCCGGGTGTAGCGTTTTAGGTGTTCGTACTGGGCATGTATTCAATGTTACACTTTTTGTGGTAATTGGCCTTTGAGGCTCGGCCTGGCCATCAAGTAGATCAGAGGATGAACCTTCCGCAGCCCATTCACTCTCTTCGTTGCCAGATATAGAATTCTCAGAGGAGGTGGGCAGGGTCAGTGCTACAGTTGTGTCAATATTTGTTTGTGTAAATAATATTGGAATATTTTGAGCTGCAACAATTACCGGAAGAGAAGATGTCAAGTTAGAACTGTCACTTTGAGTATTATTCTTAGCTTGTGTCTTCATGGTCTTCGATTGCTTAAAATTACTTTTAGATGGTAAAGAACTGTCCTTAGATACTGGTACAGTAAGAATCTTTAATATACTTGTGGTATCCTTTCTTTGCAATTTTTCAAGCTTCTCTAGGGTGTGCTATATACTGGTGATTTTATCACTCAAAGGTTGCAGGAGAGATATAATTAAGTGTTCCAGTTCAGTTGGGTATGTTTTATCTGATAAACTAACTCTTTCAGTCTCGGTCTGACTCATCTGCTCTATGTGAGTTTTAGTGTGTTTTGGCTGTGTATCATTTTGTGTTATTGCACTCTGGACGATGGATGTAGTGGAGGAATTTGAAGTTCCAGCAAGTGGTTTAGCCAGTCTAAAGTTTAGCCAGACATCCTTTGCCGAGGGCTTATGAAGGCCTAATGGTCTGTATATTTTCCTCACTATAGATTTAGTTTTTAAATGTTTCCTATGTCGACGCTTTGTCTTAATCGGGGATAGTGTTTTGTCTACTACTGTTGCATTTACAATAGGCGAACTTTCAACATGAACGCCCCTTGGTAAGTTTAGTGAGGTAGTTCCAGATTGGGGCGAACATATATTGCCCCCCGAATTAGTAATAAGCAAAGGGCTTCCTTCAAGGCTGTTTACTGGTATAGGTGAATTCAATTGTACAGTTTTCCTACTGCTTTGTAAGGCAGGGCGGGAAACATAGTCTCGTGTCCCCCTCCACTCGGCGGCCGCTTCTGGATGTCGGTTGCGGCGGCGGGAGGGAGACTGAGACCTGCAGGCACCAGGGTCCGCGGGGAACAGCGGGGAACAGCGTTGGCGAGGTGGGCTCTCGCAAGGTCAGGGATCCTTAAATCATTAATGCCAGAGTTTCCTTCGGAGTTTGTGCAGCGTCACCCGCTCCACCGGGGTGACGCGATCTTTATGCGCCACCTGGCGCGATGTCAGCGTCGTCTACCGCCGCAAGGCAGGGCGGGAAACGTAGTCTCGTGTCCCCCTCCACTCGGCGGCCGCTTCTGGATGTCGGTTGCGGCGGCGGGAGGGAGACTGAGACCTGCAGGCACCAGGGTCCGCGGGGAACAGCGTTGGCTTCCACATTAGCTGGAAGAGTATCTTGAGTAGTTAGGTTATCTGGGGAAAAGTGGGCCTGGAAAAGGTCCTGAGTGACCATTTCCAGGCTCTGTTTGCCACTCGTACAATCTTGAGGGGTTTGGTTGCATTCGCCGGCAGGTTGATTGTAAAAGATATGAGTGAGTGGTCTGTCCAAGATACAGAAGTAATCTCCTAGATATTTGTTGACTCTATGTTGGAAAATAATAGAACTACAGTATGCCCGGCACTATGTGTGGGGCCTTTGACCCATTGCTTGAGCTGAAGAATCTGCATACCTCTTTCAAGGTGCCTTGATGCAGTACTGTGTACTTCCTTAAAGTATACATTAAAGTCTCCTATAACTAGGTAATGCTTATATTTCAGGCATAAAGGCAAAAGTTGAGTAAAAGGTTTAGCACTCAGTTCAGTTTGGTGGCCTGGAGGGTTATATATTACTGCTCCTCCAAGCAAAGTGTGGTCTTCACTGGATACCTGAAACTTTAGTATTTTGTGCTCTCCAAGTGACACCACTTCAGGGTGGAGACAGGCGAGATGGTCTTTAAACAGGACAGCCAGCCCCCTCCCCTCCGTCTCTGCCTATCTTGTTTCATTATTTTATATTTGAGGAGTAGGGCATTGGCGATATCGGGGAGGTTGTTATCGCCCAACCATGTTTCAATTATGAAAACCAGGTCGGGATGTCTCTCGTTTAAGGTGTCCCAGATATCGTAAGTATGTCTAGGTATCGACCTGGCATTAAAATATAAACATCTAAGTGTTTGGTGATCATCTATCTCTGTGTAGGAACGGTCAGAAATCACTAAACTAGGCCACTTACAGCCACGGCCGGAAAACGGGCCCTCAGTGTTTCCTGGATGGGCTTTCATGCACTGTGTTTTGTTATATCTCAGATTTAGGGATATCGCTAACAAAGACTCCCTGTGTATTCCTGACTGCTGCACTGTAAAACCTACTGTGCATTCATTCAACATAACTTTTTTTGTTAGGTAAAAACATTTCTTTTAAATATCAAAAGGTCACTCCTGTGTAGGCTGTATAGCCCACAAGGAATGGTGCATGGTCTATGAAAGTGAAACAGTAGAAATATACAGTTAACAGTAGAAATATACAGTTAACATGCCCTTATAGTGACTAGCACCCAAAAGCTATTTTTACTGTGAGAAAGCTCTTGCTATCCCAAAGGGAAACACTGAGAGGTGATAGTAAAAATAAATGTTGGTATCTCCAGTTAGGGTAAAGCTACAAAAATTATGAAACAGCTATTTTCTATTAGTTATTAAAATCCTAACTCAATGGTGTGAAGTCGTGTTTTTAATGAATATTAGGGAAAGGTATATTTTAAAAAAGTAAAATTTTCCCTGCTTGAAGCTGCTCGGGGCTAATTTGCATTCTCTCATAAGCAGTGGCACAGCCAAGAATAACCTGTGATGAACGCTATGAAAAATGATCATAGATCAGGTACAATGGCTTTGGAATCGAGAGTTGTTTTTTTCTTCCCCTTGCAGAAAGACCTGTGGGGTTGGCCCAGGAACTTAATTTACTTCGAAGGTATGTCCCCTCTAACAAGCAAATGTTTGGTGACACCTGGAGAGGTCCCGGCTTTTGTCTTTCTTATCAGGCTGGCCCCAAAAGCTATCTCCAAAACTGGTGCATGGTGACCTCAGAGAAGGAGAGTGTTGATTTCCCTGGTCACACTTCTGGGAGAGCAGTGCACACAGGCTCTGCATAAAGAGAAAAGGATTTCTCTTGGATTTTGAATGTGAGAAGGCACTGTGGGATTGTTTACAGAAGGGCAAACAGGAACAGTTTCAAAAGCGGTTAGGCTTACCCCTAGGAACTTTCACCCATTTGCTTTGGGTGCCATGAGGAGCAGTATATTAGTTGGTACCAAGCATAAATATGGAACCTCAAGACACCCTTTTTAATCAAACTTTTTTGACCTTTGGAGGAAGAGCAGAGAAATGGACCTGATCTCTGTAACAAGAGCAGAGCCTTAAAGGATTGGAGTGGCTTCTCCTTGTAACCAGGACAAAAACAGTAGACGCCTAGTGACCTGTGTAGCTATAGGGCGACAACTAGCTGCAAAAGGACTTTTCCTTGAAGTGCCCAGCTGACCAATAACAACTGGACCTGACTTCGAACCTGCTGATGGCCTCTCCTGGAGTGAGTCTTGAGTCGCAACTGTTGTTTCTCAGGTCCTGGAAACCTGAGCTGTGTCTAACTGCACTTGTCATACCACCTCTGAAAAGTTGGGACTTACAAGGTTTTGGATTTCCAGTTCTGAGGAGAACCATGACACACAAACCCATTCTTTCCACCCAAAGCATAGCCACACTGGTCTAAAGAAAGTGGTTTCTACCACTTGGAGCTCCGCCGCAGCAGCAAATCAGTGGGCCCCGATCGATAAGGTACCCGGCCTCATGGAACACACCGTCGGATACAGCCTGGCGGCTTGACCCACTGAAGGATTTTTACTTCAATTTCAGTGACTGAGTCCCTAGGAAAACTCTACTGTGGTCTGTGACTATCGTTGGTGCGTAATCCTTTTCAGTGCTATTATCACTTTAATCTTTAAAATTCCTATCTGTTGTATCTGTTGTATCCCTTAATGGATGATTCTTGTTTTGGTGTCATTTTTCTTATTACATTTTACTCTATTTTATGATGTTTGGGATTTTTATTGCTTGGTGCTTTTTACTTTATTTCTCTTCTGACCGTGGATAAATAAGTCACACATTGCCCTAAACTAAGCCTGTCTTATCTACACCATTCCTATCAGCGGGTGGAGTTTAGGTTAATTAGTGCCTTTGAAGGTCCACGCTGGCTTGAGTTGTGATTATTCCTTGAGCTGTGTAGTTGTCTACCCCAAATATGAATCCAATTTCTTGCAATCATAGAAGAAATGCATATTTTTAAAGAACTGCTTTGTGTGCTTCTTGTTTTAGGTGTATATGTGAAAAGGAAAATAAAAAAACATAGTTGTATTGCTTTTCGGGTTGAGCCTAGGCAACGCACATGCTGCCTGGAAGACCTGTTATATTAATAAAGGAGTTTGCTCCTGCCTGCTGCTTACCATTAGTCCAGTCCAGTGTCGCTCTTCCTTGTTGCATCCTAAGTGGTTCATGCAGCGATACCTCACTTCAGTTTTTCTCAGAGGAGCACCGCCTAAATACAGTTTCTTTCTGCTTGCATTCTTCATCTGTTGTTGGGGAGAACTATTTTTTCTTATTGTTGCAGCGTGGCATGCCATGCTTTATCACTGTGTAACAAATGTAAACCCCAGCTCGTATGTACAGCCGCCGACCCTGGCACTTCTCTAATTCCCAGCCCACAAACTCCATTTCTCTCATCAGTCAGTGATGGGACTAAAATAGTGGAGGCTCGCCTGGATGCTTTGAACTTAAATGCATAAAGTCTGCACTCTGTATGACAGTGCCTCTGCTAAGAGCTGTCTCGCCTCTTTCGCTAGTGCTTGCTTTGTGTTGCTGCGCTGTATTAGGTTCGCGAGCCCTCAACCATGATTATGCAGCTTGCGATCCCTTAACCAAGATGGGGCATCCTATGCTGATTACCTTCAGCGTTGATAGTTCCTTAACTAATATGCTAGCTTTGGGTATAGTTATACTTCTGATTTGTGAGGTTAGACTACTGTTTTTTCAGAGCACAGTACAGCCTTATTTCTTCTTTGTAGTGCTTCAGTGAATGTATGGGTTTGGTGTTTGGTGAGAGAATAAGGAGTTTCACCTAGCCCATCAACTAAAGCAGTACATTATACATTCTGGGGCCGTATTACAGATGAGTGCGCCAGCGCTAATTGTCGCTGTGCGCCAGAGTATGTCTGTGTTTATGTGTATTTGCGCACTAATACAATATGCGCACAGACGCAAACGCATATAAACACAGAGTTCAAAGTCTGTGCAACATCACGGCGCATTACAGACCGATCCTCTGTAATGCTGTTGGGCGCATACCCTGGCGCACAGCGACAATTAGCGCTGGCGCAGTAATTTTTAATATGGCCCCCGAATGTGATATCTTTTGTTTGGTCTTCCAATCGAGTAAGTAACTGAGATACTGGGAAGCTGCTGCTCTGAAGGCTCACTCCGAAATGTTGAAGTCCTCAGACCAAAAAGACGGTAATGCTGCCCCTGCTGGGCCAGTCATGCCATCCCTTCTTTGCCCTCACACGGTTACAAGTTGCAAGGCTCCATAAACATGTAGCATGCCTTTTGTGTGCATCACATGCACCAGAGAGTTTACAAATAGGCTTATATTTGGCAGTCTTAATGCCACATAGTGGCATAATTGTGTCCATCAACAGGGCATTGTCAACGTGTCCTTGCAACGTGCAGAACACCACATGCAAGTGCTATAAATGGGACAAGTCTTCAGACTTTTCCTTCATCAGTCATAATTAGTAACTGTCTCCTGTAAGGTTTGATGGGACACAGCATTTAAGATTTGAATGGGTTAAACCGGCGTCCAAGTGTAATACTGTGTTGGAAATCTGCAGATTAGGCAGGCATCCAAGCAGCTAACAAGGAAACATAGTTTCAAGATAAAGGCACAAAACCACCACCAACTTCCGAATTGTTAATGGGATTTTATGTTTATTGAGATCTGGGCTACAATGTAGCCTAATATATCATCCAGTCTTGACCAAAGGTCCAATAAAGTACTAAAATTTCCTTTTTTATAAATATTTCCCCTATGTACCCATATTTTTCTTTCCATACCTACCATCTGTAACTATCCTACCCAGGCATCACCTACCATCTTTTCATGCATCTGATCACCCAGAGATCCATGCATGTACTCATAAAGCTATCCATCCATTCAATCATTCATACAAAAAGCTATCATTCCACCAACCCATCCATCCTAACTGCACCTCTGATTCTGAAATGCTCACATTATCTGGATGGTAGTAACATAATTTCAGTACACACCACATACACCGACTCTACTCTATAACACATAAATATTTACATTTATAATGCCAATAACTATAACTCTCGTTTTCTAACTGATCACTCCACTGTACACAAAAATAAGCATTTTTGCAATGCAATAGGTCTCGCATTTGCGAGAGTGTAAGCTATTGGCATTTTAATATTTATCTGTTTTGTAATTAACACATAAGTAAAAGGCATTGTCATTTTCAAAGCTAATAGCTCAAACTCTTGTAAATACGAGACCTATTTCCTTGCAAAGAAGCAACCTCCATTTTCCCGGGCTGCTTGGAAAGTGAAAGTGAACATGGCGCGCTGAATGTTGCAGGAAAGACTGTTCTGCCTACAGTAGGAGAAACTCATTTGAAAACCAGCATTAGATTGTGCTGTGCAGCATGAGGCATAAGTGTGCAGCATGTTTGTGAAAACCAGCCATGTGGGAAACCAGCATTAAAGTGTGCTGTGCAGCGAGACATACGTGTGCACAAGGAACTGCGCAATAAAAACAGCATTATGGAAAACCAGCATTAGTGTGTGCTGCGCTGTGCGCGACATGAGCGTGCACCGGGGTCCATGTATGAAAACTATCATTAGTGTGTGCTTTGCAGCATGAGGCAGGAGCGTGCACCAGGATCCGTGTGCGAAAACCAGCCAAGTGGGAAACCAGCATTAGAGTGTGCTGTGCAGCGTGAGGCATGAGCGAGCACCAGATTCCGTGTGCAAAAAACAGCCGTGTGGGAAACCAGTATTAGAGTTTGCTGTGTAGCGTGAGGCATGAGCGAGCACCAGGATCCATTTGTGAAAAACAGCCATATGGGAAACCAGCATTAGAATGTGCGGTGAAGAGTGAAACACAAGCGTGCACCAGGATCCGTGTATGGAAACCAGCATCAAAATGTGTGCAGTGCCACACGAGACACGAGCGTGCACCAGGATAAGTGCATGAAAAATACCCCTGTGGAAAACAATCATTAGAGTGTACTGTGCAGCATGAGACATGAACGTGCACCAGAATATGTGCATGAAAAACAGACAGGTGGAAAAGTAGCATTAGAATATGCTGTGCAGCATGCGACACAAGCACGCTGCAGGATTTGTGTAGGAAAACCTGCCCTGCTCTGTGGAAAACCAGCATTAGCCTGTGCAATGAATGACATGAGCGTGAACCAGAATTCCTGTACAAAAACCTGCCACGTAGGAAGCCAGCACCAGAATGTATGCCATGAGCCACCAGCATGCACCAGGATCGGTGTACGAACAAAGGCAGTAAGAGAATTAGTCCCAGAATGTGTGCTGTGCAGCCTCAGTGTGCACCAGTATCTGCGTACAAAAAACAGAAATGTGATAAATATCAGAATGTGTGCCACCAGTGTGCACCAGGAGCCATGTATGAGAAGCATTTGCAATGCAATAGGTGTCGCATCTGCGAGAGTTTAAGCTATTGGCATTGTAAATGACAATGACTTTTATTTATCTGTTTTGCTAATTAACACATGAATAAAAGGCATCGTTATTTACAATGCCAATAGTTCAAACTCTTGTAAATAAGAGACCTGTTCAAAGAAGCGGTGGCCATTATCCCTGGCTGCTCGAAAGTGAAAGCATGCATGGCGCACTGAATGTTGCAGGAAATCGTGTTGCGCCTGCAGTAGGAGAAACTCATTAACCCCTTACCTGCTGATGATGAGCCCAGCTCTTCATGAGGCACAGTGGAGCTGTGCTCATGACGAGCTGGGCTCGTCATAACGGCCGCGCCACTCCCCCGTGCGGTGAATTCCACACCTGTGCGGACATTCTATGGGAGTGGGCGGAGTCATGACGAGCCCAGCTCGGCATGAGCACAGCTGCACTGTGCCTCATGACCAGCTGGGCTCATCATGAGCACCACGGCGCAGCGCGTGCCCCCCCCCCCGCACAGGAGGGGAATTACCCCCGCGGTTAAGGGGTTAAAGAAAATAGAGTTTACAGACTAAAAAAGACGTATTGTGTAACAACTGAAGTGAAATGAAAAGGAGGAAATGAAAAGGAGTTTTATTAAGCGCGACTGCTGCCCTGGGGCGTCCAAGCGCTAAGAACCAGATTAGTACCTCTCATTGTGGTCAGCCCAGGGGTTAGTCTGCTTTGTTAAATAAAAATGTTTTCAGCTGTCTGCGGAAGGTCGTCAAGTTAGGATTAGATCTTAAATAGAGAGGGAGTGAGTTCCATAACTTGGCTGCATTATAGATAAATGACCGACCTCCAGCTCAAGATCTTCTGATGCGGGGGACTGTCGCCAGAAAAGCATGAGTGGAGCGAAGCTGTTTGGTGGGGTGATAGGGAATAATCAGGGAGTGACTGATTTCTGGGCCGGCTTTCCAATATGCTTGATGGGAAATGCACATGGACTTAAATGTAATTCTCTCCCTGACAGGGAGCCAATGTAAGGTTCTCAAACCAGGCTCCACCGGAACTCTACGTGGAAGACCAAGCAAAGTCCGTGCTGCGCAGTTCTGGACCCGTTGAAGTTTTTGCAGACAATATTCAGGCGCCCCTAAGGAAAGGGCATTACTGAAATCGAGTCGGGATTGGATTAGTCCCTGCGTAACAACCTGCTTAGCTTCAAAAGGTAGAAGTGGGAAGATTTTCTTCATTATCCTGATGAGTCCAAAGCAGGTCGCTGAAAGTTTAGTTACTTGGATATTAAAGGTCAGGGTTTTATTCAACCACACCCTGAGACTTTTGATATTGTCTCTGGGCATAGGGGGCGCACCCATGCTGATGGGCCATGAAAGGACCGTAGTAGGCGAAGCTAATGAGCCGAGGAGCATAAGCTCGGTTTTATCCCCATTAAGCTTGAGGTGCGACGCCGTCATCCAGCTCTTGACCTGTTCCAGACAGGCCATTAGACTGGTTTGTGGCAGCTGGCAATTCTTTTGCGAGAAAGAGACCACTAGCTGAGTGTCGTCCGCATATGTAACGATCTTAATGCCATATGGGCGGACGATCTCAGCCAGCGGTCTCATATATGCATTGAATAGCGTAGGGCTCAATGATGAGCCCTGCGGCACCCCACAGCCCAGGGGCTTGCTTGAGGAGACAGAGGTACCTAAAAGACCTGAAAGGTCCTACCACTTAGGAAGGACTTGAACCAAGCCAGGGCTTCACCTGACACTCCCAAGCTATGGAGACGGCGCAGTAAGGTTTCATGATTTACCGTATCGAACGCGGCGCTTAGATCAAGGAGGATAACTGCCATGGATCCTCCCTGATCCAAGCTCCGCTTAGCCTCCTCTGTGACCGCCAGCAAGGCGGTCTCCGTCCCATGCTTGGGTCGGAAGCCTGTTTGAGTGACATCCAGTAGATGGTTACTCTCGAGAAATCTAGTAAGACAGATGTTGATGTGTTTCTCGAGGATTTTGCTCATCCAGGGAAGCAAGGAAATTGGGCGGTAGTTGTTAAGGTTGCCAGGGTCGAGGGTGGGCTTCTTCAGGAGAGCTCGCACCATAGCATGTTTCCAGGTAGACGGTACGATACAGGTCAGTACGGAGGAATTCAATAGCTCCATAATCAAAGGAAGAATGGTCTGACTGGCTGAAACTAGCGTGCATGAAGGCGCAGGGTCACATGGGGAGCCTGATTTTACTTGGCGTATCAAAGGGTCAAGAGTTTCTGAGTCTAGTAGGGGAAAATGCTCTAAGGTGTTTTGGTGGGGATACCCAGCTTCTGTGAGAGGGTATGGTCCTTGAGTAGGAGAGTCCCATTCCAAGTCTGGGAATGATAGATAGATCATGTTTATTTTTGATAAAAAAATTCCGCTAAATCGTTGCATCGGGAGAGTGAGTTGTGGTTGGTGGCCTGGGATGGTGGCAGCCTAGTCAGGCCTTTTACTATTTGATACATCTCTTTAGATTGAGATCTAGCTGACATAATTTTCTCACTGTAGTAGGTCGACTGTGTAGTTTTTATTTCTGATTTATAGGCTCTAATAGCCTCCCTGTATGTAGCTTTGTCTGTAGCGGCATATCCCAGGTGCCACCTCCTCTCGAGCTTTTTGCAAAGACGTTTTTTCTCTCTAAGCTCTTCCGAATACCAGGGGGCTGTTTTTCGCTGCCTTTTTAAGTTGGTGTTACGAAGGGGAAGTATGGGATCAAGTGATTCCAAGATCCAATTGTCGTACTCCTTGCTATCTAAGGAGGGATTCCCAACAAGTGGGGGTCTGGAGGCAGCAAGAATGCTGGTCCATCCCGCCACGGGGGGCCTGTGTCGGCGTGTCTTTTTCCTTTCGTTTTTCATATTTCTTTATTCCCCTTTTTATTGTTTTATTTTGTCTTCCCTCCATTTTCCTTTCCCTTCCCCTTCCCCTTCCCTACCCCGTTCCCTCCCCCCTTTTTCCTTTCGGTGTCCTAGAGGTTACTATGGCGGGCTGATTTTGGTGTATTGTCTTTCCGATCCCTCTGTTCTGGCTTGGTAGTGTCTTGGGAGGTGGGCATGTTACGAGGATAATGCTCAGGGGCTGATGGTGTCTCACATATCCTGATTTCTTGAATGCATTATATTGTCCCCCCCGATGTTCTGACCTCATGCCCCCTTCTTAATGTTGAAGTTGGTTACGGGATATCGGATGCCTTCGTATTGAAAGTGAGCCTGTCATACGTCCTCTCCCCATATTATAAAATTAAGCCTTATTTACTCCTGTGTTTCAGCCCTTTGGTTCCTGTATTTCTTCTCCCCCCTTTTATGATTGTACGGCCTCTGCTTTGTACTGATTGATTATGTGATATTTGCCTGGTGACTCCTGATTGTTTTGCACATTGCGGCCGGCCGGCTTGGTTGTAGGCCTTGACTTGTCTCTCCTTTTTGATGTCAATAAAGGTTTTCAAAAAAAAAAAAAAAAAAGAATGCTGGTCCACTGGTTCAACGGAAGTCTGGACCACTTCCTCATTCGCCGCAATCTGGAGGTGCAGGGTGAGCGTTTATGTCTAGTCCAGGTGAGAGGGATTAGAAAATGGTCAGTCCAAGGAAGACGACTGATCGAGCCTACTTTAAGAAACGTGCAATTGCTAAATACAGGATCCAGGAGGTGACCTTTAACGTGAGTAGGGGATGTAACAAGTTGCACCAGCTGGGCTGCAGCCAAACTCGCCGTCAGCTCGACAGCGGCATTGTCTGAGGGGTTGTCAAAATGTATATTGAGGTCGCCAAGCAGAGTGAAATTAGCAGGGGACGTAACCAAGTCCGCCACTAAGGAGGGTAAGGATATATGGAACTGTTTAAGTGGACCAGGGGGGCGATAGATAAGAATGCCTGAGAAGCTGTCATTGGGGGAAAATTCAATAGTAAAGGCCACATTTTCGCAATAATGAATGATCTCAGAAGAGCAAAGACACGCGTATAGATCCTTGTGAATGATAGCGAGTCCACCACCTTTCCCATGAATGCGATCTTTGCGAGCAATCTGATAGCCTGGTGGGAGGGTTTGCACCACGTCAGGATCAGAGTCCAAGGTTAGCCATGTTTCGGTCAGAAAGATTGCATCAGGCGTATATTCGTCCAGCAGCAGTGAAATTTCCAAACTGTGTTTGGGCAGGGACCTACAATTTAGCAAGAACATTTTAAAGTCCCGCATGTTGTCCTTGCTTAATGGAGTCGTGAGTCCTGTATTGCAGTGGGGACAGACCTGGGGCAGCTCCAGAGGGTGGAAGGAATGACAGCAGATAGTTGCTATCGGGGTCCGCAGTTTGTGAAGAGACCCTGTGCTGTAATACATCTTATGTCCCAGAGGAGAGGCAGGGGTCATGGCCCATGGCCCCGGTCTGCCACGGACGGGCGCAGACGGGCTTGCCTTTGGTGCGCCCGCTGCGCTCGCCCACTGCGCGGACGGAAACCGGTGTTCATTTTGTAGGGGTAGACGATGGCAGGAGGCAGCCCAACAACTGGTGCGCTCGCCTGGTTTCCCCCCCAAGATGGCGGCCAGCCCTGTCTCCGACCGTGTCCGAACCTAATCGTTCTGAGCGGGGAGCAGGGTTCGAATACTGCGAGGGACAGGTGTAGTTTCCTGATTAAAAATAAAGAATAAGTATTCCACACAAATTAAGTTTCAGAAGTTTTTAAAATTACACGTAGCCTAACCCCCGGCTTTCCGCCTCAGGGGAGATAAACACACACACTAATCTGTGCCTGCGCGTCTCAGCGCACTTTAAGTACTTGTGGGTGGCAGGCAACCCAACAACTGGTGCACTCGCCTGGTTCCCCCCCCAAGATGGCGGCCAGCCCTGTCTCCAACCACGTCCGAACCTAATCGTTCTGAGCGGAGAGCAGGGTTCGAATACTGCGAGGGACAGGTGTAGGGCCAGTCCTCATGGAATGTTACAAATGAAGACAAGGCGGTACTAAGGAGGGTCTTACAAGCCTAGTAACGAATCAGAAGCCAGCATTTATGAAGGACAATGACACAAGCCAATACGAAGGTCAATGACACAAGCCAATGGAAAATATGGCAGGAGAGTGGGCGGGGCTTTTTATTCCATGCGCCAATACATCATGCCACAGAGTAGAGCATGCGCTGCCCAGGCTCAACATAAAGAATAAGTACACAAATTGTCATTTACAACGCCAATAGCTCTAACTTTCACAAATGTATGAGACTGATTGCGTTGTCAATGCTTGTTTAATTAGCATAGACACAAAAAGATAGGGCAGCTGGTAAAATGCCAAGTATGTTGTATGAGTCAAACAAAACATGCACTGTTATTCAACTTATTGTCCATGTTACATGTTTGTCATTAACACCTTGTAACATATTCATTATATGAAAATCAAAACACTTTCTTTCCCCATTTTAGTACTTTGCTTTTTTGATTGGCTTTTTTTTTTTTTACCTCGTTTGGATTATTATTTTTCCCCTTCCCTGTCTTGTTTCTATTCTCTTCCCCTCGTGTTATTTCGTTACGATTCGATATGCTTCAGCAATATTTTCTTTGCTTTCACAATCTTTATTAACTTAATTGCTATTTCCATTACGATTCATTCTATTTATTTCGGTGTGTCTCTCTTCCTGCAAAAGTTTCAGGTGATTTATGCCAGAGCCGAGTTTTGCACCCTGTTGAATCGTGTTTCCCCTAACTCAGCCCGAGCAGTGATCAGCTGCTTCTGTCTGAGTTTCGTTTTGTAAAGGGTGGGGTAGAGGCTGCAGGCAGGCAGGAAGTTGAGACATCAGATCTGCGCAGTTTGTCTCCAGGACTTTTGAAGACACACTGCACAGACTCTAGGTGTCTGCTTCCCGCGCTGCTGTTTGCAGGCCGTGTGGCAGCCATAATTCATGTCCAGCTCCGGTGGACTGATCCGAAGTTGACACTCCGCCGCCCCTAATGCCTTGAGTGGACCACGGTGACTGAGCCAAGCAATGCAAAGTAGGTCAGCATAAAAATCATTGCAGCTAGTTTTTTTCAACACTGAATTTCATATCCCGGTTTTGGCACACTGAATTAATTGCATGCAAATCAACACAAACTCGGCGGAAGATTCCTGATGGCGGGAAAATATTCGAGCCTACAGAGGGCAGAAAGTACATTTCAATTTTGACACCTTCTGGAACCCACGGAGAAGCTGTCTATTGTTAAACTGGAGCATCAGCAGCAAGTTACTTGGCTTAAAGGATCTCGAAATCCTTTTCTAAGGAGGTTTCAAAAATGTTTACTGAGTTTTACTGGAACACTCCTATCTAGGACTGTTTTTGCTGACTTGTATAGAATACATACACTAGACATTATCAGAGTTGTGCATGGGTCCTGCTCAGGGCTCGAGTCAGGGTACCACGTGGGAGGACGGCGTCCCCCCACTTATTTTACCGGGAGCTCGATAACTGGAGCACATGGAGCCACACATTCACTCTTTGGCCTCTCTGGGGCGAGATCGGAGCCCATTCACAACGCTCATGAGCTGGCTTCTCTGATGCAATCGCATCTAAGGGGTGAGCGAGGGGCGACAATGAGTCTGATGGTGCGAGCCACCTTTCGTGACGTCACTTCCTGTAGGAACGTCAGTGTCCCCCCACTTCTTTTTTTAGGACTCGTGCCCTGGTCCTGCTACTGAAATAGGATAGGAAGCGGAAGCTGCTGGGCAGGTGTGAGGTCATTGACAGCTGTGCGGGGACCCTGATACTGGGAAAGTATAGGAAGTTTTATGGCAGGGTTCTGGCTATTGGAATAGAATTTACTATTCCTTTTATCTCAATTGCCAGTGCTCTCGATTCCCTTAAGTGGCATCGCGATCTTGTTCATATTTATTTATAGACCAATGAGTGGGCCATATTATCAAGAACGTTGTTAAAATTATCGCCGCTTTAGCGGTAGGAAACTGCCGCTAAAGCGGCGATAAGGGGCTTGATAATATGCCCTTGTGAATTCCCATAGAAGCCCAGGTTCTGGTGTGACCCTGGGCTTGTGTGGATCGATCCATGAATCATTGGGCCATTATCTTGATCACCATTTACAACCACTTGTACAGAACTGGTCGACATATGTCAAAGATACGACCGATTGTTTACTAAAACTAGAAGTCATAAAAGACTATTTCTTTAATGATATCCTCTTGTGTACCATCGACGTGGTAGCACTGTACACGTCCATAGCCCGTAATGAGGGATTGGAGGCAGTCGAATGGAGACTCTTACAGTCCGATTTACCACATGAGAAAAGTGTGTTTCTACTCTAATTGTTACATTTCGCACTATACCACAGCTATTTCAGATGGCAAAATGAGTTTTATGTACAGAGGACAGGTACGTCCATGGGTTTTCCCGGGGCACCCGCTTATGCCAATACGTATATGGCATACTTTGAAAACCAACATATACTGAATCATCCGGATTGGCAACAACACGCAGTGATGTTCTTACGATACATTGACGACATCCTAGTGCTCTGGGAGGGGTCGAGAGAGACACTAGAAACTTGCATAGCAGAATTAAATAGATGCAATCGTCTTATAAAATTCACCCATGAAATTGGAACAGATAGGATACATTTTTTGGACATTGAGATTCATAGAACTAGTTCTGGTTTAATGACCAAAGTATTCAAAAAACCAACTGATGTTAACAATGCGTTACATTACGCCAGCGCCCATCCTCTATCTCTGAAGAAACATTTGCCAATTCCACAAATTATGAGGATTAAAAGGATAACATCTGATGAAAACATATGCAAGGAGTCTATAAAAGAACAAGTCAAAAGATACAGAGCAAGGGGTTACCCTGAAGCTACTCTGGATGAAGCAGAACGGATTGTAACAAACAAGAAGAGGGAGGACCTATTACACAAACAAACAAAATCCCCACCAAAAGGGAGGTGTTTGTGTTGAAATACTCATCACAAGCCCCCAGGATAAAGTCCATAATACGCAACAGGTGGGAATTGATTGAAAATGAACCAGATTTTCAAGGCATCTTCCATGGTTCTCCTCTATTCGCACACACTCGCTCACATAACCTTTGCGAACTGCAAAAACCACCCTGAACTGAACAGATAAGGGTCCACAAGGGCATGAGAAAATGTTTTAACTGTGGGCAGTGTGGAAATGTTATGGTTGGAAAAGAGTTTAGACACCCTCAAACTGGCAAATTGATAACCCTCAGACACACGTCTGATTGTACAACGGAAGGCGTAATTTACGCCATCAAATGCCCATGCGGATTAATTTATGTTGGTAGAAGAAGCAGGAAAATAAAGACACGGATCGTGGAGCATAAAAGCCGCATTCGCAACAAAAACATGAACTCTTACCTAGTCACACACTGGGTAAACACAGCATATACCATAGCACATATCAGTTTCACTAGTTTGGAACACATTACCTCACACATTGTCATGGACCTAAATACAGCGCTAGCGCGTAGAGACTTATTGGATCAAAATGTTAGGGACCATAATCCCTGGGGGTCTCAACGATCTTATGAACTTCTATGTTTCTTATAACAACATACCAGCTAATTTCTAATTAAATTCTAATTAGATTGTAAGTGACTTGCATTTTCTTTTCTCTTTTCACATTTACCATTTTTACTTTATTATGTTTCATTTTAATTTCCCTTTTTGGAGGCTCTGTTTCTGTCATGGAAACAATTGGATTCAATTAAAATTCAAGGGTTGATGTTGTTGTCAATAAAGTTTTGTTGCCGGGAGTCCATTTTTTATATTAAGGCTTTTGCATAGTTTTGTTGCCGAATAGTCCACTGTTTGTGTTCATGCTTGAAGTAAGCATACACTCTAGCAGCCATCTTCTGTGTCGACGTTTTTGAGTATAAGAGATCGCTATAGGCTGTGGGGTCATATGTGACCTCAGGGTGACGTCTGGAATCGGTATGCCGCCCGTTTGAATTGTTAGGTGAGTTTCGTGAGACTGCGGTAGCGTTTGTTGAAGAGAGGGAAACAGAATTTGGTTTTAAATCGAATGTATCCTGTATTTGCCTTTATTTAGAGCTTCGAATGCACGGCACTTCAGCCACAAACTCGGGAGTGTACACAGCGCTCAGACCCCAAGGTAAGATGTTATTAACATGGGGTGTTAACTTGATTAAGTTTCCACTCTCGATCGGGAGAGTTCACTAGGATTATTGTGCTTTACAGGACGTGGTATTTTTGAACAACCGATTTGGTAGTCTAGAAGAGGGACCTGACTTACTCGACACACTTGGTATGTACCAAAGTCCTTAAGAGGCTGACTAATAAGTGTGCTGAGCTTGGACACTCGGATTTTACTTATAGTGCTTTTATGTTATCATAGGTGATGTCTCATTGTGATGCAGTTTCAGGTACTCTTATTGCCTTCAGGCATGGCACTTGTATCATTATGGCACTTTTTTTATACATACTTTTATAGAGACACCGCAGAGGAATCACTTTTGATGGGCTCAATTGGGGCTTTTTCACTATTTCTTTCACTTTTACTTTTTTTCACTATTACTTTTTTTCACTATTACTTTTTCCATTTGCATTTGCTTATTTTTGAACTTCCTTCCTTTTGTGCTTGAATGAGATCTTCTGGACTCAGATCTTTGTTTACTCTTCAAGACTCCTGTTCACTTAACATATGCAAGTCCTGAGCATGTTCACCACTGGTACAGGGGGAACAACTGTAGTCATGTAATGATTAATAATACTGAATTCACCTTGTTTTGTTGTAGATTCGGATGTAAATCCATCCAGAAGATTCTGAATATTGAAAATGTTTATATAACCTATGCTCTTTGTATGATTATCCCCTGATGAAGGGTTCAGGATGAACCCGAAATGCATTGTTTTTTTTAAAATTGTTTGAACCTTCAACTTTTGATTTGATTTGTGTTACTGTTTTATAAGCGTTATGAAAAATTTGTTTCGGGAGTGAGCTTTCATACATAAAACACGAAACACTCCAAAGAACCACTTGTTGTTTATATTTGTTATGGTACAAGCTGAATATAATAGTATAAATTTATGTTGACTGAATCAGAAGGATTACAAAAATTAGAATATATTTTGACATAAGCAAATAGGCATTAGTAGCCACAGGCAGTGCGACACGCAGTCCTTGGGTTCCAAGGACTCCTTTTGAATATTTTTCTTTAGTTATGTTCATCCAGCTGGTAGAGCTACCCGCCTACTTCAAAATTCCAAATGTATGTACAAAAGCCTATAAAAGCTATTGCTTTGTGTTCTTATTTTGACAAAAAATCTAGAAAATGCACCACTTTACCCTATTGTTTAAAAAAAAGATTTTCATGGGATGATGAAAATTGCAACCTGCGTCCCAAAAACCTTTGTGTCCTCTTTAAGTGAACCCCAACGTTATCCCCCACGGGGAGCCCAGCCTCACCACTCTCAAACTTCACCAGCCGCCACTGGTTGAAGGTACTGAGGTAGACCTTTTTCTCTATTCCAGATTCTGATAGAGCAAGAGGGTGTGTGATTGACAAGCCCTGAAGCCTCATTATCTGACATGCAGCACTGAGTGATACTAGCACAGCATGTCAGATATGTTTTGTGTATGTCTTAGGCCGGACTATAACAGCTCCCACCTGGCACAAGTGCAAAACAGGTAGTGGAGCCCTCTTCTGCTGCCAACCTGACATTACAGAATTTACATTCAAACGAACAATCTTTGAGATCATTTATTTTCACATAAAAGCTGTAATATGCCAGCAGTAGTGGCAGAGGGTCGACTCCCCTAAGGGCAGCTGTTGTGATTGTATGTTTCTTTAACTACTAATAGAATTGTACTATGTAATAGAATCTATTGTAATGTGTTCTTTAGATGGTAAGAATGTTATGAGATCATTATGCTGTTGCCTACTTGATCTGCTGCATGCACTTTTTATCAGATGAACTATACTTAAAATAAATATCTAAGAACTACTTCGTGAGACATTGTCTTTCTAAGAAGCCACTACAGATTTGGCGACGAGGATGGGATGGGCACAGCGTTTAATTACCAGTGCTATTATTTTTATTTGTTTTCTTCACAAATATCTTCTAGAAATCGTCTCGGATTCTTCACCGAAATCGTGAGTACTTGACGAAGATATCTCTGAGAAGTGATTCATTTTTTAGATTATTGTACTGGTATTCGTAACGAACATTGTGACCCAAATACTCAAGTTAAGATCGAGACTTGCGTGTGTATGTTTAAAGACTGATTACATTTCTACTTTAAAGAAAAGCAACGATTGAGGAAACGATCGTCCGTTCTGTTGAAAGCGAGTTGTGCAACGACTGATTGCAGTTCTGGATGAAGGTTACACCGTTCAACTCAATCACCAAGAGTTGTTGTGTTTTGAAACCCTGCTACAACGCTTACCGGTTTTCCAGAGTGTCTCGCTCTTCATTCATTTTCGAATCACGCACCGGCGAAGTCTCCAGAGAGCTGAGTGTCAGGCGCGCTCACAGGATTCTTACGACAATGCACTTCCGTCCTTGATCGTCATCTCGCTCACGCATTGCTGCCATTTGTAGGTTGTCTTGGCAACACAACTACACAAACAAAGAGCGTCTCGACGGCGGATTTCGGATTACGCAGCTTATTCTTTGGGTATCTATTTCTAATTTCGAGCACATATTACTGGAAGCACAAATTCAGTCTGCAGCAAGCAGCGATTTTTTTTTTCATTGGCAAGTGCATGCAGCACAGGATCCATTCTTGAAGCTTAATTACTAATCCCGTTTGTTCTTGAAGACAGTTTTCAAAATTTGGAGCACTTCAGTAATTTTGACTTTGGATATATTCAAACTTATAAGATGTCAGTTGAAGCTACAGCTTCAAGATCCAACCCGACAGGAGACGCCAATCCAACCAGAGACACTCACCTTCCAAACTTACAAATTAATTCTCCAAAAGAGTTTTTATCAATTCCAGGAGAACCAGTTGTGTCATGGTTGGACTGGAAAGAATACTTTTTAAATTATATAGCGAATCTAGAGGATGTGAATGGCATGTTCACTCCTGAAAGAAAAAGAGAATGTTGTTGTACTCTTTAGGGCCCGAAGGTTACGTATTTTCAATGAAATGCATAAACATCAGAGTTCTGAGGGAGATTTAGACATTTTTAAGGCAGCAATTGTAGATCTTGATGATCATTTCTCTCCGTCAGTGTGTATTGCTGTTACCAGACATTCTTTCTTTCACAGGAAACAACAGAAACACGAGTCTATAGAAGAATATGTCTCTAGTTTAAAGAAATTGGCTACAAAGTGTAAATTTGCGCAGTTGCATGATGATTTAATTCGAGATCAGATAGTAATGTATACTGAGAATAGAACTCTCCAAGACAAATTGTGGGTGGAGGGTGATGGTTGTTTAAGAGATATCATAGCTTCGGTAAAAAAGGCAGAACTTTCAGAACGTTGTGCTAAAGTCACCCTTTCACAGGATAAAAAGAGTTCGGAGGAGGTGGTTGGGAAGGTTGTAGAAAAGAAAAGTTTTTATGCCAATCAAAAAAAATTTGAAAAAAAGAAATCTTCTGGCTTTGAGAAGAAGAAGTATGAAAGTAGAGAACAGAAAACGTTCAGTAATGTAGTCTGTTACAGATGTGGTAGTTACGCACATTCCGCCACTTATGAGAGATGCCCAGCCAAGGCTGCAAAGTGTTTGGAGTGTGGACTGATTGGTCATTTTTCTAGGGTTTGCAATCGCAAGTCCAAACAAAAACCTAAAGGCAAAGTAGCATGTGTGCAGGAAGAGAGTGAGAACAATTCTTCATCGTCAGATAATGAGTCACATATTAACCTCATTAAAAGGAAAAATGTAGTTGTGAACATTACAGGTTCTTCCTCTTCTAAACCTTTGTGTTTGGTTTCAGTGGGGGGCATTGTCAGTCAATTGGCTGCGGATTCTGGATCCCCTTTCACGATTATCTCACAAGATGTTTGGAAGAATCAATTTGTGGAAAAAATAGGTCCTTGGTTAGAAACCAATGACGTGTCTGCTGAGAGCTACACAGGAAATGATATTGATTTTTTGGGTTTCAGAACCTTAATCTTCCGTTTTAAAGAAAGGAAAGCCATTGGGAAGCTATATGTAGCCAGAGTAGGTCCATCTGTGTTGGGGTGGAAGGACCAGAAACTGTTAGATATCATTCTCAATCCGAACAGTAAAGAGCAGGTTTTAATTTCCTGTGAGTCTGAGGACACCAAGAATTGGGTATTAAAAGAGTTTCCTGAGGTATTTACAAGTCATATGGGAAAGTTGAAGGGTTTTACTCATCAGATTCATTTAAAAGAAGGTGCGATCCCGAAAGTCCATAAAGCTAGAAACATACCTTTCATAATACGAGATGAGGTTAAGGGAGAGCTAGATAAAATGTTAGCAAATAAAGTCATAGAGCCTGTAGAAGCAGCTGAATGGGTTTCGCCATTGGTCGTAGCCCGAAAATCCAATGGCAAGGCCTGTTTGTGTGTTGACTTAAGGTATTTGAATAATAACATTTTGGTGGACCAATTCCCTCTCCCTAGGATTGATGAAATGCTTTCTTTAACACGAAATGCAAAATGGTTTTCCACGCTTGACCTTTCAGCCGCCTATCATCAGGTGGTCTTGGATAAGAACAGTAGACATCTCACATCATTCTGTACACCTTTTGGCTGTTTCAGGTTCAAGCGAATGCCTTTTGGTTTAGCATCGGCCGCTGCGGTGTTTCAGCGGTTGATGTCTAACTTATTCAGTCATATTCCTGAAGTTGTCTTTTTCCAGGGCGATATTTTGATCATGGGGAAGGACAAAACACATCATGACACCATTCTTAGAGAAGTTTTAGAAATTCTCAAAAGTAATGGGTTGGTAGCGGAAGGTAGTAAATGTAAGTTCTCAGAGAGGTCTGTCACATATTTAGGACATGAAATTGGGACCTTTGGCATTAAACCCAAGACGGAATTAGTTGAAGCCATTCTCAAAGCAACTGCACCCAAATCTAAAGACGATCTGCGATCTTTCTTGGGTTTAGCAGAATTTTACACAAAGTTTGTTAATAATTTTTTGCAAAAGACGTATGAAATGCGCCTTTTGATGAAAAATAAGGTAACGTTTAAATGGAATGAAGCGTGTCAACAAGCTTTTGCTAACATAAAAAGAGACATTGCACATTCACCTTCGTTACAGGGTTTTGATCCTCATGCTGTTTCGATCATTACTACAGATGCGAGTGCCTTTGGTATTGGGGGTGTCCTTACACAAGTGTCCAGTGAGGGCAATGAAGTAATTATAGCTTTTGCCTCTCGTTCTTTATCCCCTACAGAAGAAAAGTATTCTGTCATAGAACGAGAGGCATTGGCATGTGTATGGGCCATGGAGCATTATAGGAAATTTGTTTGGGGGAAGACATTTTTGCTAAGATCCGATCATAAACCTTTGACAAAGCTTCTCACCACGGAGGGTCTTTCCAGAGCTTCTGCTAGAATAGCCAGACTGTCGATGAGGCTACAAGATTTTGTTTATGATGTGCAATATGTTCCGGGTGCAAAGAATGTAATAGCGGATTTTCTGAGTAGATTTTCATTACCACTTAAAGAAATAGACAACGATACATGGAAGGATTACTGTGTGGCTGGTGTATTCGATGACATTCCTGGTCTCTCTAAACAAGCCTGGGAGAAGGAATACGAGAAGGATGAAATTTTGCATTCAATAAAGGACAAAATTGCTAATGGGTGGTCCAATGAAGCAAAAATCGATCCTAAACTGAGGCCATTTTGGGAGGTGCGAGATGAATTAAGTATGGAGATGGATTTTGTTTGCAGAGGAGGAAGAATTGTACCTCCTTCTGGTATTAGAGATAAAATTATTGATATAGGCCACGAGGGACATCCAGGA
This sequence comes from Lissotriton helveticus, assembly GCF_964261635.1. Lineage (NCBI taxonomy): Eukaryota > Metazoa > Chordata > Amphibia > Caudata > Salamandridae > Lissotriton > Lissotriton helveticus. Next base: position 791,173,562 of record NC_136073.1, read on the forward strand.
ATCTCTCGCACCAAAAGAAATATAAAAGTTTTGTATTGGTGGCCAAGGATTGATGTGGATATAGAAAGAAAAGTACGCACATGTATAAGTTATGAGTGTGCTGACAAAACTCAAAAAACTCTAAACCCTCCTTTATCTTCTCTAGGATGTCCGAATTTACCTTGGGAGTGTGTGGCGTTGGATATTCTAGGACCTATAAATTGGCAGGATGGTGTTTGTAAGTACATCTTGGTATTGATAGATCTTTTTTCAAGGTGGTTGGAAATTGAAATAGTTTTCACAGTAGACACAAAAGCAGTAATCGGTTTTTTGGAAAAGTGCTTTTTGAGGGAAGGTTTTCCAGCTTCAATCTTAACGGACAATGGCGTTCAATTCAAATCTGAGGTAATGAGATTATTTTTGAGCAATATTGGAATTGAACAAAAATTTACGGCATTGTACCATCCTAGGGGTAATTCTGTTGTTGAGAGGGTAAATAGAGTTATAAAGGGAGTCTTGCAATTGGCTAAGAGAGCAAATAAGAATTTTGAGGATGAACTTACCAAGCTCATCTGGTCTTATAGGATAACTATACATGACACTGTTGGTGAAAGTCCTTTTGGTTTAATGTGGGGGAGATTTCCTCATTGCAAAATCAATCCCGGATGGATTGGTAGGAGCAAAAGGTATGAGTGGGATGTGGATCGAGTTAAGCAGTTCATTAGTACCTCCCAGGCGAAGAATAAATAATTTTTTGATAGCAAACATGGTACTAAAGAAGTTTCTGTGAGAGTTGGACAGTGGGCCAGAATTAAGCTTGGAAAGAAAACTGGGAAGTTAGAATCTAGATTTTCAAATCCTAAGCTAATCACCAAAGTAATGAGGAATACTGTTCAATTTGAGGATGGAAGCATACATCACATGAGTCGTATAGCGTTGACGAAAGCCACTTTTGATTCGGAAAACAGTAATGATGGTTGTAGAGATTATTGGTGGTTAAATGCTTTGTCAAATTTTGAGTAAGAGGATGTGCAGGGAGTGAAAGAGGCTTCTCAATGTGAAGCTTTGCCAGATGTTAGTACTTCGGATGTTAAAAGAACCATTGTTATTCCTGAGTTCTCTGTCCCTGACATTAACACAATGGATGGTGCTATGTCTGCCCCAATTACTTCCACTTTGAGTTCCACACAGGTTTCTTAAACTCCTGCAGTAGAAGTTACTTATGTCCCTACTGCAGTCGAAATGCACAATACTGAAGTTGTTAACTCAAGCAGTTTTGGAAGACCCATTCGTGTTCCAAGCAAATTTAATGATTTTGTGCGCTTGTAAATTTTGTGATTAATTGTTTTTATTTATTATAAAGAAGAGGGATGTGTTGTGATTGTATGTTTCTTTAACTACTAATAGAATTGTACTATGTAATAGAATCTAGTGTAATGTGTTCTTTAGATGGTAAGAATGTTATGAGATCATTATGCTGTTGCCTACTTGATCTGCTGCATGCACTTTTTATCAGATGAACTATACTTAAAATAAATATCTAAGAACTACTTCGTGAGACATTGTCTTTCTAAGAAGCCACTACAGCAGCCGCTGCCGATGAAAATGAGGATTACAGAAAGTGGCAATTTAGAGGGGTGTAAGAGACATCTTTTGTATGGAAAGGTCTAACGTGACATCTTGGAGGTTTTTAAGTCTATCTGGAGGATGTATCTTATCAAATACAGCCGCTTGAAGATGACATCGAACAGTCTTAGAGACATATTTAATAAGTTATGTTAGATGAGCTGAGAAATTGTAAATGTGCAATGTAGTGCTGCTTACATAGAAGGAAATCATTATGATTGGGCCTGTCAATAAACAAAACAAAAAAAATATTTTAACATAACAAGTTTGTGATGAAAGAGCAGAATACTGTCCCTTTTAGGTATTCATTCATTTGTAGAAGAAATGCTGAGATGCACTGTCCATATCAACATGTTCTGTGTTCTCATCTCTGTTAATTTCTCTCACAGGTCAGAGGAACAACTTGTGGTACCAAAGGTTCATCTATGTAGCATCATAATACCATCTCTCTGAGTCCTGCTGAAATGGAAGAATACTTTGAAGACCTTAATACCACAGACATAGACTATGATCCGCAGACTTCAATGTTACTTGCCCAGCAATACAGCATCTTGTTCATTTGTTTGTTTGGACTGGTTGGGAATGGAATAACTCTTTGGTACCTCATGTTTCGCATTTCTAGAACATATTTTACCACATACATTTTAAACGTGTCTATTGCTTATTTGATATTTCTTCTCTGTTTCTTCTTCATCAACCTGCTTGAACTGTTGCCTCGAAATGGAGTCATTAATATATCGTATCCCTTGTACATCATTCCTTGGATAGTTGTACTGGGTTATCAGCCCAGCCTGTACTTCCTCACCGCCATCAGTGTGGAGAGGTGCCTCTCTATTGTTTACCCAATTTGGTATCGATGTCACCGTCCCAGGTACCAGACCATCATTGTGTGCATCATTGTATGGGTCTTTTGCTGTATTTTGAATGCAACAGAAGCTTTGCTTGATTTTACATATGGAACCTCTAAAACAATTGCCATATTTAAGGCTGTTTTCTTTTTTTTTATTTTAACACCTGTAATGCTTCTATCTAATCTGGTCCTGCTCAACAAAATGTGCAAGAAAACACAGAGGCGCCACAGCGTGAGGCCCTCCATCCTCATTCTCATCACTGTCTTTACATTTCTTTCCCTCTCTATGACAATCTGTCTAATTGATTTTCTTATTGGTTTTCATCTTCTCACTATGCCACCTGCATTTTGGATAATTGGCCTTTACTGCTTGTGCATTAACAGTAGCATCAACCCTATACTATACTTTCTAGTGGGTAGTCTCCGGCGGCGGAGAAGCAAGACCACCATAAAGCGGGCCCTTCAGAAGGCTTTTCAAGATGAGTCTCAGGAAACTCAGGATGAAGCTGAAGACTTCCCTCAACAAGAGTGTCTCAGAATGAGCTCTCCACTTTAGTGTGCGTGTGACATTCCAAACTTACCTTAGACGGAAGAGATTATGCATCACTCCAACACCAAAGGTGTGTTCTGATTTAGCTAGTTGAAGACCCTGGAGTTAAAGACAAATTAAATGTGAACTGTGGTTCTCATGTTCACTTAAAGCTTGTGATCGCTAGACCATCTGTGGTCTAGCGGCAGCATTACCGGGTGATAAATTCATGTGAATAGTTGTAACCAGCACACTAAATAAGACTGCTTTAAGAGATCATAGGATTGTGGGTTATAATCACTCTGGACATTTAAGGAAACTATGGGGGTCATTAGGATGGCGGGCGGATTGCCCCCGCCAGGCTGGTGGTAGACACCGCCGGCCTGGCGGGGGCCATCCGCCTGCCATCCTCAGCTAAATGACCCCCCGCCATATTAGTATGGCGGGGGGACCGCGGCGGACGGAAAGACCGCCCGCCGCTTTTTCGCCCCGGTCGCCTTGCGGCCGGGGCGGAAAAGGTTTAATATGGTGGCGGTGTCTGTTAGACACCGCCAGCCATATTACCATGGGTTCAGTTGGAAGCCTTTCCGTTATGGCAATGTCGCCACGGAAAAGCATGCGGTCTTCACTCTGGGGGCCCCCTGCGGGCCCCCAGAGTGAAGGAGAGGTAGGGGGTGCACATGGGGTACCCCCTGTGGTACCCCCCTGCATTTACATAAACAAAGCGGCAGGCCCAGCGGCAGGCACCACGCGGTGCCTGCCGCTTTGTTTATGTAAATGCATACATGCATGTTTAGCATTGTGGCGGGCGGTGCTGGGAGCACCGCCCGCCACAATGCTAAACATGCAGGATGCGCCCGCCACAGTGGCGGGCGCATCCTAATACCCCCCACGAGACCCCCGCCCTTATGGCGGGCGGTCCCAATCACCGATAGATGGCGGGCGGACTAAGTCCGCCCGCCATCCTAATGACCCCCTTTGTCTTAAAGTCCTAATGCTAGTGTTCACTGATCTAAAAACTTATCCCAAAAAATGAGAGTCCTCTTAAATAGAAGATGGTTGAGCAAAGATACATGGATGATTTACTTTTATTAGTTCCTTGTTTTGTATCATTTGCAAACTTTTATAAAGTTTTGCTGTTGTCCAAAAAATAAAATTGACAAGTAGAGTGCTATTAAATCGTGGAGTAATACACCAATGTAGTCGTCATGTTACCTCCTTTTAATGACCAAGGATTTTAGACGGAATAAATGAGGATTATTGACACCAGTGCTATCAAACATCTTTATGAATTCATCTCAACTTTATTACCTCCAGAATTGTGTGCCACTTCAAGGGTGACCCCTTATTTCGGCCTACATTTATTGCACACTATGAAATCGAATAGTGCTGGATCGGAATTCATCAGGTACAATAAATAGCAACTAATGGAGTTTGTCCCTAATAATGGGCACTATTAGCCCTGGTATCCTTAGTGTGGTTTCTCCTGACTTTTTGCCCCTTGACCTCCTGTTTTACTGACATCATTGTTGCTGGCATTAGGATTCTGAGCACTTTACCACAGCTAACCAGTGCTTAAGCGTATACGCTCTGCACTCTAATCATGATAACATAAGCTTATCCACAATTGGCATATTTAATTTACTTGTAAACCCCTAGTACAATGCACTATACGTGCTCAGGGCCGGTAAATTAAATACTAGTAGTGGCCCTGCCGCACAGATTGTGCCACCCACTCAGTAGCCCTTTAAACATGTCCCATACCTGCCATTGCAGAGCCTGTGTGTGTAGTTTTAAACTGCCATTTTGACCTAGCAAGTTAACCTACAACTGTGCAGAGGGCGAATATTTAACACTATTTGCAAACCTACGGAACTTTTATGATAGATTTGTTGCAAAATGGAATCTTAACTTTTTGGAAATTCTGTGTAAACTATTGTTTTGATCATACTTACTTTGTGATGTTTTGAATAGACTTCAATAAAGCTCTGACTTTACCTTGCTGTTTCCTAATGGTTCTGAGGCCTTTGGGAGGAAGGTGAGTCATGTATAGATAAGTCTCTTGAGCCTCTTTCATACCATTGCCTGATCTTTGTGCCATAGGATCAGCTGCAAGAATATCAAAAATTATATAAAATGGATCCTAAGGTATTTGATAGTGACCATGTGCTGGATCACAAAACATTTTTCTCTTGTGTTATTTTCTTTCCTTGGTGGTAAGTTAAGGCTGTGCTTGATGATTCAAATGCCTTCTGCCACTGTATTATGGAAGCAGGTTTCTGGATTTGATAATGTGTGGCAGGAATGTTTTTGCATACTTCTTGTGTGGCATTTTGTTGAGCGGGGATGGTTTCTGTTGTCTTTGCACTGCTTTGGTTTTGTAAAATATTATTGAAGGGGATGTGAGAATGAGGGGTGCTTTGTCCACAGCCTGTGGGAATGTCGGCTGGACACAAGAAACCACAGTGATGGCAAAGGTTACAATCCTAGTGGTCCCTGTGGAACCCAAATGGCTACTCCTGGGAATAAAAGGGGAACATGATTGGCCTAGGCTTAAAGAAATGTGTCTAAAAATGGCAGCAGGAGTGGAAAAAGAAATATAGCGAGAACATGTAGGGCAACGACTATTCTGGCAATTGAAGACTGGGAAATGGACCTCGATTGGTGTCAGAGGGCAGAACAAGTGGGCTATATAGCCAGAGGCAGCGCTAGGCAGTGGGAAAAAGTGTGGCAGGACTGGAGAGCCTGCAAAGGTTAGAGAGTCGGAGACCAGAGTCGGGGCAGCAATATGGTCTGCGGAGGGAACTATCACTGAACCGATTGGTGGGCGTGGATGGGCCGTTAACGAACCGGACCTGTGAGTCTGCACCCTGCACCGAGAAGGGAGGGAGATTATGCCAATGTTTCTGTGTAATAACCTCAATATGACATGACAGTATGATTTGTGAAGCCAATTGTTTTGATTATCAATTAAAAGAACTAATTTATTTAGAAAAGAAAAACATATATATATATATTATTGCAATGCCGTGTTGTGTTGTACTGTCATTGAGTTTTGTTTTGCTGTGCTTTTCCCCGTTAGTTTTTAATTGTGTGGTTTTGTTACTTGTGTTTGTTGTTTATTTATATTCTCTTGTTTACTTAAGATGTCAAATCAAGGTTATACATTTACAGCTAATAGCAGCACATTCTTTTACATTTTCTCTGGCAGGGTACCAGTTACTGCAGTTGAATGTATGTAAAATGACACTGTTACAGCTCTCCAACTATTTAAGACGACACGCAACCCAAAACTGGGGCAGAGACGTGCCTTAAATTCATCACTTTAAGTGCTTACTCTGTGATGTTTTGAATAAACTTCAATAAAGCTCTGACTTTACTTTGCTGTTTCCTAATGTATCTGAGGGCTTTGGGAGAAAGGTGAGTCATGTATAGATAAGTCTCTTCAGCCTCTTTCATACGATTGACTGATCTTTGTGCTATCGGATCAGCTGCATAAATATCAGAATGGATCCCAAGCTATTTGGCAGTGATCATGTGCTGGATCTCAAAACATGTTTACCTGCTGCTATTTCCTGTCCTTGGTGGTTAGTTAAGGCTGTGCTGGTTCACATACCTTCTGCCACTGTATTATGGAAGCAGGTTTCCGGATTTGATAATGTGTGGCAAGAATGTTTATGTATACTTCTTGTGTGGCATTTTGTTTGAGCGGTGATGTTTTCTGTTGTATTTTTACTGCTTTGGTTTTGTACAATATTATTGCAATGTGATGTTGTTTTGTACTGCCTTTGAGTTATGTTTGTCAGTGCTTTTCCACGTTTGGTTTAGATTGTGTATATCCTCTTCACTGCATCACGAATCCCGCCGCAGTGCTGAACATTCCATTCGTGGGCGTGGCTCGGACGGACCCCGGCCATCGTGCGCCCACGCCCACGCTGACTCATGACGGCCGGGTGCCGTCATGAGCACGGAAGAGGATATTTTTTACCTTGTGTTTGTTGTTTATTTATGTTCTCTTGTTTCCTTAAGATATGTCAACTAATTTCTTCCTTTCTGCCATTTTCCTTACCGAGGAAAATAAGCAGCCATGGCGCCCAGTCGAAATGGAATGATATTGAAACCTCATTTCCACAAGGACTGGCAGCGACGAGTCGCAACCTGGTTCAACCAACCTGCCAGGAAACAACGGAGGCGGAAGGCCCGCCAGGCAAAGGCTCGGCTGATTGCGCCCCGTCCCATTTCTGGACCCATTAGACCTATCGTGAGATGTCCCACCATCAGGTATCACACCAAAGTCCGCGCTGGCAGGGGGTTCAGCTTGGAAGAGCTAAAGTTGGCTGGCATCAACAAGAAGGTGGCCCGCACCATCGGCATTTCCGTACATCCCCGTCAACGTAACCGAAGTGCCGAATCCCTCCAGTGCAACGTGCAAAGACTGAAGGAGTACCGCTCCAAACTGATCATCTTCCCAAGGAAGGCTTCGGTTCCGAAGAAGGGAGACAGCTCGGCTGAAGAACTCAAATTGGCCACCCAGTTGACTGGACCAGTCATGCCCATTAGAAATATATACAAGAAAGAGAAGGCACGGGGGATCTCGGAGGACGTGAAGAACTTCAAAGCTTTTGCAAGTCTGCGTATGGCACGGGCGAATGCCCGTCTCTTTGGAATCAGAGCTAAGAGAGCCAAGGAAGCTGCAGATCAGGATGTGGAGAAAAAGAAATAAACTGTTCATATGAGAAGTTTCAGTAAAAAACACAATCAAAGGAAAAAAAAAAGATATGTCAACTCATGGTTATACATTTCCAGCCAAAAGCACCACATGCTTTTTTATTTCCTCTGGCAAGTAACTACTTACCGTTGTTGAACGGAAGTAAAATGATGCTGTTACAGCTCTCAAACTATTTAAGACAACACTCAACCCTAAACTGGGGCAGAGACGTGCCTTAAATTCCTCACTTGAAGGGCTTCCTCTATCTGACACAGCCCAAGGTCTTTGTTGTGACTGAGGGGGTCCCACTAGAATGTTTTAATGCCTGTGCACAATATGTTATTTTTGGGTTTCACCAGCATTATCAAGACATGGGGTCCTGCTTCTATGCCTCTTCATGGGTGGAAGTTGAAGTTTGGATGGGGAAGTTTCTTCAATCCGAACATTACGTTGGACCTGTCTACCTCAGTGCTTAATTTGTAAAATAATAAGTGCCAGGGCCTTGAGCAGTAGGACATTGCAGCTTGCACCACCCACTGCCCAGCGATCGCTGCCAAAACAACTACTTATCATCTCTCACACCTGCCAGTGCGACAGTTCAGATTATTACAGGTCTCCAAAACGAAAGGAATGGCTGGGGCAGCAGGGATTACTAATTTTCAAATGCATATTAATAAACAACCTTTTTTCTGCTCATCTCTAAATTAGATGAGCAGCGACACCATGTGGCAGACTGTCCTAAGTGCGGTACTCACAAGTAAGTGCAATGCAGAGCACCAGAAACCAATGAAGTGCTGATGCTCATGGAAACCAAGGCTCAAAATAAGCACTGGTCCACTTAATCTGCTACAAAAACATTGTATATATTTTCAGCTACTTGGTGGTGACCATAACACGGTTGCCCTTGAGGAATTTGCCTCTATATTACCCACAGAAGACATTATTTTGTGTTTCATCCGCATTATAACTACCATGGCTCCTGTTTGCATGCCTCAGGAAGTCATCTGGAGCAGAGGACACTAATTTGTAGGGCATGTTGTGAGCCTGTGTTAACACGCAGTAAGTCTAATATCAATGGAAAAAGAAGGGTGGAAACTGAGAAACTGCTGCATCGTTTACAGTCAAGAACTTCTCTCTCTTAAAATCTGCAAATATGTGAAAATGTCATGTTGTAGGTGGGGAAAAATATTTCAGGGATTTCCTGGCACACTAATAATGTCATTACATTTCGTGAACACTCAATGTTTTTTGACCCCCCACATTTTGCTTGATACTTGATGTGATTTTGGACTGTAAGTGCACTGGGTCTCTGCTAACCAGTTTCCTAGTGCCAGATCTGTTTCCCAAAACTGTACCATGATTGGCACAACTTCAGCCACCCCTGCAAGTCCCAAGTAAATTGTACTCCTGGTACCTAGGGATGGAGACTGAAGAGGGTCCACTGTTGCTGCAGCACACATCGGCAACCCCAGAGACCCCTCACCAAGACCATGCAAACTGCCACTGCAGGCTGCATGTCTTGGTGCAGAGAAAACCGCAGAGTCAACATGGCATATAGCCCGTGTTCCATGCTCCCACACTCAGCCCTCAGGCAGGGTTCACTCTATCCCATGTGTGGACATATCTGCATGAGCAGATATGACACTGCAATATCTGAGCCATTCTTGGTTATTGTAAGTGCTCAGGGAAGACAGAGAGAGTACAAGGGCTTGATACTTGCCAATACGAGTGTCCTAGCTCATGATGGATTCACAGTGCCCTAAGATGCCTGGTAGCAAAACTCTTGTCTTAATAAATCCTCACTGATGCCACTGTTGTATTTATTAATAAATGTAGATAGGAGACCCTTTAGAGGTTCCCCTGAAAACCTACCAAGCACTGGTGTGGTCTCGACTATTCATAGCCAGCCTGCCCCCACAAGACATATTTCTGACCTCATGGGTTAAGAGCTCGTGCTCTCAGAGGCCAGAAACAAAGCCTGCTCTTGGCGGAGGTGCTTCACCGCCTCCAGGCTGGAATGGTTTTCCAGGGTGGTAAGCTTCAAAGGTGATACCGCCTTTGAAGTGAAACCTAGGCTTCCCCAGATAGTGGGGGAAGCCAACCCCCTGGTCCTGCTCCACATTTGATGGAGTACAGGCGGGAAAATTAGTTAGATAAGGAGGAGAGTCCATTTTCAGCCAGCACCACCCCTAAGATGTGGAAGGCAATGTGGACCCCTCTCTTGAAAATCCACCATCTTGAAATGGCAGGAAAAAGCAACCTATCAGGGCTAGGGTAGCGCCCTTTCCCACAGGAAGTGGTCACTTAGAGGGTGTAGACACCCTAAAGGTAGGTAGCCTATCAGTTGCTACCTGTCTCTCCCTTTAACATTCCTTAATGTAGTATTTCAGTAGGCTTCCTGGACCTTGACCCTTAGATTCGACAGACAAGAAGAAGACACGGACTAAAAAGAGCTGCTACCCGAGAACTGAAGCACTGCAGCAGAGAAACTGGCCCCAAACCCTACCTGATGCCTTAAGGACTCGGCAATCTTCGTTGTGCAGTCTCGTCCTGACCCTGTGAGGACTTTAAGAACCCTAAAGCTCCACCAGACTTCGATAAATTGGCAAGAACCTCCCTTGGAGTAAAGGTATCACTCAGCTGCACACCACAGGCACCAAACCCGCTAAGTCCGGTTTGTCAACTTGCTGCTCCCCAATGACTCTAGTGCAGCACCCAAACCAGAAGAGGTACATCAGCTCCGGAGGGTCAAATCGGTCTCCCCACCAAGTTTGGAGACATGAGGACCTACCGGAGCCACACCGTGCCAATACCTGGGGTACTGGACCCCCTTCAGCAAACAGCAAGACGAAGAGTCTGTTCCGGATTCCAACTACCCCAGAAGCACAAACTCAACGAGGCACGTCAAGACCAGTGTCCCTTATTGAGAGTGGCTCAGCTGTCCCGAAATTGCCTCTCCAAGTTGCCTGCTCCTGACGGCGAGGGCATCTCGATGCACGGTGCCTGGTTAACCTATCTGCTCTGCACCCGGCCCAACCAGCCCCGGTAACTACGGTCTAGATGTTCTCCTGTGGTCCTGAAACCCTTACAACCTCCTCCCTCGAGTAAGACCCCCAAATTTACATTTAAGTATTCCTGTGCAGTAGCCCCCTTTGTCGTAGCACACCAGCTTCCAACAACCTCAGCACCCTGCTCCCTCATGATCCAGGATGCTCTCGATCTTCTGCTGGTGGAACATTGGACCTGGGACTGCTATGGACCTAAAATGAGAAGATGCCCTTCGCAAAAGTACTACCTGATTTTATATGCATTTTTCTACTTTTACCATTGACTTCAATAGTGCGTAATTGCGCACAAATGTGATATAGTTCGCTATCTCTGAAAAATCATAACTCTAAAAGTACTTACTGTAAATCAGAGTTCTTGGTATTAAAAATTACATAAAAATCAATACAAGTTTTATAAATTGGTCTCGAATTTATTCTTGAGTGTATGTCTTATTTATTGCCTCTGTGTGGACAACAAATGCTTAGCACTACCCTCGGATAAGCCTAACTGCTCGCCCAGACTACCACAAATAGGGCATTAGTATTATCTATGTTTGCCTCTGTAAACCAATAAGTGATTTATTGGACTATCTGCATTGTGTACTTCCTTTTACTAAACCATATCGAGAGCTAGCTTACTACAGTATTTGAAAAGTATGAAATGTACTTTTAAGTTTTACATGTTCTGGAAGTGAAAAACTCCTAAATTCGTTATTCAGTATGGCAAGGCGTACCTCTCCCATAGGATAAGTTGGGTTAACCATATTACAATTATTATGCGGTAACTTTTGATTAGCAGTAGGTACGTATGTCAGGTTTGTTTTCTGAAGAACTGTAATTTAAAACCCTTTTTAATGATAAAGACGGATTTTAAGTCACAATTCTGAAAATGTCACTTTTAGGAAATTGGCCTTTTCTAGTCTTAACCAGTTGGTTGCAGCAGCCTGTTCCTGGGTCACATGAATCGGTGGTCTTTGTTAATTCTCCCTGACAGCATCCCAACAGAGGGTCTGGATATTGGCAGGATGGACCATCTCTGACTTGATAGGGGGGGTGGTGCTGACACCTACCACACTTCAAAGGACTATTCCCGGACACTCACAAAGGATTTCATATTAGTCTATTGTGACCCCAGTCAATCTGGAGCCATGGGATGGTGGAAGGAAATTTGGGACCTATGTGGCCAGGGGGAACCTCTAGAAACTTCTATCGGGTATAAAGACTGGACACTAAGACCCAACTCTTCAGATCACTTCTGGACCTGTGGAAGACTTAAAAGAAGGACTGCTCTGCTACCCTGCTCCTCTTCCGCAAGGACTACCCTTCTGCTTTGCTACAAGAGGGACGGCTCTGCTGCCCTACTGCCTGAGGAAGAAGGACTGAATCTACAAACTTTAACCCAAGACCACCAGAGTTTCTCCAAGGGCTGGTTAACTGAACTGGCCTCCTGTTCTGAGCTATAAAGACATGAAGGCTCCTATACACCAGTGCAACCTTATGCAGGATGGGGCATAGTAGCTCCAGTTTAGCGGCCTTGCAAGCATTGACCCAACACAATGCATCTCGATGCCTACAACCTGTCCGCTTGAAGCACCTCAGTTCATCAGCGACGCATCTCGACGCAGGACCTCGCATCACAGATTCCTCTGACAGCCCCGCAACACCCGCGCCACATAGGCCACTACAAAGACTGGGTATCTCAATGCACCAGGATACACGATACTCCTAACAAGGGTTTGATCTCAGTCTTGTATCTGGCCTATGCTCCATCATGGTTGACCTGAATTTGTTACTTTGACCCAATCCACTGCATTTAAAAGACCGCAATTGGTGTCAAATCCGCGTCCGCTTCCTGGATTCGGTATGATGCACAAAAGGGGTCCACCTCCCGACATCCCCAACTCTGGACGTGACACAGAGTAATGAGGCAATCAGGTGAGGGAAAAAAGGGTGTAGGGAAGGAACAGCTGGGAGAGGGATACCTGTAACAAAAGAACACAGGGTAAATACAAGGCACTAATCCTTCTACTCTCGTAAGGTCTCACTAGAGCTGAACTAATACCTGTGATCTAGCTGCTGAAGACCTTGCTCCCCAGTATACCAACGTTTGGTCATCAACAGAGATACTTCTCTCCAAATAAATGACGTATCTACAACAAAAAGGCATGAGAGATTATTTTCCCTTTCACAACCACTATCAGCCAAAAATCTCTTGTGTTGCACTCATACATACCCACATAGGTTACTATTTTATAACCAGGAATGGCCCACATAAACTCAGGAAACCTCCCTACAGCAGGATAGGGACAGCAACGAATAGTATCCGATAGGGAACTCAGCACCCAATCGACAAGACTGTAAATAGTTCCTTGTAGATTCCAACTGTAATCATAAAACAATAAACCCAAAGTCAATAGGAAGATATCTTCTTTAAACAGCAAACACGAAGGTCAACAGACTCCATGAGGGTTAGCGATTACCTCAGCGCGAAGATAGTGAATCCCAGCGCTTGCCTCAGCGTGACTCAACACCGTGTTCAATACTCCCTAACGCTTACATCAGCGCGAGAAGTGAAAATTTCCTTAGCACTTTCTGAAGCGCGAACTTGGCACAGTGCACAATTAATCCCCAGCGCTTACGTCAGCGCAAGAAGTAAAATATCCTCAGCGCTTCCCTGAGCGTGAACTCGGCACAGTACACAGTTACTCCCCAGCACTTACGTCAGCGCGGGAAGATCAAAAGAGAAATCCGGAATGACAGCCCTACAACAGCGCAGCTCTTGGAAGACCAAGCGCTTTCGTCAGCGCTAGCAACAGAGGAGCAATTCGGGAGGCGGCGTTTACATTCAGCGCGGCCCCCGGCAAACCAAAGACATCAGGGTAGGAACGAAGAGACAGAAACACTGGAGGGCGCCCAAGTATCCAGAATATTCCTCTAACAGAGCAACCAGAAGTCGAACAAGCCTGCATCCCTCCAAGGCAAGGACAGTATTACGCGCACTTCCTGTACACTCTTGCTGACCTTTATTGTTTATGATCCTCCCCCTTTCCATAAGCATGCTGGGAGATGTAGTCCGAATGCAGTCAATATTGTAGGCGTCTCAGATCAACTCCTGACAATTGGAGCTTTCTGCTTTTAGCCTCTATCTTTATCTAAACCTCTAAAATGGCATATCTCCATTTCTACTAACTAGATTTTTGTCGTTTTGGTGTCAAATTATTTATTACATTTTACTCTGTCTTTCTAAATTGGTGTGGGAATTTTCACTTTTTTACTGTTTAAGTACTGTATAAATACTTAACACATTGCCTGTAAGCCAAGCCTGGGTGCGTATGTGCCAAGTTACCAGAGGGGTAAGCACAGTTTTATTTGGTGACTTTTGTGGTTCACCATGACAGGGTTTGTGACTGCTGCTTGAGAAGGGCTCACCCCAACCCTTCAACCAACAACCCACATTTTTACAGTAAACTTGCATGATGAATGATGAAATGTAATTTTAATTATTCTAATCACTTTGTGTTAACTGGTATGTATTTAGAAGGAGGTGGTTTTTAAAAAACATATTTAAAGCTGGAGTTTGATCTTTCTTTTATGTTTCCTCAAAGTGGTGGGTCCCTGAGGCGTAAGTTGAGGTTTTGGAGGATGACGGTAGGGTGTCTTGAGGCACCAATACGCTCAGGTGTTTTAGAAAAAAAAACGTGCTCATTCTAATTTTGGAAATTTGTTCGGAGGGGTACGGGACCTTTTTTTAATTTTATTTGGGTGATTTCTAACTAGTCAAGCATGGTGCCCTGGGTGTTGGTATCCTGCTCATACTTACACCGTGGGCATCTTGGCAGACATGCTTTAGCAGCGCGGTTAGTGCTACAGTTATTTTATTCTGCTCATGGTTACTATTTAAGAGTGGCCAGGGCGCGGAAGCGTAGCAGACACGTGCAGCGGGCACAACACTGGCGCGCCAAAGGAAAGCTCATCTGTGCCCGAAATGGCCGTGGTGCGAGGAATCCTTCCCCTTTTTACTCAACAAAATGGTCTTCTCAGCAAACCAGCTCAAAGCATTTCGACCTGCTGTCCCTGAGGTCTGTTTCTCCTCCTTAGAACCGTTGTTGAGTCCTATGATATGTAATCACTGTAACTTTTCGATCCCTTTTGATTCTAATTTTTATAAACCCCAATAAAGAGTTAAGATTCCTGGGGCCTCATTTATGAGGCCTTGCGTGAGTTTTGCGCATCCGATGAGTCACTTTTTGTGACGCATCGGCGGCGTAAAACATGCCTCCTGATGCGCACTATTTACAAAGTGACGCATCTAAGCAGATGCGTCACTTTGTAAACCCCTGCGCTACATTATACCTGCGTCAGGTATAATGTATGCAGAGGGGGCGTTCACCCGCAAAAAGCCTCGTAATACTGACGCAGTGAAATCTGAGATTTCACTGCGTCACTTTTAGGACGCTGTTGCATCAAAATCTTGCGCCTGCCTCACAGCAGGCGTAAGACTGACGCAAGCCCTTTCACATGAGGCTTTCCCCATGTGAAAGGAAGCATTGCTGGAGTTGCGTCACTTTTGTGACACACTCCAGCAATGCGTCACTTTTGCGCCTACAGATACGTCAGAAATACTGACATATCTATAACTCCTTGCGACATGATGCGTCATATTATAAATATGACGCATCAATCATGTCGCAGGGAGAGCGCAGTGAAAAGTGACGCATCGCTGTTTTCACGCAGCGATGCGTCACTTTTCATAAATGTGGCCCCTAGTTAACGGCAACCGGTCTGCTCCCTCTCCGGTGATGGTTGGAGTCCCCCAAGGATTAACCCTGTACCCAACCCTCTTCAACCTTTACTTCGAACCGCTTGCCGAAGTACTACACACCACTAATATCTCCACATGTACACTGGCGACCCCCAGATCTACATCAAAATCTCCTCCCTCGAGGAGATTCTTTCCCTGAATGAAGCCTTGAAATTGACTGTCCTCTGGCTCTCCGCCAACCAACTTAAACTCAACGTAAAGAAGACAGAATTCCAGAATCCCTACTAATCTCACCTCCCAAAACCAACCCAGAGACTCAGATATGGATTAAGGCCATCACAGCCTTAAACTGCCCTCTGACCATTGTGGACTCGGCCAAATCCCTCGGAATAACCCTTGACTGCAACTTGAACATGCTGGACCACATTAACTCAATGGCCAAATCAGCCAGATTCCACCTTAGCTACCTAAGGAAACTGAAACCCTTCCTTGACACCCCCGACCTTAAAAATGGCGGTCCAGGCCTTAGTCATCTCCAGACTAGAATATGGCTGCTCTACCCTCTCGGGTTTACCCAAGATCGCCATAGCACCTTTAAAAGCCTGCCTCAATGCGGCCGCCAGACTACTAACAGGCTCAAAGAAATTCGACCACATTTCACCACATCTGAAAGCTCTGAATTGGCTTCCTCTAGAGGCCAGAATCCATTTCTCAACTTCAAATTGGCATGTATCACATATCTTGCCCAGAAACTTGTGATATCCGGAGGTACCAGAAACTCCCGGTCCACCAGAGACCTCTTACTCCAACCTGTACGTTTGCGGAAAAAGAAAACGTGCAATCAGGCCTTCTCTGGGGCCGTACCAAGAATATGGACCTCACTCCCGCCCGCCATTAGAAGAATCCCTTCTATGGCTCGCTTCAAAAAAGATGCTAAAACCTTCCTAATGGGCAAATTCCTGGCCTAAATTTTACCTTCTATCTTCAAAGAGACATTGCGCTGCTTCCGACTAGTGCATCCCCATGGAGTACCCAATTACCATCCACCCGGCACCTCCGGGCATCGCAACCTGGAACCTGGGACCTTGCGTTTCTTGTAAAATGTAAATTTAAATTGTACATACTTGTTCCTTTTATCCCTTATGTATCCAGCCCCCCTCCAAGTCTATAATATTGTTGTTTACTGTAAAGCGCTCTGATACCCCAACGGGTCAAGTTCGTGCTCTTTAAAACTCAAAAATAAATAAATAAATAATATTAATAAAATATTAGGTTTCCTGTACTAAGGTATCTAGGAATGAGGACACAGGCTCTTGCAATGATATAATTAATAACTTCTCTGTTTATTCCATCAACTGCCGTTGCTTGTCAAAACATCAACTTCACTAATATGACATCTTAATTGAAAGTGTCCCAGAGGCCCTGTTTCTCATGGAACATGGCTCCATGAGGCCTCTTCTCCTGGCATTATCGCTGCCCTCCCCTCAAACTCCTGCATGGTCAGAGGTGATCGCGCCGATAAGATAGGAGGTGGCATTGCTATTGTTTTTAAAGAGAAGTACCAATGTAAAATAGGTTTGTGAAGCCCTGTTCTTTTCCCCCTGTCTCTCACATATCTTCACTCTATCTGGTGCTTTGATCTAACACCCACCAGGCTATGCGGGCAATTGGTGCTCTATAGTACCTGCCATTCTTTCCTCCTATATTCTTAAATGTATCAATTTTACAGCGTTAGGGGATTTAAATGTACACCTGGAGGAAGCCACTTATAGCCTTTTCTCCTCCTTTGTAGAAGACCTAAGAACCTTGAACTTTTATTTAATGAACACTGCTCCTACACATAAGGGCAGATTCAACCCTATAATTGTGAATCTGAAGGGCCTTACAACAGATTGTCCTACCCCGCTACTTTGGACTGACCCTCATACAGTTCCTTTTTCCATTGGGACATCTTTGCTGCCCTCTGTTGGCACTTCAGGGCCATCTACCCTGTCCAGAAATTGGTCCAAGCTTGACTGTACCACCTTTAACTCCCAACTCCTAGGCACTTTCAAGAGTCTACTGCAGTTTGTCTATCCGGATCAACCTAAGGTTCATGTTTGGATCCCGGGCTCTCTTGACCTAATCTTGCCGTCACATTTAGTGGGGAGAAAAAGCAGTGCAAGCTTCTTGAAAGGTCCTGGAGGAAATCTTACACCGAAGAAGAGAAACACAAGTATAGCGCAGCACTGAAAGATACCATACATCAACACTTGTG
Source organism: Lissotriton helveticus (assembly GCF_964261635.1). Lineage (NCBI taxonomy): Eukaryota > Metazoa > Chordata > Amphibia > Caudata > Salamandridae > Lissotriton > Lissotriton helveticus. The sequence goes on from NC_136073.1 coordinate 791,191,320, forward strand.
CTGTGTTCTACTCCGATAAATTCACTGCTGCTCAGAACTGCCCCAAAACTCTCTTTAGAGTAGTCAAAGAACTATCTGACCCTAGTAACTTATCTCCCTCCCCTTCGCTGTCACAGTCACAATGTGATGAACTGGCATACTTTTTTTGTGAAAAAGGTGGCAGATATTCAACCCACTCTCTCTGTTGCTTTGACTGCGAAGCTTAAGGTGGATGGAGAAACCTCTGGCATTGTCTTATGGATTGCATGCACTAATTCTGGCACTATAACCAAAGTCTGGATTCAGGTCTCCTCTGGATTCGCCTCTCTTTCACACATACTGCAATTCATAAAGTCAGGTTTGCCTTGAGACCCTCTTCCTCCAGCTAAGACCAGTAAACTTGGCCTGGAATTCATACAATTTCCTAACACTCTCCTTAATTCTTCCCTGCAAGAGGGGTATATTCCTCAGGCATGGAAGCATGCTGTGGTCCTGCCCCTATTGAATAAAAACAGTCTGGATGCTTCTGACTGGTCTAATTTTAGGCAGATTTCGCTGCTACTGTTCTCCAAAATCTTGAAGAAACATGTCAACCAGCAAATATCCGCCTTTGTGAACTCTCAGATGTTTCTCCATCAGACGCGTTCTGACTTCAGAGTGGGCTACAGCATTAAATCTGCTCTTCTGGGATTTACTGAACATCTCAGACGGCTTATGAAAAATGGTGGAACAGCTGCTCTGATCCTGCTTAACCGTAGCTCGGCCTTCAATACCGTATCTCACACAAAACTTGTAGAAAGACTGGAGCACATGGGTCTTCACAGCTTTGTATTGGATGACCTCCTTCTTGCTGGACCAGGCCTTTTACGTCTTTTCATCCAATTCTGTATCACAGCCCTGATACCTTGAATTCTTGTCTGCGTAAGGCAAGCTTCTTCAATGAGTAGCTCCTGGGATACTTTTAGCTGTCCAGCTACCTCTAAGTAGCTCTCCTGAGTGTAGCCCAGTTTATTAATTTAGAAGCTCTTGATAAATTGAATTAATATACAATTACCAAAATTGAGATTATGTACTTAAGATGAAACTATGACTATTTTCAGAACTCACAATCTGATATATAAATAAAATGGCTGAATTTTCAAAATATATGTAAAGCTGATATTCGAGCGATAAATCTTGTGGCATTCTGGAGACTTTTTTCAAATGTTATTACCTTAGCACCAGAGGCATTGCAGTTATTGCTATTATGTAGTACCCATGTAGCGGCATTTCATGTGGACATGACCTATATTACCTCACTGCTGACAACCATGCCTGATGCTCTGAGGTGATTGCTAGTAGTACTCTTGCATATCGTGGCCACTAATATTATCTTTTCTGATGTGGACACTATTACAACACTAATAACATCAGTAGCCATTGATGAGTTTCACTAAACATAAGTAGCTCTCATTGCAGAAAAGGTTGGTAACCCCTGTTAAGGTTTCCACCTGATGAACATCAACTTCTTAAAGTTAAACGATGACAGGATTGAGGTGAGGGGTAAGAACCCCCTTTTGTGGGGTCCTCAACTCTGGCCTGATACCTTAGGAGTCCTCTCTACGTCATCCTCCAAGGTTAAGAATCTTGGTTTCTTGCTAGTTGACAATCTATCAATGAAAATTCAAATAACCAAGGTAGCGTCTACCTGTTTTGCATTAAATAGCTAAAAACAATCCTCTCAATGCTTCCCTTTTTGACTCAGAGGACGATTATCCAGGGCTCGATTTTATAGAGGCTGGATTTTGGGAACATTCTCTATCTGGAGGCTGGCAAGGCTTTCATCAAACGCCTACAAGTTATTCAGATTTCCAATCCCAGGCTTCTATGTCATCTTCCCAAGTGGCCCTCTGTGTCTGGTGTTCTCTGTGATCTCCACTGGCGAACAGTGTTCAAAAGTATACAGTTTAAAGCCGTATGCTATATGCATGAAGCTAGGTCAAATGCTGGTCCACTTTAACTGCAACAGCAAGTGGAACTCGGTCCCTTCGGCCGAGCAACTGCTGCCTTTGTAAGGTCCCCAGAGTCAAAAAAGCCTGAATGGGTGGGTGTTCTTTTTACTACTTTGGCCCCAAGCTCTAGAACACATTGCCCGATTCACTGAGAAGCTGCCAATTGCTGACCATTTTTCATAAAAGCACAAAACCTGGCTGTTCTGATTATCTTTTGTCTCTGGCTAGTTACCTACCTTTATCTATCTCTTTTCTGTAGCAATGCTCGATATAAGACCCAATAATATAATAATTTCTCTTTGTTGTGTACATTGTGATAGAGCTGTGAATGTGCAACATAATCGGCTACAAAAAACATAGTATTTATCCACAGCTCCTTTGTGGTCAACGTACAGCAGTTGCTCTTGAGGAAGCTGCACCAGATTCTCTTAATGGTCACAGAGGACATGTTCGTTCTGCGTTGGTTTCAACAAAATTATCATTAAAAGGGATCCTCCTTGCATGCATCACCATGCCTCCTCGTGGGGAGGAAATTGATTTTCTGGGCATATTGATGGGCTCCATTTAGCCCCCGGTAAGTTTAATATCGATACACAGTGCAATAGAGCTGATCCGAATAGCACAGCTAGAATTATCAAGTACCGACCTTGGAAAGATATTAAGATGGATGCTCTACAGGAGGTCCTCTCCAAATTTGTTCCTGCTTCTGTCATAGATGTTGACGATGCAGCAATTAGTTACACCCGCTGGCTGGATACGGCATGCATTAACGTGGTTCCTGTGAAAACGATGAAGAGCCATAGGAAAAATCCATCTGCTCCTTGGTTCTCACCGGCACTGAAAGCACCACAGCTTAAGTGCAGGCGCGAAGAACGCATTTGGAGGTTAGACTATTCTCCCTGGAAGAAAACCGCATATAAAAAAACTCTTGCGGAGGATAAAGCCCCCTCTGACCCTTGCCCTCCAGCGATCATCAGCAAGCTGGCTAGTTAGGTGGTTGGGCCACTCAAAGATCTACTAAACCCGGTATTGAGTTCAGGACATTACCCTAACATCCGGAAAAAAGCCTCTATTCTCCTCTGGTGAAGAAACCTCCCTTGGACCCCAAGCTGGTGGATAGCTACAGACCAATTTCATGACTTCCGTTCCCTGCTAAGTTGCTAGAGAAAGCCATGAACGAGGAAATTCTAACTTTTCTGGACACCCATCAATTGCTGGACTTCACTCAATACAGGTTTAGAGCGAACCACTGTCTGGAGTCCGCACTGGTGGCCGCATCGGAGGAAATTAGAGACGGTGGACAAGGGCGGCAGAGCTGCCCTAATCCTACTAGATCTCTCTGCCGCCTTTGATACGGTCCACCATGCACTCCTTACAAAACGTCTGCACGCCTTAGGCTTTAGGAGTACTGCACTAACTCTGTTGAGTTAATTTCTCGAAAACAGAAAACTGTGGGTTGAGATGGGAGATGCAAAGTCCAGCCCTTTCTCCCTCCCCTGTGGGGTGCCTCAGGGATATGCGCTTAGTCCCACTCTTTTCAACGTTTATGTTACCCCTTTGGTGGAGCTTATTCTGAGCTTCTGCCTGACCGTACAATCCTATGCAAATGATACATAGATAGTGGTATCCGTCTTGTCTCAAGTCGAGAATGATGCAAACAATTTCTGCAGATGTATGGCTGCAGTTGCAGGTTGGATGCAGAATAACTGTCTCAAGTTGAATTCAGATAAAACTGAGGTGTTGCTGTTTGGGAAAGAGTCCTCCTTCTGGAATGCATCCTGGTGGCCCCAGAAGCTGGGTATCCTCCCGAAGCCAGTGCAGAAGGCAAAAAACTTGGGAGTCATCTTCGACAACAAACTATGTTTCTTTGCTCAAATCAATGCAGTGACCTCTGGGGCTTATTTTTATGGGTCCCCAAAAAATTCTCCTGTTCAATCCGACTGACTAGCAGATGACCGTAATGTTGGCCCTCATAGGCTCCAAAATGGATCACTGCAATACCCTTTATCTATCCCCCTCGAAATACCTGATAAAAAATGGCAGTCTTTACAGAATGCGGTAGCAAGAACCCTTTTGAAAACCCCAAAGTTCAAACAAGTATTTCACCTATTGCACGGCCTTCACTGGCTCCCGGTGGAGAAGAGAATCTCATTTTAGGCCCTGTGCCTAATGCATAAGGTTCTTCATTGTACCGGTCCATCCTATTTTCAAGAACATTTTACCTGATACGTGCCCAATAGAACCCTCAGATCTAGCACGGCGCACATGGTCCTGATCCCCAAAATCAAACGAGTAAAATGGGGTGGCAGAACATTTGCTTTTCTGGGGGAAGCTATTGAACTCCCTTTCTCATGCCCTCGGGTCACAACCCAGCCTGCAGTTATTCAGAAAGACCTGGCTATTTCCCACTGCTAAAAACAAAGTCACTCAGACTTAATTTTGCTGCTGCTTTTTTCTGGTTTTCCTCCTCGGCTCTTGATCCGCCTAGCGCTAAGACACCTTTGGGTAATGCTCGCTCTAGAAAACTACTTCATTCATTCATTCACAGAGAAAGAATGAAAATGAGAACATTTCTGTAGCAATTTCTGCCCAGGACACAACCCCAGTTCTCATTTATAAATAGGTCTCCACATTCTTCTTTGAGGGTGACTGGCATTAAAAGATTTCTTTCTTCACCCATCATGATATCTCAGAAGCTGACAATGTTTCTGAGCCATAGAATTTATCGATCAACGTTGCTATGGTTTGATGTCTGTGCAATCATTTTAAGCACAGAGCACAAATGAAATCAGACCCTCCTTGTAAGGTCTCATGTTTATCAGAAGAGAGGAGGAAGCAGAGTTCAAGAGCTGATATGGGCAGATAGTGCAGGATGGACCGCTCCCAACTTACTGCCTAGATCACATCTCCACCGAGGCACATGGTATGTGCTCTACCACCATCTTGCAGTCGCCGGCTGTGCTTCGTTCGATCATGGGACAGAAGATGATGCTGCTCTAATGAAGCCACAGATCCCCTATTGAAGGTAAGTGTGCACCGGTGGTGATATATTGACGAGTATCCTTATTGGCTGTTGTGCCCCATTCACTAATTCCACCCTATCACCACGTCTTCTCTCCTCTCCTCGCTCTTACTCCCTCGCCATTCACATCCTCACCTCACAAACCACCCCTCTTTCCCCTTCCATGCTGTCTCTCGCTTAGTTTGCAAATCTCTATCTGGTTCATACTCTGGGGGGAGATTTACAAAATCTCCACACAACGCAGTGCAGCGCAGCCTCCCGCGAGGCTGCGCTGCGTCGTGCGACACAGAAGGAGCAGCAGAACGCCATATTTTCAAACATATGGCTCTCTCCTCCCCGTTCCCTTGCGCTGGTGCTGATTAGAGCTGTCGTGCACCACGCACCACCTTAGCGTCACAGCGCTAGGGTGTTTGTGTGTGAGTCTAGCATAGATTGTGTACAGGAAAGGTACCCTTCCTGTACAAAATACTACACCTACTCACGAGGGAAAGCTTTTCCCACTTTGTATGCATGCTGTAGAGTGCAGCACGCAAGCAAATTCGGAAAAGGAAGGCGAAATGAACACATTTCTCTGTCCTTGCGCCTAGTTTAAAAGGGCACAGTTTTCTCACGCCATACCCAAACTACTTTATTTTAGTAAATTGGGATTAGAGTGAGAAACCTTGGGTGGTTGTATGAGAATGCCCATGCACCGCCCTTGGCACGCCCCTATGGCGCAAAGTAATGCAAAGCAGTGCTTTGCACTGCTTCGTATTACTTTGATGTATTTCCTGCGCTAAACAAGTTTAGCACTGGAAAGTAAATTAGGAAAATAAGATTTTTCACCATTTTCTGTCACTTTTGTGACGTGACGCAAACACAGCGCAAAATCTTAGTAATTATCTCTCTCTCTCTCTCTTTCTCTCTCTCTCTCCCTCCCCCCCCCCCTCCCTCTCTCAGTGACATCTCTGTCCTGGTAATAGCATTTCATCTATACCATATCATGTGTTTTCTGGTCCATTACAGTACTGATGGCTTTTGCGTTGTTGCAGTGAGAAGCTTTTGATTGCATTTGGGATTCAGCAATTAGGGTCGGTTTTCGTGCTAACTCCTGCTTTGACCGAGGGGCTGCGTGTGAAAGCTGGGTGTCCTATGAGTAGCCTCGGTGTGCTCACACACACTGAAGGTCACACTCGAAAATAACTATTTTTGTACCATAACAATATCTTTAGAGCGAGAGTGTGTTGAGAAGTGTCACAGAACAGGCTCTACTGGAGCTTATGGACACTTCAAAAAGGGCGAGAGGGAACGCAGATAAAAAGAAATGTGTCTCAACTTGAAGCTGTCTTTGGTTTTGTGATGTTGTGTTTAGAGAACGAGAGATAACTTCAGGCAGATGAAATCTGATGCTCAGGCTGGCATTCCCGCTTTTCTGGTCTGCTTTTTCCTGGTTTGTTTCTTTGTACACCAGTAAAGCTAAGCTTGTGTTTGATTGCGATTGGAACGAGTTTTGGCACCGACAGGCTCGGTTTTATTCGGGTCATTCATTATGTCGCTGATACATTTTGTCTCCGAGTCTGGACTTGTCACGCGAAGAGCAACAGAAAAATGCAGCATAAAGTATTGCATATTTCTTCACTCCTTTCAGATTTCTGTGACTACGTCGCCTTAGACACGTCAATTGCTTATCCCTAGATTCCAAACATAACGGCGCCATTATCGCCCTACAAAGATACCTACACTTTGGTTTAATAAAATGCAAAACCGATAAGGCTGGCAGGTTCATCCTTATTAAGGGAATTCTTGTACCGTGATAAAGTCGCACTGGCCACGTCATGTGCCAGCACACTGACATGAGACATGTTAGTGTGGCTTTTGGGTCATCTTGAAGGGGTTCAAAGAAGGCGCAGGTGTCCACAAGGGAACTTGTACTGTGTATGGAACCCTGAACCGGACCAAATGTATGACGTTACAACGCATACATTTACAATGCATGCCTTTACAACGCAGTTTTTACATTGCAACATCCTTTACAACACATTCTTTTACATAGCATGCCATTACATTGCATTTTCAGAAACTACCTTTACAATGCGTTCCATTACATCGCATACCATTACGATGCATACCATTACATTGCATTTAAGGTAAATGTTGGCTAGCGTAGGGGTTAAAATTACTATTCTAACTCCAGGGGGTGCAACAGTAGGGTAAGTGTTGGATAGTGTAGGGGTAAAAAGTACTGTTCTAACTCCAGTGAGTGCAACAGTAGGGTAAGTGTTGGATAGAGTAGGGTAAACATTACTGTTCTAACTCCAGTGAGTGCAACAGTAGGGTAAGTGTTGGATAGAGTAGGGTAAAAAGTACTGTTCTAACTCCAGTGAGTGCAACAGTAGGGTAAGTGTTGGATAGAGTAGGGTAAACATTACTGTTCTAACTCCAGTGAGTGCAACAGTAGGGTAAGTGTTGGATAGTGTAGGGTAAACATTACTGTTATAACTCCAGTGAGTGCAACAGTAGGGTAAGTGTTGGATAGTGTAGGGTAAACATTACTGTTCTAACTCCAGTGAGTGCAACAGTAGGGTAAGTGTTGGATAGTGTAGGGGTAAAAATTACTGTTCTAACTCCAGTGAGTGCAACAGTAGGGTTAGTGTTGGATAGTGTATGGGTACTATGCATTGAAATGGTATGCGTTGTAATGACTTGCGATGTAATGCCTACGTTGTAGTGACATGCATTGTAATGAAGTGCGTTGTAGTGACATGCGATGTAATGGCTGCGTTGTAATGACATGCGATGTAAAGGATGTCGCGATGTAATGACTGCTATGTAAAGGTAGTGCGATGTACTAACTCTGTGGTAAAGGTTGTTTTCCCATTTGAGGGAGGGCCAAATATAGCGCGGTGGCACCTGGTGCGACAATCATTTTTGGTGCCCCCACACATCATGACCGCCTCCTCGGATTCTCTCACCACCACCGGGCAAAAGTGCCCCTCATCTCTCCAATCATAGGTTATTGCTAAACACAGCGTCCCGCCCCACCTTGAGGTCAGAACCCCCTCCACAGGTCAACACCCAGGGGGCCGCACCGGTTGCACCGCCCTAGAGCAGGCCCAGATTTGAGGATAGACTGCGTACTGATCAGTAAGACTCTGTTTGCTAATCTGAGGGTAATCAGATACACTTGATTGCCCCAGTGACCTTAGCCCAGGTCCGGCTTTAGCACTAGTGGCTCCCAGTGGGATAATCTTTTTTTGGCATCCCTCCCCCGCCTAATGATTTCCTCCTCGGATTCCCTCACTAGCACCCAGCAAAAGTGCCCCTCAGCTCTCCATTACCCCACTCTCACATACATTTAATTTGTTATAAAGTGCTGGTAAAGGCTACTAATCCACTCAGCTATCCACATAAAATACGGATCTGTTCTTTGCAGCAGGCTTATTAACCCTCTGCGCTACTTTATGGCGAGTCAAAACTGCCACTAGTCAAATCTCTGATCTCTCTCCAGCAGGAAGACCTGAAAATCATCCTGGGGCATACCTTGGCTCACGCAGGCTGCTGGTAACTTCCGGCAACTTTTCTCCCACATCGCCGCAGCTGTAGCCTGTCTCCCTCCCGCCGCCGCAGCCCAGAACTTCCAGCGGCCGCAGAGTGGAGGGGGGCTTACGGACTGCAAAGCCCAGACATCTCAGCGGCAGAAGTCGCCGCCACCCACCCGCATTTCCCGTGCCTGGAGGCGCACAAAAAGGAGCACAGCGCCGGTGGAGTGGGGGACCTGAAAATCATCCTGGGGCATACCTTGGCTGACGCAGGCTGCTGGTAACTTCCGGCAACTTTTCTCCCACATCGCCGCAGCTGTAGCCTGTCTCCCTCCCGCCGCCGCAGCCCAGAACTTCCAGCGGCGGCAGAGTGGAGGGGGGCTTACGGACTGCAAAGCCCAGACATCTCAGCGGCAGAAGTCGCCGCCACCCACCCGCATTTCCCGCGCCTGGAGGCGCACAAAAAGGAGCATAGCACCCGCGTCGCGGGACGCGCGCGGGCGACGCCGGGCTGTCTGTGTCCGTCAGGGGCCGAAGGAGGCCGGGCTGGGCCACCCCCATTACATCTTCTGCTGACAATGGGTAAGCGCAAGAAAGCGACAAATATGGAGGAGGGTGGGAAGAACGCTAAGGTCCCAAGACACTCTAATTCTATTATGACTTACCTTTCCTCGGCGGTGGGAGCATTGACGAAGGAGATTGCCAATGCTGAGTATGAACTGGGTCTGTCAGCCACTCCCCCACCAGTCACTATTCCACCTACCCCCACGGACCTGGGTGATATCACACCTAATGTCAATCCCCCGTTACCACTAGACCCCGTTGTGACAATTGTTAATCCTCCTCCCATATGCCTTACAGCTAAGGCATTCACCTCCACCTCGCCAGCTAGACAGCCCAAGTCGAGTCAGCAGCCAATTACCCAACCAACCAGGAGATCGATGGATAACAACGCCACCAGTGCGTGCTCATCAAATTTGCCAACTGATCTCCTGGGGGACAAATTAGAGGCACTTTTTGTTGCCAGGATTGAACCACTACTCGTTGGGATCGCGAAAGACATTGTGGACACACTAAACACCTGTCTAGAAGGATTACTAAAGAAATGTGTAATAATTGATAGACTTGTCAACACCCTCCCACCTCGCATGGTACCACATGACAGAGCGATGTGTTCCGAGGGTGAGGGAGGCAGGAAGGTGACTGATAAGGGAGGTATGTTACAGGCACCATGTGCGGCACTGCAACTTGAGAGTAGCGTAGGGGCTACCAATACATCATTTCTGGTCAAGGATGCACCCCCTCTAATTTTGGAGGGGCAGCCACGCCCGCAGCACCAGCCTTGCACACCTGATCTTAGGAGGGTATCCTACAGTAAATATAAACTTAATTTACCACCTGAAGCATCCCCATTAGTAGCTGTCTTCATCGGGGTTCCCCCACTAAGGGATGGGGAGGTGGAATCTGCCACGGACCTTATGGCTAAGACTAACAAGTGGTGTTCGGACAAATGTTGCGGGGAGAACATTGCAGACAAGATTATCTACGCAAGGAGGGTGTGTTGGATTGGTAAACAACAGAAATCTACCCAAGGAGATTGCGTGGTCATTAATTTTAGCAGGGCTAACCTAGCGGATAGACTCTTCTGGGATGGCTCTGATATATCTTTAAAGGACCAACTGAGACCTGTCCAGCTGGGTTTCTTTTACCCTCCCCCCGTTCGCACTATGCAAACCAGACGCCCTGGGAGCAGCAGGCTGGGAGGGCGCTTACTTCTAGGAGAGGGCAGGGCTAATGCACACACATCTTCACAATCCCCAAGGTGCCCAACTACATCATCAACTCGCCTTCCCCGTGACCACCAGAATGTCCGGGAGGATTTGGGGTTGGCCACGGAAAATCGTTTTGCCCCCCTGTCGGGTCTGGAGGACATAGACTGACTATCAGTCAACTCCACACGCATGACAGAGGAGGTAGGGCATTTAATTAATGATGAAGTGGGGGTATGTAAGCTACTTAGCTGGAATGTGGCAGGAATTAACTCCAAATGCAACGACAAGGAGTGGATTAGATTTGTCTCTGGGCACAAGGTTATTGCCCAACAGGAAACATGGGAAACTACCGCTAATTTTTGGATGGACGGGTTTACCAGCTTTGCTAAAGCTGCTACCGCTAGCTGTGTTGGTAGAGCTAAGGGAGGCCTCCTAATTTTATTTTCCCTAGACCTTAAAGGATCTCTAAGACAGATCAACAATGTCTCCCCCAATATCCTTATTGTTGAAAGGGAAATCAGCCCCACCAGGAGGATATTATACGTTAATTTTTACAATTCCTGGAACAGGGACAACAGCGATAATAATATTGCCAGACTAGATGCTGTTTTAATGTCAGTCAGTCAGAATACACATCTCGATTCGGAGTACATACTATTGGGAGATTTTAATATTCACCCCTGTAAGCTAATGTGTGGCTCAAGTAACAAGGAGGGGGGAGAATGTCTCGAAGGCCCCCACTTCGAGCATACGACATCAGGTGAAGAGCTAGAAGATCTTCTGGCTAACTTTAACCTCTTTGAACCGGAGGGGGGCTCAAGAATAGCTACCTTTACGGGTACTGACCCTGGAACAATTATAGGTTACATTTTTGTAACACCAGGTATCTTAAACAGGGTCATCACCTATCGCACAGTTCCCTCCCATTACAGCGATCATAATCCTGTTATACTTGATGTAGCTTGGGGAGATTTTATGGGGCCAATCCTGGGGCCAGTAAATCCAGGGCATACCTTACGCACATCAGACCAGGGTAGAAGACTTAAATGGACCAAGGTGGTTCCGGAGAACTTTTATGCGGAAGTTTTCCCGAAAATCGAGGCCCATGTGGCGGTGTGCCAAAACCCAAATGCCCGGAACTGTGAAATTATAGGGGCCTTTGAGACTATGTGCGGGCAGGTCTCACAGGACCTTTTGGTAAAACCCAGGAAGGGAGTGTGTAACAAGCAGCGCTGGTTTGGCGCTACTTGCTCAAAAGCACATAAATCCTTAATGGCAGCCTTGAAGAGAACACCTAGGATAAGGGCTGACATTGTCACCTTGAGGAAGAATTACAAGCTAGCAGTCAAGACCAGACAAGACTATATCAAACGTGAAGCCTGGGAGAATCTCCTCTCCGCGGTCGTTCTGAAGGATAGCAGGCAATTCTGGGAAATAATCAAACAGCCATTTTTCTCTGATTCAACTAATGATGTCATGGACTGTGTTATCTCGGATGACAAATGGCTGGCCCACTTTAGAAAGGTGTATGGAGACAACGAGACGGCTAGTCAAGTATGCCCCCTGGTGGCCCCGGATGCCGCTCCCCTTTATTTTAAAAGATCTGAGGTAGAGAAAGCTATTTTGGCCACTACCAAGAACAAGGTTCCTGGACCTGACGGGTGCCGGCTGACTTTTATATACACGCACCCAAGTTATGGGCGGGGGTCTTGGGTAATGTCTTTACCGCTGCGAACGGCAACTCCATACCATCCACCTGGGTTATCTCTACCATCGTCCCTATTTTTAAGAAGGGCCAACGGGACGATCCCGGGTGTTATAGGCCCATATACCTCTTGGACTCTGCAGTTAAAATATTAGGCAGAGTCCTTTTGGTCAAACTGAGGGATAGTGTAGAGTGCTGCGGGGGGCTGGCCGACATTCAGTACGGGTTCAGAGAGAAGAAAGGAACGGTTGAGCAATGCTCCAACTTACACCTGTTGATCTCAAAATATACGGTGGCCAAGGAGGGGTCCCTATTCCTAGCGTTTATGGACCTCTCCTCGGCCTTCGACTTGGTGAACAGGTCTAAGTTATGGACCACCCTCCTGAAGATGGGTATAGATGAGGCGTTGGTCAAGTTCATGGCCTCTCTTCACCAAGAGCTTTTTGTTGCAGTGCGGGTCACTAATGAGGGAAGGTGTACGTCCCGTTTTAAGTCCATGCGGGGGGTCAGACAGGGCTGTATATTGGCCCCGTTGCTTTTTACCATCTACATTAATGGCTTGGGCGCCTATCTAGAGGATGTTGAGGGTGATGTTCCGCGTGCAGGAGCAGTTAAGATCCCCGCGCTCCTGTACGCGGACGACGCGGTGCTGATAGCTCGCACTGGTGTCTGTCTGCAACGTCTTCTGGATGCCTTTGGCACATTTATGGACCATCTGGATTTAAAAATAAACACAAATAAATCCCATACTATGGTCGTGGGGTGCCAAAGTAGCAAGGGGAAATCGAAAATCTTTGAATGTAAGGGCGAGGTCGTCACCAGAGTCTCTACGTTCCCCTACCTGGGGGTTCTGTTTGACCAGAGGGGATCTTGGGGACCCCAGGTTAGGGCGAAGAGGTTGGCGGTGACTAGATCATCAGCAGCCCTCATGGGATTTGCAGGCAGGTTGGGTGCTAGGCCGATGGAAGCCCTTTTGAAGATTTATACAAGTAAATCAGTTGCTCTGGCCTCATATGGTTCACCCCTTTGGGGTTACGTAAACCTGGAACCAATTCAGAAGGCGGAAAACAGATTCTTACGGACCCTCCTGTCTGTCCCACAGTCTACACCGACTTTTTCCATACATATGGAGGTGGGCCTAGATTTCGTCACTGATGGGCTGAACATGGCACCCTTGATCTTCTGGCTAAAGACCTGGCTCAATGAAGAACTGCCCCTTAACCATAAGATCATGGCTGATGTCATGTCTTTGGACCACTTTAAAAGGGTGCCATGGTTGGCCTACTTGATGAAGTCGTTCTCAGACCTGGGACGACCAGAACTCTTTACATCCCCCCGGGATATCAAGAATCAGGACATTGACTTGATCAAGAAGCAATTCATGGGCAGGGCAAGAGCATGTCGCGAGGAAAAGGAACTACGGAAACCGGCAGTGAGGAGACACTATCTGCTTGTAAATTCATTTGCACTAGCACCTTACCTTGGTTTAGTTACGATCCCATTCCATAGGTTTCTCCTGACTAAGTTTAGGTTTAACTTGTTACATTTTTATTTGGGCAATTTTAAAACGTGGGAAAAACCTGAATTAGCCCCCCCCCCCTGTTGTTGTGATCACTTTTCTGTCCAAGATACCATGCACTTTGTTATGTTTTGTGGGTTTTTCTTAGAGCCTAGGAAAAAATATCTGTTACCTGTTTTAAAGGAGGCTGGCTTCACACAAGTGAGACCAGCCCTGCTCTACCTGCAATCATTGAACAACATACGTATTACATTCTATATGGCCAATTTCCTGGTGGCAGCAGCCAGAATTAAAAAAAAACACATCAGAATAATGGGCCCCTTTAAATTGCGTTTAATCATTGTATTTGAACTTTGTACAACACTAAATGAACTCAATCTGCCTTTTTATGAACCTCATGTATGCACTGACTTGTATGATACTGTAAATAGTTTTTATTTGTATGAAATGTTTTTATCTCTTTGTATGATTTTTAACTAAATCGAATAAAGATATTTTGACTGACTGACTGACAGCAGGAATATTAGTCGCAAGATTTATTTTTACATATTTATTGCCACTTGAAAGCTGGACGCACTAGGAACTCTGCATTGGGTGGTTATAAATCGTAAGTTAATGCTGAACACAGCCCCCCCCCCCCTGAGGTCAGTGCTCCCTCTTCAAGTCAGTGCCCAGTGTGGCCACATCGCACCCCCCTAAAACCGGCCCTGCCTTATCTCCGTCCTAAGCACGATGGAGTCAGAGGGTGGAGGAGGGGGCTGTACCACTCACTACTGAGGAACTCAGCCCGTATGTTGGAACTTCACGCCAGTCTAATGCAATACTTCATGGGGGAGAGGATGTAGCCTTGTGGCTAGCGGCTAGAGCGGTCAACCTCAAAGCTGGGGAACCGGGGTCAAGTCTCGGCAACAACGCTCAACATCCTGTGAATCTGGGCAAATCACTTAATCTCTCCGAGCCTAACAAAAATGCATGTGTCCATCTGTAACAAAACTGGTGCTCATGTAAAGCGCTCTGATACCCGATGTCTCGGGCTAGTTCGCGCTATATAAAACTCAAAAAAGCTGGGGGTCAAGTACCTGTGGGATGACTTAAAGGCAGGGAATCTCCCAAGCCTCAACTAAGGCCCCCCGCGACTGCTGATAGAGACGCGGCATAAGGCACCGCCCTGCTCCATAGAGTTACAGAACTGAAAGCGAATCATAACTCTGTTACTACCAAGAGAGTGGATAATGACTATCCACACTCTAAGAAAACCTAGGATCTGGCAAATAAAATAGTTGCACAAGTAACAGACATACAGCAAAGAACTGAAAATAGTTGTTTCCTGGATATTCTGGCTCTTATGCCTCTGGCTCTAGGGTTCTGCCTATGATGACAGAAGCCTCTTTGTGCAAGAGGATAAGCTAGATGTTTCTGTACTTTTCGAACAAACTTTTTAGGGTGGAATATCTGACTGAACTGAGGCAAACCAAATATCTGCACAGCATTACATTTCTCCATGCGACCTCTGCTCTGTTAAAGGCGTTAAACACCAGTATTATGGTAAAAGACGTGCTATGTCTATTAAAACTCTGAATCTTGTGATATAATAAAAACAGATTTCAAACAATACTCTGAAACTACAAGGCCCCCGTCCTGGATAGGTTTATGGGTGTTTTTTATAGACCATTTGTATATACCCTTGAACCTAACCTCACTACCCTATTCATCAGCCTTGCTGATCTATTAATTGTCACTCCAAAGATGAGCCAGGCCAACTTGTCTCCATTACTCAAACCAGGGGAGGACTCTAAATTAAGTTCTTTCTACAGACCAATGCCGCTCATAAACACTGATAAAAGACTCTTACGAAAATCTTCGCGACAGATTCGAAACTTTCTCTCCTGAATGCATACCTCCTGATTAGTCAGGCTTTATCAAGCAGTGTCAGTCCCATGGCATTTAGCATAGGATGGTGGATTTGGTTGAGAAGGCCTAACAAAACCTGATCTAGGTACTTCTAGTATCACTGGATGCTGAAACTGCCTTCAACTGAATAGACTGCGGGGACACCGGATCCTACCAAAGTGCTACCAATATACCTAAATTGGCACCAATTATACATGATGGAGGACTATATAAGACCCCGCCAAGCCCACTTCCATTCATCGACGGGGAGGCGGAGCGGACAAAGGTAGGTTACGCGGCGGAAGGCGCAGCCAGAGACACTAGGAGTATGAGTGTTGGTGTGTGTGTGGGTGCGGTTGAAACGTCTTAAGCAGGCATTTTTCTGTCTATTCAAAATCAGTTTTTTAAGAAAATCTGCATTTATGTGTAAACTTGATAAATCATCATCGGGTTTTGTTTGTTTTTCCCTACTTTCCAAGAATGTCACTAGAGGGGTCTTCCCCCATGCCTCACATAGAGAAAGTAGGTTAGAGTTCTTGGGTAAGTTATGAGAGACATTCTCTCTCATAGTTTTTAAAGGAGTGGGCACACATATGAGTGACACGTGTAATGTACCTTTAACCCCATAAGTGCTGCCGTCGGCCGTTGGACATCGCGAGCACTACCTTCCTAGTGCTGCGCACGTCTAACGGCCGAGGTGGCCCCGCCCGCGCAAGTAAATGCCCGCACCGCGGCGGAATTACCGCCCCGGTTAACGGGGTAATAACCACGCGCGATAAGCAGTGTGGTGATGGATGGTTACTTGTGAAATAACCAGCGGCAACCTACCTATTATGTTTTTGTTTGTCTTCTCATTTTTCGACAGGCTAGACTTGGAGTCCCATAGCAGTGGGCTGAGCGATAATTCACACCCCACATAGTGGTTTATCTTTATTTAATTATTTAATTATAAAGACAGAGCCCATTTGAAAAAAAGGTCCTGAAGAATGCCACATAACTTCATGGGACATTAGGCAGAAACATGTTGACCACATACACCATGGCAAAGGGATAATCATTTCCCTAGTCACCGCGCACTTCTTTTAACACGTTACAGTTGGCCAGTTTATTAAAATGAGTCTTTATGACAACTGTAATGGTTTTTAGATCACTTTCACTACCCACGGGCCCCCACTTAGTTTAAGAAGTGCATCCCTTTCATCAGGTGTATGCTCGCCCTCTATCAAACCAAGTTTTTAGAGGGCGAGGACGGCCTATGATGAAGCATGACACCAGGTGGTGTGTGAGGCCAGTCTTTCACGTTTTGTATGATGCCCTCATCAATCACGCATCTCTAAGCACCTGTAGATCACCTCACTAGGAGCAGCCCCACTTGTGTTTAATTCGTTAAATATATATACCAATATGTATTGGTGAATCAGTGGGTGTATGAGTGTCTGTATAAGTGAGGGATTAGGTGTCTCAGTGAATGTATGGGTGAGTGACTGTGTGAATGTGTGTATCTGTCTATCAGTTGATGTCTAAGTGGGTGCATGAGTGTGTTAGTGGGTACATGAATGACTATATGGGTGCTTGATTGGTTGTCTGACTTTGTCTATGGTTGTCTGGGTGTCTGTGTTTGTAGGAGAGAAGGTGTGTAACTGCCTGTATGGATCAGTGAGTGAGTGAGTCAGTGGATGTATGGGGGACTGTTGCATGTGTCAGAATGGGTGAGTAACTCAGTATGTGGAAGGCAGTATACGTGAGTGACAGGGTATATGTGTGACTGCATCCATGAGTGAGTGAATGTGAGAGTGGTAATATGATGAGTGGATGCTTCTGTCAGTGACTGTATAGCTGAGTGTGTATGTGTTACTATTTGTATGAGTAAGTAAGTGGGTGGGTATGTAACTGTTTGGATAAGTAAGTGTCCGTATGGGTGAGTGTCTAGGTGTGTGAGTAGTTCTATGGGAAAGTCACTCAGTGTGCGAGCGCCTTTATGGCTGTAGGAGTGGATATGTCAATGGCTGTATTAGCGAGTGAGTGGGTCTATGAGTGGAAGTATGGGAGAGCGAGTAGACGTGTGACTAGATCAGTGAATCAGTGGGTGGGTGTTTAAGTACTGGCATCGCTCTGTGATCGGTTTGTGAATGGTTGCGTGGGAGTGGCAGTGGGTGTATAAATGATTCTATTGGGGTGTGAGTGGGTGTGGCAGAGATCCTGTGGATGATGTCATCACTGATATCATCAGTGAAGTCATTAGAGACGTCATGTCATCAGTGATGTCACTGACCATGTCATGAGCGATGTAATATGTGAGGTCATAACTAGTTCATTGCGGGGGCATGTGTTATAGTTAGCTCAGCTAACTATAACAGCTGAACTTCTCTGTTTTTTTACCAGTGAAATGCCAGCCTAAATAAAACATCCCTGTAACCTTTATTTTTTCCGTGAATTTCTCAGGTTTTTTTCATTCTAATTGCTAACTATAACAACCCTAAAACCTGTGTTTATGCAGTGAATTTCTAAGGTTTTGTAAATGCTAATTCCTATCTATAACGTCCCTGAAACCGATTTTTTTTCAGAGAATTTTTAAGGTTTTTTAACTAGAAGTCACGTTTGCAGAGTGGTGGAGAAAAAGGATTGGGCCTCTAATGAGCTCTCAAGAATTCCACTGCTTAGGACTTATAGGAGCTCCCAGGAGTGCTTCTTGGCCCCCAAGGTCCCTCTGCAGTAAAGTGGACTTCATCCCCCAACCAGTAGTGTGCCAGGAGGCATGTTTGCAGACTGGTGGAGAAAGGGGGCGTGGCCTCCAAACACCTCTTAGCAATCCCACTGTGTGGGACTTAATGGAGGTAACAAGAATGGTAGTTTCCCCAAGGACGTCCTTGTGGGCCAACTAACCATTTCGATTTTAACAGAACAACTAACGTTTGTGATGAAAGAACAGAAAACTGTCCCTTTTGAGTCCTGATTCATTTGTAAGAGAAATGCTGGAATGCACTGTCCATATCAACATATTCTGTGTTTTCATCTCTGTTAATATCTCTCACAGGTCAGAGGAACAACTTGTGGTACCAAAGGTTCATCTATAAAGGATCATAATACCATCTCTCCTAGTTCTGCTGAAATGGAAGAATACTTTGAAGACCGTAATACCACAGATATAGACTATGCTCCTCAGACTTCAATTCTACTGGCCCAGTCCTACGGCCTCTTGTTCATTTGTTTGCTTGGACTGGTCGGGAATGGGATAACTCTCTGGTACCTCACGGTTTGCATCTCCAGAACACATTTTACCACATACATTTTAAACTTGTCCATTGCTGATTTTATGTTTCTTCTCTTCTTTTCCTTCATGATCATCCTGCTTTATCTGTTGCCTCTACACGGATTCATTGTGATATCTTTTCCCTTCTACATCATAACGTTTATAACTGCGTTTGGGTATCAGAGCAGTCTGTACCTCCTCACCGCCATCAGTGTGGAGAGGTGCCTCTCCATTCTTTACCCAATTTGGTATCGATGTCACCGTCCCAGCTACCAGACCACCATTGTCTGCATCGTTTTATGGGCCTTTTCCAGTATGTTGGCTGCAACAGAAACTTATTTTGGTTTTACAAATGGAATCTCTAAAGAATTTGCCATATTTGAGGCTGTTTTATATTTTTTAATTTTAACACCTGTAATTCTTCTATCCAATCTGGTCCTACTCAACAAAATTTGCAAGAAATCACAGCGGCGCCACGGCGTGAGGCCCTCCATCCTCATTCTCATCACCGTATTAACCTTTCTTTCCCTCTCTGTGGTAATCTGTCTAATTACTTTTCTTGTTGTTTTTGATCTTCTCACTATGCCACCTGCATATGGGATGGTTTGCTGTTACTGCTTCTGCATTAACAGTAGCATCAACCCTATACTATACTTTCTAGTGGGTAGTCTCCGGCGGCGGGGAAGCAAGACCACCATAAAGCGGGCCCTTCAGAAGGCTTTTCAAGATGAGTCTCAGTTAACTCAGGATGAAGCTGAAGACTTCCCTCAACAAGAGTGTCTCCGAATGCGCTCTCCACTTTAGTGCGCGTGTGGCATTCCAAACTTACCTTAGATGGAAGAGGTTATGCATCAGTCCAACACCAAAGGTGTGCTCTGATTTAGCTAGTTGACGTTCATGGAAACGCCAAAATAAAGTTGAACTGTGGTTCTCATGTTCACTTGAAGCTTGTGAATACTAGACCATCTGTGATGTAGTGACAGCATTGCTGGGTGATAAATGCTCATAAATAGTTGAAACCAGCACACTAATTAACACTGCTTTGAGAGATCATAGGTTTGTGGGTAATAATCACTCTGGACATTTAAGAAACTATCAGCCTGATTCATGTAGGCAATAGCGCTCGCAAAAGGGCCAGATTCTGAGAATCTGGCCCTTTGCGAGTGCGATTTTTTCATTTGGTATTCACAATCCCAAATGCAAAAATCGCTATTTAAGAATTCGCATATTTGCGAGGAATGGCATTTAAGGAATCTCTAATAGAGATTCCTCAAATGCTATTCATGACACATCAGGAAATTGCGATTTTGCACTTTTGGGGCCGCTATTTACCGAGAGGTCAGACCTGTCGGTAAATAGCAAAAACTCAGAAAAATGCTTTTAAAAGCATTTTTCTAAGTTGCATGTTGCACACACACTTGTCCTTTGGACATGTGTGTGCGCAACACCTGTTCAAAAGTGCATTTTAGGGGTGCTACAGGGTGTCCTTTGGACACCCCTGGCACCCTTAAAATCGCTATCTGATTTGCGAGTAGCAAATTGCTACTCGCAAATGAGGGATACTCCCCATTCATTCCTATGGGCCTCTTGGCCCATAGGAATGAATGGGGAGTATTTGCGAGTAGCAAATTGCTACTCGCAAATAAAGAACATGTAGGAATCGCTATTTTATTAGCAATTCCTACATGAATGCCGTTTTGCGTGTCCTCAATAGCGAGTCGCTATGATTCGCTATTAGGGACACGCAAAGCGGCATCTACATGAATCAGGCTGTATGTCTTAAAATCCTAATGCTAGTGTTCACTGATCTAAAAACTTTAACCAAAAAAATGATAGTCCTCTTAAATAGAAGATGGTTGAGAAAAGCTAAATGGATGATTTACTTTTTATGAATTCCTTCTTTTTATTATTTGCAAACTTTTCTAAACGTTTTGCTGGTGTCCAAAAAATAAAATTGTCAGGTAGAGTGCTATTAAAGCATGCAGTAGTACATCGATGCAGTGGTCATGTTACCTCTTTTTAAAGAACAAGGATTTTAGACCGAAAAAATGAGTATTGTTGCGACAAGTGTTATCAAACATCTTCATGAATTCATTTCAACTTTATTACCTGCAAAATTGAGTGCCACTTCACATGCGGCCTGTTATTTCGGCCTTCATCTATTGCACACTATGAATTCGAATAGTGCTGGGTCAGAATTCATAAGGTACAATAAATAGCACCTAATGGAGTTTGTCCCCAATAATGGGAACTGTTAGCCCTGTCATCCTTAGTGTGGTTTCTCCTGACTTTTTGCCCCCTGACCTCCTGTTTTGCTGACATCATTGTTGCTGGCTTTAGGATTCTGGGAACTTTACCACATCTAACCAGTGCTTAAGTGTATACGCTCTGTACTCTAAACATGATCACATTAGCTTATCCACAATTGGCATATTTAATTTACTTGTATGTCTCTAGTACAGTGCACTATACGTGCTCAGGGCCGGGAAATTAAATACTAGTTTTGGGCCTGCAGAATGGATTGTGTCACCCACTCAGTAGCCCTTTAAACATGTCCCATACCTGCCATTGCAGAGCCTGTGTGTGAAGTTTTAACTCGCATTTCAACCTGGCAAGTTAACCTACAACTGTGCAGAGGACCAATATTTAACATTATTTGCAAACCTACTGAACTTTAGTGCGCGTGTGACATTCCAAACTTACCTTAGATGGAAGAGGTTATGCATCAGTCCAACACCAAAGGTGTGCTCTGATTTAGCTAGTTGACGTTCATGGAAACGCCAAAATAAATTTGAACTGTGGTTCTCATGTTCACTTGAAGCTTGTGAATACTAGACCATCTGTGATGTAGTGACAGCATTGCTGGGTGATAAATGCTCATAAATAGTTGAAACCAGCACACTAATTAACACTGCTTTGAGAGATCATAGGTTTGTGGGTAATAATCACTCTGGACATTTAAGAAACTATCAGCCTGATTCATGTAGGCAATAGCGCTCGCAAAAGGGCCAGATTCTGAGAATCTGGCCCTTTGCGAGTGCGATTTTTGCATTTGGTATTCACAATCCCAAATGCAAAAATCGCTATTTAAGAATTCGCATATTTGCGAGGAATGGCATTTAAGGAATCTCTAATAGAGATTCCTCAAATGCTATTCATGACACATCAGGAAATTGCGATTTTGCACTTTTGGGGCCGCTATTTACCGAGAGGTCAGACCTGTCGGT
Source organism: Lissotriton helveticus (assembly GCF_964261635.1). Lineage (NCBI taxonomy): Eukaryota > Metazoa > Chordata > Amphibia > Caudata > Salamandridae > Lissotriton > Lissotriton helveticus. The sequence goes on from NC_136073.1 coordinate 791,213,193, forward strand.
AAATAGCAAAAACTCAGAAAAATGCTTTTAAAAGCATTTTTCTAAGTTGCATGTTGCACACACACATGTCCTTTGGACATGTGTGTGCGCAACACCTGTTCAAAAGTGCATTTTAGGGGTGCTACAGGGTGTCCTTTGGACACCCCTGGCACCCTTAAAATCGCTATCTGATTTGCGAGTAGCAAATTGCTACTCGCAAATGAGGGATACTCCCCATTCATTCCTATGGGCCTCTTGGCCCATAGGAATGAATGGGGAGTATTTGCGAGTAGCAAATTGCTACTCGCAAATAAAGAACATGTAGGAATCGCTATTTTATTAGCAATTCCTACATGAATGCCGTTTTGCGTGTCCTCAATAGCGAGTTGCTATGATTCGCTATTAGGGACACGCAAAGCGGCATCTACATGAATCAGGCTGTATGTCTTAAAATCCTAATGCTAGTGTTCACTGATCTAAAAACTTTAACCAAAAAAATGATAGTCCTCTTAAATAGAAGATGGTTGAGAAAAGCTAAATGGATGATTTACTTTTTATGAATTCCTTCTTTTTATTATTTGCAAACTTTTCTAAACGTTTTGCTGGTGTCCAAAAAATAAAATTGTCAGGTAGAGTGCTATTAAAGCATGCAGTAGTACATCGATGCAGTGGTCATGTTACCTCTTTTTAAAGAACAAGGATTTTAGACCGAAAAAATTAGTATTGTTGCGACAAGTGTTATCAAACATCTTCATGAATTCATTTCAACTTTATTACCTGCAAAATTGAGTGCCACTTCACATGCGGCCTGTTATTTCGGCCTTCATCTATTGCACACTATGAATTCGAATAGTGCTGGGTCAGAATTCATAAGGTACAATAAATAGCACCTAATGGAGTTTGTCCCCAATAATGGGAACTGTTAGCCCTGTCATCCTTAGTGTGGTTTCTCCTGACTTTTTGCCCCCTGACCTCCTGTTTTGCTGACATCATTGTTGCTGGCTTTAGGATTCTGGGAACTTTACCACATCTAACCAGTGCTTAAGTGTATACGCTCTGTACTCTAAACATGATCACATTAGCTTATCCACAATTGGCATATTTAATTTACTTGTATGACTCTAGTACAGTGCACTATACGTGCTCAGGGCCGGGAAATTAAATACTAGTTTTGGGCCTGCAGAATGGATTGTGTCACCCACTCAGTAGCCCTTTAAACATGTCCCATACCTGCCATTGCAGAGCCTGTGTGTGAAGTTTTAACTCGCATTTCAACCTGGCAAGTTAACCTACAACTGTGCAGAGGACCAATATTTAACATTATTTGCAAACCTACTGAACTTTGATGTTAGATTTGTTGCAAAATGTATTCTTAGCTATTTGGGAATTCTGTGTAAACTATTGTTTTGATCATACTTTGTGATGTTTTGAATAAACTTCAATAAAGCTCTGACTTTACCTTGCTTGTTCTGAGGGCTTTGTGAATAAGGCGAGGCATTTATAGATAAGTCTCTTCACTGTCTCTCATACCATTGACTGATCTTTGTGCTATCGGATCAGCTGCATAAATATCAGAAGGGATCTCAAGCTATTTGAGAGTGATCATGTGCTGGATCTCAAAAAATGTTTACCTGGTGCTATTTCCTGTCCTTGGTGGTAAGTTAAGCCTGTGCTTGGTTCACAAACCTTCTGCCACTGTATTATGGAAGCAGGTTTCTGGATTTGATAATGTGTGGCAAGAATGTTAATGTTTACTTCTTGTGTGGCATTTTGTCGAGCGGTGATGTTTTCTGTTGAATTTGTACTTGTTACCTTGTTTTTGTTGTTTATTTATGTTCTCTTGTTCACTTGATATGTCAACTCATGGTTATACATTTCCAGCCAAAAGCCACACATGGTTTTAAATTTCCTCTGGCAAGTAACCATTTACCATTGGTGAATGGAAGTAAAATTATGCTGTTACAGCTCTCCAACTATTTAAGACAACACTCAACCCAAAACTGGGGCAGAGACGTGCCTTAAATTCATCACTTGAAGTGCTTACTCTATCTGACACAGCCCAAGGTCTTTGTTTTGATTGCGGGGTTCCCACTTGAATGTCTTACTGCCCACGCTTAATATGTTATTTTTGGATTCCACCAGCATTATTATGACTAGGGGTCCTGCTTCTGTGCCTCCTCATGGGGGAAAGTTGAAGTTTGAATGGACAAGTCTCTTTATTCTGAACATTGTGTTGGACCTGTCTACCTCAGTGCTTAATTTGTAAAATAATAAGTGTCAGGACACTGAGCAGGAGACCACTGGAACTTGCACCACCCATTGCCCCTGTCATCGCTGCCAAAATAACTACTAACCCTCTCTCTCGCCTGCAAGCGAGATTATTGCAGGTCCCGAAAGCTAAAGGAATGGCTGGGGAGGTGGGTATTAGTAATATTTAATGTGTATTAAATTCATAAACAACCATTGTTCTGCTCAAACTCTGTATTAGATGAGTAGCGCTACCATTTGGCAGACTGTCCTAAGTGCGGTGTTGAAAATTAAGTGCCAGTGCCAAGCACCTGGAAACCACAGCTCAAATTAAGCACTGGTCTACCTGCCACCTAATCAGCTACAAAAACATTGTTTTTTTTTTTTTTTTTTTTTTTAAAACCTTTATTGTACAAAGAAAGCTCACAAATACGGGCCTACAACCCCACGGGCTGGCCACCACACGGTAAAAAACGTAGCAAAGGAGAATAAGTTCTTCACAGGATATGACACCAGGAGCACAGGAGAAACCACAAAGGCCATCGAGCAATCAGCAAAAACCGGATAACAAAAGGTTAATTTTCTAATACGGGGCGGGGGAACAGAAGAATAACGGGCCGTGAAAGAAACAAACAGGGGAGGGGCCGCGGCAAGCCGCCATTTTATGAACACAGAAGAGACAAAAAGCCATACAAACATAGCTACCAAAGAATATACACATAATCGGATTACAAAGAAGCTACAATGGCATCAGTCAAACCGCGCTCACCCTTCACCGCCCCCACCCAAATTGAGGAGACAGAACCTAAAAGGCCCCCATTGCAAAAGACAATACGATACGCACCCCAACGAAAATAAAGAGACCCCCATAAAGGAGGAAGGGAAAGAGGGAAAAAGGGGACGAAAGAAGGGACTCCCACCAAATCACGCCTCCCCAGGAGACAAGGCAGGACAACATGATCCGGCTAGTGATATACCAAAAAGTCAATGCCAAAATAACCAGCGGGCCACAATCAGACACACACCGGAATACGAACGCCACAGAAACTCCCCAGGGGGACACATGAGGAGACAGAGTCCCGAAAAGGTGAACACACAAGAGCCATAGAACAAAAAAGAAGAAATAAGGGGGGAAAAGGACCCCCAATAGAGACAGACCCCCCCCACCCACCCCTAAAGCCCACCCTGCACCCCTGCAGAAGGCTACGGCCTACCCCCCCGCAGCGTGCCTGTCGCCCTAATTAGAACCCGAAATATAGCAGAGCAAAGTTGAGTCGGAAACAGAAGACAAAAACAGGAAGGGCAAGGGAAGGGAACACGGGACGGGAGACACATACATACACATACACGGGGGAGGGCCGGGAGACAGGAGGAAACGCACCCGGCCACCCGCCTGAATCGAAGGTCCAAGAACCCGGGAAGCCAAAGATTATCAGGTTACAGTACAGGAGCACCAAACAGTCACACATAACCATACCAGGACACGTTGACCATCCAAACCAGTACAATACTACCGCATGCCGATGTCAGTGCACATCAGCCCTGTCCCTGTTTGTCCAAAGTGGGAACGGTCCAATCCAGCGAGGACCAGGTCACGAAGAACAGAAGGCAGACAGCAGGAAAATCCAACGGCAGTCCAGAAAGTACACGTGAAGTACAACACGGAAGTTCCAGGAAAGTCACGAAGTGTAGTACACGATGCAGGCACAGGTCCAAGGATATGTCCAAAGAAACCGACCCATCTGGGCCAGCACAGGAGAGATCGCCGGGCAGTGGCGGCGAAAAGGAAACGGGCGAGTCATGAAGGTCAGGCCAAGCAAAATCCAGCTCCCGGGCCAGAGGCAAAGGAGACAAAGCCGGAGGAGGAGGCGCCATCAAGTTCTGCACACCCACGGACGCGGTCGTAGCCGGGGCCAATTCTACCAGGATAATTCCAGCCGCACCCCGCACCGGCAAAGCCACATCCGGCCGTGGGGGCCCGGGAGGCCCGCAGCGAGGAACCACCTCCGAAGTCATGACAGGCGCGGCCACCAAGAGTCGCCAGGAGAGCAGGGCATCCAGGATCTCCTTAAGTGTAGGAAAACCTTTACAGTATCCGGCACCCGGGCCATGCGGCGGGCCCCCAGCGCTCGTCCAGGCCCGGCCAAGACAATTGGGGTCGGTCGCCATTTGAGAGTCCAACAAGGCCGCGCGGCCGCCAACCTCCGCCGGGGCGACGGCAAGGCAAGTGTAGTCACGCCGACCAGCGGCAGAGCACCCCGGGCAGGAAGGGGGGCCACCAGAAGAAAGGGACCTCACCGGCCACCCAACGCCACCGGTCCCGTTCTCCGAGTCCGGGCGGTAAAATCAAAATGGCCGGACCGGAGAACAAAGGGGGAGCAAGCCGGATACACGAGGAGCTCCGGCAATGAAAGGCAGCGCCTCCACCAAAGGCCTCCCCCCCACGGGAATCAGCCAGGAAGGACCTCCGGCCCACACGAACAACGGCCTTCCGACCACCTCCACCGCGCCCCGAAGGGCAGCACCGCAGGCTCCGTCCGGCCCGGGAGCCGGCAAGAAAATCCAGGCCAGTCCGCTTCCGACTCCCCAAAACGATCGGGGGCACCGCACCGGATCCACAACAGCCAGGACAACCGGAACAAGAGGTAAGTGCCTGCAGGGCGTCGTAGCACTACCACACAGCAAAGAGGGCTTCCCGGGGCAGGATAACAACAGGATAAATGTGAAAATACAGGCGGGCGAACGGAGCCGAGCTAAAGCGCGGCCATCTCGGTCGCGAGCTAGGCTCCTCCCCCCTACAAAAACATTGTTTATATTTCCAGCTCTTTGGTGATGATCATATCATAGTTGCCCTTGAGGAATTTGCCTCCATATTGCCCACAGAGGACATGTTATTACTTGTTTAAGCTGCATTATAACTACTGATGCTCCCGCTTGCAAGCCTCGGGGAGACTTCTGGAGTTGAGGACATTGATTTGCAGGACATGTTGTGAGGCTGTATTTAATATGCGGTAAGTCTAATATCAATGGAAAAAGAAGTGTAACGACTGAGATAACTGCTACATCATTTAGAGTAAAAAAAACTCCTCTCTAGATAAAATCTGCAAATATGTAAAAATGTCATGGTTGTAGGTGGGGAAAAATATTTCGGGGATTGCCTGGCACCCTCATGATGTCATTAAATTTCGTGAGCACCCAATGTCTTTTCCCCAAAGACTTATTTTCAAGTCAAAGTGCATAAGACCAGTGAATGATGGCGCTGAGGTCTGAAGTCTGGGCAGGGCTTGTAGCGGCAGATAAGGAATAAATACACAACGGGTGAGAGAGGCCTGATGACTATCAGAAAGACTCGAGGAAGTAGGTTTTAACGGCTGATTTGGGCTCTCCGGCAGATATATCTGGATGAGAGTGGCTCCAACTTACTGCAGGGGCCCCTTTCCTACCGAGACCCCACCGAGCTTGTGCCCAACCGTCATCTTGCAGATAATGACGGCACTCCACGCAATCTTGGGGCAGAAGACTGTGCTTTTTGAACGAGTGAGAGATTTCTTTTTTTCCAAGATACTTTATCGGATTTTGCATATAGAAAAATAACACAAAGCCAAAAAAGAAAAGCAAGAATACCCCATGCAGCATATAACAAGTTTGCATGAGGAATAAGGCTGGAAGAGGGTATCCCATCATCCTCCTGATGTGGCTAAGAATCTCTTTCCAGTAACATGACAGGTTGGGACAGGACCACCACACATGCAGGTAATCCCCTTCCGTTCACCATCCACTCACCAGGGCCGGACTGGTCGTAGCGGGCACTGGGCATTTCCCCGGTAGGCCAGTGGGGTGGGGGCTGGTTTTGGGCCCAGTGTTGGAGCTGAAAGTATCTCAGGCACTCAGTTTTGTGTATTCTACTCCCTTCCCAACTTCTCCAATTGTGTAACAATTCCTTTGATTGTCCCTGGCGAGAAATCCAGTTATAAATGAGATGGGGGAAGTCGTTAGCACATCGCCCCTGGTGCATGTCCCATTTGTTGAATTTAGTTTCAGAATCTCTGAGATGTAGCAAACCTAATGCATTTGGGGAGCCAGGGGACAGCCCATGGAGCACGTCCCAAGACCCCCGCGCCCATGTGGACCCAGTGGAGCTCAGTTTCATACAACGACCACTCAAAGAAGATGTGGAGTTGGGACTCTTGGTAATGATTCCATAAATCCGGGAGGCCAACGCCGCCAGACGCTCTGCGGGCCCTCATTATTTCCCTTGATACACGCGCCTTTTTTTCCCCTCAGATAAATCTATCTATATCCTTCCCCAGACTGTGGAGATCACTTTCTAGGAGCGCTAGCACTTGGACTGCTACCTTAACCAACCATGAGACATACAAGTACCTCTTCCTATGGCGGTCAGTCCTAATAGCATCGGGCAGTGTGGGGTAATTGGCAGCATATTGCATGTAAAACAGTGGTGTGCGATACATTCCCAGATATCTTAGCTTCTTGCCCGAGGCCCATCAGAAAGCGGCAATAGATGACACTTAGCCATCACTTCTTGAAGAAGTCCCACCCCAAGCATCTCAGATTTGGTTAGGCTCACCATGAACCTGGGTAGTACCTTCTCAAAACTCTCCAGGAGGTCCGTCATCTGAGGAATCAACTATAGTGCATCTGTTAGAGAGAGGGAGATATCATCGGCGAACAATTGTGTAACATGTTTGTCTCCTGTGAAGGGCATACCCCCAATAGCCTTATTCCCCCACATGACGCCCACAAGTGACTTGAATGCTATGACAAATAGCAGAGGTGAAAGCGGGCAGCTCTGTGTGGTCCCTCTCCTAAAAGGGATCTCATTGAGGTTTCCACCTTCACCAGGACTCGGGCCGTAGGGTTCTGATAACTGGCGGCGGGCGCTCAATCAGGTCAGCATCCGTAGGCCGAAGCCCACTATCTCCAGGATACCGGTGATAAAGGGACAGCTGACCCTGTCAAGCACATTTTCAGCATCCAAGGATAGGATCAGCAACTGCTTTCGCTATTAAATGCAAGCCTCTCCTAACATTGTGAGCGGCCTGTCTATGGTGGACAAAGCCTGATTGATCCGGGTCAATAAGGTATGGTATAAGAGGGAATGTTTGCAAGTAGCTTAGTGAAAATGTTCATATCACAATTCAGTAACGCTATGGGCCAGTATGCCCTGCATTCGTCAGCAGGCTTCCTGGGTTTATGAGTTAACGTGACAGTGGCTACAGCCATCGATGGAGAGACCATCTGAGAGGCTAAGAAGGAATTTAAAGATGGTCTCTAGATGTGAAATCAGTGAAGAATGACAATATTAAAAAAAAACAATTTGTGAAGCCATCAGGCCCCAGTGCTTTGCCGGGGGTGCAGATGCGAGGTAGACCTCGCAACCTCCTCTCCTTTGATTAGTTCTTCCATGTGGCCATTGTTGGCTTTCATGAGCCTTGGAAGCTGGGCCTCTGCAAAGGAAGCCTCCACATCTTTGATTTGTCACAGGTTTTACGCAGGGATTCACCTATCCACTGTACGCAGAGCCACTATCCTTCTCTTGGAGGCCTCTTGGGCGCTTAAACTCCAAGCCAACAGTAACCCATCTTGTTGCTCCTCTCACAAAACATTTGACGCCTCACTGTCATCCATAAATCAAGGGAACCCCTGAGGGATGCCATAGCCCGTAGGTCCTTTAAGGAGCCCGAGGTCTGAAGATCTTCTGTGGCTAGTTTATGTTTGGTCTCTAATGCTCCCTTGTGGGAATCCCCTATCTGCCACAGCCATGCCCTTTCGGCTATGCATTGTTTCGAAAAAAACACCTTAAATGCATCCCCTAAAGTATTTACATAAATCTCCCTATTTAATTTTGTTTAAAATAACTGTGCAATCGATGTGTGCAGCTCCTGTCCTGCCACTGTGTCCTTTAGGAGGGAGACTTGAACCTATACACTGGGCGACAAAGAGGCCCCGCGTGATGGGTCTACAAACAAGTGACCACAGCATGGTCCGAGGCACCGTCATGGTGTGGGTGATGGGTTCCTGGCTTCCTGGTATGTCTTCTGTTTTCCAGTTCTGGTCCAAACATTAATAGGACTTGTGGGCATGAGAAATGAACATATTGATCTGTTTAACAGGGTGTAAAACCCTCCAGGCCTAACTCAGTAAATTCTTGGAGCGGCTCCCTCGGGTTTCTGTCAATTGTACCATCTGGAACTAAATTGAAATCTCCAACCCAGAGCAGGCTGGAGGGTCCCCAGTCACCTAATGTTTGCGAGGGGTTGAGAAGGGAAGATTCTTGATTTTGGTTAGGAGCATAAACACTCAGAACATTATCGGGCCTCTCTGGTACTGACCCTCCAGATGGTTGTATGTTGGAACAACGAGTTCCTCAACAACGACTCCCTAAACCATGCGGTCTGTATTATGACCGAGTCTCCACAACGATTTTTTTTATCACGCATTCTTTTACCACAAACTCCTAATAAATAACACTAACCCTTCCCACCCCCTAAAAACTAACACTATCCCCTCCCTCCCCCTAAAATCTAACTCGAACCCCCTCCACCCCTAAGAACTAATACAACCCCCCTCACTCCCTTAAATCTAACGCCAACCCCTCCCCCCTCTAAAAACTTACACAAAACCCTCCCACCCCTTAAAATGATCCCAAACCCCTAACAACAAATACGAACCACCCCACCCCTCCCCCTTAAAACTAACTCAAACCAGCCGACCCCCTAAAAACTAACACAAACCCCTCCCATCCCCTAAAAACGATCACAACCTCCCCAACCCATAAAAACTAATAGGACCTCCCTAAAAACTAACACGAATCCCCACCCTCCCCCTAAAACCTAACTCAAACCCCCTCCACCCCATAGAACTAATACAAGCCCCCACTCCCTTAAATCTAACTCCAACCCCTCCCCCCTCTGAAAACTTACACAAACCCCTCCCACCCCTTAAAACTATCCAAAACCCCTAAAAACAAATACGAACCACCCCACCCCTCACCCTTAAAACTAACTCGAACCAGCCAACCCCCTAAACTCTATCCCGAACCCCTCCCACCCCTAAAAACTAATACTCAATCCCCTTCACACCCTGAACCTCTCTGACCTCTCCTGTTCCTCCAACGCTCCTATTGACTGCCCATCCCGAACACTAGACCGTCTTAGCCTGAACTACGCACATGAGTGTTTCAGGCTAAGTCGTTCGTGCAAGTCATTGTTCGGCTTGCATGACTCATTGTTCCGGAGTCGTTGTTCAGGATGCTCCCCGTCCACGTATACAAACCTCCCTTCATCCCTATCTGTGAGCACCCACCTTACCTCCAGGGGGAAGTCTTTGTGTAGAGCGATCATTACACTCATTTTCTTGCTTCTCGTGGAGTCGAAGTATTGAGTGGGAAAAAGTCTAAGTGCCAGATGTACGACCCATTTTAGCAGTCATAAACAGGCAATCGGTCCATTTGCAACCACTAAAGAAGATGTGGTATGTACAAACCCTATTACCGACTTATAAAATAGGGTTTGCGAGTCGTTCTTTGTAAGGGGCGTGCCAAGGGCTCCCCTTCCTAATAGCAAGTCGCACTGGTATGTATGATTGTTTTGCGACCGCAAAAAAGGTCACAAAACAATTGCAGTTACCACCTACTCCAAATAGGTGGTTAGCCAGTTTCAAATGGGAAGGGGTCATCAGGAGAACCCTTCCCCTCTGTAAATGTATGCAAAAATATTTTTTAAGAGCCGACATTGGTCCCACGGACCACTACCTCCCCTTAAAAAATGAAAATTTACTTTTAATTTTTTTCTTTTAAACGCATCCCATTTTCTGTTAAGGAAAACAGGATACATTTGGAAAAAAAAGATGCTTTATTTAAAAAAGCAAACATAGACATGGTGGTTTGATTTCCCCAGCATGCCTCCATCCCAGTGATATGTGGGTTTCGTAAGGGGTAGCAAACTGCGACCTATCTCATTAATATTAATGAGGTGGGTCTTTAGCGACCCCATTAGGAATCGCAAACAGTGTCTGAGACACTGTTGTACATTCCATTTTGCGAGTCACCAATTACAAGTCTCAAAACGTCGCAATTTGAGACTTGCAAAATGGAATGGTCGTCCATCTGGCCATATGCTTCATGTGATAGGTATATGCAAGTCTCAGGTGGGTCTTCTGTAGACAAACTATGTCTGGGTTGATTTCACGCAAGCCCTGCCATATCTTGTGGTGGTTAGCTGGTGAGTTCAGGCCGTTTACATTCCATGATATCAGTCTAACCATTGCACTAGAAAATAAGCGAAGGTATTAATTTAAAAAGTCTGGGCTATACAACACCATGGTGAGTCTCCAGGCCTGCTACCAGAAGACAAGTGCTCTAAAAGAAATCCCCTGTGAAGGATGAACAAGTCAAACAACTCTCTAACTCTCCTCCTCCCTCTAATCCAAATCCCACTTTCCCTCCACTCAAACTCTTGTCTCCCACACCAAACGGAGGGAGTAGAGCGTGATGATGAGTTGCCCTGCGATCTGCTTTACACCTGGCTGGGCGTTCCTTATCCTCTTTCGTGGGTGGCAGTGAACTCTCCTGCGATGGTCCAGGTATCTCTTGGGCTTCCTCCGGGGTGCGTACTGTATGAGACTTGGAGTTCAATTGAAACCACAAGGGGAAGTGGAAGACCCATCTTTAGCGCATCTGTCACTGTCGCAGTTCCTTCAACACTGCGCCTAAGATCTGCCTCTTGGTTAGTGTAGCTTGAGAAAGGTCATGGTTCAGTTCGATGCATTGGTCCTGAAAAACTATTTGGTCAGCTTTTCTGGCCTCCCATATTATCTTGTACTTCAGTTGTGAGGAGACCAATTTCACAATTATATCTCTCTGTCTAGAGCTGGGGAGCAGGGCCGGACTGGGAACCAAAACCGGCCCTGGCAAAGTGCTCGGCCGGCCCCCCCTACTCCCCCTGGGGGAGGGGGGGATGCCACAGAGCTCTTTACCGGGGCCGCTTTTCCGCCAAATTTGTTACAGGGCCGATTTTGCAGCTATGCTGCAAAAACGTCCCTGTAACAAAAACGGCCCCCTTGGGCCCAAAAACGGCCCCCACCCTTGCGGCCGACCGGGGGATTGCCCGGGGCCCGCAACGGCCAGTCCGGGCCTGCTGGGGAGCCGACCTATGGGCCTTGAGGCCTTGAGGCCCATAGGAACCAATGGCAATTACCGAATCGGTAAATACCGATTCGGTAAAATTACCGATTTTACAAGGGGGAGAGGGTGTCACTTTGACACCCTGTTGCACCCCGAATTCAGGCTTGTGTGCCACATGGCACAGGTGTACATGCACAGATGTGCATGTACACAGGAATTCGTTATTTACCATCAAATAGAATTTGATGGTAAATAACGAATTATTAAGGGCTTGTGGCACTGTTTTCAGTGCCACCTACATCCCATATTACCGAATCTGTAAATTTACCGATTCGGTAATTTACAGAATCGGTAAATTTACCGATTCGGTAAATTTACAGATTCAGTAATATTTTGGCCCCCTACATCTGAAACTCCAAATACCGGTCGGTAACGGCCGAAATCGGCCGTTACCGACCGGTATATGGCCACCTACATATGGCCCTTAGTTACGATCACATTTGTTACAGCTTATCACTTAGCATGCAGTTCTGCGAGTTGGTCGTCAACCGGGGTGATCCGGGGGGGTTCATAGATATGGCCCCTGTATTCGTTCCAGTGGGACCATACAGCCGTCCACTTCCGGGGACAGCCCCTGGCCAGGTAAACCGTTTTCTCCTGTAGCATACACCAGTCCATGTCTGTTTTCCATGATCCCAATTTCGGAGGTTCCACTGCTCCCCACAGCCTAGCTATGTTCCTCTTTGCAACTGCGAATCCCAACGTGGCCCACAGCCTCCCATGAGTGGACAGGTCGTTAGGCTCCCAGATGTTTAGGAGACATCTCTTTGCCTCAACTCGGAGCTCCACCGCCCACCCCTCTTGCATGCATCAGTGTATCTGTTGCCAATAGGTTTGGAGCAAGGGGCACACCCAGATTATGTGGAAGAATGTCCCCTCCTCTCCACACCCCCTCCTGCAGAGCCCGTCCCCACTTCGGCCCATCAACTTCAACCTGGTTCTAGAAATGTAGACTCTAAGAAGAATTTTGAGCTGAATCAGCCACAATCTGGCCGATATGGCTACTTCCTTCGGGGACGCTAGAATGGCGTTTGTTTTTTTGCGCTTTCTCAGACCTACAGATCCTTGCAAATCTGGGAAAGTGTCAAAAAGCAACGTGTGTTGTGTTGGAATGCCCAGAGCAACACCCATTGCACGCCCCTTTGATGCAGACAACTACAGCAAGGAGGGTCATGTTTACAAGGTGGTGTTAAGTCACGCAAAGTGGTTTAGTGCCGCCTTGTAAATATGGAGCAGGGCATTGCACCACAGGAACGTCGGAAATAGTGACGCTCCGGTGGCACTATGACCTTGTAAATAAGCCCCACGGTTTCTCTACTGTGATTATAGCATTATGATTCATCCTCCACTGTCTTCTTTGCCAGATGCGGATCATGAGAGAGACACACACTTGTTGGTCCATGGACTTGTGCTATGGTGGTCTGCCGACAAACTCATACTAAATTACCTGGCGTAATGCGACAATGATAGTGCACATTAGACAGTGTCATAGACAATACAACTAAATTCAGGGGTTGTGTGGGGCACTAACCTTGTGATATCAGTGGCTCTTCAATAGTACAAGCAAAGTATTGTGAATATCTGAAGGTAGAAGGAACAGCTTTTGCAAAAAAGTTGATAAGTATACGAGTTGGGTGGTGCAGAACATATTTCATGCCTGGAGTATCTGAGATTCATGTGGGCACATTGGTCCTGAAACACTGATGCAATTGCCCTCCATCTGCTTCCCAACATTGAGTTCACTCTTGGTGAGATCACACAGTGTGATTTAATCTCTTGTGATACAAACATATCCCCCTCATGATTGTCAGAAGGCTCCCGCCCTGCTTCTCATGAGCAATGTGATACAATCTGGGTGGGTCGCAGTGTTGCATGCAGAGGTCACTGAGTGACTGCAGCTAAGAGCAAACACAGATTCATACTTGTGATAGTGATAGGAAATGGTACCACCAATTTAGGATATGTACCCTTCCTATTAAATCATTTACTGGTAAATGGGGTACAGGTTCCTGCACGGAATGTCCATTTTGCCCAACACAATCAGAAACAACAGCTCACATCTTATTTATTTGCCCCGTTTATAAGAAACTGAGGTAGAAATGGCTAAAGCCCATTTGCCACATGATGGGGATTACTTCAGGTTCCGAAGCACTAAGGATTTTAAAAACAGATGGAAATGAATTAACTATAATCGCGATCGCCAAATTTTTACATGGTATGTGGATGACCCGTGCCCACAGACTGATTAATCAATAATGTTAATGGATACGACAGGTCTACCATAATGAGATTATGTTTAATCTGCTTTTACTTAAATTCTGGTTTATTGTACCATGGCTTGAGATTTTTGATACTCAACTGTGTTTTTAAATGTGTTTTATACTAGATTATTGTATATTTGTATTTATTGATGGAGTAATTATGGACTTATTTCTAGTGTAATTTTGCTATTTAATGAGGATGGAATGTTAGGACATTATTGTTTTAAATGTAAATGTCGTTTATGATTATGTAATCGAATAAAGACTTTAGAATTGAATAGTGCAAGGAACATCTGAGGAAGGATAGATAATGTACTTGGAGCAAGGCTACGCGCCTACACTAGTGATGTCCTGCCTGAAAGGTACTGGTGCAAAGAGCAGTTTGCCACAGTTTGTTTTGCAGAATTTGACACACTATAGTTGTAACCTTACACTGTCAGGTTCAACAGCATGTAAAGTGCCATAATGAACCACATCAGTTACAGAGTCATTGCCTAAGTTCCGCATTTGACTGCGTAATCCATTCCAAGTTATGGGAGATTTTGAGCAATCTGGGAGTAGACCCTCCACTTTTGAAATTTCTTTGAGAGCTCTACACGGATGCCAAAGCATGTGTGAGGTATGGCATTAATGGAGAGTTATCGGATTCATTCAGCATTGCAAAAGGCGTCAGACAGGGGTGCGTCCTTGCTCCATTCTTATTTAACATCTACACAAATGGACTGGAGCAAGCTATGCTGGTAGGCAGCAAGGATCTCCCCTGCATAAACACCCGACCAATCCCAGCACTACTATATGCTGACGATTCCGTCATTCTAGCGAGAACACCAAATCAGCTCCAATTCCAACTGGATAAGTATTGTCAATATATGCTTTCTCTTGGCTTAAAAGTAAATAAATCCAAGACTTTCGTTATGCATATTGGCAAGAAAGCTCAGAAATGCAAACCTCTCTATATTGACAATACTAGATTAGAAAACGCCAGGAAATACCCTTACTTGGGAATCCTTATCGATGATCAGATCTCCTGGAAACCTGCCATCACCAGTAAAAAAATGCAGTTTCAGCGCACAACAGCAGCGTTGACTTCTTTTTCCAGGAAGTTGGGTAAGCCCGCTCCTGCTGAGATACCTAAAATCTACCAAGCCAAATGCTTAAGTGTGGCTACTTATGGAGCGGGCGTATGGGGCTATGCTCCTGCTGGAGAGCTCCAAGTAACCGAAAACGACTTCTTGAAATATGTATCAGCTCTCCCTCGAAGTGCTCCTAATTACGGCAGTCATATCGAGCTCGGATTGGATTATCTATCTGACACCATTAGATACCAACCGATCCTCCTTTGGCACCGTATATGGACCAAGGAGCAATGTCATCTTTCCCGGTCGCTAATAACCGACTGTCTGTCATTGACCCACTGGAAAAAGATTCCATGGCTATTTTATGTTTTCAATTTTTTGAATGATTTGAACTGTCTAGCTTTGTTCACCAATCCTCCCTCACTAATGGACATACCCAGAAAGACCTTGAAGAATCTATGTGTCACCCATTTAAGAGACCTTCGCATGTGCTCAGAAATTGGTAAACAATCAAATACCCAATTAATGGCGATTCAATCCTTCCCTGGCATACAACCCTATCTGACTTTTTATTTGTCAAATTATGACAGATATGTTTTAACAAGATTTCATTTTGATTCTTTTTATCGTCTTGTCTCGTTTCCTGAGCCCTTAGACTGGCAACGTGAATTAATTAGATGTCCCTGTGATGACTGTACCCCTCAGTCTACATTGCACGTAATTTTATTCTGTAGTTTCTACGAGACCCCGCGTAAACGCTGGCTGGTCCCACTTCTCCGACAAACAGGACTGAGAAGATGCAGACCTGCTCTTTTGGCACTACAGTTTTTAGACACACAATTTGTCGCAAAATGTATAGCTTGCTTCTTAAAGGCATGTCTGAAAATTCGATCTCAATTAGCGGTTTCTGCATTGTAAATTTTATGTGCATAATTTCTATGTATATAGCTTTTATCCAACTGCTAATTATGGCACCATTGTACAGACGATTCTGTTTAAAGATTAATTTAATGTTTTCCTTATGTATTAGTTAATATTGTACTTATGAAAATTTTTATAAAATTGTTGCAAATATTTTCTATAATGTACTTTTATGATTGTAAAATCAATCGAAATAAAGTTTCTTTTGACTTGACTTTGAGTCATTGCCCAAGTACACTCAAGAGCCATCCACAGTGTGTAGCCTAGTGTTAGCAGATTGCCAGATCTTAAAATATTGAGATTACTCGAACCTTTGATAAGCCCAACAACTGACAGTAATGATGTTACAGAAGGTGGAAAATTACACATGCATACGTATGTTGAAGGAATACCTTTGGATGCTGGTACTGATGATTCTAACCAGGGTGTGTGTTGTGTTGAGACAATGTAAAGGTGAGACTCGTGAGTCTACCAGCAACCATGTGGGTGTGTGAAACATGCATTGCATATTGATTGCATTGTACAGTGTGTTAGTAAAAAGCTTTCAGGTGAACATATATGTGACTATCTACTAAAATAGACATGCAGTCAGTGTAGTTGACCATGTTGATGGAGACTGGCCACATAATGTCTTCCATTGAGTCAGAGTCACCAGTCCAATTGGCTTTATAGAAATGGCAACAGTTGGGCAGTTGGTGGCAAGTGGCTGCCAATACATGCCATGAAATAGAGCTATAAACATGGACCACTGCTTACCCTTAAAAAATGTTAGTTACAGGTTTAATGTTTTTTAATACATCCTGTTTTCTTTAAGGAAAATGGGTTGCATTTAAAAAAAAATAGCTTTATTTAGAAGCAATCACACACATGCTGTTCTTCTGACCTCAGCAGGTCACCATCCCTGTGATGGCTGCGATTTGTAGTGGGTCTCAATTAGCGATCTACATCATTAATATCCATGAGGTAGGTCGAATTGTGACCCATTGCGAATCGGATTTTTGCGAACCAGCCTATGAGTACATACGTCGGTTCGTAATTTGCGACCTACATCATTAATATTTATGAGATAGGTCGAATTACCGCGCATTGCAAATTGGATGTTTGTGAACCGGCCTATTAGTACATAGGTCAGTTCGCAAAAACTGAATGGATCTGGTAAATGTCAGTGCAAAATGAGTGATAATTTTTACTGAATCTGTTCTTAGTAAATTCAGTACATGATTTGCAAACCTTTTAGTATATGTAAGTTTAGTTCACATATGCAAATGTAAAGTGAAAGGAAAACCTTTGGAATTCAAATAAACAAATTCTGCAGCATAAAAAGATTTCTCCACAAGAAGATTTTCCTGCAACCACATATACCTCAAGTGGTGGGGAGTGGTGTGGCATGGAAGTTCCAGGGCTGGAATGCCATGTGAGTTTGTGCACACTTCACCCACAAATATACACGTTTTTGGGAACAATATTCTCACTCCCAAAGTCTATGTAGATATACAGGGACAGGCTTCAGTGCAAATTATTTCAGCCTTAGGAGCATAAACGAAAAAGTTTCACAAATACACGTGCTTTCATCGAGAGATTCTTGCGATGGGAAACATGCATATTTTCTCCTGAAATAATGGACTTCACAACGTTTCGTGGGGTGTTCATGAAAATCTGTGACTGTCAAAATATTTCCCTGGCCAACCTTTGAATTCCAAAATTGAGTCAACTGATGCCCATGTGAGGTGGTAAATTGATGGCTTTAGATTTGTACATTTTCATGCCAATCAGATGCCAAGCCTGTGCAGTGCTGGCTGAACACTTAGAACCAGCAGGGCCTTTTCTGGTGTCAAGGAAGCCCACTTAGGGACAGAGAAAAACATTCTGTATCTGTTACAGAGCAGATGTTTATCAGACTCATGAAAGGAAGGAGTGTGCAGCAGCTGATAGAGGCTCTAACGACAATATCTCAGGGTGAGAGCCCTGCCCACACAATCACATCTCACCAGTGGTCCTGGAGGGTTAGTGCTTTGAGATCAGTACATCGACTGGACCAGAGTTCTCCGGTCACACCGAAGAGGATGGCCCGGCTCTCTTCAAGCGTGCCTCCGACAACTGCAGAGTAGGTCTATCCCTGCTGTGAAGAACTGAAGATTGTCTGTGTCCCCACTCTCTTTCTCTTGTCCTGAATTACCCCCCCACTTTCTTTCCACCCATTCCAGTGTCCCTTTTCTTTTTCCATCTCCTTAACCCACCCATTTGTATTCCAACCTCTTCCTGCCTGTTCTGTCTCCATCTGCGTGTGCCTCCTACCCTACTTTCACACCATCAAACTTTCTCTTTCATAATCCTCATAGAGTCATTGTAATTGCATTTATATGGCGCTTACTACCCCTGACGAGGCGTTGAAACGCTTTTTGTCAAGTAGCACGCTACTCCAGAACCCAAAAAGGATTAGTGGTGAATCAGTGTAGTGAAATATGAAATTAATTTGAGCTGTGGACAAGTTAGTCTTTTATTTCAATTGAAAAAGGATAGTGGAGGGATAGAAGAGGGAAAGTTTTGCATTTGCATAGCGCTTGCTGCCCCAGACAAGACATTGACCCCCTTTTCGGCGAGTAGCACACTACTCCGGAACCTAAAAAGATTAGTGGTGAGTTAGTATTGGGAAATATGACATTTATTTGAGCAGTGGAAATGTGAGTCTGTTTTTTGGGTTGAAAAAGATAGTGGAGGGAATGAAGAGAGGGGGGTTTGCATTTATATAGCGCTTGGTACCCCTGATGAAGCATCTAATATTCAGCATTCTCCTTTCCTCTTTCATCCACACTGTTGTTCAGCCTCTTTTTGACCCCACCATTCTTTCTCCAGCTTTGAATACTCAATCTTTTATTTCAGACAATATACTGGACAGCCAATACAGCCAACGCGATTCATCCGTCGCAGGCTTCTTCAGGGCATCCAAAAGGAAAAGTACAAGCTGTGTCTATCAAACATCTTAGACCGGACCCGTATTTAGTTCCGGCACGCCGTTCACGGCAGATTCAGCGTCCAACCAATTGAATCTACCGTGACCGAGATGCCGGAACGAAATACGGGTCCGGTCTAAGATGTGGTTGATGGTCCCACGTCACTAGCACAATTTGTGCCTTACTCTTGCCAAACAGTTGTTGGTGCTGCACAACATTCAAGCTCTTCTTTGGAGGAAGGAAAAACATTTTTTGTTCTAAAAATCTTTTGTTAACCCTGGACCACGTAAAAGATATTTGATAGCTTGTAGTTTTCTTTTCTCACTATTAATACCAAAATCGAAAACACTTTCTAGAGGAGCTCTTCTCCATTTGGTTGCCCTGAAGAAGCCCGCAACGGGTAAAATGCGTTGGCTATATTGGCTGTCCAGTATGCTATCTGAAATAAAAGATCGAATATTCAAAGATTACCTCCCGACTCATGTGTATACATCCATCCTCCTGGAGTGGAGGAATGGATGGGTTCTTTTTTCTGCCAGTCACCGCCAGGAAAAAACACCCATGGCTTGGGGTGTGATTCGTTTTTAATTCCTCCCGCTTTGGAAGTTTGCTTTTGAAAAATTAAAAACTGTAAATGTTTGATGGGCGGCCGCCCTGTTTGAAGAAGCCGCCCATCAAACTTTTACAACAGTGACGACGATTCCTGCCAGTGTTAAGAGCAGGCCCAGTTCTAGCGTGTGGGCCAGGTGGGCCAGGCCCACCCAAACATGAGCTTTGGCCCTCCCAGTCGGCAGAAGAGGAGGACGGCCAAACATTGTGATGCTTTTTCACTTTGTTTACATTAATTATCAATCTGGGGTAGAATGGTCAACTTTCCAAAAGAAAATACCGGCTATTTGTTGTAGTTTTAAGAGTGTGCAAAGGCATGGACATGATTTTAAATGGGACAATGAATAAAATTGAATGCATACTTTTGTACTTTTGTACCTGACTTTATTAAATTGAATAGTCTGGAATCTTTGCAGCTCTAGAATCCATTTAAAAGTGTTTTCCATTTATATTTGCTGTTTGAAATAGGTACAGATAAGCTCTAAAATTCTTGCTTTATGTGGGTTTGTTAGTTTTTGTACCAGCTGGGACATTAAAATACCGGTGGTGCCAGTAAAAAAGTCGGCCGAGTGGCAATCCTAGTCAGGTGTAATTATGGAACCTCTAGAACACATTTTAAAGTGCATTGTTTTTTATAAATACTGTTCTAAGTATGCACTGTAAAAAGGAAAATGCAGACTTTGGGTGTTTTTCTCCATTTTTTACACTGGCTGAGACATTCAAATATTCATGTAGGAATAAAACAGCAATGTGTCAACCCTACCTCATGTCGGAGGCAAGCTGCAGTTAGGTGGTGGGTATGGGGGAGTGGGGACAGGGTTGTACCTGCCAATGATGCAGCAGGTGCAGTGGCACTGGAGCCCAGAGCTGTGAGCGTCCTTTTGCACCTTAATTATCTAACAAAACGTGTATTTGTCAAATTCACGCTCATCCAAGGATATCTTGGCACTAAATACCAGATGTTTGTTGCCCAACTCAATGGTACTCATTTTATTGACCTCCGAAAGATAAAAGGCTCCGTCTCAGACTACACTAGTCACTAGCCCCGTCAATGGAGAATAAAAGTGCGTGAATACACTAGTCACTAGCCCCGTCAATGGAGAATAAAAGTGCGTGAACAAGCCTGCTGTTTATACTGCTAGTTCTAATTGATTTAACCCCTTCCCTGCGGTGCTAATTCCCCCGCTGTGCTGGGGGCAGGGGGGTGCGCACAGCGCCCCGGTGCTTAGTGACGAGTTCAGCTCGTCATGAGCCACGGTGGCCAAGTGCTCATGACGAGCTGAGCTCGTCACGACCACACCCGTTTCTTTAGAACGCTCAGCTCAGCGGGGAAATTAGCCCCGCGTGCGAGCGTTGCGGCCGTTATGACGAGCTCAGCTCGTCATGAGCACTCGGCCACCGTGGCTCATGAAGAGCTGAGCCCGTCATGAGCATGGGGGGGGCTAAAGGAGCAGGAGGTGGTGGAGGTAAGTCAAAGATTGGGCGGGAGCGTGGTCCACTCAGCAGCTGCTCGACAGCTGTAGAGCCTTCCACCACTTATGAAGAGAAGACAAGAAGGGCCTGGGATGTGACACACAAGGCCCGTGGGAGGACGCTACTGGTGATACCTGTTCAGTGAACTCTGGTAAAGAAGGCCTGAGAGGCAAATGAGAGCAGATTCCATAGATGTCACAAAGGCACCGAGGTAAGGATTGTGAAGCCTGTGCGTAGCACTGCTAGGAATCATGGTCCCTGGTGCAAGCAAGGAAAATGGCCTCTTTCACTGCTGTTGGGGTAGTAAACTACAGCAATTATCTGGCTACAATGGGCAACTCTGGCCTCAGGGTCCTGGTGCCACTGCACCTGCTGCACCAACGCTAAGTACGCCCCTGAAACTGTGAAAAGATGAAAGTGGGGAGGGACAGATTAAAAATAAAGCTTGGTTATGAGAGCCGAGAAGAAGATGTGAAAATTGATGATTTAAGGAGAAGGAAGATGTGGCGTTACGGGCAAAGAATCTTAGCGTCAGCTCAACACCCTGTGATTCTGGGCAAATCACCTAATCTCTGCATACCCGAAAAAACAAACTGTAACCTTGGGGCATATTATCAAGCCTGTGCGATAAAATTATCGCCGCTTTATCGGCCGAAAACGGCCGATAAAGCGGCGATAATGGGCTTGATAATATGCTCTATGGAATTCCAATCGAAGCCCATGTTAGATGTCTTCACATCTAACATGGGCTTCGATTGGAATTCCATAGAGCCTATTATCAAGCCCATTATCGCTGCTTTATCGGCCGTTTTCGGCCGATAAAGCCTCGATAATTTTAGCGCACAGGCTTGATAATATGCCCCTCGATCCTTCGGGTGGAGATCGCGCTATATAACTGTGCAAAGAAAATAGAGATCTATGAAGTCTATGTATGCACGTAAGATAGAATGACCAACTGGCATGGGTGCAAATTCAGGGGGCTGCTCGCTCTAAAGTCCGAAATTACGGACAAAAGGCATCCGTGAAAGAAAGCTTCACGGACTACGGACAAGAGGCCCAAATTACGGGCAGTCCATGAAATTTACAGACAGTTGGTCACCCTAACAAAGGAGTTCAGTGATAGTGAGAAGGGTGTGCAAACAGTAGGAAAGCCCTTCTACCTGATGAATGGGGCACCTAAAAAACACAGAATATCGATGTTTGAGGTGCTCTGTAACAAAAGTTAGTGAAGGCATCGTGCTTGAGCCGGGGGAGGGTACCATTTGGTAGTTCTGTTTAACAACTTTTTTGTAGCTCCTTTGACTGCGATCGGGGACTGCTGGTCTCCAAACAATTGTTGGCCGGCACAGGAACTGGAGTGGCGGGGCGAGAGGGTAAGAGGGTGTAAAAAAAGAAAAAAGGCACTTACCTCCTCTCCACTTTCGCCCACGTCGCCTCTCCTCTCCGTCGGCCGAACTGAAGTCCCCCAGGCTCCACTGAGTCAATCAAAATGCTGCAATGCAGCTTTATGATTGGTCTGAGCGCAGTAGCGGATACTATACGAGGGTGGGGTGGGGTGGGAGAGATGGGGGATCTGAATGAAATAAAATAAAAAAGACTTACATTTAACTGTCCTCGTCCTTGTCCTCTTTATCTTCCTGTCCCAGCTGGCAGGAGGAAACACCTGGGCACACAGGCTCCCCTGAGCCAATCACAACGATGCAATGCAGCATTGTGATTGGTCTGAGCGCCGAGTGTAACAGGGAGCCTGTGCACGTTCCTAACCAGGCTGTGTAATGCAGCCTGGTAGGAACATGCAAACTGCGCATGAACTGTTTGGTCGGCCCAAGACAGCCTGCCAAACAGTTCGTGCGCACTTAGGGAGTGCCACCACTCCTCCCCTGTTCGTGCCAGCGTCGCCCCACCACTGACTGCAATAGGGAAAATAAAATGATAATTAGGATACATCATTATCATTTTATTTTTCCTTGTGAGCAATGAGGCAATGCTCCTTCACCTTAGCTGAGGAGTCGACCCTGTCTGAGTGCCGTAGTTCGGCACGGAGACAGGGACTGGGGGCCTGGGCATGTTCTGCATCCAGGCTGCAATGCAACCTGGCTGGAGAGCATGCTAAGTGCGCATGACTGTTTGGCCAGCCGGAGATAGCAGGCCAAAGTGTCATGCACATGTGCACTTCAGTGGGCCCGCCACTCATCCCCTGATCAGTGAGCAGCGCAGCCCCGCCCTGCCCCGCCCCCATGCTGCTGCAGCAGGAACAAATGAAATGATAATAACGTCAAGTTATTGTCATTTTATTTTTCCTTTCTTTCACTGTTGGAAGGAAGTGGGGTGATGCTCCTCTGCCTTGGTGGAGGAGCCGCCACTGCTCCAAACAGCAACTCACAGATACCATGTGATGCACATATCCTGATGGGGTTGCGGGATGGGCAAAGGAATGGGACAAGAGAGCATGATGGGAGGGAATGAAAGGGTTGGATTGATGGAAGGATGGATGGATGGCTAGAGGGAAGAAAGGATGTTAAGATTGTTGGAAAGGTGGATGTGGGATAGATGGGAGAAGGTTGGAATGGTGATGGATGGCTGGAAGGATAGAGGGAAGAAAGGATGGAAAGATGGATGGAAAGGTGGATGGATGGATGCAAAGATGGTTGGAAAGGAGAATGTGGGATGGATGAGAGAAGGTTTAGAATGAAGATTGATGGGTGGAGGGCTAGAGGGGCAAAATGAGCCTAAGATGGATGGAAAGGTGGATGGAAAGGAGGGTGGATGGATGCAAAGATGGATGGAAAGGTGGATGGAAAGGAGGATGGATGGATGCAAAGATGGATGGAAAGGTGGATGGAAAGGTGGATGGAAAGGAGGATGGATGGATGCAAAGATGGATGGAAAGGAGAATGTGGGATGGATGAGAAAAGGTTGGAATAGTGATGATGGGTGAACGGTTAGGAGAGGAAGGATGGTAAGGTGGATGGAAAGGATTATTTGGGACGGATGAGAGAAAGTTGGAATTGTGATGGATGGGTACAGTGAAAGATAGATCAAAAGACAAGTGTATGTAAGCAGAGGAGTCGATGGATCAGTGGAGAGACTAGACAGATGAATGGAATTAAAGAAAGATGATTGGAAGTACAGATGGAAGGATGGACTGAAGGAAGAAAGATGGTATGCACAGATGGCCGCTTGGCTGAACGGAAGGATGGCTGGGTGCAATTACATAAAGAAGGCTGGAGAGAAGAAAAAAGAAATACAAAGACAGAAACCAGGACCAAACGAAGGTATAAAAGAAGAAACAAAGACTGAAAGAAGGATTGAAGAATAGGAAGAAATGTGTATCATTCTATCTGGTGGGACAGTGAACACTTCCCTGAGGGGCTCGCCTCACTCGCTCATGGCGCTTGGGATACAGATCACAGTGGGTAGCATTTCGTTTTTCTGGCTACTGCCTTGATCTAAGGGGAGCAGACAGACTGGTCAGGGTACCACAGCTGATGAAGGAGATTGAAAAGAATGCAGGGGATAGGGAGTAAGGGAGGATATTAAATCTGTGCTGAAAGTAAATTAGTAATGCATGGAGTACAGCAGATTACTTTACCACATTTTTGATCAAAATAGGGAGCAATTAATAAATACAGTTTGTCCCCCACTTAATTTTCTGTATGACTAGTTAGTGGCTCTAAAACCTCCGCATAACTGCTCCTAGGGACACAGGTTTTTGGGACAGGGCTGTGATGGGGTAACTTGAGGTGCTTACAGTTATGGATTGGAGCTTGCTGACCGGTTGGAAGGAGCAAAGCGTTTTGTGACTAGCATGCTGCTCCATGGACGCAACTCTCTAAGGGTCTTATTACGAATACAGCTGTGGTGGCGGTCCGTGGGCCGCCAGACTGTCAGTCCACCCACCATAATCTGACTATGGTGGTCAGACCTTAAATGTAACAAAGAGGGGGAGAGAGAGAGGAACAAGTGGATTCGGTCTCCCTTGGCAGTATGGTTAAACAAAATAGAATCCACTCAGAGAAGTGGTCGTGGTCCCTAAAGTGATGGGGAACACACAGTGTTGTTTAAATGCCCCTCACACACCAACAGGCCCCTTGGTGTCATGCTTCATCATCGGGGCCTTCGCACCCCTCTACGGAATGCGGCGTGCTACGACTTGCGGCTACGCAGGAGCACTTGGTAGTGAACTATGTGAGGGTGTGTGTTTAAGGTGTGAGTTAGTGAGGTGAGGTGAAAAAGTGGGGTTAAAAAATACCTGGCTCGTAGGAAGAAAATATATTTATTATATCCTCGGCTGGTATTATTAAAAAAGGTGCAAGGTGGGGTTGACTATATACGTATTAGGGTATATCAACCGAAAAGTGTCAACATGTTTCGGAGTACCAAGACTCCTTCTTCAGGACAAGGATATGCACGTTATCCTCACCTTACTCACATGAGATGTCAAAGTGTATTCTACAAAAATAAATAGACTAGGTGAAATGTACCTATCAATGTTTCACAATGAACATGTTCAGTTGCGCCCAATTGGCGTTGAAGAGAACCTATGGAAAAAAGACATAATAAGCATCACAGTCGGATGTCCAGGAGCTGTGGAAAGAGCAATACCATCCAAATAAATAAAGGGTGAACCAAAAATAAGGTTAAAAAACCCTGTAAAAAAGACATAAAAAAAGACACACAATGTACACAGACACACAACTACATTGTAAATTGCGTTTCCCCAAGAATGGTTTTTAGAAGGAGAGGAAGGAGTTAGTAAAATGCAGGCTTACTTATAGTTCAAGGTTAGGAGACCTCATGAGCCTTAGCGTGGTTTTGGGGGATCCCTTCCTCTCTGCTTAGTTTAAGCAACCTAAAGGATATTTAAGGTTGAGTTTTAGATGGTATGGAGGTAAGGTCAAAGAAACGTAAAAAAGTACAGATTGCTCCTCCTAGCTGTTGTTGACCCAACTCACGGTTACTGCATGGCCAGATCGCCTGCCTTCCCCTCAACGCTGCTCCGATGAAGTGAGGAGTGAGCTGGGCGGTGTTCTATTTTATACTCCCGGGCTTGTTAATTAGGCAAGGTAAATTGGCTGATTAGATACGGAAGTAAGCCCAAATACGGGTGTTCTCAGGCACTCGGATCCGCTATTGCGCCGTAGACAAGGGTGCGGTTACCGTGATGGACTGCGCATGCGTTGGAAGCTAGCGTGTAAGGGCCTGAGCACGCGTAGTACCCAGAGAGTCAAGCTAGACGTGCATGTGTTAGAGATTACTGTGGACGAATCGTGTCCGTGGGTCAATGCGCATGGGTGAATCCCAGCGCTGCAGTGTCTGTTGTTGGCTGTTGCTCGTATTCATACTGGGGCATAAGGCCGGATCTCCAGAGTTTTATGCCATGCAGCGATCACGAGCCCTATTAATGTTCTGGATGAAACTAACAGTCACTGTCTATAAAAGGAGACTCATTGGGGGGCAGTGCCAGAGACTATGAGCATGCCTGTATATGAAACCCAAATGTTTAACACCCTGCAGATTTTTCATTAATAAATAGGGGCTAAGCCATGAATAATAAGGTTGAGCATGGTTATTTTTCAAGTGTGGTAGCCAGAGACTATAAACACGTATGTAATCAACCCAAAAAGTTTAACACCCTGCACATTGTTATTAAATGGGGGCTAAGCCATGAGTAATAGGGTTAAGCATGGTTTCAGTCATACAAGGATGTGAGAGGCTCAGTACATCGTGTGGGGAAATACTGCGTTCAGATTACGGTGAGTGCGGTGTCACTGTATACTCAACGTAGCTGGCTCCAAGGAATAGAGTCATTGAGCCCAGAAATGTCAGTCCCCAAGCGGAACACCCACCGCTGTTCTTTCTCGAAAAGCCCTGACTCTGAGGGTAGTTTTTCGATCACTGTCCACTGTAACTCATTCACACAATGTTGGTACTCCAGGAAATGGGCTGCCATTTTTGTGGTTGACTTTTTGCATCTGATGTTACTTTTATGCTCATTGATTCTTATTTTCACTTGCCTCGTTGTCATACC
The DNA here is from genome assembly GCF_964261635.1 of Lissotriton helveticus. Lineage (NCBI taxonomy): Eukaryota > Metazoa > Chordata > Amphibia > Caudata > Salamandridae > Lissotriton > Lissotriton helveticus. The sequence continues at coordinate 791,239,946 of NC_136073.1, forward strand.
CACATATTCCTTCTGGCAGGGACATGTGATTAGGTACACCACATTTCTGCTGTTGCAGTTGGTAAATGTACGTTGTTCCCAGCTGGTGCCATTTGTGAAGACTAGAGTCTGGCTTTTCTTGGTGAGGTGGCAGCTGTTACAATTTCCACAAGGGTGATGGCCCTGTATACCCTGTAACCTAGTTTGTTCCACTTGGTGTGTAGGCGGTCTAGTATGGACGAGCATGTCCTTTAAGTTCCTCCCACGTCAGTGGGCAAACAGTGGTTTCTCTAGATTTAGTGAGCCATTTGTCAATGTACGCCAATGTTTGTGGATCAGTTTTTGTACTTGGTTGGTTACTGGACTGTAAGTGGTAACACAAACCGTTCTGCTTAGTTGGTCGTCCTTTTTCGGTTGGTCATCTAAGAGAGCTTCACGATTGTTGTTCCTGGCTCTTTTCATAGCTTTAGCGATGACCTGATTGGGATATTTTCTTTGTCTCAGTTTCATGCTTAGGTCATTAGCCTGAGTTTTGTACTTGGCTATGTCGCTACAGTTACGACGTAGGCGGAGGAACTGCCCGTATGGCAAGTTCTCCCTCAGGTGACGAGGATAGAAACTGTCAAACCTGAGGAGGCAGTTCCTCACCGTGGGTTTGAAATGGGTCTCTGTTTTCAAGAGGCCTGCTTCATGGTAGATGTTGAGATCTAGGAAAACATTTGACCTGTTAGACATTTCGTGGGTGAATTTTAAGAAAGGGTTCTGGTCGTTGAGCCATTTCATGAACTCAGTGATTGTCTCGCCATCACCCTCCCAAATCACCAAAATGTCATCGATATATCGTCGCCATGTATGGATTCTACCCCTGAAGGGGTTGCTGGGGTGGAGAATCTTAGAGGACTCCAGGTGATGGACGTAGAGTCCCGCTAGGCTAGGAGCAAATGTGCTCCCCATGCTGGTACCATGGCTTTGCCAAAAGAGAGTGCCTTGGTATTCGAAAAAGTTTTTGGTAAGGGCCAGCGAGATACACTCCATGACAACCCCACGGGGGGTTTGGTATTTCCATCGGTCAGAATGGAGTACTTCTTCGATGATCAGGAGTGTCTCATCATGTGGGAGGCTCGTGTAGAGACTCTCCACGTCTAGGCTCAAAAGCATTTGTGAGTCAGGGTCAAAGGAATGGTTCTGTAACAGTTGCAGTACTGCTTTTGTATCCCTCAAGTACGTGTCAGTAGCTTGCACCAGGGGTCTCAGAAAGGCATCGGCAAATTTTGACAAAGGTTCGAGAATTGTTGAGATGCCGGACACAATTGGGCGCCCTGGTGGATTCTCAAGGTTCTTGTGGACTTTGGGTATAGTGTAGAAATAAGGGGTGCGTGGATTTTTTTGCACCAGAAACTCAGATTCTTTTTTAGTAAGCCAGTCATGTGCTCGGGCCTCCTCAATGATCCCTTCTATTTGTATTCGTATGGACTCTGTGGGATCTTCTACCAAAACCTGATAATTTCTTCTATCAGAGAGGAGTCTCCTGCATTCTTTGTCATAACCAGTAGTAGTTTGAATAACCACTGCCCCACCCTTGTCTGCAGGTTTTATGGTTAGGTTCTTATTGAGTCTCAGTTCTCTGATTGCCTCATTCTCAAGTTTACTCATGTTCTGGAATACCTTCTGTTTAGTGTCCAGTTTTTTGAGTTCGTGCATGATCGCTTTCTCAAATGCTAACACCTCCACAGGGAGTTGGTTGCCTAAAGGTGTAAAAGTAGACTTTGGTTTCAGACCTGTATCAGAGATGTCTTGAAAAGGTTCTTTATCTTGAAAGAAAACCCTGAGTTTGATGGTTCTCATGAAATCTTGAATTTCCTTGTGTAACAAAAAGGTGTCAGGCTTATTGGTTGGAACATACCCTAAGCCTTTATTCAATACCTTTTGTTGCGACTCAGTGAGGGGCCAAGGGGTTATGTTAATAACTAGGTCCCCCTCTTGCTCGTTGATGCTTGGTTCGCAGTCATGCTCCTTGTGAGGACCCTGGGGTCTGTTTCGTCTGAGGGTTGCCAGTTGACATTGTTGCCCTTCCTGTTCCTCCCTCTGCGGGTTCCCTGGCCCCAGGATAAAAAAGGCTGAGCATTCTGAGGTACGTTGGTTTGTTCTGGGACCCAATGAGGATATACTTGCCCCATTTGTGGTGGGCCAAATTGATATTGTGGAAACTGGAAGGGGTTTTGATAAGGGTTATATTGAGGACCCTGCAAGCCTCGCCATCCTCTCTGGCGGGGAAATTGAGATCTTTGTTGTCGAAACCCTCCCCTTTGTTTTCTTTGCTGAAAACCACCTGAGTTGGTGCTGGTAGTACTGCCATCCGAGCTTACACTATCTGTGTCACTCACATTCTCTTTTATCACATAGTCAGCTCTTGTGTACGGATAGGCTCTCTCTGGGGTGAAGCGGTCCTTATCCTTCTTCAACTTGTTAAATTTACTTTGTTTTAGAGTGGTCTCGAACTCCATCATCTGCTGATTAAGTTCTTCCAACCCTTTCTTTATATCTGCTGGTGAGATGTAGGCTTTTAGCTGTACTTCAAGTTTCTGGATTTCCACTTTTAATTCCAAGGATTTTCTTGTGGCGGTCTGAACTATTAATACCAGCCAATCTCTGGTGCAATGCCAAGAGATAAGAGACCACGCTTTTTTAAAAACGAGGTCGTCCTGGAAAATAAAGGGTTCATTCTTTACCAATAGACCCTGTGGGGCTATTTTGTTCCTTAGATATTCCCTCATCAATAGTCCGTGTAGGGCTGCTCTGATTTGGATTTTTCTAGTGTTCATTAATTCATCCCAGTCTGCCACTGCAGGACCCGGGTCACTGCTGCTCAGTCCTTCAAAAGGATTGACATCTGCGAGTATTCTATCGATGTCTTCCTCACTGAAGGTCAGGCCATGTTCATCCTCCATGTTGGTGTAAGGAGGGTGGGAAGGTTTTTAACTTTGTAAAATGTTGTGTGTGTCAAAATGTCTTAGTGTGGTCTAGAGTACTAAATGGGGAAGGGGCTCCCACAGCTGTGCGCTGTCTAGAACTTAAATGTAACAAAGAGGGGGAGAGAGAGAGAGGAACAAGTGGATTCGGTCTCCCTTGGCAGTATGGTTAAACAAAATAGAATCCACTCAGAGAAGTGGTCGTGGTCCCTAAAGTGATGGGGAACACACAGTGTTGTTTAAATGCCCCTCACACACCAACAGGCCCCTTGGTGTCATGCTTCATCATCGGGGCCTTCGCACCCCTCTACGGAATGCGGCGTGCTACGACTTGCGGCTACGCAGGAGCACTTGGTAGTGAACTATGTGAGGGTGTGTGTTTAAGGTGTGAGTTAGTGAGGTGAGGTGAAAAAAGTGGGGTTAAAAAATACCTGGCTCGTAGGAAGAAAATATATTTATTATATCCTCGGCTGGTATTATTAAAAAAGGTGCAAGGTGGGGTTGACTATATACGTATTAGGGTATATCAACCGAAAAGTGTCAACATGTTTCGGAGTACCAAGACTCCTTCTTCAGGACAAGGATATGCACGTTATCCTCACCTTACTCACATGAGATGTCAAAGTGTATTCTACAAAAATAAATAGACTAGGTGAAATGTACCTATCAATGTTTCACAATGAACATGTTCAGTTGCGCCCAATTGGCGAAGAGAACCTATGGAAAAAAGACATAATAAGCATCACAGTCGGATGTCCAGGAGCTGTGGAAAGAGCAATACCATCCAAATAAATAAAGGGTGAACCAAAAATGAGGTTAAAAAAACCCTGTAAAAAAGACATAAAAAAAGACACACAATGTACACAGACACACAACTACATTGTAAATTGCGTTTCCCCAAGAATGGTTTTTAGAAGGAGAGGAAGGAGTTAGTAAAATGCAGGCTTACTTATAGTTCAAGGTTAGGAGACCTCATGAGCCTTAGCGTGGTTTTGGGGGATCCCTTCCTCTCTGCTTAGTTTAAGCAACCTAAAGGATATTTAAGGTTGAGTTTTAGATGGTATGGAGGTAAGGTCAAAGAAACGTAAAAAAAAGTACAGATTGCTCCTCCTAGCTGTTGTTGACCCAACTCACGGTTACTGCATGGCCAGATCGCCTGCCTTCCCCTCAACGCTGCTCCGATGAAGTGAGGAGTGAGCTGGGCGGTTTTCTATTTTATACTCCCGGGCTTGTTAATTAGGCAAGGTAAATTGGCTGATTAGATACGGAAGTAAGCCCAAATACGGGTGTTCTCAGGCACTCGGATCCGCTATTGTGCCGTAGACAAGGGTGCGGTTACCGTGATGGACTGCGCATCGGTACATTTGCACATGCCAATTTACTTGATTGTAAACTTACTCTTATTTAATATGGATTAAATTGTGTAAAAGGCATGCATTGCATTATTTCTAAATACTAGTTATTATTTAGCAAACATGTTACAGGTTGTTGCAATATAACAATTTAAATATCAAAATAACGCCCTTATTGCATTTTTAAATAATATATTAATTATGTATTAATTATTTTACAATTGAACATGATTTGTATATTTATTTTAAAAGTCGAAATAATGGTATTTATTTTATCATTATTTTCATTGGGAGTTTGTTGCAGTACCCATGTAGAGTAATTTGTAGTGCTTGATGTACTCCAAAGTTTGGCTGGAGCACCTTTACAAAGTTTTGGAAACTTTTTGGCTTATGCATCTTTAGAAATGCAGTTTCTGAATAGTAGGGTGCTTGCTCTTGTGTGGGTCAAATTGTGCTTTTTTCACAACCCTCCTTAAACCAATCCCCACTACCCCCTAAACCTCTACTATTTAGGTGTAATGATTTCCTGTTTTCCAGCATCTTCATCTGTCCCTGCCAAATTTAATGCTAAAAAGTACACCTACATGTGTGGATCTCATCATTCGTGGCAAAGACCCCATAGAAAATAGAGAGAAGGTTGAGGCTTAGATCTCTACAACTTAGCCTTGTGAATTGTTTTTTGAAGGTTGGAAGTAGTATTACTGAAGTACTACTAAATTTACTGCGAAATGTAGGTTCATATGAAAATGTTTGATTAAAAAAGTTGTGGGCAGGAGTCATGGGGTAAAAAAAGATAGAGGTAAAAAAGTCATGCCTTGCATGTATTTCTAGATGAACATAAACATTTTGTGGTAAAAATTTCTGAGTCCACGACTGCAGCTTTGAGCGGGACATTCTCCTCAGGGGCAGAAGATAGGGAGAATTGACAAAAATAGAGCTCAAAGCATCTGTGGAAGGGATGGTGCCCGGAGAATTGACCCCTACGACGGCTAGACGAATGCTCGAAGGGTGCTTTCTGAGAAGAGAGTGTTCCTTCCCATTTATCTAAAGGAGATAAGAACCCAGGGGCAGCTCTTCCGTTGGAGCAGAGGAGCGTTCCCCCACTTAAAATCCCCCCAAACCGGTGATAAATTAAATGGTAATTTATTACCATTTTATTTTTCTTCCCCACCCCAAGTTGTGTGTCAGGATGGGGGCAGGGCAGCTGCTGAGTGACAGCAGCATGTCACTCAGCAGGGAGGAGGGTGGGCTTGTATGGCACTGTTTAAAGCGCTCCTGTCTTTTTGGCCGGCGGTCTTGAGATAGTCAGCCACACATGCGCACTTTGAACAACTCTAACCCAGCTGTGTTAAGACAGCTGGGTTAGAGCAAGCCATAGCCTCAACTGCGCTGTGGAGCGTCGACTAAGGCCGCTTCCTCCAATCAGGGCGCTGCTCTATTACTGCATGAGAGCAGCACCCTGATTGGTCAAGGGAGTTGCTGCTGCCAGTTAATGGGTAGAGAAGAGGGCAGGAGGAGGACGTTGTGCCCCATTCAGGTAAGTTCAAAGCTATAATTTTTTTTATTTTGTGTTTCGCGAGACTACCCCCTGCCCGCGCTTCCCATATGTGCAGCCACCACTGAGAAAACCTGGGGCAGACAAAAGCAGTCACATGTAGTCCAGGGGATGAGTTGCAGTAATAAGAATGCCTCAGATTAGAGGCATCCTGAGATACTCCAAATTGAGGACCCGCCAAATGAGGAGGGAAAATGAGACCACCTAAGATGTCAAGTATAGCATCTAGGAGTTGGAAGGAGAATTCGAAGTCAATGAGATGATGGTATCATGGGAAAAGGCACCAAAGTCAGTGTTATTTACGTCACTGGACACCAAGACACAAGAAGAGGAGGAATCCTCCATTTATCATCAGGAGCCATATGTGTTTCATCAACCATCCCAAACTAGGTCCTGAGGAGAGATGGGACTCATGCATCTTCCAAGATGATGAATTCTGGTCTCTTACAGAGTGGTGTCTGGCCGATCACACCCCTTTTAGCCTGGTAAAGGCTTCTTAGAGGTGCCTTGGTTTACAAAGTGAATATGGAGTGCTGGACCCAGGCCAGTCAAGGGCAGAATTGAAGCACTAGAGTAAGAAGACCTTCATGCAGACGCTAGCGTCTCCAAGGCTCTCTCAAAAGAGCACTGAAGTTTTTGTACTGAATCTTTAATGACTTGCAGCAATTTCCTCTGAGACACAGGTGGAGGAATGAAGGAAGAGTTCTTGTTGGAGGTTTCATTAAGCACGATGAAGAGTTCCTGAAGGGTAAAGGATTGGTGGCCAACAAATGTATATCTGCTTCTGTCTTGACGGCGGAGGATGACTGGTTTTGCAGCTGACAGATCCTCGCCTTGCTCAGCCATATAATATTACCCATTTAAAAAAAAGTTTTTAGCGAGTAAGCCCCCTCACTTCCTTCTAGGGTTACAAATCACTTGTATAAATATTGTATTCGTGGTGCGTGTTCCTGGGTTAAGTACTTAAGCAGAAAGCCCAAGATGGCCTTACGTTTTTATTTTTATTGATTTTTTCCTGAGGCCAGAAATTTGTGGTATCTCATGGGAGTAAAGGAGGCTGTGGGCAACATTCCAGTGTCAGCAACACAAAATGGTCGCCACTCATGGTGCTACCGAAAAATGAGATTGATGAAATGTCTGCTACGTCATTAGCGCAGTAGCTGTATGGAAACATGGGAAGAACTGGCACAGGGTGCAAAGCCAACAATGATTATGCTACATAGAGGAGATGGGTTGAAATTCATTGGGAGGGAGGGGGCAAGCCAAACGGAGACCCATTTTGTGTGTGAAAAAGGCTGCTTTATTGAAACAGATGCATATTACAAAATAACCAACTGGCAACTGCCTTACAAAACTAAAGCCTCGCTATACATCAAATAGCTGACCCCTGATCCCCCCAGCCCCTACCATCCCCTCAAAAGTTCCCCCACCCTGGCATTAACATAACAACAACATTACACAATATTGCAGTTAAAACTGTTTCCCCCAATGACACCCCATTCCCTACCTGCCTTCCTGCAACTGTACCTAACAAACGTCTATCCTGAAACTTGGACTACCTGCCTACCCTTTTCCTGCCCCTGCTCACAAACTTCCAATACTTAATGAAAAACCTGTGCCAACCCTGGCCAACTTTTCAAAACCCAGCAAACACCTGCTCCAAGTGACAATTTGCATAAGATCCCTTCTGCACCTGTCTCCACAAACCTGGCCTACACCAAAGAATAAACCCCAAAGACTCCACCCAGCTAAAATTCTTAAAAAGAGGGATGGGAGGGTGGGGCCAAGAACACTATTACAAGATCCCCTGCTGCCAGCCACCAGGTCATCAAAACCTAAAATGGTGTCTGGCAAATCTCCTCATAGGATCATATAAGCATAGGCTACTTGGGCTACTTGGGCGACAATTGGGCTACTATTGGGCTACTATTGGGCTACAATTGGGCTACACCCGGAATAAGCCCAAAAACACAAAATGGCTGAACTGGCCAGCCCAGACCCCTCCTAAACTACCCGAGGGACAGACCTCACTACGTTTGGCTGCCCCCCAAACCCCCCTTGAGAGGGAAGGGGGCAAGTGAAACCCATTTTGTGTGTGAAAAAGGCCGCTTTATTGAAACAGGTGCATATTACAAAATAACCAACTGGCAACTACCTTATAAAACTAAAGCCTGGCTATACATCAAATAGCTGACCCCTGATCCCCCCGCCCCTACCATCCCCTCAAAAGTTTCCCCACCCTGGCATTAATATAACAACAACATTACACAGTATGGCAGTTAAAACTCCCCCCCCCCAATGACACCCTGTTCCCTACCTGCCTTCCTGCAACTGTAACTAACAAATGTCTATCAGGAAACTTGGACTACCTATCCTACCCTTTTCCTGCCCCTGCTCACAAACTTCCAATACTTAACGAAAAACCTGTGCCAACCCTGGCCAACTTTTCAAAACCTCGCCACCCAGGAAAAAGGGGGTGACGGCCACTACTGCCTAGCCCCCTTTTTTCTGCCCCCCCCGTCCTATAGGCCTCTTACTTTCTAGGGTGGCTCTGAACATTTTACGTTCTGGTTAACACCACCCTAATTGTAAACAAATAAAGGTCCATCCCCAGCCTTGACAAGTGGATCCTGTCTACTCCAAAAAATTCCACTGCATCAAAACGAATGTCCCTGTGCACAATTCTACCAAAACTCAATTCCCTGCAAAAATGAGACATCTCTGTATTAAGCTTCCTCCTGGCTCTGTCCACTGCTCCTGGATTAACTACCCCCCGCCAGACCCGGCGGGGCACAACGCAATCCATACCACAAAAAATCCTGACCACTGTTGTTTAATAAGTGCTAAGTCCCTCTTCATGCGTCTCCTCAGGACTATGCCCTTCTCTTCTCTTTACACAAATCGTTTCCACCAAAATGTCCGGACACCAACCCCCAACTAGCTGCCCGTTAAGGCCATAATCAGCTCTTCCCAAAACATCCTCTCCCTTTCCATAACACTTTAAACAGTTTATCATTAAAACCAAGATTCTGTCCGAAATAACTTTCTCATGCTTGTACGCGCGCTCACTTCACGGAGGAGTGTCCCACAACCCAGATTGGCATTTCCATCGAAAGGGGGCCAGCCACTGCACCTGAAACGAGAAACATTGAGTGAACTTATGCATTGTATCTACCGCGTTAAATTCAGCGCAAGTATCTCTTATAACAATCTGAGGATCACCTCCCCAAGCGCATGGTATCACCCTGTACCCACCCTCTATTGCTTGCTTCAAATGCTGCCCTAATCCGGAAAGAGTGTGACCCAATACCTGCACCGTGTATGCCCAATTCCTTCAGTGCCTTCCTCAGCACCGCTAGCAGTTTGAAGGCTGTAAGTCTTTTCCCATTCACATGCATAAAAACAGACTCCCTGATATCCTTGGATGCTGCTCACCCGTGAAGCCCCCCTCTATAAGGGCAAGTAAGCTTAGGCAATGTAGTCTGCAACAACACCCATTTTCCCTTGCCCTTCTAATCCCTTTTGAACTTTGTAACCATATATGTATACCCGCATCGCACAAGACCACATCTTCCTACCCGATCCCCTCACCCATTCTGTCACCTACCAACTCAGACGCTCTAAATGCACCAAAAACATCCACCATCAATGTGGAGAACAGGCATGACTCGAAGGCGTCCATGCAAATCCTAAGCAAAATCTGTATTACGCTGCTCAGCAACTGCCATGACAAGGGTCTCCTGACCATATTCAGCTGGCCACGCTCCCTGGTCCACCCTTCTAGCATCCTTGAGCCCAATTCACCCGCTGCAGGCATGTAACCCCAGAGCAATTTACCCATAAATGCAATTCCCGCTAATTTCCTTGCAATTAAAACCCTGGGTAAGCCTTTTCCAATCATATCCAGGATAAACAGAATTACATCATCCCTTCGCTGTAACTCATTCGAGCGCTGCTGGGCGCCTGACAGCAAAATTTCTTCCATGCTAGATTGTAGGCTATCCTAGTAGACTTAGCCAGTGATCCTACAACCAGTTATAGCATCTTGTGTTGCCTGCGTACCACAACTGCTGCAGCATGGGTGTCGGGATCCTGTTGGCGTCCTTGGCCAACCCACGGAATCTCCTCCACAGCGAACGAGACAAAGCATTCACTATGTCATTGTCCACAAATGGGATGTGCAGTGCTCTAAATGCTATATCATGACGCAAACAACCTAGGACAAAACCCTCAGCAACTGTAACACTTGTTCGTCCCTTGCTGACTGACGGTTCACAATCTCTACAACCGCCCTATTATCAACTCTAAAAGTCACCTTCCTATGCGCAAGCTGACTACCCCATAGATTCACTGCCACAACTAAGGAGAAGAACTCCAGAAATGCAATAGACCTACCCCCTTCCTTCCATTCTGTCGGCTACTGCTCAGCACACTACTTCCCCTGCCAGTAGAGGACAAAACCTTTGCTGCCTGCTGCATCTGATTATATCTGAACATCCCAAAGGAGATCCCCCTCCCGTGCCAGTGGAATGCATTGAAAGTTTGCAGAAAAACTTGTCACATTCTCAAATCTTCTTTTACACCTGGAAAGGCCCATGATGATGAGGCAATCTGTTTCCTGCTAATGCCCTCACTAGCCACCTGCAAAAGGTTCTCCCTACTCTCACTACCATATATGCAAAAATTAGATGCCCTAGCAAGGCCTGTATCTCCTTGACCATTACTTTTTCCTGTGCCAGCATGGCGTTAAGCAATTCCAGCAGTTTCTCCCTTTTATCATTTGGCAACCGGGCTTGCATTTTTCTGGAGGCAATCTTAATTCCAAGAAAAGACAGTGTCGTGCTGGGGCCCATCGTCTTTTCGGGTGCCAATGGCACTCCCAAATCCTCCACCAGCTCCTTGAAGGTTTCCAGGGCCCCTTTGCGTTCAGCAATTCCAGCAGTTTATCCCTTTTATCATTTGGCAACCGGGCTTGCATTTTTCTGGAGTCAATCTCAATTCCAAGAAAAGACAGTGTCGTTCTGGGGTCCATCTCCTTTTCCGGTGCCAATGGTACTCCCAAATCCTCCGTCAGCTCTTTAAAGTTTTCCAGGGCCTCCTGGCACTCCTTGAAGCAAGAGGTTCCAACAAAGAAAAATCATCCAAGTAATGGGTCACTAACAAGTGCCCCGTCCTTTTTTAAAACAATCACTGCAGAAAGGTACTAAAACACTCAAACAATGCGCATGACAAAGAACAGCCCATCGGTAATGCCTTGTCCACGTACCATTTACCATTGAAATGGATACCAGAAGATCCCAATCATCTGGATGGACTCGAAGCAAACGGAAAGCCAATTTTATGTTGCATTTTGCCATTTCCGCCATTGCACCCGCCTTCACTACCAGTGACATGGCCACGTCAACTCACGAGTAAAAAAAACCAGTAGCTTCCTTTTCATCGATAAAATCATTCACTGAGCACCTTTCTGGCCACGATAAAAGCTGAATAAGCCTGAATTGTCTGGGATATTTCTTGGGCACTACCCCAATTGTTGACACAATCAAGTTGTCCAGAGGCCAAACTGGGAAAGGGCCCGCCATTCTCCCTTTCCTCCCTTCTTTGTCTAATTTCTCTTGCCCAACCTGTGAATGTTCTTTGCTTACTTCAAATTTTCTGACCAAGGCATGTGTCTAGGCACTGCATACCCCCCAAATGAAAACCCCTCTTTGAACCCTTTCCTTAGTACTTCTGCAGCCTTCTGGTCGTCATAACTCTGTAAGGCTGCCTCCAATTCGTCTGCCTTAACTGGTGTATGAGCCTTTTGTCCCAGAAAACCCTTAGCTCCCCTTCACCCCGAAAAATGCTGCTACTGCTGTCCCCCTGTGTTGACCCCCGCTGCTACTGCTGCCCCCTTGCTGAAAACCCCTCCTACCCCCAAACAGTTTACCAAGGGATTCCCCCCCGCATTTTGAGCACTCATTGTGAAATCTGCAAAATTTGTGCGTGCACAGTCCTTTATTGAAATCCCAAAAGGTCCCCCATGCCCCTGGAAGCCCCAATCGTGTGCTGCCATAATCCTTGTCAAGTTCCCCCCATTTTTGCCTCAGTATCCCAGGCCATACGGGCCATGAATTCCTCATCGTCTTGTGCCCATGCATAAACCTCCCCTGTGATCTTCGCTTTGCGAATGATCTTCACATACTTTAAAAGTGCTACGCAGCGTTCCGGTAATTTCTCTCAATAAACACTAACATAAATCAAGAAAGCTGCTGTCCAGTTCTCTATGGTCAGTGGAACCCTTGGCCGCTTAGCCAGCTCGCATTCCTCTTCTTTAGACCCTTCTTTTGCGTGCACTTCCCTGTGCAATAGTTTCAGCATTCCTCCCTCCCTTCTCCTTGGCGCCAGTAAGCCGCACCCAGTTCTGTCAAGTCCGCACCCTGACATGAGTCCTCGCCCTGCAATATAAATGATTGGTCTGGTGTGCCAGGCCTCTGATACTCATCCCCTGTCCTCCTTCTCCTTTTCCCATTTAGAAACAGTCTTCCCTGCCCACTGACGCCCTACTTTAAACAAATCACCTACTTCCCTGTCACTCAACCCCCCTCCTCCCCTCACTCTATTCCAGCCCAGACATGTCTAACCCTGGCTGGTCCTGGTCAAGACCTGTCCCCCGAGCCCCCCTACCAAGCTTTCTGCTGTCCCCGCCTTTGCCCCCCCCCTTGCCCCCTCTTCTCAAATTTAAACCTTTGCCCTCCAAACCAGCTGACCCTTCCTGTGCAAAATAAGCATCCACTTGACCCACTCTACTAATGGCCCGCACCTCCTCATTCCATGAGGTGAAAATATCTAGCCCTTCCCAGGCATTGCTACCCCACAGCCGTCTCCCAATACCCACGGATCCCCTCCTCTTCCCCCCAACATCCATTTGAGCCCTGGCATTGCCCAAACTCCCTCTACCTTCCCCCCTCTCCACTCCCGAAACCCAGGTTCCCCTTCTAAATCCCTCATGCCCTCACCCTGCCTAATCCAAGCGGGTATACCCCTCCACCTCCCAAACCCCAAAACCGCCCTTGCACACTCTCGTCGGAGCCTCGGAATGCACACAAGGCTCCAGTGCATTTGGGGAGAAAGGGGCCACTCTTCGGGCCTATGAGCTGCCCCAAAAACTCACCGCTTTTCTTCTCGCCTGCCATGGGGACGTGCAGGGTGAGAAGGCAGCCGCCACCCCCGCAGAAGCAAGCCCAGGAGGGCGCGAAAGCGCCACAGCTGAAGGGGTCGATACATCAAAGGTGGTCTGCTTCACTCAGCAGGTGCACCGCCCTCAAAACCTTATAATCCTGCATAACTATGCCTAACTCGCTAAACACAGCTAATTAAACAGCCAAGAAAACAGCTAACTAAACAGCCAAGAAAACTATTACTAGCTACCCTGCTGCCAGCCACCAGGTCACCAAAACCTAAAATGGTGACCGGCAAATCCCCTCATATGATTATATAAGCATAGGGCTATTTGGGCTACTTGGGCTACAATTGGGCTACAATTGGGCTACAATTAGGCTATAAGTGAGCTACACCCCGAAAAAACTAAAAACCACAAAATGGCTGATCTGGCCAGCCCAGACCCCTCCCAAACTGCCCGGGGGCAGACATCACTATGTTTGGCTGCCCCCCCAAACCCCACTTCCGCAAAAAAGCATGAAGAACGAGAATGAGAGGCCATCTTTAGTCACTTAGACATTTTGATGACTAGAAATTAGCATCTGTTGTTATTAGTGTTCAGCAGAGGTCTGGGAATCATTGTGCGCTATGTACGTGATGGTCATATAATGTTGAAAACCTAACATTACATATGTACTTCTCCAATGTCATTCTGGAAGTTGTATTCCAGCCTAAATAACTAACAATGGTTTGAAAGCAGGTTTTACTTCAGAAGTGCGTTTTAAGCAGTGCTGTGGTATATAAGTGTCCCTATGTGTTTTTGTTGATGTACTCTGTTGTACCTGATTTCTTGATGTACACTAATATATGGAAGCCTGCAACCCTAGTACAAAAACTTGCCTCTAATTGCCTCACTGCAGTAGCATTTTGATGTCTCTTGCCACCTGTAGAAACACAATGACGTTGCTACTCAACTGTAATACCTTATTACTGTTGAGTTATCATGTAATATTGCCAATCACCGGAGCCTGCAGTCAAGCTGAGCCAGGCAATGGGGCATACCAACAGATGCTGCTTAAACAGCAAACACAAGAACTGGCTTTTCATGTTTAAGAACTTATTTTTCTAAAAGTAAACCTGATCAGCAGAAAGTAAAGATTTGTGGCTGTGTTGTTATTTTTGCATGTTGTCCATTGGAGGCAAGAGAGAATCCATATGCATGTTCTGAGTTACAGCCTTTTTAAATCTGACCTGCTTTTAAGTGATTCTAAATGGTTTTGAAACACATACGAACAGCTTTTTAGTATATATAACGACACACTAGAGATTCTGCTTTTTTTAACTCAATCGGTCAACACTATTATCTCTTTCATATGATGCAGTAAGCCACCTCAGGGATTAAAGAGGTTTGTGAGAGGTGTGATAGTGTGACCATGTATTATAAGAAATAAAATACACTTTGGTGTACATTATGAGGACATTGTAAGTCACCTCGGATATCCATGATCCTTTAAAAGGACATTGACCTTCGACCTTGTTCCTCTGTGTAGTTTGGGCACTCATAGTCTTGCAATATTCCTGTAATGCTACGATGATACCTTATCCCATATATACCATAAGTTTGAAGTAGTGGCCCCTTCTAGATAAGCCCATGTATGACAATTCATACGTTTGATGGTGGTGTGATCTTTGACAGGTCTCTATTGGAGGCCATCTGGGAAGGGTTTGTTCTGTGCTGGAGCTTTATCTGAGGCATGGAATCAAAACCAGAAGGGCTGAGAGGATGTTTCTTTCAGACGACAAACAGCATTTGATGAGAAAGTGGTCAGGAACAAAGGCCTTCAGTTTTCAAGAAGGCACAGATAAGATGGAGAGCATATTCTTTAACCCCTAAGCGGTCAAGAGAAATCAGTGTTACTCCTATAAAGTAGCCTTTTTTGCTCTGACTTATGTATTTCCTTGAGTGTAGCTACTTTTTGTGTTAGTAATTATCTTCATGGCACTAGGTTTCCTCCTGCTGTGTTTTTGTGTTTATTTGTTACCTTTAAGTGGCACCTACCTTCTGCCAGCTGTAGCCACACTTTCTCCTGAGGATTTCTGTCAACTGGAAGCCCTTACAGCTGCTGTGGGCTTCCTTTTCATGGGGTCTTTACGCTGATGAAGTCAGCAGTCTTTTTCCATCAGTTTCCTTGATCTCTTTTCTACACATTGGTAACAAGTTTGGCGCCCCCACTGGGCCCACTGGGGAACTGACTTTAACAAGTATTAAGGAACTACAAGTAATAAGAGTTGCTTGCTTTACTAGCAATGGTGCTGAACCCATGGAAGTTTTTTTGGGGGGATTTCAACTTTTGGCCCTTTCATATTTTGCCTATTTGTTGAGTCACATTTTGTCCTCCACGTGCTGGTGGGGCGTGGCTTAGCAGCTCAACGCACTTTTAAGAAAATACGGTTGATGCACGCTTCACTCACGTACAATGCATGTGCTTCCACGCTGGTTATAAAAGTTAGTCTTACAGGCTGGAATGCTCAATAAGAAGGATCAAATCGCTCACAGAAGGATTTTTCATAGTTCAATAGTATCACACCAGTCTTAGAAAGAAGCGTCAAACCAATATTTGAGTAACATTGATCTAATTATTATACTATGCCTTGACTTTCTGTGTGCCTACACTGGATAATGGTACCATTTTGAAGAGTCTCTTGCGTTTTGATCATTTTGAAAAGTTTCTGACATTAGGGAATCAAGCAGAACCCCCAGGGTTTTGCGGCTTTGGGGGACAAATTTCGAAGCCAAATAAGGCTAAATTTGCAGGCCAAAACTTCAATATTCGCGGTATGCCTGCCACAAAAATACTGCAGTCTTGTGTTTCAAATGGCCTGCAGGGTCCGGAGGGGGCACACAAAGGTGTGAGGAAGACTCTTGCTTACCGTCCCTTTAATGGCTCAGGGGCAGCACAGAGGCAGTAAAGAGAGGGTGAACACCAGTTTTTTTCTACATATTTTGTGGGCCCCTTGTAAATATCGCTACATTTTTACAAAAGTGCTAATTTCACAATTTTTTGGCAAATTGTGAAAAACTGTGCGATCTGATTTAGGTTACCGGTTAACTACCTCATTGCTCTAGACCCCTAGGGCAAAATAAACAGTTATTCAATTGCATAGGCAATGTAGGTCAAGGTGTTTTAAACAATTTGACGGATTAAAACCTTCCACAAAAAGCCTTGGTACCGCGGTGTATATTCTTATGCTCTGGCCAGAAAACAAAACACACAATACACTGAAGAAACAAGCCTACCTTTGGAAGACACAAGGCAGCACAGTCAAATAACTGTTGGGGAGCATGTTGGTGAACTTTGAATGTTGAGTGGTATCTTTGTGTGAGGTTGGTGGTGTATTATGTGGTGTGGTTGTGTGACCTTACAGTGTAATACATTCATGAAACTGGCTTGAGTCTAGTCAGGCTCATTTTTTAAAGCCTCTAGCTCAGCCCTGGGTAGCTGTGTCTTCGATCGGCAAGGCTAAAATGAAGAAGCACTTGGATAGCCTTCAGGCATACCAAACGACGGAATAAGAAAGTTATGACAGAAGAAAGAAATCCAATGTCCCACTGTGGTAAGGTTGGGAAACACACAGGGGCAGGGCATACATACTCAGCAGGGTACCACTGAGGTCATTGCAGTGCACCTACAAAGGGTATACAACATGCCTGCTGCGTCCTTACTAGGGACGGGAGATATTTGCCTTTCTTATTTGAAGATGGCCTCCGTTTCGAGTGAAGAGAGGAATAGTTAGATGTACACATAACCAGGGAGGAAGTGGTGGTCGTGATTTGAGCTTAGAAGATGGACAAACCCCAGAGGGTGGTGGTCTGCTGGCCTAGCTGTACCAATGTAGGGTGGGCACTTTTGCAGACCACCTGTTGGAAGGCTATAAGGAAGTTTACAAGGGAGGACTGTTATCCAAATTAATGAGGGGTGCTCATTGTTATGTTGCCTAAGTCGCACAAGGATGCTTAGGAGGGGACTTTCTATTGACCCCTCTCGATGTTTAATGTACATATAAAAATCCTCAATAAGATATTGGCATCCAGGTTGCTGGAACACCTACCACAGCTGATACATGAGGAAAAGTGTGACTTTATCCAAGTAGGAATGCTTTATGCAACCTGTGGAGGCTATTGCTGGTCATGCACTCCCCAATATTGGAGCATGACCAATACGCTTTGGCATTGCTTGACATAGAACGGGCATTTGAGTCCCTGTTGTGGGAATTCCTTTTGCAGGTACTATGGAAAGTAGGCATTGGGGAGCAGTACATAAAATGGGTGCAGTTGTTACATAATGCCCATTATTGCCCCTACTGTTTGTGCTGGCAATGGAGCTATTGGCAAGTAGGCTGTGCTCTGTGTTGCGAGGATGGGGCATCACGATTGGTGAGACCAATATTCTTATATGTGGATGATGCCTTGGAATATCTGCGAGAGCCGACATGCTTGGTTTCCATTATGCTGACTGTCTTGTCAGGATTTGGTGAAATTTCAGGGTTAAACTGAAACGCAGGAAATCAAAATTGTTCCCTTTGGAAGAACTGAGTGGGAGACTGTGTGCAGGATCTTCCACGATTTGGCCTTCCCGGGAGGCACTGTTCAATATCTCAGGATGTGGATTGCTCAGGAGGAGGCGTCATTTGAACCTTTTAATATTGGAAGCATGCTGGAGGGGCACAAACCCGTGGTGAAGTTCTGGAACACCTCTGGCTGTGTCTGATGGGCAAGCTGGCGTTGGCGAAAATGATTATCCTGCAGTGCTGCCTGTGTGTCTTTCAGGGGGCCATTTTCGGAATCCCTAGGTGGTATTTTGAAAAATTGGACAAGTTGGTTATCAAACTGTTATGGGCTTCAAGGAGGCAGAGGGTTAACCTGGCCACAGTCAAGTGTCCTTGGAGTAAGGGGGTCTGGAACTGCCATACCTGTACCTCTTCTTTCTAGCTGCTCAATTGCAGCATGCAGTGCATTGGTTCGATGAAGGGGAGAATGGGGAGCAGATGTTGCTGCAAGGTACGAGTCGAGGAGATCCCTTGCAAGTGCTCTTGGTGTAGGGGGCTGGGGTCCCAGGCTCTTTGCTGTTTGCGGCCTTTGCAGGTGTGTAGAGCCTGAGAGAGGCAGGGCATCCAGGTATTGAAGAGGGATGCTTATGTGCCAGATGCGTATCTGGCACTGCGCCCATTCACGCTCATGGCGCGGATAATGTTGATCGATAGATGGTGTGCCGGGGTTGTGACTCATTGCAGGACTTATACCCTAATGATTTGTTTATTACTCTGGCCAATGCAATGGAATCATTTAACTTGGTGACCAGACAGTTTTTACAGTTTATCAAATCACTGCGATCGGTCCGTGGGATAGGGCCTTCCTTTCCTGATGTTCTACAGGGCTCGCGGACAATGGGACACTGCTGAGTATGGCTGGGGGTTGAAGACTGATCTTGCATGTGTACAGGGCACTGCAGAAAGACCTCCAGCTACACGTCCTGTCAGTACAAATTAGGTGACATGACATTTTGGGAGCTCTTCGTTCAGAAATGGGAGGGCATACATGAAGGAGTGAAGGGGACTGTAATGTTCTGCTCTGGGCCCACAAACAATGATTGGAGACCACACGTGTGCTTCTGTAGTGGTCAGTACTCTGCCTGCCACGCCCAGGGCTCCAGGCTATTTATTTACTTTTTAACGTGCCCTCCGTAATAGCGTCGGGCTGAACTAACTACCCCACGCTCGTGGGGGCGGAGACCTAAGGCTCTGCAGGCTGAAGGCCACAAATGGTTGCACCCAACTGCCGCAACATTACATTCCTCCTTTACTCTGAAGTGAAACAAAACACAAATAACATAGCGTTGCTTTCAAACATTAAACAGTCTCTGGAACTTGCATGGATACAGATGGAACAGTCTTACTTTTCTGTAGCCTGGGGTGCCTCTCGAACTCTTTCACCATTTGCATCGGGCCACAAAGTCTCGGTACCTCTGGGATGGCCTTGGGCAGGGTCGCAGATCATACCTGCCTTGGCAGCGCTCGCTTGGTGGAGTTGAAACTGGTTCATCAGAGTTATTTGTCCCTGTTGCTTCTGAGAGGCCTTGGACCGCCGGTGATTCTAGTCTACTTTGGGCCAGAGGGGCTGAATCTGTTCTTGCGTGTTCCTCTTCCTCGCTAGGGCTGTTTCCGTCCGCTGGCCCTCGGGGGCATTGAGTCGGTTCTGAGGACCACTCTGTGAGGTCAGGGAAGTCATCGCTCTCTCCACCTATGATTTTCTTGAAGAACGACACATTTTTTGTAACTCTCTCTCTACCTCTTGCCGCCATGATCATGCTGCCATTAACGTTGATGACCGTCCAGGGGTCCAGTTCGAATGGAAGGCGGAACTTCCCGCCTGGATGGCGGTCTTTCACAAGTACTCGGTCGCCCACTTGGATGGGGCTGTCTGCCGCCCTTCTCCTCCGGGATGCTTCTGTATTGGACTTTGTTTGCTGCTCCGTGGATCGGTTGCAAGGAGCAGGGGACGATGCCCACAAGGGGTGGTGCGGGATAGAGTCTGTGACAGCCCTGTTAAAGCATAGGCGGCTTGGAGGGACTCCTGTGGGACAGTGAGGTGTCAGTCTGTATTCCCGTAAGAATTGGTACAGGGCCAGCTCTAAGTTTTGGCCATCAGCCATTGCGATTTGGACAGTCTTGTTCAAAGTCCTCATCAGCCTCTCAACTTCCCCGTTGGCTTGAGGCCATCTTGGGGTAATTTTCCGATGCTTGATGCGGTGCGATTGTAAGTACTCTCTTATCTCGCAGCCATTAAAAGGGGGCCCATTGTCTGTGCGTAGTTCTTCCATGAGGCCATGGGTGGCGAAAATCTTTTCTAGCTTGGGGATCACCTCAGAGGCTGCGGTGGAGGGCAGAATCTCAATTTCGGGGTATCTTGAGAAATCATCCACTACCACGAACATGTACTTCCCACCAGGAAGGCTGCCAAAATCAGTGCTGGCGCGCACCCAGGGGGATGTCGGTCCCTCCTCCGTGATCACGGGCGCGGGAGGGTTGGGTAGGCTGGTTGCTTGGCACACAGGGCACCGCTGGACGACTTCTTCCACTATCTTGTCGAGCCCGGGGAACCAGAGCTTGCTTCGAAGTCTGTTTTTGGATTTTACAATGCCCTGGTGTGAGCCGTGGGCCAGGAGGGCAGCTTGCTGGGTAAGTTTGTCAGGCAGCACCAGGCGAGGGACTCTTAGGAGACATCCTTCCGGAGAGATGGACAGTTCGTCCCGGACTTGGTGGAGAGCTCTCAGGGTCGCTTGGGCGCTCATGGTACGGAAGGATGCTGGAATCTGGAGTGGCTTCCAGTTCCCTGACTCGATGGCTTGGATGGCGATCTGTAAGCAATCGTCGTCTTTGGTGGCTTGCGACACGTCTTCCAGGGAGATAGGCAGGGGCCTTGATCTTTCCACAATCATCCTAACGTATTCTTCGGTGGCATCGGCTTCAGCAGCTTCCCCTGCAGTGACCGGGCGGGCGTGCCTTGACAGATAGTCGGCTGGGTTTCGGGTGCCGGGTCGGTACTCCACGGAGAAGTGAAATTCTTGTAGTTGGAGGACCCACTTCTCGATGCGAGGGGGGGGCCGTGAAGACGAGCCTTTGAAGAGTGGGACAAGGGGTTTGTGATCCGTGATGACGACGAAAGGGTGTCCATACAGATAGATGTGGAAATGTCGGCACCCCCACAAGATGGCTATGGCCTCCTTCTCGATTTGCGAGTATCGTTGTTCTGTTGCCGTGAGGGTCCTACTCGCATACGCCACTGGTGCCCATTCTCCGCATGCTTGTTGTTGAGCCAGGACGGCTCCCAGCCCGGTCGGGCTTGCATCCACCACGAGCTGTGATTCGTTGCGAGGATCGAAGTACGCCAGGGTTGTATCCGCCGAAAGTGCTGCTTTGGTCTTCTGGAAGGATTCTTGCTGTTCGGGGCCCCACTCCCAGGTGGCTGTAGATTTTGTGAGGTCACGGAGGGGGCCGGTGAGGTCTGACAGATCTTTGATGAACCTCCCACAGTATGTAACCATACCAAGGAAGCTGCGGACAGCAGTCACAGAGGTTGGGGCAGGGGCTTCGTGGATGTCCTTGACCTTGTCGGGATCCGGTCCTACTCCTTGGTCCGAAAACTTGTAGCCAAAGAAGCTGATGTCCTTCCGTAAAAACTCACACTTTTCTTTGTGAAGGGTTAGACCTCGCTCTAGTAGTCTGGCAAAGACAGCTTGGAGTCGCCGGATGTGTTCATCCAGGGTCGGGGCGTGGACCAGGATGTCGTCGCTTACATTCAACACGCCGTCCAACCCTTGCAAGACATTTTGAATAATGTTCTGGAACACCTCTGCGGCGCTCCATATCCCGAAGTTGAGCCGGGTATATCTCCACAGGCCGGCGTGGGTGGAAAACGTAGTGATCGGGCGTGAGTCTGGGTGCAAAGGAATTTGGTGGTACCCTGATCTCAGGTCCATCTTAGAAAACCACTTTGAGCCTGATAGTTCACCTATGATGTCGTCTATGGTTGGCGTCAGGTGGCGCTCACGCTTAATAGCAAGGTTGGGGATGCGCATATCAACGCAGATCCGCACAGTGTCGGGTTGTTTAGGTTTCTTGGCTACCACGATGGGTGACACGCATGGGGTGGGCCCGCTCACCCGTTCGATGATTCCATCTTGTTCGAGTACCCGCAGCTCTGCCTCCACTTTGGGACGTAGGTGAAACGCGATGCGTCGGTGCCGGAGAGCCACTGGTGCGACCGATTGGTCTATGTGGAGACGGATGGCAGGCCCTCTCAAACAGCCAATCCCTTCAAACAGTGAGGTGTGTTCAAACACAAGATGGTCGAGGCTGTGGGCTTGGACGGTGAGCGCAAATTGTATGAGTCCCAGGTCTTGAGCTGTTCGGCATCCGAGGAAGAATCCGGACCCTTCTTGCGACACATAGATCTTGGTTTGCAGGTGAGCAGAATCGTGCGATAGTGACGTTCGGAAGACTCCACACAGGCGTAGGGGCCGACTGGTGCCATAGGCGTATCCTTGTACTCGGGTTGGATGGAGCACTGGTGGAGTGTCTAAAGTTCGGTACACGCTGGCCGCCATGAGATTGATGGTTGCTCCGGTGTCAATCAGGGCTGCTACAGCTTGATCTTGCACGTTGACTGTGCACATGGGCTCTGCAGAGGGTGTTGCTGCCAGGGTGTTGAGCATTCGCACAACGTGGACGGATGGTACGTCGGTGTCGTCATCGTCCATGTCGCTGCTGGCGGATGTGTTGTGTAGTGGTTCGAGCTGTCTCACTCTCCTGGGTGGGCCACCCTGTTTTTTTCTCTGCGACGATAGGCACACACTTGCGAAATGGTTGGCCTTTCCACAGGCGCTGCAGATTTTTCCATGTGCTGGACATGCTCCATTGTGAGGAGTTGCTCCTCCGCACCAGGCACAGGCGCGCTCGTGAGAGGAAGTGGCAGGGCTTGGCTTCCCTCGTCGTGGTTGTCTCGAGCGTGTCTCCGTGGCATTGGTTTTGATGGCGCACACCGGCTCCACTTTGACTGCGACTGCGGGCTTCGGCTCCATGTGCGCAGCTCTGGCTTTCGATAGTTCTTTGGATCGCCCCAACGCCAAGATGTCGCGCATGGACATGTAGTCTGTTTCTAGGACTCGCTCCCGCAGTTTGGAGGAGGCGCAGCCTTGAATGAATTGGGCGCGGATTTCGTCGCCGACATCTGGGAGGGTGCACGTGCTGGCCAATTTCTTTAGCCTCGCATAGAAGACATCCACTGATTCCTCGGGGAGTTGGCGGGCTTGCCGGAGCAGGAATCGTTCATAGTCCGCACTGGCGAATGGTTCGAAATATTCGGTGATGGCGTCGCGCAGCGTGGCGTAGTTCCGGGGTGGGCCACCTTCCTCTACGTCCTTCGGAATGTCGTGGATTGCTTCGCCTCCCAGGTGTAACAGCATCGCGCGCCTCCGTTCCACTGCGACGTCCGCCGCCACGAAGTAGTTCTCCAGGCGTTCCACCCATTTCTTCCAACGAGCTGCCTGCGAAGGTGGCGTGCCTGTGACCGCGAAGGGCTCCAGCGGGGGCACAGCGGCTGTGGCCATCGGTCGAGGTGTGAGGGGACGTCAGCCGGGTTGGCCGGGTCACCAGGCGGTCGATTGCACTTGGACGCGTGGGGCTGGATTCCCAGGGACCAGTAGAGTCCAAAACAGCGTTGCACGCGAGATGCGTGGGGAACGGCAGGTCGGCACACGCGAGATGCGTGGGGTTTGGTAGGGGCCATAACGTTGCACGCGGAAAGCGTGAGGAATAGCGCCCGCTCGGCGCACGCGGCAGGCCCAGCAGCACAGCGTGCAGGCGCGTGGCCGGAGAGGAGGGCGGGAGCCAGCAGAGGCGGTGGAGGCGCCAGGGGCAAACGGAGGCACGCACCTGAGGCCCGTGAAGTCTTCAGGGAGGAGAGGAGGGGCCGGTAGCAGCAGGCTTCCCACGCAGGAGACGACCGCACGCCGGGTGCCGGAGTGCAGCGGAGGGCCCCGCAGGAGATGAGGCACCAGGCGGTGCACGGCGAAGGAGCCGGTGGTAAGGACGTCCGCCGGGTGGGGCTGCAGGCTTCCGGCAGGGCGCAGGGAGCGCCGTAGGGGGGTATACAGCGGCTGCAGCAGCGGGCTTGGGAGGAACCGAGCGGCGGGCTGTGCACGCGATGGGGTGGAGTGACCACCTCGTCGCCAGTGTAATGTTCTGCTCTGGACCCACAAACAATGATTGGAGACCACACGTGTGCTTCTGTAGTGGTCAGTACTCTGCCTGCCACGCGCAGGGCTCCGGGCTATTTATTTACTTTTTAACGTGCCCTCCGTAATAGCGTCGGGCTGAACTAACTACCCCACGCTCGTGGGGGCAGAGACCTAAGGCTCTGCAGGCTGAAGGCCACAAATGGTTGCGCCCAACTGCCGCAACATTATAGGGACCTCCACAAATGCGAGATTCAAACGGCTTCAGTATAATGTAGTCCACCAGCAATACCTCACCGACTATGTTGCTTTCAATTTTAGACAAGGCGTTTGTCCTCCTGTCGATGCTGTGCCTGGTGTTGTGTCGTCGGGAGCACTACTGGACACCCCGAAGCAGCAGGACACAATACCCCAGGTGCAGGGCCTAAATAAGCACACGTAGCCAGAGGTATGGTGTAAACGGCTCTCACGTCTGTGCGCCAAGTGATGTCACGTCCGCAGTTTAAACAAACTGCCTTCACATGAGCGCAGGGCGTACCAAATGCCACCGCCCCTGCCCCCGCGGGGAAAACACTCTGCACACACCTCTCTCGGGCCGGGGTCAACACCCCCTGCCTGGCGCACCCATTGCATCATGGGTGCGACACAACATTCCTTCCCAAAAAGAACAAAACAAAATGAATACTCCATCCCCCAGTTCGCTGCCTAGAAAGTCAACAACATCACAACCCCAGAGAAAATTCGAACAGTCTTACATGAAGTAGTCTCGCAGCCTGCGAGTCGACTCGGGATTTTTTCGGAGGCTATACTGGGAGCTTTCACAAGCACTCAACTCCCCCTTTGCTTCGCCAGCCTGCCAAGCCCCTGGAACTTCAGAAGGATCCGCTGACAACGCGTCTGCTGGGGCCTGTTCCACATCAAATGTCAGTCCATGCTGATGAGTCTCAGCTGTTTCCTCTTCAGGGGCTGCTCCCTGCCGGGATTCCGTTCGGGTCCTGTTCGAGTTCTCCACAGCACCAGACGATAGGGATGATGACATGGGATAAAACCTTTTTAAGTGTGAAACGTTCCGAGTAACCTTCTCACCCCATCTCCTCGCAGTGACCTGGGTGCCTTTCACATTGACAACAACCCATGGATTTCTTTCATAGGGGAGATGGTACTTGATGTTGGTTGCTCTATTCCTTAAGAGGACCAGATCACTCCTTTTCAGGTGCACCAGCCGGGCCTGCCGACGTTGGCTGATTTGATCATGTGCATGCCTCCGGTGCGCGTCCACCTGCTCGTCATCTGACGTTGTCGGGCATCACTGAGGATGGTGAGGTATGGAATCTGTAACCACCCGTCCCATAGAGAGATGCCCAGGGGCAATACCCACGGTGGTGTGGGGTGTTTGATGATAGCTCAGGAGAAACGTACTTGATGTCCACTGATGTCAGGTAGGTCGCCATCTCCTGTCCCTGGAATGGAGGCCTGTTGTCCGTTCTCAACTCCTTAAAAATGCCATGGGCTGCCATTATCTTCTCTATCTTTGGGATGACCTCCATGGCAATTAGCGTGTAGATGATTTCAACCTCCGGATATTTGGAGTGGTCATCGATGGCCACAAACGTGTGTCTCCTGTCCGAAAGACTTCCAAAGTCTAGACTGACGCAAGTCAAGGGCCACTGGGGCAGCGGCTCTATCATTATTGGAATGGGGGGGGAGCATCCCCTGTCACCTGGCACCACTGACACGACTGGACCGTCGCCTCTACAAGTTCGTACATCAGAGGGAACCATACTTTGGTCCGTCGCCTTGACTTAGTTTTGACCATCCCCTGATGTCCAATGTGCGCCAGTTGTACTACTCAGGCTGTCAGAGACGATGAGATTACCAGCCGGTGTCATCTCAGCAGGCATCTGGTGGTATCTTCTATGAATTTATCCCGGATGTGATGTAGGCTCTCCATGATGCATCTGGCATCAGCTGTGAGTATCTTCCTTTCTTCTTTCGCCCAATGCCAATTCGCTTGCCTCAGTGCCCGTTTTGCTGGCTGCAGGCAGTCATCTTTGTCTGTCTCGTCTCTGAACACCTCCATGGATAGTGGGAGTGGGCAGGACCTTGCTGTGATGCAGCGGACGTACTCCTCTGTGTTAGCAGCGTCTTCCTCTTCTTGGTCCGTGGCTGCCCTTGGAATGCGTGATAGGTAACCAACCGGGTTCTGAGTTCCTGGTTGGTATTCCACTCAGCAATTGTAATTCTGTAATTACAACATCCACTTTTCTATTCTGGGAGGTGGTTTTGACGACATCCCTGAGAATAGAGCCAGAAGGGGCTTGTGGTTGGTTGCTACCACAAACGGTTTGCCGTATACATAGAGAAGAAGTGATGACACCCCCAGTGTATGGCAACAGCTTCCTTCTCTATCTAGGAGTATCGCTGCTCGGTGTCCGGGAGAGAGCGGCTAGCGAAAGCAACCGGGCCCAGTCTTCGTCAGCATGTCGTCATTGCATTAGCACAGCTCCTAGCCCTGTTGGGCTGGCATCAACGGCCACCAACGTCAGCTTTCGTGGATTGAAGAAAGCCAGAGTTGTGGCAGCGGACAGAGCCTCTTTGATGTCCTGGAATGCCTTAGCCTGTTTGGTCTCCCACCTCCATGGAATGGAGTCCTTTGTGAGCTCTCTCAGTGGTTGAGTGATGGTCGTGAGGTCTCAAATGAATCGCCCACAATAGTACACCATTCCAAGGAAGCTGCGGACCTCGGTAGCATTGGTGGGGGATGGAGCGTTCTTGATATCACTGACTTTGCCAGGGTCCGGAATTTACACCTTCTGCTGAGAATGTGTAGCCAAAAAACTGGAGCTTTCTTTTGAGGAACTTGCACTTTTCCTTGTGCAGGGTGAGTCCACCCTCCTGAATTCTCCGTAGCAGTTGAGTGAGGCGAGAGTTATGCTCTGTGATGGTTTTGGCATGGACCATTATATCGTCGCTCACGTTTATGACCCCAGGGATATCCGCAACCAGCTCATGAATTGTGTTTTGGAAGACTTTGGCTGCGCTGGATACTCCAAAACTCAGTCGAGTGTATCTCCTGAGACCGACATGAGTGGAAAATGTTGTTATGTTCCTGGAGGCCTGATCCAGTACTAGCTGGTGATAACCGGATCTCAGGTCGAGTTTGGAGAACCAACACGCCCCAGCTATCTCCCCGATCAGGTCGTCAATGGTGGGGGATGATGTGGCGCTCTCTCTTGATGGTGGCATTGGGCAGTCTCATGTCCACGCATATTCTCACCGCCCCAGGTTGCTTGGGCTTCTGGGTGACAACGATCGGAGATACCCACGGTGTGGGTCCTATTACCCGTTCGATTATCCCCGCTTCCTCTAGCTTTCTCAACTCTTCCTCCACTAGGGGCCGCAGGTGAAATGCCACCCTCCTATGACGTAGGGCCACGGGTTGCACCATGGGGTCAATATAGAGATGTACTTCCTTGCCTTTAAATTTCCTAATTCCTTCGAATACTGCTGCAAACTCTGCTAGGATGTGCTGAACAGACTCCAGGTCTACTCCGAACGCGAACATCACCATTTCGAGGTCTTCCACCGCCCTGCAGGCTAGTAGCATGCCCTGTCCATCTTCAGTCACATACACTGTGGTGGTGATAGAGCGTGTTCTATAGGATAACGACGTCTTGGTCGTAGGCAAAGACCGTGATTGTCGTGGGGTTCAACGGGGGAGCTGGTTCCATGATCTTATATAAGGCTGCCGACATGATGTTGATCATAGTGCCGGTGTCCACGACGGCCGTGACTCCATACTGGCTCACTTGGACATGGCATTGTGTCAGCCATCTGGATTTTCAAGTCGCTGCTCTGATCATGTGGACTGTGTGTACCAGCCGTTCCTCCTCCTCCTCCTCGTCCATATCACTTGTTTCACCACTTCCTTCCGGAACGAGGTTGACCGTCTGTTGGGGTTTTCTGTATCTTTTCGAACGGCATACCTTCTCGAAATGGTTGAATTTGCCACATCCAGGGCATCGTTTGCCCTTCGCTGAACAGTCAGCCGCTTTGTGAGGCACTCCTCCGCAATAACCACAGTTTAGCGGATTCCATGGTGGGGCTTTCCAGGGCTCCATCTTACTGGGCTGGGGTGCGGGCCTCGTCGTCACCACGTTCACTGGTTCCACTTTGACAGGGATCTGCAATGCTGCCTCCATGTGGGCCGGTGTGGCCTTAGAGAGTTCCTTAGCGTGCCACAATATCAGTATGTCTATTAGAGATTTACCTGACTCCTCCAAGATCCATTGTCGGAGTTTCGCCGTCGCGCAGCCCTGGATGATCTGTCCCCTAATCTCCTCCGTCTCGTCTCGGAATCTGCACATGGACGCCAGATTTTTGAGCCTGGCGTGAAATGGGTTAAGCGATTCTTTAGGCGATTGTCGCATCTGTCGAAAAATTAACCGTTCATAGTCTTGATTGGCCATTGGCTCGAAGTATCCAGTTGGGGCATTGATGAGCGTGTGATGAGTCTTGGGCGTGGCTTCTGTAAGCGTCTTAGTGATTCTATGAATGTCCTTCCCCCCCAAATGTAGCAGCAGGGCCCTCTTCTGGTCCTTGTGGACTTTGGTGGCCTCAACGAAAATCTGCAGTCGCTCCACCCATTCTTTCCACTTGGGCGCCTGAGCGGACGGGGGTCCCTCTACCACGAATGGCTCGATGGGGGGAATAGAGGACATGACAGGTGTCTGGCCGGTTGCACGCCGGGGCACTGGTCAGGATCCTGTTTTCCGGTGGACTGAACCTTTTCTTCCCACCCTTCTTCTCCTAAGCCTTCACTAACCCCGAGGTCCCAGGCTGGTCCTCCGGGGGGCTTGTGGGGTTCTGGTTCTCCTCCGTACTTGCTCCGGCAACATCCATTGTGCTTCGCTGTTGTTTGGCATTTGTTTGGCTGGTTTTTTTCTACTGTTATGGTGATTGTGTCCGCCTGACGCATGTGAATTGCAGGCCTGTAGCTGGTTTTTGCCAATTTTTGGGCCTCATTGCAGCTTTTTTTGCGTTTGTGTATCGCATTTTTGCAGCTTGGCGTTTTTTTTTTTTTTTTTCATAACCAATTTTTTATTATGAGTTCAAGCAAAGCTCAACACAACCCTCCACAGTCAGGAGTAGATTGTCAACGACAGATAGAAAAAGACACATCATTAGCACAGCTTCGAACTCATCGTTATACAGTGAATGACAGCGAACTACCCCACCCACCCAACCCCAAAAACACCAACCAGCCCCGCCCGCAGCTACCCACCCCTTATCCCACCCTAACCCAGTGCACGTGATCACAGTCCAGCAACATGAGATAGCCTGCAAAGGTGGAGCCAGCCAGCAGCCTAGAGTGGGGGATCCACATCCAGCTGTAATACATCATCAATGTCCACGGGGGGGTCAAGGAGCAGGCCCCGGTAATCCGCCCACCGTTTCCAGATTTTGTAGTGTTTGCGAGGACATCCCCGGGCCTCAAAAACAGGCTGCTCTAGTCCCATGAGGAAGTCCAGGCCCGCCCTCCAAGCCCCGATCGGGGGGGCGCGCTCGCTCTTCCAGGCCTGTGCCAGATCTCTCTTTGCCACCACCAGCCCCAGCAACAGCAAATGGCGTTTGTAAATATTGCCCCCAACGTTTTCAAGAACATGAAGAAGGCCCAACCTGGGGGTACGGGGTAGGTCCCAACCCAACACCTCTGACAGGCAGTCCCAAACCCCAGCCCAGAATCTAGTCAGTCTCTCACAGGACCATACCGTATGAAACAGGGTGCCCTCTTCAGAACCACATCTCAGGCATTCCGGAGTTGCAACAAGGCCCGCCCGCCATAGGCGGTGTCTAGTATAATAAGCCCGGTGGAGGTATT
The DNA here is from genome assembly GCF_964261635.1 of Lissotriton helveticus. Taxonomy (NCBI): domain Eukaryota; kingdom Metazoa; phylum Chordata; class Amphibia; order Caudata; family Salamandridae; genus Lissotriton; species Lissotriton helveticus. The sequence continues at coordinate 791,269,615 of NC_136073.1, forward strand.
TGAACTGGATGAAGCGAAGGCGGATGGCTATAGCAGCACCACGGGGAGACTCCAAGGCCTCACGCCAGTCGTCATCATCCAACGGACCAACATCACCCTCCCAAGAGGCCCTCAGCGCCGCGAGGGAAGGGGAACAGTGAGTGACCAGAGAGCAATATATCTGCGAGACCTTCTTGCCACCTAGGTCTCCCATAAACAGTTTAGCCTCAATAGGACTAAAATCAGGGAGTTGTTCCAGGCCCACCAGGCTAGGAGTAAGAGCGTGGCGAAATTGAAGGTAGCGGAAAAACTGGGTCTTGGGCATGCTAAATTCGGAGCTAAGATCCCGAAAGGACTTTAGGGTAGTACCCGAGAGGACATGACCTAGGGACGAGATCCCGATCGCATCCCAGCCGTCAAATCCGGACAGAGACGCCAGCGCTGGTAACAGGCCATTACGCCACAACGGGGTTTCAGCCGTAAGCCGACCCCACCAGCCCACCCGGTGCAGGGCCCGCCGCCAGACAGCGAAGACCACTTGGGTGACTTGCGGAAGCAGTCGCCTTCGCCTAGCCGAGTACAGCAGGGTGTGAAGGGAGGCGCCACCCATCAGTGAATGCTCAAGGGCATAAGCCGGATCACTACGGTCCCCATACCACCACTCGTTAAGCACAAGGAGATGGGAGGCCTGATAGTAAGACAAAATATCCGCGGCCGCCAAACCGCCGCAGTAGGTAGAGAGGAAGCATGTGCGCAGCGCCACCCTGGCGGCACCGCCAGCCCACAGAAACCGGCTCAGCACAGAATTAACAGTACGGAACCACTGCGGGTCAACCTGGAAGGGATGATTCTGCAGTTGATATAATAGACGGGGCAAAGCCACCATCTTGAAGATGGCCGACCGGCCGTAGATATTAAGAGGCATGCGCGTCCATGTCTTGACGTCCAGTTGGACCCGATCCCATACCGGTAGGATGTTCCGGTCCCATGCCACTGCAGGCGAGGCAGAGAGGAAGACACCCAGGTACTTCACACCCTCTACAGCCATCTGAAGGGACGCAGCCCAAGGGCAGGCCACTGCCGCACCCCCCAGCACCCACAGGGTCGATTTGCGCGGGTTAAGGAAGAGCCCTGATGCCCGACCAAATTCCTGCATCAATTCCAGGACACGAGGACCCGTACGCTGCAGGTCAGTCATGAAAAATAGCACATCATCCGCATATAGAGCTATGCGGTCTGAGTGATCCGCACCCCAGATGAAGCCACGGTAGAGCTCATCGCGGCGCACCCTGGCGGCCAGCGGCTCCATGGCCAGCGCGAAAAGATAAGGGGAGAGCGGACACCCCTGACGTGTGCCTCTGGACACTGGAAAACGAGCCGACGCCGTCCCCGAGATACGCACCGAGGCCGTGATCTCAGTGTAGAGCAGCCTGACATATGAGAGGAAGATCGGGCCAAGGTTCAGCAGTGGCAACAGAGCAAAAAGAAAGGTCCAGCTGACCGAATCGAAGGCACTATCAATATCAGCCAGCAGGAGCGCCGCCGGGTCCTCTGAAGTCTCAATCGCTTGTATCGCGGCCTGCGCCCGTCGTATATTGTGTCTCGTCGCCCTGCACGGCATAAAACCCGCCTGATCTGGATGGACAAGGGCCGAAATGTGTGGAAGCAAGCGGTTCGCCAGCGCCTTTGCCAGGAGCTTGGCCTCGAAGTTGATGAGGGATATGGGGCGATAGGAGTCATGGCGATCAGGGGGCCTACCTGGCTTCAAAAACACCACTATTTCGGCATGACGCCAGTCCGGTGGGAGGCGGCCATGTTCTCGTGCCTGTTCCAGGGCCCGCAAGTAGTGCGGCCCGAGCTGCAGATGGAACTTCTTATAAAATTCGCTGGGGAATCCGCTTGGCCCCGGTGCCTTGCCGATATTTAACTGACCCAGTGCGTCGCCCAGCTCCTCAGCCGACAAGGGAAGGTCCAGGGCCTCGCGCACCTCATCAGAGACAGCAGACGGGGGAACCGACGCAATATAATCCGCGATAACGGCAGGGGAGAGAGTCTCCCGAGAGGCATATTGGTGCCCATAATAACGCGCAAAACTCGTTGCAAGAGTTGCCGGATCCGTGATCGCCACTCCTGCACCATCAACAAGGCCCGGCAGCGTAAGAGGCTGTAGGTTCTGTTGGCACAGCCTATGGAGCATGGTGCAAGACTTGTCGCCCCACTGGTAAACCCTACTACGGGTGGCCAACCACGCCTGACGAGCCTCGTCCAACAGGATCAAGGAATAGGACTGTTGCGCCTGCAGGAGCAGCCGCAGTGCCATATCATCGGGCGCCTCGCTGTGCCGAGCCTCGAGCTCCTCCACCCGCTCTGCGGCCGCAGCAACGCCTCCCAGCCGAGTCCGGCGAGCAGACGCACACCAAGCAATATCTATGCCCCGCAGGGTGGGTTTCATAGCCTCCCAGACTGTCACCGCATCTATCCCTCCGGTAAGGTTGTCTTGCCAATAATGGGCGATCGCGCTACGCAGATGCTGGGAATAATCAGGGCGCTGCAGATGCCACGCGGACATTCGCCATCTGAAAGGGGAACGTGCTTTGCACAAGTCAATTTGTACTGCCACAGGGGAATGATCAGAGAGCCCGCGAGGCCGAATCGCTGCCCCCTTCACTCTGTCAAGGAAAGCCCTCGGGACAAACACACAATCCAGACGCGAAAGGGAGCCATGAACAGCCGAGACAAAGGTGTATTCTCGCCGCTCCGCATGCAGATGTCTCCACACATCCACCCAGCCCAGACCATCAGCCATAGCCCCCAACCGTGTAGGGGAAGACACATGTGCCACTCCAGGCCTCCTCTGCCGGTCCAAAGCCACATCCATCACATCATTCCAGTCTCCGCCAATCACAGCCATGGAGCGGGGGAACTCAGCCCATAAGGCAAACAAACGTTCAGCTAAGGCCCATTGCAAGGGGGGGGGGGCATACACACAGCCAAATACAACCGGCTCCACACCGACCTTCCCTTGGATAAAGACAAAACGCCCCTGGGGGTCAAGCCACTGACGCTCATGTACATAAGCCAGCCGTCTATGAATAAGAATGGCCACACCCCTGGAGCCCCTGGTAAATCCGGCATGGAACACTTGATGGAAGCCAAAGCGCTGCAAACTCAGGGCCTTCGTACCCAGCATGTGCGTCTCTTGAAGAAGGAGCACATCTGCCAAGTCCCTCTTAGCCCAGCGAAGCACCGCTCCCCGTTTAAACTTGTCCAACAGTCCCCGTACATTCCAGCTAAGAACACGCATGAAAGCGCCATCGGGCGCCAAGTGTGGGACATCAACCATGATCACAATGCTCCCATCCCCACACTCCCCGACCCCCGGCCCATGCCCCAGACCCCACAGTTGCAAAATACACAGAGACCACGTGCCCCCCCAGAACCAGAACCCCAAACCCCACAAACCCCAAAGCCCCCAACCCCACTACCCCTCCAATCCCGACCCGACCCACCAGCAACCAAACACCCCAGTTCCCCCCACCCCCACCCCCATACCTCAAGGAACAATGAAGTATCTGTCGCGGTATACGGTACTTCAGGCCCAAAACACAGCGCCCAAAGCCAGCCATACCAATGGATCCCAACTAGTCCCCCCCCGAACTAAACAGACGCACTCCCAGAACCACCTCCCAGGTCCAACAGGAGGAGGCAGCCCAAAGTACGCGCCCCGAACCCCAACAAACATACAGCAGAGTCATAAGCAAAGCACCGCAAGAATATTACAGACCATGACGGCCCCGGCATTTGCCAAGAAAGGGTCAATACTGCACCAGCCGATGTATGTCCCACCAACCACTGCTCAGCCTCTGCCAGAAATAGTCACATATAGAAGGCAACCAGCAGACAGTCCCCATGACGGGCGATCAGGAGCCTCCATTAGATTGATCCGTATCAGGCTGTGTGTCTCCCAAAAGGGGGTCCCGGGACAGGGACCTCCGCCGGGAGCGAGACTTGCGATGACGTTTCCCTTTGCCAGGCGGGTTGCTCCTGTCCTGAGACGAGCCACGCGACGATCCAGAGTGCAGCCCCGGCTGGACGTGAGGGCGGATTCTGACTGTCTCATCGGTCCAGTTGAAGACGGCCTCCGGCGTATCAAAGAAGAGGGTCTTGGAGTTAAAGATCACCCGGAGGCGGGCCGGGTAGAGCAGCGAGTATTGAATTTTCAGGCCACGCAGCTTGGCCTTGGCATCTAGGAAGGAGTGCCTCTGTTGGTGGACCAGTTTGGTATAGTCCGGGAATATCATTATTTTATGATTGTCATACAGCAGGGTGTCCTTTAGCCGCGCTTCCCGGAGAATGACGTCCCTGTCGTGGAAGTTGAGGAGCCTGGCGATGATCGGGCGAGGCCGCTCCCCGGCCGGTGGCTTCTGTGTCAGGGCGCGGTGGGCACGTTCCACTATGAAGCATCGCGACAGGGAGTCCGGTGGTAGCCAGCTCTCCAGCCATCGGGTCAGAAAAGCGTCCATAGGCCCATTCTCGCAGTCTTCCGGAAAGCCAACGAAGCGCAGGTTGTTCCGCCTCGCCCGCCCCTCGGCATCCTCCACGCGATGTGCCAGGCCCCGTTGGATCTGTTCCATGTCGGCAATCTTCTTCTTAAGGACACCAACATCTCCCTCCACTGCCGTGACCCTGGTCTCAGTTTCAGTAATGCGGGCGACTGCATTGCGAAGATCTTGGCGCAGCAGCATCACATCGGCCCCCACCGCACCAATTTTCGCATCCAGCATGTCGCGGGACTGTGTAATGGCCGTCATCAACGCCGCGTTGTCTGGGCCAGCAGGAGGACCCCCACCAGCCGCCCCGGCTCCTCCACCATGGCCAGTGAACTTGTCAATGGGTCCTGTCTTAGTGGCGGCCGTGCCCCTCGTCATGGCGGCCGCTCAGATGGCAGAGCAGCGACACGCACCTGTATCAGGGCCGCTTCTCGCGATAGTCCACCTACTAGGCCCCGGCCGAGGCGTCCCGAACACACCAGGCCGCTCGAGAGTCCCTCGCCACCGGCCCACAGATCGGGTATACCCCAGGCAATGCCGCCCCGCCAAGGTGTAGGAAGTCGTCTTCGCGCCCACCGGCACTCCTGGCGCGGCGCAGATATGGGCCACTCTAGTTCAGGCCACAGGTCCTCTAACCGCCGCCCCAGGTACCACAGGAGCAGGATAGGGCAATTATCAGGGCCAGGCGCCTGGTTGACCCCTCCGGTCCCGGGGGGGCCCGCTGTGTCCACTCACCAGGGCAATGGATCCGGGCCAGTGACTCCGGGCGGGGACCACCAAACTAGAGGTCCCGGCTTCACCAAGGCCAGGTAGGCCGCAGACCCTCCGAGACCCCTTCCAGCCGCAGGCCCCACAGCGAATATGATGAGGAAAGGCAGGGGATCCCTCTGTCGGTCGTCAGGAGCAGGCAGCCCCGGATCGTGGCCAGCACAGGCTGCGAAAATCAATGTCCCGGCTGCTCTCGGGCCACCAGGCCGCCCCCGCCGCTCCGGACCCCTCTCCACGTCCGCACCATCTGCAGGCCCAGCCAAGCCCTGGGAGGAGAGGCAGCTGTCAAATGTTCAATGTCTGCGGCGTCCCTCTCCGGCACAGCTCCTCGCAACAGCCCCCACAGCGCTAGTGATCAAGAATGGAGGATGCAGCTCTCACCGGTAGCGGAGCGCCGCCGCCAGTCCCAGTGGAGGGTGATGCGCCCGCCAGCGGTGGGGGGGCGCCGCGCCCCCGGAAGGCGAAGGGTGCCGATGACCGCAGCAGCAGAGTGTCCGAGCACCAGCGTGGATGACCTCAGGCGGGGGCCGCCAAACTCGAGGCCCCGGCTCCGGCAAGGCTAGGTAGGCCGCAGCCCCTCCGAGGCCCCCCACCGGCCCAGGCCCCCACCGCTGGCAATGTAAGGATGGGCAGGGCACTCCGCTGAGGGCCGCCGACAGCAGGCAGCCCCGGAACGCGGCCAGGGAGCGGCAGCGTCCGCCCCGGGTCAGGTCCTCCGGTCAGGGGTGCCAAAATTGAGGCCCCGGCTCGTTCGGCGGGCACCAGGCCGCTCGCCGCACTCACTCGCCCCACCGCCGCAGAAGGTCTTGGTGCGTTGTCTCCGGCACCGGACGATTCCCGGTGTCCTCCGCCACGACCACCTTGGACACGGTACACGTATCGGGGTTCAGGGCCAGGATAATGCCAGGATAAACGGCGGGCCGGCGGGAGCTCTTAGGCAGCCACGTCCGCCATGATCGCCCGCTAAGCCACGCCCCCGCTTGGCGTTTATTTTAACGTGTTCATTTGATGCCTTATCTGGAGACTATCGCCTGGTGCCGCCATGTTGTGAATACTTGGTTAACACGGCGTAAATTTCCTGTGATAGACTGCGATGTTGAAGGTTGTGTTAAGTTACTTTTGCGATGGTTATCACACGTTCTTGAGAATATTCTCCGTGGTTGTTCTAGACAGTCCTTCCTATGCATTCACAGCACCATGCCGAGATACTCCTTTGGGAGTGAATCACATGTGATACTAAGTACCTATCAATGTGCATTAGGCCTGTGCACTAGCAGAGTAAAGATGAGTTTAAGAAAAATGTTCAATTTTCTAGGTGCTCTTTAGGTATCGCCCACCACCCTGGGGCGAATGGTTTGAGAAACAAAATAAGTGTAATCAATTGGCAATTGATAACATCCCTTAAGGCACTCAAGGCTGGTGAAATCCTCCAAAATTATCCAAAAAGTAAACAATGTTGCTTTTCATGCATTTATTTTCAATTCGTTAAAGTATGTTTACTTTTGTCCATTGTCAATAAAGTTTTTATTTCAACAACGGTTCAATCCAAATCCAAAAGTATATTTAATTACATCTGGCTCCGATGCATTTCGGGCCGCAGCCCTTCGTCGGGGAGCATCTAAGGTAAAAACGATATATATTGTAACCAACAAATAAAATAACCATGGTAAACAGATACCGTAGCCCGATGGTGACAGGAGTTAAGTGATTAAAAATGGCCATAATTATCTAATAAGTGAGACTAGGGTTAAGGAACATGACTTTTTTTTAAAAACGTCCGTATACCGATGTGTCATGGTAATAAATGGGAAAAGAAAGTGAAAACTAGATGATATGGGTGACGAACTTGACGTGGTGCTCACCAGCTAACGAGTAAAAGAACAGATCAAGCCAGTTCATGCACTGTGAACAAACGTGACGGCACACATAGATGCGAAGCGAAAAAGGGTTTCAGGTACTTACAGTATAAAGGTCAGAGGACCGATCTTGTATACGATCAACGGAGTTCAACAGTTTGTTAAGATTAAGATCGGCCAAAGTAACGCGGGTTTATTAGAAAACGGCTGAGAGTTAGTAAATCACGTGATAGTGAAATCGTAGGTAGAGAAAGAGGACTTGGTGTGGGGAAACGAAACAGTGATGAGTGCAAACAATCGGTTACGTGTATAAATGCAACTAAAGGGTATAATAAGTCACATTAGTTCAAAAAGCACAGAAAAAATAAATGAACAAGTCAGATATACTGATGATGGCAAAAGTTAAATAAACATAAGTAAATAACCATTCACGGGTAGTACGTAAATTCAGAACAAGAATGCTCATGAAATGAGCTAACAGTTAAGTAGGATATAAATCACAAATAACATGAAAATTCCATCCGTTCATTGAGTCCATGTGGCTTAATCGAGTTTAATCTATAGATCCAATGGTTCTCACGTTGCAATAACATTTTGTTGTTAGCTATACCCTCAGCTTTTTTAATTATTTCCAAAGCCATGAATTTAAGCTGGGATATATTATGGTTCATCTCAATAAAGTGAGTTGCCACTGATGATTTGAGGTTCTTAGTTCGGATGTTAGACTTGTGTTCATTAAGACGGGTTTTCAATTTGCGTTCCCTCTTTCCAATATAAACCTTCCCGCATGGGCACTTGAGTAGATATATGAGATTGTTTGTATCACAAGTGGCTGTAACATTCAAATGTATGTTATATCCTTCATAGGATGTGTCAACTTGTTCCCTGGAATGATATTGTGGCAATTATTACAATTATTGCATGGTATGGTGCCTTTTGAAATGGGAGAAAGTTCCTTAGGATGTTTTAGAATCTCGCCCAAGTTCTTTCCTCTGGTGTAGGCGAATAGAGGTCTTGGCTTGAACATATCCTTAAAATCTGATTCCAACTGTAACATTGGCCAATGTTTGAGTATGATGTTTTTAAATATTGGACTCACGTTAGAATATTTTGATACTACGACCATCCGGTCTTCTTCGATTTTCTCTCTTGGTTGTTTCAACAAATTAGATCGGTCTAGTTCATTCACCTGGTTTTTAGTGATGTTGAGTAAATCATCAGGATACCCTCTTTCTTTAAAACGATCAACCATTTCTTCCATTTTAATTTTAGGCACATTAGGATCAGAAGTGATGCGTTTAACCCTGAGAAGTTGTGACTTGGGTAAATGTTTTTTCAATGGTGCTTGATGAAAGCTAGTGTAATGTAACAAATTGTTACGATCGGTAGGCTTGCGGTAAATGTCAGTAGTAATACAACCATCTTGCAAAGTAATCTGAACATCCAAGAATGTTATTGTTTTTGAGTCTATAGTCCAGGTAAACTGGATTCGTTGATTGGCTTTATTTAGGGTGATCAAGGCTCGTTCGAGATTTTCTCGTGTATCGCTCCAAAGGATAAACAGATCGTCAATGTAACGAACGTACATTTTAAGGTTGTTTTTCCAAATAGCTTTGGTCCAGATGTTTCTCATTTCAAAATCTCCCATGAAGATATTAGCATATACAGGAGCAGCACTGTTTCCCATGCTCGTGCCCACTAGTTGTAGAAACCAATCGTCATCATATTGAAAATAGCTATGATATAGGGTGAACATAACTAGTTCCATCAAAAATACTTTCATGGGTTCCTCCACTTTCAATTGTAGAATGGCTTGTTCCATGGATTCTATACCCTCCTGGTGAGGAATGGAAGTGTATAGCGAACTAACGTCAGCTGTGCATAACCACAATTGTTCATTCGGTTCTATTTTAATGTTTTGAAGTTTTCTCAAAAAGTCTGTGGTATCACGAATATAGCTAGCCAATGATTGAACGATGGGTTGAAGGTAGCGGTCCAAATATTGGCCTACCGGCTGGTGAATGCTGCCACAGGTGGATACAATCAGTCGAATTGGTGGGTCCATGAGGTTTTTATGAATCTTGGCCATCGCATATATATTCGGACTCCTTGGGTTATTCTGTAGTAAAAAGTTCCTAGTTCTTCGATCTATTACACCAAGTGTTAGTGCTCTATCGACAATTTCTTGCAATATCATCATATATTGTGTTGTGGGGTTTCCTGGTAATAGCATGTAAGTAGATTCGTCAGAAATATGATCTCTGAGCTTCTGTTGGTACATGGATGAATTCATAACAACTAGTGCGCCACCCTTATCTGCTTTGGTACAGATGATGTCCTTGTTGTTAGCAATGTTTTTAAGTTTATCTCGATCTTTTTGGGTTATGTTTTTGTATGGACATTTCCTGAAATTAATAGACTGTAAATCTTGTTTGACCAATTGTTCAAATAAATCGATGGTTTTATGACTCTGAGGAGCTTGAAAGGAGCTGGATATTTTTAGACCCATTAAAAGGTCTGGTTCTTTTTCTCCTTGTGGTGGTGCAATGTTCGTAAAAAAAATGACGTAGCCTGAGTTTCCTAGTAAGTTTGAATGTGCTAACTTCAAGTTCCAATAGATCTGACTTTGTGGTAGGTACAAACGATGTACCTTTCTGTAGTAATTTGATTTCCTGTTCAGTGAATGAATAATTGGAAATGTTTATCACTAGTTGATGTTCGGTTTCTTCTTGTTGTCTTTTTTTGGATAGGTTGCACTTCTTGTTTGGGGAGGTCCAGTTTTTTGTTTTGCTCCTCCTGGATCGTCTGGTTCTACGACTTGGTCTAAAAAATCAGTGTTCAATGAACTGGAAGATGTACTTGGTGTTTGTTCATTTTTATCAGCTGGTTTTGGCTGAGGTCTTGGTTTGTTTTGATGGTTTGTGATATCACTATCTGAGGAAGATGTTTCGGTATTTTGTGTATAGGGGCGGCTTCTCCTCTTTTGGGCATACACCTCCGCCCAGGTGTAAACTTCACCCAATTTATAGTCCAAAGTATCACGTCGGAACTTTCTTAATTTACGATCATTGATATCATTGGTATGTTTATCTAGTTGTTTTTTCATATCTGTAATGAAAGTATCCAATTCTTCAGCTGACATGTTCTTGTTAAGTTCTTCCATAGTTTCTGATATCTCCTTTTCGAGTTCGATAAGTATGTTCGACATATAACACACCTTACCATGCAGTTGGTGAAGTTGGTCCTGGTCATGGTTATCTTGTCCATTAATGAGAGGCTTCATTGGGTGTCTTTCGTGTATGAGATGACGGGGATGTCTTGGGATCACATGATATTGGTGAGCAGTGTCATGTGTATGATGAAATAGGTGGAGCTGAGTGTAGATTCCTGTGGGAATCCGTGAATCACTTTCTTGATCTCTGTTTTGAAGGGTGGCAGCCTGACCATTTGGGCTCTTCTCATGAGGAAGGGAAAATCCATTTGAGAGCGGATCCTGGCATGACAATCTCATGGAGTGTCCTGATGAAGGTGCTGTGGGAGACAGTGTTGATGGCAGTAGAAAAGTCAAGCAAGATAAGGGACACTGTTTCTCTTCGGTCCAGAGGATTCTAATGCCATCGGTGGCCACGATGAGTGTTGTTTCGGTGCCGTGGTCCTTTCTGAATTCTGATTGAGTTTTGTCTAGAAGATGGTGAAGTTAGATGTGGGTTGTGAGTTGCTTGTTGATGGCCTGTTTCATCACTTTGGATGGGTCTGAAAAAGTTAGATAGGTTGTCGCAGAGTTGTTGGGAGGCAGCGATGTTGTTGAAAGTGGCTGAGGGTGACGTAAAACCTTTGACGATCGAGGAGATCTTCTTGCAGCTGTTGGAGTTTTCTGTGATGTGGGCCACTAGAGATTTTTTCTTGGCATCATTTATTTACTGGTGTTAGCGTCTGAGTGCAGCTTTGTAGGTAGTTCTGTCAGTGGTGTCATGGCTGGCTCTCCATTTCATTTCTAGCTACTTATAGTGTTGTTTGGTGTCCTGGAGGTATCTGTGTACCAGCTGGCCTGCTTGTTTGATATACTCTGCTTCTTGGGTTTGATGGATTCGAGGGAGTCTGATTAAATCTTGATCCTATTGTTGAAGTTGTTGATGTCCTTGTCGATGTTGTCTGTGAAGCTAGGTTACTCCGTGCAGAAGGCGCTAAGTTAGTCTTCTGTGATTTTGCTCATGGCTGCAGCTTGGAATGCTGAACCTGGTAGGGGTGTTGACTTGAGGTGTGTTGAATTTTGAGGCTTTCACTTGTGGTGAAGATGGGGTCTAGTATGCTATACATATGGTAGTATGCACCATTGAAAGGCTACAATGCACTTCATGTTGATTGAAATATGTTGTGCAAAGAAGCTGCATAGAAATTGTGTGGTCTGGGGTAGAAGAAACCAAAACAAGTTGACTTTCCAAAGAGATTATTGTGATGTACATGTATCTAAAATGCTTTTATGAATTGGTTGTGAATATAATAGTTTTTTCTCTTGGTGTAGCTTATAAAATTTGAAGAAAGAGTACTCTAAATGAGTTAGATCCTTTATGTGATTGTGCTAAGGAAATACATTTGCACTCTCCCGGGAGCAATGAAGGAAACACACCACACACAGCAGTTGCTCAGAAACAAAACAAAATGTATGTGTCGGTACAAATGCTTTCTGGCTAATGAGGAAGAAGGCAGTGGCCACAATCGTGCTCTCAGCATGCTTCTTACACGATTGACTGGTGTTTGGGCTATATATAGATATGTGTGTTTGTAATACAATCCTAGCAAAACTGGAAAAAGATACAGTGCCAAACATGACTAGCAGAGAAATGCATAAGCACCGTGCCAAATATAATACAGACATAAAGTGTAAGCAAATAACTTGATGAGCAAACTAATGTGGAAGTCAGGAAAAGCAAAGTGCTACTGTAAGTGGGCTTTAAACAGCTGCTGCAGCTTGTGCAGGCAAGGTCAAATTAGAAACCTCTGCAGCTCCGGGCAGCTTGTTCCAGCGAGGAGTAAGATAGTGCGGGTGAGAATTATATGTACAATATCTATGTAGTGCATACACATAGAAATATATGGATATATATATATTTTTCCCCAACAATCCTCTCTTTAGGATATTTATATCCTACCTTAATGTACATAGATACACATTGATGAGATAATCATTATTGAAACATAGACAAAATGATATACCAGTATTTAACGCATACTACTTCCTGTTGCATTATAATATCAGCGAGTGATTATAATACAGGCAGTATATACATAATTAAGTGTCTAATAAATTTTGTTTGCACTATGCAATCATATTGCTACATTGTCCCCTACTCACCCTGTTCTATGGCACTTTCTGTAAGTGTTAGTAATTGAAAGACACGCAATGTGCTGTCATCTGATTCTCCTCCTGGTCCACAGTTGTCTTGTTCAGGGGCGGTCTCACGGACCTGCCCGGCGTTGTCCTCTTCAGTATATTTTTCTGCAGGTGCAGACCATAACCTTTGTTCAAGACTTCGTTGTGTGCTTCACTCAACAGAATCAGATGGTGTCACCGTCCCTGTGACACTTGGTGATGGGCCCACAGCATGGCCCTTAGAAATTATCTGGTCTGTCCTCTCCTTTTCTGGTGTGTTGTGCAGCTCCTCTGGTGACAGATGCTCATTAGTTACTGGTACCTCTGTCTCAGTCGTTGGTGGTGCAACTCTGCATCTTGTTCCATTAATCCCTTCAGGTTGTCCGTTCACGGTCTGTGGTCCTGACCACCTAGAACTCGATGACCATGTCTCCAGAGTTCCTTTAGATGGTTTCACCATTATGGCGTGCAGTACTAAAGGCAGAGCATCAGGCCATTGCTACATCAATCTTCCTTGTTGGAAACACCCATACATTTTGAAAAGTTATCCACACACACCAGCAACTATTTCAATCCATTCACTGGGAAGCAAAGCCTATCTGCAGTTTGATAAAGGGACCCTGTGGTACCAGCAAATGAGCATGTGTAGCAGGGGCCTGACATGTAGAATGTTGGACCTATAAAAGACATTCAGCCTGATTCATGTAGATGCCGTTTTGCGTGTCCCTAATAGCGAATCATAGCGATTCGCTATTGAGGACACGCAAAACGGCATTCATGTAGGAATTGCTACTTAAATAGCGATTCCTACATGTTCTTTATTTGCGAGTAGCAATTTGCTACTCGCAAATACTCCCCATTCATTCCTATGGGCCAAGAGGCCCATAGGAATGAATGGGGATTTGAGAGTAGCAATTTGCTACTCGCAACTAAGATAGCGATTTTAAGGGTGCCAGGGGTGTCCAAAGGACGCCCTGTAGCACCCCTAAAATGCACTTTTGGACAGGTGTTGCGCACACACATGTCCAAAGGACATGTGTGTGTGCTACATGCAACTTTGAAAAATGCTTTTAAAAGCATTTTTCTGAGTTTTTGCTATTTACCGACAGGTCTGACCTGTCGGTAAATAGCGGCCCCAAAAGTCCAAAATCGCTATTTTGTTTTGTGTCATGAATAGCATTTGAGGAATCTCTATTAGAGATTCCTTAAATGCCATTCCACGCAAATATGCGAATTCTTACATAGCGATTTTTGCATTTGGTATCATGAATACCAAATGCAAAAATCGCACTCGCTAAGGGCCAGATTCTCAGAATCTGGCCCTTTGCGAGTGCAATTTACCTACATGAATCAGGCTGATTGAGAGCAGACTTTCAACTATGGTATCATCTTTTGTAATAGCACACCCTGCTCTGTACCTCCTATTCTCTATCAGTCTGCTGGAGGAATCCTGAGTGTTCCACTCTGAGTCTGCCTTTTTAGAATGTCTGCTGTAAATCTGGTCCTGGTGTGGTGCAATATCTTTCTACGGTGTCAACACAGTCAAGCTTAGGGGTCTCATCCGAATATCCTATTGCAGGTAATGTTGCTGCCAAGTTAACAGGTGGTCATCTTTGAATTGTGATATTAGAGTTAGACAACAAGGTAACCTCATAGCCTGTGTGCCTGGCAGCTAAATAGTTGTGTGTTGCTGCAGATGACAACAACAACTGTACAGATCAAGAGTGCACAAAGGCACACTCTAAACTTAAACGGGCATTGAACGGGCATGTTAAAGACCAAAAACAGATCAGGGAGCTTCGGAAATCCTATAAACTGGCCATCAAGAATAGGAGGGCTAAAATAAAGAAGGAAGCATGGGAGGATCTATTAGGTGCTTCTGAACGGAGGGACATGATAGCATTTTGGAGGGCAGTCAACGCGCCATACTTTAAGGATGATACCAATGCGCGGGTTGAGATTGCTATCGCCGAGGATGACTGGGTGAGTCATTTTGAGTCCCTTTATAGCCCTGCAGACCCCCTGAGGGAACCGACTGAGCAGGATACGCTTAAAGCACCAACAAATACAGAAGGTTTGAACCTCTCTTTTACATTGGGCGAGGTGACGAAGGGCATTAGTTCGAGCCAGGGGGGCAAGGCACCGGGCCCAGATGGTGTACCGGTAGATGTTTTAAAAAATAACTTAACATTTTGGGCACCACTTTTAACAAGATTTCTTAATGCAGCTTGCACGGTGGGCCTCCCTAACACTTGGTACGAATCAATCATAGTACCAATCCTTAAAAAGGGCGATAGGGCAAGTTGTAAGTGCGATCGCCCGATATCCCTGCTCGATTCAACTGTTAAAATTGTTGGCAGGGTTATCTTAGATAGGCTGCAGTCATGGGCAGATGAGCATAGGATCATTAGTGACCTGCAATGTGGTTTTAGAGAAGGGGTAGGGACAGTAGACCAAGGACTTAACTTATTCATATTACTGGAAAAGTACACTAAGGCAAAGGGTGGGAGGTTGTTTTTAACCTTTGTGGACTTGACTTCCGCCTTCGACTGTGTTAATCACAGTAAATTATGGTCAATTTTAATACGATTGGGAGTAGAGGATTATATTATTTGTTTTTTAAGGGAGCTGTATAATGGGGCTAGGGCAACAATCAGATATGGCTTAAATGGAGAGTGCACTAGAATGTTTAATATTGCGAGGGGAGTGAGACACGGATGTGTCCTTGCCCCGTTTTTATTCTTAATTTACATCAACGAGTTAGAGGATATCTTGTTGAGGGATTGTATAGATATGCCTACGGGATCACAACGTCATATACCGGCACTAATTTATGCTGATGATGCTGTCCTGATGGCAAGGAACCCCGTAGCAATGCAATCCATGATCACTTCCTTTTCCACCTTCATGACCGGTTTGGATCTGAAGGTAAATTGCACCAAAGTCTTTGCTATGAATTGCGGCACTAAAACAAAACAGAGGAAAAAAACTATGTTTATTGATTCTAATCCATTAGATCATATCTCTTCCTTTCCTTACTTAGGAATCTTGTTTGACTGCACAGGCCAGTGGAATACTGCAGTCAAGGGGAGAAACATGTTGTTTACTAAGTCTATCATGGCCCTTAAACTTTTTAGTAAAAAGATGGGAAAGAAACCAGTTAACGAGCTTTTGCGCATCTACAAAACTAGTTGTGTCGCAGTGGCAACTTATGGTGCGGGAATTTGGGGCATTTCTAATGTCATTAGTTTACAGTTGACAGAGAATAGCTTTTTGAGATATCTCCTAACCTTGCCTAAGAGTACATCCACCCACAATTGCCACGCGAACTTGGTATGTTATATATTGAGGATATCATTAGAATCCAGCCAGTTCTTCTGTGGCACAGGGTTTGGATCACTAATGAGTGTCATTTGAACCGTCTCATATTGGGGGACGCTCTAAAATTGGAGGGTGTTTATCGAATGAAATGGCTGAGATACATCAAAAGCTTCTGTGGTTATATTAATCACCCCGAATTTTATGATGACCCTGTGTCAATGGTTAAGATCCAGGGAAAGGAATTGAAAAGGCTATGTATCATGTATCTTGCGAATTTAAGAGATCAAACTGAGTTGACTAAAAAAACTGTGATGTCTCATCAACTGACCTTAATCTCGCAGGCTATTCAACCATACCTAACCCTGCGGCTGACGGAACATGAAAGGTTTTTGTTGGTACGTTTTAGATTCGGGATTCTTTTTAGAACATTGCGTTTTCCCGTCAACAATGACTGGTCATATGGTATAAGCAAATGCCCCTGTGACGATATATTCACCCAATCGGATATTCATATTTTATTTTTTTGTAAATTGTATACAGTACCCAGGGAAAGAAGGATCAAGCCAATTTTAAAGAATATGAATCTTAGACAATGCCGCCCTGCCTTTCTGGCAATCCGGAAACTTGAATACATATTCACGGTAGCATCTGCCTCTGTATTCCTTAGAAACGTTTTCTATTCAAGGAAATCGATAATGTTTTAAAGTCTTTCTTTTTAATTGTACTGAGACTACGAGTTTTAATAACCTACATATACCTTAACTGTTTCATATTGGGCAAATTGTGTTTAATATGTGCCTTATGTACTTTTATGGTTATCAATGTTTCATATCCGAATAAAGTCTTTGAACTGAACTGAACTGAACTGAATTGTGATATTAGAGTTAGACAACAAGGTAACCTCATAGCCTGTGTCCTACCAGCTAAATATCTGTGTGTTGCTGCAGATGACAACAACAACTGTACTGAATGTGGCATATAAACAATACAAGTATAGTCCAACTCAATGGGAGCTGTCCTCTCTGCCATCACAGCTGTCTACGTCCAGTCACTGCTGAAGGCAAAGACCCATAGTTGTAAGCCACAGGTCTTTTTCCAGCTGGATCAGCACACCATTTACAATGCCATTTTGCTTTTACACATGGAGATGGATGAGCAGTTTGTAGTCGGGCAGCCCCAATGCTGACGCAGTACACAATGTCTCTTTCAGTTTCTTGAAACAAGTTGCAAGTTCATTAGTTCATACAATGTTGTTGGGTGCATCTTTTAGCTACATTGTCTCAAGATGGCCTCATAGGATCTGTACTCAGGGATCCACTGGTGGTAGTAGTTCATCATCCCCAGGAAGGGGATCATTCCATTCTCAGTGGACATAACCCAGGTAAGTCACATCTTTTTACTGGCACTTTGACAATGAGGTTTTGTGTCCTCTCTCCTGAAGGTTGTTCAGCAGAGCTACAGGGGGAACAACCTTTACAACAAAGGTTTTACAACGCGGTACTGTTACCACGCAACTTTTACAACGCAAGTCGTTACAACGACTTGCGCTGGGGGGCGCTCCAGGATAGTAAATAGTTTAATTTACTATCCAACTCCTTCCCTACTATCCACGGGGACTGGAGTTGGAATAGTAAATTAAAATATATACTATCCAGCGCCCCCCCAATGCAAGTCGTTCTAACGACTTGCGTTGTAAAAGTTGCGTAGTAACTGCACGTGTTGTAAAAGTACGCGTTGTAATGTCGTACATCCGAGCTACAGTGTCTTTTTATGAATTAGAATACCATGTGCCCAGGGCCTGCAAATTGAATGCTACTAGTGGGCCTGCAGCAGTGCTTGTGTCACCCACAGAGGTAGCATTTCAAAACTGTCTCAGGCCTGCCATTACAGCCTGCATGTGCAGTTTCTGCTACCTTGACTTGACATGTTAAACTACTTCCCAATCATTAAACTCCCCTTTTACTACATATAAGTCACCCCTAAGGTAGGCGCCAGGTAGCTAATAGGGCAGGGGGCTGTGTAAGTGAAAGGTGGGCCATGTACTTTTAGGTTTTCATTGTCCTGGTGGTGTCAATCGCACAAATTCGTTTTTCATACTGTGAGGCCTACTCCTCTTATTTTGAGTGCCATTTTACTGGTAAAGTTGGTTTTACTTTACTATTTTATAAATGTAATTTCTAGAATGTAGGCATTTCTCTGCTCTTACAGCTCTATATGTATGCAACCTGACTTTAATACATATCTAGGCAGGGTGTCAGCTACACGTCCCTCTCTGTGTCCACAATAACGGGCAAACTGTTTCGCATATTTAAGACAGTTTGTAACCTTACCTTGGTCTGCAGGGCTATCTCGTGATCAATTTTAAACTTTTCTCTCATGCCAGCTGTTTTCACAACTTTATACTGGGAATACCATTGTTTCCTCAGAGTTCCACTCAAGTGAAAAGTGCTTTTTACTCACAATGTGCACTTACACCCTTTAAGATAAGCACAACAAAAGGTCTCCTGCAAGGAAGAAGAAACACATCAACATTTAGTCAATATATAATTCAAATACAGTTATTGAGCAGTGGCTTTCTACATTTGTGCGCATATCAAAATCATTTCCCTCAGACCTGGTGCAACCTTCTAATCAGATGTCCCCCTTCCACTATATTCCAGGAGGGTTTCCTCTACTAGGGTCCCCTTCTGGCACGGGATCATCTGCGTGGTATATGATTAGGGCTCACGGTTGTATGGTATTTCGTTTTTTGTCATTTCCGTCTGTATTTATCCATATTCATTTTTGGGCATTTTATCTGTATTTATCCACATTTATTTTTGCCACAAGAAGAAGACGATGGTGCAGCTAGTATTTTTCAACATTTATTTAAATTGACAAAGCACACATGCACTCTGTTTTTATTGGTCAACACAATACATTCATCTGAAAACTTTGCCATTCGCAGAATGTCCCAAATATGCTTAAAAGTGCCATCACAAGCCATTTGCCTCAAAGCCTTGCAGTTTCTGTCATCGGCACAGGGTGCTACATCCTCTCCCCCATACTGCCCGACTGAGAGAAACTCACACTGCCTTCAGCTACAACCCAATTGTGCCCGCTATAAATACTTGGAAGCAACTCAATTCAAACTATGCACTAGACAAGAGTAATTTGCTGCCTGAAAAAAGAAACAACATTCTGGGAAAAACAAACACTCAATGGGAATGCAACTTAAAGCTTTTACACTCATTATTCAGAAAGCTGAGGACATGAAAAGAAAAGCAGCGCTTCACTGGCAAACTCTGTAAGGCGGCGCCAATGTGTTTGGGTGTGAATAAAGCCAATCTGGCCACTTTGCGACTACTCTGTCTTGTTTTATTTAGTTATGTATTTATTGTTTGTATTTTTTTTTTAAAATGTCTCTCCTCCTGATGCCGCGTTTTGGAATAGAAAAATGTCAGAAAAATACATTTGCAAGAAAAGTGTTTACTCTTTTTTTGGAACTATTTCACTGGGGAACAAATGACAGAAAAGAGAGGAAAGAACAGTCACGGTTTTCTGCAAGTGAGGAGCGCAACAGTAAGAGACGGAATAAGAGGAAGAAAGAGGTGGCAGCAGAACTCCAGAAGTGGGCACTGACCTTGTCTTGTCCGGGCAAGAAGGAAGAGACAGCAACGGTTATGGGCTGCAGTCCAGTCACAAACTTGACAATCACTACACTGACGTGTAGGCTGTGACACCGCACGGCAGGGGGTAGGGTGGGGGAGGGAGTTGGCATCCGATTTCTGCTTTTGCCGCCCCCAAAACTGCATACGCTACTGACTCCAGCCCCCCCCCCCGTTACCTTTGTTTTGAAATGGCTGGCCAGAGCTCACTCGAGGGGCGGGGCGGCTAACAAAAGGCCGACAGGAGCTCAAAAAGACCCCTCATTGGAAGAAATTTCCAGCAAAACTGAAGCTGGTCTTTCTAGTTACTGGAGGCGGTCCCAGCCCTAGAATCAGAAAGAGGGCGTGGCGAGGCAACTCTGCTGGAGCACAGCAGCACAGTAAAATGTGCTAGTATTTTCCAGTTTTTACATATAAATAGAGACTAAGGAAAACGTGTTTTCCGTCTGTATTTATATGTAAAATTCCGCTTAAACGGAAAACCAGGAGCCCTAGTTATGATCCTCCATAGGCATCCGCCACTGTCAGTTTAATATTACTGACACAAAGTAAATTTACTTACTCCTCAGGCCCACTTTTTCACTGCCAGACATATTCTAAGCATTAAAGGACCATGACGGCAAGGCACTTTCACTTACCTGTGTGACATTTCACCCCGTCAGAGTGTCACAGCAACATTTGTTAGGGGAACACTTTTACACCCTGCCAGGAGCAATGAAGGAAACACACCACACAAAGCAGTAAGTCAGAAACAAAATCAAATGTCTTTGTAGGTACAAATGCTTACTGGCCAGTAAGGAAGAGGTCAGTGCACACAATGGTGCTCTCAGCCTGCTTCTTCCCCGAGTGACTGTTCTTTGGGCTATATATATATGTATTTGTAATACAATCCTAGCAGAACCGGAGAAAGACACTATGCCAAACATGGCCAATAGAGCAATGCACAGACACTGTGACAAATATAATACAGACAAACAGTGTAAGCAAACTACTTAACAACTTAATTAGCAAATTCACATGGAAGCAGGAAAAGCAAAGTGCTGCTCTGAGTGGGCTCTGAGCAGCTGTTGAAGCTTGTCCAGGTAAGGTCAAATTAGAAGCCTATGCAGCTCCGGGCAGCTTGTTACAATGGGAAATAAGATAGTTCGGGTGAGAACTATATCTGAGTATGATATCTATGTAGTGCATACATATGAATATATGTGCATATATATATATTTCCCCAACAGATGTCAGGGTTTAATGTTTCACAATTTAGCCAAAAATAGTTATCAGTGCAGGCATAACACTTGATATGGTGATTGGGGTTCAAATAAGGCAACATTTTACATTTTGGTTTTCAAAAAGAGGCTCTAAAGATTGCACTGTGTGTGTGTGTGTATCTGTCTGGCTGTCTGCTGGTGTTGGAAAGGAGTATAGAAAATCTTTTCTTTGAGCATGACAATGTTTGTTGCAGTCTCATTTTGAAGGCACACCCCGGATTCCCAATGGTTTGTGCTTCACTGTGTTCTTTGCCTTTCCCTGCTTTCAAGTGTGAAAGGTCACACCTGACAAAAGGAAAAGGCAATGCCCTCAGTGGATAAATATCTCCCATGTATGTAATGTAATGTAAAATGCATTTATATAGCGCATAAATCACCCGAAGGTCTCAGAGCGCTGGCAGATCCGCAAGACAGTAGTCAAGTAAATTAAAAGAGCCAGGTTTTAAGGTTTTTACAGAATCTCAGGTGGTTGGATTCTGTCCTGATGTATAGGAGCAGGGCATTCCAGGTTTCAGCGGCTGTTTTATGAAAGCCCTGTCGCCGTTTCAACTGTGCGAACCTTGGGAACAGTCAGAAGCAGCTTGCTGGAGGATCTGAGAGTTCCGGCCGAGCTGTGGAATTTAAGCTTTTTTTCTAGATATATCGGTCCTTGACCATGGATGGTTTTGTGGACTAGGCAGCATAGTTTGAATTTTATGCGCTTCTTTATAGGGAGCCAGTGCAGGGTTTTGAGGCAGGGCACTGATGGGGTGCGGGGAGGAAGGTTAAGCACCATTCTGGCTGCGGTGTTTTGTAGTACCTGAAGTTTTGACTGGAGATTTTCATTTATAGAAGTCAGTAGGGCATTCCCGTGATCCATTCGGCTGATGATAAGGCCTTGGACTAAGGGCATGCGGGACGGGAGGGGAATCCATTTGAAGATTTTCTTCAAGCTGCGCATTAGTCCAAAGCTGGTGTGCACTACTTTGTTGACATGTTCAGTCATGGACAGCCTGTTGTCAACTGTCACCCCTAGATTCCTGACTGAGGACTTGGGAGAGGGGCAGGGTCCTAATGTTGGTGGCCACCATTCGTCTGTCCAGAGCTTGTCAGCCGTTCCGAAGAGCACTATCTCCGTTTTGCTAGCATTTAGCATTAAAAAGTTGTTGGTCATCCAATCCTGAATTGCAACCATGCACTTTTGAAATCTTAGTTTGGTTTTATCAGGGTCTGGGCCGATGGTGATCAGTAGCTGAGTGTCGTCAGCGTAAGATACGGTTCCAAAACGGTGAGCTCTGATCACTTTAGCCAAGGGGGATACATATAGGTTAAAGAGCGTAGGGCTCAGTATTGAGCCCTGGGGTACCCCTTTGACGTTTTCCTGGTAGCTGGAGGAGTATATTCCTACTTGGACCGTTGAGCGCCTTTGGGTCAGATAACTTTTGATCCAAAGTAACGCTGAGCCCTCAACACCACTCTCTGCAAGACACTCTACAAGAATGTGGTGCGAGATGGTGTCGAAGGCAGCCGACAGATCGAGCAGGACCAGTATGGCAGATTGTCCTGCATCGAGAGTCATCCTGACATTATCTACTATTTCAAGCAAGGCAGTCTCAGTACTATGAAACGCCCTGAATCCTGACTGAGAGGAATCTAGGAATTTGTTTGTCTCCAGATATTTGCCTAGTTGTTTTTTTGTAAAGGATTCCATGACCTTTCCGAATAGAGGCAGGAGAGAAATAGGCCGGTAGTTGGAGAGTTGTTTAGGGTCGGCCAAGGGTTTCTTTAAAATTGGTCTGATTGTGGCCTCCTTCCAGTGCAACGGAACAGAAGCATGAGATAAGGAGAGATTAAGGGTCTTGGTTAGGTCTGAAATCAGGGCGGGTGCAATTTTTGCTAAGATCTGAGAGGAAGCTGGGTCACCAGGGGATCCTAATTTAATTTTGTGCAAGGTGGATTCTACTTCTGTTTCTGAAAAAGGTAGAAATTCTTTAAGGGCTATGTCTAAGTGATCGGGTTCTTTGTTAACTTTTTTGAGCAAGGGTATGGTCTGAGTAAGGGGAGTTGGTTGAGGGAAAAGTTTATGGATATTATTGATTTTTTCGTGGAAGTAGGATGATACAGAGTTGACCCAATCTTGGGATTCGGTGAGAGAGGGCTGGCAGGCGGGGGGTTCGTAAATTCTTTGATTATTTTGTATAGCTCTCTCTGAGAGTTGGCTGCCTGAGTTATCCTGTTACCTAGATAGACTTTTTTTGCCGTAGTGATTTCTTTCATATAGAGTCTGTGCGTTGTTTTATATTGTTGTCTGTCAATTTGGGCTTTAGTTTGTCGCCATTTCCTTTCTGCTGTCCTGACAGAAAGTTTTATTTTTTCCAGGTTCGGAGTGAACCATGTGGAGATTTTAGTGGGAGGTCTAGATGCCTTTAATGGCGCAATTATATTTAAGGCCGAGGAAAGAGCAAGTTCAAGGTCGACAGCTGCTTTGTTAGGATTGGTGGTCTTGGTGATGAGAGGGGGAGTGAAATGGGTGGTGAAGGAGTCCAGATTGATCTTGTTCCATGGTCTACTCAGTTTTGCTTGGTTACTAATCTGAGGCTTTGTAGGGGTGCCTGCGATGTGAAATTTGATGACATAATGGTCAGACCAGAGGACTGGGAGTATTTGACTGATTTCTACGTTTGGGGAATTAGTGCATAGTGCACTGACTATGTTCCTTAACCCAATGCTCATGCATATCATAAGTATCAGTGTAAGCTCTGTGTACAAAATTGGCTTTCACTCCTAAGGGT
This sequence comes from Lissotriton helveticus, assembly GCF_964261635.1. Lineage (NCBI taxonomy): Eukaryota > Metazoa > Chordata > Amphibia > Caudata > Salamandridae > Lissotriton > Lissotriton helveticus. The sequence continues at coordinate 791,293,140 of NC_136073.1, forward strand.
CCAAATTAAAAACTTGGCATTTCAGAGGATGGAGCCTTCTGTCCTACATCATGCATGAGGGTAGAGGGCAAGGGGTCTTTTGCGTCTGCACCTTTGTGGTTAATGGGTCAATGCTCAAGATTAATAATAATAATAATCCACATTTGTAAAGCGCGAACAATCACCCGTAAGGGTCTCTAGGCACTGGGGGCCGTCGGGAAGATTAAGCAAGCCATTGCCCAGAGTCACATTGTGCTGGGCTAACCTGCCGCTGGTGCCAGGGATCGAACCGGGATCCCCAAATTCCAGCGTCAGTCTACCCTGGCCGCGGCAACAAGTTGGTGCTGAGGAAATGTTGCTATGAATGCAGGGACAGTTCAAGCTGCACTTGGGCTGCTGGTCTGGCAGGCCGCACAATGCATAGGGCATGCTTGCGAATATGAGATCAGCATATTGGAGTAAGTCAGTTGCCTCTGTGCACTTTGCAAACTTCATAAAGCAGATGTTATGTTATTAAGATTTATACAGCGCACGAATACCAAGCGGTGTCTTGGCACTAGCAGCCCAGGAAGCAGGCAGGTGAACTATGTATCAAATAGCCAGGTCTTTAGGGCTTTACGAAAGGATGTTAGAGATGGAAGATTTCTGATGGAAAAGGGGAGGGCGTTCCAAAGTTTCGTAGCACCCACAGTAAGCTTCTACCGCCCCAGTTAGCCTTAGAGAATCTCTGAGAAGAGCATCAATTTTCACCCCTTCAGACCTAAGACATCTGTTTGGGGAGTACCAGTTTAATGACCGATGCCAATGTGACTGCTTTTAGCCTAAATTCCATACATAATAGGATTGGAGTGGTCACTGAAACTTCCATTAACATTGCCACAGAAAACTCAGCAGACTGAGATTACGAAGATAACAAAAATGTGTTGTGGTTACAGGTAAGTGCTACGCAAACAATTGCTCACCATGCCACCCCAGTGTAGACCCAGCCATATGCAAATCAGTCTTGACCCTGTACCTCATAGGAACAGTCGAGACCGAAATGCCAAGCCAAGTCCTCCCTGGACAGGAAATACGCCTCCTGGGACCGGTTTCTGGGTATTACCCTTCATCAGAAAGGCTAGCTTGAATCCAGTGGCATAGTGAGCAAGGGACCCACGTCTAGGCATACCCATCCCACTTAGGGTGAAAAGTGCTACGCAAGCAAATGATTGACGGAATGCTGACTAAATCATACATTCACCCCCAGTAAAGAGATCTGGATTAAATCCATCAATTGTTGTTTTTGCATTTGTCACCCCGAGTGGGACGGGTATGCCCAGACGTGGGTCGCGTGCTCTCCATGCTACTGGAGTCAAGCTATCCTGGCTGCAAAGGGGTGAAACCTGGAAACCGGTCCTACGATGCTTGTTTCCAGTCCAGGGAGGACCTGGCCAGGCAGTTCGGGCTGTACTTTTGCCATTGGGCAAAGGGTCAAGACTGATTTGCATATGGCTGGGTTCAAACTGGAATCACCTTGTGAGCAAAAAAACAATGGATTTAGGCCCAGAGCTCTGTACTGGGGTGAATGTATGACATTGTTCTGCATTCTGTCCATCAATTGTTGTTTTTGCATTTGTCCGCCCGATTGGGATGGGTATGCCCAGACATGGGTCCCGTGCCCGCCATGCCACTGGAGTCAAGCTATCCTGGCTGATGAGGGGGGGAACCCCGAAACCGGTCCTAGAATGCTTATTTCCAGTCCAGGGAGGAACTGGCCTGGCAGTTCGGGCTGGACTGTTCCCATTGGGCACAGGATCAAGACTGATTTGTATATGGCTGGGTTCAAACTGGAATGGCATGGTGAGCAAAAAAAAGATGGATTTAGGCCCAGATCTCTGTACTGGGGTGAATATATGACATTGTTCTGCATTCTGTCCATCAATTATTGTTTTTTGCATTTGTCACCCCGAGTGGGACGGGTATGCCCAGACGTGGGTCCTGTGATTTCCATGCCACTGGAGTCAAGCTATCCTGCCTGAAGAGGGGTGAAACCCAGAAACCGGTCCTAGTATGCTTATTTCTAGTCCAGGGAGGACCTGGCCTGGCAGTTCAGGCTGGACTGTTCCCATTGGGCACAGGATTAAGACTGATTTGTATATAGCTGGGTTCAAACTGGAATGGCGAGAAAAAACGATGGATTTAGGCCCAGATCTCTGTATTGGGTGTGAATGTATGACATTGTTCTGCATTCTATCCATCAATTGTTGTTTTTGCAGTGGTTACAGGTAAAGCACCAACAGAGATCATCTTTAAGATCATCCTTAGATAGCCTTTTCTGTATAATTTTTCTAACCCGAATGCTGTGACCAGATTTCTGACCTAAAAAATTGAACTAAGTGCAGAATCATAAAACAGAATTATGAATTTGGTTCTCAGTGCATCGCAATTTAAAGGAAGTGCATTGTAGGTCAAAAGGGGATCATATTTGCTAGCAATGCTTCTAGTGCACCAACCAGATTCATGCATGGTGTTTGCTGATCTCTGGTGTTATCTCTCTTCATATTTTTCCAGGTCAATGGAGGTGACTGCAATGCATGGAGGTCCCAACATGGAAGATTATCCTACCGTCTTCATGATGACTCCAGATGCAGAAGATTACTATGATATTGACTTAGAAAATGACATTAATTATCTATATTTCTCTATTATGGCACTCCTGTCCATACCCGTGGTCATTTCTGTCTTTGGCCTGGCTGGGAATGGATTGGTCCTCTGGTTTTTGAGGTTTAGAAATTCTCGGAACTCCTTCACCATATACATCTTGAACCTGGCCATCGCAGATTGCATAGTTCTCGTCGTCCTGTCACTTTTTTGCATACTTTTCTTGATGCAAATGACTGGATTGATTGTTGATGAAGTTCCTTATGGCAGTGTTTTACAAATAGGTTCTTTTGGGTATGGCACCAGCCAGGGCTTTCTTACCGCCATCAGTGTGGAAAGGGCTCTGTCTGTCCTTCACCCCATCTGGTACCGCTGCCGCCGTCCGAAGCACCAGTCCACCATTGTCTGCATCATTGTATGGATTGTTTCATGCTTGATGTTGGCAGCAGATATTTTGATTGGCTGGAAATGTGAGGATTGCACAGAACTTGACATATTTGAGGCTGTTTTACATTTTTGTATTTTTCTACCCTTGATGCTTCTGTCAAACGTATTGCTGCTCATCACTATCTGGAAGAATTCACAAAAGCGTCACCCACCAAGACCCTACATACTCATCCTCTCAACAGTTCTTGCATTCCTTGTCCTCTCTTCACCGTATGCTGTGTTTGATTTTCTTTCTCTCTTTATCAACCTCGATGTACAGGTCTCCCATGCTGTCATTTTCTTCTACAGCTTCTGCATTAGCAGCAGCCTCAACCCCATCATCTACTTTTTAGTTGGTGGCATCAGGCGACATGGGCGTAGGAGCTCTTTAAGGGGGGCCCTACGGAATGCATTCCAAGAAGAGACTGAATCATTGCAGGATGATGATGCTGCCTCGTCCCCACGGCAAAGTTTAAAAACAAGCTCATCACTTTAATCCAGATTATTTAGGAATCTTAGTCCAAGGAATGCCACATAAGAAATGTCTCAACCAGTTGCTACTGTTCATGGTAAGGCAGCCAAGCTCTCTGGGACAGTAATATCTAATTATAAGTAATCATGGGCTACTGTGATCATAGGATAGCAATTTAGACTGCTTTAACACCTTAGCAGCTAGTAAACAAACCTCCCCAGTGCTGCGCTGTCCATTATCCAGTGCTGAACTGGACGTCCAGCGGTCGCACGCAGCACTGGGGAGGTAGTGCCCGTGACGACCGTTGGCCGACGGCAGCACCTAAAGGGTTAAAGGAGACATTTGGGAAAAGATGTCACATACATCTCTGAACCCAAACAAACTTCATCAAACCAGAAACATTCTGGAACCCCTGTTGTTGATGAGTGTTAAAGATCGCAGGACTAATACAAGACAACAACTTATTTTCTCTACACTTATGATCCCTTTAAGGACTTGTGGGTTTCAAGTATTCTCTTTATTCATGAAACTATATCCTGATATCTGGACAGTGGGTCTACAGTTTGAAGTGTTCCACTAAAAAGAAGAAAGTGTTTTCCTTGAAGGGAAGAATCAAATGTTTGCTCAAGGTTACATAAATGATTTACCAAATCATTAGAAAGGAAATGATCAAAATCAGAAACTCTCTTAACCCCCTTCTCACATCACCTTCTTCAGTCTCCCACACCACTCCTCCCATTGTTGTACATTGCTGAACTCAGCTCTTTTTCCCATCTCTCTAACCGTGCAGATTTACATCTACAGACCAAACTCATCCTGGACCCGTTTCTTATAATGAGATCAGATAACCCATCCTGAGAGCATCTGGACCCTTGAAGCCAGCTCCTAACGTAGTCGCCCTCTCCAGTCAACTCTGAGTTACATTGTCCTTCTTATGCACAACCATGTACTAAAAGGGCACTTATTCAGACAACCAAACTCCTATAACTGGGCATTCAATACCACCACCTGGAAATGGTAATGATAATAGAAATAGGCGGATCATGTCCATAGCACTGTATAGCTTGTCCTGTCTCTTACTCTCTCCCTCTACTCATCGGCAAGCATCACCCCTTATCTTAATCAACAACCTCCTGATGATGCATCTTTAGTACCAGTATGTTTGTTATGTTCAACACATTTGTTTGTAGAGGTCCTTCAATAAACAAAATACATTTGCAAATGTATGTTTTAAAAAATCATTGTCTTCATTTGATGCACAGCAAAAGGAATTGAAATGTGATAGGATTTTGAACTTTCTGTTTTCTCCTAGGGAAGTGGTAGGAAGGTAAAAAGATGGATGTTGGTGCCTGGCTGTTCAACATTTGAAAAATAATAAAAGTAATACAAACAATTATAATAATACTCCTAATCATAATAAGAAGACTAATAATACAGCATAAGAATAGTTTGGGGCAAATTGAGTCCTACCTAAGTAATAAGCCAATACATTAACAGTGGGCTTAATCCCTGGTAGATCTGGTACAGAGCAGTGTTTTGCAACACAAAAACAGTCATAGCTAAACATAATACAAATCCCACAGCGAAATGCTAAAAATTAAGAAAAATGCAGTAGGAAAAATGACACAAAAATGAGAAAAATCAATTAACCTGAGATTTGAATTTTTAAAGTTAGGGATTAATCCTCTTTTTTATTTAGTGACTTATGGCTTAAGTAGGACTCAGACTATCCGAAACTAATAACACATTTTCGTATACTGTATTATTGTTATTGTCATTAGTATTATTATTATTATTATTAACCCCTGAGCTGCTGAGCGTCCCCCACAGTGCTGAGCCCTTTTTGGGCCATTTGGGGTAGTTTGCGCTTAGTGGTCCATAACTATTTCCACATAAGGTATCCATGCCAAATTTGCGTCCTTTTCATTCCAATATCCTGGGGAGTCTAAATGTACCCAGGGTTTGTAGGTTCCCCTGGAGGGAACTAAAAAATGGCCAAAATCTAGCTAAAGTTCGGTTTTTGGGGGGAAAATGGGAAAAAAGTTTTGCAGAAGAAAGTGTATGTTTTTTTCCTGCAAATGGCATCAACAAAGGGTTTGTAGTGCTAAGATCATCATCTTATCATCTTTTGAAAACAGGCAGACTTGAATCAGAAAACCAATTTTTTTAGCACAGTTTTGGCATTTTAATAGGAGAGAAACCATTTAATTATTTTTTGTACTTTCAACCTCCTTCCAGTTTGTGGTGGAGACCGGTGTGAAACCCATGGTGGATCCTGAAAAGCTATACATTTCTGAAAACTAGACAGAAATGTGAATTCACCAAGGGGTCATTTTTGTACATCCTTCAAGGATGTCCTACAAAAAGTAACAGTTGAAATAAAAAACATATTGAAACTAAGTTTGAAAAAACACCCATTTGTGTCTACGTTTTCATCTGTAAATTCTTCTTAATATAGCAGATTTTCAAAAGCAATATACCGTTATAACTGCTGGACCGCTCTGGTTGTGGGGATGTATAGGGCCTGTAGGTTCTCCAAGAACCCGAGGTACCCAGAGCCAACAACCAAGCTAGACTTTTTCAATGGGTTTTTCATTGTGTACCAACTAAAGCAATTATGTGGCAAATTATAAAGAATGAAAAAAGGTATGAAGGAAAACTCTGTATTTCTGAATTGTAGGAGTAGTGTTTGTTTGTATATCTCTGGATTTATGGATACTCATACTTGCATATGTTTCAGAGGACATTTTTTAAAATGTCTTCAGTGTTACACACTTTCTTTCATTTGAAAGGCACAAACGTAGGGCTATCCAGATGGTAATAACAAATGTTCTTTTATTATGTATTCCCACATGTCGCCCAATAAAAATTGTACCCCACTTGTGTGGTTGGGCCTTGTGCCTGCCGCACAAAACACCGCAAAACATGACCTAGGGGACTTCATCTTTCATCCCGCAGAATGCATGTGTTTTGTACAAGGTGGCTAGCTCTGAATTTTGAGCTTCAGCTCAGCTGGCACCTAGGGAAGCCTACCAAACCAGCACATCTTTGAAAACTAGACACCCAGGGAAGTCCAGGGTGGGGTGACTTGCATGGCTCTCATCAAGTTTTGTTACCCAGGATTCTGAGCAAAGCTCAAACTTTGGCTAAAAAACAAATTTTCCATGCATTTTTGTGATGGAAAAGTCCTGTAATCTTCAGGCAGCCACAAACTTTCTACCACCCAGCGTTCCCCTGAGTCTCTCAAGAAAAACAGTGCCTCTCTTCCATGGGTAGGCCAAGTGCCTGCAGCTTGAAAGGGTGGCAAACGTAACGTAGATACATCACATTTTTACACTGAAAAACAATGAGCGGGGAGAGGATGTGGCCTAAACACTAGGGCGATCGATCTCAAATCTGGGAAATCAGGTTCGAGTTGCGGCAACAACTCTGAACATCCTCTCATTTTGGGCAAATCACTTAATCTCCTTGTGCCCTACAAAATTAAAATGAATTTGTCATTATTTAATGCAACTGGTTCTCATTTAAAGCGCTCTTATACCTGATACCGGCAGGTCAAATTCGCTCTATATAAAACTCTAGAAAAAAAAAGGTTTTTTTTGCAATGTGGGTAGCTGTGGATTTTGGACCCCATCTCAGTTGGCACCTAGGTAAAACTACCAAACCAGCACATGTTGGAAAACTAGACAACCAGGGGAGTCCGGGGATGTGTGGCCTGTGTGGATCTCATAATGGTTTCTTACCCAGAATCCCCAGCAAACCTCAAATTTCGCTAAAAAGTCACATCTGGACCAGAACACATTTCCAACCACCCAGCATTCCCCCAGGTCTCCCAATGAAAATGATAGCTCACTTGTGAGGGTGGGCCAAGTGCCCACAACAAGGAAAGCCCAGAAAACAAATTGTGGAGACATCAAAATAATCTCCTTGAAAGCTTGCATTTTTGGAAACAACCTGTGGAACTTCCTTCAAGGGAGAGGTAACTCCTTTATGTTCCTGCGCTTGGACAGGTGTGTATATGAATGGTCCCCAAAGTGCTTATATGAAGAGCCAGGTCTTCAGCTTCTTGCAGAACTCAAGAACTGAAAAGGAGGTTCTGATGTGTTGAGGAAGGTTGTTCCATGTTTTAGGTGTGATGTAGGAGAATGAGAGACCTCAACTTTGTTTTTTATGGATGCGAGGAGTGTGTGTGAGGGAGAGCAAGGCAGAGCCCAGGTGTCAGGTGGGTTACTGAAAGTGTATGAGGTTGATTATGCATTCTGGTTCTGTGTTGTGTAGGGGTTTTATGTGTGCATGAGAAATTTGAATTGACCGCGCTTGTGTATAGGGAGCCCGTGAAGCTTCCTGAGGTGCGGTGTGATGTGGGTGAGGCTTAGAATGTGGCTTAACTCTTCATGGTCTGGAGTTTGTATAGGAGTTGTTTGGAGATTCCAATGTAAAGAGTGTTACCATAGTCCAGCCTGCAGGTGATGAGTGCATGTGTGACAGACTGTATGGTATTCTGAGGTCACCATTTGAAGATATATAGCAGCATGCATAGGATGTGGAAACAAGAGGTGCACACTGCATTGACTTGTTCTGTCATGATGATCTTGTCGTCTAGGATGATCCCTATATTTCTTGCATGATCTGTGGTTGTCGGTGTTGGTCCTGGCTCTGACGGCCACCAAGTGGAGTCCCATAGTGAGGTCATGTTGCTGAAGACCTGTACTTCCGTCTTGTCGGAATTGAGCTTCAGGCAATTGGTTTGCATCCAGTCTGCTACCATGGTCATGCCTTACCTTTTATGATTCTGTCTAAGTCACCATGATTGACTAGTTACTTTCACAATAGATTGAGATGTGCATTTTTAAATTGTGAATATCCGCAACTACAGGCTAGAGGGGATAATTGATTTACCGCCCACCTAGCTCCAAGAAATACTTTATCCCGATATTAACTCACTATATTGCACCCCACATTTTACCTTCTGACAAATTTCTCCTATTGGGTGATTTTAACAACCTTGGCGAGAACACCATTGGTCAAGGAGTGTCTCAGCTTCTAGCTCATATAGAGACCCTAGGGCTTAAAAAATTGTCACTGGCCCCACACATACAACAAGACATTGGTTCTTATTTTCACGAAAATAGCTAATATGACAAGTGAACTACCCCTTCCAATTACTTGGGAGCTTCACAAAACGTTACGTAGCTTTCTGAATCCTCATGCCTGCGTTACCACTGTCTGGCATCTCGGAATGTTTGTGATTCCCTATCTGATTTAAAATTAATACCATCTATAAGAGTTTTTCTGTAAGCCCAGAACTACCAGATATGGCACATAATCTGAGTCACTGTGTGAAAAAACAGGGACCCCCTGGTGCTAATAGCAATCCTGGGTCAGGGTGAGAAGTATATGTGAACTAAAATACCCAGGCATGCACAACAATTACTAGCGTATTCAAGTACAAGACATAGTGTCTACAGAATCATTATACAAATATTTTCGGATAAAAAATAGATTTTAATATCTCAGAATCTTTGCAAAGGATATACTATGATAAAAATGTTTGTTCAGTATAAGAGGTTATTATAGCCTTCATACATGATTTAACAATTAAAAGAAAATTTTTAGTCTTTAAACAATATAAAAATATGAAAACGGATGGTTTCCTGTCGACGCGTTTCGACACGTGGGCTGTGTCTTCATCAGGACTGTACCATCAAAATGCTGTAAATGACAGTTGTGGACATAATGTTACTGTTTATCATTTCTATATAAAACACAGTACCTATCTTGTTTTACCTATTCAGTGCATAATTAGTTACGCTAGTAAATAATTCATTCATTTTGATGAACCGCAGATTCTTATTATATGTGCTCAGAACTCGATATATATCCTACATATACATGTAAAAAACATTGAGGATATCCTAGCAGTAAATGTTAAAAAACACTTTGCTGACTTCTGTAGCATTGATCGTTTTGTTCAGACAGTGTTTCATACAAACATATTTTGTTTATACATTTCCATTAAGAGAAAAAACCTTAGAAACAGATTGTTATTTCTCAAGCAGTGATGATAACAAATTCATTACATCTCAACTTATGCTATTAGTTATTTAAAATAGAATTCCTTCTCTAAGGCATAGGTTGCTAAACTCATGTACTGGGTTCTATTGTATGGGACTGTTGTAGGTTCCTTATATCTATGAAAGTTGTTATTTTATAACTAGGTTTATATCTAAGGTCGGTTAGGGTTATCTATTGGGGTAAGGTTACCTGACTTTAATTAAGTTTGTACTAAGTAGTGGACAGTTTCATCTTGTTTTTCACAAACCGACTACCTTATTACATATTCTCTTTTTATATTCTACCTCTCTCATCTGTTGCGTTCTCACCTGTTAAAATGTGGCAGAAATTAAGGCCACAGTGGTGATGTTCTTTTGTTAATATGGAGATACGCTGTACACGCAAGGAAGAATTGTTCACTCCTAAGGATATAAACAAAGCAAGTCACCCCGCGGGTATTAAAAGGCTGGTGATAATCTAAATCTAAGAGAACATGATTCGTGACCACAGATATTACCTTATTGTACGGTCTTAGAGGGCGCTGGTAGTGCCGTACTTTATCTGCACGGTTACATGTCCAATAAATGGTTGTTAGTCGTGCGTTTAAGATCGTCGTAGGCTTGTAATTTAAGTAGACCTGCCGGTAGGTTGAGGATAGGTGCTGCCTGAAATTAGATGTTGGGCTGTTAGAGATATGTGTGTCTCTATTATCGATAGTTAGGTCAAGTTCTTATATATGTCCGTACTTACGAAAAATGTAGCAGGCTAGTCGGCAGTTGGATTCGATGTAGTGAATAAATTGAATTAATCGAATCAGAGGCCAAATGTGTATTTCAGGAAGACGACCAGGCTTGTACAGTGTCTACATTATCGAAAGAGAAAAAGGGAAAGGGGAAGGGTCACAAAGGGTATTGCAGTTTGTTATCCGTGTCTCTATCGAAAAGGTTTAGTGCCCGATTCTAGTCTTACCGGTAGCAGCGTTCTCTCTCGTGTAGCCCGGGTGTGGCGTCCTCGTTTGTTTTGTTAGGGATAACGGCAAGTCATTTCCTGGGCTCCTTATATATAAGGGCTCTAGCTATTGGTTATACGCGATGCGCATTTCTTAAAGGGATACGATCTGTGTGTCTACCAAGAGTGGGGACACGTGTGCATTTTTTTAAAAAAGGGTTACGGTGTGAACGTACACCTAAGGAGGAGTCACATGTTAGTCTGTTTACCTTACTGTGAAATGCCGGTCCTTTGAGTTCTAATATTAAGAGAATATAACGAGTTCCACTCGGAGCTGTGGTGGTCTCAGCTTGCAGCAGCATTATTTAGTAATTTATATTTGCAGTTGGATTGTTCAAAGGGAGAGTATGGATCTCCTATTGAATGAAGTGGACCAACATGTGCAGCAAACAGCTTATGTAAGTGGTACAATACCTAGTGTTTATATACATATTACAGAATAGCGTTAGACCACGGGAGGTCATTATTCAACCCGTGAGTAAATGTTTTGAGTGAAAAAATCCAGAACACCTCCTTCTTTTTTCTTATTTTTTCACCACCATTGTTGTTGGGAGTGTGAATTTTTTCTAAGATACGCCACCTGATCTCTGTCGGGGCATGACGATGTTCTAGGTCATGGCTCACTAGTGGGGATGTTATTTTCCTTGTTTTTATCGCTGATTTATGTTCTGTAAGGCGAGTTCTTATTTTGCGAGCAGTTTCGCCAACATAACCCTTATTGCATGGACATAAAATCAAGTAGATGACATTACTTGAATTACATGTCCAAAGTTCCGTTGCTGTTATTTTAAAATCATTGTGTATAAGGGTTTCTCCTGGGATTATGCCCTCACAAGATTGGCATGTGCCACATCGAGAGGTGCCTTTATAGGCATCCTTGCCTGTTAGTGATTTTTGTACAAATGGATTTTTTACCACATTACTGACAAACCGCGATCTAACTACTAGATCTTTTAGATTTTTGTTTCGGCGGTGCGCATACATTGGCTTGCCGAGTTTAGGTTTTGACGTGTCAGTATTTAATAAGTGCCAGTTAGCATTGATAGTCTGTCTTATCGTAGCATCCAGTGTCGAATGTTTCGTGACACATACCAATTTTGATTCTTGGGTTGGTTTGTCAGATTTAAGAAGAGCATAATCTGAGTCAGCCTCCCCCTGCTGACATAGCTATTCTGTAGGCTTTTGAACACAGTTCAGTGAAGCAGGTGCAGCGGATGCTAACTCTGCCATTCATTCATTATAAACTTTATTCGGTTATTGTTAATAAAAACAACCATAAAAGTACAATCAAAATTGCAGCATTAAAAAATATTATTCATTGCTAAAAAGAAAATAAGCGAAGATTTTCATATGCAAATTGATTTCCGCAATCTAAAAACATGTTTAAAAAAGTCAGAAACAGATGCAATTGTTAAAATAGTATCTAATTTCTGCATTTCTAAAAATGCGGAGCGGCACCGATTTACTTCCATAGACTTCAGTATGGGCACAATCAATCTCTTCCGTGGCAGTGTATAAAACTTACAAAAGAATAAAATATGTATATCTGATTGTTCTGAAAGGTTGTCACAGGGGCATTTACACAGGTGTCGTGTCCAATTATTCATATCAGGGAACCTGAAGATTCTAAAAATGATGTTTAACCTGAAGCGTGTTAATAGGAACCTTTCGCGATCACTCATATATCAAGTTGTGTATGGTTGAGGATTCCTAGAGGTCATTATTAATTGATGAGCAATTACTGTCTTTTTCTTTAATTCATCATTGGATCTGATCTCTTCCAAATACTTCATACCTTGGTGTTTAAGCTCTTTTCTAGGGATGTGACACATTGAGAGCGGATCGTCATAGTAATCTAGACAGCCCAATTTAAAAAAAAAAAATTTTACATATGAAAACCATCCTATCCTGCTCGCATGTTCTAAACTTATCGCATCCTTTAGGATAGTGCGATTCAGGACACATTCCTCGGTGGTCCAAACCCTGTGCCACGACAATATCGGCTGGACCTTGATGATATCTTCAATATATGATAGACCAAGTTCCATGTGGCAAATATATGTTGAAACACTCTCTCGTACACCTAGGAGATATCTCAGAAACATATTTTCTGCCAATTGGATACACTTCACGTTGGCATATCCCCATATGCCTGCACCATAGACAGCAATTGATACACTCGTTGCGCTATAAATTTTTAGAAGCTCCCTAATTGGCTTTTTGCCCATCTTTTTAGAATTTTTTTTTAAAGCCATTATGGCTTTACAGAACATCAATCTTCTTGATTTTATTACATTTGACTACAGTCCAGATTCTTCAAACAATATGCCTAAGTATGGGAAGGTGGGGGTGAAGTCCAAGGGACTTGAATTGATATACATAGTTTTTTTCCGTTTATTTGCCCCAGGACCACAATTCATACAGAACGTATTGGTGCAGTTAATTTTTAGGTCCAGGTTTGTCATATAAGTGTTAAGCGATGTTATCATTTTTTGCAGAGCGAGGGGGGTCCTGGCCATTATGACCGCGTCATCCGTGTACAGGAGTGCAGGGATTGAACTTTTTGCTACCATAGGCATGTCTCTGCACTCCGGAAGTAAGGTATTTTCCAGGTTATTAATGTCAACTAAAAATAAGAAGGGAGCAAGGACGCACCCTTGCCTCACCCCCCTCCCTATGCCAAATGATCTAGTGCACTTCCTGTTTTTGCCATAACGGACTGTTGCCGTGGCACCAGAATAGAGGTCCCTGAGAAAATAAATTATTTTTCCATCCACCCATAAATTTTCTAATCTCAACCACAATTTGCTGTGTGTGATGCAATTAAACGCTGACGTTAGGTCAACAAAAGTAAAAAAGATGCGTTCATTCTTGGCCTTAGTATATTTTTCTTGTAGGATGAATAGGTTAAGCCCCTGATCTACAGTACTTAAGCCTTTTTGAAACCCATACTGAAGATCACTAATGGTTGAATTTCCGTCCGCCCAGCTTTGTAATCTGCTTAAAATTACTCTCCCAAAGATTTTTGTGGATGAATCCAATAGTGAGATCGGGCGATAGCATTGCCTATCTCCCTTCTTAAAAATGGGAACGATAATAGATTTAAACCATGATGGACTTAAGCCCCTCTCAGAGGTAGCATTAAATAGTTGTGTTAAGATAGGGCCCCACAGATCTGTATTATTTTTAAACAGATCAGCTGGTACTCCGTCTGGGCCTGCCGCTTTTCCTCCCTGGCTTGCTTTTATGCTTGAAATCACTTCTTCTACAGTTTTATCCAAATTGGAATTCCTGGTCAAACCCTCTGCCCTCTCTACCGCAATCATTGTAGAGTGTATTTGATGCAACCCAGGTAATACACTATACAATTTGGCATAATGATTTAACCAATCATCCTCAGGAATTGTAATTTCAATTCGTGCCTTGGTGTTATCGTTAAAAAATGGGGCATTCACCGCTTTCCAAAAGGCGGTTATATCCTTACTCTGTGAAGCCTCACAAAGTGCATCCCAAGCATCCATTTTAATATCTGCTTTCCTTTTTTTCAGCGTTATATTATATATTTTCCGCAACTCCTTAATAAGTATAGGATCACGCGGGACATCATTCAAGGCATGCTTAAGTTTAGAGTGGGCCTTCGTACATGCTGTATCGAACCAACTCACAGTTTTTTCCTTACAGTGTCCCAGTTCAACCCATAAACTATCCTTGATGTATGTGGCAATTAATAAACAAAAATGTAATAATACACTGGCTATCTGAATTTTCATCCAGGCAAGCCATAATGCTGGTTAGGCATTTTGTAATCAACTTGCATATAAAATCTTCCGGGATTACTTTACTCCATTTTAAAGAGTATCCGTTTTGTCTGCTCATAATTACATCCGGGATAGTCTGGCTGATTGTATTATCTCCCCCAGAATCAAAGTGAGGATCTAATATCTCCATAGTTAGCGGGTGATGATCACTGAGTGCTATGTTAAGGGTATTACAAGTTTTAATCTGCCGTCCATATCTAACAGGAAATAAAATAAAATAAATTATTGTGGCGGCACCCCGGCCATTAAATGTGGGAACAAAGGAGGACTCCATTTGACAAATTTCATTGGCGAAACCCAAGTTGCATGAGAGGACAATTTCATTTAAAAGTTCCCCGCAAGTAGTGTGCTCAAAATGGGTTAGGCTGGTATCCTGATCTAGCATAATTCCACAGGCACCCTGGTGTCCCCTTTTACAGATGGAGCAATTAAAATCCCCTCCCCATATGACAATTACTTCTTTGTTACCTATTTCCATCACATATTTTATGTCAGCACCCAGTGTTTTCACTATTCCTTCAATCCTATCCACGGGGATATTATTATAGAAGTTGACAATTATCAGACACAGTGATGTATTAATATGAATCTTAACCATGTGATAATATCTATTGTTCAACACTAGATCAATTCTCTCACATTTGAGCTGATTTGATATATATGTGCACAGGCTCCCCTTTGCCCTACCATGTATTGAATTTATTGCTGGTGTAAATAATGTTTTAAATCCACATAGATGGCAGGCCTCTGTTACCCATGTTTCTTGGAGACTTAAAAAATTGTAGTTATTTATGGTATCAATCCATAAGCTGTTTGTCAGTTTTGTTTTTAGGCCCGCAACATTCCAAAACATTATTGGCCATCCTCCCTCATTAACTGGTGGATCATTGGAGATAGCCAGACCTTTCATCATTAACAATTCCTTTTGTGGGTTCTTTACTATAGGATGTCTCTTAGGGACGTCCAATTCTACAAGATTACATTTGACTGTCTCCTCCGTGGGGTTGACAGAGATAATATACTCCATAGTTTCACTGGGCCTCTTCCCTCCTATAACATCTCTCATGGGGGTGTCTTGTTCATCAAGATTATATTCAAGTAGACCCTCTCTGGGAACCTTCGTTACACTAGTTGCTCCATCATGTACTCTTTCAGGGTCCATTTTCCTATCAGGCAGGTTTGGTATATGTTGATCCGTAGGTGCCTCTGTGATGAGTCAGTCCACCCCCTCTAAACCTGAGAATGTGTCAAATCGGTTAGAAGTAGGTATACTGAATCTGAGGCCAGCTACGCTATTCCCATTTGAGTTTGCAGGTCGGTGCCTATTTGCTGGTATAAATGTTGATGGGGTAGAAATGGCTTAAATCACACGTATATATACCACCATCTCCTCTTTGATACTTCCAATCTTGAATATAGCTAATTACTCTATTGTCCCTAAAGTGTACAATGATTGAGTCCCCCCGTGAGTCTTTTCCTCTGTGCCCCACCCAACTTACTCTCCGTACATGCAGGATTTCACCATCTATATTTGGCGGAAGTGGTCTGTTCTTATTTAACCAGTATGTGACTTTGTTCTTCAATTCCTGGTACCCTTCTACTTTCTCATCATTCAATTCAGGGACACCAGATATGACTACAACGTAAGGAGCTGCCTCTGGCGGCAAGTCGATGCGTTTTCAACTTCTCTTTGGTTTTAAGTCATCTGCACGTTCCCCAGCTGTATGTCCCAATCTATTGGCCTGTCCTACAACTCCTGGCTACCCAGCTACTCGAGTGCCATTTCCAATTTTCGGGAGGGCCGATGTATTCACAGGTAATGGGATAATCACATTATTGGATTCATTTGATAGAACTCTCCTAATACTTATATTCTGTGTTTGTGTGTTGTCTGACATTTTCTTTCGTTCGGTATTTGCTGTTATTACTTGCTCTATAGTTCCCAATTTCTCCCCAATTCGTTTTACTCTTTCCACAAGTGGCACTAACAGGGACTTCACTAGATGTTCGATATTCTCCATTAGGTCTTGAGTAAATTGGGGCGGGGAGTATTGGGGCTTTAGCAATCTTTCTTCTATATCTCCTAGGGGTTCTTTTGAGGGGCTGGTATGATTCAATGCAGAATTATTAGCTAGATCTGGCTGAGATTGTATCAAAGGATCTTTTGCTGTTCTAAGTGTTTTGATTGTTTTTGCTGTTTTTGCCCACCTGCCCTTATGACTATCCCCCCCACGTTTTCTTTTTAGTACGGAGCCTTTCCCTTGGCCTTGATTTTGTACATTACTTTTGATAGTGGGCTTCTGTGGGACACATGGAGCGGACTCTTCGGAAGTAACCTCTATGACCGATTCAGTGCTTGAGTCGCCTCGAGTCGTCTCCCTAATTAGTTCTGGAGGTGCTACCAATGTTTGCGACTGTGGGTGATTACTAGTTGCCTTGCTAACATCTTCATCTATACCATATTTCGTTGGAGTAATGGCTGACTGTATCAGTGCTGCTTATCGTTTGCTTTGCGGAGGTAGAGCTGGTCTTGCTGCTGGGGACCCTCGGTAACTGCGGACTTTCCTTGGGAGTGACACCGACTTCTCGCGGCCCCCGCTGTGCGGGACTGCGAGGACCAGCGTGCACAGCGGCGCTGATTAGCCGCAGCTGGTCCTCTTCCCGCCCCCACCTCCTCTCTTGTTAAAATCCGCCTTGGAGTGTGCCTACCTGGTGCTGCTTATCGCTTGCTTTGCGGAGGGAGAGCTGGTCTTGCTGCTGGGGACCCTCGGTAACTTGCGGACTTTCCTTGGGAGTGACACCGACTTCTCGCAGCCCCCACTGTGCGGGCGCCGCTCGCGTTGTGGAGCGTAAGGAAGGAACCTGCTGCAAACAGAGTGACTGACCCTGAGATCACCTGCGGGTCTGCGAGGACCAGCGTGCACATCGGCGCTGATTAGCCGCAGATGGTCCTCTTCCCGCTCCCAACCTCCTATTATTTAACTACCAACTTGAACGCGCACGCGGGACGCGCGCGGGCTGGCGCCGGGCTAAGCCCGGGCAAAGGGCGGGCCGTCTGTGGCCGTCCGAGGCCTGAGGAGGTTGGGCTGGGCCCCCCTCTAAGACCCTTGATATCTTACTGGTGCCTCTTTATATTTTGTGGCTGTTTCATTACCGATAGTAGGTTAACTAGTAATCTGTTATACCTTTTGTATATTGTTCACATTTTCGCTAGGGAATTGGCTTAAATAACATGGCCGCCCTACCGGTCAAAGAGGGGAAGTTGGGATTCAAATCTGCTAGTGGGAGTCTTTTGGGAACTCTTGATAATTACATCACTCGGGTCTCAGCCGCTTTGGATCAAGAAATAGTCGATGTAGAAAAAAGACTGTCAACCGAAATATTTACAAAACGGTCTTCCTTGGAATTAATACAGCACTGCGTAACCCCGGAAAATCGTTTAAGCCAACGGTTAAGTGACCTAGGATTGCCTGAAATCAGTATAGAGTCTGACTCACTTAGTAACGTTTCCACCGAGATTAGCTCACTGATTTTACAGACAGGTAGCGCTATTCAGGTAGAAGCTGCCCTTAGCACGGCGCCCCCCCCTCGTGAATCTACTAGTCACATAGCGGATTTGTCATCCTCTAGTAACATGATGACTGGTAAAAGAAAGCACGGGGGTGGAGGACAGAAAGGTAAATGCGCAAAAATCCCAAAGTTAACAAACAAAGGGGCTAAAACCCCGGGGGTTTTGAACCGCACACAGGCTGATATTTTGTTACAGAATGATAAATGTAAATCTCTTCACACGGAAAATGTTCAAATGCATTCAATGCTAAAACCTATAATTGCCGCTTATGGAGATCATGCACTGTTAGGGCATATAGAGCAGATAATTAGATCTTTAATTCTCCCTATAATCGAGAGACTGAAAGTAATCACTGGTAACCTACGCAAGTTGGAACAAGCCTCCATTGATAATTCTAAAATGTTACATTCTTTAAACGACAATTTGAAGGTGGGAGTTGATTCTGTACAAGTAATTGAACGGGTAGATAATTCTGACCCCCCTATATTCGTCCCACGTGATCTAGTATCGCAACCAGACAAAGGGCCGGTGTCCAATAATGACATTAGTATAATAGACTCAAGGGGTAGAGTCCCGGATAAAGGGGGTATTCAGCGTTTCCTAGGGGGCCGGCAGTTATACCAGGAGGGCAGTGTACAGTCAGCTACACGAACATCAGGTCCTAATGACTCCAACAAGCTGCCCCAGGGTTTAGGTAATCGATCTGTCTTGGATTTACCCCCTCAGAGTACACCTTTAGTGATAGTTTTGGCTAATGTTCCCCCTCTACGGCAAGGCGAAAGAGAGGATTTCTATCAATTGAAGAATAAGGTTACCCATTGGCTTTTCCAAAACACTGCTGGTGGCTACGCGGTAGGTCAAAATATCATTATGGCCCGTCGTGTTGCATGGTTGGGCCGCTCTAGGAAGACCAGTGTAGGTGACTGTATAGTTATAAACTTTAATAGTCCTATACCCGTAGCTAGGATTCTACGGAAGGTAGAGTGTAGTACAATGACGGGGGGTCAGGGC
Organism: Lissotriton helveticus; assembly: GCF_964261635.1. Lineage (NCBI taxonomy): Eukaryota > Metazoa > Chordata > Amphibia > Caudata > Salamandridae > Lissotriton > Lissotriton helveticus. The sequence continues at coordinate 791,312,119 of NC_136073.1, forward strand.
ATCAAAATATTGCCTCTTGGGCATTTTTATAGGCCAGTGAATCAGTCCATCTCTAGCAACAGGAATTATATGAATGGGATGCCTGCTAACAATACTCCTTTTCGCAGGGAAATAGGAGGGTGGAATACAGTACCTATGAAACTTCACAAAGCCTGGCCGAGAGGTGACTTGGGAGATATCACAGCTGTTGAGGTCTCAAATAGATTCAATGTCCTTTCGGACCTCAATGACTGTGACTGACTGGGTGATAAAACAGCTTGCCGCCATCCGCAGGCCAACCCTACCTACTGACCTGTCCATCCCTTGACCATAGATGCCACGGGGGATGGAAAAATTGATCACCAGACAGCTATCCCTAACACTATTGTTCCTACTAGTCCCCCTATGGCAACTCCCCTGGGATTTCCTGCCCGTCTTAGCGATAGCGTGGGTAAACTGCTATCATGGAACATCGCTGGTATGCGTACCAAAGTGGAATCTCAGGAGTGGCTAAATTTTGTTAAAGCTTATGATGTGTGCATTTTTCAGGAGACATGGCTCTGGGAACCATCATTTGCACAGGGGTTTTTGAATTATTCAGTTCCAGCAAGAAAAGGTCCCAAGGGGCGACCCATGGGCGGTTTAACCATTTGGGTGCGTCAGAGTCTGTCCCTTATTGTTAAAGTAGTAGACGTTGGAAGTAATGATATCCAACTTATTAAAGTCGATTTGGGTCCTTTGGGACGGCTTGATATCTACAACGTCTATGCCAGGGGTAACAAGGGTGGGAGGTCAGAAGTTATAGTAGCCTTGAGTTCCCTCCTTGAAACCCATTCTTTGGATAACAACATCATAATAGCCGGTGACTTGAATCGCACTTTCGAACCTCTGGCTATTTGCGATGACTTTGCTGGTGATGAAGAGGATAGGCTACGGGGGATTCCCAAATTAGATCTGAACCCCGTTACTCGATGGACCGAGGATATCATACGTTTAAATGCTATTTGCTTTGAAAGGGGTCTAAGGGCATTAAATGGGAGGACCGCAAGTGACAAGGCTGGGGCATGCACCTTCGATAATGGGCGACATAGGAGTAGAATAGACTATGTTTTGTGTAGTATGGAACTTTGGAAACTAGTCTGTGATATGGAAGTGAAGTGTAGGATCGAAAGCGATCATAACCCGTTGTGCGTAGTGCATAAGTGGTGGACACTTGAAAACCTGTCCCCGATTTCTGAGAAGGATGGCCCCCCTTTGATTGTTCCTACAAACGATATGCGTAGGTTAAAATGGTCATTTGTTGTGTCCAATCAACAGTCCATGGATAACATTAATAATGAGGTGGACAGAGCTATAAATGCCATGGAGCAAATTAGCACAACTGAAATAGGTAGGGGCAACGTCACCAAAATCCATGAAAACCTCTTTTACATCATTAGGAATTACTTTTTGAAACCAGTAAGGAAGGCCAGAGGGGAAATCGTTAAGCCAGCAAAATGGTATAATACCCAGTGTAGGAGTGCCCGTTTAGCTTTAAGTACTGCAATTAAAAGTAGAGAGCTGGCGGCTATCCGCATAGCCAGGAAAGAGTATAAAAATAGAATATCTATAGCAAAAAAACTCTGGGACGAGCTTCACTGGAATGAGTTAATGGAAGCCAGTGGGAAAAAAGATTCAAGGCTTTTTTGGAACATCGTAAAATGGGGTAGGGGTGGTGTACCCGTCCCCCCAGATAACAAAATAGCAGAGGAGGAATGGGTTAACTATTTCAAACCCCAATATGCAGAAAAGCAACCTGGATGTAAGACAGTAGGCTTTGGGACGGTTTACTACAAAGAAAATGTATTTAGTAGTAAAGAAGTAATGACAGCACTAAGGACAGTGACAAGTGGTAGAGCCCCAGGTCTAGATGGGGTGCGGGCGGATCTCTTCATCAATGATAAAGAACGCTGGACTAAGTACATTTCCCTTCTTGTCAATGCAGTGTCACAAGGGGCTCCTGTGCCTACATCTTGGCAAGGGGCGGTTATAATACCCGTATTTAAAAAAGGAGATCGATCCCAACCAGGGAATTATAGGCCCATAAGCTTAATTGACACAATCCAAAAGGTGGTGGGGAGAATGGTAGTCAATAGGCTATTAGACTGGGCCGAGGCTAACGACGCCCTGTCTCCATTCCAAACGGAGTTTCGAGCATCCATTAGTACGGTGGACCAGGCTTTCCGTTTCACACTGCTGCAGTGGAGAACTGTGTTGCTGGGTGGGGGCAGCCTGTATGCGGCATTTGTCGACCTGTGGGCTGCCTTCGACCTGGTTCCTAGGTCCAAGCTGTGGACAGTGTTAAAGAACTTGGGTTTACCTGTCGATCTACTGACAATGATAATGCGGCTGCATGAGGCAAATTTTGCCAAAATCCAGTGGGGAGGGCAGGGAGTGGTCACAACAGACTTCCCGGTAGAACGGGGAGTCCGACAAGGGTGCTCGATGGCTCCAACACTCTTTACCCTGTTTTTTAACGGAGTTGTGGCTCGTATGCTGTCTGTTAACATGGATGCTCCCTCTTTAGCTGGCAAAAAGTCACCGATTTTAATGTTCGCTGACGATACTTTGATTTTATCAAAGACTCCAAGTGGTTTACAGCGAGCATTACTTATTTTCGATCAATTTTGTATGGAGCATGGCCTAGAAGTTAATGTGGCTAAAACTAAGCTTATGACTTTTAATTCTCACCGTAGTTTTAGATCTAAGCTAGTAATGAATGATCGCCCCTTAGAGACAGTCAATGCCTTTATGTATCTAGGTATCTATGTATCTAATGATCTTAGATGGTCCCAGCATGTAGACATCGCAGTCTTGCGTCATAGACAACTGGCTGGTGCCCTTAGTACAGAGCATAGAAAATCTAGTACCAAACCAATCAAACCAGCATTGCAGGTCTATGAGGCCAAGGCCCTCGGCTCCGCACTATATGGTGCTGAGTTGTGGGGCTTCGAGAAACTACAGTCCTTACAAATATCGGAAAACAAGTTTTTTAGGAGCATCACAGGACCTTCCTAGAGGTACTCCATTGCTCCCACTCAGGTACGATCTGGGAAGGAAGGCGGTAGTAGACCTGGCTAGACTCCGCCCTATCCTATATTGGAGAAGGCTCTGGACTACTTCTGAGCTCTCTCCTTATGCTGAGGGGTTTTTAGACATAATTAAAGCAGATGTGTTCCACAAAATTGGCTGGCTGAATGCTCTTAGAGTGACGTTGGGCGAACTCGGCCTTCAAACGCTTTGGGATAACCCGACAGGTGCTTCATTCCCCTCGAAAAAAGTCTTAAAAGAAATATATTAGGAGAATGTGGCAATTCGAAATTGGAGAGGCGCTAAAGCCTTATCTATCACAGGAGGTTTTTTAGAAGCAAAACTGTACCCCAGTCTAGAGCTCTATTGGGATGCCATAACCACACCTAGGGACAGGAAGCTCTGCTTTCAAATTAGAGTGGGTGCCCTCCCCATTATACCTTTAACAGGCAGGTGGGGAGGCTCATTGAATAGCAATTGCCCTGTTTGTGGAGTACATAAGGAAACAATTGGCCATTTCCTATTTGCTTGCAAGTTTTATGCTGAACCGAGACGTATTTGGTTATCTCCGGCGTGTAAGAATCTAGGTACCACTAGTAGTGTTGTAGCTCTAAGAATTATACGTTCCAGCACTTTACTGCCCTTAATTATAGCTACAGCCAAATTTTCAGGATGGGCCTGGAATATAAGACAGAAGACCCTAGGCAGCTGATCGTTTTTTGCATTTTAAGATTGTCCGTATTTTAACACTTGAATATTTTTATTTTGTAATCTTTTTAAACTGTGAATTCATTTGTCATTATGGTTTTTTCATGTTTTACAATGTTTGATCGATTTCCAAGTCTAATTTTAATTGTTGTATTTGTATGATTTTTTTGATAACTGTGATGGTATTTGCATTTATGAGGAAGAAACTCGAATAAAGCATCTTTGACTTGACTTGTATCAGTACCAAAGAGGAACGTTTGTTATAGAGGGGGTCTAATGACAGTCGGCTTTCAGTTATCTCTATCTCACGTTCTAAGACTGAGGCAGCCCTGATTATAAACTGATCTAATGTCCCTGTGATACTCCCGCCCACTGTTGCTTTCCTACCTTTCCCTGAACGTGAATTCATTTCCCCTATCTATATATTCCAAGATGTTTATCCAGTTACAAAATCCTGTGGCATATACTAATAACAGTATAAAGTCCAAACTTATAAAAGTTAAGAGGGGGGGCTTACTAATAATAAGAAGGAAAAAGTCTTACTCGAATGTCCTCTTCGTAGGTGTAAAGGGGGTGGCCAGCGATGTTTTAAGCGCCTCTGTGTGCTTTCTGTGATGCGTTTCTGTGTGCGACCCAGGGGCACGCTGGGGAATGAAGTTCCCAGTTTGTTAAGCAGCAAAGATGTCGCGGTGGCGGCGAGTCGGTGCTCCACCGGCCCTGATGGCAGCCCTGAAGAGCCCCCAAAGGCAGCTTGCAGCAGGTAGGGATTCAGCAGCAAAGCAAGGTTGTCCCCTAACTCTGCCACAAGCCATGCTCCCAGTTAGATATCTGCCCACCTAGGGTAAGGTCTGGTCTATCTAGCTGCTTGGCTTCTTCGGTAAAAATGTTGTTTGATCTTTAATAAACTTCTGTTAAAGTGCCATCTGATTGGAAGTGTGCACAAGTGTCTCCACTTCTCAAAAACACCTCTGCCAATCCTGAAGATCTCGCTAACTACAGACCTATCTTGCTACTACCTTTGCTCGCTAGAATTCTAGACAGCAACATTGACAAACAACTGACATCTTTCCTAGTAGGGCATAATAACTTAGGCCCCTCACAATCAGATTTTAGAACGCAACACAGTACCAGGAAGGCATTGGTGGCAGTCACTGAGACCATCCGACTTTCTCTTGATGTAGGAACCCCAATCATGTTGGTTTTATTGGACCTGAGTGCTGCATTTGACACAGTCTCCCATCCCATCCCATCCACAGACTCCAAGAAGTAGGTATCCATGGTAGGGAATCACTCTGGCTCAGGGACTTCCTTGACAACCGCACCCAACATGTCTGTTTGGGTCCATTTAAATCAAGAAAATACTGTCTAATAAGGGAGTCCCTAAAGGCTCGTGCCTGGGCCTAACCCTATTTAACATTTATGTAGCAGCTCGGGCATATGTTGTGAGATTCTGCTGTGTGGAGATTGTGTAATACGGGGCAATTTGAAGCGTTGTTTCTTGACACACAAGGCCCTGTATCAGACACTCAGGCAATGTACCTGTCCTCAACACTGAGTTTCTAACTGTCTTCCAAACAATTAAGATCTTCTAATAAAGCTTTTCTGCAAATCTCACGCATTCATCCAGCCAGACCCGGCGGCAGAGCATTTTCCTATCTAGTTCCATATCATTGGAACAACTTCCCTATCCACACCTTCGCTTGCCCCAAACTCATGAATTTTAAGAAGATGCTCAATACATGGTTGTTGTAGACAGTCCTTCCTATGTGTTTACAGCGCCACGCCAAAATACTCTTTCAGGAGTGAGTCGCACGCTATACTAAGTACCTGTATCATAAATTTACATGCAGTTGGTGAAGTTGGTTCTGGTTGTGGTTGTCGTGTCCATCAGGGAGAGGATTGATTGGGTGTCATTGGTGTATGAGATGATGGGGATGTCTTGTCATCCCATGATGCTGGTGAGCAGTGTCATGTATATGTTGAAATGGCTGGGGCTGAGGTTAAATTCTTGTGGGACTCAGTATATCAGTTTCCTGACCTTTAGTTTGAAGGGTGTCAACCTGACCATTTGGGTTATTCCCATGAGGAAGGAAAAGATCCATTTGAATGCGGATCCTGGTATGACAATCTCGTTAAGTCTCCTGATGAAAGTGCTGTGGGAGACCGTGTCCAAGGCCGTAGAGAAGTCAAGCAGGAAGAGGGCCACTGTTCCTCCATCGGTCCAGATTATTCGAATTCCACCAGTTTCCGCGATGAGTGCGGTTTCGGTGCTGTGGTTCCTTCTGAATACTATTCTATTCTATGGTTTTGGTAAAGCGCAAACAGCTGCCCCAGCAAAGAGGCGTCCCGGTGCTAATGAGGGCCACAGACCCCAACCTGAACTAGGAAAAGAAGGAAAAGAGAGGGTGGGTTAGAGAGAGGGGAACAGGTGTGTCTTAATGGCCTTACGGAAGGTGGGAAGGCTTTCAATGCAGCGGATATTTAGAGGAAGAGCATTCCAAAGCTTGGCTCCCATAACCCTGAAGGAGCGGCCGCCAATGCGGCAAAGCTTTGTGCGGGGAATGCTCAGAAGGTGCTGGCTGGAGGATCGTAGATCACGTCGTGGAACATAAGGAGTGAGTGTTGTCTAGTAGATGATGAAATTAGAGGTGACTTGTGAGTTGCTTGTTTATGGGCTTCTTGGATGGGTTGGAAGAAGTTGGATAGGTTGTTGCAGAGTTTTTGGGAGGTAGCAATGTTTTTGAAAGCAGCTGAAGTTGTGGTAAAACCCTTGATGATCTATTCTTGTAGCTGTTGGATTTTCCTTCGACGTGGTCTGCTACAGATTTTTTCTTAGTGTCTCTTGTTTGTTGGCAATAGCATCTGAGTGCAGCCTTATAGTTAGTTCTGTCGGTGGTGTTGTGGCTGCCTCTCCATTCCTGTCTAGCTACTTACAGTGTTGTTTGGTGTCTTAGAGGTATCTGTGTAACGGCTGGCCTGCTTGTGTTATGCTTGTTGGGTTTGATGGGTTTGAGGGAGTCTGTTTAAATCTCTATTCTGTTGTTGAAGTTGTTGATGTCCTTGTCAAAGTTGTCTGTGAAGCTAGGTTAATCCGTGCTGCGGGTACTAAGTAAGTCTTCTTCTTTGATTTTGCTCACAGCTGTGGCTTGGAATGCTGAACCTATTAGGGTGTGTTGACTTGACGTGTGTTGATTAGGAAGTGGATGATCCAGTTGTCAGTCCATGTTAGCAGTGTGGTAGAATTGCATATGATGCTGTCACCTGTGATGAAGATGGGGTCCAGTATGCTATACATACTGTAGCAAATGCCATTGAAAGGCTACAATACACTTTGTGTTGATTCCAATATGTTCTGCAAAGAAACTTCATAGGAATGCTGTGGTCTCTGGTAGAAGAAACCAAAGAAAGTTTACTATCCAAAGAGATTATGGTGATGTACATGAATCTCTTTGGATTTTATTTTGATTGCCTCTAAAAGACTTTCATGAATTGGTTGTGAATATAGTATATTTTCTCTTGGCGTAGCTTGTACAATTTGAAGAAAGAGTACTCTAAATGAGTTAGATCCTTTATGTGATTCTGTTAGGGAAATACATGTGCACCCTCCCAGGAGCAATGAAGGAAACACACCAGACACAGCAGTTGCTCAAAAACAAAACGAAATGTATTTGTAGGTATAAATGCTTGCTGGCCAATGAGGAAGAAGGCTGTGACCACAATCGTGCTCTCAGTCTGCTTCTTCTCCAAGTCACTGGTCTTTGGGCTATATATATATGTAGCCGTAATGCAATCCTAACAGAACTGGAAAAAGACACTGTGCCAAACATGGCCAATAGAGAACTGCACGGGCACTGAGCCAAATATAATACAGACATACACTGAAAGCAAAAGGTGAACAACTGGATGAGAAAACTAATTGGGAAGTCAGTAAAAGCAAAGTGCTGCTCTAAGTGGGCTCTGAAAAGCTGTTGAAGCTTGTCCAGGCAAGGTCAAATTGCAAGCCTTGGCCGCTCCTGGCAGCTTGTTACAGTGAGCAGTGAGATAGTGCGGATGAGAACTATATCTAAGTACAATATCAATGTAGTGCATACATATGGATATATATGGATATATATATAATTTTCCCTAGCAATCCTCACTTGAGGATAGTTATATCCTACATTAGTGTACATAGATACACATTGATGAGATAATCATTATTGAAATATAGACAAAATGATATATACCAGTATTTAACGCACACTACTTCCTGCTGCATTATAATACCAGCCGGTGGTTGTAATACAAGCAGTATATACATAATTGAGCGTCCAATAAATCTTGTTTACCCTATGCAATGCATATCCCTACATTATCCCATAGTCACTCTGTTCTATGGCACTTTCTGTACCTGTTAGTAATTTAAAGGCACACAGTGTGCTGTCATCTGATTCTCCTCCTGGTCCACAGTTGTCTTATTCAGGGGTCGTTTCACGGACCTGCCTGCGTTGTCCTGTTCAGTATATTGTTCTGTAGGTGCAGATCACCTTTCTGCAAGGCTTCATTGTGTGCTTCACTCAACAGAATCAGTTGGTGTCACCGTCCCTGTGACACTTGGTGATGGACCCTCAGTGTGGCCCTTAGGAATGATCTGGTCTATCCTCTCCTTGCCTGGTGTGCTGCACAGCTTCTCTGGTGACAGATGCTCATTAGTTACTGGTACCTCTGTTTCAGTCGCTGGTGGTGCAACTCTGCATCATGTTCCATGAAGGCATTGAGGGCATCTTTTGACCGTCTGTGGTCCAAACCACCTAGAACTAAGAGAAACATCTTTCATTTATTCGAATGATGACCATGTCTCCAGAGGTCCTTTAGATAGCTTCACCCTTATGGCGTGCAGTACTTAAGGCAAAGCATCAGCCATTTTGAGGACTGTTGCATCAGTGGTCTTTACTCATCTATTTTTTATTTTGTTTTGGAGTTCATCCTTTCCACCAGGCTTGAACAATAGGGGGTGGTATGGGACATGCAGTTTCCACTCTATTTCCAAACACTCAGACATCCTTTGCACAACTGCTATAAAGCGTAACCTCATCTGTCACTATTGATGCCCTGGGGAACCCCAATCCTGTGTGCGCTATCTTTCATCAAGCATCAAGCAACCATTGATACACCAATCTTCCTTGTTAGAAATACATCCATCCATTTAGAAATCGTATCCACAAACACCAGCAGCTATGTCAAGCCATTCACTGGGAAGCAAAGTTGATAAAGGGAGCCTGCGGTAACAGCAAGTGATCATGTGTAGCAGGGGACCGACCTTTAGGATGTTGGACATAAAGACATTGAGAGAAGACTTTCAACTATTGTGTCAACTGTTATAATGGCATACCCTGCTATGTACCTTGGGGAAGATTTACAAAGGAACTGACGCGTCTGCATGGACGTGTCAGTTTCCTTGCGTCAGCGCCGAATGTCCTTGCCCCGCTATGGATGCGCTGTATTTACAATGCAGTGCTACATGGTGCAAGCATTAACAGATGCGTCCGAAATTAAGACACATCTGTTGGAGCAAAAGTGTCGCATTGCTGGAGTTGCTCATGAAAGTAATGCAATTCAAGCAATGCACCACAATAGATGGGTGAGTCTCATTCAAAAACCCCAGCGTCATTCCTTACGCCTGGTCTGAGCAGGTGTAGGGATTTTGACGCAGTGAAGGCATACAGTGACACAGTGAAATCTTGTAGATTTCATTGCGTCAGTTCTACATGGCTTTTTGCATAGGAACGCCCACCGTGCATACATTATACCCGATGCAGGCATAATGTGACGCAGGGCTTTACAACATGATGCATCTCCCTAGATGCATCATGTTGTAAATGGGCTGCAATATTGACGCTGTGGCTGCGTCACAAAAATGACAGAAAGGTGGCGCAAAAGTCACACAAGAGCATGTAAATCTGCCTCTTTGTGTTTTTCAGTCTGCTGGAGGAACCCTGCGTGTACCACTCATAGTCTGCCTTTTCTAATGGTATCTGCTGTAAATCTGGTCTTGGTGTGGTCCTATTGTTTTCTACGGTGTCAACACAGTCAAGCTTAGGGGTTTCATCAGAATAACCTTTTGCAGGTAATACTGCTGCCAAGTTAACAGGTGGGCATCTTTTAAGTGTGATTTTAGAGTTAGACAACAAGGTAACCTCATAACTTGTGCGCCTGGCGGCCGAAAAATGTTGTGTTGCTGCAGATGACAACACCAACTGTACCAAATGTGGCATATAAACAATACAAGTATAGTTCAATACAATTGGAGCTGTACTCTCTGCCATCGCAGCTGCCAATGCCCAATCACGGCTGAAGGCAAAGACCCATAGTAGTATGCCACAGGTATTTTTACAGCTGTGTCAGCACACCATTTACAGTGCCATTTTACTTTGTCACAGAGAGATGGAAGAGAAGTGTGTAGTCAGGCAGCCCGAATGATGGCGCAGTGCTAAATGTTTTTTTCAGTTTCTTGAAACAGGTTGCAAGTTCATTAGTTCATACAGTGTTGTTAGATGCATCTTTTAGCGTGCCTAACTGAATATGGCATCATAGGATCTGTACTCAGGGATCCACTGGCGGCAGTAGTTCATCATCCCCAGGAAGGGCATCATTCCTTTCTCAGTGGACACAACCCAGATAAGACACCTCATTTTCCTGGCACTTTGACAATGAGGCTTTGTGTCCTCTCTCCTGGAGGTTGTTCAGTTGAGCTACAGTGTCTTTTTATGAAGTAGAATACCATAAGCATTGAAGGGCCGCGGCGGCAAGGCACCTTCACTTACCTGTGTGACATTTCACGGTATCCGAGTCTCATGGTGCCATTTGCTTGGGGAATACTTTTACACCCTCCCAGGAGCAATGAAGGAAACTCACCAGACACAGCCATTATTCAGAAACAAAATGAAACGTATTGGTAGGTACAAATGCTTACTGGCCAGTAAGGAAGTCAGTGCACACAATGGTGCTCTCAGTCTGCTTCTTCCCCGAGTGACTGGTCTTTGGGCCATATATGTGTTTGTAATACAATCCTAGAAAAACTGGAAAAAGACGCAGTTACAATCATGGCCAACAGAGAAATACATACGTGCTGTGCTAAATATAATGCAGACATACAACTTAAGCCAAAAATTAACAACTTGAAGAGCAAACTAACAAGGAAGTCAGGAAAAGCAAAGTGCTGCTCTAAGTTGGCTCTGAACAGCTGTTGAAGCTTGTGCAGGCAAGGTCAAATTGGAAGCATCTGCAGCTCCGCGCAGCTTGGTAAAAGTGAGCTAGTTCGGGTGAGAGCTATATCTAAGTATGATATCTATGTACTGCATACATATTAATATATATGGATATATATATATTTTTCCCCAATAGATGCAAGGGTTTAATGATTTACAATTTAGCCACAAATAATTGTCAATGCAAGCACAGCACTGGATATGGCCATTGAGGTTAAAAAAGGTGACATTGGTACAATTTGGAATTCAGAAAGAGGCTTTGAAAATTGCACTGTGTGTCTGTCGGTATACAACGGTAACCACGCATTTTTTACAACGCGGTACCGTTACCACGCTACTTTTACCACGCAAGTCGTTACCACGACTTGCGCTGGGGGGCGCTCCAGGATAGTAAATAGATTAATTTACTATCCAACTCCTTTCCCTAGAGTCCACGGGGACTGGAGTTGGAATAGTAAATTAAAAAATGTACTATCCAGCGCCCCTCCACGCAAGTCGTTGTAACGACTTGCGTGGTAAAAGTAGCGTTGTAACGGTACGCATTGTAAAAGTACGCGTGGTACCGTCATATATCCGTGTCTGTCTGTCTGCTGGTGTTGGAAAGGAGTTTGGGAAATCATTTATTTGGACATGGCCATGTTTTGTGCAGTCTTATTTTGAGGTACAACCCTGATTCACAATGGTTTGTGCTTCAGTGTGTTCTTTGCCTGTCCCTGCCTCCCGGTATGAAAGGTCCCACCTGAAAATAGGAAGACGCAATCCCTTCAGTGGATAAAAATCTCCCATATATGCACTGACTATGGGCCATATGTATCATTCCAAATTGCGATCGCAAACGCCAAAATTTGCAGAATTTCTGCATTTGCGATCGCACTTTGGCTCAGTGGCATGTATGAAAGCAAACCTGCCTCGCAAAATAAGGAATCACAAAATTTGTGATTCCTTATTTTGCGATTGCATTTAAGGAATCGCAAATTGCTATTCCTTAAATGCAATTTAAGAAGCACAGAAAAAGTGCAATTTGGCCTTAAGGAATCGCAAATTACCACCAACTTCAAGTTGGTAGTAATTTGCGATGTCTTTGAAAAATGCACTTTTTTCATTTTTCAAAGTGCCATGTGGCGCACATACGTGCACTTAGGGTGTGACTGCTTTTAACCTAGATTCCATAAATAATGGGAGTGGTTGCTCAAACTTCCATTAACATTGCTACAGAACACTCAGCAGACTGAGATTATGAAGATAACATAAATGAGCTAACACAAAACAACATCAGGTGGTTGTGGGATGTAAGCACACCTTTACTTATGCATGAGATTTATTTTCCTCAATAATCATGAACTCAGTAGGCCCGGGATCAATAGGGGATCCTAGTTCAACCAGCATCAATATGGACGTATAAATTCATTTGTCTAAAGAAACTACTGGAAGCCCATATTAGATACCTTTGGACCCTTTATACGTTCCAGTACTAAGAGCACTTTCTGTGAATGTAATGCTATGGTCTTGTAAAATCTTGGATTGGTGAAGATGTAATTTTAGCATAGTTCATGTATAAATCTTGCATTATTACAATGTATATTTGATGTATCCTTCCATATTTCACACGTTTTTCAAATATTTTTCACTGTATATCCATCGAGTTGAACGTGGATTGTCCTTTCTTTTATCGCACCATTCATTACTAAAACCAATTTGAGGTCATGATTATTGGGTAAAATGTACCTCATGCATAAGTAAAGATGTGTTTAAATCTCACAACCACCTGATGTTGTTTTGTGTTTACAATTGTCTAAGGCCCAAGGTGGTTGTAGGTAAGGGCCAAACCCCTCTATTCACACAGTGGGTACAGGTAAAGCACTAACAGAGATCATCTTTACGTTCTTCATTAGATAGCCATGTACGTATGAGCCTGTGACCAGATTTCTGACCTAAAAAATGTAATTCAGTGCAGGATCATAAACAGATTTATTAATTTGGTTCTCAGAGCAACACAATTTAGAGGAAGTGCATTGTAGGTCAAAAGGGGGATAATATTTACTAGCAATGCTCCTAGTGCACCAACCAGATTCATGCATGTTGTTTGCTGATCTCTGGTGTTATCTCTCTTTATATTTTTCCAGGTCAATGAAGATGACTGCAATCCATGGAGGTCCCAACTTGGAAGATTATCCTACTGTCTTCGTGATGACTCCAGATATAGACGTTTACTATGATAATGACATGGAAAGTGACTTTAATTATCTATATTTATCTTTGATGGCACTCCTGTCTATACCCGTGGTCATTTCGGTCTTTGGCCTGACTGGGAATGGATTGGTCCTCTGCTTTTTGAGGTCTCGAAATTCTCGGAACTCCTTCACCATATACATCTTGAACCTTGCCATCGCAGATTGCATAGTTCTTTTCTTTCTGTCACTTTTTTGCATACTTTTCTTGATGCAAATGAATGGATTGATTAATGGTGACATTTCCTATATGAGTGTTTTACAAATAGGTTCTTTTGGGTATGGCACCAGCCAGGGCTTTCTTACCGCCATCAGTGTGGAAAGGGCTCTGTCTGTCCTTTACCCCATCTGGTACCGATGCCGACGTCCAAAGCACCAGTCCACCATTGTCTGCATTATTGTATGGATTTTTTCATGCTTGATGTTAGCAGCAAATTTTTTGGTTGATGTGAAATGTGAGGATTGCACAGAACTTGGCATAATTAAGGCTGTTTTACATTTTTGCTTCTTTTTGCCCTTGATGCTTCTGTCAAACGTGTTGCTGCTCATCACTATCTGGAAGAATTCACAAAAGCGTCACCCACCGAGACCCTACATACTCATCCTCTCAACAGTTCTTGTATTCCTTGTCCTCTCTTCACCATATGCTGTGTTTGATTTTCTTTCTCTCTTTATCAATCTCCATGCACAAGTCTCCCATGTTGTCATGTTCTTCTACAGCTTCTGCATTAATAGCAGCCTCAACCCCATCATCTACTTTCTAGTTGGTGGTATCAGGCGACATGGGCGTAGGAGCTCTTTAAGGGGGGCCCTACGGAATGCATTTCAAGAAGAGACTGAATCATTGCATGATGATGATGGTGCCTCGTCCCCACAGCAGAGTTTCAGAACAAGCCCATCACTTTAATCAATTTTATTTAGGAATCTTAGTCTGAGAAATGCCACATAAGAAATGTCTCAACCAGCTCATACTGTTTAAGGTTAGGCAGCCAAACTCTCTGGGGGGAGCAATATCTAATTATGAGTAATCATGGGCTACTGTGTTCATTGCATAGCAATTTAAACTGTGCCATAAAGGAGGCATTTGGGAAATGATGTTACATACCCAAACAATCTTCATCAAACCAGAAAACATTCTGGAACCCCTGTTGTTGCTAACTGTTAAAGATCGCAGAACTAATACAATACAGTAAAAAAAATTCTCTACACTTATGTTCCCTTTAAGAACTTGTGGATTTGAAGAATTCTTTTTATTGATGAAACTATATCCTGATATCTAGGCAGTGGGTCTACAGTCTGAAGTTTTCCACTAAAAAGAAGACGGGAAGAATCAAATGTTTGCTCAAGGTTCCATAAATGATTTATCGAATTATCAGAATCAAAATCATCAAATTCAGATACTCTCTTAACCCCCTTCTCACATCACCTTCTTCAGTCTCCCACACCGCTCCTCCCCTTATTTCACAATGCTGTACTCAACTCTTTTTCCCATCTCTCTAACTGTGCAGATTTCTGTACTCAGACCAAAACCATCCTGCACCCATGTTTCTTATAATGAGATCAGACAACCCATCCTAAGTGGATCTGGACCCTTGAACTGCAGCTCCTAAAGTCAATGCCCTCTCCAGTCAACTCTGATTTACATTGTCCCTTTTTTAGCATAACCGTGTATTAAAATGTCATTTATTCAGACTATCAAATTCCTATAGCTGGGCATGCCGCACCACCATCCGGAAGTGTTAATGATAATAGAAATAGGTGGATTGTGTACATAGCACTGTTTAGCTTGTCCTGCTTCTTCCTTGTCCCTTCTACTCATTGGCAACCATCACCCCTTATCTTAATCAACAACCTCCCGATGATGCATCTTAAGTACCAGTATGTTTGTTATGTTCAATGATTATGTTTGGAGCGTTCCTTCAATAAAAAAAATACATATGCAAATGTATGTTCTGAAAAATCATTGTCTTCATTTGATGCACAGTAAAGCAATTTTAATTCGATAAGATTTTGAATCTTCAATTTTCTTCTAGGGAAGTGGTAGGAAGGTAAAAGATGGTTGTTGGTGCTAGGCTGTTAAGCATTTTGAAAAGAGTAATAGATATGAAAACAATATTACTAATAATAATCATAATAAGAAAACTAATAATACAGAATAATAAAATTAGTGATTAATTTGGGGTAAAACGAGTCCTACCTAATGTAATAAGTCAATAAATTAAAGCTGGGCTCAATCCCTGTTAGATATGATACAGAGCAGATAGGCCTAACTTGGGAAAATGTGCAAAGTATTTTGCAATACTAAAACAGTCAAAAGTAAACATAATAAAAAAAAATCCCACAGCCAAATGCTAAAAATGAAGACAAATGTAGTAGGAAAAATGACAGCAAAATGACAAAAATCAATTAACCTGAGATCTGAATTTTGGAAGTTAGGGATTAAGCCCCTTTTTTATTTATTGATTCATGGCTTAGGTAGGATTCACAGTATCCCAAACGAATAACCCATTTGCTTATACTGTATTTTTTTAATTAATATTACTATTATTATTAATCCCTTAGCTGCTGAGCCCCCCCTCAACCCCCCCCAGTGCTAGCCCTTTTTGGATATTTGGGGTAGTTCGCACTTAGGGTGTCATAACTTTTTTCCACATAAAGTATCCTCGCCAAATGTGTGTCCTTTTCTTTCCAACATCCTGGGGAGTCTAAAGGTACCCAGGGTTTGTGGTTTCCCCAGGAAGGAACTACAAAATTAACCAAAATATAGTTAGAGTTTGGGTTTTGAGGGGAAAATGGGAAAACAGTTCTGCAGAAGAAAGTATCTGCTTTTTTTTCCTGCAAATGGCATCAACAAAGGGTTTGTGGTGCTAAAATCATCATCTTCCCACCTTTCAGGCACAGGCAGACTTGAATCAGAAAACTTAATTTTATATAACACAGTTTTGGCATTTTAATGGGCAAGAGACCATTTTTCCTATTTTTTGTGCTTTCAATCTACTTCCAGTTTGTGGTGGAAACAGGTGTGAAACCCATGGTAAATCCCAAAAAGATATACATTTCTGAAAACTAGACAAAAATGGGATTCAACAAGGGGTCATTTGTATAGATCCTTCAAGGATTTCCTATAAAAAGTAACGGTTAAAAAAAGAAAATGTAAATTAAGTTTTAAAAAACACCAATTTGTGTCTGTGTTTTCATCTGTAAACTCTTCTTACTATAGCAGATTTTCCAAAGCAATATACTGTTATGTCTGCTGGACCCCTCTGGTTGTGGGGATGTATAGGGCTTGTAGGTTCTCCAAGAACCCGCTGTACCCAGAGCCAACAACCAAGCTTCACCTTTTCAATAGTTTTTCATTGTGCACCACCTGTACAGCAATTCTATGGTAAATTATAAATAATGGAAAAATGGTATGAAGGAAAACTCTGTATTTCTTAATTGTACTCCAGATACTGAGTTTAGGAGCAGTGGTTGTTTATATATATCTGAATTTATGGGTACCCATACTTGCATATATTTCAGAGGGCATTTTGAAAAATGTCTTCAGTGTTACACACTCTCTTACATTTTAAAGGCACAAACGTAGAGCTATTCAATTGATAACAACAAATGCTCTAGTATTATGTATTGCCACATGTCGCCCAATAAAAATGGTACCCCACTTGTGCGACTGGGCCTTGTGCCTGCAACACAGAACACCCCAAAACATGACCTAGGAGACATCATATGTCATCTCACAGAATGCATGTGTTTTTTACAAGGTGGCTATTTCTGAATTTTGGGCCCCAGCTCAGCTGGCACCTAGGGAAACCTACCAAACCAGTACATCTTTGAAAACTAGACACCCAGGAAGTCCAGGGTGGGGTGACTTGCATGGTTCTCACCAGGTTTTGTTACCCAGGATTCTGTGCAAAGCTCAAACTTTGGCTAAAAAACAAATTTTCCTTGCATTTTTGTGATCGAAAAGTCCTGTAAGGCAGCCACACACTTTCTACCACCCACTGTTCCCCCAAGTCTCCCATGACAATTAGTGCCTTTCTTCCTTGGGTAAGCCAAGTGCCTGCAGCTTGAAAGGGTGGCAAACGCAATGTAGACGAATCACATTTTTCCACTGAAAAACAATGAGTGGGGAGAGGATGTGGCCTAACTGCTGGGGCAATCGATCTCAAATCTGGGGAACCGGGTTCGAGTCGCGGCAACAACTATGAACATCCTCTCATTCCTGGCAATGTGGGTAGCTGTAGATTTTAGACCCCAGCTCAGCTGGCACCTAGGTAAAACTACCAAACAAGCACATGTTGGAAAACTAGTCAACCGGGGGAGTCAGAGGAGGTGTGGCCTGTGTGGATCTCATAATGGTTTCTTACCCAGTATCCCCTGCAAACCTCAAATTTAGGTAAAAAGTCACATTTTCCTCAGATGTCTGCACAGGAAAGTTGTGGGATCCCTGGGCCAGCACAAATTTCCTACCACCCAGCATTTCCCCATGTCCCCCAATAAAAATGCTAGCTCACTTGTGAGGGTGGGCCAAGTGC
This sequence comes from Lissotriton helveticus, assembly GCF_964261635.1. Taxonomy (NCBI): domain Eukaryota; kingdom Metazoa; phylum Chordata; class Amphibia; order Caudata; family Salamandridae; genus Lissotriton; species Lissotriton helveticus. The sequence continues at coordinate 791,329,885 of NC_136073.1, forward strand.
CCACAGCAAGGAAAGCCTTGAAACATATTGTGGAGACATCAAAATAATCTATCACAAAACAATCTGGTTTTGCAAGGGGATTATTTCTCGGTCCAAGTGTAAAGTGGTGTGGTGGGGCAACTTTAGCCACAGAGGTTGATGTCCCACAAAGTCCTCTTTGGTCCAGCAGAAGTCCAAGTTACAACTGGGCTACTTGTCTTGGATCACAGCTAGTCCAGCAGTTTCCTTTTGTGAGGTTTAGTGTCTTTATTTGGTGACTAATCTGCTCTTGGGTGACTCTCATGAATCTGGTAGACTTGAATGCAACTTATCAGCATTGAGGAGTGGTCTTCTTGACTGCACAACAGCTGTTCAGAAGGGCTACTTCAGCTCTTATCGCCTGGGGGCTGGAACAGGGAGTCATATTACTGACTCTTGGAAATCACCTTTACTGTCTGGGTCTCTGGAGCGACTGATCCATGAACCAGGCCTCACAGGCACAGCCCTCTCTTTGATAGCCCAAGGAGCAACAGGTGCAGTCCAGCGGTTGGTGCTGCCTCACTTCGGTCCTCTCTCCAGTCCAGATTTGATCTGAGGCCTGGGTGCCATGAGTGACATATTTATACCCAGAGAGTGGCCTTGGGGGATGAAATGGTCACTAGCCAATGGGCTGTCAAATTCCCTCCATCCTTACAACATCTTTTAGCTATATGTGGCATCCATTCTGCCCACTCCCAAATGGGCTTATTCCCTCTCATGATTTGGGAGGCATGGTAGCTCATACTAGAGGTATGGCTACCTGAGGGCTTCACGTCCATGAAAAAAACGGTTTGGCAACTGGTCACCTCTCTCTGTTCCCTCCGCCAGCCCATCTACCTGAACAAAGGAGCCGCTCCTCTAGAGTGTGGTTGCCAGTTGCCCATCAAAGGCAGCTTCTCCTTCGAAGCATGCATTTTTGGAAACAACCTCTGTAGCTTCCTGCAAGGAAGAGGTAGCTCCTTTGTCTGTGGCAGTCCTTAATGTTCCTGCGCTTGGACAGGTGTGTATGTGAAAGGTCCCCAAAGTGCTTATATGAAGAGACAGGTCTTAATCTTCTTGCGGAACTCAAGAACTGAAAAGGAGGCTCTGATGTGTTGAGGGAGATTGTTCCATGTTTTAGGTGCGATGTAGGTGAATGAGCGACCTCCACTTTTGCTTTTATGGATGCAGGGAATGTGTGTGAGGGAGAGCAAGGCAGAGCCCAGGTATCAGGTGGGTTGGTAAAAGTGTATGCGGCTGATTATGCATTCTGGTCCTGTGTTGTGTTGGGGTTTTATGTGTGCATGAGAAGTTTGAATTGACCGTGCTTGTGGATAGGGAGCCAGTGAAGCTTCCTGAGGTGCAGCGTGATGTGGGTGAGGCTTAGAAGGTCGCATATGAATCCTGCAGCTGAACTCTGCATGGTCTGGAGTTTGTGTAGGAGATGTTTGGAGAATCCAATGTAAACAGTGTTACCGTAGTCCAGCCTGCAGGTGATGAGTGCATGTGTGGCAGCCTGTCTGGTATTCTGAGTTAACCATTAAAGATACATAGCAGCATAAATAGGATGTGGAAGCAAGAGGTGCACACTGCATTGACTTGTGCTGTCATGATGACCTTGTTGTCTAGGATGATCCCTATATTTCTTGCATGATCTGTGGTTGTGGGTGTTGGTCCTGGCTCTGATGGCCACCAGGTGCAGTCCCATAGTGAGGTCTTATTGCTGAAGACATGTACTTCCGTCTTGTCGGAATTGAGCTTCGGACAATTGGTTTGCATCCAGTCTGCTACCATGGTCATGTATTGCATTTTATGACTCTGTGTATACCGAAACCACCCTGGTTGCAATGACGAAGGAAGCCAGGAGGATCTTGGATCGGGTAGGATCAGTGGCAGTCATCCTCCTCGATCTAAGTGCTGCCTTCGAAACTGTGAACCACAAAATTCTACTGCACCGACTCACCAGCTTAGGAGTCAGGGACAGCAATTGCCTGGCTTGAATCCTTTTTGGATGATCGTTCATTCCAGGTCTTCCAGGGTGACATCACCTCCCCCAGCAAGCCCCTGGGCTGTGGGGTGCCGCAGGGCTCTTCTTTGAGCCCTACGCTATTTAATATTTACATGAATCCACTAGCTGAGATAGTCCATCCGTTCGGGATAAAAATCATCACACATGCCGACGACACTCAGTTAGTGGTGTCCCTCAATCAGTCAGATACACACAAAGCACAGGACAACCTGAGGGGCTGTCTAGAAGAAGTCAACAACTGGATGACCTTATCATGCCTTAAATTAAATGGAGACAAAACGGAGCTAATGCTCCTAGGCAACCCCCCTGCCTCTACGATCAACTCACTCTGGCCCGCCTGCCTTGGCCCCCCCCTACACCCAAAGATACTATAAAGAGCCTCGGCATTTGGCTGGACAAATCACTCAGCTTCAATTGTCAGGCAGCTAAACTATCAGCCATTTGCTTCGGGCTTCTCAGGCTACTTCGAAAGATCCTTCCCCTCCTTCCCTTTGGGGCAAGGCAGATCATAGTCCAAGGCCTAATTCTGTCCCGTCTTGATTTTGGCAAAGCCCTTTACCTGGGAGCCCCCCAAACTACCCTATAGAATCTTCAGATTATACAAAACTGTGCTGCTCGAACTCTGCTTCAGATCCTCCGTCGCCTTCCAGCCAAGCCCGGTCTAAAAAGCCTCCAATGGCTTCATGTCAGGGAGAGAATCAATTTCAAGACCCTCTGTAACTCCCACCGAGCGTTCTGGAAAACGGGAGCTGCCATTAATCACTCCCTAATCATCCCCTACCACCCTACCAAACAGCTCCGATCAGCACGCTCCTTCCTCACCACAGTCCCCAGGATCCAGATGCGGGGGCCGGTCATTCTCGTATAACGCAGCCAAACTGTGGAACTCCCTCCCTCTCCATCTGAGAGCCGAACCTAACCTACTCCTGTTCCGCAAACATCTAATAACCTTCCTTTTTAAGAAACCTGAATAAAATCTCTTTTTAGCAGTTTTCCCTGAAAGCATCACTCATTTAGCGCTAGGACACCTCAGGGCAGCTACCGCGCTTTATAAACCCTCTTTCCATTTCATTATATGTCACCATGATTGACTCCTTCCTTTCACAATAGATTGAGATGTGCATTTTTAAATTGTGAATAACTGCAACTAAAGTTTTGAGGGGATCATTGATTTACTGCCTACCTGGCTCCAAGAAATACTTTATCCAGATATTAACTCTCTATATTGCACCTCACATTTTACCTTCTGGCAAATTTCTCCTATTGGGTGATTTTAACAACCTTGGCGAGAACACCATTGGTCAAGCAGTGTCTCAGCTCCTAGCTCATTTAGAGACACTAGGGCTTAAAAAATAGTCACTGGCCCTACACATACAACAGGACATACCTTGGATATTATTTTCACAAATATAGCTAATGTGACAAGTGAACCACCTCTTTCAATTATTTGGGAGCTTTACAAAACGTTACATAGCTTTCTGAATCCTCATGCCTGCGCTACCACTGTCTGGCATCTCAGAATCTTTGTGATTCCCTAGCTGATTTAAAATTAACACCTGCTATAAGAGTTTTTCTGTGAGCCCAGAGCTACCAGATATGGAATAGAATCTGAGTCAACCTCCCCCTGCCGCCATAGCTACTCTGGAGGCTTTTGAACACAGTTCAGTGAAGCAGGTGCAGCGGATGCTAACTCTGGCAAATTCAGGCTCCCAGTTAGATCTCTGCCAACCTAGGGTAAGGTCGGGTCTAGCTAGCTACTGTGCTTCTTCAGTAAAAATGTTGTTTGATCTTTAATTAACTTCTGTTAAAGTGCCATCTGATTGGAAGTGTGTGCAAGTGTCTCCACTTTCTCAAAAAGCCCTAACTACAGACCTATCTTGCTACTACCTTTGCTCGCTAGAATTCTAGACAGCAACATTGACAAACAACTAACATCCTTCCTAGAAGAGCATAAGAATTTAGGCCCTCACAATCAGGCAACAGAGTACCAAGATGGCATTGGTGGCAGCCACTGAGATCATCCAACTCTCTCTTGATGTAGGAACCCCAATCATGTTGGTTTTATTGGACCTGTCTGCTGCTTTTGACACAATCTCCCATCCCATCCTGATCCGCAGACTACATGAAGTAGGTATCCATGGCAGGGAATCCCTCTGGCTCAGGGACTTCCTTGACAACCGTACCCAACATGTCTGTTTGGGTCCATTGTGCCTGAGCCCAACCCTATTTAACATTTATGTAGCACCTCAGTCACATGTTGTGAGACTCTGCTGTGTGGAGATTGTGTCATGTGCAGATGACATTCAACTCCTCATCTCCTTTTGTCCTGACCCAGGTCTGGAGAGGGAAATCGCTGACTGGATGGTCAATAACTGTCACCAATTAAATAGCGAGAATTCTGAAATTGTCTTGTTTGGCAAAGTGCACAAGTTCTGGTCGGCTGACTGGTGGTCGTCTGATCTTGGGATAGCCTCCACTCTTAAGCAAGTGGCGAGAAACTTAGAAGTGAAATTTGATCGGACATTATCTACGAGAGAACAGGTCAATGCCACATATGGAACTTGCTATGCCACAATGAGGCTGTTAAAAAAAGTATTTCCCTGGTTACCCTCCACCTCTAGGAAAACCCTGGTCCAGGTACTTATAACTAGCTACATGGATTATGGGAATGCATTGCTGGTAGCAGTGAATGGCGCATTGCTGGCTAAACTACTGATTGTTCAGAACACTGCTGCCCTGTTGATTTGTCATTTACCAGCTCAGTTGCCTTCGACTCTCATACTAAGAGAATTGCATTGACTGCCCATTATGAAACAATTTCCAAGTGTTGTTTCTTGACACACAAGGCCCTGTATCAGACACCCAGGCAATGTACATGTGCTCAAAACTGAGTTACTAACTGTCTTCCAAACAGTTACGATCTTCTAATAAAGCTTTTCTGCAAGTCTCACACATTCATCCAGCCAAATCCGGTGGTAGAGCATTTTCCTATCCAGTCCACACCTGCACTTGCCCCAAACTCATGAATTTTAAGAAGAAGCTCAATACATGGTTGTTATAGACAGTCATTCCTTTGTGTTTACAGCGCCATGCCAAAATACACCTTCAGGAGTGAGTTGCGCACTATACTAAGTTCCTGTAACATAACATGACACGCAGTTGGTGAAGTTGGTTCTGGTTGTGGTTCTCTTGTCCATTAGGGAGAGGATTAATTAGGTGTCATTGGTGTAAGAGATGATGTAGATGTCTTTTTGATCACAAGATGTTGGTGAGCAGTGTCATGTATATGTTGAAATGGGTGAGGCTGAGGGTAAATCCTGTGGGACTCAGTATATCAGTTTCTTGACCTTTAGTTTGAAGGGTGTCAGCCTGACCATTTGGGTTATTCCTGTGAGGAAGGAAAAGATCCATTTGAAAGTGGATCCTGGCATGACAACCTCGTGGAGTCTTCAGATGAAAGCCCTGTGGGAGACAGTGTCGAAGGCCCTAGAGAAGTCAAGCAGGAGGAGGGCCACTGTTCCACCATCGGTCCAAATGATTTAAATGCCGTCAGTTGCCACGATGAATGCTGTTTCGGTGCTGTGGTTCTTTCTGCATTCTGATTGAGTGTTATCTAATAGACGGTGAAGTTAGAGGTGACTTGTAAGTTGCTTGTTTATGGCCTTCTTGGATGGGTCGGAAGAAGTTGTATAAGTTGTTGCAGACTTTTTGGGATACAGCGATGTTTTTGAAAGTGGGTGTGGTAAAACCCTTGACGATCGATTCTTGCAGCTGTTGGAGTTTCTTTCGATGTGGTCCGCTACTAATTTTTTCTTGTTGTCTCCTATTTCCTGGCAATAGCATACAAGTGCAGCCTTGTAGGTAGTTCTCTCGGTGGTATTGTGGCTGCCTCTCCCTTCCTTTCTAGCTTCGTACAGTGTTGTTTAATGTCTTGGATGCATCTGTGTACCAGCTGGCCTGCTTGTTTAATATGCTATGCTTGTTGGGTTTGATGGGTTTGAGGGAGTCTGCTTGAATCTCAATCCTGTTTTTGAAGTTGTTGGTGTCCTTCTCGAAGTTGTCTGTGAAGCTAGGTCGATCCATGCTGCAGGTGCTAAGTCAGTCTTCTTCTGTGATTTTGCTCACAGCTGTGGCTTGGAATGTTAAACCTGGTAGGAGGTGTTGACTTGACGTGTGTTGATTAGGAAGTGGATGATGGAGTGGTCAGTCCATGTGAGCAGTGTGGTAGAGTTGCATATGATGCTGTCACCTGTGATGAAGATGGGGTCCAGTATGCTATGCATATGGTAGTAAGGGCCATTGAAAGGCTACAATACACTTTGTGTTGATTCCAATATGTTCTGCAAAGAAACCTCATAGGAATGTAGTGGTCTCAGGTAGAAGAAACCAAAGAAAGCTTACAGTCCAAAGAGATTATTGTGATGTACATGCATCTCTTTGTATTTTATTTTGATTGCCTCTAAAAGACTTTTATGAATTGGTTGTGAATATAGTATATTTTCTCTTGGTGTCACTTATACAATTTGAAGAAAGAGTACTCTAAATGGGTTAGATCCGTTATGTGATTTTGTTAGGGAAATACATTTGCACCTTCCCAGGAGAAATAAAGGAAACACACCAGACACAGCACAGTTGTTTAGAAACAAAATGAAATGTATTTGTAGGTACAAATGCTTGCTGGCCAATGAGAAAGATGGCAGTGCACACAATCATGCTCTCAGTCTGCTTCTTCCCCAAGTGACTGGCCTTTGGGCTATGTATATATGTATCCGTAATGTAATCCTACCAGATATGGAAAAAGACACGGTGCCAAACATGGCCGATAGAGAAATGCACGGGCACTGTGCCAAATATAATAGACAGAAAGTGTAAGCAAATAATTAACAACTTGATGAGCAAACTAATGGGGAAGTCAGTAAAAGCAAAGTGCTGCCCTAAGTGGGCTCCGAAAAGCTATTGAAGCTTGTTCAGGCAAGTCAAATTGGAAGCCTTGGCCGCAGCTTGTTACAGTGAGCAGTGAGATAGTGCGGGTGAGAACTTTATCTAAGTACGATATCTACGTAGTGCATACATATGGATATATATATAATTTTCCCCAACATTCCTCTCTTTAGGATTTTTATATCCTACATTAGTGTACATATACACACATTGATGAGATAATCAGTATGGAAATATAGACAAAAAGATATACCAGTATTTAACGCATACTACTTCCTGCTGCATTATACTATCAGCCAGTCGTTGTAATAAAGGCAGTATATACATAATTGAGTGTTCAATAAATCTTGTTTACACTATGCAATGCATATTGATACTTTGTCCCCTAGTCTCTCTGTTCTATGGCACTTTCTGTAAGTGTTAGTAATTTAAAGGCACGCAGTGTGCTGTCATCTGATTCTCCTCCTGGTACACAATTGTCTTGTTCAAGGGCGGTGTCACAAACCTGCCTGCGTTGTCCTGTTCAGTATATTGTTCTGTAGGTGCAGATCACCTTTCTTCAAGGCTTCATTGTGTGCTTCACTCAACAGAATCAGTTGGTGTCACTGTCCCTGTGACACTTGGTGATGGGCCCTCAGCGTGGCCCTTAGGAATGATCTGGTCGGTCCTCTCCTTTTCGGGTGTGCTGCACAGCTCCTCTGGATTAGTTACTGGTACCTCTGTCTCGGTCGCTGGTGGTGCAACTCTGCATAATGTTCCATGAATACATTGAGGGCATCTTTTGACCGTCTGTGGTCCAAATCACCTAGAACTAAGAGAAACATCTTTTATTTATGCTCTCCATGACCATATTTGAGTTGTTTTAGATGGCTTCGCCATAATGGAGTGAAGTACTTAAGGCAGAGCATTAGGCCATTTCAGGACTGTTGAGTCAGTGGTCTTTACTCATCTATTTTTTATTTGGTTTTGTTAATGTTAATGTTAATGTTATTTATAAAGCGCACAAATACCAAAAACGGTGTCTCGGGGCTAAAAACCGTAAGCAACCCCGCATAGCACCCCTCACTGGAACAACCAAGTTTTCAAGATTTTTCTAAAGCTCAGAAGGGAGATGGCCTTCTTGATCTCGGGAGGCAGCAAGTTCCACAGCTTCAATGTACCATACTGAAACCCCCCCCCCAATGCATGGTCCGAATTTTAGGCACCGCCAGTAATTTTGCACCAGTGGAACGGAGCTGTCTGGCTAGCTGGTACCACACAAAGAGTTCCTGAAGAAACAGCGAACCCTTCTGTGTCAGGGCTTTGTAGGCCACATAAAGCGCCTTGAATTTGATTTGTTGCACCACTGGGAGCCAATGCAGCTTCCGAATTTCCTCTGAGATGGACTTATGCCGGGGCAGACTCAAAAAAAGGCGTGCCGCTGAGTTCTGCACTACCTGAAGTTTCTTCAGACCCTGCTTCTGGGCATTCAAATAAAGCCCGTTGCAGTAGTCCAGCTTGGCCTGTATGAGGGAAGTGATCACCACTTTTTTGGTCTCCACTGGAATATAGGGAAGTACCTTCCTGATTTTTTTTATCAGGAAGTGGGAGGCAGACACGATGGCATTAGTTTGTTGAGTAAACGTCAATCTGTTATCAATCAGTACGCCTAAGTTTTTGGTCTTTGCTGTTGGAATGGGCGGAGAGACCATTTCTGCTGGCCACCAACGATTACTCCAAGAAGGTTGTAAATTGTCGAAAGTCAGCACTTCCGTCTTGTCGGAGTTTAATTTAAGGCAGTCACTGCTCATCCAGATGTTAATTGCGGCCATGCAGTTATGAAACTGCACAGCGGGTGAACTCTGTTTTTTGTGAGCTGCAACCACAATCTGTGAGTCGTCCGCGTAAGATGTCAACGAAAAACCATAATCCCTGACCAGCAGGTCAGAGACGTAGACATTGAATAACAGTGGACTCAGCGAGCTTCCCTGCGGGACCTCACAAGGCAGCACATAGGGCTCCGAGTTAAACCCGTCAAGCGACACTGTTGATCTCCTCTCCTGCAGAAAAGAGGCTAGCAGGGCCAATGCCATGCCATTCACACCCAAGATTTTTAATCGGTGAATCAGGAGAGTATGATCAACAGTGTCAAATGCGGCGGAGAGGTCGAGTAGAATTAATGCAGCAGTGCCTCCTCCATCCATAACCGCTCTGATCTCTTCGGTCGCCTTGAAAAGTGCTGTCTCAGTGCTATGTTCCTTACGGAAGACAAACTGAGAATGGTCCAGCAGCCCATTGTCATCAATAAACTGAGTCAGTTGAACATTCATAATTTTGTCAACAATTTTAGCCGGTAAAGGGAGGCGGGCAATGGGGCGGTAATTCGACGTAATAGTACCGTCTGGGTAGGTTTCTTTAGTAACGGGAGAGTGGAGGTCTCCTTCCAACTGATAGGAAATCTGCCAGAGGCAAACATCCTGTTGAAAATGTCTAACAGCACAGGACTCACCAGGTCCAGCAGCTCTATCAAGAAGGCTGACGAACATGGGTCCGATGGTGAGCCTGTTTTAGAAGCCAGTATGTAATGGCTCACCGTATCTGCCGACACAGGGGAAAACTCAGAAAACCCGCTCATACAGTTGTCCAGAGCCTGCATCTTAGGTGCCGACAGAGGACCTGGCCCGTCCTTAAAATTTCTAAAGATATCCAACACTTTGGTTTTAAAAGTGGAGGCCATAACATCAACAAATTGTTGATTCCCCAACTTATTCAATGCTTTGGGAACAGTAAGTTTATTGATAACTGCAAAAAACTCTTTCGAAGAATACTTTGCAGAATCAATCTGAGCTTTAAAATACTTGCTTTTCTCTGCAATCACAAGAGCTTTATAGGACCTAAGAGCTGTCCTGTAGACCTGTTTGTTGGAGACCTGACAGTTCAAACGCCAGCGACGTTCCATACGACGACAATTCTGTTTCTCCTTACGAAGGAGATCGGGAAACCAGGGTGCCGATGGCGCAGCCCGGTTACAGAAAATGCTTTTTGTGGGGACCGCTACACTAATGGCGTCGGACAACCAATTGTTGTAATTGTTAACTGCATTGTCCACATTATCGCAACCTAGCGGAACGGAACACTCCAGTGTAGTTCGAAGAACTGTTTTGTCCCATTTGCTCCAGGCTTTACAAGAGGCTGCCTGTGGAGTAAACTTACTGACCTGACAGGAAAAACTCCTAGGAAAGTTAAAGCTAATGAGGGAGTGATCCGACCATGGAAGTGGAATCCCTTCTTTAAATTTGAGCCCATTAAAAGATGAGAAGATCCCGTCCAGCATGTGCCCCGCCTCATTAGTGGGAACACCAACTAATTGGGACAGCCCTGCTGCACCCAAAGTGTCTAGTAGCATAGCCGTCTCTTTATTAGCAAAGTCCTCTAGATAAAAATTAAAATCACCCAGAATAGTGAATTCCTTATTGGCTAACACCGTTTCAAGCATCTCATCAAGATTAGTTAAAAACGTGGTTTTGGTCCCAGGCGGACGAGAAACGAGAATACCCTTAAAAGAGAGGTTGGCGCTAAGTTTGGCAGTGAATTGTAGTGCTTCGCAGCCGGAAAACGAGAAAGGATGAACCGTGACTGCAAAGCAATCTCTAAAGATAATTGCTACTCCTCCTCCTCTCTTATTCAAAGGCCTATCCATCTTAACAAATCTATTGCCTTCTGGAGTAGCAGTGATAAAATCCGGGTCCGAAGCAGCATCGGCCCATGTTTCTGTTATGAAGAGCATGTCAAGCCTCAAATTTTCTATTATTTAGGCTATTTCGTACCTGTGTTTCCCTAACGATCGAGCATTGACAAGCCCTCCCTGCAGTGTAGTCTCAGCCCGCAGATTGAGCACATCAGGGGGCTGAGTTGCTGAGTTATCTGTCTTCCTGGTCGAGAAGGCAAATCCACAACTATGGCATCCGCTATTGTCACTTAGAGCACATAAGCCACATCCCTCAGTCGTTTGATTAAGTGCGCGGAGTTCATCCCTGGAGTAAATTACCCTAGTTCTGAGGAAACTAGCAGCATTACGTGCGCTTGGCGCGGACCAGGCGCGGACAGGCACAGACGGGCTTGCCTTAGGCGTGCCTTCGGCGTGCCCGCTGCGCGTCCGCCGCATGGGTAGCTATATACCTACCTTCCGGCGGACGACTAGACCGCGTCCTGCCGGAAGGAGGGATTGTGTGGAGGAGTAGGAAACCGCCCTACGCGCAAACGGCACAACAGCTGCGGCAGACGGGGTCGGTCCCAACAACAGCAGTAAGGCAGCAGGCAGTTTTAAAATAAAGAACAGTAAAATTAAAGAACAATTTTAAAAACAGGCTCCCCAAATTGCGGCGCCAGCAGGGCTACTCACAGTCCGCCGCGCGTCCGCCACAACGATGCTTATATACCTTCCTTCCGGCGGACGACGAGTTCATCCTCTCCACTGGGCCTGAACAATCGGGGGTGGTATGGGATATGCAGTTTCCACTCTATTCCCAAACACTCAGACATCCTTTGCACAGCTACAATAAAGCCTAACATCATCTGTCGCTATTTATGCTCTGGGTAACCCCTATCCTGTGTATGTTATCTTTCATCAAGCATCACGCAAACATTGCTACATCAAACTTCCTTGTTAGAAACTCATCCATCCATTTAGAAATCTTATAGACACACACCAGCAACTATTTCAATCCATTCACTGGGTAACAAAACCTATCTACAAGTTGATAAAGGGACCCTGGGGTACCAGCAAGTGATCATGTGTGGCAGGGGACCTACCTTTAGAATGCTGGACATAGAAAAGACATTGAGAGAAGTCTTTCAACTATTGTGTCAACTGTTGTAATGGCATACCGTGCTATGTACCTTGGGTCAGATTTACAAGGAACTGACGCATCTGTATAGATGCGTCAGTTTCCTTGCGTCAGCGTCGAATGTGCTTGCCTTACTATGAAGGCGCTGTATTTACAATACAGTGCTCCATGGCGCAAGGATTAACAGATGCGTCCGAAATTCGGACGCATCTGTTGGAGAAAAATTCAAGCAATGCACCACAATAGATGGGTGAGTCCCATTCAAAAACCCCAGCGTCATTCCTTATGCCTGGTCTGAGCAGGCATAGGTATTTTGAAGCAGTGAGGCATATAGTGACGCAGCGAAATCTTGTAGATTTTACTGCGTCAGTTCAACATGGCTTTTTTGCATAGGAACACCCACCTTGCATACATTATACCTGACGCAGGCATAATGTGACGCAGGGCTTTACAAAGTGGCTCATCTAGATGCATCACGTTGTAAATGGGCAGCAACATTGACGCTGTGGCTGCGTCACAAAAATGACACAAAGGCGGCGCAAAAGTCACACAAGCGGCATGTAAATCTGCCCAAGTCTTGGTGTGGTGCAATTGTTTTCTATGGTGTCAACACAGTCAAGCTTAGGGGTTTCATCTGAATAACCAATTGCAGGTAATACTGCTGCCAAGTTAACAGGTGGGCATCTTTTAAATGTGATATTAGAGTTAGACAACAAGGTAACCTCATAACGTGGGTGCCTGGTGGCGGAAAAATGTTGTGTTGCTGCAGATGACAACACCAACTGTACCAAATGTGGTATATAAACAATCCAAGTATAGTTCAACACAATTGGAGCTGTCCTCTCTACCATCACAGCTGCCAATGCCCAGTCACTGCTGAAGGTAAAGTCCCATAGTAGTATGCCACAGGTCTTTTTACAGCTTTGTCAGCACACCAGATACAGTGCCATTTTGCTTTGACACAAAGAGATGGAAGAGCAGTGTGTAGTCAGGCAGCCTCAATGCTGGTCCAATGCAAAATGTCTCTTTCAGTTTCTTGAAACAGGTTGCAAGTTCATTAGTTCATACAATGTTGTTTGGTGCACATTTTAGCGTACCTAACTGAATATGACATCATATTATCTGTACTCAGGTATCCACTGGTGGCAGTAGTTCATCATCCCCAGGAAGGGCATCATTCCTTTCTCAGTGGACATTACCCAGATAAGTCACCTCTTTTTACTGGCACTTTGACAATGAGGCTTTGTGTCCTCTCTCCTGGAGGTTGTTCAGCAGAGCTGCAGTGTCTTTTTATAAAGTAGAAGACCATGTGCCAAGGGCATGCAAATTGAATACTACTAGTGGGCCTGCAGCAGTGCTTGTGCCATCCACAGACGTAGCATTTCAAACATGTCTCAGGACTGCCATTACAGCCTGCATGTGCCGCAGCAGGAACAAATTAAATGATAATAACGTCAAGTTATTGTCGTTTTATTTTTCCTTTCTTTCACTGCTGGAAAGCAGTGGGGGTGATCCTCCTCTGCCTTAGCGGAGTCGCCACTGCGCCAAACAGCAACTCACAGATACCACGTGATGCAGATATCATGAAAGGGTTGCGGAATGGGCAAAGGAATGGGACAAAAGAGCATGATGGGAAGGAATGAAAGGGATGGAAGGCCAAGAGAAGATTGGATTGCTCGAAGGATGGATGGATGGATGGCTAGAGGGAAGAAAGGATGTTAAGATGGTTGGAAAGTTGGATGTGGGATAGATGAGTGAAGGTTCGAATGGTGACGGAGGGCTGGAAAGATAGAGGGAAGAAAGGATGTTAAGATGGTTGGAAAGGTGGGTGGACGAATGCAGAGATGGATGGACAGGAGGATGTGGGATGGATGAGAGAAGGTTGGAATAGTGATGATGGGTGGATTGCTAGGAGAGGAAGGATGGTAAGATGGATGGAAAGGAGGAAGTGGGATGGTCCAGAGAAGGTTTAGAATGGTGATTGATGGGTGGAGGGCTAGAGAGGCGAAAGGATGGTAAGATGGATGGAAAGGTGGATGGATGGATGCAAAGATGGATGGAAAGGAGGATGTGGGATGGACGAGAGAAGGTTTAGAATGGTGATTGATGGGTGGAGGGCTAGAGAGGCGAAAGGATGGTAAGATGGATGGAAAGGTGGATGGATGGATGCAAAGATGGATGGAAAGGGGAGGATGTGGGATGGATGAGAGAAGGTTTAGAATGGTGATTGATGGGAAGAGTGCTAGAGGGGCGAAAGGATGGTAAGATGGATGGAAAGGTGGACGGATGAATGCAAAGATGGATGGAAAGGAGAATGTGGGATGGATGAGAGAAGGTTTAGAGTGGTGATTGATGGGTGGAGGGCTAGAAGGGCAAAAGGATGGTAAGACGGATGGAAAGGTGGATGGATGGATGGAAAGATGGATGGAAAGGAGGATGTGGGATGGATGAGAGAAGGTTTAGAATGGTGATTGATGGGTGGAGGGCTAGAAGGGCAAAAGGATGGTAAGACGGATGGAAAGGTGGATGGATGGATGGAAAGATGGATGGAAAGGAGAATGTGGGATGGATGAGAGAAGGTTTAGAATGGTGATTGATGGGTGGAGGGCTAGAGAGGCGAAAGGATGGTAAGATGGAAGGAAAGGGGGATGGATGGATGCAAAGATTGATAGAAAGGAGGATGTAGGATGGATGAGAGATGGTTGTATTAGTGATGATGGGTGGACGGCTAGGGGAGGAAGGATGGTAAGATGGATGCAAAGGATGATGTGGGATGGATGAGAGAAAGTTGGAATGGTGATGGATGGGTACAGTGAAAGATAGATCAAAAAACGAGTGTATGGAAGCCGAGGAGTCGATGGATCAGTGGAGAGAATAGACAGATGAATGGAATTAAAGAAAGATGATTAGAAGAACAGATGGATGGATGGACTGAAGGAAGAAAGATGGTATGCACGGATGGCCGCGTGGCTGGACGGAAGAATGGTTGGGTGTAATTACATAAAGAGGGCTGGAGAGAAGAAAAAAGAAATACAAAGACAGAAATACAAAGACAGAAAATACAAAAGACAGAAGCGAAGTTATGAAAGAAGAAACAAAGACTGAAAGAAGGATTGAAGGAAGGAAGAAAAGTGTATCATTCTATCTGGGGGCACAGGGAACAATTCCCTGGGGGGCTCGCCTCACTCGCTCTATGGAACTCGGGATACAGATCACAGTGGGAAGCATTTTGTTTTTCTGGCTAATGCCTTGATTTAAAGAGAGCAGACAGACTGGTCAGGGTACCACAGCTGATGAAGAAGATTGAAAATAATGCAGGGGATAGGGAGTAAGTAAGGATATTAAATCTGTGGTGAAAGTTATGTAGTATGCATGGAGTACAGCAGATTACTTTACCACCTTTTTGATCAAAATAGGGAGCAATTAATAAAAACAGTTTGTCCCCCACTTAATTTTCTGTATGACTAGTAAGTGGCTCTACAACTTCCGCCTAACTGGTCCTAGGGACACAGGATTTTGGGACAGGGTTGTGATGGCGTAACTTGAGGTGCTTACAGTTCTGGATTGGAGCGTGCTGACCGGTTGGAAGGAGCAGTGCGTTTTGTGACTGGCATGCAGCTCCATGGACGCAAGTCTCTAAGGGCCTTATAACGACTACGGCCGTGGTGGCGGTCCGTGGGCCGCCAGACTGGTGGTCCACCCAACCTATTCTGACTATGGTGGTCAGGCCGCCACAGAACCACTGCTGCTGCCTGGAATCCACGATCCCTGGCGGTATCGCAGCAGTGTGAGGCTAGCAATATGCTGGTGTTGCCGCTGCGGCACCGCCAAGCATATTACTTGTTTCCTCACCGCCACACTTTTCATGGC
The DNA here is from genome assembly GCF_964261635.1 of Lissotriton helveticus. Lineage (NCBI taxonomy): Eukaryota > Metazoa > Chordata > Amphibia > Caudata > Salamandridae > Lissotriton > Lissotriton helveticus. Next base: position 791,345,548 of record NC_136073.1, read on the forward strand.
GGTGAGCCTGCAATGAAAAATGTGGCGGTGAGGAAACAAAGGGGGCAACCAGCGGGCATGCATGTGTGCATGCATCCAGTTCCTGCAGTGCATGGACTTGGCCAGCCATGCCCTGCAGGAACTGCCTTTGACGCTCCCATTGAGGAGCCTTTTTCATAGGCACTGCAGTGGGACCGTCAAAGAACCGCCCGCCAGAGGAAAAAAACACCGTAATCTCGCGGGCGGTCCTTTTTGGCTTTGGTGGTGTGGGAGCGGGGCGGCAGCATGTCAGCCCGCTCCCACACCACAAAGTCAAAATAAGTCCCTAAACCACTACAACGTATCCTGCTTTGCATAAAGGAGCCGTGCACGGGCTTTTCAAGATATCACACTGTTTACAGACATGAATGAACTCGCTAATTCCTGGAGTTTGCTCATCTAGTCCAATTATTACCGTTTTTAAATGAAGAGTGCCAGACATCAGATGTAGGTCCTACTGTCACCTCATTCAAAGCCTGCCAACAGGCTGAATACAGAGCTGTGCATCAGTTTTACAAGACATACTTCAGTTAAGTGTGAATGCACTACCTCAATAACTATGTGACGGCATACTTTGAAGCCACAACAATTTGGAAACATAGTGACCAAATCTCATCGGTACATTTGCACATGTCAATTTACTTGATTGTAAACTTACTCCTGCACCTGGTAGTAACATCACGTTTCGCTATTAACCATTTCTGAGTGTAGAGTTACTACTTAAATGTCTCCACCAAAATGTGGACCCTCCGAGAACAGGATGGTAGAACCTCCGAGAACAGCATTTATAAGTGAACAAGTGTGTAATTACTACTCATCATTTTTCATACATAGGCGGAGTTTTACGCCACTGAGTGAAGATCTCCCTGTGGTAAAGTATAGGAACATTTATTAAAGTTTGTTAAACATTAAAACATATTAACAATTAAATATTAGTGAATAATAGTATTATGTATGCGTAATTACCACAAAAGCTGTACAGCATATTAACATAAATCTGTATTACATACTTAGGGCCAGATGTAGGTAATTTTTATTTACCGACCTCTTAAATACCGAGTCATACCGACTCGGTATTTAAGAGGTCGGAAAATAAAAATACCGAGATGTAGGTAATTGCAGATGTGCAATTACCGAATCGGAAACAGTCGGTAATTTCCGATGTGGTAAATACCGACCAGTTAATGCCCATGCATTCCTATGGGCTTTGAAGCCCATAGGATTGATTGGGCATATACCGGTCGGTATTTACCACATCGGAAAATACCGAATGTCACAAGGGTGCAGGGGGTGTCACTTTGACACCCTCTGGCACCCCCAAAAGAGGCTCGGGTGCCATGTGGCAGGCATACCTGCCCTAAGGGCAGGTCTGCCTGTCATATGGCATAGGCGTGCATGCACACATGTGCATGCACACCAGAAACGGTATTTTACCATCAAGTAGTATTTGATGGTAAAATACCGATGTGGTACTGCTTGTGGGACTCAGAAGAGTCCCACCTACATACCAATTGTCCGGAATCAGTAATGATACCGACTCGGTATTTTACATACTCGGTAAATTTACCAAGTCTGTAAATTACAAGGACCTACATGTCAAATTGCTTTTACCGGGTGGTAACGGCCGAATTCGGCCGTTACCACCCGGTAAAAGCCTACCTACATCTGGCCCTAATTATTTAAAATATATGTTTTTTTAATAAATAATACCCTTAAAGTTTAAAGAAAAAAATCAAACTACATTAAGACATTTACTTTTTTTTAATATGGATTAAAATGTGTAAAAGGCATGCATTGAATTATTTTTAAATACTAGTAATTATTTAGCAAAAATTTTACATTTTGTTGGAATTTAACAATTTTAATATCCAAATAACGCCTTTATTGCATTTTTAAATAATAAAATAATTATGTATTCATTATTTTACAATTGAACATGATTTATACTTTATTTTAAAAGTCGAAATAATGGTATTTATTTTATCATTATTTTCATTGGGTGTTATTGGAAGCCCCAGGGTACATTGTTTTCTACAGGAGTTTGTTGCAGTACCCATGTTGAGCTATTTGTAGTGCTTGACTTACTCCAAAGTTTGGCTGGAGCACCTCTACAAAGTTTTGGAAACTTTTTGGCTCTTGCATCTTTAGAAATGCAGTTTCTGAATAGTAGGGTGCTTGCTCTTGTGTGAGTCCAATGGTGTTTTTTCACAACCCTCCTTAAACCAATCCCCACTACCCCCTAAACCTCTACCATTTAGGTGTAAGTATTCCCTATGTTTCAGCATCTTCATCTGTCCCTCCCACATTTAATGCTAAAAAGTACACCTACCTGTGTGGATATCTCCTCATTCGTGGCAAAGACCCCATAGAAAATACAGACAAGGTTGAGAATTAGATCTCCGTGGATGTACGACATTACAACGCATGCTTTTACCACGCATGCTTTTACATCGCAAGTTTTACAACGCATACCATTACAGCGCATAGTGCTTTGGGGCGCTGGATAGTGAATAGTTTAATTTACTATTCCAACTCCAGTCCCCGTGGATATTAGGGAAGGTGTTTGATAGTACATTAAACCTATTCCCTATCCTAGAGCGCCCCCCAGCGCAATGCGTTGTAATGGTTTGCGTTGTAAAAGTTGCGATGTAAAAGCATTGCGTGGTAAAAGTTGCATTGTAAGTGATGTTTCCCGATCTCCGCAATATAGCCATATGAATTGCTTTTTGAAGGATGGAAGTAGTATTACTAAAGTACTACTAAATGTACTGCGAAATGTAGGTTCATATGAAAATGTTTGATTAAAAAAGTTGTGGGCAGGAGTGAAGTGGTAAAAAGATAGAGGTAAAAAAGTCATGCCTGGCATATATTTCTAGGTGAACATTAAAATTTAGTGGTACAAATTTCTGAGTCCTTGACTGCAGCTTTGAACGGGACATTCTCCTCAGGGACAGAAAATAGGGAGAAGTGGTGAAAATAGAGCTCTTGCATCTGTGGAAGGGATGGTGCCCGGAGACCTGACCCCTACGATAGCTAGACGAATGCTCGAAGGGTGCTTTCTGAGCAGAGAGTGTTCCTTCCGATTTATCTAAATGAGAAGAGAACCCAGGGGCAGCTTTTCCGTTGGAGAGGAGGAGCATTGCCCCACTTAAAATCCCCCCAAACCTGTGAAAAATTAAATGGTAATTTATTACCATTTTATTTTTCTTCCCCACCCCAAACAGAGCGTCAGGATGGGGGCAGGGCCACTGCTGAGTGACAGCAGCATGTCACTCAGCTGGGAGGAGTGTGGGCTTGTATGGCACTGTTTAAAGTGGTCATGTCTTTTTGGCCGGCGGTCTTGAGATAGTCAGCCACACATGCGCACTTTGAACAACTCTATCCCAGCAGTCTTAAGACAGCTGGGTTAGAGCAAGCCATAGCCTCAACATCGCTGTGGAGCGTCGAGTAAGGCCGCTTCCTTCAATCAGGGTGCTGCTCTATTGCTGCATGAGCGGTACAAAAGGGGGTGGTGATGGACGGAGCATCTGAATCAATCAAACACTCCCACCAGTCAAAAGATCTGGGTTTAATCCATCACCGTTCTTTAGCCCACTCTGCCACCCTAGTTCTGACATGGCTATATGCAAATCATTCTGACCCTGTGCCTCATGGGAACAGTCCAGCCCGAACTGCCAAACCATGTCTTCTCTGGACCGGAAACAAGCTTCCGAGGACCAGTTTCTGGCATTCCAGCCGTCTTCAGACCGGCTTGCTTGAATCCAGTGGCAAAGTGAGCAAGGGACTCACGTCTGAGCATACCCTGCCACACTTATGGCGGCCAAAAGCGGTACAAAAGGGGGTGGTGATGGACGGAGCATCTGAATCAATCAAACACTCACACCCAGTCAAAAGATCTGGGTTTAATCCATCACCGTTATTTAGCCCACTCTGCCACCCTAGTACTGACATGGCTATATGCAAATCAGTCTGACCCTGTGCCTCATGGGAACAGTCTAGCCCGAACTGCCAAGCCATGTCTTCCCTGGACCGGAAACAAGCTTCCGAGGACCGGTTTCTGACATTCCAGCCGTCTTCAGCCCGGCTTGCTTCAATCCAGTGGCAAAGTGAGCAAGGGACTCACGTCTGAGCATACCCTGCCACACTTATGGCGACCAAAAGTGGTACAAAAGGTATGAGAGCAGCACCCTGATTGGATAAGGGAGTTACTGCTGCCAGTTACAGGGGAGAGAAGAGGACAGGAGGAGGACGTTGTGCCGCGTTCAGTTAAGTTCAAAGCTGTATTTGTATTTTAATTTTTTCACGAGACTACCCCTGCCCCCACGCTTTCCATAGATGCAGTCACCAATGAAAACCCTGGGGCAGACAAAATCAGTCACATGCAGTCCAGGGGACGAGTTGCAGTAATAAGGATGCCTCACATTAGAGGCATCCTGAGATCCTCCAAAATGAGGACCCGACAAATGAGGAGGGAAAATGAGACCACCTAAGATGTCCAGGATAGCATCTAGGAGTTGGAAGGAGAATTCAAAGTCAATGAAATTATGGTATCATGGAAAAAGGCACCAAAGTCAGCGTTATTTACGTCACTGGGCACCAAGACACAAGAATAGGAGTAATCCTCCTTTTATCATCAGTAGCCATATTTGTTTCATCAACCCTCCCAAACTAGGGGGTCGATTAGGATCGCGGACGGACTTGAGTCCGTCCGCGACCCCTGAGGAGGAGGGAACGTCCGCATGGGCATTCCCTCCGAGCAGATTAGGATGTGACCGCCAGGGTGGCGGTCACATCCTCTATCTTTAACATTGCGGCGGGTGTAGCTTCAAGCTGCACACGCCGCAATGTTAAAAATGCATTCATCGCATTTTCATGCACAAAGCGACAGGCACCGCGCAGTGCCTGCTGCTTTGTGCACGCAAATGCAGGGGGTACCATAGGTACCCCCCATGTGCACCCCCCACCCCCCTTCACCCAGGGGGCCCGCAACGGGCCCCTGAGTTGAAACTCCGTATGCTTTTCCACGGCGGAAAAGCCGCTGCGGAAAAGCATGTCATTCACACCATCCTAATGTGGCTGGCGGTGTCTGAAGGCGACCGCTGCGGAAAATCTGCGGACGGTATCCCAGACCCACCGCCATCCTAATATGGAGCTGGGTCTTTTGATGCTCTGCAGTGGTTTTTCCGCATCCTCCGGGCCGGCGGTGGCTTCCGCCGGCCCGGAGGATGCGGAAAAAACGCTATCATAATTGGCCCCTAGGTCCTGAGGAGAGATGGGACTCACGCATCTTCCAAGATGATGAATTCTGGGCTCTTACAGAGTGGGGTTCTGGCCGACCACACCCCTTTTACCCTGGTAAAGGCTTCTTAGAGGTGCCTTGTTTTACACAGTAAATATGGAGAGCTGGAGCCAGGCCAGTCAAGGGCAGAATTGAAGCACTAGAGTAAGAAGAGCCTCATGCAGACGCTAGCGTCTCCAAGGCTCTCTCAAAAGAGCACTGAATTTTGTGGACTGAATCTTTAATGACTTGCAGCAATTTCCTCTGAGACACAGGTGGAGGAGTGGAGGAAGAGTTCTTGTTGGAGGTTTCATTAAGCACGATGAATGGTGCCTGAACGGGTAAAGGATTGGTGGCCAACAAATGTATATCTGCTTCTTTCTTGACGGCGGAGGATGGCTGGTTTCCCAGCTGAGAGATCCTCTCCTTGCTCACCCATATAATTTCCCCCATTTTTAAACTTTTTTTTAGTGAGTAAGCCCCCTCACTTTCTTCTAGGGTTACAAATCACTTGTTTAAATATTAGTATCCGTGGTGCGTATTCCCGTGTTAAGTACTTAAGCAAAAAATCCAGGATGGCCTTCAGTTTTTATTTTTATTGATTTTTTTTCCTAAGGCCAGAAAATTGTAGTATCTCATGGCAGTAAAGGAGGCTGTGGGCAACAGTCCAGTGTTGGCGACACAAAATGGTCGCCACTCATGGTGCTACCGAAATATGAGATTGCCAAAATGTCTGCTGCGTCATTAGCGCAGTAGCTGTATGGAAGCATGGCAAGAACTGGGTGCAAAGCCAACAATGATTATGCTACATAGAGGAGATGGGTTGAAATAGATTGGGAGGGAGGGGGCAAGCCAAACCGAGACCCATTTTGTGTGTGAAAAAGGCTGCTTTATTGAAACAGGTGCATATTACAAAATAACCAACAGGCAACTTCTTTACAAAACTAAAGCCTTGCTATACATCAAATAACTGACCCCTGATCGCCTCATCGCCCCTACGATCCCCTCAAAAGTCCCCCCACCCTGGCGTTAACATAACAACAACATTACACAGTATTGCAGTTAAAACTTTTTCCCCCAATGTCACCCCATTCCCTACCTGCCTTCCTGCAACTGTAACTAACAAACGTCTATCCTAAAACTTGGACTACCTGCCTACCCTTTTCCTGCCCCTGCTCACAAACTTCCAATAATTAACGAAAAACCTGTGCCAACCATGGCCAACTTTTCAAAACCCCGCATGCACCTGTTCCAAGCAACAACCTTCATAAGATCTCTTATGCACCTGTCTCCACAAACCTGGACTAAAGAATAATCCCCAAAGACTCCACCCAGATAAAATTCTTAAAAAGTGGGATGGGAGGGTGGGGCCAAGAAAACTATTACTAGCTACCATGCTACCAGCCACAAGTCACAAAAACCTAAAATGGTGTCTGACAAATCCCCTCATAGGATTATATAAGCATAGGGCAACTTGGGCTACTTGGACTATAATTGGGCTACAATTGGGCTATAATTGGGCTACACTTGGGCTACACCCCGAAAAAGCCCAAAACCACAAAATGGCTTATCTGGCCAGCCCAAATCCCTCCCAAACTGATACACAAAAATGTTTGTCTCTCCCCTGCTCCGTCAACGGCCACTACTGCCTAGCCCCCAGGATGGAGGCCCATCAGCTGTGCGTTGCTCCTGAAGGAACATGATATGTGGAGCTGTTTGTACTCAGGCTCTGTGCGTGATCAGTCGCTGGGTGCAAAATTGCCACTCATGATCAGGGTTAAGGCCCAGAGGGTCACTGTGCTATGGTGTGTGGCCCCGGGGCTTCTAAATACAAGCAGGAGGCCCTGTACTGGGGGTTGGGTCCCAGAGCTCAGCCCTCCCGTTGAGCACTCTGGCCAGCGGCTGGAGCAGGGAGAAGTCCATCGGATCCTCGCTGCTAGGCCTGCGTGATGGCTCTCAGCAGAACGTCTCACATCAGCATTGGTGTCTCATTTGGTCCGCAATGTGTAGGAAAGGTCCAGTGCAACAGCCTCTGCCTAGATTCACCACGGCGCATCTGCCAGTGTCTGTACAGCATTGCAGGGGGATATAGCTCCACGAGGGTGCCCTGGGGTTTGACTAGCTCACATCCGCAAAATTCAACTGTCGGTCAGGATGGGGACCGCAGCTGGGAGGCTGTTTACAGGGGCCAGATGCCATACTCATCTAATTGGAGGCCACGCAGACCCTGAGATTTCTATATGAAAGTCAAATGTACACCGGCAGTGAAGATGCTGATGAAGATTTTCAAAGGGCTCCCAATCATCACTCTGAAAACCATCATGCACCTTTATCAGAAGCAAGGTGAAATACTGGAACACCCTCTATACTGGGATCAACAAAAAAACTCACCAGAAGGCTGCAGACCATTCAGAAAGGAGCACAATTCATACTTGTCATCTACACTTTCAAAACATTTCATTACACTGGCCGAGCATACCATAACAAGCACATCTGTTTTCATAAACCTTCCAGACCCGCCACTTGTCCAGATTCATACTTGCACAAACCCCATGCATACAGAAAACTAGATATGCCAGTCGAGCCTTCTCCTACATCGCTCCTAAATCAGGGAACAACCCGCTGCTACACATAAGAGCCTCCTCTTCACTTCTTGAATTCCACAAGATGCTGAAGACCTGGATATTTAAGTAGTCCCACTTGGCCCCAGGTGGGCCTAGACTCACACGTGCTCAGCACCAGGATGCCCTGTGAGTTTGTGCACACTTTACCCACAAATATACACGTTTTGGGGAACAATATTCTCACACCAAAGTCGATGTAGATATACGGGGTCAGGCTTCAGTGCAAATTATTTCAGCCTTAGGAAAAAGGTTCGCAAATACACGTGCTTTCATCGATAGATTCTTGCGATGGGAAACATGCATATTTTCTCCTGAAATAATGGACTTCACAACGTTTCGTGGGGTGTTTATGAAAATCAGTGACTGTCAAAAGATTTCCCTGGCCAACCTTTGAATTAAAAAATTGAGTTAACTGATAGCCATGTGAGTTGGTACATTGATGGCTTTAGATTTGTACATTTTCATGCCAATCGGAGGCCAAGCCTGTGCAGTGCTGGCTGAACACTTAGAACCAGCAGGGCCTTTTCTGGTGTCAAGGAAGCCCACTTAGGGACAGAGAAAACATTCTGTATCTGTGGCAGAGCAGATGTTTATCAGACTCATGAAAGGAAGGAGTGTGCAGCAGCTGATAGAGGCTGATAGAGGCTCTAACGACAATATCTCAGGGTGAGAGTCCTGCCCACACAATCACATCTCACCAGTGGTCCTGGAGGGTTAGTGCATCGAGATCACCACACCGACTGGACTAGGGTTCTCCGGTCACACCGAAGAGGATGGCCCGGCTCTCATCAAGCGCTCCTCCAACCACTGCAGAGTAGGTCTTTTCCTACTGTGAAGAATTGAAGATTGTCTGTGTCCCCACTCTCTTTCTCTTGTCCCGAATTCCCCCCACTTTCTTTTCCACCCATTCCAGTGTCCCTTTTCTTTTTCCATCTCCTTAACCCACTCAATTGTATTCCAATCCCCTTCCTGTCTGTTCTGTCTCCATCTGTGTGTGCCTCCTACCCTACTTTCACACCATCAGACTTTCTCTTTCACTATCTTCATTGAGTAATTGTAATTGTAACTGCATTTATATGGCGCTTACTACCCCTGACGAGGTGTCGAAATGCTTTTCGGCGAGTAACACGCTACTCTGGAACCCAAAAAGGATTCGTGGTGAATCAGTGTAGTGAAATATGAAATTAATTTGAGCTGTGGACATGTTAGTCTATTATTTCAATTGAAAATGGAGAGTGGAGGTATAGAAGAGGGAAAGGTTTGCATTTGTATAGCGCTTGCTACCCCTGACAAGGCATTGACTCCCTTTTCGGCGAGTAGCACGCTACTCTGGAACCCAAAAAGATAAGCGGCGAGTTAATATAGGGAAGTATAAAATTTATTTGAGTGGTGGAATTGTGAGTCTGTTATTTGGGTTGAAAAGGATAGTGGAGGGAATAAAGAGGGAGGGGTTTGCATTTATATAGCGCTTGGTACCCCTGATGAAGCATCAAATATTCAGCATTCTCCTTTCCTCTTTCATCCACACTGTTGTTCAGCCTCTTCTAGACCCCCCCATTCTTTCTCCAGCTTTGAATACTCAATCTTTTATGTCAGATAATATACTGAAAAGCCAATATAGCCAACGCATTCCACCCATTGCAGGCTTCTCCAGGGCATCCAAAAGGAAAAGTACAAGCTGTGTCTATCAAACATCTTAGACCGGACCCGTATTTAGTTCCGGCACGCCGTTCACGGTAGATTCAATTGGACAGCGTCAACCAATTGAATCTACCGTGACGGAGATGCCGGAACGAAATATGGGTCCGGTCTAAGATGTGGTTGATGGTCCCACATCACTAGCACCATTTGTGCCTTACTCTTCCCAAACAGTTGTTGGTGCTGCACAACATTCAAGCTCTTCTTTGGAGGAAGGAAAAACATTTTTTTTCTAAAAATCTTTTGTTAACCCTGGACCACGTAAAAGATATTTGATAGACACAGCTTGTAGTTTTCTTTTCTCACTATTTATACCAAAATCGAAAACACTTTCTAGAGGAGCTCTTCTCCATTTGGATGCCCTGAAGAAGCCCACAACGGGTGAAATGCGTTGGCTGTATTGGCTGTCCAGAATAATATCTGAAATAAAAGATCGAATATTCAAAGATTACCTCCCGACTTATGTGTATACATCCATCCTCCTGGAGTGGAGGAATGGATGCGTTCTTTTTTCTGAAGTCACCGCCAGGAAAAAACACCCATGGCTTGGGGTGTGATTTGTTTTTAATTGCTCCCGCTTTGGAAGTTTGCTTTTGAAAAATTAAAAACTGTAAATGTTTGATGGGCGGCCGCCCTGTTTGAAGAAGCCGCCCATCAAACTTTTACAACAGTGACGACGATTCCTGCCAGTGTTAAGAGCAGGCCCGGTTCTAGCGTGTGGGCCAGGTGGGCCAGGCCCACCCAAACATGAGCTTTGGCCCTCCCAGTCGGCAGAAGAGGGGGACGGCCAAACATTGTGATGCTTTTTCACTTTGTTTACATTAATTATCAATCTGGGGTAGAATGGTCAACTTTCCAAAAGAAAATACCGGCTATTTGTCGTAGTTTTAAGAGTGTGCAAAGGCATGGACATGATTTTAAATAGGACAATGAATAAAATTGAATGCATACTTTTGTACTTTTGTACCATGACTTTACTAAATGTAATAGTCTAGAATCCATTTAAAAGTGTTTTACATTTATATTTGCTGTTTGAAATAGGTACAGATAAGCTCTAAAATTCTAACTTTAGGTGGGTTTGCTAGTTTTTGTACCAGCTGGGACATTAAAATACCGGTGGTGCCAGTAAACAAATCGGCCGAGTGGCAACCTAGTCAGATGTAATTATGGAACCTCTAGAACACATTTTAAAGTGCATTGTTTTTATAAATACTGTTCTAAGTATGCACTGTAAAGGGGAAAATGCAGACTTTGGGTGTTTTTCTCCATTTTTTTACACTGGCTGAGACATTCAAATATTCGTGTCAGACGAAAACAGCAATGTGGCAACCCTACCTCATGTCGGAGGCAAGCTACAGTTAGGTGGTGTGTATGGGGGAGTGGGGACAACGTGGTACCTGCCAATGATGCAGCAGGTACAGTGGCACTGGAGCCCAGAGCTGTGAGCGTCCTTTTGCACCTTAATTATCTAACAAAACGTGTATTTGTAAAGTTCACGCTCATCCAAGGATATCTTGGCACTAAATAACAGAAGTTTGCTGCCCAACTCAATGGTACTCATTTTATTGACCTCCGAAAGATAAAAGGCTCCGTCTCAGACTACACTAGTCACTAGCCCCGTCAATTGAGAATAAAGGTGCGTGAACAAGCCTGCTGTTTATACTGCTAGTTCTAATTGATTAAACCCCTTCCCTGTGGTGCTAATTCCCCCGCTGTGCTGGGGGGCAGGGGGGCGCGCACAGCGCCCCGGTGCTTAGTGACGAGCTCAGCTCATCATGAGCCACGGTGGTCAAGTGCTCATGACGAGCTGAGCTCGTCAGGGCCACACCCGTTTTTTTTAGAACGCTCAGCACAGCGGGGGAATTAGCCCCGCGTGCGAGCGTTGCGGCCGTTATGACGAGCTCAGCTCGTCATGAGCACACGGCCACCGTGGCTCATGACGAGCTGAGCTCGTCATGAGCATGGGAGGGGTTAAATGAACACGAAGTGGTGGAGGTAAGTCAAAGATTGGGCGGGAGCACGGTCCACTCAGCAGCTGCTCGACAGCTATAGGGCCTTCCACCACATATGAAGAGAATCCAAGATCCCTGGCAGTCGCGCAGCAGGGTGAGGCTAGCAATATTCTGGTGTTACCGCTGTGGCACCACCAAGCATATTACTTGTTTCCTCACCGCCACACTTTTCATGGCGGCGAGCCTGCCATGAAAAGTGTGGCGGTGAGGAAACAAAGGGGGCAACTAGCGTGTATGCATGCATCCAGTTACTGCAGGGCATGGAATTGGCCATCCTTGCCCAGCAGGAACTGCCTTTGATGCTCCCATTGAGGTGCCTTTTGCATAGGCAATGCAGTGGGACCGTCAAAGAACCGCCCACCAGAGGCAAAAAACACCGTAATCTGGTGGGCGGTCTATTTTGGCTTTGGTGGTGTGGGAGCGGGGTGGCAGCATGGCAGCCTCGCTCCCACATCACAAAGTCAAATTAAGGCCCTAAACCACTACAACGTACCCTGCATTGCATAAAGGAGCCTTGCACAGGCTTTTCAAGATATCACACTGTTTACAGACATGGATGAACTCGGTAATTCATGGAGTTTGCTCATCTAGTCCAAATATCACCGTTTTTAGATGAAGAGTGCCAGACATCAGATGTAAGTCCTACTGTCACCTCATTCAAAGCCTGACAACAGGCTGAATACAGAGCTGTGCATCAGTTTTACAAGACATACTTCAGTTAAGTGTGAATGCACTACCTCAATAACTATGTGACGTCATACTTTGGAGCCACAACAGTTTGGTAACAGAAACCAAATCCCATCGGTACACTTGCACATGTCAATTTACTTGATTGTAAACTTACTCCTGCACCTGGGATTAACACCACGTTTCGCTATTAACCATTTCTGAGTGTAAAGTTACTCCTTAAATGTCTCCACCAAAATGTTGACCCTCTAAGAACAGGATTGTAGAGCCTCAGAGAACAGCATATTATCAGTGAACAAGTGTGTAGTCACTACTCATAACTTTTCATACATAGGCAGAGTTTTACGCCACTGAGCGAAGATCTCCCTGGGGTAAAGTATAGGAACATTTATTAAAGTTTGTCAAACTTTAAAAAATATTAACAATTAAATATTAGTGAATACTAGTATTTTTTATGTGTAATTACCACAAAAGCTTTACAGCATATTAACGCAAATGTGTATTAGTTATTTTTTATATAAAATATATATTTTTAATAATACCCATAACGATTAAAGTAAAAAATCGAACTACATTAAAACATTTACTTTTATTTAATATGGATTAAAATGTGTAAAAGGCATGCATTGAATTATTTCTAAATGCTAGTTATTATTTAGCAAACATGTTACAGGTTGTTGCAATATAACAATTTAAATATCAAAATAACGCCCTTATTGCATTTTTAAATAATATATTAATTATGTATTAATTATTTTACAATTGAACATGATTTATATATTTATTTTAAAAGTCGAAATAATGGTATTTATTTTATCATTATTTTCATTGGGTGTTATTGGAAGCCCCAGCGTACATTGTTTTCTACAGGAGTTTGTTGCAGTACCCATGTAGAGCTATTTGTAGTGCTTGACTTACTCCAAAGTTTTGGCTGGAGCACCTTTACAAAGTTTTGGAAACTTTTTGGCTCATGCATCTTTAGAAATGCAGTTTCTGAATAGTAGGGTGCTTGCTCTTGTGTGGGTCAAATGGTGGTGTTTTTCCCAACCCCCCTTAAACCAATCCCCAATCCCCACTACCCCCTAAACCTCTACCATTTAGTTGTAATGATTCCCTATTTTCCAGCATCTTCATCTGTCCCTGCCAAATTTAATGCTAAAAAGTACACCTACATGTGTGGATATCTCATCATTCGTGGCAAAGAGCCCATAGAAAATAGAGACAAGGTTAAGGCTTAGATCTCTACAATTTAGCCTTGTGAATTGTTTTTTGAAGGATGGAAGTAGTATTACTGAAGTACTACTAAATGTACTGCGAAATGTAGGTTCATATGAAAATGTTTGATTAAAAAAGTTGTGGGCAGGAGTCATGGGGTAAAAAAAGATAGAGGTAAAAAAAGTCATGCCTTGCATGTATTTCTAGATGAACATAAAAATTTAGTGGTAAAAATTTCTGAGTCCTCGACTGCAGCTTTGAGCAGAACATTCTCCTCAGGGGCAGAAGATAGGGAGAATTGATAACAAGCATTTGCAATGCAATAGGTCTCGCATTAGGAAAGTTTGAGCTATTGGTCTTGTAAATGACATTTTTTTTTATTTATGTGTTGGTTTTGAAAATGGCTAAATTAATAGCTTTGTCATTTACAATGCCAATAGTTATAACTTTCGCAAATGTGACACCTATAGCATTTGTAATGCAACATGTGTTGTATTTACGTGACTTAGATGTATTGATAATAAAAAAACAATGGCTTAATTTTTTTTAAATAATTAATACTTAAATAAAAGTGATTGTAATTTATAATGGCAATAGCTTAAACTTTTGTAAATAACTTTTGTGAAGATTATGTTCAGTGTATTTTATTGTGACGAAAATCCAAGAACAGAAGTGAAATATTAACATCTTTTGGTGACATTTGTGATAAAGCTGGATACATTGAGAGAACATATTTGAAACAGTTGTTGTTGAATGGTTGCGCAGATTGATGCTGGGGTGGCGCGGAGTGATGCTGTGGTGGTGCTGGGGTGGTGCTGGGGTGGTGCTGGGGTGGTGCTGAGTGATGCTGGGATGGTGCTGGGTGGTGCTGGGGTGGTGCTGGGGTGGTGCTGGGGTGGTGCTGGGGTGGTGCTGGGGTGGTGCTGAGTGGTGCTGGGGTGGTGCTGGGGTGGTGCTGGGGTGGTGCTGAGTGGTGCTGGGGTGGTGCTGGGGTGGTGCTGAGTGATGCTGAGTGATGCTGGGGTGGTGCTGAGTGATGCTGGGGTGGTGCTGTGGTGGTGCTGAGTGATGCTGTGGTGGTTCTGAGTGGTGCTGTGGTGGTGCTGAGTGATGCTGTGGTGGTTCTGAGTGGTGCTGTGGTGGTGCTGTGGTGGTGCTGAGTGATGCTGGGATGGTGCTGGGGTGGTGCTGGGGTGGTGCTGGGGTGGTGCTGGGGTGGTGCTGAGTGGTGCTGGGGTGGTGCTGGGGTGGTGCTGGGGTGGTGCTGGGGCGGTGCTGAGTGATGCTGTGGTGGTTCTGAGTGGTGCTGTGGTGGTCCTGTGGTGGTGCTGGGTGGTGCTGGGTGGTGCTGTGGTGGTGCTGATTGGTGCTGGGGTGGTGCTGATTGGTGCTGGGGTGGTGCTGAGTGGTGCTGGGGTGGTGCTGGTGTGGTGCTGGTGTGTTGCTGGGGTGGTGCTGAGTGATGCTGAGTGATGCTGAGTGATGCTGAGTGATGCTGAGTGATGCTGGGGTGGTGCTGAGTGATGCTGGGGTGGTGCTGAGTGATGCTGAGTGGTGCTGAGTGGTGCTGAGTGGTGCTGAGTGGTGCTGAGTGGTGCTGTGGTGGTGCTGAGTGGTGCTGTGGTGGCGCTGAGTGGTGCTGAGGTGGCGCTGAGTGGTGCTGAGGTGGCGCTGAGTGGTGCTGAGGTGGCGCTGAGGTGGCGCTGAGTGGTGCTTTGGTGGCGCTGAGTGATGCTTTGGTGGCGCTGAGTGATGCTTTGGTGGTGTTGAGTGATGCTTTGGTGGTGCTGAGTGGTGCTGTGGAGGTGCCGAGTGGTGCTGTGGTGGTGCCAAGTGATAATGTGGTGGTGCTTAGTGATGCTGTGGTGGTGCTGAGTGATGCTGTGGTGGTGCTGAGTGATGCTGTTGTGCTGCTGTGGTGGTGCTGTTGTGCTGCTGTGGTGGTGCTGAGTGGTGCTGTGGTGGTGCTGAATGATGCTGGGGTGGCGCTGAGTGATAATGGGGTGGTGCTGAGTGGTGCTGTGGTGGTGCTGAGTGGTGCTGTGGTGATAATGTGGTGGTGCTGAGTGATAATGTGGTGGTGCTGAGTGATAATGTGGTGGTGCTGAGTGATAATGTGGTGGTGCTGGGTGATAATGTGGTGGTGCTGAGTGATAATGTGGTGGTGCTGGGTGATGCTGGGGTAGCGCCGAGTGATGATGTGGCGATGCAGAGGGTAGAAAGGCACAAAAAGCGAGTCTAACAGAGGGCAGAAGGGCAGAAAAACAAGGGAAAAACGAGTCTACCAGAGGGCAAAAGGGCCCAAAAAAACAAGTCTAACAGGGGGCAGAAGGGCAGAAAAAAAAGGGAAAAACTAGTCTAACAGAGGGCAGATGGGCACAAAAACCAGTCTAACAGGGGGCAGAAAGGCACAAAAAAACGAGTCTAACAGAGGGCAGAGCTCGGAGAGCCAAGTACCATCTGCAGTCTATGGCCCTGCGTACAGCTATTCTGCAACAAACAGGTGGCTTTTAGGAGGCTATGGGTGCTATGTGGGGTGTTTGGGGCGTTAGACCAGGGATGTCCGAGATTGAAGACTGTACTGTGTCAATTCCGGGACCCTTGGCATTCTGGGCAACCTTTAACCGGCTCTCGTGTAGCTTCTTGAAAGCCAAATAGGAAGTACAGAAAGAATGTACTTTCTCGTCTGAGTTCCTTGAAATCTGCTGGCCAAGCACTTCATTTTACATCAGGCCACTTCCTCGCTCTGTCAGTGTGTTCCTGTCTCCCAGCAGCTCTGTTCACGCACTTCGGAGCACACTTGGGTATGAGAGCTGCGGCACCTTCCCTCCCAGTTCTGCCCGTGGGACCCGAGACAGGTGGCCAGCAGCATCTTTAATATAAGAAAGGACATTCACACCACACTGGGGCTAATGCCAGCTTCTTTTACTTCTGACGATATTTAATTAAAAAAGCCTGAGAAAGTAAAGAAAAATAAACAAGTAATTCAAGCGCAGCCGCATTTTACAGTGGAAGTTCTGAAGCTGCCTGTTTGTGAGGTCACTCTACGTTTCAGCTGCTGGAAACTTACAACAATTTAACTGACCTGAGCATATCTGTTGAGTGGGCGACTCCACTTAGCACCTCCACAATCTATGTTTAATGTGTCTTTTAAGTAGTGTGTGCATGCGCTCTGCTGCAGTGTTAGCACTGCCGTAGGTAAAATAAACAAATAAGAAAAGTGCGGGAGGAGCATAACAAGGCATAGGAAGGCGAAAGGCATGCCTCATTCAACTGTAAGGAGCATGAGACTCCCCCACACTCATCATTACAAAGGCACTATGTAGTAAGGACAGGACAGTGTTGCTGTGTTAGCGAGCATGGGAAGTGAAGTGAAGTGCTCCCAACTGAATTTAAAAAGAACAAGCATGGAGAGAGAAGAGAGAACTGTGGAGCTGGGGACCAGTGTTCGAGCCTTGGCGATGGCTCAACATCTGTAATTATTAGCAGATCTGGCACTTTTTTAATTAAAAATAAATAAATAAACAACATCTCGGAAGGAGTGGGAGAAAGATAAAATGAGTTAGTTAAAAAAACATGTGACGGAAGTGACCGGCTGTTTGGAAAGTGAAAGCGCAAATCACATGCTGAATGTTGCAGAAAAGCATGTTGTGACAGCAATAGGAACAAGTAGATAAAAGAGCCTGGGGGGGAGCGAGCGAGGGAAGGTAAAGCATATGCGGAGTAGATAAAGAATGTTGTAGGGGGGGGGGAGAGAAATGCGAGACACGGCCTGGCAGCCGTGAAAAGTGCAAAGGCGGGGGAGTGGATCCCTTTGAAGTGAAGCTCTCGGAGGCAGGCGGCTCGGGAGCAAATGGTAAGCGCTTCACGAGCACATGCACTCGATGTAATCCGCCTGGTGGTTTCAGAGCTTGTTTTGCCCTCAATACTCTCGTCCTATTTTCGCTTGCGCGATTAATAGGACGAGCCCTAAAATGTAGTTCCCTAAATGTGAGCAGGGGAAGAATACAAGTCAACCAACCATAAGGGTCACAAAAAGGCTATGCTCCAAAGGAGGGATAAACAGAGGAATGGGAAAGCAAGCCATCAAATAACAAGAAAGCAAATGAGTGACAATAATGCCATCCAATGTTAACCAAGGGTCCTGTTCTAAGCCCACTCTAAGTTTTTGCACTGTCTAGTAGTTGACTAAATAAATAATCACAAGCATTGCCAAGGAAGCCAAAACCTCAGGTCTTAGCATGCATACAATTAGTTGTAACTGTTATTCCCAATGTGAAAAGCCCCCCACTTGAATAAGAATAAAAAATATATATAACTAAAGGAGTGGCCCAGCAGCAGAGGTACACCAGCCCCGACGCTGAAATGCACTCCTTGTCAGGTGGCCGAGCACAAGTAATCAGGCAAAATGCCGTCCCTCGCAGTGCTGGACAGTCAGTGGATGATGTGGCCTGACTCACTGCCTCATGCTGTATGCTATGGTGGGGGGAAGGAAATTGTGACTAACACCTGAACGGACCAACTGTTAAAGACAGTTGACCTAAAGTATTTGTATTTATGTATATATTTATTACGAATTTTCTAGAGAACAAGAAGCGGCGAGGCAAAGTGGTCTCTAGACGAGACCTAAAACAAGCGTTGGCAAAGCGGATAGGTCTGTCAATGCGTATTTTATTTTCAAAACTGTTACTGGGAAGCTGCTGGAGCCTCGTCAATGTAAGAAAAAATGGCTGAGGTGTATAATATTATTTTTGTCTCTACAAGCACTTAGTGCAATAGTACTCCACAGCACTGAAAGGAACTACTTTGTGGGCAGATGTGCCCTCTGTGAAGGGGTCAATCACAGTAAAGTTAGCAATGGCTGCAGTGGGCTGCCCAGTTGTCTCATGCTGTAGTGGGTGTAAGGAAAATGCGAGCATTAACATAACAGACCAATGGATGAAACGGTCTGGCTGCACTCGAGACCTAAATTAAGCACTCAAGGATCTCCCACGTGGAAGGAAAGTAGAATAGGAGAAATGCACAGGAGAAGAGGAGCAGGAGTGAGAAGATATAAATGCACAATATAACAATGAAAAAAACATGCCCCAAGAATCAGCACTGTGCTCGGAAAGAAAAGAAAAGCAGTACAGTATACAGTGCTTCAATCCTTCAGGAAGCGTCACCTAAAAAAAGCTCTTCCCGACAGCGTCAAGGAGGCTGTGAAGAAGGAAGTAAACGATGCCTTGCTCAGAGGCAGAACATGCCACTCCACCCCCTGCTGAAGCCATTCTTCCCTCCTCCAAAGGACTAGAACACCAACAAAGAAATAATGAGGACAAGTCAAGGGGGCAACTAATGCACGCTGAAGCACAGTGCAGCGATGGGAATAAAGTACCTCCTCACAGAACACAAGGGGTGCAAAATCAGTATCGAAGAACTGCACAGTTACACGAAGAAAACTGACGTCAACCCTCAATAACATACACAGGCGCGCCCTCACAAACCAAGTACGGCCAGGAAATTATTAACATTTGCATAACTAATAAGGAATTGAACATGCAACAATACATAACTACTTTAGTGCACCGCACTGAAATAGCCTCGCATTTAATTACATCCATGGATTTTTCCCACAACTGTGTACCCCAAAGCTGCAGTAATTCTCATACCAACATTATATTACTTAGGTGCTATGTAGTGTTTGAAGATAGCTGCTGCCTGCAGGATTTCAAAGCCTTTAGAAAACTTTTGCACCCAATACAATAAAGTGAGCAAATCTGGTGTGTGTTGATGTATGTGTGTTGATGTAGGTTTGTTGTCTGCATGCTTGTATGTTTGAGTCCCGAGTGCCTGAATGTGCATGGCGGTGTGCGCAGGGATGAAAAGCAAAGGGTCTGGGACTCATGGGTGCATAGGTCTCACTGCATGCAGGACTGTGAGTACATAGGACCAGACAATGCATTATGAGGACTCCATCCTATTAGAAGAGATTCTGGAATATAGTTTGACCCACCACAGAATCAGTGAGCAAGTCAAGCAGTTGCAATATGCATTCCCAGATCTCGTTCTTGTTCACACCCTTGGCTTCCCGAAACGACACGACGGAGCCCTGCGCTGCTTGGGGAGCTCATTGTGAAATGTGTGAGGAGTCCCGGCCATGATTTATCAAGCTATCTCGGACCCGCCAAAGCTCATTGTGAAATGTTGGAGCAGTCCCGGCC
The DNA here is from genome assembly GCF_964261635.1 of Lissotriton helveticus. Lineage (NCBI taxonomy): Eukaryota > Metazoa > Chordata > Amphibia > Caudata > Salamandridae > Lissotriton > Lissotriton helveticus. Next base: position 791,365,283 of record NC_136073.1, read on the forward strand.
ATGATTTCCTCCCGGGGAGGCATATTTTTACCCGGCGCTAATGACCGAGAGGCTTCGTTAATCCCCGCAGACTTGTTGCTGGAGGTCTCGCGGCTGCTGACGTTACCTGCGGGCTAAACGCACCTCGCTTCACTTTCAGTGCACACAAGTGAAAGGGAGTGTAACGAGGCCGCGCGCAGACCCCCCTACTGAGGCGGCCGCGCGCAGACCCCCTCCTGAGGCGGCTCGCGCTTCAGCTGCCTGCCACGGCGCTTCCCAGAGAGACAGGAGATTGGGAAACGCGCGCGCGCGCGGCCGGCGCCGATCGCTTTCCACAGCGTGCGCGTGACATCTCCTGTCTCCTGGGAAGCAGACCCGCCAGCAATAGTATCGCGCCTGCGCGATGGCATATGGCTTCGCCATATGCATCGCAGGCGCGAGACCTAAAAATAGAGCTCAAAGCATCTGTGGAAGGGATGGTGCCCGGAGAATTGACCCCTACGACGGCTAGACGAATGCTCGCAGGGTGCTTTCTGAGAAGAGAGTGTTCCTTCCCATTTATCTAAAGGAGATGAGAACCCAGGGGCGGCACCGAATAATCCCAGTTAAGGCCATAATCAGCTCTTTCCAAAACATCCTCTCCCTTTCCATAACACTTTAAACAGTTTATCATTAAAACCAAGATTCTGTCCGAAATAACTTTCTCATGCTTGTACGCGCGCTCACTTCACGAAGGAGTGTCCCACAACCCAGATTGGCATTTCCATCGAAAGGGGGCCAGCCACTGAACCTTAAACGAGAAACATTGAGTGAACTTATGCATTGTATCTACCATGCTAAATTCAGTGCAAGTATCTCTTATAACAATCTGAGGATCCCCTCCCCAAGCGCATGGTATCACCCTCTACCCACCCTCTATTGCTTGCTTCAAAAGCTGCCCTAATCCGGAAAGAGTGTGACCCAATACCTGCACCGTGTACGCCCAATTCCTTCAGTGCCTTCCTCAGCACCGCTAGCAGTTTGAAGGCTGTAAGTCTTTTCCCATTCACATGCATAAAAACTGACTCCCTGATATCCTTGGATGCTGCTCACCCGTGAAGCCCCCCTCTATAAGGGCAAGTAAGCTTAGGAAATGTAGTCTGCAACAACACCCATTTCTCCTTTGCCCTTCTAATCCCTTTTGAACTTTGTAACCATATATGTATACCCGCATCGCACAAGACCACATCTTCCTACCCGATCCCCTCACCCATTCTGTCACCTAACAACTCAGACACTCTAAATGCACCAAAAACATCCACGATCAATGTGGAAAACAGGCATGACTCGAAGGCGTCCATGCAAATCCTAAGCAAAATCTGTATTACGCTGCTCAGCAACTGCCATGACAAGGGTCTCCTGACCATATTCAGCTGGCCACGTTCCCTGGCCCACCCTTCTAGCATCCTTGAGCCCAATTCACCCGCTGAAGGCATGTAACCCCAGAGCAATTTACCCAAAAATGCAATTCCCGCTAATTTCCTTGCAATTGAAACCCTGGGTAAGCCTTTTCCAATCATATCCAGGATAAACTGAATCACATCATCCCTTCGCTGTAACTCATTCGAGCGCTGCTTGGCGCCTGACAGAAAAATTCCTTCCGTGCTAGATTGTAGGCTATCCTAGTAGACTTAGCCAGTGATCCTACAACCAGTTATAGCATCTTGTGTTGCCTGCGTACCACAACTGCTGTGGCATGGGTGTCGGGATCCTGTTGGCGTCCTTGGCCAACCCACGGAATCTTCCCCACAGACAAAGCATTCACTATGTCATTGTCCACAATGTGCAGTGCTCCAAACGCTATATCATGACGCAAACAACCTAGGACAAAACCCTCAGCAACTGTAACACTTGTTTGTCCCTTGCTGACTGAGGGTTCACAATCTCTACAACCGCCCTATTATCAACTATAAAAGTCACCTTCCTATGCGCAAGCTGGCTACCCCATAGATTCACTGCCACAACTAAGGAGAAGAACTCCAGAAATGCAATGGACCTACCCCCTTCCTTCCATTCTGTCGGCCACTGCTCGGCACACTACTTCCCCTGCCAGTAGAGGACAAAACCTTTGCTGCCTGCTGCCTCTGATTATATCTGAACATCCCAAAGGAGATCCCCCTCCCGTGCCAGTGGAATGCCATTGAAAGTTTGCAGAAAAACTTGTCACATTCTCAAATCTTCTTTTACACCTGGAAAGGCCCATGATGATGAGGCAATCTGTTTCCTGCTAATGCCCTCACTAGCCACCTGCAAAAGGTTCTCCCTACTCTCACTACCATACATGCAAAAATTAGATGCCCTAGCAAGGCCTGTATCTCCTTGACCATTACTTTTTCCTGTGCCAGCATGGCGTTCAGCAATTCCAGCAGTTTATCCCTTTTATCATTTGGCAACCGGGCTTGCATTTTTCTGGAGTCAATCTCAATTCCAAGAAAAGACAGTGTCGTTCTGGGGTCCATCTCCTTTTCCGGTGCCAATGGTACTCCCAAATCCTCTGTCAGCTCTTTAAAGTTTTCCAGTGCCTCCTGGCACTCCTTGAAGCAAGAGGTTCCAAAAAAGAAAAATCATCCAGGTAATGGGTCACTAACAAGTGCCCCGTCCTTTTTTAAAACAATCACTGCAGAAAGGTACTAAAACACTCAAACAGTGCGCATGACAAAGAACAGCCCATCGGTAATGCCTTGTCCACGTACCATTTACCATTGAAATGGATACCAGAAGACCCCAATCATCTGGATGGACTCGAAGCAAATGGAAAGCCAATTTTATGTCGCATTTTGCCATTTCCGCCATTGCACCCGCCTTCACTACCAGTGACATGGCCAGGTCAACTGACGAGCAAAAAAACCCAGTAGCTTCCTTTTCATCGATACAATCATTCACTGAGCACCCTTCTGGCCATGATAAAAGCTGAATAAGCCTGAATTGTCTGGGTTCTTTCTTGGCCACCACCCCAATTGTTGACACAATCAAGTTGTCCATAGGCCAAACTGGGAAAGGGCCCGCCATTCTCCCTTTCCTCACTTCTTTGTCTAATTTCTCTTGCCCAACCTGTGAATGTTCTTTGCTGACTTCAAATTTTCGGACCAAAGCATGTGTCTAGGCACTGTATACCCCCAAACAAAAACCCCTCTTTGAACCCTTTCCTTAGTACTTCTGCAGCCTTCTGGTCGTCATAACTCTGTAAGGCTGCCTCCAATTCGTCTGCCTTAACTGGTGTATGAGCCTTTTGTCCCAGAAAACTCTTAGCTCCCCTTGACCCCGAAAAATGCTGCTACTGCTGTCCCCCTGTGTTGACCCCCGCTGCTACTGCTGCCCCCTTGCTGAAAACCCCTCCTACCCCCAAACAGTTGACCAAGGGATTTCCCCCCGCATTTTGAGCACTCATTGTGAAATCTGCAAAATTTGTGCGTGCACAGCCCTTTATTGAAATCCCAAAAGGTCTCCCATGCCCCTGGAAGCCCCAATCGTGTGCTGCCATAATCCTTGTCAAGTTCCACCATTTGTGCCTCAGTATCCAGGCCATATGGGCCATGAATTCCTCATCGTCTTGTGCCCATGCATAAACCTCCCCTGTGATCTTCGCTTTGCGAATGATCTCCACATAGTTTAAAAGTGCTACGCAGAGTTCCGGGAATTTCTCTCAATAAACACTAACATAAATCAAGAAAGCTGCTGTCCAGTTCTCTATGGTCAGTGGAACCCTTGGCGGCTTAGCCAGCTCGCATTCCTCTTCTTTAGACCCTTCTTTTGCGTGCACTTCCCTGTGCAATAGTTTCAGCATTCCACCCTCCCTTCTCGTTGGCGCCAGTAAGCCGCACCCAGCTCTGTCAAGTCGGTACCCTGACATGTGTCCTCGCCCTGCAATATAAATGATTGGTCTGGTGTTCCAGGCCTCTGATACTCGTCCCCTGTCCTCCTTCTCCTTTTCCCATTTAGGCCCAGTCTTCCCTGCCCACTGACGCCCTACTTTAAACAAATCACCTACTTCCCTGTCACTCAACCCCCTCCTCCCCTCACTCTATTCCAGCCCAGCCATGTCTAACCCTGGCCGGTCCTGGTCAAGACCTGTCCCCCGAGCCCCCTACCAAGCTTTCTGCTGCCCCCGCCTTTGCCCCCCTTGCCCCCCTTGCCCCCTCTTCTCAAATTTAAACCTTTGCCCTCCAAACCAGCTGACCCTCCCTGTGCAAAATAAGCATCCACTTGACCCACTCTACTAATGGCCCTCACCTCCTCATTCCATGAGGTGAGAATATCTAGCCCTTCCCAGGCATTGCTACCCCACAGCCGTCTCCCAATACCCAGGGATCCCCTCCTCTTCCCCCCAACATCCATTTGAGCCCTCACCCTGCCTAACCCAACCGGGTATACCCCCTCCACCTCCCAAACCCCAAAACCGCCCTTGCACACTCTCGTCGGAGCCTCGGATTGCACACAAGGCTCCGGTGCATTTGGGGAGAAAGGGGCCGCTCTTCGGGCCTATGAGCTGCCCCAAAAGCTCACCGCTTTTCTTCTCGCCTGTCTAGGGGACGTGCAGGCTGAGAAGGCAGCCCCCACCCCCGCAGAAGCAAGCCCAGGAGGGCGAGAAAGCTCCACAGCTGAAGGGGTCGATACATCAAAGGTGGTCTGCTTCACTCAGCAGGCGTACCGCCCTCAAAGCCTTATACTCCTGCATAACTATGCCTAACTCGCTAAACACAGCTAATTAAACAGCCAAGAAAACAGCTAACTAAACAGCCAAGAAAACTATTACTAGCTACCCTGATGCCAGCCACCAGGTCACCAAAACCTAAAATGGTGACCGGCAAATCCCCTCATCTATACTAATATAATAAAGAGAGAGCCCAAACCTTTGAGGCGGGTAATCTCAGGAACCACAGCACCAATCACAACACCCAATACAGCGTTGGAAAGGGCAGTTGCAGCAGAAGGACATAGGCTATGCAGACGCCCACCATATACATTTAAAAGGTAAAAGAACTGTGCCAGCAAAGTAGTCCCTTGTGGGCGTGTCTGCGTTGTGCTGTGGGCGTGTGCTGGGGGCGTGACAAACGCTGGGGGCGTGTGGTACGTTCCGCCCTTCATGCCATGTCTCATATCGTGTGCTGTGGGTGTGTGCTAGGGGCGTGGGCGTGTGCGGGGCACGGGATTATGGGGAAAAAAAACTAGCGTTGTGCCCAATATTTCATTGTTTTTTCTTCCCAGGTTCTGTACATTCCAGCTCCGGGTGTCCACCCTGCTCCCTTTAAATACCCCTGCAACCCATAAGCATAACCCACCCTTACTCTTTAAAATACCCCAATACCCTTAAACACGAACCCATCTTAACCCTATAAATATACCCTGTACCCCAAAACCCAAACCTATCCCTGAACCCTAAAAATACCCCTGTACTCCAAAACCCAAACCTAGCCCTGAACCCTATAAATACCCCTGTACCTCAAAACCCAAACATACACCTGAACCCTAAAAATACCCCTGTACCCCAAAACCCAAACCTAGCCCTGAACCCTAAAAATATCCCTGTACCCCAAAACCCATACCTACCCCTGAACCCTAAAATACCCCTGTACCCCAAAACCCAAACCTACCCCTGAACCCTAAAATAGCCCTGTACCCCAAAACCAAAACCTAGCCCTGAACCATAAAAATACCCCTGTACCCCAAAACCCAAACCTAGCCCTGAACCCTTAAAATACCCCTGTACCCCAAAACCCAAACCTACTCCTGAACCCTAAAAATACCCCTATACCCCAAAACCCAAACCTAGCCCTGAACCCTAAAAATACCCCTGTACCCCAAAACCCATACTTATCCCTAAACCCTAAAACTACCCCTGTACCCCATAACCCAAAACTATATCTGAACCCTTAAAACACCCAAACACCCCAAAACATATACCTCAGTACCCCAAAACATATACCCCTATACCCATACTTACCTTATCCAAACATTTAAAAAAAATGCTTTTACCATTCATGCATTTACAACGAATTTCGTTGTAAATGTATGCGTGGTAAAAGCATATAAAATGTAATGCCATGCGTAATAATGGCATTGCATTTTGTAATGAAAGTATGCGGAGTGGTGGTATGCGGAAAGAAAATTGCGGAATAATGGGTGTTTACCCTCCCCGGTAAGTACATTGGTGGCACGGCGGCCCACATCTCCAGCAACATACTCGTATTTTTTCACCACTGATTTGAAAAACGCACAGGTCTCTCTCATTGATGGCCAGCACCGACATACACTTTTAGACACACCTCCCGCCACAAGTTCTAGAATTGCGAACTTTAGAGCTGGGGAGCTACGTTCGAATCGTGGCATCAGCTCAACATCCTGTGATTCCAGGCAATCGCTTTGTCTCCCCGTGCCTACCACAAATGAATGTGTTCTGTAATGTAAATTGTGCTCATGCCATGTTGTCGAGTTCGCGCTATATAATATTGCAAGGAAAAATAAAGTAGGGAAACTCGAGTTCACACACTACTGAACGCGCACTCTTAAGTGCATCAGCAGTGCACTGTGAATCGGAGCGTTTCAAAGGCCTGTCACAGATAAGAAATGCTATCAAAACGAAATCCTACAAAACAATATACTACTGGCTGGCAGTAATTCATACCCGGACAACGTCGGGACGGGCTGCTAGTATGATTATATAAGCATAGGGCTATTTGGGCTACTTGGGCTACTTGGGCTATACTTGGGCTACAATTGGGCTACAATTAGGCTATAAGTGAGCTACACCCCGAAAAAACCCCAAACCACAAAATGGCTGATCTGGCCAGCCCAGAGCCCTCCCAAACTGCCCGGGGGGCAGACATCACAACGTTTGGCTGCCCCCCCAAACCCCCCTTCCTCAAAAAAGCTTGAAGAACGAGCATGAGAGGCCATCTTTAGTCACTTAGACATTTTGATGACTAGAAATTAGCATCTGTTGTTATTAGTGTTCAGCAGAGGTCTGGGAATCATTGTGCGCTATGTACGTGATGCTCATATAATGTTGAAAACCTAACATTACATATGTACTTCTCCAATGTCATTCTGGAAATTGTATTCCAGCCTAAATAACTAACAATGGTTTGAAAGCAGGTTTTACTTCAGAAGTGCGTTTTAAGCAGTGCTGTGGTATATAAGTGTCCCTATGTGTTTTTGTTGATGTACTCTGTTGTACCTGATTTCTTGATGTACTCTAATATATGGAAGCCTGCAACCCTAGTAAAAAAACCTGCTCTAATTGCCTCACTGCAGTAGCATTTTGATGTCTCTTGCCACCTGTAGAAACACAATGACGTTGCTACTCAACTGTAATACCTTATTACTGTTGAGTTATCATGTAATATTGCCAATCACCGGAGACTGCAGTCAAGCTGAGCCAGGCAATGGGGCATACCTACAGATGCTGCTTAAACAGCAAACACAAGAACTGGCGTTTCATGTTTAAGAACTTATTTTTCTAAAAGTAAACCTGATCAGCAGAAAGTAGAGATTTGTGGCTGTGTTGTTATTTTTGCATGTTGTCCATTGGAGGCAAGAGAGAATCCATATGCATGTTCTGAGTTACAGCCTTTTTAAATCTGACCTGCTTTTAAGTGATTCTAAATGGTTTTGAAACACATACGAACAGCTTTTTAGTATATATAACGACACACTAGAGATTCTGCTTTTTTTAACTCAATCGGTCAACACTATTATCTCTTTCATATGATGCAGTAAGCCACCTCAGGGATTAAAGAGGTTTGTGAGAGGTGTGATAGTGTGACCATGTATTATAAGAAATAAAAGACACTTTGGTGTACTTTATGAGGACATTGTAAGTCACCTCGGAGATCCATGATCCTTGAAAAGGACATTGACCTTCGACCTTGTTCCTCTGTGTAGTTTGGGCACTCATAGTCTTGCAATATTCCTGTAATGCTACGATGATACCTTATCCCATATATACCATAAGTTTGAAGTAGTGGCCCCTTCTAGATAAGCCCATGTATGACAATTCATACATTTGATGGTGGTGTGATCTTTGACAGGTCTCTATTGGAGGGCCATCTGGGAAGGGTTTGTTCTGTGCTGGAGCTTTATCTGGGCTATGGAATCAAAAACAGAAGGGCTGAGAGGATGTTTCTTTCAGACGACAAACAGCATTTGATGAAAAAGTGGTCAAGGAACAAAGGCCTTCCGTTTTCAAGAAGGCACAGATAAGATGGGGAGCATATTCTTTAACCCCTAAACGGTCAAGAGAAATCAGTGTTACTCCTATAAAGTAGCCTTTTTTGCTCTTACTTATGTATTTCCTTGAGTGTAGCTACTTTTTGTGTTAGTAATTATCTTCATGGCACTAGGTTTCCTCCTGCTGTGTTTTCGTGTTTATTTGTTACCTTTAAGTGGCACCTCCCTTCTGCCAGCTGTAGCCACACTTTCTCCTGAGGATTTCTGTCAGCTGGAAGCCCTTACAGCTGCTGTGGGCTTCCTTTTCATGGGGTCTTTACGCTGATAAAGTCAGCAGTATTTTTCCATCAGTTTCCTTGATCTCTTTTCTACACATTGGTAACAATTTTGGCGCCCCCACTGGGCCCACTGGGGAACTGACTTTAACAAGTATTAAGGAACTACAAGTAATAAGAGTTGCTTGCTTTACTAGCAATGGTGCTGAACCTATGGAAGTTTTTTTGGGGGGATTTCAACTTTTGGCCCTTTCATATTTTGCCTATTTGTAGAGTCACATTTTGTCCTCCACGTGCTGGTGGGGCGTGGCTTAGCAGCTCAACGCATTTTTAAGAAAATACGCTTGATGCAAGCTTCACTTACGTAGAATGCATGCACTTCCATGCTGGTTATAAAAGTTAGTCTTACAGGCTGGAACGCTCAATAAGAAGGATCAAATCGCTCACAGAAGGATTTTTCATAGTTCAATAGTATCACACCAGTCTTAGAAAGAAGCGTCAAATCAATATTTGAGTAACATTGATCCAATTATTATACTATGCCTTGACTTTCTGTGTGCCTACACTGGATAATGGTACCATTTTGAAGAGCCTCTTGCGTTTTGATCATTTTGAATAGTTGCTGACATTAGGGAATCAAGCAGAACCCCCAGGGTTTTGCGGCTTTGGGGGACAAATTTCGAAGCCAAAAAAGGCTAAATTTGCAGGCCAAAACTTCAATATTCGCGGTATGCCTGCCACAAAAATACTGCAGTCTTGTGTTTCAAATGGCCTGCAGGGTCCGCAGGGGGCACACAAAGGTGTGAGGAAGACTCTTGCTTACCGTCCCTTTAATGGCTCAGGGGCAGCACAGAGGCAGTAAAGAGAGGGTGAACGCCAGTTTTTTTCCTACATATTTTGTGGACCCTTTGTAAATATCGCTACATTTTTACAAAAGTGCTGATTTCTCAATTTTTTTGCAAATTGTGAAATCCTGTGCGATCTGATTTAGGTTACCGGTTAACTACCTCATTGCTATAGACCCCTAGGGCAAAATAAACAGTTATTCAATTGCATAGGCAATGTAGGTCAAGGTGTTTTAAACAATTTGACGGATTAAAACCTTCCACAAAAAGCCTTGGTACCTCGGTGTATATTCTTATGCTCTGGCCAGAAAACAAAACACACAATACACTGAAGAAACAAGCCTACATTTGGAAGACATAACTTAGCAGCACAGTGAAATAACTGTTGGGGAGCATGTTGGTGAACTTTGAATTTTGAGTGGTATCTCTGTGTGAGGTTGGTGGTGTATTATGTGGTGTGGTTGTGTGACCTTACAGTGTAATACATTCATGAAACCGGCTTGAGTCTAGTTAGGCTCATTTTTTAAAGCCTCTAGCTCAGCCCTGGGTATCTGTGTCTTCGATCGGCAAGGCTAAAATAAAGAAGCACTTGCATAGCCTTCAGGCATACCAAACGACGGAATAAGAAAGTTATGACAGAAGAAAGAAATCCAATGTCCCACTGTGGTACGGTTGGGAAACACACAGGGGCAGGGCATACATACTCAGCAGGGTACCACTGAGGTCATTGCAATGCACCTACAAAGGGTATACAACATGCCTGCTGCGTCCTTACTAGGGGCAGGAGATATTTGCCTTTCTTATTTGCAGATGGCCTCCGTTTCGAGTGAAGATTGGAATAGTTAGATGTACACATAACTAGGGAGGAAATAGTGGTCGTGATTTGAGCTAAGAAGGTGGACAAACCCCAGAGGGTGACGGTCTGCTGGCCTAGCTGTACCAATGTAGGGTGGGCACTTTTGCAGACCACCTGTTGGAAGGCTATAAGGAAGTTGTTGGAAATGGGATCCCCGGCTGACCAGGGCTTTCGCCAAAGTCAGTCAGAGACCACCACACCCAAGTCAGGGCAAGGGAGTTACACGCCAAGATAACCCCTACTCACCCTCTAGGTAACGTGGCGCGAGCAGCAAGGCTAAACTTGGAGGCGATGTAGGCTAAGTATTTGCGCACGCACCCCAGCAACAACAACCAAAGGCCCACCACAAAGGAAACTCCACACAAGGTTATATAAAAATAGCCTTTGTATTACACCAAAACACATTAGATAAAACACACACTTTACAATGTGCCAGAGGCACGGGCAGAATTTACAAGGGATATGTACAAGACAGGGCCACCTGGACCACTGTCAGGAATCAGAAGTAGCACTTTCAGAAATAGCACTTAGTACATAGAATATAGCACAAAATAGCACACAACCAGTAATTACTGGTAACCAGGACCTCACTAGCACCACCTGTACTAGGGAGAAAACAACCACCTATGTATTACAATACCTGTAGGGGTGTAAGAGGAAAACACATGATGCAATGCATAACATTCATTCAGAGGTGTAAAGGCACATGACGCATAATCAATACATTCAGAGGTGCAGAACAAATACCAACTTCCCCAAACTCACCAGTCACCACCTGTGACTGTCCCGGTGTCCCAATGTCAGGGCCTAAACGTGGCAGTTGCCCACAAAGTGCTGGGCAACTGGAGCAGGGAAAGTTAGCGCAAAGTTGGAGCCTCTCTGGGCTCAAAGAACCACCACTGTGGCACTGGTGAGCCTCTCTTAGGCTTTCTCACCAGCAAGGGGGGCTGCTGAGCCTCTCAGGGCTCCAGCAACAGGAAGGTACAGCCTCGCTGGGCTGGGGGGTCCCTCGCTCTGGGGACCCAAAGCAATAATGCTGGCCAAGAGCCTCGCTGGGCTCTAACGCTACTGGTGCCCCCGGGGCACCTCGTGGCTCCACAAACGCGGAGGTGCTCTCTCTCGTTGGAGCCTCTCTGGCTCGGGTTGGAGTCCCCCTCTTGGGGACTCGGGTCGCTCACAAGTGCCCCCTGAGCCCTCAGGCTCAAAACACAAAGGCGCGAGGTCGCGCTACAGAGAGGGGGCGGGGCGGACACCGGCAATGTGTCCCGACGCTCCCCCCTCCTCTGCAGGCACCTACCGGGTTCGCGCTGGGCTCTCCAGCGGAGGCGGGTCTCTCCCGCTGGTCCCGGGGCTCTCCTCTTCACACGGGAGCCTCGGGGACCCGGCCGGCAGCTTCTCTCTCCCCGGCTCGTCGGAGGAGGCGGGACTTCCGGTCTGCCTTTCCTGGGCCGCGCTGCGATTGGCCGGGCGCTTTACTACTTCCGGGTCGCCGCGGGCAGCGCGGCGGCTCGCTTCTAGGCAGGCAGGCGGCTTCCCAGATGATCCGAGGAGTGGGCTCCCTCGTAGATCGATAACCACGGGCACAACAAAGCGGCGAGGAGCGGGGTGGCACCCGCGCCGCCAAAGCAAATATAAAGCGAGGTAGGCACTCGCTAGGCCACCACGAGCAGGGTGAGCACCTGCACAGCAATTGGCGCCCTCCCAAGCGCTAGGCAGATAATCACAGCGCTCCAAGCGCTATAATTCAAAATAAAGCGCTCTCAGCGCTGGGGTGAAGGCACAGCGCTCCCAAGCGCTACAAGCCAAATAAAGCGCTCTTAAGCGCTATGAGTAAAATAAAGCGCTCCCAGGTGCCCTCAGCAAGCAGGGCAGATTCCCAGCAGTCCTTGGGCAGGCAGGGGGGACAAGGCTGGGCCCAGAGCCAGCACACTGGGTCTCCAGGCAGGGAGACACCCCAAGTGGCGGTCCTCTGGCCCAGCAGCAGCAGCAACAGCCCCCTCAGGATCCTGGAAGAGAACAACTTCTGTGGGGACACAGCCCCATTTTTATACAGTGCATTCCTTTGTTCAAGGGTGCAGAGTGGGGGCGGAACCAGTCGCAGCTGGTTCTTGAGTACTCTGTTTACCTCAACCACCCTCTCTATTCACTGGCAGGGCTTGGGTCATTAGAGACACCACAGGGGGGCGGAGCCAGCATTGTGTGGGGAAAACCCAGCCCATCCAGGACACAGGTACACTCCTCCCACACATTACTCATGCAGATCTCCCACTCACCACCGGGCAGACCCATCCAGACTTCCTGGAGCCTGGCATGCCAGCCAGCTCCAGCCAATCACACGCCAGCACCCTCACAGCACACGTACAGCCATGTCTAGAAATGGCGCTTCGCTACTAGACACATACATGCTGCATACACCGTTGCGCAGCATTCACTCACACGAGTTCACACATACCAGACTCAAGCCTGTACACCCCACGCATCAGGAACTACCAGGGACACATACATTCCCCATGCATTCCTATGGGCGGGCAGGCCTAGCTCAGCACATGCACTCAGAGTGCGCACGCACTTTCCACTGGGACACAGTGAAAGTGCGCAGAATCCCTAAAATCACCATTGCCAGGTCACCATTTCACGCAAAAAGTCTAGGGGTGAACCTGCCCTAAGGGCCAAAGTCCAACATAACCCCCTTCCAGCCAAAACGCAGGGGAGACCAATCACCACCGTGATGGACTTCCCTGCTTGGGGCGATAGAACACGGACGCGGGCCCACAACTGCAGGGACACCCTCCTGTTCTACGCCACGGTGAACCCATGGGATTCCTTCTAAACACACTGTCTGGACCAACTGGGCTACCCCACTGGTACTCCCAAGTTGTCCGCGGCCAGGACCAGGCCCTGGGCCACCCAGGTGCCACTGGTCCATGCCAATTCGCAGAGCGGGGGGTAGTAACCCCTGGCAAATAGGAGCCATTCTCCACTCTTCCTGTCTGCAAGGCAGGACTAGACTGCCACTGGTTCTCCAGCCTAAGGCCTACAACCTCAGGCGGACCAGGAGTCTCGGGGAAGGCTCTCCTCCCCCTACCTCTTCTCCTAGGGTTCCTCCTCCCTCTGCGAGGGGTACCCCTAGAACGCCATTCCAACCCAGGACTTATCCACTCAGGTTGCAGCGGGGTCAGAGGTGGGCTCTCCCACCCTCTGCACCCCCTTCCAGAGGTCTGCCCTCTCCCACCTGGAGAAGTTCCTCTGGACGAAGAAACGGTCAGGACACTGGTTACAGTCGTCCTACCCTTCAGGTCAGGCTGATCCTGAACCTGGCCTCCCAACCTCTGGTCTAGAACCTTCGGTGGAACAATTGCCTGGCACTCCAGGACTTCTGGGGATTCACACGCAATCCCCCTGAGGCTAACAAATGTCACATCTGTTGCGTGACTGTCTGTCTGGCGCAGATCTCCCGCCCTCTGTCCACCTGACAGTGCGTGACGATCCCCCAGACCAGAAGTGGTGTTACCATGGTCACTACACGGGAACCTAGCCCAACTGGGTAGTCCCTGACCCACTGGTCCTTCCACTGGGGAACTCCCCCAATCACTCCTCACTCTGGACTCCTGTACCCTCCCTACCGGAGCGGTACTGCCAGACTCTAGAACCATAGGAGCTCTGGTTACAGACACTCCAGGTCCTCTACTCACTAGGAGATCTTCCTCAAGTGGACTAACAGGACAGCCTAGGTCCCCAACCTGGTGTTCCCTCAAGAAACCATCCAAGTCCTGAGGCAGGGCTTTGGGCGTCTGGGGAACCTCGGTCTCCCCCTCACTCCTGCTCCACTGAGCCAGGCAGTGAGCCCCTACACCCTCCTCGCTATCCTGGGACCTAGCTGGGCTACACTGAGCCTCTTCCACCACGCTGGGCTGGAAGATCCCTGAACCACTACTTTTGGAGTCACTCACCAATGACCCTAGAGAACCTCTGGCCCTTTCCCAGCGGTCGGCTTCCCTTGCCAGTAACTCTGTATCAGTAAATCCAACTTGCAACAGGTGTTGGCGCAACTCTGGCGAACAACCACTGAGCACCTGCTCTTTGACTATAAGATCAAACAAGACTTCAAAATCAGAGTCAGTGTGAACCTCTACCCAAGCCCACAGTGTTCCACAACAGTCATCCTCAAAGTCTACCCAAGACTGGTGAGACGGTTTCCTAAGGTTCCTAAACCTCAACCTATTCTCCTCCTCTGGGGAAACAGGAACCATACTCTGGGAACTGGGAATTTCTACACTGTGATTTAAATAGCTGCCACCACTGGACCCAACCCTCCCTGGGGGATCCAGACACTCAACACTGCGCGCAGGGGATAGTCTACCCTCCAGAGCTACTTTGCCTCTGGTGGCGGCCCTCTCAGCCTCCTCTATCCTGTCCTGCGCTAAGACCCTCTCGGTCTCCAGCTGTTGCTTCTTAACCTCCAGCTGTTGCTTTCTAATGCCCAGCTGTGCCATAGCCTGGGCATGCTCCAACCTGAGCTTTTCTAAAGCCAGCTGGTGCTCCCTTTCTCTCCTCCTATCTTCCAGCTCCTCTGGGGACAGGGAAAGGGATGAGGCGCTGCCTCCTAAACTGGACCCAGCAAGGGACTCCCTATCTATGGGGTCCTCACTATCTGCTGGCGTCCCTGTGCTATCATCTTCCTCCTCCTCAGACTCTTCAGGGCTCCCCTCTGACCCACCACCCTCATGGTGTGAGACCCGGGCCCTCTCCGCACTGTGCTCACGCTCCCAGTCATCCTTCTGCCATTGGATCAGGTTACCCCTAAGTTGGGACTGGGTGTCTGACTCATTCACTTCAATGTCTCTCTCTTCGCAAAACTCTCTCAGTTCATGCAAAAACAGACCCCAGACATTAAAAGCAGACTCCATCTTGGCAAGATGATCACAGACACGTGCAACACAGGGGACTGAACAATCTGAAGTAAGAGGACACAATTCCAAAACTTCAACAATCTCCTTATCAAAGAGAACTCATACTCATGCGTCCAGGAAAACACACCATTCATCCACACACACCCTCCCCTCGGATCGGTAAGGCAGTTTCTACCACCCCTGACTTCTCAACCTGACCAAAAGCGACACAGGTACCAAACTCTGGAAGCAGGGCGGGGGACAAATGTACTGAACACAATCAAATGACACTCTTCAGGAGAAGAAACAATGGAATTTCCAAAAACAATCCCCAAAATGTTTTTATCTAAAATGCAGAGTTTTGTGGTATGGCCAGTTACTACTAAGGTACAACGCAAACACAAATCCTTATCCCACCGCTTGCCGCCAATGTTGGAAATGGGATCCCACCGCTGCCACCAATGTTGGAAATGGGATCCCCGGCTGACCAGGGCTTTCGCCAAAGTCAGTCAGAGACCACCACACCCAAGTCAGGGCAAGGGAGTTACACGCCAAGATAACCCCTACTCACCCTCTAGGTAACGTGGCGCGAGCAGCAAGGCTAAACTTGGAGGCGATGTAGGCTAAGTATTTGCGCACGCACCCCAGCAACAACAACCAAAGGCCCACCACAAAGGAAACTCCACACAAGGTTATATAAAAATAGCCTTTGTATTACACCAAAACACATTAGATAAAACACACACTTTACAATGTGCCAGAGGCACGGGCAGAATTTACAAGGGATATGTACAAGACAGGGCCACCTGGACCACTGTCAGGAATCAGAAGTAGCACTTTCAGAAATAGCACTTAGTACATAGAATATAGCACAAAATAGCACACAACCAGTAATTACTGGTAACCAGGACCTCACTAGCACCACCTGTACTAGGGAGAAAACAACCACCTATGTATTACAATACCTGTAGGGGTGTAAGAGGAAAACACATGATGCAATGCATAACATTCATTCAGAGGTGTAAAGGCACATGACGCATAATCAATACATTCAGAGGTGCAGAACAAATACCAACTTCCCCAAACTCACCAGTCACCACCTGTGACTGTCCCGGTGTCCCAATGTCAGGGCCTAAACGTGGCAGTTGCCCACAAAGTGCTGGGCAACTGGAGCAGGGAAAGTTAGCGCAAAGTTGGAGCCTCTCTGGGCTCAAAGAACCACCACTGTGGCACTGGTGAGCCTCTCTTAGGCTTTCTCACCAGCAAGGGGGGCTGCTGAGCCTCTCAGGGCTCCAGCAACAGGAAGGTACAGCCTCGCTGGGCTGGGGGGTCCCTCGCTCTGGGGACCCAAAGCAATAATGCTGGCCAAGAGCCTCGCTGGGCTCTAACGCTACTGGTGCCCCCGGGGCACCTCGTGGCTCCACAAACGCGGAGGTGCTCTCTCTCGTTGGAGCCTCTCTGGCTCGGGTTGGAGTCCCCCTCTTGGGGACTCGGGTCGCTCACAAGTGCCCCCTGAGCCCTCAGGCTCAAAACACAAAGGCGCGAGGTCGCGCTACAGAGAGGGGGCGGGGCGGACACCGGCAATGTGTCCCGACGCTCCCCCCTCCTCTGCAGGCACCTACCGGGTTCGCGCTGGGCTCTCCAGCGGAGGCGGGTCTCTCCCGCTGGTCCCGGGGCTCTCCTCTTCACACGGGAGCCTCGGGGACCCGGCCGGCAGCTTCTCTCTCCCCGGCTCGTCGGAGGAGGCGGGACTTCCGGTCGGCCTTTCCTGGGCCGCGCTGCGATTGGCCGGGCGCTTTACTACTTCCGGGTCGCCGCGGGCAGCGCGGCGGCTCGCTTCTAGGCAGGCAGGCGGCTTCCCAGATGATCCGAGGAGTGGGCTCCCTCGTAGATCGATAACCACGGGCACAACAAAGCGGCGAGGAGCGGGGTGGCACCCGCGCCGCCAAAGCAAATATAAAGCGAGGTAGGCACTCGCTAGGCCACCACGAGCAGGGTGGGCACCTGCACAGCAATTGGCGCCCTCCCAAGCGCTAGGCAGATAATCACAGCGCTCCAAGCGCTATAATTCAAAATAAAGCGCTCTCAGCGCTGGGGTGAATGCACAGCGCTCCCAAGCGCTACAAGCCAAATAAAGCGCTCTTAAGCGCTGTGAGTAAAATAAAGCGCTCCCAGGTGCCCTCAGCAAGCAGGGCAGATTCCCAGCAGTCCTTGGGCAGGCAGGGGGGACAAGGCTGGGCCCAGAGCCAGCACACTGGGTCTCCAGGCAGGGAGACACCCCAAGTGGCGGTCCTCTGGCCCAGCAGCAGCAGCAACAGCCCCCTCAGGATCCTGGAAGAGAACAACTTCTGTGGGGACACAGCCCCATTTTTATACAGTGCATTCCTTTGTTCAAGGGTGCAGAGTGGGGGCGGAACCAGTCGCAGCTGGTTCTTGAGTACTCTGTTTACCTCAACCACCCTCTCTATTCACTGGCAGGGCTTGGGTCATTAGACACACCACAGGGGGGCGGAGCCAGCATTGTGTGGGGAAAACCCAGCCCATCCAGGACACAGGTACACTCCTCCCACACATTACTCATGCAGATCTCCCACTCACCACCGGGCAGACCCATCCAGACTTCCTGGAGCCTGGCATGCCAGCCAGCTCCAGCCAATCACACGCCAGCACCCTCACAGCACACGTACAGCCATGTCTAGAAATGGCGCTTCGCTACTAGACACATACATGCTGCATACACCGTTGCGCAGCATTCACTCACACGAGTTCACACATACCAGACTCAAGCCTGTACACCCCACGCATCAGGAACTACCAGGGACACATACATTCCCCATGCATTCCTATGGGCGGGCAGGCCTAGCTCAGCACATGCACTCAGAGTGCGCACACACTTTCCACTGGGACACAGTGAAAGTGCGCAGAATCCCTAAAATCACCATTGCCAGGTCACCATTTCACGCAAAAAGTCTAGGGGTGAACCTGCCCTAAGGGCCAAAGTCCAACAGAAGTTTACAAGGGAGGACTGTTATCCAAATTAATGAGGGGTGCTCATTGTTATGTTGACTAAGTCGCACAAGGATGCTTAGGAGGGGACTTTCTATTGACCCCTCTCGATGTTTAATGTAGATATAAAAATCCTCAATAAGATATTGGCATCCAGGTTGCTGGAACACCTACAACAGCTGATACATGAGGAAAAGTGTGACTTTATCCAAGTAGGAATGCTTTATGCAACCTGTGGAGGCTATTGCTGGTCATGCACGCCCCAATATTGGAGCAAGACCAATACGCTTTGGCATTGCTTGACATAGAACGGGCATTTGATTCCCTGTTGTGGGAATTCCTTTTGCAGGTACTGTGGAAGGTAGGCATTGGGGAGCGGTACATAAAATGTGTGCAGTTGTTACATAATGCCCATTATTGCCCCTACCCTTTGTACGGGCAATGGAGCTATTGGCAAGTAGGCTGCGCTCTGTGTTGCGAGGGTGGGGCATCATGATTGGTGAGACCAATATTCTTATATGCGGATGATGCCTTGGTATATCTGCGAGAGCCGACATGCTTGGATTCCATTATGCTGACTGTCTTGTCAGGATTTGGTGAAATTTCAGGGTTAAACTGAAACGCAGGAAATCAAAATTGTTCCCTTTGGAAGAACTGAGTGGGAGACTGTGTGCAGGATCTTCCTCGATTTGGCCTTCCCGGGAGGCAACTACTGTTCAATATCTCAGGATGTGGATTGCTCAGGAGGAGGCGTCATTTGAACCTTTTAATATTGGAAGCATGCTGGAGGGGCACAAACCCATGGTGAAGTTCTGGAACACCCTCTGGCAGTGTCTGATGGACAAGCTGGCGTTGGTGAAAATGATTATCCTGCAGTGCTGCCTGTGTGTCTTTCAGGGGGCCATGTTCGGAATCCCTAGGTGGTATTTTGAAAACTTGGACAAGTTGGTTATCAAACTGTTATGGGCTTCAGGGAGGCAGAGGATTAGCCTGGCCACAGTCAAGTGTCCTTGGAGTAAGGGGGTCTGGAACTGCCATACCTGTCCCTCTTCTTTTTAGCTGCTCAATTGCAACATGCAGTGCATTGGTTCGATGAAGGGGAGAATGGGGAGCAGATGTTGCTGCAAGGTACGAGTCGAGGAGATCCCTTGCAAGTGCTCTTGGTGTAGGGGGCTGGGGTCCCAGGCTCTTTGCTGTTTGCGGCCAGGCAGGTGTGCAGAGCCTGAGAGAGGCAGGGCATCTAGGTATTGTAGAGGGATGCTTATGTGCCAGATGCGTATCTGGACACTGCGCCCATTCACGCTCATAGCGTGGATAATGTTGGTCAATAGATGGTGTGCCGGGGTTGTGACTCATTGCGGGACTTATACCCTAATGATTTGTTTATTACTCTGGCCAATGCAATGGAATCATTTAACTTGGTGACCAGACCATTTTTACAGTTTACCAAATCACTGCGATCGGCCCATGGGATAGGGCCTTCCTTTTCTGATGTTCTACAGGGCTCGCGGACAATGGGACACTGCTGAGTATGGCTGGGGGTTGAAGACTGATCTTGCATGTGTACAGGGCACTGCAGAAAGACCTCCAGCTACACGCCCTGTCTGTACAAATTAGGTGACATGAAATTATGGGAGCTCTTCGTTCAGAAATGGGAGGGCATACATGAAGCAGTGAAGGGGACCTCCACAAATGCGAGATTCAAACGGCTTCAGTATAATGTAGTCCACCTGCAATACCTCACCGACTATGTTGCTTTCAATTTTAGACAAGGCGCTTGTCCTCCTGTCGATGCTGTGCCTGGTGTTGTGTCGTTGGGGGCACTACTGGACACCCCGAAGCAGCAGGACACAATAACCCCTGTGCAGGGCCTCTATAAGCACACGTAGCCAGTGGTATGGTGGATATATGACGGTACCATGCGTACTTTTACAACGCGTACCGTTACAACGCTACTTTTACCACGCAAGTCGTTACAACGACTTGCGTGGAGGGGCGCTGGATAGTAAATTTTTTAATTTACTATTCCAACTCCAGTCCCCGTGGACTCTAGGGAAAGGAGTTAGATAGTAAATTAATCTATTTACTATCCTGGAGCGCCCCCCAGCGCAAGTCATTGTATCGACTTGCGTGGTAAAAGTAGCGTGGTAACGGTACCGCGTTGTAAAAAATGCGTGGTTACCGTTGTATACCGGTATGGTGTATACGGCTCTCACGTCCGTGCACCAAGTAATGTCACGTCCGCAGTTTATGCAAACTGCCATCATATGACCGTGGGGCGTACCAAGTGCCACCGCCCCCGTGGGGAAAACACTCTGCATACTCCTCTCTAGGGGCCGGGGTCTACACCCCCTGACTGGCGCACCCATTGCGTCATGGGCGCAACATAACATCCTTCCCAAAAAGAACAAAACAAAATGAATACGCCATCCCCCGGTTCGCTGCCTAGAAAGTCAACAACATCACAACCCCATAGAAAATTGGAACAGTCTTACATGAAGTAGTCTTGCAGCCTGCGAGTCGACTCTGGATTTTTTCGGAGGCTATACTGGCAGCTTCCACAAGCACTCAACTCCCCCTTTGCTTCGCCAGGCTGCAAAGCCCCTGGAAGTTCAGATGGACCCCTGAGTGCCTGTAGGTCCTCATCCGCTGACAACGCGCCTTCTGGGGCCAGTTCCACATCAGATGTCAGTCCATGCTGATGAGTTTCAGCTGTTTCCTCTTCAGGGGCTGCTCCCTGCCGGGATTCCGTTCGGGTCCTGTTCGAGTTCTCCACAGCACCAGACGATGGGGATGATGACAAGGGATAAAACCTTTTTAAGTGTGAAACTTTCCGAGTAACCTTCTCACCCCTTCTCCTCGCAGTGACCCGGGTGCCTTTCACATTGACCACAACCCATGGATTTCTTTCATAGGGGAGATGGTACTTGCTGTTGGTTGCTCTATTCTTTAAGAGGACCAGATCACCCCTTTTCAGGTGCACCATCCGGGCCCGCTGGCGTTGGCTGATTTGATTATGTGCATGCCTCCGGTGCGTGTCAACCTGCTCGTCATCTGACGTTGTCGGGCACCACTGCGGACGGTGAGGTATGGAAACTGTAACCACCCGTCCCATAGCGAGATGCCCGGGGCAACACCCATGGTGATGTGGGGTGTTTGATGATAGCTCCGGAGAAACGTGCTTGATGCCCACTGATGTCAGGTAGGTCGCCATCTCCTGTCCCTGGAATGGAGGCCTGTTGTCCGTTATCAACTCCTTAAAAAAATGCCATGGGCTGCCATTATCTTCTCTATCTTTGGGATGACCTCCGCGGCACTTAGCGTGTAGATGATTTCAACCTCCGGATATTTGGAGTGGTCATCAATGGCCACAATTGTGTGTCTCCTGTCCGAAACACTTCCAAAGTCTAGACTGAAGCAGGGCCAGGGCCGCTGGGGCAGCAGCTCTATCATTATTGGAGAGGGGGGAGCCTCCCCTTTCACCTGGCACCACTGACACGACCGGACCGTCGCCTCTACAAATTTGTACATCAGAGGGAACCATACTTTGGTCCGTAGCCTTCACTTAGTTTTGACCATCCCCTGATGTCCAATGTGCGCCAGTTGTACTACTCGGGCTATCAGAGATGATGGGATTACCAGCCGGTGTCCTCTCAGCAGGCATCTTGTGGTATCTTCTGTGAATTCATCCTGGATGTGATGTAGGCTCTCCATGATGCGTCTGTCATCAGCTTGAGTACCTTCCATTCTTCTTTCGCCCAATGCCAATTCGCTTGCCTCAGTGCCTGATTTGCTGGCTGCAGGCAGTCATCTTTGTCTGTCCCTTCTCTGAACACCTCCATGGATAGTGGGAGTGGGCAGGACCTTGCTGTGATGCAGCGGACGTACTCCTCTGTGTTAGCAGCCGTCTTCCTCTTCTTGGGCCGTGGCTGCCCTCGGGTGGCGTGATAGGTAATCCACCGGGTTCCGAGCTCCTGGTTGGTATTCCACTCGGCAATTGTAATTCTGTAATTGCAACACCCACTTTTCTATTCTGGGAGGTGGTTTTGATGACGTCCCTGAGAATAGAGCCAGAAGGGGCTTGTGGTCTGTCGCTACCACAAACGGCTTGCCGTATACATAGAGATGGAAGTGACGGCACCCGCAGTGTATGGCAACAGCTTCCTTCTCTATCTGGGAGTTTCGCTGCTCGGTGTCCGTGAAAGAGTGGCTAGCAAAAGTCACCGGGCCCAGTCTTCGTCAGCATGTCGTCATTGCATTAGCACAGCTCCTAGCCCTGTTGGGCTGGCATCAACGGCCACCAATGTCAGCTTTCGTGGATTGAAGAAAGCTAGAGTTGTGCAGAGGACAGAGCCTCTTTGATGTGAGGCGAGAGTTATGCTCTGTGATGGTTTTGTCGTGGACCATGATATCGTCGCTCACGTTTATGACCCCAGGGATATCCGCAACCAGCTCATGAATTGTGTTTTGGAAGACTTCGGCTGCGCTGGATACTCCAAAACTCAGTCGAGTGTATCTCCTGAGACCAACATGAGTGGAAAATGTTGTTATGTTCCTGGAGGCCTGATCCAGTACTAGCTGGTGATAACTGGATCTCAGGTCGAGTTTGGAGAACCAACACATCCCAGCCATCTCCCCGATCAGGTCGTCAATGGTGGGGTGGGGTGTGGTGCTTTCTTTTGATGGTGGCATTGGGCAGTCTCATGTCCACGCATATTCTCACCGCCCCAGGTTGCTTGGGCTTCGGGGTGACGACGATCGGAGATACCCACGGCGTCGGTCCTATTACCCGTTTGATTATCTCCGCTTCCTCTAGCTTTCTCAACTCTTCCTCCACTAGGGGCCGCAGGTGGAATGCCACCCTCCTATGACGTAGGGCCACGGGTTGCACTGTGGGGTCAATATAGAGATGTACTTCCTTGCCTTTAAATTTCCTGATTCCTTCGAATACTGCTGAAAACTCTGCTATTATGTGCTGAACAGACTCCAGGTCTACTCCGAACGCAAACGTCACCATTTCGAGGTCTTCCGCCGCCCTGCAGGCTAGTAGCATGCCCTGTCCATCTTCAGTCACGTACACTGTGGTGGTGATAGAGCGTGTTCCATAGGATAATAATGTCTTGAACTTGACTAGTATGTTCAGGGGTTTGTCTTGGCCATAGGCAAAGACTGTCATTGTTGTGGGGTTCAACGAGGGAGCTGGTTCCATGATCTTATATAAGGCTGCCGACATGATGTTGATCGTAGCGCCGGTGTCCACGACGGCCGTGACTCCATGCTGGCCCACTTGGTCATGGCATTGGGGCAGCCATCTGGATTTTCGAGTCGCTGCTCCGGTCATGTGGATCGTGTGTACCAACCGTTCCTCCTCCTCCTCCTCCTCCTCCTCGTCCAAATCACTTGTCTCACCACTTCCTTCCGGAATGAGGTTGACCATCTGTTGGGGTTTTCTGTATCTTTTTGAGCGGCATACCTTCTCGAAATGGTTGAATTTGCCACATCCGGAGCATCGTTTGCACTTCGCCGAACAGTCAGCCGCTTTGTGAGGCACTCTTCTGCAATAAACACAGTTTCGTGGATTCCATGGTGGGGCGTTCCAGGGCTCCTTCTTACTGGGCCAGGCGCCAACCTCGTCATCACCACGTTCACTGGTTCCACTTTGGCAGGGGACTGCAATTCTGCCTCCATGTGGGCCGGTGTGGCCTTAGAGAGTTCCTTAGTGCGCCCCAATGTCAGTATGTCTATTAGAGATTTACCTGACTCCTCCAAGATCCATTGTCGGAGTTTCACCGACGCGCAGCCCTGGATGATCTGTCCCCTAAGCTCCTCCGTCTCGTCTCGGAATCCTCACGTGGATGCCAGATTTTTGAGCCTGGCGTGAAATGTGTCAATCGATTCTTCAGGCGATTGCGCGCCTGTCGAAAAACGAACCGGTAATAGTCTTGATTGGGCATTGTCTCGAAGTATCCAGTAAGGGCATTGATGAGCGTGTGGTGAGTCTTGGGCGTGGCTTCTGTAAGCGTCTTAGTGATTCTATGAATGTCCTTCCCCCCCAAATGTAGCAGCAGGGCCCTCTTCTGGCCCTTGTGGACTTTTGTGGCCTCAAAGAAGATCTGCAGTCGCTCCACCCATTCTTCCCACTTGAGCGCCTGAGCGGACGGGGGTCCCACTACAACGAATGGCTCGATGGGGGAATAGAGGACATGACAGGTGTCTGGCCGGTTGCACGCCCGGGCACTGGTCAGGATCCTGTTTTCCTGCGGACTGAACCTTTACTTCCTATCCTTCTTCTCCTTGGCCTTCACTGACTCCGAGGTCCCAGGCTAGTCCTCCGGGGGGCTTGTGGGATTCTGGTTCTCCTCCGTACTTGCTCCGGTAACATCCATTGTGCTTCGCTGTTGTTTGGCATTTGTTTGGCTGATTTTTTTCTACTGTTATGGTGATTGTTTCCACCGGACGCATGTGAATTGCAGGCCTGTAGCTGGTTTTCGCAGATTTTTGTATCGCGATTGGCCTCATTGCAGCTTTTTTGTGTTCATGTATTGCATTTTGGCGGCGTGGCGTTGATTTTAACGTGTTCATTTGATGCTTTATCTGGAGACTATCGCCTAGTGCCGCCATGTTGTGAATACTTGGTTAACACGGCGTAAATGTCCTGTGATAGACTGCGATGTTGAAGGTTGTGTTAAGTTACTTTTGGGAGGGTTATCACATGTTTTTGAGAATATCCCCCGTGGTTGTTCTAGACAGTCCTTCCTATGCATTCACAGCACCATGCTGAGATCCTCCTTTGGGAGTGAGTCACATGTGATACTAAGTACCTATAACACACCTTACCATGCAGTTGGTGAAGTTGGTCCTGGTCATGATTATCTTGTCCATCAGTGAGAGGATTCATTGGGTGTCTGTGGTGTATGAGATGACGGGGATGTCTTGGGATCACATGATATTGGCGAGCAGTGTCATGTGTATGATGAAATAGGTGAAGCTGAGGGTAGATTCCTGTGAGAATCCATGAATCACTTTCTTGACCTCTGTTTTGAAGGGTGGCAGCCTCACCATTTGGGCTCTTCTCATGAGGAAGGAAAATTCCATTTGAGAGCGGATCCTGGCATGACAATCTCATGGAGTGTCCTGATGAAGGTGCTGTGGGAGACAGTGTTGATGGCAGTAGACAAGTCAAGCAAGATGAATGACACTGTTTCTCTTTGGTCCAGATGATTCTAATGCCATCGGTGGCCACGATGAGTGCTGTTTCGGTGCCGTGGTCCTTTCTGAATTCTGATTGAGTTTTGTCTAGAAGATGGTGAAGTTAGATGTGGGTTGTGAGTTGCTTGTTGATGGCCTTTTTCATCACTTTGGAAGGGTCTGAAAAAGTTGGATAGGTTGTCGCAGAGTTGTTGGGAGGCAGCGATGTTGTTAAAAGTGGCTGAGGGTGACGTAAAACCCTCGATGATCAAAGAGCTCTTCTTGCAGCTTTTGGAGTTTTCTTCGATGTGGGCCACTAGAGATTTTTTCTTGCCATCATTTATTTACTGGTGTTAGCGTCTGAGTGCAGCCTTGTAGGTAGTTCTGTCAGTGGTGTCATGGCTGGCTCTCCATTTCATTTCTAGCTACTTATAGTGTTTGGTGTCCTGGAGATATCTGTGTACCAGCTGGCCTGCTTGTTTAATATACTATGCTTCTTGGGTTTGATGGATTCGAGGGAGTCTGATTAAATCTTGATCCTATTGTTGAAGTTGTTGATGTCCTTGTCGATGTTGTCTGTGAAGCTAGGTTTAATCCGTGCTGAAGGCGCTAAGTTAGTCTTCTGTGATTTTGCTCACAGCTGCAGCTTGGAATGCTGAACCTGGTAGGGGTGTTGACTTGAGGTGTGTTGAATTTTGAGGCTTTGACTTGAGGTGAAGATGGGGTCTAGTATGCTATACATATGGTATGCACCATTGAAAGGCTACAATGCACTTCATATTGATTGAAATATGTTGTGCAAAGAAGCTGCATAGAAATGTTGTGGTCTGGGGTAGAAGAAACCAAAACAAATTGACTTTCCAAAGAGAATATTGTGATGTACATGTATCTCTTTTTTTATTTTGATTGCCTCTAAAATACTTTTATGAATTGGTTGTGAATATAATAGTTTTTTTCTCGTGGTGTAGCTTATAAAATTTGAAGAAAGAGTACTCTAAATGAGTTATATCCTTTATGCGATTGTGCTAGGGAAATACATTTGCACCCTCCCGGGAGCAATGAAGGAAACACACCAGACACAGCAGTTGCTCAGAAACAAAACAAAATGTATGTGTCGGTACAAATGCTTGCTGGCCAATGAGGAGGAAGGCAGAGACCACAATTATGCTCTCAGTCTGCTTCTTACATGAGTGACTGGTGTTTGGGCTATATATAGATATGTGTGTTTGTAATACAATCCAAGCAAAACTGGAAAAAAACACAATGCCAAACATGACTAGCAGAGAAATGCATAAGCACCGTGCCAAATATAATACAGACATAAAGTGTAAGCAAATAACTTGATGAGCAAACTAATGTGGAAGTCAGGAAAAGCAAAGTGCTGCTGTAAGTGGGCTTTGAACAGCTGCTGAAGCTTGTGCAGGCAAGGTCAAATTAGAAGCCTCTGCAGCTCCGGACAGCTTGTTGCAGTGAGGAGTAAGATAGTGCGGGTGAGAAATATATGTACGATATCTATGTAGTGCATACACATAGAAATATATGGATATATATATTTTTCCCCAACAATCCTCTCTTTAGGATATTTATGAGTTCAAAATAATTTTTATTGAATTTTTTTTATAAGATCCACAGTACAAAGACATTACAAAAAATAGTACAAATAATCGAAAATACCTAAGTAACAATATAAAAACTGATCTAGCAGAAAAAATTACAGTAGGTAAAGAAATTTCATATATGTAAATTAACATAAAGGGGGGAGGAAAAAAGGGGAGCAAGCAAAATAATCATTGCAGAAAAACACAAAAGAGCTACTATTTTCTATAATATAAAGAACATTCTATTAAATATGACAAAAACCTAAAGTTAATATATATATATATATATATATATATATATATATATATATATATATATATATATATATATATATATATACACAACATTAAAAAGATAAATAAATATCAACAGGTAACCAAAATGAGTGATAAGAGATAGAATTATGATTAATCCCATTCATAGATAATTGAGCCCCCTTTCTAGTAAAGATAACCCATGACCACCAAGCATTAACAGATTATTTAGAAACATCTTTCCAACAAATAGTAATGTATTTTAATGCAGCAGAAACAAGAAAATTAAAGAGTTTACTCTATAACTCATTCAATGTTGGAAAAAGTAATGCAGATTTACATATAATGATTGGAAATGAAACAGTAACATGAATGTTCAAAATCTTTTTTATGATATCCCAAACTTCAGACCAAAATCTGAAAACTAAAGGACAATCCAAAAGCATATTTTGTAGTGTACCTGGATGTAAAGTACAATGCCAACAAGCAGCAGAGGGAATAAGTTTAGCTTGAAATAATCGTGAAGGAGTCCATAACCCATTAAATAAAATATAAGCGGTGATTTGATATATTGACACAGGTATATTGACACAGGTAGCCAACCAGATATATCACTAAGCCAAATATCTTTCCATGTGTCAGCAGATAATGAGATAGAAAGTTCCTCATTCCAAAAATTTGAAATCTTATCAATAGTACTACCAAGTGTATCTGATAATTTTTTATATAAAATGGAAACACCATGAGAGGAATGTGCAATCGTTTGAATATAAATAGATAAATCAGCTTTAACATTAGAGGGAATAGCTGTGGGGAAGGAGTCTAAAATGGAATTACACAAAAAGTGATATTTAGGAAGAACTGATTTAGTCAAACCAAATCTTGATTGTAACGATTCAAAAGAGATAAAAGTATCATCAGAATATATATCTTTGAGGTAAAAAATACCAGCTTTAATCCATGAAGACCAGAAAGTAACCTTCTATTTAATTTAATAACAGAACTATACCATAATGAAA
This sequence comes from Lissotriton helveticus, assembly GCF_964261635.1. NCBI lineage: Eukaryota > Metazoa > Chordata > Amphibia > Caudata > Salamandridae > Lissotriton > Lissotriton helveticus. Next base: position 791,393,398 of record NC_136073.1, read on the forward strand.
TGTCTTCAGTATTATTCATTTTGGAAAGAAAAATTAAATCAAGATCATTGAGTAGACATTTAGTAGTGTTGGACATGGTTAATAGAGTAGGTAAAGGAAATGAATTTACTATAGCGTTCTCAATATAAAGCCACATAGGTGGATTATTCAAAGAGTAATGAAACCATAATGAACTTTGCCTTAAAATAAAGGCAGAATGATAAAGAAAAAAGTCAGGGATACCAAATCCTGCATTGCGTTTAGGTACTTTTAACATTTTATAACTAATTCGAGGAGATTTATTGTTCCATAAAAACTTTGATAACAGTTTATCCACATCTTTGTAAAACTTTAATGGAAATTGAGTAGGGATCATGGCCAAAGTGTAAAAATTTTTGGGAGCTATATTCATTTTGATCGAATCCAGTCTACCCCACCACGAACGATGTAATGACGACCATTTCGAGGTTTTGTTTTTAATATAATTTATCATAAAATCACAATTTAAGGTTATAGTTGATTTGATGGAGGAAGAAAATAAAATACCAAGATATTTTAACTTAGTCTTTTGCCAAATAATTTCATGCATGGGAAGCATATCAGGAGTACAAAAAATATTTAATGGGAAAAATTCAGCTTTATTGGTACTTAGAGTGTAACCAGAGACTGCAGAGTATTTCAATATAATATCCATTAACGTGGGAAAAGAATATCTTGGGTCACTAATAAATAATAGTACATAATCCGCATAAGCAAGAGTTTTAACAGTAACACCCTTAATAATAATTCCCTTAAAATTGTCACATTTTCTAATAGAGGCAAGAAAAGGTTCAATGCCGATTAAAAATAAAAGAGGAGAGAGAGGACATCCTTGTCTTGTACCTCTAAAAAGTGAAAATGGAGTGGAAACTTGCCCATTAATAAATAAACGAGCAGTAGGAGCATAATATAAAGCGTTAATCATGCGGATAAAAGAATCCCCAAAATTAAATGAGGATAGCATGTGAAATAAAAATTGCCAATGGATTTTATCAAATGCTTTTTCAGCATCTAAGGCCAAAATACCAGAAGCTAGTGTTAGAGTAGAACTTAGTTCGATAATATGTAAAAACGATCTTGTATTATTTGCAGAATATCTATTCTTCATAAAACCAGATTGATCAGGGTGTACAATAGAATCTAATACAGGGCCTAATCTAGTAGCAAGAATTTTGGCATATAATTTACAATCTTGGTTAATCAAGGATATAGGACGATAATTGGATACAAGAGTGGGGTCTTTATCTGGTTTCGGAAGAACAATAATTAAAGCTTCAGTAAAAGACCCAGAAGTTGTTCCTGTGGAGCTAAAAAAAGTAAAAAGTTGGGATAAGAATGGTAAAAGGTGTGATTGAAATTCTTTGTAAAATTCCGTCCGAATCCCATCAGGTCCGGGAGATTTATTCTTTTTAAGAGATTTAATGGCAGATATGATTTCATATTTAGTTATAGGTGCATCAAGACTGGGTTTGTCTGTATGTGAAATTTTGGGTAACTGACAAGAGTTTAAAAAGGAATCTAATACAGAAACGTCATTGGCATCTGGTTTATTATATAATGTGGAATAAAAATTCAAAAATTCATTAACAATTTCATTATGAGAACTAGCTATATTACCATGAGAACCATGAATTGAAGTGATATGAGTTTTATCTTTTTTGATGCGTAGATAATTGGCTAACAATTTACCAGATCTATTGGCATTAAAACTAAATCTAGCTTTAGCATTAGAAATTTGAATGCCTGCCCTTCTACTAAGTAGTGAATTAAATTCATAATGTAATTTTTGTAGTTTAAATTTGTATTGAGGGTTATTAGATGTAATAAAAAGGCGTTCAAATTTTGCAATTTGTTTTTGTAGGTGTGTAGTAGTCGCATGAAATGTTTTATTTTCATGAGCCATAATAGAGATTGTTACTCCTCTAATATAGGCTTAAAGGCATCCCGTCTATTAATCATAGAAGTAGAACCTTCAGGATTGAGTACAAAATATTCTTGTATAGCCGCTAAGAGTTTTGGTTTATGGGACTCATTTAAAACTATACCAGTATTCATTCGCCATCTGGATTGTTTAGTAAATGCGGATTCCAAGTGCAAAACTAAATTTGATATTTAAAAGGCCAGGAATCAAGTTTTCCAAATATAGACGGCAATTAGAACCCTCAACTTCTTCAGGCAAATTAAAAATGCGAAGATTGTACTGTCTATTGCGATTTTCCATATCCAAGAGCTGAGAGTGCATAGGGAGTATTTTTGCCACCAACGAAGTAAAAGCATCCACTTTGGTCTTATTATCTTGAATTTTGATGGAATTATCAGAAATGTTCATAGACAAACAAGCCATTTCTTTACGCACACTTTTAATTTCTGACGCAATATTGTCAGTATTAACTCGAAGAGCTTGAATTTCTTCCAAAATTTATGAAATGGAAGGCTCAGAGGATTCCACAGCCTTAGATTTAACTGGGGGCGGTGAAACTTGTTGCTTCCTTTTATTATTGGCAGAATTTTTATTTTCCATTTTGAGGTGAAAAAAACCACCCAGAAGCAGAATTTAAAGTCAAGTATGCAATAAAACTGCAGATAAATGAAAAAAATCAAGAAATGAAGAAAACCAGCGTAAAAATCATCAAATGTACTGGTGCAGCAGCTAAAAAGGACAGTGGGTGTGGCTAGGCCCAAGCCAGGCCCTTTCCTGCTGATCACTCCGCCCCCTAGTCACACAAGTCAGGCAGTACCTTAGGCAGAGGCTGGGAGCATGATCCAGAGAGCCCAAAACAGCACTTCTTGGACGCAGAACGACTGGAAAACTCCTCCGAGGGTAGGAATCCTTATGAATATAGAAGCGACCCCATTTGCGCACTGTTTATGACAGGAAAATCGTCGTAAAACATAAAAACAGGCGTTTTATACGACGGAGCTCAAGCGGCGGCGGCCATGTTGAATCGCGCGCTCGCGCGTCTCCTCTTTAGGATATTTATATCCTACATTAGTGTACATAGATACACATTGATGAGATAATCATTATTGAAACATAGACAAAATGATATACCAGTATTTAATGCATACTACTTCATGTTGCATTATAATATCAGCGAGTGATTGTAATACAGGCAGTATATACATAATTAAGTGTCTAATAAATTTAGTTTGCACTATGCAATTCATATTGCTACATTGTCCCCTACTCACTCTATGGCATTTTCTGTAAGTGTTAGTAATTTAAAGGCACGCAATGTGCTGTCATCTGATTCTTCTCCTGGTTCACAGTTGTCTTGTTCAGGGGCGGTTTCACGGACCTGCCCTGCGTTGTCCTCTTCAGTATATTTTTCTGCAGGTGCACACCATCACCTTTCTTCAAGACTTTGTTGTGTGCTTCACTCAACAGAATCAGTTGGTGTCACCGTCCCTGTGACACTTGGTGATGGGCTCTCAGCGTGGCCCTTAGAAATTATCTGATCTGTCCTCTCCTTTTCTGGTGTGCTGTGCAGCTCCTCTGGTGACAGATGCTCATTAGTTACTGGTACCTCTGTCTCAGTTGTTAGTGGTGCAACTCTGCATCTTGTTGGATTAATCCCTTAATCCAGGTTGTCCGTTCACGGTCTGTGGTCCAGACCACCTAGAACTCGATGACCATGTCTCCAGAGTTCCTTTAGATGGTTTCACCATTTTGGGGTGCAGTACTAAAGGCAGAGCATCAGGCCATTTCAGGAATGTTGCATCAGTGATCTTTACGCATCTATTACTCTGTTTCCAAATACTCAGACATCTTCTGCACATCTGCAATAAAGCCATCCCACGTATGCTGCTATTTAGGCCCTAGGGAACCTCAAGCCTGCGGTGTGCTATCTTTCTTCAAGCATCATGCAACCATTGCTACATCAATCTTCCTTGTTGGAAACACACCCATACATTTTGAAAAGTTATCCAGACACACCAGCAACTATTTCAATCCATTCACTGGGAAGCAAAACCTGTCTGCAGTTTGATAAAGGGACCCTGTGGTACCAGCAAGTGAGCATGTGTAGCAGGGGACTGACATGTAGAATGTTGGACCTATAAAAGACATTGAGAGCAGACTTTCAACTATGGTATCATCTTTTGTAATAGCACACCCTGCTCTGTACCTCCTATTCTCTATGAGTATGCTAGAGGAACCCTGTGTGTACCACTCATAGTCTGCCTTTTTTAATTTCTGCTGTAAATCTGGTCCTGGTGTGGTGCAATATCTTTCTACGGTGTCAACACAGTCAAGCTTAGGGGTCTCATTAGAATATCCTATTGCAGGTAATGTTGTTGCCAAGTTAACAGGTGGTCAGCTTTGAATTGTGATATTAGAGTTAGACAACAAGGTAACCTCATAGCCTGTGTGCCTGCCTGCTAAATATTTGTGTGTTGCTGCAGATGACAACAACAACTGTACTGAATGTGGCATATAAACAATACAAGTATAGTTCAACTCAATGGGAGCTGTCCTCTCTGCCATCACAGCTGTCAACGTCCAGTCACTGCTGAAGGCAAGGTCCCATAGTAGTATGCCACAGGTCTTTTTCCAGCTGGGTCAGCACACCATATACAGTGCCATTTTGCTTTTACACATGGAGATGGAAGAGCAGTGTGTAGTCAGGCAGCCCCAATGCTGGTGCAGTACACAATGTCTCTTTCAGTTTCTTGAAACACGTTGCAAGTTCATTAGTTCATACAATGTTGTTGGGTGCATCATTTAGCGTACATTGTCTCAAGATGGCATCATAGGATCTGTACTCTGGGATCCACTGGTGGTAGTAGTTCATCATCCCCAGGAAGGGGATAATTCCTTTCTCAGTGGACATAACCCAGGTAAGTCACATCTTTTTACTGGCACTTTTACAATGAGGTTTTGTGTCCTCTCTCCTGGAGGTTGTTCAGCAGAGCTACAGTATCTTTTTATAAATTAGAATACCATGTGCCCAGAGCCTGCAAATTGAATACTACTAGTGGGCCTGCAGCAGTGCTTGTGTCACCGACAGAGGTAGCATTTCAAAACTTTCTCAGGCCTGCCATTGCAGCCTGCATGTGCAGTTTCTGCTACCTTGACTTGACATGTAAAACGACTTCCCAATCATTAAACTCCCCTTTTACTACATATAAGTCACCCCTAAGGTAGGCGCCAGGTAGCTAATAGGGCAGGGGGCTGTGTAAGTGAAAGGTGGGCCTTGTGCTTTTAGGTTTTCATTGTCCTGGTGGTGTCAATCGCACAAATTCGTTTTTCATACTGTGAGGCCTACTCCTCTTATTTTGAGTGCCATTTTACTGGTAAAGTTGGTTTTACTTTACTATTTTATAAATGTAATTTCTAGAATGTAGACCTTTCTCTGCTCTTACAGCTCTATATGTATGCAACCTGACTTTAATACATATCTAGGCAGGGTGTCAGCTACACGTCCCTCTCTGTGTCCACAATAACGGGCAAACTGTTTCACATATTTAAGACAGTTCGTAACCTTACCTTGGTCTGCAGGGCTATCTCGTGATCATTTTTAAACTTTTCTCTCATGCCAGCTGTTTAAACAACTTTATAGTGGGAATACCATAGTTTCCTCAGAGTTCCACTCAAGTGAAAAGTGCTTTTTACTCTCAATGTGCACCTACACCCTTTAAGATAAGCACAACAAAAGGTCTCCTGCAAGGAAGAAGAAACACATCAACATATAGTCAATATATAATTCAAATATAGTTATTGAGCAGTAACTTTCTACATTTGTGCGCATTTCAAAATCATTTCCCTCAGACCTGGTGCTACCTTCTAATCAGATGTACCCCCTCCCACTATATTCCGCGAGGGTTTCTTCTACTAGGGTCCCCTTCTGGCATGGGATCGTATGCGTGGTATATGATTAGGGCTCATGGTTGTATGGTATTTCGTTTTTTGTCATTTCCGTCTGTATTTATCCATATCATTTTTGGGCATTTTACCTGTATTTATCCACATTTATTTTTGCCACAAGAAGAAGACGATGGTGCAGCTATTATTTTTCAACATTTATTTAAATTGACAAAGCACACATGCACTCTGTTTTTATTGGTCAACACAATACATTCATCTGAAAACGTTGCCATTCGCAGAATGTCCCAAATACACTAAAAAGTGCCATCACAAGCCATTTGCCTCAAAGCCTTGCAGTTTCTGTCATCGGCACAGGGTGCTACATCCTCTCCCCCATACTGCCCGACTGAGAGAAACTCACACTGCCTTCAGCTACAACCCAATTGTGCCCCGCTATAAATACTTGGAAGCAACTCAATTCAAACTATGCACTAGACAAGAGTAATTTGCTGCCTGAAAAAAGTAACAACATTCTGGGAAAAACAAACACTCAATGGGAATACAACTTAAAGCTTTTACACTCATTATTCAGAAAGCTAAGGACATGAAAAGAAAAGTAGCGCTTCACTGGCAAACTCTGTAAGGCAGCGCCAATGTGTTTGGGTGTGAAAAAAACCAACCTGGCTTCTTTGCGACTACTCTGTCTTGTTTTATTTAGTTATGTATTTATTGTTTGTATTTTTTAAAAAAATGTCTCTCCTCCTGATGCCACGTTTTGGAATAGAAAAATGTCAGAAAAAGACATTTGCAAGAAAAGTGTTTCTTCTTTTTTTGGAACTATTTCACTGGGGAACAGATGACAGAAAGGAGAGGAAAGAACAGTCACGGTTTTCTGCAAGTGGGGAGCGCAACAGTAAGAGACGGAATAAGAGGAAGAAAGAGGGGGCAGCAGAACTCCAGGAGTGGGCACTGACCTTGTCTTGTCCGGGCAAGAAGGAAGAGACAGCAACGGTTATGGGCTATGCAGTCCGGTCACAAACTTGACAATCACTACACTGACGTGTAGGCTGTGCCACCGCACGGCAGGGGGTAGGGTGGGGGAGGGAGTTGGCATCAGATCTCTGCTTTTGCCACCCCCAAAACTGCATACGCTACTGACTCCAGCCCCCTCCCCCCCCGCAGTTACCTTTGTTTTGAAATGGCTGGCCAGAGCTCACTCGAGGGGTGGGGCGGCTAACAAAAGGCGGATAGGAGCTCAAAAAGACCCCTCATTGGAAGAAATTTCCAGCAAAACTGAAGCTGGTCTTTCTAGTTACTGGAGGCGGCCACAGCCCTAGAATCAGAAAGAGGGCGTGGCGAGGCAACTCTGCTGGAGCACAGCAGCACAGTAAAATGTGCTAGTATTTTCCAGTTTTTACATATAAATAGAGACTAAGGAAAACGTGTTTTCCGTCTGTATTTATATGTAAAAAACTGCTTAAACGGAAAACCAGGAGCCCTAGTTATGATCCTCCATAGGCATCCGCCACTGTCAGTTTAATATTACTGACACAAAGTAAATTTACTTACTCCTCAGGCCCACTTTTTCACTGCCAGACATATTCTAAGCATTAAAGGACCATGACGGCAAGGCACTTTCACTTACCTGTGTGACATTTCACTCCGTCAGAGTGTCACGGCAACATTTGTTAGGGGAACACTTTTGCACCCTGCCAGGAGCAATGAAAGAAACACACCACACAAAGCAGTAAGTCAGAAACAAAATCAAATGTCTTTGTAGGTACAAATGCTTACTGGCCAGTAAGGAAGAGGTCAGTGCACACAATGGTGCTCTCAGTCTGCTTCTTACCAGAGTGACTGTTCTTTGGGCTATATATATATGTATTTGTAATACAATCCTAGCAGAACCGGAGAAAGACACTATGCCAAACATGGCCAATAGAGCAATGCACAGACACTGTGACAAATATAATACAGACAAACAGTGTAAGCAAACTACTTAACAACTTAATTAGCAAATTCACATGGAAGTCAGGAAAAGCAAAGTGCTGCTCTGAGTGGGCTCTGAGCAGCTGTTGAAGCTTGTCCAGGTAAGGTCAAATTAGAAGCCTATGCAGCTCCGGGCAGCTTGTTACAATGGGAAGTGAGATAGTTCGGGTGAGAACTATATCTGAGTATGATATCTATGTAGTGCATACATATGAATATATGTGCATATATATATATTTCCCCAACAGATGTCAGGGTTTAATGTTTCACAATTTAGCCAAAAATAGTTATCAATGCAGGCATAACACTTGATATGGTGATTGGGGTTCAAATAAGGCAACATTTTACATTTTGGTTTTCAAAAAGAGGCTCTACAGATTGCACTGTGTGTGTGTGTGTATCTGTCTGTCTGTCTGCTGGTGTTGGAAAGGAGTATAGAAAATCTTTTCTTTGAACATGAGCATGTTTGTTGCAGTCTCATTTTGAAGGCACACCCCCAATTCCCAATGGTTTGTGCTTCACTGTGTTCTTTGCCTGTCCCTGCTTTCCGGTGTGAAAGGTCAGACCTGAAAAAATGAAAAGGCAATGCCCTCAGTGGATAAATATCTCCCATGTATGTAAAGTAATGTAATGTAATGTAATGTAAAATGCATTTATATATCGCATAAATCACCCGAAGGTCTCAGAGCGCTGGCAGATCCGCAAGACAGAGACAGTAAAGTAAATTAAAAGAGCCAGGTTTTGAGGCTATTACGGAATCTCAGGTGGTTGGATTCTGTCCTGATGTATAGGAGCAGGGCATTCCAGGTTTCAGCGGCTGTTTTACTGAAAGCCCTGTCGCCGTTTCAACTGTGCGAACCTTGGGAACAGTCAGAAGCAGCTTGCTGGAGGATCTGAGAGTTCCGGCCAAGCTGTGGAATTTAAGCTTTTTTTCTAGATATATCGGTCCTTGACCATGGATGGTTTTGTGGACAAGGCAGCATAGTTTGAATTTCATGCGCTTCTTTATAGGGAGCCAGTGCAGGGTTTTGAGGCAGGGCACTGATGGGGTGCGGGGAGGAAGGTTAAGCACCATTCTGGCTGCGGTGTTTTGTAGTACCTGAAGTTTTGACTGGAGATTTTCATTTATAGAAGTCAGTAGGGCATTCCCGTAATCCATTCGGCTGATGATAAAGCCTTGGACTAAGGGCATGCGGGACGGGAGGGGAATCCATTTGAAGATTTTCTTAAAGCTGCGCATTAGTCCAAAGCTGGTGTGCACTACTTTGTTGACATGTTCAGTCATGGACAGCCTGTTGTCAACTGTCACCCCTAGATTCCTGACTGAGGACTTGGGAGAGGGGCAGGGTCCTAATGTTGGTGGCCACCATTCGTCTGACCAGAGCTTGTCAGCCGTTCCGAAGAGCACTATCTCCGTTTTGCTAGCATTTAGCATTAAAAAGTTGTTGGTCATCCATTCCTGAATTGCAACCATGCACTTTTGAAATCTCAGTTTGGTTTCATCAGGGTCTGGGCCCACGGTGATCAGTAGCTGAGTGTCGTCAGCGTAAGATACGGTTCCAAAACCGTGAGGTCAGATCACTTTAGCCAAGGGAGATACATATAGGTTAAAGAGCGTAGGGTTCAGTATTGAGCCCTGGGGTACCCCTTTATTGTTTTCCTGGTAGCTGGAGGAGTATATTCCTACTTGGACCTTTGAGCGCCTTTGGGTCAGATAACTTTTGATCCAAAGTAACGCTGAGCCCTCGACACCACTCTCTGCAAGACGCTCTAGAAGAATGTGGTGCGAGATGGTGTCGAAGGCAGCCGACAGATCGAGCAGGACCAGTATGGCAGATTGTCCTGCATCGAGAGTCATCCTGACATTATCTACTATTTCAAGCAAGGCAGTCTCAGTACTATGAAACGCCCTGAATCCTGACTGAGAGGAATCTAGGAATTTGTTTGTCTCCAGATATTTGCCTAGTTGTTTGTTTATAAAGGATTTCATGACCTTTCCAAATAGAGGCAGGAGAGAAATAGGCCGGTAGTTGGAGAGTTGTTTAGGGTCAGCCGGGAGTTTCTTTAAAATTGGTCTGATTGTGGCCTCCTTCCAGTGCAAGGGAACAGAAGCATGAGATAAGGAGAGATTAAGGGTCTTGGTTAGGTCTGAAATCCGGGCGGGTGCAATTTTTGCTAAGATCTGAGAGGAAGCTGGGTCACCAGGGGATCCTGATTTAATTTTGTGGAAGGTGGATTCTACTTCTGTTTCTGAAAAAGGTAGAAATTCTTTAAGGGCTATGTCTAAGTGATCGGGTTCTTTGTTAACTTTTTTGAGCATGGGTATGGTCTAAGTAAGGGGAGTTGGCTGAGGGAAAAGTTTATAGATATTTCGTGGAAGTAGGATGATACAGAGTTGACCCAATCTTGGGATTCAGTGAGAGAGGGCTGACAGGCGGGGGGTTCGTAAATTCTTTGACTAGTTTGTATAGCTCTCTCTGAGAGTTGGCTGCCTGAGTTATCCTGTTACCTAGATAGACATTTTTGCCGTAGCGTTTTCTTTCATATAGAGTCTGTGCGTTGTTTTATATTGTTGTCTGTCAATTTGGGCTTTAGTTTGTCGCCATTTCCTTTCTGCTGTCCTGACAGAAAGTTTTATTTTTTCCAGGTTCGGAGTGAACCATGGGGAGATTTTAGTGCAAGGTCTAGATGCCTTTAATGGCGCAATTATATTTAAGGCCGAGGAAATAGCAATTTCAAGGTCGACAGCTGCTTTGTTAGGATTGGTGGTCTTGGTGATGAGAGGGGGAGTGAAATGGGTGGTGAAGGAGTCCAGATTGATCTTGTTCCATGGTCTACTCAGTTTTGCTTGGTTACTAATCTGAGGCTTTGTAGGGGTGCCTGCGATGTGAAATTTGATGACATAATGGTCAGACCAGAGGACTGGGAGTATTTGACTGATTTCTACGTTTGGGGAATTAGTGCATAGTGCACTGACTATGTTCCTTAACCCAATGCTCATGCATATCATAAGTATCAGCGTAAGCTCTGTGTACAAAATTGGCTTTCACTCCTAAGGGTCCAAATTAAAAACTTGGCATTTCAGAGGATGGAGCCTTCTGTCCTACATCATGCAAGAGGGTAGAGGGCAAGGGGTCTTTTGCGTCTCCACCTTTGTGGTTAATGAGTCAATGCTCAAGATTAATAATAATAATCCACATTTGTAAAGCGCGAACAATCACCCGTAAGGGTCTCTAGGTGCTGGGGGCCGTCAGGAAGATTAAGCAAGCTATTGCCCAGAGTCACATGGTGCTGGGCTAACCTGCCGCTGGTGCCGGGGATCGAACCGTGATCTCTAAATTCCAGCGTCAGTCTACCCTGGCCGAGGCAACAAGTTGGTGCAGAGGAAATGTTGCTATGAATGCGGGGACAGTTCAAGCTGCACTTGGGCTGCTGGTCTGGCAGGCCGCACAATGCATAGGGCATGCTTGCGAATATGAGATCAGAATATTGGAGTAAGTCAGTTGCCTCTGTGCACTTTGCAAACTTCATAAAGCAGATGTTATGTTATTAAGATTTATACAGCGCACGAATACCAAGCGGTGTCTTGGCACTAGCAGCCCAGAAAGGAGGCAGGTAAACTATGCATCAAATAGTTAGGTCTTCAGGGCTTTACGAAAGGATGTTAGAGATGGAAGATTTCTGATGGAAAAGGGGAGGGCGTTCCAAAGTTTCGGAGCACCCACAGTAAGCTTCTACCGCCCCAGTTAGCCTTACAGAATCTCTGAGAAGAGCATCAATTTTCACCCCTTCAGACCTAAGACATCTGTTTGGGGAGTACCAGTTTAATGACCGATGCCAATGTGACTGCTTTTAGCCTAAATTCCATACATAATAGGAGTGGAGTGGTCGCTGAAACTTCCATTAACATTGCCACAGAAAACTCAGCAGACTGAGATTACGAAGATGACAAAGATGTGCTGTGGTTACAGGTAAGTGCTACGCAAACAATTGCTCACCATGCCACCCCAGTGTAGACCCAGCCATATGCAAATCAGTCTTGACCCTGTACCTCATAGGAGCAGTCGAGACCGAAATGCCAAGCCAAGTCGTCCCTGGACAGGAAATACGCCTCCTGGGACCGGTTTCTGGGTATTACCCTTCATCAGCAAGGCTAGCTTGAATCCAGTGGCACAGTGAGCAAGGGACCCACGTCTAGGCCTACCCATCCCACTTAGGGTGAAAAGTGCTACGCAAACAAATGATGGACGGAATGCTGACTAAATCATACATTCACCCCCAGTCAACAGATCTGGATTAAATCCATCAATTGTTGTTTTTGCATTTGTCACCCCGAGTGGGACGGGTACGCCCAGACATGGGTCGCGTGCTCTCCATGCTAATGGAGTCAAGCTATCCTGGCTGCAAAGGGGTGAAACCCAGAAACCGCCCCTACGATGCTTGTTTCCAGTCCAGGGAGGACCTGAACAGGCAGTTCGGGCTGAACTGTTCCCATTGGGCACAGGGTCAAGACTGATTTGCATATGGCTGGGTTCAAACTGGAATGTCATTGTGAGCAAAAAAACAATGGATTTAGGCCCAGATCTCTGTACTGGGGTGAATGTATGAAATTGTTCTGCATTCTTTCCATCAATTGTTGTTTTTGCATTTGTCCACCCTATTAGGATGGGTATGCCCAGACGTGGGTCCCGTGCCCGCCATGCCACTGGGGTCAAGCTATCCTGGCTGATGAGGAGTGAAACCCCGAAACCGGTCCTAGGATGCTTGCTTCCAGTCCAGGGATGACCTGGACTGGCAGTTTGGGCTGGACTCTTCCCATTGGGCACAGGGTCAAGACTGATTTGTATATGGCTGGGTTCAAGCTGAAATGTCATTGTGAGGAACAAAACAATGGATTTAGACCCAGATCTCTGTACTGGGGTGAATGTACGACATTGTTCTGCATTCTGTCCATCAATTGTTGTTTTTGCATTTGTCGGCCCGATTGGGATGGGTATGCCCAGACATGGATCCCGTGCTCGCCATGCCACTGGAGTCAAGCTATCCTGCCTGAAGAGGGGTGAAACGCAGAAACCGGTCCTAGTATGCTTATTTCTAGTCCAGGGAGGACCTGGCCTGGCAGTTCGGGCTGGACTGTTCCCATTGGGCACAGGATCAAGACTGATTTGTATATGGCTGAGTTCAAACTGGAATGGCATGGTGAGAAAAAAACTATGGATTTAGGCCCAGATCTCTGTACTGGGTGAATGTATGACATTGTTCTGCATTCTGTCCATCAATTGTTGTTTTTGCAGTGGTTACAGGTAAAGCACCAACAGAGATCATCTTTAAGATCTTCCTTAGATAGCCTTTTCTGTATAATTGTTCTAACCCGAATGCTGTGACCAGATTTCTGACCTAAAAAATTGAACTAAGTGCAGAATCATAAAACAGAATTATGAATTTGGTTCTCAGTGCATCACAATTTAAAGGAAGTGCATTGTAGGTCAAAAGGGGATCATATTTGCTAGCAATGCTTCTAGTGCACCAACCAGATTCATGCATGGTGTTTGCTGATCTCTGGTGTTATCTTTCTTCATATTTTTCCAGGTCAATGGAGGTGACTGCAATGCATGGAGGCCCCAACATGGAAGATTATCCTACCGTCTTCATGATGACTCCAGATACAGAAGATTACTATGATTTTGACTTGGATATTGACTTTAATTATCTATATTTCTCTATGATGGCACTCCTGTCCATACCCGTGGTCATTTCTGTCTTTGGTCTGGCTGGGAATGGATTGGTCCTCTGGTTTTTGAGGTTTAGAAATTCTCGGAACTCCTTCACCATATACATCTTGAACCTGGCCATCGCAGATTGCATAGTTCTCGTCGTCCTGTCTCTTTTTTGCATACTTTTCTTGATGCTAATTAATGGATTGATTGGTGATGAAGTTCCTTATGACAGTGTTTTACAAATAGGTTCTTTTGGGTATGGCACCAGTCAGGGCTTTCTTACCGCCATCAGTGTGGAAAGGGCTCTGTCTGTCCTTTACCCCATCTGGTACCGATGCCGCCGTCCCAAGCACCAGTCCACCATTGTCTGCATCATTGTATGGATTTGTTCATGCTTGATGTTGGCAGCAGATATTTTGATTGGCTGGAAATGTGAGGATTGCACAGAACTTGACATATTTAAGGCTGTTTTACATTTTTGTATCTTTCTACCCTTGATGCTTCTGTCAAACGTGTTGCTGCTCATCACTATCTGGAAGAATTCACAAAAGCGTCACCCACCAAGACCCTACATACTCATCCTCTCAACAGTTCTTGCATTCCTTGTCCTCTCTTCACCGTATGCTGTGTTTGATTTTCTTTCTCTCTTTATCAACCTCGATGTAGAAGTCTCCCATGCCATCATTTTCTTCTACAGCTTCTGCATTAACAGCAGTCTCAACCCCATCATCTACTTTCTAGTTGGTGGCATCAGGCGACATGGGCGTAGGAGGTCTTTAAGGGGGGCCCTACGGAATGCATTCCAAGAAGAGACTGAATCCTTGCAGGATGATGATGCTGCCTCGTCCCCGCGGCAAAGTTTAAGAACAAGCTCATCACTTTAATCCAGATTATTTAGACATCTTAGTCCAAGGAATGCCACATAAGAAATTTCTCAACTAGTTACTACTGTTCATGGTTAGGCACCCAAGCTCTCGGGGTCAGTAATATCTAATTATAAGTAATCGTGGGCTACTGTGATCATAGGATAGCAATTTAGACTGCTTTAAAGGAGACATTTTGGAAAAGAGGTCACATACATCTCTGAACCAAAACAAACTTCATCAAACCAGAAAACATTCTGGAACCCCTGTTGTTGATGAGTGTTAAAGATCGCAGGACTAATACAAGACAATTTATTTTCTCTACACTTATGTTCCCTTTAAGGACTTGTGGGTTTGAAGTATTCTCTTTATTCATGAAACTATATCCTGATATCTAGACAGTGGATCTCCAGTTTGAAGTGTTCCACTAAAAAGAAAATAGTATTTTCCTTGAAGGGAAGAATCAAATGTTTGCTCAACGTTACATAAATGATTTACCAAATTATCAGAACCAAAATCATCAAATTCAGGAACTCTCTTAACCACCTTCTCACATCATCTTCTTCAGTCTCCCACACCAATTCTCCCCTTGTTGCACACTGCTGAACTCAGCTCTTTTTCCCATCTCTCTAACCGTGCAGATTTACATCTACAGACCAAACTCACCATGGACCCGTTTCCTATAATGAGAACAGACAACCCATCCTGAGAGCATCTGGACCCTTGAAGCCAGCTCCTAACGGAGTCGCCCTCTCCAGTCAACTCTGAGTTACATTGCCCTTCTTATGCACAACCATGTACTAAAAGGTCTCTTATTCAGACAACCAAACTCCTATAGATGGGCATTCCACACCACCACCTGGCAGTGGTAATGATAATAGAAATAGGCGGATTATGTCCATAGCACTGTATAGCTTGTCCTGTCTCTTACTCTCTCCCTCTACTCATCGCCAACCATCACCCCTTATCTTAATCAACAACCTCCTGATGATGCATCTTAAGTACCAGTATGTTTGTTATGTTCAACACATTTGTTTGTAGAGGTCCTTCAATAAACAAAATACATTTGCAAATGTATGTTTTGAAAAATCATTGTCTTTATTTGATGCACAGCAAAAGGAATTGAAATTTGATAAGATTTTGAATTTTCAGTTTTCTACTAGGGAAGTGGTAGGAAGGTAAAAAGATGGATGTTGGTGCCTGGCTGTTCAACATTTTAAAAAGAATAAAAGTAATACAAACACTTATAATAATACTCCTAACCATAATAAGAAGACTAATAATACAGTATAAGAATAGTTTGGGCAAATTGAGTCCTGCCTAAGTAATAAGCCAATACATTAACAGTGGGTTAATCCCTGGTAGATATGGTACAGAGCAGTGTTTTGCAACACAAAAACAGTCATAGCTAAACATAATACAAATCCCACAGCGAAATGCTAAAAATTAAGAAAAATGCAGTAGTCAAAATTACTCCAAAATGAGAAAAATCAATTAACCTGAGATTTGAATTTCTAAAGTTGGGGATTAATCCTCTTTTTTATTTAGTGACTTATGGCTTAAGTAGGACTCAGACTATCCGAAACTAATAACACATTTTCGTATACTGTATTATTGTTATTGTCATTGGTATTATTATTATTATTGTTATTTTTAATATTAACCCCTGAGCTGCTGAGCGTCCCCCACAGTGCTGAGCCCTTTTTGGGCCATTTGGGGTAGTTTGCACTTAGTGCTCCATAACTTTTTCCACATAAGCTATCCATGCCAAATTTGTGTCCTTTTCATTCCAATATCCTGGGGAGTCTAAAGGTATCCAGGGGTTGTAGGTTCCCCTAGAGGGAACAAAAATAATTGACAAAATATAGCTAGAGTTCGGTTTTTGGGGGGAAAATGGGAAAAAAGTTTTGCAGAAGAAAGTGTCAGTTTTTTTCCTGCAAATGTCATCAACAAAGGGTTTGTAGTGCTAAGATCATCATCTTATCCCCTTTTGAAAACAGGCAGACTTGAATCAGAAAACCAATTTTTTTAGCACAGTTTTGGCATTTTAATAGGAGAGAAACCATTTTACTTATTTTTTGTGCTTTCAACCTCCTTCCAGTTTGTGGTGGAAACCGGTGTGAAACCCATGGTGGATCCTGAAAAGCTATACATTTCTGAAAACTAGACAGAAATGTGAATTCACCAAGGGGTCATTTTTGTACATCCTTCAAGGATGTCCTATAAAAAGTAACAGTTGAAATAAAAAACATATTGAAACTAAGTATGAAAAAACACCCGTTTGTGTCTACGTTTTCATCTGTAAATTCTTCTTAATATAGCAGATTTTCAAAAGCAATATACCGTTATAACTGCTGAACCCCTCTGGTTGTGGGGATGTATAGGGCCTGTAGGTTCTCCAAGAACCCGAGGTACCCAGAGCCAACAACCAAGCTAGACTTTTTCAATGGGTTTTTCATTGTGTACCAACTAAAGCAATTATGTGGCAAATTATAAAGAATGAAAAAAGGGATGAAGGAAAACTCTGTATTTCTGAATTATAGGAGTAGTGGTTGTTTATATATCTCTGGATTTATGGGTACCCGTACTTGCAAATGCTTCAGAGGACATTTTGTAAAATGTCTTCAGTGTTACACACTTTCTTTCATTTGAAAGGCACAAACGTAGGGTTATTCAGTTGGTAATAACAAATGTTCTTTTATTATGTATTCCCACATGTCGCCCAATAAAAATGGTACCCCACTTGTGTGGTTGGGCCTTGTACCTGCCGCACAAAACACTGCAAAACATGACCTAGGGGACTTCATCTTTCATCCCGCAGAATGCATGTGCTTTTTATAAGGTAGCTAGCTCTGAATTGTGAGCCCCAGCTCATTTGGCACCTAGGGAAGCCTACTAAACCAGCACATCTTTGAAAACTAGACACCCAGGGAAGTCCAGGGTGGGGTGAATTGCATGGCTCTCATCAGGTTTTGTTACCCAGGATTCTGAGCAAAGCTCAATTTTTGGCTAAAAAACAAATTTTCCATGCATTTTTGTGATGGAAAAGTCCTGTAATCTTCAGGCAGCCACAAACTTTCTACCACCCAGCGTTCCCCTTAGTCTCTCAAGAAAAACAGTGCTTCTCTTCCATGGGTAGGCAAAGTGCCTGCAGCTTGAAAGGGTGGCAAACGCAACGTAGATACATCACGTTTTTACACTGAAAAACAATGAGCGGGGAGAGGATGTGGCCTAAACACTAGGGCGATCGATCTCAAATCTGGGAAATCAGGTTTGAGTTGCGGCAACAACTCTGAACATCCTCTCATTTTGGGCAAATCACTTAATCTCCCTGTGCCCTACAAAATTAAAATGAATTTGTCATTATTTAATGCAACTGGTTCTCATTTAAAGCGCTCTTATACCTGATACCGTCAGGTCAAATTCGCTCTATATAAAACTCCAGAAAAAAAAATGTTTTTTTTGCAACGTGGGTAGCTGTGGATTTTGGACCCCAGCTCAGTTGGCACCTAGGTAAAACTACCAAACCAGCACATGTTGGAAAACTAGACAACCGGAGGAGTCCGGGTAGGTGTGGCCTGTGTGGATCTCATAATGGTTTCTTACCCAGAATCCCCAGCAAACCTCAAATTTAGCTAAAAAGTCACATCTGGACCAGAACACATTTCCAACCACCCAGCATTCCCCCAGGTCTCCCAATACAATGATAGCTCACTTGTGAGGGTGGTCCAAGTGCCCACAACAAGGAAAGCCCAGAAAACAAATTGTGGAGACATCAAAATAATCTCCTTGGAAGCTTGCATTTTTGGAAACAACCTGTGGAGCTTCCTGAAAGGGAGAGGTAACTCCTTTATGTTCCTGCGCTTCGACAGGTGTGTATGTGAATGGTCCCCAAAGTGCTTATATGAAGTGCCAGGTCTTCAGCTTCTTGCAGAACTCAAGAACTGAAAAGGAGGTTCTGCTGTGTTGAGGGAGGTTGTTCCATGTTTTAGGTGTGATGTAGGAGAATGAGCGACCTCAACTTTGGTTTTTATGGATGCGAGGAGTGTGTGTGAGGGAGAGCAAGGCAGAGCCCAGGTGTCAGGTGGGTTACTGAAAGTGTGTGAGGTTGATTATGCATTCTGGTTCTGTGTTGTGTAGGGGTTTTATGTGTGCATGAGAAGTTTGAATTGACCGCGCTTGTGTATAGGGAGCCTGTGAAGCTTCCTGAGGAGCAGTGTGATGTGGGTGAGGCTTAGAATGTGGCTTAACTCGGCATGGTCTGGAGTTTGTATAGGAGTTGTTTGGAGATTCCAATGTAAAGAGTGTTACCGTAGTCCAGCCTGCAGGTGATGAGTGCATGTGTGACAGACTGTATGGTATTCTGAGGTCACCATTTGAAGATATATAGCAGCATGCATAGGATGTGGTAACAAGAGGTGCACACTGCATGGACTTGTTCTGTCATGATGATCTTGTCGTCTAGGATGATCCCTATATTTCTTGCATGATCTGTGGTTGTGGGTGTTGGTCCTGGCTCTGACGGCCACCAGGTGCAGTCCCATAGTGAGGTCATGTTGCTGAAGACCTGTACTTCCATCTTGTCGGAATTGAGCTTCAGGCAATTGGTTTGCATCCAGTCTGCTACCATGGTCATGCCTTACCTTTTATGATTCTGTCTAAGTCACCATGATTGACTAGTTACTTTCACAATAGATTGAGATGTGCATTTTTAAATTGTGAATATCCGCAACTGCAGTCTAGAGGGGATAATTGATTTACTGCCCACCTAGCTCCAAGAAATACTTTATCCCGATATTAACTCACTATATTGCACCCCACATTTTACCTTCTGACAAATTTCTCCTATTGGGTGATTTTAACAACCTTGGTGAGAACACCATTGGTCAAGGAGTGTCTCAGCTTCTAGCTCATATAGAGACCCTGGGGCTTAAAAAATAGTCACTGGCCCCACACATACAACAAGACATACCTTGGTTCTTATTTTCACGAAAATAGCTAATATGACAAGTGAACTACCTCTTCCAATTACTTGGGAGCTTTACGAAACGTTACGTAGCTTTCTGAATCCTCATGCCTGCGTTACCACTGTCTGGCATCTCGGAATCTTTGTGATTCCCTAGCTGATTTAAAATTAATACCATCTATAAGAGTTTTTCTGTAAGCCCAGAACTACCAGATATGGCACATAATCTGAGTCAGCCTCCCCCTGCTGACATAGCTATTCTGTAGGCTTTTGAACACAGTTCAGTGAAGCAGGTGCAGCGGAAGCTAACTCTGCCATTCATTCATTATAAACTTTATTCGGTTATTGTTAATAAAAACAACCATAAAAGTACAATCAAAATTGCAGCATTAAAAAATATTATTCATTGCTAAAAAGAAAATAAGCGAAGATTTTCATATGCAAATTGATTTCCGCAATCTAAAAACATGTTTAAAAAAGTCAGAAACAGATGCAATTGTTAAAATAGTATCTAATTTCTGCATTTCTAAAAATGCGGAGCGGCGCCGATTTACTTCCATAGACTTCAGTATGGGCACAATCAATCTCTTCCGTGGCAGTGTATAAAACTTACAAAAGAATAAAATATGTATATCTGATTGTTCTGAAAGGTCGTCACAGGGGCATTTACACAGGTGTCGTGTCCAATTATTCATATAAGGGAACCTGAAGAGTCTAAAAATGATGTTTAACCTGAAGCGTGTTAATAGGAACCTTTCGCGATCACTCATATATAAAGTTGTGTATGGTTGAGGATTCCTAGAGGTCATTATTAATTGATGAGCAATTACTGTCTTTTTCTTCAATTCATCATTGGATCTGATCTCTTCCAAATACTTCATACCTTGGTGTTTAAGCTCTTTTCTAGGGATGTGACACATTGAGAGCGGATTGTCATAGTACTCTAGACAGCCCAATTAAAAAAACATTTTTTTACATATGAAAACCCTCCTATCCTGCTCGCATGTTCTAAACTTATCGCATCCTTTAGGATAGTCCGATTCAGGACACATTCCTCACTGGTCCAAACCCTGTGCCACGACAATATCGGCTGGACCTTGATGATATCTTCAATATATGATAGACCAAGTTCCATGTGGCAAATATATGTTGAAACACTCTCTCGTACACCTAGGAGATATCTCAGAAACATATTTTCTGCCAATTGGATACACTTCACGTTGGCATATCCCCATATGCCTGCACCATAGACAGCAATTGATACACACGTTGCGCTATAAATTTTTAGAAGCTCCCTAATTGGCTTTTTGCCCATCTTTTTAGAATTTTTTTTTAAAGCCATTATGGCTTTACAGAACATCAATCTTCTTGATTTTATTACATTTGACTACAGTCCAGATTCTTCAAACAATATGCCTAAGTATGGGAAGGTGGGGGTGAAGTCCAAGGGACTTGAATTGATATACATAGTTTTTTTCCGTTTATTTGCCCCAGGACCACAATTCATACAGAACGTCTTGGTGCAGTTAGTTTTTAGATCCAGGTTTGTCATATAAGTGTTAAACGATGTTATCATTTTTTTCGGAGCGAGGGGGGTCCTGGCCATTATGACCGCGTCATCCGCGTACAGGAGTGCAGGGATTGAACTTTTTGCTACCATAGGCATGTCTCTGCACTCCGGAAGTAAGGTATTTTCCAGGTTATTAATGTTAACTAAAAATAAGAAGGGAGCAAGGACGCACCCTTGCCTCACCCCCCTCCCTATGCCAAATGATCTAGTGCACTCCCTGTTTTTGCCATAACGGACTGTTGCCGTGGCACCAGAATAGAGGTCCCTGAGAAAATAAATTATTTTTCCATCCACCCCCAAATTTTCTAATATCAACCACAATTTGCTGTGTGTGATGCAAGTAAATGCTGAGGTTAGGTTAACAAAAGTAAAAAAGATGCGTTCATTCTTGGCCTTAGTATATTTTTCTTGTAGGATGAATAGGTTAAGCCCCTGATCTACAGTACTTAAGCCTTTTCGAAACCCATACTGAAGATCACTAATGGTTGAATTTTCGTCCGCCCAGCTTTGTAATCTGCTTAAAATTACTCTCCCAAAGATTTGTATGGATGAATCCAATAGTGAGATCGGGCGATAGCATGCACAGGATTGCCTATCTCCCTTCTTAAAAATGGGAACGATAATAGATTTAAACCAGAGGTAGCATTAAATAGTTGTGTTAAGATAGGGCCCCACAGATCTGTATTATTTTTAAACAGATCAGCTGGTACTCCGTCTGGGCCTGCCGCTTTCCCTCCCTGGCTTGCTTTTATGCTTGAAATCACCTCTTCCACAGTTATATCCAAATTGGAATTGCTGGTCAAACCCTCTGCCCTCTCTACCGCAATCATTGTAGAGTGTATTTGATGCGACCCAGGTAATACACTATACAATTTGGCATAATGATTTACACAATCATCCTCAGGAATTGCTATTTCAATTCGTGCCTTGGTGTTATCGTTAAAAAATGGGGCATTCACCGCTTTCCAAAAGGCGGTTATATCCTTACTCTGTGAAGCCTCACAAAGTGCATCCCAAGCATCCATTTTAATATCTGCTTTCCTTTTTTTCAGCGTTATATTATATATTTTCCGCAGCTCCTTAATAAGTATAGGATCACGCGGGACAGCATTCAAGGCATGCTTAAGTTTAGAGTGGGCCTTCGTACATGCTGTATCGAACCAACTCACAGTTTTTTCCTTACAGTTTCTCAGTTCAACCCATAAACTATCCTTGATGTATGTGGCAATTAATAAACAAAAATGTAATAATACACTGGCTATCTGAATTATCATCCAGGCAAGCCATAATGCTGGTTAGGCATTTTCTAATCAACTTGCATATACAATCTTCCGGGATTACCTTACTCCATTTTAAAGAGTATCAGTTTTGTCTGCTCATAATTACATCCGGGACAGTCTGCCTGATTGTATTATCTCCCCCAGAATCAAAGTGAGGATCTAATATCTCCATAGTTAGCGGGTGATGATCACTGAGTGCTATGTTAAGGGTATTACAGGTTTTAATCTGCCGTCCATATCTAACAGGAAATAAAATAAAATCAATTATTGTGGCGGCACCCCTGCCATTAAATGTCGGGACAAAGGAGGACTCCATTTGACAAATTTCACTGGCGAAACCCAAGTCGCATGGGAGGACAATTTCATTTAAAAGTTCCCCGCAAGTAGTGTGCTCAAAATGGGTTAGGCTGGTATCCTGATCTAGCATAATTCCACAGGCACCCTGGTGTCCCCTTTTACAGATGGAGCAATTAAAATCCCCTCCCCATATGACAATTACTTCTTTGGTACTTATTTCCATCACATATTTTATGTCAGCACCCAGTGTTTTCACTATTCCTTCAATCCTATCCACAGGGATATTATTATAGAAGTTGACAATTATCAGACACAGTGATGTATTAATATGAATCTTAACCATGTGATAATATCTATTGTTCAACACTAGATCAATTCTCTCACATTTGAGCTGATTTGATATATATGTGCACAGGCTCCCCTTTGCCCTACCATGTATTGAATTTATTGCTGGTGTAAATAATGTTTTAAATCCACATAGATGGCAGTCCTCTGTTACCCATGTTTCTTGGAGACTTCAAAAATTGTAGTTATTTATGGTATCAATCCATAAGCGGTTTGTCAGTTTTGTTTTTAGGCCCGCAACATTCCAAAACATTATTCGCCATTCTCCCTCATTAACTGGTGGATCATTGAAGTTATCCAGACCTTTCATCATTAACAATTCCTTTTGTGGGTTCTTTACTATAGGATGTCTCTTAGGGACGTCCAATTCTACAAGATTACATTTGACTGTCACCTCCGTGGGGTTGACAGAGATAGTATACTCCATAGTTTCACTGGGTCTCTTCCCTCCTATAACATCTCTCATGGGGGTGTCTTGCTCATCAAGATTCAAGTAGTCCAAACTTATAAAAGTTAAGAGGGGGGGCTTACTAATAATAAGAAGAAAAAAGTCTTACTCGAATGTCCTCTTCGTAGGTGTAAAGGGGGTGGCCCGCGATGTTTTAAGCGCCTCCGGGTGCTTTCTGTGACGTGTTTCTGTGTGCGACCCAGGGGCACGCTGGGGAATGAAGTTCCCAGTTTGTTAAGCAGCAAAGATGTCGCCGTGGCGGCGAGTCGGTGCTCCACCGGTCCTGATGGCAGCCCTGAAGAGCCCCCAATGGCAGCTTGCAGCAGGTAGGGATTCAGCAGCAAAGCAAGGTTGTCCCCTAACTCTGCCAAAATTCATGCTCCCAGTTAGATCTATGCCCACCTAGGGTAAGGTCTGGTCTATCTAGCTGCTTGGCTTCTTCGGTAAAAATGTTGTTTAATCTTTAATAAACTTCTGTTAAAGTGCCATCTGATTGGAAGTGTGCACAAGTGTCTCCACTTCTCAAAAAGCCCTCTGCTAATCCTGAAGATCTCGCTAACTACAGACATATCTTGCTACTACCTTTGCTCACTAGAATTCTAGACAGCAACATTGACAAACAACTGACATCTTTCCTAGAAGGGCATAATAACTTAGGCCCCTCTAAATCAGATTTTAGAACGCAACACAGTACCAGGAAGGCATTGGTGGCAGTCACTGAGACCATCCGACTTTCTCTTAATGTAGGAACCCCAATCATGTTGGTTTTATTGGACCTGAGTGCTGCATTTGACACAGTCTCCCATCCCATCCCATCCCATCCACAGACTCCAAGAAGTAAGTATCCACGGTAGGGAACCACTCTGGCTCAGGGACTTCCTTGACAACCGCACCCAACATGTCTGTTTGGGTCCATTTAAATCAAGAAAAATACTGTCTAATAAGGGAGTCCCTAAAGGCTTGTGCCTGAGCCCAACCCTATTTAACATTTATGTAGCAGCTCGGGCATATGTTGTGAGATTCTGCTGTGTGGAGATTGTGTAAAACGGGGCAATTTGAAGCGTTGTTTCTTGACACACAAGGCCCTGTATCAGACACTCAGGCAATGTACCTGTCCTCAACACTGAGTTTTTAACTGTCTTCCAAACAATTAAGATCCTCTAATAAAGCTTTTCTGAAAATCTCACGCATTCATCCAGCCAGACCCGGCGGCAGAGCATTTTCCTATCTAGTTCCACATCATTGAAACAATTTCCCTATCCACACCTTCGCTTGCCCCAAACTCATGAATTTTAAGAAGATGCTCAATACATGGTTGTTGTAGACAGTCCTTCCTATGTGTTTACAGCACCACGCCAAAATACTCTTTTAGGAGTGAGTCGCACGCTATACTAAGAACCTGTATCATAAAATTACATGCAGTTGGTGAAGTTGGTTCTGGTTGTGGTTGTCGTGTCCATCAGGGAGAGGATTGATTGGGTGTCATTGGTGTATGAGATGATGGGGATGTCTTGTCATCCCATGATGCTGGTGAGCAGTGTCATGTATATGTTGAAATGGCTGGGGCTGAGGTTAAATTCTTGTGGGACTCAGTATATCAGTTTCCTGACCTTTAGTTTGAAGGGTGTCAACCTGACCATTTGGGTTATTCCCATGAGGAAGGAAAAGATCCATTTGAATGCGGATCCTGGTATGACAATCTCGTTAAGTCTCCTGATGAAAGTGCTGTGGGAGACCGTGTCCAAGGCCGTAGAGAAGTCAAGCAGGAAGAGGCCCACTGTTCCTCCATCGGTCCAGATTATTCGAATTCCGACAGTTGCCGCGATGAGTGTGGTTTCCGTGCTGTGGTTCCTTCTGAATTCTGATTGAGTGTGGTCTAGTAGATGGTGAAATTAGAGGTGACTTGTAAGTTGCTTGTTTATGGGCTTCTTGGATGGGTTGGAAGAAGTTGGATAGGTTGTTGCAGAGTTTTTGGGAGGTAGCAATGTTTTTGAAAGCAGCTGAGGGTGTGATAAAACCCTTGACGATCTATTCTTGTAGCTGTTGGATTTTCCTTCGACGTGGTCTGCTACAGATTTTTTCTTAGTGTCTCTTGTTTGTTGGCAATAGCATCTGAGTGCAGCCTTGTAGTTAGTTCTGTCGGTGGTGTTGTGGCTGCCTCTCTATTCCTGTCTAGCTACTTACAGTGTTGTTTGGTGTCTTAGAGGTATCTGTGTAACCGCTGGCCTGCTTGTGTTATGCTTGTTGGGTTTGATGGGTTTGAGGGAGTCTGTTTAAATCTCTATTCTGTTGTTGAAGTTGTTGATGTCCTTGTCAAAGTTGTCTGTGAAGCTAGGTTAATCCGTGCTGCGGGTACTAAGTAAGTCTTCTTCTTTGATTTTGCTCACAGTTGTGGCTTGGAATGCTGAACCTGGTAGGGTGTGTTGACTTGACGTGTGTTGATTAGGAAGTGGATGATCCAGTTGTCAGTCCATGTTAGCAGTGTGGTAGAATTGCATATGATGCTGTCACCTGTGATGGAGATGGGGTCCAGTATGCTATACATACTGTAGCAAGTGCCATTGAAAGGCTACAATACACTTTGTGTTGATTCCAATGTGTTCTGCAAAGAAACTTCATAGGAATGCTGTGGTCTCGGGTAGAAGAAACCAAAGAAAGTTTATTATCCAAAGAGATTATGGTGATGTACATGAATCTCTTTGGATTTTATTTTGATTGCCTCTAAAAGACTTTTATGAATTGGTTGTGAATATAGTATATTTCCTCTTGGTGTAGCTTGTACAATTTGAAGAAAGAGTACTCTAAATGAGTTAGATCCTTTATGTGATTCTGTTAGGGGAATACATGTGCACCCTCCCAGGAGCAATGAAGGAAACACACCAGACACTGCAGTTTCTCAAAAACAAAACGAAATGTATTTGTAGGTATAAATGCTTGCTGGCCAATGAGGAAGAAGGCAGTGACCACAATTGTGCTCTCAGTCTGCTTCTTCTCCAAGTCACTGGTCTTTGGGCTATATATATATGTAGCCGTAATGCAATCCTACCAGAACTGAAAAAAGACACTGTGCCAAACATGGCCAATAGAGAACTGCACGGGGACTGAGCCAAATATAATACAGACATATACTGAAAGCAAAAGGTGAACAACTGGATGAGAAAACTAATGGGGAAGTTAGTAAAAGCAAAATGCTGCTCTAAGTGGGCTCTGAACAGCTGTTGAAGCTTGTCCAGGCAAGGTCAAATTGCAAGCCTTGGCCACTCCTGGCAGCTTGTTACAGTGAGAAGTGAGATAGTGCGGGTGAGAACTATATCTAAGTACAATATCAATGTAGTGCATACATATGGATATATATGGATATATATATAATTTTCCCTAGCAATCCTCTCTTGAGGATATTTATATCCTACATTAGTGTACATAGATACACATTGATGAGATAATCATTATTGAAATATAGACAAAATGATATACCAGTATTTAATGCATACGACTTCCTGCTGCATTATAATATCAACCGGTGGTTGTAATACAGGCAGTATATACATAATTGAGTGTCCAATAAATCTTGTTTGTCCTATGCAATGCATATTCCTACATTATCCCATAGTCACTCTGTTCTTTGGCACTTTCTGTAAGTGTTAGTAATTTAAAGGCACACAGTGTGCTGTCATCTGATTCTCCTCCTGGTCCGCAGTTGTCTTATTCAGGGGTCGTTTCACGGACCTGCCTGCGTTGTCCTATTCAGTATATTGTTCTGTAGGTGCAGATCACCTTTCTGCAAGGCTTCATTGTGTGCTTCACTCAACAGAATCAGTTGGCGTCACCGTCCCTGTGACACTTGGTGATGGGCCCTCAGCGTGGCCCTTAGTAATGATCTGGTCTATCCTCTCTTTGCCTGGTGTGTTGCGCAGATCCTCTGGTGACAGATGCTCATTAGTTACTGGTACCTCTGTCTCGGTCGCTGGTGGTGCAACTCTGCATCATGTTCCATGAATACATTGAGGGCATCTTTTGACCGTCTGTGGTCCAAACCACCTAGAACTAAGCGAAACATCTTTCATTTATTCGAACGATGACCATGTCTCTAGAGTTCCTTTAGATAGCTTCCCCCTTATGGCGTGCAGTACTTAAGGCAAAGCATCAGCCATTTCAGGACTGTTGCATCAGTGGTCTTTACTCATCTATTTTATATTTTGCTTTGGACTTCATCCTCTCCACCGGGCCTGAGCAATAGGGGGTGGTATGGGATATGCAGTTTCCACTCTATTTCCAAACACTCAGACATCCTTTGCACAACTGCTATAAAGCGTAACCTCATCTGTCACTATTTATGCCCTGGAGAACCCCAATCCTGTGTGCGCTATCTTTCATCAAGCATCAAATGGAATCACCTTAGACGAGAATCTGGACATGAAAGCCCACATTAACTCAATGGCTAAAAATGCCCGCTTCCACCTGAACTACTTAAGAAAACTGAAACCATTCATCTCAGAGCCGGATCTCAAACTGGCAATCCAATCCTTGGTTATCTCGAGGATTGAATATGGCTGCACCTCCTTAGCTGGCCTACCAAAAACGTCCACAGCACCACTAAAAGCCTGCCTCAACGCCGCGGCAAGACTTGTCACCGGATCTAGGAAATATGATCATATATCCCCACACTTGAAAGCTTTAAACTGGCTACCTTACGAAGCCAGAATCCAAATGAAGATAGCATGTATCACACATAAAGCGCTCCACTACAACACCCCAGGATACCTAGCCAAGAAAATTCAGCTGTCTGGAGGTAACCGACCAGCTAGAAGTGCTGAGGAGTTGCTATTACGGCCAGCCATCTTCCGAAAGAAAAAAACCTATGACAGAGCATTCTCAGGAGCTGCCCCCAGAATCTGGAACTCACTCCCTCCAAACATTAGGAAGATCCAAAATGTGGCAACATTCAAGCGGGAATTGAAGAGCCTTCTGATGAACAAATACAATAAATAGAGAAGATCATCGATCACTGCCCTGAACTATTGCTGCCCTAATACAGAACATTTATGACATCAGGAAAGCGAAGAATAAGTCAGTAATATAAAGATCGCTAATTCTAGGATATGAAACGGTCCATAAATTTATCACCAAACGTTATCTTTAAATGACCTTATAACCGCATCCCTCAGGGACTTATAACGATCTACCTCACCTATGTGTATATATTTTGCTTATGATATAATTGGAGCCGCAACTCACTAGTAACGCTAACGGCACATGTGTTAAGAATGATTACATTTCATCTACCTCATATCTGTGATTCTTTTAACTGTTAATATATATGTTATGTTTTCACCTACTCTATGTTAAGCGCTCTGATACCCACGGGTCTTGTTCGCGCTATACAAAACGTTATAATAAATAAATAAATAATAAATAAAGCAACCATTGATACACCAATCTTCCTTGTTAGAAATACATCCATCCATTTAGAAATCGTATCCACAGACACCAGCAGCTATGTCAAGCCATTCACTGGGAAGCAAAGTTGATAAAGGGACCCTGTGGTACCAGCAAGTGATCATGTGTAGCAGGGGACCGACCTTTAGAATGTTGGACATAGAAAAGACATTGAGAGAAGACTTTCAACTATTGTGTCAACTGTTGTAATGGCATACCCTGCTATGTACCTTGGGGAAGATTTACAAGGAACTGACGCATCTGTATAGATGCGTCAGTTTCCTTGCGTCAGCGTCGAATGTGCTTGCCCCGCTATGGAGGGGCTGTATTTACAATACAGTGCTCCATGGTACAAGCATTAACAGATGCTTCCGAAATTAAGACGCATCTGTTGGAGCAAAAGTGACGCATTGCTGGAGTTACTCATGAAGTTGATGCAATTCAAGCTATGCACCACAATAGATGGGTGAGTCTCATTCAAAAACCCCAGCGTCATTCCTTACGCCTGGTCTGAGCAGGTGTAGGGATTTTGACGCAGTGAAAGCATACAGTGACACAGTGAAATCTTGTAGATTTCACTCTGTCAGTTCAACATGGCTTTTTTGCATAGGAACGCACACCGTGCGTACATTATACCTGATGCATCTCCCTAGATGCATCACGTTGTAAATGGGCAGCAACATTGACGCTGTGGCTGCGTCACAAAAATGACAGAAAGGTGGCGCAAAAGTCACACAAGGGGCATGTAAAGCTGCCTCTTTGTGTTTTTCAGTCTGCTGGAGGAACCCTGCGTGCACCACTCATAGTTTGCCTTTTCTAATGGTGTCTGCTGTAAATCTGGTCTTGGTGTGGTGCTATTGTTTTCTACGGTGTCAACACAGTCAAGCTTAGGGGTTTCATCAGAATAACCTTTTGCAGGTAATACTGATGCCAAGTTAACAGGTGGGCAACTTTTAAGTGTGATTTTAGAGTTAGACAACAAGGTAACCTCATAACTTGTGCGCCTGGCGGCCGAAAAATGTTGTGTTGCTGCAGATGACAACACCACCTGTACCATATGTGGCATATAAACAATACAAGTATAGTTCAATACAATTGGAGCTGTCCTCTCTGCCATCACAGCTGCCGATGCCCAGTCACTGCTGAAGGCAAAGTCCCATAGTAGTATGCCACAGGTCTTTTTACAGCTGTGTCAGCACACCATATACAGTGCCATTTTGTTTTGACACAAACAGATGGAAGAGCAGTGTGTAGTCAGGCAGCCCGTCTTCAGCCAGGTTTGCTTGAATCCAGTGGCAAAGTGAGCAAGGGACTCACGTCTGAGCATACCCTGCATCTGAACCAAACACTCACACCCAGTCAACAGATCTGGGTTTAATCCATCACCATTCTTTAGCCCACTCTGCCGCCGCTTTGTTCGCCATAAGTTGGCAGGGTATGCTCAGACGTGAGTCCCTTGCTCACTTTGCCACTGGATTCAAGCAAGCATGGCCGAAGACGGCTGCAATGCCAGAAACCGGTCCTCGGAAGCTTGAATCCGGTCCAGGGAAGGCATGGCTTGCAGTTCGGGCTGGACTGTTCCCATGAGGCACAGGGTCAGACTGATTTGCATATGGCCATGTCTGAACTGGGGTGGCAGAGTGGGCTAAAGAACGGTGATGGATTAAACCCAGATCTGTTGACTGGGTGTGAGTGTTTGATTGGTTCAGATGCTCCGTCCATCACCACCGCCTTTTGTACCGCTTTGTTCGCCATAAGTTGGCAGGGTATGCTCAGACGTGAGTCCCTTGCTCACTTTGCCACTGGATTCAAGCAAGCCTGGCTGAAGACGTCTGCAATGCCAAAAACCGGTCCTAGGAAGCTTGAATCCGGTCCAGAGAAGGCATGGCTTGGCAGTTCGGGCTGGACTGTTCCCATGAGGCACAGGGTCAGACTAATTTGCTTATGGCCATGTCTGAACTGGGATGGCAGAGTGAGATAAAGAACGGTGATGGATTAAACCCAGATCTGTTGACTGGGTGTGAGTGTTTGATTGGTTCAGATGCTCCGTCCATCACCACCCCCTTTTGTACTGCTTTCTTTCATACCGGAAGGCAGGTACAGGCAAAGAACACACTGTGGGCCTCTAGGCCCATAGGAATGAATGAGGAGGTATTCCTTAATTGCAAACTGCAATTTGCGATTCGCAATTAAGGAATATGTAGGATTCACAAAATTATTTGCAAATCCTACATACATAGCATTTTTCGATTCTCAAATATTGATTCTCTAAAAATCGCTGTTTGAGAATCCCCAAAACCTAAGTTTCATACATAAGGCTCTACGTTCCTTAACAACGTTCATGCATATCACAAGTATCAGTGTAAGCTCTGTGTACAAAATTGTCTTTCACGCCTAAGAGTCCAAACTAAACACTTGCCATTTCAGAGGATGGACCCTTCCGTCCTCAACATATGCTTAAATCATGAAAGAGCGTGGAGGGCAAGGGGTCTGCTGCGTCTCCACCTTTGTGGTTAATGAGTTAATGCGCAAGAACAAGTTGGTGCTGAGGAAATGTTGCTATAAATGCAGACACAGTTCAAGCAGCACTTGGGCTCCTGGTCTGGCCAGCAGCACACTGCATAGGGCATGCTTGCGAATATGAGATCAGCATGTTGGAGTAAGTCAGTTGCCTCTATGCAATTTGCAAACTTCATACAGCAGATGAGAATGGGCCTGCTTTTAACCTAGATTCCATAAATAATGGGAGTGGTCGCTCAAACTTCCATTAACATTGCTATTGAAAACTCAGCAGACTGAGATTATAAAGATAACAAAAACATGCTAACACAAAACAACATCAGGTGGTTGTGGGATTTAAACACATCTTTACTTATGCATGAGGTTTATTTTACTCAAAAATCATGACCTCAGCACCCCGGGCTCAATAGGGGATCCTAGTTCAACAAGTATTAATATGGACGTATCAATTCATTTGTCTAAAGAAACTATTGGAAGCCCATATTTGATACTGCTGGACCCTTTATACGTTCCAGTACTAAGAGCACTTTCTGAGAATGTAATGCTCTGGTCTTGTAAAATCTTGGATTGGTGAAGATCAAATTTTAGCTTAGTTCATGTATAAATTTTGCGTTATCACAATGTATATTTGATTTATCTTTCCATATTTCACACATTTTTCAAATATTTTTCACCGTATATCCATTGAGTTGAATGTGGATTGTCCTTTCTTTTATCGCACCAAATATGAAAGTTTAAAAAAAACGTTGGTGTTCAATCATTACTAAAACAAAATTGAGGTCATGAATATTGGGTAAAATGTACCCCGTGCATAAGTAAAGATGTGTTTAAATTTCACAACCACCTGATGTTGTTTTTGTTTACAATTGTCTAATGCCCAAGGTGTTTGTAGGTAAGGGCCAAACCCCCCAATTCACACAGTGGTTACAGGTAAACACTAACAGAAATTATCTTTATGTTCTTCATTATATAGCCATATACGTATGATCCTGTGACCAGATTTATTACCTAAAAATTTAAATTCAGTGCAGAATCATAAAACAGATTTATGAATTTGGTTCTCAGTGTGACTTAATTTATAGGATGTACATTGTTGGTCAAAAGGGCGATAATATATGCTAGCAATGCTTCTAGTGCACCAACCAGATTCATGCATGGTGTTTGCTGATCTTTGGTGTCATCTCTCCTCATATTTTTCCAGGTCAATGGAGATAACTGCAATGCATGGAGGCCCAACATGGAAGATTATCCTACTGTGTTCATGATGACTCCAGCTACAGAAGATTACTATGATATTGGCATGGAAAGTGACTTTAATTATCTATATTTCTCTATTATGGCACTCCTGTCCATACCCGTGGTCATTTCTTTCTTTGGCCTGGCTGGGAATGGATTGGTCCTCTGGTTTTTGAGGTTTCGAAATGCTCGGAACTCCTTCACCATATACATCTTGAACCTGGCCATCGCAGATTGCATAGTTCTCATCGTCCTGTCACTTTTGTGCATACATTTCTTGATGCTAATTAATGGATTGATTGTTGGTGAAATTTCCTATATGGCTGTTTTACAAATAGGTTCTTTTGGGTATGGCACCAGCCAGGGCTTCCTCACCGCCATCAGTGTGGAAAGGGCTCTGTCTGTCCTTTACCCCATCTGGTACCGATGCCGACGTCCCAAGCACCAGTCCACCAGTGTCTGCATTATTGTATGGATTTTTTCATGCTTGATGTTAGCAGCAAATTTTTTGGTAGACGCGAAATGTGAGGATTGCACAGAACTTGGCATAATTAAGGCTGTTTTACATTTTTGCTTCTTTCTACCCTTGATGCTTCTGTCAAACGTATTGCTGCTCATCACTATCTGGAAGAATTCACAAAAACGTCACCCACCAAGACCCTACATACTCATCCTCTCAACAGTTCTTGCATTCCTTGTCCTCTCTTCACCATATGCTGTGTTTGATTTTCTTTCTCTATTTATCAATCTCCATGCACAAGTCTCCCATGTTGTCATTTTCTTCTACAGCTTCTGCATTAACAGCAGCCTCAACCCCATCATCTACTTTCTAGTTGGTGGCATCAGGCGACATGGGCGTAGGAGGTCATTAAAGGGGGCCCTACAGAATGCATTCCAAGAAGAGACTGAATCCGTGCATGATGATGATGGGGCCTCATCCCCACAGCAGAGTTTTAGAACAAGCTCATCACTTTAATCAATTTTATTTAGGAATCTTAGTCTGAGAAATTCCACATGAGAAATGTCTCAACCAGCTCATACTGTTTATGGTTAGGCAGCCAAACTCTCTGGGGGAGCAATATCCAATTATGAGTAATCATGGGCTACTGAGTTCATTGCATAGCAATTTAGACTGTGCCTTAAAGGAGGCATTTGGGAAATGATGTCACATACCCAAACAATCTTCATCAAAGCAGAAAACATTCTGGAACCACTGTTGTTGCTGACTGTTAAAGATCGCAGAACTAATACAATATAGTATTTTTTTTTTCTCTACACTTATGTTCCCTTCAAGAACTTGTGGATTTGAAGAATTCTTTTTATTCATGAAACTATATCCTGAAATCTAGACAGTGGGTCTACAGTCTAATTCCACTAAAAAGAAGAAGGTATTTTCCTTGTCAGGAAGAATCAAATGTTTGCTCAAGGTTCCATGAATGATTTACCAAATTATCAGAATCAAAATCATCAAATTCAGAAACTCTCTTAACCCCCTTCTCACATCACCTTCCTCAGTCTCCCACACTACTCCTCCCCTTATTTCACACTGCTGTACTCAGCTCTTTTTCCCATCTCTCTAACTGTGCAGATTTCTTTACTCAGACCAAAACCATCCTGCACCCATGTTTCTTATAATGAGATCAGACAACCCATCCTAAGTGGATCTGGACCCTTGAACTGCAGCTCCTAAAGTAAATGCACTCTCCAGTAAACTCTGATTTACATTGTCCCTTCTTGAGCATAACCGTATATTAAAATGTCACTTATTCAGACTATCAAATTCCTATAGCTGGGCTGCCGCACCACCATCCGGAAGTGTTAATAATAATAGAAATAGGTGGATTGCGTACATAGCACTGTTTAGCTTGACCTGCTTCTTCCTTGCCCCTTCTACTCATTGGCAACCATCACCCCTTATCTTAATCAACAACCTCCCGATGATGCATCTTAAGTACCAGTATGTTTGTTATGTTCAATGATTATTTTTGGAGTGCTCCTTCAATAAAAAAATACATATGCAAATGTATGTATCATTGTCTTCATTTGATGGATAGTGAAGCAATTTTAATTCGATAAGATTTTGAATCTTCAATTTTCTTCTTCGGAAGTGGTAGGAAGGTAAAATATGGTTGGTGCTAGGCTGTTAAGCATTTTGAAAAGAGTAATAGATATAAAAACAATATTACTAATAATAACCATATTAAGAGAACTAATAATACAGAATAAGAAAATGAGTGATTAGTTTGGGTTAAAATGAGTCCTACCTATGTAATAAGTCAATAAATTAAAGCTGGGCTCAATCCCTGATAGATATGATACAGAGCAGATAGGCCTATCTTGGGAAAATGTGCAAAGTATTTTGCAATACTAAAACAGTCAAAAGTAAACATGATAAAAAATCCCACAGACAAATGCTAAAAATGAAGACAAATATAGTAGGAAAAATGACAGCAAAATAACAAAAATCAATTAACCTGACATTTGAATTTTGGAAGTTAGGGATTAAGCCCCTTTTTTATTTATTGATTCATGGCTTAGGTAGGATTCACACTATCCCAAACTAATAACCCATTTGCTTATACTGTATTATTTTTTATTAATATTATTATTAACCCCTTAACTGCTGAGCCCCCCCTTCACAGTGCTAGCTCTTTTTGGATATTCAGGATAGTTTGCACTTAACTTAGGGTGTCATAACTTTTTCCACATAAAGTATCCACATTTGTGTCCTTTTCTTTCCAACATCTTGGGGAGTCTAAAGGAACCCAGGGTTTGTGGTTTCCCCAGGAAGGAACTAAAAAATTAACAAAAATATAGTTAGAATTTGGGTTTTGAGGGAAAAATGGGAAACAAGTTCTGCAGAAGCAAGTGTCTGTTTTTTTTCTCCTGCAAATGGCACCAACAAAGGGTTTGTGGTGCTAAAATCATCATCTTACCACCTTTCAGGCACAGGCAGACTTAAATCAGAAAACTTAATTTTATGACACAGTTTGGGCATTTTAATGGGCGAGAGACCATTTTTCCTATTTTTTGTGCTTTCATTCTACTGCCAGTTTGTGGTGGAAACAAGTGTGAACCCCATGGTAAATCCTAAAAAGCTATACATTTCTGAAACCTAGACAAAAATGTGGCTTCACCAAGGGGTCATTTGTATAGATCCTTTAAGGATTTCCTATAAAAAAGTAACGATTGAAAAAAGAAAATTTAAATTAAGTTTAAAAAACACCCATTTGTGTCTGTGTTTTCATCTATAAATTCTTCTTACTATAGCAGGTTTTCAAAAGCAATATACTGTTATGTCTGCTGGACCCCTCTGGTTGTGGGGAAGTATAGGGCTTGTAGGATCTCCAAGAACCCGCTGTACCCAGAGCCAACAACCAAGCTGCACCTTTTCAATAGTTTTTCATTGTGCACCACCTATACAGCAATTCTATGGTAAATTGTAAATAATGGAAAAACGGTATGAAGGAACACTCTGTATATCTTAATTGTACACCAGATACTGCATTTAGGAGCAGTAGTTGTTTATATATCTCTGAATTTATGGGCACCCATACTTGCATATGTTTCAGAGGGTATTTTGAAAAATTTCTTCAATGTTACACACTTTCTTACATTTGAAAGGCTCAAACGTAGAGCTACTCAATTGATAATAACAAATGCTCTACTATTATGTATTGCCAAATGTCGCCCAATAACAATGGCACCCCACTTGTGTGACTGGGCCTTGTGCCTGCCACACAGAACACCCCAAAACATGACCTAGGAGACCACATATTTCACTTCGCAGAATGCATGTGTTTTTTACAAGGAGGCTATTTGTGAATTTTGGGTCCCAGCTCAGCTGGCACTTAGGGAATCCTACCAAACCAGCACATCTTTGAAAACTAGACACCTAGGGGAGTTCAGCGTGGGGTGGCTTGCATGGCTCTCACCAGGTTTTGTTACCCAGGATCCCAGGCAAAGCTCAAACTTTGCCTAAAAACATATTTTCCTTGCATTTCTGTGAGGGAAAAGTCCTGGAATCTGTAGGCAGGCACAAAATGATATCACCCAGCGTTCCCCAAGTATCTCGAGAAAAACAGCGCTTCACTTGTTTGGATAGGCCAAGTACCTGCAGCTCAAAAGGGTGCAAAACGCAACATACACATCACATTTTTCAGCTGAAAAGTAATGAGAGGGGAAAGCATGTGGTCTAACGGCTTGGGGAGGTTAACCTCAAATTTGGGGAACTGGGTTTGAGTCTCGGAAATGACGCTTAACATCCTGTGATTATTGGCAAATCACTTAATCTCCCTATGCCGAACAAAAATGAATGTGTCCTTATGTAACGCTACTGGTGCTCATGTAAAGCGCCCTAATACCTGATACCTTCTGGTCAAGTTTGCGATATATAAAACGCCGGGGAAAAAAAGTGTTTTTTGCAATGTGGGTAGCTGTGAATTTTGGGCCCCAGCTCAGCTGGCACCTAGGCAAACCTTCCAAACCACAAAGAACAAGAATTCCCTTTTCAAAGAGATCAAATATAAACAAAATGGATATGCAAGTAGATGTTAAACCCACCCAAGGTTTGGATCATGTGGTAAAAGTACTTGTGGTAACACAGGCCAAAAACTACTAATATTGTCATTTAAGAGAGAAATGACAAAACCTTTTAGATGAAATTACAAGTTGCTGCCATGTGTAACAACAATTACTCAATGATCAATAATGTGCTCAAGTTTAAATAATTTATTTAAAACCCTTATAAAAACACAAACAAAAACCAGATTGTCTCGAAATCCTACAAGTGCAGTTTCGTATAGTCATCAGTATATTTCAAAACAGTGATTTTCTTAACAAATTGGTATCATTTTGTATATTCACTTCATTATTTTGATTTTCGAACAACAAATAGAAAATACAGATGAAAAAAATTTCACATTAAAAAACTGAGAAATTGTCGATGCTGCGTTTTGGCAAAAAGTTTTTTTGCCTTCGCCAGGAAAGAAATTATTTCATTTTATCAAATACAATTATTATATTGATACGCACAAGAAGTCGTCTCTTGCTTAAAATGGAAAAAACCATAGATGGAAGAAAATTACGTTCTTCTCCCATGGTCCACTGATCATGGGAATCTATGTGGTCATCTATAGAATTTACACGACACACACTTTAACCTCGTTGATTGATTTCTCACGATATACAGTTAATTCGATTAGTTGAGGTAGAGTGTAGAGAATATCTATGATGGAGTCACAAAGACAACATATTTATTATGGTGTTGCTTGTGATGGCAGCCATCCAGGAAAACCTACCAAACCCCGACATTTCTGAAAACTAGACATCTGAGGGAGTTCAGGGAGGTGTGGCTTGTGTGGATTCTCCCACATTTTCTTTTCCAGAATCTCCTGTAAATCTCAAATTTAGCTAAAAAGTCACATTTTCCTCATATCTCTGTTTGGGAATGTTGTGGGATCACCAGGCTGGCACTAATGTCCTACCACCTAGCTTTACCCTAGTTCTCCCAATAAAAATGCTACATCACTTGTGTTGGTGGGTCAAGTGCCTGTAACAATGAAGGGCCGAAAATGTATTTTTGGCGACAAAGATAACTATTGTAGGTGTACTGAATAGCCCTGGGGTCGACAACCATGTAGGGAAACATATCAAACCCAGACGCTTTTGTGGATCCCTCAATATTTTCTTACCCAGAAAACCCTGCAAATGTGAAACATTAAATAAAAACTCTCATTTTCTTGCATTTCTGTGACGTAAAGTACCGGAATGTGCGGGGATGCACAAACCTGCTACTACCCATCGTCCCCCCACCTTTTCCACTTGTGTGTCTGGTCAAGACGAGTGGACCAGCAGGATTACCATCATACCTGTACCCTCTCAGGTCTCAAGAACATTCTACTCTCAAAAACCACCACAACCCCAGTAAACCCCCTCCACAACCTCAAGATCCGTTTCCAAATTCAAGATCCCCCACCATTTTCATCAAGGTGAAGAACCATGATTCAGCAACCCTGTCAGCTATCAACCGAGGAAAATAGACTAATGGATCCAGATCTAATTTGAGTACCGCCTTCTGAAACGGAAACCTACATTATCAGATTATCTGGAGAAGGTTCGACCCCATTTGGGAGGTTGAAATTTGCATGATTTTCATCTGCAATAATATGGAGAGTGCGTGAACAGAAAAAAAGTTGCAGCACTTGTAGTTTCAAACCTGTCCCCTGCATTTGACACTGTCCACCAGCACCAGACTTTCCTACTGAGACTATAGGAGTCTGGAATAAAAGAAGTAATCCTGAACTTGATCTCTTCCCAGATAAATCTACTATCATCTTGCTGCTCCCCATACACATGTAAATTGATAAAATGTAAATTGATACTTGTATAGCGCACTACTCACCCACAAGGGTCTCAAGGCGCTTGTACGAATACTGCTGTGGAATCCATCCTGGCTTTCCCTGTGAGGTGTCCACTCCTGGGCACCCCCAAGGTGGAGGCCAGGCATCCTTAGCGTTGTGGGGGCCGTTGTGGAGATTAAGCAAGCTATTGCCCAGAGTTGCAGAGTGGGACTACATGATTGGAATAGGCACCGATGCTAGAATTATCAGGTCAGTGGAATTTTGAGCTCAAGACCCGCCGAGGCGGGGAATTGAACCCTGGTCCCGGGCTAGACCTCTGCATCAGGGTCTGCCGCTCTAACCATTGTGCCACATCACCTCCTATGAACAGTAATTCTGGTATACATGAAGGATTAATAAATAGTCTGAACTTCCCCCTTGAATTCCTTCCTCATCAGCACACTACCAGACCCTATTAGTTTTTTTTTTATCGAACTTGCCAATTATAGTTGAAAAAACAATATACAGCCCAAACTAAAAAGCCTACAAAAAATTCTCAAAGTACACATCTTCTACTCCAAGGGTTTTCAGAGACGTTACAAACACCAGACCCTGTTCTTATTATAGTAAGCTAAGAGAATCAACGTACCACAATGTCTGTCTACAGGCTTTAATACAGTACAATGACAAACAACCCTGAAAGACCTATTATGCTTTAACCCATGCTTTTCACAATCAATATTCAGGCCTACTGATTCTCTCATAAATGTTCATAATAAACAGATCTATTCTATGGCATCTGACATAACTTTCTGAAATTGTAATTGCATTTATAGAGCACTTACTACCAACGAAGAGTCGTCGAAGCGCTTTACGCCGGGCTGCATGAACCAATCAAGTCCATAACTATTACCGTTGGGGTGTAGTAATCACTAATTCAGGACTTCCATTTTGACAATAAGCTTTCTGAAAAACCAGCTAAGAGGCAAAAAGTCAGCAAAATTGCAAAGGCGGAAAAAAAATGTGAATAAAGATTTTCACCGTGCAAATCTCGTACCATGGAATTTATCCAAGTTGGTAATCAATACTAAAAACCCTTTCTAATTAAGTTAATGTTTAGGATTCTATGCACTGCCTAATTTGCAAAAGAATGCGTTCTGGTGCCCAAAACTCTGCTCTGAAGCCCGCGACTGGTGCAATTAGATGTCAGCGGGCCGAGTACCAAGGCTGCATAGTCCTGAATATACCTCATGCCTCCTTAATCGACTACCAGACTCTCCCTGACTCGTTATCTCACTCTTGCAGGTTCCTGAATTCTCCCTTTGTGATGGTTTTTCTGTCTTTCTCTTCCATTCTTCTGTAGCATCGTGCTACAAATAAATACAGACGCTTCTTGATGCTTTCTGTGGAGCTTTATTATCTGCTTCCAACACATTCCCTGTCCCTACTCTAACTGCCCTCATCCTGTCTCCTCCTCTTCCCCTCAGCCCACATAGCTCCGCCCACCCCAGCCACTAGTCTGTCAACTATATTACATCTCCCCCCTTCTTAACAAAATGAGCTTAATGTCTTCAGTGTTCGCAATTCTTCAATCCACCACACGGGTCGGCGGACAGCCTGTTCTTCAAGCCTCAGTAGTGTCGAATCAGTGATGGGCTTGGTTTTGGTCAATCTTTCCGTTGCCTTAATCAGGGCATTATTGACCACGTTGCGTGTGAACTGTTTACTCCCACACTCCACAGTCATCATGTTCCCTTCCTGTGGTGTAACTGTTGGTTCAGATGCTCGGTCCCTTTCATGAGTGGATAATGTTCTGGTCCTCTTCTGGGCACCTGCATCTACTTTTACTTCCTCTTGTCTTGTCCGGTCGAGGGCAACACTGTCCTCCAATGCAGGGTTATGCATACCAGACAGTACGGTACTATCTGACGAGACTGTCTTAGTTTGGTTCGGTAACTCATCCGCCGCATGTACTTTTACTTCTTTTTGTCTAGTCCGGGCGAGGGCAACACTGCCCTCCAATTCAGGGTCATGTACACCAGACAGTACGGTTTTATCTGACGAGACTGTCTTGGTTTGGTTTGATAACTCATTCACAGCCTTGGGTTGTCTGGCGAACTAGTGGGCTATCTGTGCATAGGCATGTCTCTCTCTCATCTGATGATCTCTCTCTACTGACATGTCCGGCTTTCCTTGCGGAGTGGCTGGCTGGTCCCTTCCCGTCCGGTGACTAAGGTCCACTGTCTCTGTTTTCCTTTTGTAGGTCCTTTGAGTCAGCCTCGCGGACCCCTTCCGGGGTGACGGTGTCTGATCTATGTCCGGATATACTTGTGATTCACATGACAGGTTGTCTTGTAGCGTGACTGAGTATTCAGAGACCTTAGTGTGTGACATGTTGCTCTTGACGGGAAGGAGGTCCTTTGGTTCCATGGTGCGTTCGGGTGGTTGGCGCCATGGCTGTTGTCGGGACCATGACTCGGTCAACTTACGGGATCGAACAGACGTGCTCTCTAAGTCAGAGAAGTCTTTTGTCGACTTCCAGGATCGGGCAGACGCGCTCTCTGAATCAGAGGAGATCCTGGCCATACCCCTTTTAAAGGATCGGACAGACGCGCTCTCTGAACCAGAGGAGTTCCTGGCCATAGACGTGCTTTCTGGGTCAGAGAAGTCTTTTGTCGACTTCCAGGATCGGATAGATGTGCACTCCGCATCAGAGAGATCCTCCTTCCCATTCCTTCTCAAACGTTTCTTTGAAACGGTCTTGGGTAATGGATTTTTGAATTCCGTAGTCCGTGACAAATTGTTCTTTCCCTTTGAATTGTCTTTGAGATGCTTCTCCGTCTGCCTTTGTTGGAACATCTTCAATGCTGTCTCATTTGGGAGGTTGTTTGAGGATCCCGTGCTTGTTCCTTGTGCTTGATCCCAAGCTTTTGCGTCTTTGTCCTTTCCCTTTGAATTGTCTTTGAGATGCTTCTCCGTGTGCCTTTGTTGGAACATCTTCAATGCTGTCTCATTTGGGAGGTTGTTTGGTGATCCCGTGCTTGTTCCTTGTGCTTGATTCCAAGCCTTTGCCTCTTTGTCCTTCTCGCCTGAAGTTAATTATAAAATTAATAAAAAAAGTTAACACTTTCTTCTGCGTTTCTTCATTGTCGCGGGAGCCCTGGATGCATAGATCTTTTCTGATTCGTTGCTGTGGAGGATCAGTCCGTCTTGTGCGACCTGTTTCTCCTTCACGCTTGTTTGATGCTCTAACACCTCTGATCTGGGGGTGATGCGTTCTCCTGCCAGATGTTTCCTTGGACTCGTCTTCACTGCTTGGTGACTGATGTTCCTGCGCCGACCTCCGGTGTTGACCAGTGCGACCCCTTCTTCTATGGTTTGTCTTTCTCTCCCACTTGTTGTGCAGGATGCCCTCTTGTCCAGGAGTGCGATCTGTCCCACTTGACGCTCTTTCCTCATCTGAGTACCGTGTGTCATACTTTGAATGACTCCTTGAGGAACTCCTGGGGGGTGAATCACTCCTTGGAATTGTCTTTTGGATGGTTGACTCTGAGTCATCTGACTCTGAGTAGTCCTTGGTTGACTTTGAGTAGTCGGACGCTGAAGAATCTGACTCTGAGTAATCCTTGTCACTTTCTTGGTCACTGTATCTTTCCCGTTGTCTTTTTGCTGGTCTGCCTTCCCTCTCTCTCCTTTCAGCTTTGTTTGTTTTCCGAGTTCTATCTTCCCAAGTATCTTGATGGTTTGCTCTCAGGTGCACGTCCTTCAGTCCGTCTCTTGCTTTGATTTGCATTCCAATTTCGGCCTTCTTGATGATTTCCTTTAACGACCAATGCCCTTGCAGGATCTTGCGCTTTGTGTCAGGGTTTGTGCAACCTTCAACTATCCGAAGTCGAACCGCATCCTCATTTGTAAAAGTGTTGAAGTGGCAGCCTCGTACCAGACTTTGTAACCGAGTGATGAAATTTGGCAACGGTTCGCCTGGTTCCTGCCGTGCTGTATTGAAAACCATGCGATTATGATCCACATCTGTCTGTGCGTTGAGATGGGCACAGAGCTCCCTTTGTAGTCTTTTATAGATTTCTGTATCCTCTTTGCAAAATGTCCTGATTGGGCATCGGCCCTCAGGACCCACCAGATGGAGGAGTAGTATCAGACATTTTCTCTCCCTTTGCTCACCATTGGCTTTTAAGAAATCTTCCAATGCTTCGAGCCACCAGTGTCGTTTGAGATCCGAGATCCAATCATCAGTCTGCACCGCTGGGGGCGGTACTTCAATGTATGGAGTGACCCGCTGTGTTACGTCTCCTCCCGCCATGAGAAAGGGAGATTCTGGTCAAGGTCTTTGGTCTGTTGTTTGCTTAGAAATTGATAGTCTTTGTAACCATCACAGTATGCGCCGGTGAATGAACTTGGATGGTTCTACTCTCTCCGGGGTCCTCTGTGGGACTGCCCTCCTCTGGGTCTTCTGCAGTTCTGCCCAGCAGCTCTTCTCCCTTCGGCGCGCTTCGGTTTGTGCTCAGTGTCGTCTTACTGCGCATTCGCTTGCGTTTCTCAATGTTCGCGTTTCCACCCGTGCTGACATTTGTTTTTGTCAATGCATGTTTGGTAAGTCACTCTTGTGGTTGCTTGTGCTTGTTAGTTGATTCACTCTCGTGTTTGTATGTGCTTATTCTGTTTTGGTTGCCAAGACTTGTTCACGCGCCGTTATCCACGCTTATTTATTTACCTTACCAATGCCTATTTCTTGGCATTTACCAGTGCTTGTTTATTTACACATACCAAGGCTTGCTTGCTTGTCTTTGCCAATGTTTGTTTGGTCTTCGCCACTGCTCGTTTATTTGCATATACCAATGTTTGTTTATTGGCATGTACCAATGCTTGCTTGCTTTTGCTAATGTTTGTTTGGTCTTCGCCAATGCTTGTTTGGCCTTCGCCAATGCTTGTCTGGCCTTCGCTAATGCTTGTTTGGTCTTCGCCAATGCTTGTTTGGTCTTCGCCAATGCTTGTCTGGACTTCGCCAATGCTTGTTTGGTCTTCGCCAATGCTTGTTTGGTCTTCGCCAATGCTTGTTTCTATTATGTTCGCCAATGCTTGTTGCTAAACTCAGCTCGCCTGACCTCAAAATGGCCGCCTACAGTTTGCACAGGGAGGATGTCCCAAAAGTTGCCTGACTCAAAGATGGCCGCCGTGGTTATCTGCAGGCACTACTTTCTCTCTCTTCATTCGACCCGATTCTTCACCAAGGGCTCACCGGCAGTTGCTCCTAGGGTCAGCATACTCCGGATTTGGCTCCCTCTGGTCAAGGCTACAGTCAGGTGAGGTTGGGGTGGGCTCCCGCCTCACTTTGCAGGGTCCATCGGCGGCGGCGTGCCA
This sequence comes from Lissotriton helveticus, assembly GCF_964261635.1. Classification (NCBI taxonomy): domain Eukaryota; kingdom Metazoa; phylum Chordata; class Amphibia; order Caudata; family Salamandridae; genus Lissotriton; species Lissotriton helveticus. The sequence continues at coordinate 791,437,606 of NC_136073.1, forward strand.
AAACCCACGCATCCGGCGTGAGGTTTTCCGACGTCGGGCTCCAATTTTACCGCGCTCATCAGCGCTTGGCAGTGGACCTTCGCGGGGGCAGTCCACACCAGGATTCACTCGTTTCTGGCCACAGCAGTCATCAGGTGAGATTGGGGTGGGCTCCCAGCTCACTTTCTCAGTTTCCGCTCTCTTGGGCCGACAGCATGCCAAACCTCACGCATCGGGCGTGAGGTTTTCCGACGGCACCCAAGCTCCGGTTTCGGCGTGTTCAGCCGCGCTTGGCAGCAGGCCCTCGGGGACAGCGTCCTCTTCACCAGGGCACTTCTTCACTCACTGTGTGGCGCTGTACAGGGTCGGAGTGGGCTCCCGACTCCTGTTTCTTTCCGGCTGCTGGGTTACACACAATCGGCGGGACTCGCACTTTCAGCGCCACAGGGTTTCTTTGACCGAGCGTTTCAGCGCTCCCAGGTCGGGATTTCCTCGGGGTTCCCTGGCTTCTTTGGGGTCGCGGTCACTTGTTCTGGCCACAATCATCAGGCCTCAGCTTTACTCGGCAGCGGAGCTCTTCCCTCGACGCTGCATGGGACAGGGTGCCTGTATGTGGTCTCGTGGGTTGCAGTCAGTGTCATCCCACCCTCGTCGCCAGTTGTAGCATCGTGCTACAAATAAATACAGACGCTTCTTGATGCTTTCTGTGGAGCTTTATTATCTGCTTCCAACACATTCCCTGTCCCTACTCTAACTGCCCTCATCCTGTCCTGTCTCCTCCTCTTCCCCTCAGCCCACATAGCTCCGCCCACCCCAGCCACTAGACTGTCAACTATATTACATCTTCCACTTTGTTTTTCCTTCGCCTGCCCTCCATAAATGTATGATGCAGATAAATAAGTGCCGGTCCACAAAAGTGAGCGCCGGTATCCCCCATCAGCAACCATCGGATCAAATTAAGCACAGATTCCATGTAACAAAATACCAGTTATAGCCTCCAACACAGTATGAAAACGATCCACTCTCGAATACCTACGGGCTTCAGTAAATGCATTTTACAATGAGGAGGTCACCCCTACTGCCTTTGTCATCATTTTTCATAATAAACAGGTTAGCCTGATAGTATCTGCCATAACATTTCCCAATGATCCAATCAAAGCCTACATCTTTCGTCATTGGTTACTCTTATAATTTATGTGAAATTGACATGATGACAGCATTGAAAAAGCCTTAGGCCTGTGAGCCAACATACAGGGCGAAACACATGTTGGTTTATCCAGTGGAACCTGTACATGTGAAATAGATATTTGATATATATCAAAAATAGAAACACATTTTTTGATTTTGCAGATATGTTCTTGTCACCAAAGTGATCTCTGTATAGATGGAGGCAGCATTATGCAATGTATTAACATCTCCCTGTGGCATATGCACCACCCATGCAAAAAATATTGTGTCCAACTAGGGTTCTTACCTAAATTGGATGCATCACCAAATACTGACATATAATATTCATACTTATTTTTGTAGGAATCCTTTAGCAAACAGCCCTTCTCTTCCTTCAAATGGTAAACGAGTGCCTGCACAGGAACTTTAAAGGCATGTGCTGCTTTTGGCTGGAAACAATGCATCATTTTTATGACATCTCGAAATAAACTACTGAGCACAGCACTATAGCATGACACAACGGAAAAAAACCAACACAATAACTACATACCAGGGAATAGCACAACACAAGAACAGATAAAGCAAACGTAATATAACCGTAATCAGAAACAACGCGAAACCCCAACAACATGGCAAGACAAAATAGAAGCTTAAGACAACACAAAAACGTAGCACAAAAACACATTGGCACAGCAAAACATTACATGATGACATAATCAACGGAGTAATAACACAACGATCACAAGTAAAGAAATGATCTACAACACAATGAAACAATAACACACATTTATCAAAGCCCAACAGAGTGCTACAAAGAAACACAACAAAACAGAACAGAACATAAGTGCAACCACAACACACAACAATAATACCACACCACAACTATAGAAAACAAAAACACAACAAAAAAAACATAAAATGACCGAATTGGTGTGAGTGTTGTTTTGTGTTGTGGTGTTGCTGTGTTATGTTCTTGTGTTAGTGTGATATGTTGGTATGCTGCATCATATTTGTGCGTTGTTGTTGAGTTGTGTTTTTGTGTTTTCATTATGTTAATGTTTAGTTCCATTTTGTTGGTGTGTTAGTTGTTTGTTTTTGTCTTATTGGTATATAATTGTCTTGTGGTTGTGTATTATTGTGTAGTAGTTATTGTATTGTGTTGTGTTATAATAATGGATTTTAGTGTTGTGGTGTTTCTGTACCTCAAATACAATCTGTCTATTTTAACCCGTTACGTGCTGCCGTCGGCCATTGGCCGTCGCGAGCACTTCCTCCCCAGTGCTGCGCGTGACCAACGGCTGACGTAGCCCCACCCACCCTTTAGAACCCCCGCACTGTTAATATGGACACATAATTTTGTCTACTGTATATGCACTAAGCACTCTCTTACTTACCAGGCAGATCCTGTAATAGCCCCAACAAATCGTGTTTGGTGTTCAGCGCTATAAGTGAAGTTTAAGGGAGATCAGGGTTATTTGCAAGGGAGGGTAATGAGTAGAATTGCCTGGCTGGCAGCGCAAACTTGAGAGAGGAATTTTTTTAATCAGTTTTTCTTGTGTTGTTTGTGCAATAAAAGTCATATTTGAGGAACTAGCCATCTGTTTTGTAGGTGGTGTGCACCAATGCCCATGAATGGAAGTGGAGTTACTCACATCTCCCACTGAACAGCTTCAGAGGAATTTCCCTTACACTGCCTTCTCATCACTTCCTTCACCAATTCTTACATCACTATTGGGGCTACTGGTTTTAGGATGTTTATTATTTAACCATCCCCATCTGTATCTATGCATACGTATTTATCTGCTTTCATCCATATTTATTTTGTGTTTTGTGAAGAAAAAAAAGCTGCAACTTGTATATTTCCAATTTTATTTAACTGATAGGATCACACTCACTCTTGGATGCTTGATGGGTATTAGTGCTCTAAATAGACACACACAATTCATCACTCCTATGCAATAATTTATTTTGGAAATATTCGCTTTATAGCATAAGCATAAGTACACATGCAGCGATAAAATTAAAAGCTCCATTTCAAAACAGAGCCCTTCAGTGTGAAATTATAGTACGAACAATCTCAAAGCTAGACAGGTACACCAGTGGCGTCTTAAGGATTTTAGGGACCCGGGCAAGACATATTTTAAAGCCCACTGTTCATAAAAAATTAGAATTTTACTCCCAACTTCTGTACTTTTAGTAGGCTGCAGGATGCTAAACACATTTTCGGAAATGGGTTTCATCCAGTAGCTCTTGCAAAATGCCTTGCATAGGACCGCAAAAATCCTTAAAATGACAATAGGCAAAGAGAGACAGAGATAGAGGTAGGCAGGCAGAAGATGAGAGGTTCAGATGTAGACAGAGGCAGGGGTAAGTTAGATAGAGAGATAATGTTTACTTCCCCAGGAACCCCTTGGAAAGTGGGGACCCTGGGCAACTGCCCACTTTGCCCATTCCTTGAAACAGAACACCTTTACTAAAACACTTCAGTCACAGTCTACTTTTAACTGCCCATATCTAAAACAATAGCTCCATAAATGTTCTAAAATCCATCCAGGATGAATAAGGGGCTTAACCAGGGGTGGCAGGCACTTGGTTTTGATGTCTGTCTGAGGAAAGTGTCAGAGGTCAGGCATTGGTGCAAATTGGAATGAAAGTTGCCTGTTGAAACGGTTTGAAACAACCACCATCCAAGTGGTTGATAGTGACGCTGATCGGGGGATTTAAGCAAAAAGAGACGGGACCTTCTTGCGACACGCACAGGTCATTGGTTGTACCAATGCATTGATGCTCACACAAGTTGTTGAGGTGCAGAAGACTTTGTTGAATGATCTCCACACATATCTGAAGAAACGATAACCTAGTCACTTGCGGTGTTGAGATGCGGATGAGAATTCTGATGGTCGCCAGTGTGAGATCTTGGTAAGAACAGAGCTGTCTTAAGCATAGACAGTTAGGTTCAGCATCTCCTTGATTAAAACATCTCAACATAGTCTTGAGTCAACTATGCATATTTCAAACAATAGCTCCCAGGAACAGTTCTGGAATCCATTAAGGTGACAACACCTGCAGTGGAAGGGGGAGGGTTCAAGTGCACACACATCAACAGTCAGGAGAATATTGGTCTGGCAGGCATGATTGATACCATCTATTGAGTGTGTTCCCTTCTTGGCTTGGAGCTAGGCGGGACTTGTGATCTCTGAGGTTTTAGAGTCAACATCACTGGAAAATAGGTGAATGTCACCTTCTTTTCTGCCTGTGTTGATGGCTTTGCATGGGTTTCCCAGTATGATCCCAGCTGGACTTGTGGCTTGTCTATGGTATGAGGTCTTCGTGCCACATCCTTCCTGCTGACAACATTCACAACAACGCGTAAAAAAACAGTACAGCAGATGCTGGTGGTAAAATAACATGGGTTTGTGGCATGAGGGGGTACCGCCATAAATATAAAAGAAGCAGGGGCATGGGGGCACCTCCATTAAGAAAAGAAGTGTCAAGAATCATGATGTCAATGGTACACCTGTCTGTCTCTGGGGGGTGGGGGCGGGGTGTTAAGTGTTGGAAAAATCTGAATAAACATATTAAAAAACAATCAAAAAAAGAATCATGTTTTTCTGTCATGTATGGAGTCCATTTTGTCTTGATGAGTTCTGTGATATTCAATGATGACAAGATCTGTAGAACGTACACAGTTTATATTTTGAACTGTTGTGAACTAATGTACTCAGCTGTAAGTAAACAGCTTCTAAAGCAAGGCTTGCTCAAGGACATCACTCATGACTGGCAATTGCATATTACCCAGAAACCAGACCTTTAGGCACTGTTAGCATGCCATATATGGATGGGACCAAGCATCTACCTCTGATTGGTTTCCGCATTGCTTAAGCTTGGGGGAAAACCCTACTGTCCCAATCTGGACACGTGGGAAGGATGTGAACACCACCACCTTGTAACATGCAGGTAGCACCAATATTAGCTTCTTCTGATTGGCTCTGTATCTAATAATTGTGTAACTTCAACTGTCTGTAGCATGGCCTAGTGATGTATTAGTCCATAGCTGCCAAGAAACTCTCTATTCTTGTGACACCTTTTGTGTTTGGGGGAATAAAAGATTGTGTTCAACTTCTGCAATTCGGACATTTGGTTTTTCCAGGCCATCAGTTCCCTTATGTATAAAGCTGCCTGTAACTATTTTATTTAGCTTCCACAATAGAAAAGTGTGGACGAGGAACCACAAACAAAGTGCTCCTGTGTCCTATTTTCAGTGAGGCATAGAGCCTATTTGTGGCCTTCCACCTCAGAATTCAAGAGGTTTTAAGGCTGGCTTTGTTTTGGGGGGGGGGGGGGGGGTCTCAGCCTCCAGTCTTGGATCTGGACATTTACTTTTGACTTTACATTTCAGCGTCCGTATTTGATGGTGAGATGTGTGAAGTTATTTTCCATGGGCTCCAGTTCTTGCTTGAACTTCAGAGTATTTGCTCTGCTGGTGGGTCTTCATGCGGGTGTCTTTTGGTCCCTTTTGGCTCTTTCTCCGCTGGCTGTAGGTTAGTCCTGCTACGTTTGTTTTCCTTGTCTCTCTTGTTTCCTTTTGTGGGTCACTTATGTGGCCGTTTGATCATCCTGGACCTCTGTTTTTCTGGGCGCACAGGTTGAGCCCATTGCCTGTTGAGCTTCTAGTGCTCGCGTGCATGCTTTTGTAACTGGTCCTTGGGGCTTTGTTAGCTCCTGAGTTTGGTCATTCCTCCTTTGTGCGTTCCTTTGCGGCTCTGGTTGCCTACCTTGGTGGTCGATCTAGTCTCACCCTCCCTGCTTTAGTATATCTGTATGGAGTATGGACTGGGATGAGGAAGTGATGAAGAGAAGATACCTGAATTGCTAACAGTAATCCCATCTCTCTAAATCTACTTCCTCATGCCCAGCTTTGATCGCACACTACTGGGCTGATTTGTTAGTTGACTCAGGAGGCTTCTGACTAGAGGTTATCCTTTATAAACACTCACGGAGTAGGAGGACTTTACATTTCTTTTAAAGTAGGCAGCGCTGTGCCTCCCTCCAGAGTGTTAGCACACCTCATGACATATGGACTGGGCCGAGGAGGTACAACAGTAGTAATGATATTAAACAGAAAGCATACGCATTGTTTTGATGCCTACTAAATTAGGCTTGACTAGAATAACATTCATCGGAGTGAATTCTCTCGCACATTTATCAATATTGATCCCTAATGGAGGATACCATTCAATTTCAGATATGGAGATGGCTTGTAAATTGTCATGTCCAGTAAGAATTTACAAATTTTGACAAATGATTGCTCCACCCCAACAGATTCACATCCTTTGTGGGAATTTTAGATTATATTTGGATTGATACAGCTTGGACATGTCTCTTTGGTGGGATATGTTTATTCACTGTAAGCACTGAAGGGCACACACAGGGCTTTATTACAGCCTCTAAAGAGTTTAGATCACCAAACAATTTTATCAGATGAAGATTAGGATTTGTTAACTTACTTCAATTATAGGCAAAGATCACGAAGAGATAGAAATAGGTGAAAAAATATCTTTGCAGACTCCTAATACATCCCGAAAAATTCTGCAAATATTTTTCAATAAAAATAACATGTATATGTAAATAGTAAATTGTATCCGCACCAGCAACAAGATGTAATTCTCGCACAGGCATAACACTCACTCACTCATTCACTCTTTCATCAACTCATTACTTAATTCATTCATTCGCCCAATAGAACAAACACATTCTCGGTCCAGAAACAATAACCTTCTTGCTTCAGAAGTGCTATTTCCTCACTTTCAAGGCAACGCTAAGAAGAGTGCATCTAGTGCACTATAGAGTGTACCATACATAGGAATAATGCTGTATTTGTTCATTTATGGTATTATCTAATGTCCTTACAGGTCAGAGAAATCAGCAGTAGGCCCTCAAGTCCAAGCGTGGAGGATCATCCACTGTCCCCCTCATCCTAAATAGATGGAGGCTCACGATGATTATAATGACTTCGATATCACAGACAGAGACAACAGTCACTAGGAGTACTATTGCTGGAGATACTGCTGAACCTTCCAACCACAAGACTATTTCTATCTGTGTTCTGGTTGGGAATGGAATGGTCATCTGGTTCTTGAGGTTTCGGATCTCTTGGAACGCCTTCATCACTAACATCTTGCATCGGGTCGTTTTTTCTCATCATCTTCATTATGTGTCAAATATTGCCAATGGGATAAGCCCATCATTATGTTGGGCTTCCATAACTTATGGATTCTATGCTTTCTTTCCATTCATTCAGAAGTAATATGATTGCTGAACACTGCCACCATGGTCAGAAGAGTGCCAACTAACATGATCTTCTTACATGAATGAATCCCATGTAGGTGACTTACCAAATTATCAAAAACTGAAAAACCCAAAAATTTAAAATATACTCCTCCCTTCTCAGGTAGCATGGTCTGCTCTTATACATCCCAATGCCTAATTCTCAACACGCTCTGTACTCTACTCATTCTCTTTTACGCTTACTACTGAACTGATTCCCATCCTTAGCTCAGACAACACTTCCTGCACCACCTCATAAGACACGGTACTCTCAAGGGTTTAAACATGTCTCTCTTCTCTTTTTATGAACTTCCTTCAACATTTCTGAGCCAGAATATTTCAAATCACCAATGGTCTTGCTCTTCAGGACTGGAGACTTTCATCTGAAAAACTCATTATTATTATTAATTAAATTTATACTGCGCACAGCTACCCTGGACAGGGTTTCCCGGCGCAGGTAGTTAGACTAATGCAACTGAATAACCAGATAATTCATCACTGAGAAAAGAGCCAGGTCTTAAGATCTCGCCGGAACCTAAGATAACACGGTTCCTGCTTCATAGACCGGGGAAGAGAATTCCATAATCTAGGGCCGAGGAATGCAAAGGGCCACCCATTCTAGATAGTCTGCAGCTAGGTGTTACCAAGTTGCCTTGATGTGGCTGAACGTAGGGGCCGAGAAGGGACATAGGGATGGACAATCTCCTTAAGATTAAGAGGGGCAGACCCTTGGTTGATATGAAAAATAAGACACAGGGTCTTAAATTTAATACGGTTCTCAATGCAGAGCCAGTGGAAATCTCGCAAAACAGGAGAGATGGATAATCTCCTTGGGATCTGACATACAAGACGGGCTGTGGAATTCTGGACTACCTTGAATTTCTTCAGCACCTCCTGATTTCCCCCAAGGTACAGAACGTTCCCGTAGTCCAGACGCGAGGTGACCAGCGCCTGGACCACAGTTCTTTTTGTGGAGTCAGGGAGCATCCAGATAATCTTCCGCAACCATCTTAGAATAGTAAAGCATGTGGAGGCGACGCTAACCACCTGTTGCCGCATTGAGAGGGTATTATCAAGGATAAACCCCAGGTTACGAACTTGGGTAACCGGTTGAGGGAGAGAGCCCATTTCCAATGGCCAATGTTGGGGCCCCCAGAGGTGCTTATGTTTACCTAGAATAACCACCTCGGGTTTCTCTCCATTTAATTTCAACAAATTAGCACTCATCCACTCCGACACCCGCCGTAGACCGACTTGAAGGGGAGAAGGAGACCCTACCTTAGTAGAGGACAAGGAGAAGATGATTTGCGTGTCATTGGCGTACGAAAAGAGGGATAAACCCGCATCCTCTACAATTGATGCCAGGTGTCTCACATAGATGTTAAATAGCACAGGGCTCAGAGTGGACCCCTGGGGAACTCTGTACGCCAATGACCTGATAGTAGACGAGGATTTAGAAGAGAAAACCTGGAATGTACGGTCGCTAAGAAAGGAGGACAGCCAAGCTAACGCAGGCCCTACAACTCCTGCTGACTGGAGAGACTTTAAAAGGATTGAATGTGACACCGTGTCAAATGCGGCGCTCAGATCAAGTAAAATGAGCGCCGTTGTCTCCCCTCTGTCTAAGCAGGAGCGCAACTTCTCCGTAACCCCCAGCAAAGTGGTTTCGGTCAAAAAATGAGTTCTGAACCCCGATTGGGACGGGTGCAAGAAGCCTGAGCGTTCCACATAGGCTGAAAGTTGACCGTTAACATGCTTTTCCAAAATCTTGGAAAGGACCGGCAGCAGTGAGATAGGGCGGAAGTTTGACATAACCGTAGGATCCACTCCCGATTTTTTCAACATAGGAACCCCCATAGCACATTTCCATTCAAGGGGAATGCATGATTCTCGTAAAGAAGCATTTAAAAGTGCTTTGAGAATACCATGAGCTTCTCGAGAAAGCTGTTGCAAGATGTTTGCGGGGAGAGGATCTGAAGGAGAGCCAGATTTTACCCTGGCTAAACAGTCCAAGAAAGATTTGTCGTTGAAAGGCAACCATGTAGAGATCTTAGCTGCTGAGGAATAATGACTCCTGCTTGCCATCTTGGTCAGGGAACTCACTATTTTCACAGAATTAGAGGTCTTTAACACCTTGGCTGCTAAGGCAATTCCCGCTGGGCGCTGAGCATCTTCAAAACCCATTGTTCATGACAAGGTCAGCTCGTCATAAGCACAGCTCCAGTGTACTGCATGACGAGCTGGCCTTGTCCTGAGCATCCAAAAGGTTAATGAGCGGTATATTGTTTCAACCTTAGTGGTAAAATAATTTGCAATATCATTGCATTGGGTATCATCTAAGGCTGGAGGCAGCGGAGTCGTGTTAGATCCTGCCAGCTTCATGACCATGGAAAATAAGGCCCTTGGACGGTTCACTAAGGTGGAGATGGCATTCGACACAAAAGATATTTTCACCGCCTTACATGCCAGATGATATTTGTTTAAAGAGGCCTTATAGTCCGACTTGCCATTCAGAGAGTAAATCTTTCGCCATCTTCTTTCTAAGTGTTTACATTTTGATTTCATGTCCTTTAACTCATTATTAAACCATGGGACAGGAGGATGGTGAGTAGAACTGCGTTTTAATGCCAGAGGCAGGCATATGTCAATAAACTTGGCTAGCCAGTCGGATACCGCAATGTTTAAGGAGCAAATGGGTAAGTTAGTATCCAGGGGATTTACCCTTAGCAGATTATTAAGGGAGTCTAAGTCTACGTTTTTCCAGGGCCGCCTACTACCTAGGTCATCACTGCAGGTCGACCTGATATCCCCTGGGGTGACTAATTTAAATAAGATGGCATAGTGATCAGACCATCCCAAGGGATGTGCAGGCACACCACAGTCCCATGCCAAATTGACCCGCCTGGTGAGTAGGACCCTGATTATGTAGCAGCAGATTGAGAGGTTCAAGATCAGTCAACAGAGTTGAGCTCCCCGTATCCAGGGGGTCCTCTAGATGAAAGTTGAGGTCCCCCACAATAGTAAAATTCGCAGCCTTCATAACCACTAAGTCGAAAATGTAGAAAACCAGTTCTTATGATTCCCCGGAGGGCGATAAATAAGCATCATGCGGTTTTGTAAAAATTTGCTGTTTACAATCTCATGTTCTAACTTGAACTTCTAAATACACTAGGAGGAGATTTTTTAGTTACCAATATGAAATATTTGTGAAGACACATTACTATTGGGTGGTGTGCACACTGGAGATTAATGGGTTTCTTTGGAAAAACAGCAGTGTTAATAAATGCCAGAATTTTCTAGTCTTAATCTGAGTATGTAAAGGTTTTTGCCATGCTGTTTGATAATATATGCCTAAATTAAATGTGCAATTATTCTTCATTACTAGTGTAAAACTACTCCAGCAATTCACACATAGTGGATTTGAAACCATACATGGTTTTTCATGTGAGAGAATCTACTATCAGAGTCGCGGAACATTACTTAGATTGGGAGAAAGCTGTTACATGTATTCATAGTGGACATACTTTATGGATATTGGACTCAATTGGAAAATGAGTCCAGTAATGGGCAGGGGTAAACCACTTTTAAGGAGCAATAGAGCAACCGGAAAATTGGTGGAGAAATATAGCAAGGCATTTCTGTACATGCATCATATTCTCCATTTTTTTTTAATAACAAGAATGAATGTGCTATAGCACAAAGTTAATGACATCTGTTGTACAGCTACAGCTGCACACAGGGATGTTACATGTAACAGGCATGCAAAAATACCGCCATATGGTAGGAAATAGAAATCCCCACAAAAATATCCATAAGTACAGCTTGAAAACTGCATCTAATTCCAATTTCCCGGTGTACTTCTGAAAACATTTGCAAATTTCTGAATTTTTTAGAACTTCACTGATGCGAAATCATTATGTATTTATTTGAGAATTGGATCTCAATTGTCATGATACACCACACTCTTTAGAAAGAGTAATTGGACAGGCATCTAGTGTCAGAGAGTCTCTAGCGGGACAGAGGAATAGGTCTCTTTATACCGAATGCATTACAACGCTTTTCATTACAACACGGTTACAACGCAAACCATTACATCGCAAGTCGTTACAACAACTTACTGTAGGGGGCGCACTGGACTTAGAAATCATATAATTTACAATTCCTACTCCAGTTTGTGCAACAGCAGGGAAGGTGTTGGATTGTAAATCCAACAACTTCTGCCCCCCTACGAATTGCAATGTAATGGAATGCGTTGTAGTGCATTCGCTGTAAACGTTATCACCCAGGACAGGGAGAATATACACTATGAGTAGGAGTCCAGATTTCAGTGCTTAATTTGAGCTGGTGGTTTCCGGTGCTCGGTACCGGCACTTAAATGTCAGCACCGGCTCTTATCATAGTCTGCCTAACTAAGGATGAGCACAACAACAATTGTTTATAAATTTAATACACATTAACAATGACTAATAACTGCCACCCAAGCCATTCCTATATCTTTGGGGGCCTGGAACAGTCCGAATTGTCACACTTGTTAGAGTGTGATTGATTGTAGTTGAGTTGGTATTGTAATTGGCAGCACTGGCAGAGGCAATGGATGGTGCAAGCTGCAATGGCCTCCTGACGAGGCCCCTGGCACTAATTGTTTTTACAAATTAAGCACTGCCTGATGTATAACGTGCGAAAGACAGGAAGTAGTGTTCAGCAGCTGATAGAAGCTGTTACGCTGCTATCGCTGGGTGGGCATCCTTCCAAACTACTGATAAAATCACATCTCCTCCTCTCTGGGTTAGTGCTCACAGTACTTGACCAGATCTTCTCTGGGTTACATTACAATATATGCTTCTACTCTCAACAAGATAATGATTCTACAATAAAAAGTAAGTAAATCTTCGTAATTTGTTATTATCTCCCTAAGTTTCATTGTGATTCTGAAATCCCACCTCTCTTGCGCTCATCCTGAATCGAAGACTCTTACACTCTCTCTTCTCCACCCCATTATCTCTTACTATCACCAAGTTAATGTTCCACTCCTAGGAATTTACTTCCTCTTCATGTTTGTTGTCTCTCGCTCTTTCTGTGTGTCTATGGCTCTCTGTCCCTTACTCTCAATGTCTCAGTCTCAACATTCGTAATTTTCCTGCCCTCTCGCTTTGATCAAACTACTCTCTAATCAAAGTTTGATGATGACAAATAACTCCTGTTTCCTAAAAATGAGTTGAGGCGTGACCCAGTTGGGGATTAATTAAGGACAACAAGGGAACCCAAAGAAGTCAGCAAGGGACCTTGGGAGTCAATCTTATTAAGGCAACAGTGGTCCCTTACAAGCATTGTACCCAGCTTATCAAACACTTAAACATCAGGGAGGGGGCACTGTTAGGCACACCTATACACATTTAGAGGAAAAATTAATAATTAATTTTTCCTCTAAATGTGTATAGGTGCCAGTATTGTTCTGTTCCATAACTGTGCAACTGACCAGGTTAACAGAATGCTCAACTTTTGCCTATAAGCCCTTTTGTATGTTTTCCCTCTAACTCTAAGCTAGGTACAGGCTTGTGCCCCGCCTTGTATATTGTATATGAATTCTGTTTATCATTGTTTGATAAGTAAATACAAGACCTCTGCCCGGCTGGGCATGTCACTTACTATATAGAAACGATTTTGTCTATATTCATTGCTTTTGTATTCAATGCTTGTAAGGGGCCAGTTGGGGAAACAGCTGCAGGTACCTTCACTTAATATGTGGTAGGGGAAGTTGTGGTTGATTTATGCGATGGAAACACTTATAGCAATGTCTATGATAGAGTTGCGCAGTTTGACACTATCTTGCACCTTTTCACTACTTATGTGACGAAACGACAACATTCCCTAGAGTTGCCTATGATAACGTTAAAGACTCGATGACCTTCAAGGGTGTGAATGGTGCCTTCTTTGGCGGCGGGGAGCCAGTCACATCCAGGATAATCGGATATTAGGTTAACATGTCAGTATGCAGGGAGTTTCCTGTTTTGTGCTTAGGGGCAGAGGTCTTCAAACATTTTGATGTCAAGACCCCCCTGACAAAAGTTTCTAGAACCCGGTACTCCTCATCATTGACAAACATCAACAACCATAATTGCCCCAAATTCTTACGGCAAATCGTTTTTACGGTAAGGAAATATTATTAAACAGTGTTTAGCAAACCAAAGGTTTGTGGGTGATTGTGGATCGGTGCCAAAGGCTTACCACTCAGTTCAAACATTCACAATGGTACTTTATTTTTCACAAACAAAACATAATTTGACAAAACTTATTTGGATGATAGCACCATTCTCAACTAATGTGATGGGTGTGTTTGTTTTTCTCCAGAGAAATGGTCAATCTGGAGTTGCATCTCATGAGTTCCAGTTTAACAAACAAATATAGCAATAAGCAACAAATAGGTGACCAGTCTAGCTTTGCAAAGGGCCTTCTACTGCACAGCAACACATGTCGCTGCTTTTTAGAAACTTTTGAACCGTTTGAGTAATAAAAAAAATTGTTCATAAAAATCAGCAGATTATGTGGAAGATGATGTATTATGTTGCAAATGTGGCAAATCTATACTTATGTTAAACTCACCATGGCAGCACAATCGCATAATTCCAGGGCCATGGGTATAATGGCTATTACAGCCATTATACCCAGGGGCCCTGGAATTATGCAATTGTTATGCATGAGTTGCAACTTAAGTGCACAGCATCTGAGGAGAACCATGCCATATTTCATGGGATGCAGGCAGCTTGGCTTTTACAGTTGCCTGAAACTGGAGGTTGCTGAACATCAATAATCATAATTAAAACATACCTTGTACAATCATTAAGGATGCACCCTACGGTCCAAGTAGGATACTTTCTTTAATTTCAGGGGAGTGAGTTGTTCCTTAATCTTCTTTCATACTGTTTTTCTAAAATGGTTTTATTTTTAACATTATGAAAACAGATGCTTCCATTTTAGCAAAAACGGACTTCTGGTTATATGTGTTTGCTGCTGTTGTTGACTTCAGTCAAGTTTGGGGGGGCTGGAGGGCTTTGAGAGTATTAACATGGGAATGGGGTCAAAGTTATAGCAAAAAACAAAATATTCAGATTTTTTTAATTTCTTTCACCGTCAGGTAGCTACATCTAAAATGAAGGGCAGTTTCAATGAAAAATAAATATATTTTAAAAAGTTGTTACGCAGTGAAAAATGCACTATGGTACATTATGAAACCTCTATTAGTTAATGCAGTGCAAAGTTCTGTGTGTAAGCAGAGAGCCACAGATTTAAATCTTGGTTGGTGCAGTGGAGAATAGTGACTTGTGTATTTTTGGTGCTACGAGGTCAAAGCCTGTGACAGAAAGCACTGTGAATATATAGTCATTATTTTATACTTGCATTGCACATAGTAAAAGACGGACTGCTACAAAATGAGCAAAACGTTTTACAATAAAATGGTGATTCCAAAATATAGATTTTAGTAAATACCCAGTACATAATACAATTTTTTATATAACTGTCCCTTCAATTCCTCCTCAGGGACAGTAAGCACTATGTAAATACATTTGCAAATTAACCCTTTGTGCACATTTGCATATCGGTCAGGCAAGCAGCACACAGCTGTCTGCCCCTTCCGGTTCCCAGCACAGGAGACTTCCTGAATGACATTCCAGCTGAAGCATTTTAACTGTCAGAATTAACCGTCCGGGATGGTTGTCTTTTTCATGTTTTTGATTACAGGTAAAGGTGAGGCTGAGGAATGTGCACCCCCTTCAAATGACTCCACGGACCCCTTGGGGGTCGTGCCACACAGATAGAAGACCTCTGGCTTTAGGCGGGATCGAAGGGGAGGGGTGTTGTTCTGGATGGCGACGATCAGTTGTACGTGGGCCAAGCTGTCTAGTTGTAAAAAACACCAGCCGCGGCCCGTGGAGGGAGTTGTGGTGGGGCAGAAAGGCGGGGTGGGGGAGGGGCAGGGTGGAGGATGATAAAAACCGGAATATGGATAATTTTGCGATGCCGGGCGCGCTACAAAATTCGTTTTATTTATTAAATTGTTTACTTACCTCCAATCCTCTATATACCGGTTTTTAGCATCCCCCACCCTGCCCCTCCCCCGCCCGCCTTTATGCCCCACCGCAACTCCCTCCACGGGCCGTGGCTGAAAAACACTATACCCTTACAATACCCACTATTGAATTTGGACATGCAGTGTACAATTAAATTCCAATTTGTGTGTCTTTAATTCTTCAAAACTTAAAATAAAGTTGTTTGAAAAAAATGAAATCACTGCAGGTAAACTGATTACAACCACTAACACAAATTAATCACTGGCAATACATGTGTACCTAAACACCTAATATTCAGTATTTGTGTGCACAAGTGACTCAAAAGGAGGGGCATTTCTCACCTCCGTTTAGTGAAAAGCTTAAAATCATATTGGCTTCACCTATATTTTGACCCTGCTAAATTAGGATTTCATCATGAATAACACTCATAAAGAGGTTTAACAGCAGCGAAACTGGCAATTTTGCTGTGTGTTGTACTAGCGGGTGAACCGAGGGATCGGGGCTGAAAACAACTGCAAGGCCAATAGCTGTTTAAATGCGCATTTTTTACATTGTCTGCGGTGACTACTACCGCGTTATTAATCTGTGCACTTCTGTGTTTTTAAGTCACTGTGGTGATTCGATCACTTAACTCTCACCTGTTGACCTCCTGGTGCTGGTCCCCGTTCTGCCACGGCTTGTGCCGATTGAGCGGAGGGACAGGAAGCACCTGGCGCACTAGCAGCGTCATCAGAGCTGACCGCCCCTTCCCTATTTAAACCACCTCACAGCGCGGACGCGTGCAGCGAAACTGGCAATTTTGCTGTGTGTTGTACTAGCGGGTGAACCGAGGGATCGGGGCTGAAAACAACTGCAAGGCCAATAGCTGTTTAAACGCGCATTTTTTACATTGTCTGCGGTGACTACTACCGCATTATTAATCTGTGCATTTCTGTGTTTTTAAGTCACTGTGGTGATTCGATCACTGAACTCTCACCTGTTGACCTCTTGGTGCTTGTCCCCGTTCCGCCACGGCTTGTGCCGATTGAGCTGAGGGACAGGAAGCACCTGGCGCACTAGCAGCGTCATCAGAGCTGCCCGCCCCTTCCCTATTTAAACCACCTCACAGCGCGGACGCGCGCAGCGAAACTGGCAATTTTGCTGTGTGTTGTACTAGCGGGTGAACCGAGGGATCGGGGCTGAAAACAACTGCAAGGCCAATAGCTGTTTAAACGCGCATTTTTTACATTGTCTGCGGTGACTACTACCGCGTTATTAATCTGTGCATTTCTGTGTTTTTAAGTCACTGTGGTGATTCGATCACTTAACTCTCACCTGTTGACCTCCTGGTGCTGGTCCCCGTTCTGCCGCGGTTTGTGCCGATTGAGCGGAGGGACAGGAAGCACCTGGGGCACTAGCAGCGTCATCAGAGCTGCCCGCCCCTTCCCTATTTAAACCACCTCACAGCGCGGACGCGCGCAGCGGCGCGCCAAAGGCAAGCCCGTCTGCGCCCGTCCGCGCCAGGACGTCGCCCGACGCCCAAATTCTTGGCCGATTTTTATCTGTGTGGCACTTGAGGGGTCGTGTATATCACCATGATTTGCTACAACCGCCAAGAACTGCTTTCATTAAATCACAAGAATTCATTAGATCCTCAGGTAGCTTGTGCCGTTGATTCCCTTCTTAGATACGACTTGGCTGCACCGATTGTGTCCGCCCCGTTGCATAAGGATTTGGAGGGAATTAAGGACAAGAGTATACAGGATTCAGGCAAGAGCAGTGTGAAAACGGACTCTAATTTACTTACTGCTCTTTATCTTAATACAAGATCTATCCCTAAACACGCCTTAGAACTCTGGTGCCTATTGGACAATCATAAGCCAGACATTTGTTTCTTTACTGAAACGTGGCTCCATAACCAGGCTTCTCCTGATATTGCCACAGCCTTTCCCAGTGAATTTCATTTGATCAGGCTTGATAGAGTGGGTAAACGAGGGGGAGGCCTCGCAGTAGCTGCAAAGGCCCCAGTAGAGATCACATGCCTCGACTCGCTCTCCAGCGATTCGCTGGAAATACTAATAATTAACATAAAATACAATATGACGGGGTTAGGTAGAGCAGCCTTGGTATACAGACCCCTGGGAGGCAAGTCTGAATTTGCTAATAATCTGCTGGACATCTTAGCATCCCACGTGCTGGCCACAGATAATTTCATTTTACTAGGCGATTTTAATCACCATGCAGAGCTTCCACATAATGGGGATTCTTGCCACCTAATTTCAACATTAGAAACCCTGGGATTAACTCAGCGGGTTCATGGATCTACTCATCGTGCCGGTCATTTATTGGACTTAGTATTTACCAATATGACTGACTTACATTGTGACCCCCCTTTACAGATGATCTGGACGGATCATTTCCTAATAAATTTCACCCTTCCCATTCTTTCCAGGCCACAGATTCCAGACCGTAAAGAATCTATGCTCATTCGACCGTGGCATAAATTGACTCCGGAGGCGTTTAAGACACATTTTAAGCCTCTGAATAACAATCTTGACGATGTTGGAACAATGGTCACGCAATTAGAGTCATCCATCAGAAACACGCTTGACGATATTATCCCGGAAAGGAAGGTAAATTTGAAAAGAATGGCTTCTTCCTGGTTTACTGAGGCTTTGAGACGTGAGAAAACTGACTGTAGATTGGCGGAGAGGCTGTGGCGGAAGTCTAGAACATCCCAAGACCGCTTGAAGTATAAACTAATTCACTCTGGATATATGAAACATATAAAGGTAGCAAAATCTCTCTACATCACGCAAAGAATACATAAGGCATCTCAATCCAGTAAAGAATTGTATAATATTGTTAGGGAGTTCACAACCCCGCAGGTTGAGCAATCTAAATTTGACCCTTCGCCAGAATGGGTGAGCTCATTGTCTTCCTATTTTCATAGTAAGATCCAGTCAATATACTCCTCATTTCCTTCTGCCCCACAAAGCTTGGCTGCAAATGAGGAAGTCATTTTTAATCCTGAGCTCACCCATGACAATATGGATTTTCCTTCCATGATACAATTGGAGTCCACCAATCCTGCAGAAGTGTTATCTGCACTTAAAAAAATCAAATCAGGATCTCCAAATGATCCTTTGCTTCCCCGTAAGTGCAGTGAATTATTCCCTTTGCTGGCTGACGATCTGACCAGCATTTTTAATGCCTCCTTTGAGAGCGCTTTCTTCCCTAGTAGTTGGAAGGTGGCGCAAGTCAGACCAATCCTTAAAAAGCCAAAGAGTGACCCCTCTGTTTTTTCCAACTACAGACCAATCTCGTTATTACCTTTTTTTGGTAAAGTTGTCGAATATTTGGTAAACAAACGTGTGTCCTCTTATGTCGAAACCCATGCTCTTCTTGACCCGTCACAGTCAGGATTCCGTGCCGCTCATGGTACGGAAACCGCAATAATAGAAGTAGTGGACAACATCCGACTCTCCTTGGATAGGAGCGAATCAGCCATTCTGGTTTTATTAGACCTCTCCGCTGCCTTTGACACCATCTCCCACAACATTTTGAAACATCGTTTGTGGGAGGTTGGTGTCAGAGGTAATGCCTTGGCTTGGTTCGCAGACTATCTCAGGGTCTGTCATTACTCGCGTGCGCACGCTATTGTAGCGCTGGTGCTGAGCTGCTGATATATTTTAACTCTAGCCTGTTTTGCATATTTAATTTTGTACTCTGTTATTTTCCCCTGATTTTAAAATACTGCTTGGCCCTTACCTGCACGATAACTTGGTGAGTTACACCGCTGTTGGGCGGGTCCGCTTCCCGGCGTCTCTTCCTGCAGCTGCGCCATCTTGGGGGTAGGCGGTGCCGCTTTCCGGCGCATTCTTGCAGCCCACTCGCTCTAGTCGTCACAAGGACGCTAGGCGGGCATAAAAGGAGAGTCATGTTGACGCGCAGCGGTTACGCGCTGCGGGGACGCCGGACTGACGCCGGAGTTACGCCAGAGTTCAGCCCGTCTGCGCCCGTCCGCGCTGAGGACGTGCTGCAGGACGGGCTGGACCCTGGGACTCCTGTCGGCCCGGTATTGTTACCTCGGGAAAATCTGCTGCGTGATCTACTGCTCTACAGACCCTCCGTGCTTCCCTGCCATCATCGGCTGCGCCCTGAGATCTTGCGCCAGGCCTGGGTATGTTCCTTATGTAAATCCTGTTTTAATACTACTTTAAGGGCGGCTACGAATTCTTCTCTTCGTTCCCATGATGGAGGGAGACCCTCTCAACTTAGGCAGGGCTTTCTGATTAACGCACGATCTCTCATCAAACACAATATAGAGTTCCATGATTTTGTTAGTGACAGGCAACCGGACTGGGTCTTCGTGACCGAGACTTGGGCTTCTGAGTCTTCAGGTCATGATCTTCTTCTGGCCATACCGGAGGATATACTCTTCATAGGTTAGATAGAGTGCGACGCAGGGGGGGGGGATTAGCAGTCCTTTATAAAACCACCCTCTCCTGTACTATTAAACCTCTGTCAGTTCCCTCGGATCCCTTTGAGGCTTTATACTTTTGCATTACATGTGCCTCTTCGATCTCTTTTACCGGAATCTTGGTGTATAGACCACCTGGACCCAGGGCTAATTTCTGCCCTGAACTATTCAGAATTATGGAACCATACCTTGGGAGATCTTCCTTTACAGTCCTTGGTGATATGAACTTCCATTTAGACGATCGGTCATCCTTGGAGACATGCTCTTTGGTTAATGCCCTGGACGCAGGTGAGCTGGTCCAAAGGGTGTCTTTCCCGACGCATAAGGCGGGTCACACCCTTGATGGTGTGTTCTCTAATGACCCCAGGCTAACGGTCGGCATTCCTGTGCCGATAGTATGGTCTGATCATCTGGCAGTACCACTATATCTAAATATGCCCAATATGGAAGGTAACCTGGTTATCACTAAGAAATGCCTTAAAAGAAATTTTAGAAATATTACGAACGAGGGACTTGTACCTTTTGTTCCGACTGTAAATAGGACATCTCAGTTGAAAGTAGATGATGCAGCACAAGAACTGTCTGACTCTCTCTCCACAGCTGCGGATGAGCTAGCCCCTGCCTCACTTAAATATGTTGCGCGACAAAAACCCACAGCCCCCTGGTTTACGGAAACTCTGAGGCTCCTTAGACAGAAATGTAGAAGGAAGGAAAGATGTTGGCGTAAATCCTGGGACCCAACTGATCGGGAAGTATACAGGCGCCTGATACGAGAGTATAAAAGCAGAGTCATAAAGGAGAAACAGGACTATTCCACCAACCTAATTCGTTCTCCTACTTCTTCCAAAGAGCTCTTTAAGATCGTGAGCTCTCTCTGCTCTCTTCAGGCCCCTGACCCCGTGGTAGTCTCACAGGAGCTCTGCAATAACATCTCGGACTTCTTTTTAAAAAAAATAGACGATATCTATTTGGCACTGCAAACTCAGAGGAGTTTCCTGAGTGAAGAGGACTCCGCTCGAGTTAGACATCTTGAAGCTGGGGTAGATAACCCTCCCCAGGTACTTAATCACTTTCCGGCGCTTTCTCTGGAAGGACTGAACTGCCTGCTGGATGGAATTGAATCTGCCTCTCCCTTAGATCCGGTCCCTCTGAAAGTGCTTAAGGCTTGCAGGGATACTATTCTTCCTCCCATGTTGAAAATCATGAATAATGCGATGGAACATGGTATTTTCCCTGCAGCCTGGAAGAAAGCCATAGTAAAACCCTTGCTTAAGAAGCCTACTCTGGACCCAGGAATGCTACAGAATTTTAGACCCATATCTCTCCTGCCGGCCCCTGCTAAGATGCTAGAAGCCCACCTAAATCGACATCTCTCTCGCTTTCTGGATGGCTCGGGATTCTTGGATGGGTCTCAGCATGGTTTTAGAAAGCTGCATAGCACGGAGTCTGCCTTGACTATGGTTACGGACAACATACGTAGGAAAGTAGACTTGGGCCATACCACCGTGCTAGTACTGTTAGATCTAACAGCAGCTTTCGATACCCTGTCTCCCATTACATTAACATCCAGGTTAAGGGAGGCAGGAGTAACAGGACCTGCCCTCAGTATCCTGAGCTCTTTCTTACAACAAAGAGAGCAGCGTGTGATGCTGGGTGACCTCCTTTCCCCTGCCAAGTTCTTGCAATGGGGGGTGCCACAGGGGTCGGCACTGAGTCCGACCCTGTTTAATATCTACGTGGCCCCCCCTTGCTAGACTTGTAAGATCTCAGGGGATGGAGGTAGTATCGTACGCTGATGACACGCAGATCATGGTCTCCCTGACCCACTCTGTGACTGTCACCGCTTCTAACTTTAGGTCCTGTATGCAACTTGTTGCAGAGTGGATGATTTTCAACTCTCTAAAGTTGAACGGTGACAAAACAGAGGTCCTGGTCTTTGGTAAAGACCAGGACATATGGTCTGGTGCCTGGTGGCCTCCATCTTTAGGCAACTGCCCTATTCCCACTCAATCGGCGAGGAACCTTGGGGTCATTTTTGATACCCGGCTTTCCATGGAGGCCCAGGTTAACAAAACTGTGGCCACCTGTTGGGGTGTTATTAGGACTCTGAAGAGGATCCTTCACTATCTCCCCTTACAGGCACGCAAGCAGGTTGTGGTTGCCCTAGTTGGCTCAAGGCTTGACTACTGTAACTCTCTGTATGCCGGAGCCAACAAGGGCCTCCTACAGCGCTTACAGGTTGTACAGAATGCGGCGGCACAATTTGTTCTGGCCTTGCCCTGGATGTCGTCTGTGACCATGGCAAGGAAGAGTCTTCATTGGCTCCCTATCATCTCGAGAGTATCCTTTAAACTTCTGTGCCTTACATATCGTGCTCTTACCCGGTCATGCTGATGCTCTGGGATCTCGGCTTACTCGATATGTTCCGAGTAGGTGCCTACGCTCCTCGGAGCTTAATCATCTGGAAGTTCCTCGTTCCATGAGGGTTAGATGGGGGAGCAAGGCCTTTTCCATCTTGGCACCCCAAGTATGGAACTCACTTCCCTTTGAGATTAAGTCACAACCCTCATTGGATCTTTTTAGGAAGGCTCTGAAAACTTGGTTCTTTGTTAATGCATATCAGTAAGCTCCTTACATCCTTCGACTCAGCTAGATTAATGTTAGGCGCCTTGACGCCCATGGGGCTAAGTTGCGCATGTGTAAATCCCACTTCATTCATTCATTCATCGTAGTGCTTACATCAGGATGAACTCGCACGCATCTGCCACTATTCCTCTTTCCATAGGGGTCCCGCAGGGATCCATCCTCAGTCCCCTGTTGTTTAATCTTTATCTCCGGCTTTGGCCCATATTATAAAATCTTACGGCTTCTCCACTGTGTCTTATGCAGATGATTCACAGGTACTTATTACCTGTAAATCTAATCTCCAGGATACTTGCTCCAGCTTTAAACAATGTATGACTCACATTCAAAGCTGGATGAGTGATAACATGCTCCAACTTAACTGCAGCAAGACCGAAATCTTACTTTTTGGCAAGGCTAGGACCTTCTGGTCCCAAGACTGGTGGCCTCGGGATCTAGGGCCTTGCCCCCAGCCTAAAAAAACTGTAAGAGACCTGGGGATTACGCTTGACGGGGATCTCTCTATGAAGGCCCATGTACACCAGGTCGCTGGGACTTGTTTTGGGATCCTGCGACAACTGCATAACATCTTTAAATGGCTCCCAACTGAAGCTAGAATGCCGCTGGTTCAGGGTCTGATTGTCAGCATGCTTGATTATGGAAATGCCATGTTTGCTTCCATTAACGAGAATCTGCTGACAAAATTACAAACTATTCAGAACGCGGCGGCAAGACTAGTGTTGGGTATGCCTCCAAGGTCTGCTTCTAAACCAAATCTTAGGAAATTGCACTGGCTTCCTGTGCGCCAAAGATGTCAATTCAAAATCCTGAGCTTAACCCATAAACTTCTTCATGGTGTTGGTCCTTCCTATCTAAAAGAAAAATTGGCCTGGCATACCCCGGCTAGAGCTCTCCGCTCTAGCTCTAAGTTCTTGCTGTCCCAGCCCAGAGCACGGACGTCAAGGTATGGTTGCAGGTCCTTTTCATACGTGGCTCCACGGCTATGGAATAAGCTACCTATCCATCTCCTGTCCTTATCCAATCATCTAGAATTTAGGAGAGGATTGAAAGCGTGGCTTTTTCCTAAATAAAGGCTACCGTATGTACCTCACTCTGGTAGGTTATTGCCTTTTTTCTGCAGAGCGCCTTGAGACCTCTTTGGTGATAAGTGCGCTATACAAGAGAATTTGACATTTGACATTTGACAACAATCAATTTCAGAGACTGATATAACTTGTGAATTATCATTCCCCTTCTGCATAGATTAATGTTCCTGTGATCTTCCCTCCTCATGTAAGAGGGATCCGTTTCCTGCACAAGGAAGAGAACAAGCATTTACAATGCAATGGTCTCGGCATTCTTAAAGTTAGAGCTATTGGCATTGCTCATGACATTATTTTTATTTATGTTTTTGTTTTTAAAATATAAATAAATGGCATTGTCATTTACAATGCCAATAGCAGGGCAGGAAAGCAATCACAACAAACGAGGGGGCAGGAGAGCAAGCACAACCAACGAGGGGCAGGAGAGCAAGCACAACCAACAAGGGGGCGGGGGCAGGAGAGCAAGCACAACCAATGAGGGGGCGGGGCAGGAGAGCAAGCACAACTAACGAGGGGGCAGGGGCAGGAGAGCAAGCACAACCAACGAGGGGGCAGGGGCAGGAGAGCAAGCACAACCAACGAGGGGGCTGGGGCAGGAGAGCAAGCACAACCAACAAGGGGGCAGGGGAGCAAGCACAACCAATGAGGTGGCAGGGGCAGGAGAGCAAGCACAACCAACGAGGGGACAGGGGCAGGAGAGCAAGCAAAACCAACGAGGGGGGAGGGGCAGGAGAGCAAGCACAACCAACAAGGAGACAGGGGAGCAAGCACAACCAACAAGGGGGCAGGGGAGCAAGCACAACCAACAAGGGGGCAAGGGAGCAAGCACAACCAACTAGAGGGCAGGGGAGCAAGCACAACCAACGAGGGGGCAGGCGAGCAAGCACAACCAACGAGGGGGCAGGAGAGCAAGCACAACCAACGAGGGGGCAGGAGAGCAAGCACAACGAGGGGGCAGGAGAACCAGCACAACGAGGGGGTGCAGGAAAGTAAACACAACTAGGGGGGGCAGGAAAGCAAGCACAACGAGGGGGGGGCAGGAAAGCAAGCACAACGAAGGGGGGCAGGAAAGCAAGCACAACGAGGGGGGCAGGAAAGCAAGCACAACGAGGGGGGGCAGGAAAGCAGGTACAACAAGGGGGGGCAGGAAAGCAATCACAGTTCCCTCCTGCCCCAACTGGACCCCACTGTGCTCTCAGCAGTTGCTTTGCAGCTAGGGCAAGGTGTCGGTGCAGTGTGCGACCCCCGCAGCTCAATGTTTGTGCTCTGGCACAGTATGCCAACAGCAGTTGCTGAGTCCCTGAAAGGGGAGGAGGCTGCGCCAGCCTGCACAGGTCCAATATTGGAGGGGGACTTCTCCCCTACTGGTGCACGCGTTGTCTCCAAGCTTCTAGAGCCCCCGGGGACATCGGGCCTACCCCTACAGCCATGGAGGCCCGATCCTCAAGCCACCTGCGCAGCCAGCAAAGCGAAAGGGCAGGGCCTGCAGCCTCGAAGTGCAGCAGGCAGCGCTGGCAGCCAGCCCGTCTTGGCGTTCCCAGCCAGCCACCCAGGCTCACCGGCGGTCCCTGTCACCACGAGGCCTCCAGGGGGAAAGCGGTCTGTGCTTACCTCGCCTCAGCAGCTTTCACCCTCCGCCGGTAGTGCTCTGTCCGCAGGCCTCTCGATTTTCCTCCACGCCGCTTCCAGACGCACCTCGGCCTTCAGCAGCAGTCTGGGGTTGGAAAGCAAGCACAACGAGGGGGCGGCACGAGGGAACAGACACACAACGAGGGGGCGGAAAGCACAACGGAACAGACGCACAACGAGGGGGGCGGAAAGCACGAGGGAACACATGCACAACGAGGGGGGGCAGAAAGAACGCGGGAACAAACGCACAACAAGGGGGGGCGGAAAGCACGAGGGAAGAGACGCACAACGAGGGGGGGGCAGAAAGCACGAGGGAACAGACGCTAAAAAACTTACCTGCTCAGGGGGGGGAGTCTCTGTCTGTTGCGCGGCCAGACAACGCCATGACACTACCATCTTTCTCCGAGGCTAAGCAGAAATGCCTCGGAGAAAGCATCGTCATTTTGGGATTCGGGGGCGTGGTTTTCGTTCTCTCCTCTTCCCATTGGCTGGAAGGTAAAATTCCAGCCAATGGGAAGAGGAGAGAAAGAAAAGAGAAAGAAAGTTAAAAACACCCCCCCCCCGAATTCCAAAAAGACGGGGCTTGAACGGAGTGATGCCCCTCTCCTCCAATGGCTGGCCTCCGTTTAGGAAGCCCTAAAAAACTATTTAGACGCGACTGCTATAGGGCATTTGTATATGCATACGGGGCATGGTCGGGAATATGTACAACTTTCACTATTTCTTCAAAATACTAAGATCATCATATACAATGTTCAGCAAACGCAGATTTCTTAGTTTGCTCGTTTTATTGGTAAAGTAGTTAGAGAGATGTGGAGATTTTTATAGAACTGAAAAACCAATGATGCAATTGAAAGGTGGACAATTAATGTCACTGAGAAAAATATTTGTATAAAGTAAAAAACTATACAGGGTAAATGTCCTTCATCCTTAAATCTTTCTTGACCATTGAAAACATTTCTGCCTATGTCTTGTCCTCCCACAGTGTTCAGTTAGGAATATTGTCGTACCAAAGAATATCAAATACTACATATTTTGAAGGTACGTGTAGATGTAATACCTTGCAACCTGTTGTGAAATTATCTCACATTCACTCACTAGCTTACTCACTCTCTTAATCCCTTACTCACTCACCTAATTGCAAGAATACATTTTTAATCCAGAAGAAAAATAGTTATGGCGTCAGGAATGCAGAGTCTATTTTGTAGACAATGGTACAAATGCTCTCTACTACACAGCTCCGGCGGGTTTAGTTTGGATGAGCCTGGAGCTAATGAAATTGAACAGTGTGATGCATTTAGTACTTGTGGTAAATTCACTGCTCAATTTTGAACAATTTATATGTATTGCATAATGTTTTCAGATTTATTTTATTAATTATTTAATACAGTTAATCTTGGGATGTGTGTATGGGAAAAGGTGTAACCCTTGATCTGATAAAGAAGACATAGAATTAAAAATAATGAAACTAAACCTCTGGGTTAATATGAATAAACAAAATGAGGCTAATGTAGGGTCATTTATGAAGATATAACTGAGGTATATTTCTCAGATTAAAGATAAACAGATAGGTTCCGACCTGAAAAGTTGGAAATGGGTGCTAAACCCGATTGAGGCAGTTCTGAAGTAAATATGGGTATGTAAACACTACTGTTGTTTGGAAGGCAATATTCCTGAATATTGGAGGTTTCAAATGCTTTTTATGTGTTGATGGGACTTTAAAACCCTCATGGGCATTCAATATTGTATAGTTTTAGTGTAAGTGTATAGTGTTAGAGAATCTAAGTAGGAGCTGGTGATAAGGGAGATAAGAGAACACTGACCATGCAACGAAAAGAACCCGTGATGGTAACATCGCCTCCCACTGGGAGAGAGTGGGCCTCGTTTCGCAAGGAAAGTGAAAGAAAATGGTCAGTAATCTCTTTTATTCTCCATTGGCATACTGATCAAACATATAAGGACTTAAAAAAAAAAAAAAAAAATATATATATATATATATATATATATATATATATATATATATATATATATATATATATATATATATATATATATATATATATATTACCTACTGGCGGTCGCCAGTAGGTATATATAGTTAGGATTTTTTCTCTATGGGTTTTTTGAAAATTCTATGTCTAATAACTTTGGCGTTTGTGGACGGAATTGGCTGAAATTTTCAGGAAAATGGAACATTTTGTTTCTGAGCAGCCCTCGAAAATTTGGGGGGGGGTTCGTCAAGGGGGGGGCTGAGAAAAAAGGGGGGTCCCAAAACGTGTTTTTAACATTGAGTTTTCCATAGGGCGGTTGGCCTCACTTTTAGCCCGAACGGGTGAATGGATTTGCACGAAACTTGGCAAAATTGTAGGGACTGGTAGCCCGATGTGCCTTTTTTAGGTCTCAATATATGTGCTACAGTGGATTTTGAGAAATTAACGTTTAAAAAAAGATATATATCTGTAACAGCGGACCGGGCAGCGCTCCAGGACGCGTACTTTTCGCGCAACGGAGCTTTGTGAAGCGAAGCTGATTGGTTCTCCGGCGTCTGTCAACATTCCAAACAGTCCGTAGCGGCCGCCATCTTGTCTCTCGGTAGGATCGAGAGACAAGAGGAGGCCAAAGCGAAGGGGCAAATGACCATAAGGGGGAATAGTAGATCCTCGCTGACCCCCTACGTTTGATGTGGAGGTTTTAAAAGGGCTCCGCGGGGCAAAAAAAAAACCAAAATAATAATAATCGAACGGCTGAATGGATTTGCACGAAACTTGGCAAAATATTAGGGACTGGTAGCCCGATGTGCCTTTGCTAGGTCTCAATATATGTGCTCCAGTGGATTTTGAGAAATTAACGTTCAAAAAAAGATATATATCTGTAACAGCGCTCCGCTTCGCGTACTTTTCGCGTTACGGAGCTTTGCGAAGCTGATTGGTTCTCCGGCGTCTGTCAACATTCCAAACAGTCCGTAGCGGCCGCCATCTTGTCTCTCGGTAGGATTGAGAGACAAGAGGAGGCCAAAGCGAAGGGGGAAATGACCATAAGGGGGCATAGTAGATCCTTCCTGACCTCTTAGGTTTGATGTACCATTTTGTCAAGTTTGGTGTAATTCCGTTCAGCCATTCAGGCTGTAGACGTATGTAAATGTCCTATGGAAAATTGCATGGGGAAAACACATTTGAAAGTGTTGAAATTTAGAACCAATTAAAATGTTACTTTGGTTTTGTATTTGTGTGTGATGAAAGTTAATTGGTTATGTATATATGTCAAATGAGAGGAAACCACAGCCATTTTGTGATACTACTGTCTGAGGTACATTTGTGAGGAATGTTTGGTGGTGAATTTCTGGTGTTTGATTTACACAGTACTAACACTTCTGCTACTTTTAAAAAGGTGAGTTGTTAATTTGTAAGGGGAACTATGTTGTACACTTGAAGATAATTTGAAAAATGTTTTCTGTTATTTATTTGCAGTCCTTCTGTTATACTAAATACTTGATAAAGTTAGTTTTATATTATGTATTACTAAAAACGATAAATGAAAGTGATTATTTTTTTCTGCAATTTACAGCAAGCAATTTCAAAATAAAATGGCTCACAATGAAGAGACCGTGGCAATTTCTTTTGAATTGTCCACTACATTGATTGAAATTGAGAGCACCAATAATGAAATATTGTCACAAGGAGGACATGACATGTATGATTCCATTAGATTGATTGAAATGGACAGCACCAAGAATGAAATATTGTCACAAGGAGATGACTTGAATGATTCCACTACATTGATTGAAATTGAGAGCACCAATAATGAAATATTGTCACAAGGAGGAGATGACTTGTATGATTCCATTAGATTGATTGAAATGGACAGCACCAATAATGAAATATTGTCACAAGGAGGAGATGAATTGAATGATTACACTACATTGATTGAAATTGAGAGCACCAATAATGAAATATTGTCACGAGGAGATGACTTGAATGATTCCACTACATTGATTGAAATTGACAGCACCAATAATGAAATATTGTCACAAGGAGGAGATGACTTGAATGA
This sequence comes from Lissotriton helveticus, assembly GCF_964261635.1. Classification (NCBI taxonomy): domain Eukaryota; kingdom Metazoa; phylum Chordata; class Amphibia; order Caudata; family Salamandridae; genus Lissotriton; species Lissotriton helveticus. Next base: position 791,467,011 of record NC_136073.1, read on the forward strand.
TTTTTTTGATCAATCTCTTGATGGCGAATTTATCGAGTGTTTGGAGACCATAGAGTTACAAGAATCATCATTGGAGACTTTTAATGAGGACATTGCTGATGAGGACATGTTACTAGTTCTTTCAAATTTAGAAAATTCTGAAGAATAAATTTATATTTAGAAATCAAAAATTGTTTGAGACATTATTCATTTTTATTTTTAATTTATGAGGTTGTAGCGAAGTGATTGTAGTATAAAATGAGACTTATAGTATAGAGTGCAACATTTTTATGTTACATGGTAAGTTTACTCATATTTACTTCTCTTCTGCCACTATATTATCTCCAATGTGTATTTGACATCTCTTCTTCATCTCCGGCCTCCTTTCTCTCACTGTGTGTCTCCGATGCATCTTATCGCTGCTATTTTGTGTAATTACAGAAGAGAGTAAAATAAAATAGTTCGGAACGTGAAAAGGGGGCAAAGTAGAGTACTCCTCACCCCCTAGGCCTTTTTAGGCGGTCCCAAAAGGATCAGTTTCTGCTTTCCTGAGAGATTATGGTATGAGTTCCATATACCACAATAACTTGCATTACAACATGCAAGATATCTATCTCCTATTACCAACTTTTGGAGATATTCGCGCTAAGCGCGAATATCTCCAAAAAGTAACACCTGCCCTGAGCAGTTCTTAGCCATGTTATCCAATGGGAGGTGGATAACATGGCTAAGAGCATTAGCTCGGTAATGCATGAATATCGCTGAGTTTTTAGCGATATTCATGCATTGCGGCCGTTTATTATCGCATTTGCGATAAACCTTGATAATAGCAAGGTTTATCTTCGATAATTTCTGACGATGCTTAGTGGTAAAAAATTGGTTGGTAAGCATCGTTAGCGATAAATATCGCTTAACTTTGGTAATATGCCCCAACGTCTGTTAACGTTCGATTCGAAGGAAATGAGGAAGTGTTGAAAAACATTGTCTGCGCCATCTTGCCTTTTTTGAAATGCCACACTTTTGTCGTGCACGGCAGCCATTTTAGATGTCTTGACCAGACCCACTCTCTGCACGCTGTCGATTCGTAGCATGGCTCCTCACCCACGCAAGCATCTTCCCTAGGCACTGGTCACCACCGCTCTCTGTCTTATGCATGGGCAATAAACCTCCCCCCATCTGCGCTGCTCTTCCCTGAGAATCACACTCTGTGCCCGCCCGACACCTCCCTTTCGCCCTATTCACTACCGCACCCTCTGACACTCCTCTTTCTCTGTGTCCGATTGTCCAGGCTATCAGCTAGCCCTGCAGATGTAGTTTATGGCCCCAGCTGTAAAGAATCACCCCTCTTCAAAGGAGTTATAGTAGATCAAGGCCCACACCCGATGAGATCCGTCACACCACACGTGTTCCTACTATCTGAAAACCATCCTGTATTGTGATTGGGGAGGGGACCGAGCCTGAAGCGGAAGATTCCAGGAATGACTCTTTGTACATCAAAGTTTTTACAATTATGTGTCACATTAAAAATATATAGCACTCCAACAAAGTAGTAGGAATATAAAACTTTAATAACATATAAATATATACAAGAAAACAAAAACAGTAAAAACATTTAAACAACGAAGAGACCGTGGCAATTTCTTTTGAATTATCCAATAGATTTATTGAAATTGACAGCACCAATAATGAAATATTCTTGTCAGTAGCGGTCTGTTGTGCGAATAGTTCCAAGGCAGCAGAACGCCCTGAAATCTAGATGGCACGAAAGTGATGTCTAGTAAGTTGCCGCCCAGCAAAAAACGGCGTGGGGCGCCGCGGGGGTGAGTGAGTCCAGTAGGCACCACAGCTATTCTTACCGGCATTGCAGAATTACTGCTGGGGACAATGCCTGTGCTGTAGCAGGGTCACAGCAGAAACAAAAAGGATTCTGTTGAAGATGTTGTTGGTTTTCAATTTGAAAACAGTTCTGGTGTCAACTGCTATGCTAATGTAGTGGTTAATGTTTTGTTTTCTCTAGAAAATGTAAAAGAGGGGGAGGCAGTCCAAAGTTCCGTTAAAAGGGCAAAGGAAAGGATCGGTGGTTTGAACTATCAGTCAAAAAGGGGAGGGGGTGCAATAATTTTTCCTACCGGGTCACACTGTGCTTTCACCGGAAGTGAGGTCTGCAGGATTCTAGTAATTCAAAGTGAGGCTGGCGCCAGCATGGGAGCGCCGACGTCCCGCGGATACAGTTTCGTCACTCCACGGGCGATCATGGCAGTCATTCCCCATCGGGGGTCGGAGACTCCCGCAGCTCCTCTAGAATCTTCAAGGTCGTGGAGGACTACGGTGGTGGAGTCAACCAGTGACCGGGCCATTTCTTTATGCTGGGCCCGCTCTTGCCAGGTCGACCGCCATTTTGAGAGTTCGGCAGCTACTGGCGATCGCGGGGTCACATGAGCGGACGGGCTCCACCCTGCCGGGCGAGACGTTGCAGCATGGCCACAGTGGAAGAACCCTTTTCCGGGCGCCTGGAGCGCTGAGGGTGCAGCTGGGAAGCCTCCACCTGGGGAGGCGGGAGAGGCCTGTTCGCACCGTCTCTCCCTCCGAGTGCACCCCACGGCGTCTCGCTTGAGATTTGTTATGGCCGGACCAGGCGATGAGGACGAGGGGGGGGGGGGGGGGGTCGGAGGCATGTGCAAGACATCCCCCCCCAGTGTTGTCGCAGCCATTATAAAAGAAAGAAGTGTCCCGTCCGTCTTCGGGCCGGGCTTCCGGTGGATGTCGGCCGGACGCCCCTGGCTCTGGCCCCATGAACGGGTTTCTTGGTTTATCGGCTGCAGCCGGATCCCGTCGGCCTCGGCCCCCCGACCGTTGGTGGCCGGACCGGAAGAGCATGTGGCGGGACTACCTGCAACTCTCAAGGGCCACCGCGGCCGGACTGGGAGAGAGAGGGGAGGGTCGAGGAGACATTCCCCCCCCCTGCAACTGTTCAGCGTTGTAAAGGCAATCCCCTGGCCGGGTCCCGCTGGCCTCGGCCTCTCCTCCGGCTACACCCTACGTTAGGATCTCCTGGCCGAGGCGTGGCAGCAGGACCTGCCTTATATGGGCTGCTCCCGGCTGGGCGTAGCCGGAACCCTGCCCCACCTTGGAAGTTTCCAGAGTGGGGGCGGATGTTCTACTGACTTGCATTTTCCCTAGTCTATCGATTTTTTTGGCGTGGCAGGCGGTGGGACAGCGAGGGGTGATTTGGTTTCTCTTACTGTTTTTCTGGTCTCTCACCACTGGCATATTTTAACGTTTTCTTGTTTCTAGGACATTAATAGGTTTTATCATTACGTTATGTTATCGTTTCTTTGTTCGTTGTTTAATAAAAGTTCATGTTCATCAGTGGCCTACTGATTTTCGTTTTCCTATTTTTTTCTTTCCAGGTTGTTTCATGGTAAAGTTTCTGTTAACAGGATACAGTGATCACTTCGTTATTATTGCATATGTCCTTTTCACTAGGGGTGCTCTCTGGTCGGGCCAGATGACGTATTTCTAGTAAATGGTCCGGGTGAAAAAGGTGCATCAATCAGTGGGGAGTAGATAGGCATGACAGATTACAACGGGGGAGAAAGGTCCGCATTACGTACCCTTTAACTACTTGCAAAGATTTTCCTACGTTTATTTGCAAACAGGGAATACCTCCAAAAAGAACTAATTCCCAAACAGTCAATGTTCGGACAATCAATCAATCAATGAGGAATGAAATAGGTACGACGTGTTAAAGGCTTGCGTTACCTACCCTTCACTATCTGCAAAGGGAGAGAGAATATTCCTATTCTTCCTCGTTTGCAGGTAGAGAAGATCCTTAAGAGAATTAACTTCGAACAATTCAATGCTCGATTGAAACAATCAACAAGGGGTACTGTGAACACAAATGAACGCCGCTTATGTACATACGCATTGCTATTTTCAACAGGTTGTTCCTAATGTTTCTATTTTAGCGAGGTCAAAAAGAGATCCCATTAGTGGCCTACTGATTTTGCTCGATTCCTTTAGTTTTTTTACACGATTTTTCGCTATCTGCAAAGACTAAACAGAGTATTGCGACTCTGTGCTTGTTTGTAAATAGAGAATGAACCAAAGAGAACAATCAATCAAATGGAGAGAGAAGCAGGCACGACGGATTACAAAGGGGGCAAAGGGCTGCGTTAACTACCCTTCACTATCTGCAAAGAGAGAGTACTCCTAATAGAAATGAGGGGTGGGGGGCAGCATTCAAAGCAGATCAGTGTGCATAAACACGAAAATGTTTTTACTTACCACGTACTTGACATTCGACAGCTTATGATATTTGCTATTAAAAAACCATTGAAATTCACTGAAAAAACCATAGGTTATAGACCATATATAGTTAGGAATTAGCATTTACAAAATCTTGAAAATTCACTGAAAAAACCATAGGTTATACACCATATATAGTTAGGAATTAGCATTTAAAAAACCTTATTTTACTCACACAAAACCATTGAAATTCCATATATAGTTAGTTGCACTAACTATATATCGCGCACCCGCAATCCACTACTGATCATGTCACATATTACATCATTCATGACATGGTCAGTGACATCACTGATGACATCACTGATGACATCTCAAATGACATCACTGATGAGATCACTGATGACATCATCCAGTGACTGTGTGTTTCTGTAAAGTTTAAATATGTTTTACATATTGAAGAATGAGTAGATGTATAAGTGTCTGGACGAAGGATTTAGTAGGTGCATGACTGAATGTATGAGTGAGTGATTAAATGTGTCTCACTGAGTGCATGGGTTAGTGACTAAACTGTCTTAATTTGTGCATCATTATGTCTGTTGTTCTGTAAACTGCTGCATGTGTTGATCAGTAGCTATATGATTAACTATATGGGTTATTGATTGATTGTCCAAGTATTTGTATAGGAGACTGAGTGTGTGTGTGGCTGGCTGGGAGGTGTGTGACTCTGTGCAGATCAATGTGTACTTGTATCAATGATTGTATAAGAAAGTAAGTATGTGTTAGTATATGTTTGAAAATGTAAGGTGCTCTATGTTTAACTGTATAGACAAGAAAATGGAAGTGTGATTGATTCTTTACAGGACTGACTAGGTGTGTGAGTAACTCCATGGATGAGTGGCAGAGTGTAAGTGTCTGTATAGGTGTATGAGTGCATATGATAGTGTTGTAAAGATGAGTGATTGTATGTATGAATGATTGTATGGGTGAATGAGTGAATGTGTGTGTAGACGTAGGAATCAGTGAGTACGTATGTAGTAACTAGTATTGGTGTGTCAATGGTTTCAAAAATTATACTCTGTATTTAACACTGGGTGAAACAGAGGTTATATTAAAACGTGAGGAGATGCATTGTATTGTCACATGAATGATATCATCAGTGATGTGGTCATTGATGTCAAATGAGATGTCATCAGTGATCTCATCAGTGATGTCATTTGAGATGTCATCAGATGTCATCAGTGATGTCACTGACCATGTCATGAATGATGTAATATGTGACATGATCAGCAGTGGATTGCGGGTGCGTGATATATAGTTAGTGCAACTAACTATATATGGAATTTCAATGGTTTTGTGTGAGTAAAATAAGGTTTTTTAAATGCTAATTCCTAACTATATATGGTGTATAACCTATGGTTTTTTCAGTGAATATATATATATATATATATATATATATATATATATATATATATATATATATATATATATATATATTTCAGCAACGCAAAGAAACCCCCAATCCTCAGGATTCAAAAATGAGAGCTCTCAAACCCAGTATGGCGTAGGTTCACCAGATAGTTTATTCACAGAACCCCCGCAAACTCAGTTTACAAACGCGTTTCGGCGTTGCCGCCTTCGTCAGTGTAAACTGACGTTTGTTTCCACCATTACTTAAATGAAACCGTGGTTACCATATGTCACGTGTTTCAAACAAAAATGAAAATCAACATAAAAGAAGGCACATCATTATAATTAATTCATTACTTCCACGGCGGCCATCTTGTAACATCTAATATACTAATGACAAATCATCAAATGCAATGCATTGGGAGCTCTCATATGTATCAGAATGTTAGTTCAGTGTAAATCACAACACAATCACATCTGAAATTATGTTTTTTACCAGCTGACAGCATCCTATGCTGCTTATTTGAATTCCGTGGCGCCTATGTTAGTTGTGTCTTAGAATCGTGGTGTACACTTATGATTTCTCAGTGAACATCACGAGAGGTTCACAGTTTCATGGCACATTAAATGACAAATCATAATTATTGAAATCAAGTACAATCAGGCCCTGAATGGGCATAGTGTTATACATTGATGCATTCAGACACCATTATTTAGAATTGTCAGTGTGATTCGCCATGAGCAAAACAAATTATTTTTTTTAAAAATAGGTATACAGGGTAGCGGAACAGACATGTCTGACTAGAGGAAAACAGTATACATGTCTATTTTTCCATGTTCACAAGAAGACAGAGTTAGAGACTGGAAGGGATTGTTTAGATGTGGGTCCACATCTCTTCCTCATTATTCATCCCTCCCGGGGTCTTGGTCTGTAACTGGATGATAAATCTTGATTCTAAGGTTCTTAGTTTTTTCACCCAGTTTCCCCCTCTTTCTGTCCTGACTAGTTGGTCCAAAATGAAATAAGTCAAAAGATTACTGTTGCTGTTGTGTGTCTGCTCAAAATGACGAGCTACTGGGTAGCTCGGATCCTTTGAGGTGATTGCCCTCATATGTTCAAGGACCCTGAGTTTGGTTTGTTTTACAGTACTCCCTATGTATTTCTTCCCACAGGGACATATCAGACAATAGACCGTATAGTCGGAGTTACAGTTTACCAGTTTAGCTATTCTGCCCTTCTTTTTATTGCCTGGAATTGGGTATTCCTTGACCTTTTGAGAGTTGAGGCCTTGCACTTCATACAAGGAAAGAAGCCTGAGACAGTAGGTTTTTTCTTTCTTTTCTTTTCGTAGTGACTGTTCACTAAATGGTCTAAAAAAAAAAAAATAATAATATATATATATATATATATATATATATATATATATATATATATATATATATATATATATATATATATATATATATATATATATTGTATAGTGTTGATGTGGATATCCTAGAGTCCTCAACTGTAAAAGGAGTACGTAAAAGGATCGAGTCTATGAACCTCTCTAAAGCAGCTGATCCTGGTGGTACACCTGCATGTGCCTATAGGAGAAGCCATAAATGATGGGCATTACAGTTGCGCCCCTTACATGGATGGATTGTGAAGAACAGTTTGATTCCCGATGCTTTGAATTGAAACCAGGTTAAAAAATGTTGACGGCATGATCTGGACAGAAAATTTGAAAAAAATTAATTTAGCATAAAACTGAGCTGGTACAGTGGCTTGTAGGCTGTAAGTTTAAGAGTCACTATCCTTCTGCCACGTGTTCTGTTCAAAAATGTTTTTGGTAAATAACACAACAAATCCAAAGGTTTTGTGTGTGAATTGGGTCGCTTTAGCACACAGTTCAATGGCATGTCTAACAAAGCTTTAGTAAAGGCTTATAATGATATGGTTGTCTACCCATCTTATATGGACTTAGATTGTCAGACTAAACCAGCTGGTAACCTTCAATTTGTTTCAGGGAAAAGTCCCAAAATGTACCCTAGCGGTCCAATTGACTGCCATGGTTCAGGCTTATGCATTTAAACAACCCAGACCAAGGACAATTGTGAACTTAAGCTCTGAAACCCATTCTAAAAAGATTGTCTTTAGAAATTTTAACAATAGATGTGTTTCTGCTCTTACAGTTTATTTGATAGACATTAGTTCCTAGATTAGGTATTCAAGAGATGTGATCTTGGAATCCTGCAGATGTCTTTATGTTCCATATTTGAATATTTTAACATATTCTCTTGACCGAATGTTCTCTTTATTATTATAACTTGAATGTTGTGTGAAAGCAGGTTCTGTAAGGAAATCTTTATAGACAGATGGCCCTGTCGAATTATAAATTGTATAAATTGTATATTGACTACTGTTGTATCTATTGATGAATTCCGCTTGTCTAGTTTGTTGTACTAATTTTATGGAGTCTTTGGTCAATAATTCTTAATATAACTTATACAGATGGATATGTGGTGCGTTTGGTCATCTCTGACTTTTTCTGAAACTGTATTTACAGGTCAGAAAACAGCTGTAGATCCCAGAGGCCCAAAATGGAGGATAATTTTACTGCCACCCGGATTCCTGCAGAGATGGAGGATTACGATTATTTCAATAATTTTAATATCAGCGAACTAGACAGCAGTCATTTAGATTCAACTACTCTTGCCGCACTTTCCATCCCATTGGTTATTTCTTTCTTCGGTCTGATTTGGAATGGGATCATCATCTGGTTCTTGTGCTTTAGGATGACGAGGAACGCCTTCACTACGTACATCATGAATCTGGCAATCTCTGATTTCATGTTTCTTCTCATTCTTTGCATTGTATGTCAACTTGTGCTGATGGATCTGCATGGACTGATCGACGAAGTTCTTTCCTATGACATTCTGGTTGTACTGTCTTTGTTTGGTTATCAGAACAGCCAGTGTTTCCTTACTGCTATCAGCGTTGAGAGATCTCTGTCGGTCCTTTACCCCATATGGTACCGATGTCACCGTTCAGACCACCACACTAGCATTGTATGCATCATTCTATGGATCTTCTCTTGCTTAATGGTTGGAATAGATATTTTGGTTTGTGTTCAACATGGGATATGTAAAGAAATCAACCTATTTCAGTCTTTTATATATTTTTGGGTCTTTCTACCCCTAATGCTGCTGTCCAATGTGATCCTGATCATCACAATCTGGAAGAGGTCCCAGAGACGTCACACACCGAGACCCTACATTCTCATCTTCGCCACAGTCCTGGCATTTCTTATCCTCTCGGCACCATTCTCACTGATGATGTTCCTTGAAGCTATCAATATTGTTCCCATGGAACAATCACTAATTGTTATTTGCATTCAGTGCTTTTGCATTAACAGTTGCATCAATCCCATTATATACTTCCTTGTGGGCAACCTTCGGCATCATGGATGCAAGAGTGCTTTTAGGGGTGCTCTTCATAGAGCATTCCGGGAAGACCCAGCTTCTTCAGAGGATGAAGAAAGTGGCTCTTTCCAGTTGCAGAGTCTCAGAATGAGTTCTTCTGTTTAAGGCACCACCTGAAATATGAACAAATGATAAATCCAAGGGACCATTACATCCATTCTGCACCAGCTGTATATTCCTGGCTGACTCATTCTCTATGTTTTGTTCACTAGGTTATATCAGCCAGAATCAACTAATGACAAGTGCCTACAGGTAACTGCAGCTAAAAGGGATCAATTTAAGGCAAAGCAAAAAACTGTGCACCTATGGATTTCACCATATGTCATTATTTATCAAAAGTGTGCTCTCATGCCTAGGGCCTTCTTAACAGAATTATAGGCACCCAGGCAAAGCAGTGAAATGGGCCCTGCCTACACAACCACTCACAGGAATAAAAATGTTTCAGAGAAATTGTTTGTTAAATTCTGGTCTGCATGGGGCTCCTATGCTCGTAGGGCCCCGGGGCAACTGTCCAGCTTTCCCATGTGTTAAGACGGCACTGCTAATGCCTAAGCACTTCAGCCCCATGCTCTATAACGTTTAGGTGAGAAAAGTATTTGTTGTGGTGTGTCTTCTGTCCTTGCTAGAACTGTTGTATGTCCCTTGTATTGGAATGCATATAGCTCTCTTGAGCTATCGTAGAATGAAGGTTCTTGGTCGCTGAAGGGAGGTACGGCCGTGCCTGCATCTATTTTGTGGATTAGTAAACCTACTCAACCGGCCTTCGTTCTATCATGGTTATTATATTTCAAATGTTAACATTTTTTTTCCTTAGATGGCAGTATTGTATTTGTCAGTAAGGATACATTAATTATTCTTTTTCAAACATATTTTCTTTAAAATGTGATCCACATTTCAAATATCTTATTTTGATCAATAGTGCAATGTGTTGTTAACAGACACCCAACCTTTTACAAATGTTGATATTGCTAATGAGCATATTTTGAAATGGATTGGTTATCAAGATCTGGCCTAATTAATGCTGAGGTCCTTGAATTTTGGAGGCGGTTCATTCTTAGTCAGACACCTACAGTCTTCCAGGGTTAGAAACCTACCTCCAAATGGATAATAAACACAAGGATTGCAAGAGGCATAAAGCCAGTGAACGTGTAATCAGCTTTATTCACTAAGGCCCTGTAATTTAATAAAATTCAATCGTCTGAAACACCCCGCTTGTTGATTTTGCTCATTAGAGACAGGCTGCTGCTGACTTGTTGTGCTTTGACAAGAAAAAGAGAGAAGATCAGTTGTGGGTACATTTCTGTCAAATCGGTCAACTGGACGATGTAAGAGGATCTTGAATGTAGATAGGTGTCCCTGTGATAGGAATGGGAGTTGGTCCGAGGAGCTTATTTCCTATATAGTGCAAGTTGGTGGAGCATTTTCACAGTAGTTGCGTCACCTCATTTAGAGATTCATAGACAGCAGATTTGGTTGTCTTTGTGAACCACTGATTTTATGGTGATTATCTGATCTACAAAACCCTTCAAAACTCCATACCCAGTCTCACCAGTTTGCTTGGAGAAGGAATTGCATGGATCACAAATATGAATAGGTTATATAAATTGGGTTCTACAAACCACAGGGAGGACAACTAAATGAGATATGTTCTGGCTGTAGATGATTATTATCAACATAATAACCATCATGTAATCACTGATCAAATTCTAACTTTCATCATAAGTCAGCAAACCCACCCACATGAATATTCTAATTGAAATGTGTCTTAAAACCGATGTTAGATGGGGACATTGTTGGCTATGTATTGATGCTCAATAATAAAATGATATTAATAAAGTTAAAATGAAGAAAATGTGTTCTAAAATGTTTTTTAAGGTTTTTGTTGCATAATGTTTATTATTATCATGGAAAAGTGCTGCACTTACAGCAATGCCAAAATAAGCAATTAAATTATCTCTTTAATTGCTCATAATCATTTTCAAACAATATAAGAGTTCTTAGGCTGCCACCGGCAAATCTCGTCATGGTTTGTTATTCACAACAATTTAAAAAACTTGCAATGTACATGTTCTCTAAGAGGTTGGGCCCTGAGAATCAACTATACCTTCCTGAAACCAATGAACACGCACTGGTAAATTTCTTGGGGTCACCTCCATCCACATTATATACTTAAGATCAAACCTTGATTATCCTACCACAGCCTCAAACAGGCCCAAATCTCTCAAATACGTTGGCTACTCCTTCACCGAAGAGTTGAAATAATGAATCAGTGGCTGCCCATATTCTCAAAGGTTACGGTGTTTTGCTATAAATGTCATGGGTAAGCCTTTCTAGAGACATTGTTCACCATTTGTCTGGTATCTGTAAATTCACATGGGAAAAGTGGGCCATTTTCAAGAATAGTGCTATAATTTGTTTTGCCGCATCCATCATACGGAGGATCAAAATGTTGCTAATCTGACCACCTGGCAAAGTGTTCACAGTGCCCATGTGCAGATGGTATAATGTGGACTTCCCACAATCGGAACCTCCATCATGTTGTGTATATATGACTCAGCGCTTCTTTTCAAGATATCAGAATTTTCACACACTCTCCCACCAAATATGTAACATTGTTCCTGCATCAATATTTATGATGCCAACTTTTATCTGAAATATTTTGATATGACCAGCGTGGACTACGTGGTCTGAGTTACCACCTTATCCTAGCTCTATATTCAGGTTCCCTCCTGTGTAGACATCTAAGGATTTTAGTCATAGTGTGCCAGCTTTTCCACTATTGTACATCTGATTGTTATTAGTATTTCTAATTTATTTAATTATATCCACTGTGAAGAAACTTAACCTTGTTAGGATTCAAAGTGGGTCAACATTTTTTCAAACGCAGTGAGTTGTCTACTGGCTTTAACTTACTATTTGGGTGAAGAGGCCAATGTCGGAACTGAAGGGACTGGAGCCTGTTCTATTCAGTCACTATAAAGGTTTGCTTACAGTCCATAAAGGATTTAACACTATATAACAAAAAAGGTCCCAAAGCATAAGACACTACTACCACAATCAAGCGGCATGACTTATCAGGTGACAATGCACTGTAAAGTTCTACGGAGAAGAGATGCTTTCCATTTGTTCCAAATGTTCATATTGGTCAGCATTATCCAGTGATGAGAGTTTATGAGTGACTGGGTGTAAAAGAGACCAATGTAGGCCAAACTGAATTATTGTGCACTTAAAATGTTATTATTTGTGCAAACCCTGCCCCACCTAGAAGATATTTTGTCCTACATCGAGGAATGGAATATTTCAGAGATAATACATACAGTACTATTTTATTAAATATATTTTCTTTAAAGATTGATTCATCTTCAGAAATCTTAGTCTGATCAATACAGGAATTGTTTAAACTATCTCCAGCAACTCCTCTCTAAAATTTTACAGCTGTTCCAAATCTTAAAAGCACAGATAACATACATTTTAAAAGCTAGTATTGTAAATAACTCAAACCTGAGAGAATCTGATAGATTAATGCTGAGCTTCACGAATTTTGCCAGGTGTTCCTTTTTAGGAAGCAAACCACACTCTACCAAGGTTAGAGAATGACATACCCATGGATACCCCTCACAGAGTTTGAAGGTTGAAATGAGTAAATGTTGCAGCAATCAGCTGTACTGTGTACGGTCCTCATATTTCCCAAAGTCCAGTCATTCTTCCGACCACTTCCCTTGCTCAGTCTGAGCACTAGAGAAAGTTAGTTGCTTTTGTGCTGAGCCTCCACAACATAAGAGAGATCTCTTATGGGTGAATTCCAGTGGAAATATGGGACTGGAGGAGGTAAGAGGGTTACGAATATATATATTTGAAGCGAGGGTAGGCATTGGAGTAATTCTAAGGAGATCATATTGCTGTTTAGTGGCAGGTCTTTTAAATGTCTCAGATGGCCCAGGCCCTCTCAAAGTGTGCTATCTGCTAGGTTGGTGGTAAATTTCCACCGCTTTTGCTGAACTTCATTTGGAATTTCTGAAAGAGGAGGTTAGTAAAGTTTGAGAGTTTGAAAACGGCAGATTTACACTGATTATCACCAGCATCTAAACCCTAAATGACCCCCCACCAATGACTCTCAATGGAAAGCAGGGAGATGGAATTGCATCAGTGACAAATATAAGTAGGAATATCTAGATGAGGCCAACTAAATAATTTCTTTTCTGGCTGTAAACTAATTGTATCAACCCAAAGACTCTCATAGAACCACTGATCAAATTTGGACTTTCCCCGTAAGCCAGCATGAGGTTTGCATGCAAATTCTAATCAAAATGTTTTTTAAAACTGATGTTACTTAGTACCATTCCTGGTTATGTTTTTATTTTTTTTTATTTTTTATTGAAGCCGGAAACTTAAAACATAAACATATAAATATTGCATCATTTCACCATAAAAAACAATAATTCTCCTCTAGGGCAGTTTACACAAATTCCTATTACATTAATAATACACGCAGCAAGGAAAATACGAACATTTACACAATCAAAAGGTTGATAAAATCCAGCACCGCAACCCAACCCACAAAAACAGCAAAAAACCCAGTATTCCCGCTTTTTTTAGTCAAAATAAGTACCCCATATTTTATTACATTTCTTAGTACTTTCCATCTGTAGGGCAAAAATACATTCACTTTTCTTAACTAATTTCATCTTATGACCCCACTCCAGAGCCGAGGGTATCAAATCAGTGCGCCATTTTTGCACTAGCAGCGACCTTGCTACGGCCATTGCTATATACAAAAATTTTATAATTGAATCTGTAAAAGAGAGGTCGGGATCAAAACCAAATAAAATTAATGTATCATTTACTTCCAATTGGATGTTACATTCCTGCTCCAAATAGCCAAATAGATCTACCCAATACTTTTTGACTTTTGGACAGCTCAACATAAAATGCAACCAATTTGCGGATGGATGATTTATACATCGAAACATTGGGGGGACTGGTTGGCATACATTTTCGAAAGAGAGTGAGGAGTTCCATACAATAACCATTTGCTAAAAAACAGCATTGTTCGCCAATTTGCCCCTCTCAATGAGCTAAAATTAAGTCTATTGACGGTCGACCAGATATGGGGTGACAATTCTCATGTTCCGCCTATTTTTAATAGCTTTTAACTTAAGATCCACACCCTTTATAGTAGCTAGGTATTTCTTCCAAGTGCCTGGTTTATTATCTGATGCTCTAACTAATAGTTCATCAACCAACTGGTTCTGTTCCATTAGAGAGGAAGCATCTATTTCTGCAAAATATTTATTTAAAATACTATATGAATTTAAAATAAAGTCATTTGAAATCAATTGTGTCATTTCAGCTACTGTCACCCAGATTCCATTTCTCACAAAATCCGAAACTTTAGTATACCCAGCTGCTATCCATTTTGATGCCAGATAAGAAGGCTGTCTGACCCCTGCCAAGAGCAGGATTTCTTCTAACAAAGTAGCTGAATTAATTGCAGGAATAGAATACTTTTTTTAAAAAGCCTGTCGTTTTTTAAAAAACCAGTGAAGGCACTTATAACGTACCAATTTAAGGGATCTAAACATCAACAGGGGGAGTGAATTTGTCTGTCTTTACACATTAAATTCATAAAGTTATTACAATAAAAGTGTGGTTGCAGTTTAAATCTGGACAGATATTGTGCAAAATACACATCATAGTAATTCCTAAGGTTTGGAAGGGCTAACCCTCCCTGATCCAAATCCTGATATAAAGTGCTGAGTGCTATTCGAGGAGTTTTCTTTGCCCAGAGGAAAGCTGTAAACATGGACTCTACCTGAGAGAAAAAGGAACCTGAGAAGGTGCATGGCATTGAAGAAAACAAAAAATTAAATAACGGAAGGACAGACATTTTAATTAAAGCGACTCGTCCCAAAATAGACAGAGGGAGCATGCTCCAGCGAGAGAACAAGTCCTGAACTTTCCTAATAAGAGGGGCAAAATTCAGTTGATATAAATCGTTGGCAGACTCAGAAAAAAATATATATATATCTCTTTGGGTTAATATTTACAGAATTATGAATGTCAGGGAGCAGATCTAAAGCTACCCTCCTACACTGTAACACTTCGGTCTTCCCTTTATTTATACAATAGCCACCTAATGCTTCAAAGTCTTCAAACAACTGGAAGACTTTGGCTTGTACCTCAATTGTTGGTTTAATTATGAGCATGATGTCATCTGCATACAATTTTAATTTTGGCATTGATGGAATTGGAGGGCAGATATCAACGCAGTTCCGAATGGCTATTGCCAAGGGCTCGATGAAGAAGGCAAACAGAACTGGCGATAAAGGGCACCCTTGCCTTGTGCTTCGTTTAATTTTGAACGACCCTGCCACGACCGAATTGATAACTATATTGGCTACGGCATTCACGTACAAATTACAAATCAAAGATATAATCTGCAACGCAATACCGAAAGACTGAAAGATCGTAAACAGTGTCTCCCAGACCACAAGGTCAAAAGCCTTCTCGGCATCCAAAAGTAAAACTGAGGCAGGTATCTTCTGTATATCTAAATATTCCAAGGCCTTTGACAAAAAGTGGGTGTTAGTAGCTAATTTTCTGCCAGCGATAAATCTGTTTTGATCTAAATGGATCAAATTCGCTGCATATTTATTAACCCTAAGTGACAAAAGTTTGGTGAACATTTTATAATCAGAATTAAGTAACGTAATTGGGCGATAGGAGTTAGGGTCCCTCCCATTCTTGCCCTTCTTCACAAAGCTCACTATGTTCCCCTGTCTAAAGGATTCAGGAACTACCCCTCCTTCCAACAAGGAATTAATCAAATGAAGAAAAAGTTCTGAAAATGAGTCAAAAAAGACCTTATAAAATTCGGATGGAAGCCCATCTGGGCCGCAAGCCTTCCCATTAGGTAGGCTCTTCACTACTTCCTCCAGCTCTTTCAAGAAAAAGGGATTAACCATGGATAATTTCTCAATTTCCGAAAGTATTGGTGGCTGATTCACATGGAGAAATTTTTCTAGTAAATGGTCATCCACCATCTGAATCTTACCATAAATAGCCGCATAATGATTAAACATTATGGCCCCAATTGACACTGGGTCCTCTGTACACACAGCCGTTTAGTGACTTAATTTGATTCGCTGCCGCCTGCTCTCTGGCCTGCCACGCCAGGAGTCTGCCCGTAAAATTGCTTTCCTCATATGTTTTCTGACGAAACTGTTGGCAAATAGTTTCACTCTGGGTGTAATACACAGAGCATAGCTCACGCTTGGCCTGTTCAAGCTGGGTTTTAATGGGAGCAGAGGGGCTATGTAGAAATGCCTCATGGAATACTTGGATCTTATCTTCCAATTCTGCTTTATCAAACCTAGCTTTCTTTGAAATTGCTGCATCTTTTCCGATTATTAACCCCCGAACAAAAGCATTGAGTGAGTCCCAGACTACATTGGATGCGGTGGACTCAGCATTCTAAATTAAGAATTCTTGCATCTCCGAGCCCAAAACCTTCACCCAATCCGCATCATTAAAATATTGTTTATTTAAGATCCACCGCTTCGGATGTCTCATACCAGCCCCCAAGTTGATTTCCAGTGCCAGCATTGCATGATCTGAAAAACCGTGGTAAAACTTTTTTTGCTGCACAAAGTTTAAACACTGCGAAATCCCCCAAAAATCAATACGAGATGAGGAACAAAACCGGCCTGGCCCACACGTGAATTTACTATCCGAAGCAAACGCTGCTCGCCAGGAATCACACAGATTTAACATTGTTCCGTAATTTTGCAAGACTTACGTTTTATCTGTCTTTTCCCATGTACAGTGGAATCTAAGTGGGGGTTCATCAAAATATTGAAGTCTCCCCCCCATGATTATATCTCCAGGGACCTGAGTCAGCGATTGACATAGCTCCTCATGTGCTTTAGAATTATCCTCCGAAGGTGCATAAAAACTCACAAATGTCAAAGGGCTGAATCTTGATCTAAAGGAACATGTAACCCAACACCACCTCCCCTGTTGATCTTTACCAGAATTAAAATAATTTGCTTGTAAACTTTTGTTTAAAAATATGGCAGTCCCTCTATGAGAGGCTGTGGACGACGAAAATCCCCTATAGGCTGCCCAAGATTTAAACATAGAAAATTCGGGGAGTTTTGTAACCGAAATGTGGGTTTCTTGCAAAAGAATCACCCCAGGATGTTCAGTTTTTAACCACATTTCACTGGCACGCATTTTTCTCTGATTATTCAGCCCATTAACATTAAATGAAACAACTTTTAATGCTACCATATTGGCCATATGCAAAAAAACATAGTCAAAAGACTGGACCCACCCCCCATCTGCATAGAGTCCCTTAGGCATAGATACAAATAAACAACATAAACTTGAAAAGTAACCGGCTTCATTTTTCTCCTTTTTATACTGTGCCCCCCCCCCTGAAAAGTGGACCTCCACCACACCCTCCACTTCTCCCTCCCCAATTCAACTCGGGTGTCATGTTATTACACCCTGGTGATCCTGCCCTCCTCTCCCCAGCAATGTGGGCTACCCTTCTCTCATGTTACCCTACACGGATCCCTGACAAGTAAATATACTATTTAAACTCTCCGTTCTGAACTCATAGCAATAAGAGTCCGCAGCCCCTTCCTTTCCACCTTACGATTTTTGCAGGAGATCTATATTGCCTTCCTGGTTATGTATTGATGCACTGTATTAAACTGACACTGTGGTTCAAGAGGAAAAAGTGAAAATAATGATAATTTGAATGTGTTCTAGAAAATGTTTCTTAGGATTTCATGAAATGTAATGCGAAACACAAAATAAGGTTAATGTTTTAGTCAAAAATATTCCTAAATTCATTACATTTTGATTAATATGGAGGGAACTTACATTTGGCTTCCATTTAATAACTCTCAAAATATTTCCCACAAACCTACAACTCCAGTAAATGCTCTTGAATTTAGAAGGTATGATGTCTTTGTGTGAATGTTGAGGGACTATGATTTGGGCTATGCTCTATGACCCATAATGCTTGACAATATAAGTGTGGCGGTGTAAAATGTTTAATGTTTGCTATGTCATTGTTATTTTTAATATTTTATACAAGTCCATTTTTTCAGTTGTTATAAGGTGTAAAACAGACATGTTATGAGATGCATTATCCCAATAGCATATTATAAAGATTCTGCAAATCAGAGTGCAGTTCTATAACCAATAAAGTTCCTTAGTAATTTGTTTGCAATATCCTTTTAAAGTGCAGGGTAGTAGTATTTTGTTCCTCGACTCAGATCACATCAGAATAAACTTTAATTGGTTCATATAATAGAAAAACCATAAAATCTCAACATCTTAATGCATTGTTCCTCCACTCATGAGGGGCTATTCACAAAGGTAAATTACATAGTTAATGTATTCATAGACTATTGAGTAACTATAGTATGTTTGGGTATTCAGAAAATCTGAGTGTAAAGTTACTGAAAAGTGCAAATGTACATGCCTACCCTCTCCCCTTCGAAAAAAGAGTGGGGAACCAACTTTACAAGTGTGAGGTGCTACTGTTCAAAAAACATCACTAGCAAGAGTAGCACAACACATCGCCACCAATGATACTGCAACATTGTCCAATAGAAAACAGTGAAGGTAGGGACTACAAATAAAACCTAATAGAAAATAATGTCACATTATATTTTTTATAGTGAAAAACATAAATAAATATAATTTAAAGTAACAAATCAAAAAATAGTATCTATTTATTATTTAATTATGACATATTTAATAACTTGTTTCAATTTAAAAATTAATGTGACATTCATTTTTAATGCAAATGTAATTAAATACCTTAATTATAAAATATTCATTAATGCAAAAAAACATTTTTTACTTTATATGGAAATTAAATTTTTTTAATCGAAACTCCAGAATTTTTTTTTAATCTAATTTAATAAGATTTAATTTAAAAAAATGAAGTTAATAGTGTTGCAGAATGTTTTTATTTTGTTCTACATTTAAAAATAAATATCTACTGTCAATTAACATGAATATTTTACATAAGATGTTTCTTGTAATTTTGTTTGAGTTAAAATAAACTTTTTTACTCTTTCATTTACTTTAAATTTGGAAGACCCCCCAACCCTTCCTATCCCCCTCCTTACTATGCCCTAAACCCCTTCCATGTAGCTGTAAGTATGCCACTTTTTCCAGCCACTTCCTCTGGTCGCTCCCACATTTACTACTAAGGGCCTTATTCCTATGTCGGGAGGCCTTGCGTCCGCCCGTCACTGTATCAGTACGGAAACCGCCTCACCATTGTTTGGCGATTCCGCATACCTAATTACAATGCAACCGCACATGGGGCCTTATTTATGAAGGCCTTGCGCCGCCGGTGCGTCACTTTTTCCCATTTTAAAAGTGACGCACCGGCGGCGCAAGGCCTTCATAAATAAGGCCCATGGTGCGGTCACAAACTCCCATTTCCCAAGGGAGCTTGTTTTGCATCTGTAAACCAGTCGCAGCACAAGCTCCCATAGAGAAAGGGGAGTTTGTGGCGCCAAACCGGAGGCCGCACTGAAGTAAGGGTCCTGCTAGGCGCCCCTAAAGTCACTTTCTGACAGGCTTTCCATGTCGTAAAGGCCGGCATGGAAAGCCTGTCAGAAACTGACATCATAAACCCTACAGCAGAAACGCCATCCATAGGGATTAAGTGGCAGTCTCCGACTGGCCGAAGGGGTCCATGAGCCCGTCGGTATCCAGCCGGAATGACAGGCCAGATTCACTTACGACCGACTGTATCATATTGAGGTGGTCAAAACTGTAACCGCGATGAGGCTCAATAAGCCTCCGACCAGAGGTCGGAGGCTTTTTGAGTCTCGTTGTAATTGGGCACTAAGTAGTAAATTTATATGTGTGAGGATCTTCCCATAGGAAACATAGGAGATGCGGAGATGTACACTTGTTGGGTTGTTAATTGTATCGTTAAGGACTGTCTGCATGCTCATCCAATACTTGGCCTCTATGCAGAGCGCGCAGAGCAATAGTCGCAAATGTGCCAAGTGGATTTATGGTTCTTTTGGACACTAGAAGATAGCAATAGAGAGAAAGGAGATATAATGTGATACTTACTGATCAGAGGGATGTGAGGGAATAATTGTAATTGATTACTGCGTAAAGGAAGACCGCAAAGTAAATTGACCTAACTTGTAGTAAAGATTCCTGTGAACAAGCACTTGTAAAGCCAATAGATCTGACTTGGTTTAAGTGTATGTACTCTTTGCTTTGTGATGATTTGGAATGCACTAACAGAAGACACAGGTGAGGGCACCCAAGTACGGATCGGCTGGCATGCTGTGAGTCAAGCACAGATTGTTGCCCACATGTTTTTGCCCACCCTCCATTACCTAGGCCACGCCTCTGCTGAGGAACATCTGTTTACGTTCCTTTGGCCACGCCCCTTTTAGAGCCCTGTTGTATCTGTATATCTTTAATTGCAGGCTGTATTCCATGTTCTATGTTCCATTCCCGATGCGTTGCTGTCGAGTTATTATGCCTTGAACACCGGACACAACAGCATTGCATCTGGATCTTTCCTTCTTGTGGGTTATTACTCTTTAATCTAATTTTACAATTAAACTCCTTTTAATTTACTTGAAGACTTATGTTGCGTTCATTACAACATAAATATGGCGACGATGGATTGGGATTTTTAAGGAGATTTTTATTTTTATTTTTGAAACCCACTGTGGATTAAGATCGAATATTTACTTTAAAATATGAAGAACTTGGAAACAAGCCCACTTGCTCCAATTTTCACATGCCATTTAAAGCACTTTGGGCCATATGTATCAACATTCCGTTTTGCGATTCCTAAATAGCGATTTTTAAGGAATCGCTATTTAGAAATCGCAAAATGGTATGTATGTAGGAAATCGCTTCTTTTTAGCGATTCCTTAACATTCCTAAATTTGCGATTAGCAAATTGCTAATCGCAAATTTCCCATTCATTTCTATGGGCCAGGAGGCCCACAGGAATGAAGGGGAAATTTGCGATTAGCAATTTGCTAATCGCAAATTGTGAATATTTTCAAGGGTGCAGGGGTGTCTCAAGAACACCCTGCTGCACCCCTGAAAATGACATGTGTGCGCATATGGCGCACATACATGCCCTAAGGGCATGTATGAGCGTCACATGGCACCTTTTGATGTTTAAAAAAACTATTTTTGAAAAGAATTCGCAACTTACCACCAACTAGAAGTTGGTGGTAATTTGCGATTCCTTAATGGCAGTTTGATGTTTTTTTTCCATTGATACATTGCATTTAAGGAATCGCAAAATTTGCAATTCCTTAAATGCAATCGCAAAATAAGGAATGGCAAATTTAGCGATTCCTTATTTTGCACCAAAAATGTATCATACATACCATTTAGCGAAAATGGGTTCGCAAACGTTTGCGAACCCATTTTGCTTTGATACATATGGCCCTTTATACAGTATTATGGCTAAGTGAGAGCTGCCTGTGCATCAAAGGAAAGCCTGTCAGTGACCTCAGGGGAATCTAAAACCTTTTCTTCAGACGCTTGTTCAAGGAATCAGCACCTGAGCATGAGAAATGAATCAGAAACGTCCCTAATTGGTCATGAGATTTCTAACAACATCTATTCCGGTCAGACGTTACAAAACAGTTTGTAGATAAGGGGCGGGGGGGGGGGGGGGGTGGTGATGGCCGTTCCCGAGCATTTTTATCTGATTTCTGAAAAAAAACATCCGTCGTCAACTCACCCACACAAGAATTCGTTACTCGCTTTCCAAAGATAGTACAAAAATAATGGACTTTGGTGACGCCTACAAATGTCTGGAGACTGTAGTTATTGTCGCTGCACTGCTATTTGTCACACACACATTATCTGTTTCCATACAGACATTGACAAGCATTGGCAAAACCGCTGGATCTCAGCTCTGCCAAGCTATCAGTGTTCCCAAAGTTTTTTGCCAATTGCGCATGCGCGGCTGGCAGCCTTGAAATGGGTTTTGCAGTAAGGAGCACATTTTTTTAGTGCATTTGTGGTGATGCGTGTGCTTGTGCCAGAGTTGACGAGTTTTTAACTTACTATTTTTACGCGGAGATGGGCAAGAACGGTAAATTATTATGTAAAACAGAAGAAGTGCATGCGGAGCTCGAAATGGGCGAAAGCAGCTTTGCTTCACTTAGGACTTAAAAATATAAATAAAAAACATTACGTTCAATGTGGGGAAGAAGAATGAAGACAGCGTCTCGGTAAGAAACTGGAAAAAATGGGCAGAGAGCAAAGAAATAAATGAACTTTGATGGAGTGCTGGAGTAAAATAAGACAAGCATTGGCAAAGCATATATTCCTGGCCTTTCTCAAAGCTACCATAGTGTTAGGAGCCAATAGATACCACTCCCAACTGCTTGAAAAGTCTTTTACACAGCTGCAATGCCAATATGCAAAGTAGGTGTTACTAGATGTCCCTCTCGAGTCAAATTCAACTGGTTGAAAAGTTTTCACCAAGCTGCAGTTCCAAAAATGTTACTTGTTGTCCCTCTCAAGTCAGGTGCAACTGCTTGAAAAATACTTCTACCTGCTCTGTCTCATGCGTAATGTTGAGCTGGCATTATGTCGGCGGGAGCCGGAATTATGGTTTTTAACAGTGGTGCCCACCCAGGGTACCCACAATGCCTTCCTTCGTTGTAGGTCACAGGGTAAGAGGGAGTCCCAAGGCTCCCGCGTACCAAGCGGGTTCCTCAACCAGGACCACCCTGGGTGCTGGTAGGAGCCAGCTCCATTCCTTTAAGCTCGCCCAGGCCATAGCAGCTTTTTTCCTAATCCCACCCGGGCGAGAGCAATCTTGTGCTCCCTGCCCGGGAGAGCATAGGCAGGGCATGCCAGCACTCTCCTGGGGAGCGAACCACCATGTCCCAGGGAATGGGTTCCCAGGGTCACTGCTGGAAAATGCTGGCCGCGGAGAATGTGGGGGAATGTTAGCAAGAACCTCGTCAAAATTATCACTGTTTTAGCTGTGCAGGACATCTAACCTGGGCTTCTACTGGAATTCTATAACGCATATTAGCAAGCTCATTATCGCCTTTTTAGAGGCAGTTTCCTACCGCTAAAACGGCGATAATTTTAACCAGGTTCTTGCTAATATGCCTGTGGTCCTTTATTTTAGATGCAGCCCTGGGGAATGAGGACCCTGGGGCCTCTCAGGGTGTGAGGTGGGGGCCACATGCACCATGCCTTTTATTATTTCATTATGCCCCAGGGATTGGGGTCCACAGGGTCTCTCGGAGGCTTGCAGAGGGGAGCTGCATGCCCTACTCCACTTTATATTGCATACGGCTACGGAGGATGAGGTCCCTGGGCCTTTCAGAGGCTCGGAGAGGGAGCTACACACCTTTTCCCCTAAAAGAAATATTTAAAGGCACCCCCAGACCCTCGCTCACCCGCAGGTTTTTTAAATAATTGGCAGCAGACCACTTTTTTTTATCGCTGCTGCAGATCCACAAATTCTCCACTGATCCATGGTGCCGATAAAAAAAACCATTACTGTTTTCGTCCTCCCTACCAGGCCTAGGGGCGGCAAGGTATCTCTACTGTGCACCCTATATGGTTTTTATTGCATTTTTATCAAAGACAGGAACTGAGTCCCCGAGTCCTTAGATGGCTGATGCCACATATTTCTGGATGTGGTGGCAGACAATCAGATCTTATCTAGAACTCTGTCACAATCGCAGATACTCCGTGGTGTGAAATATCAATATTTTTAACCTTAATTTCTCAAAAACTGCTTAATCGATTAACAACAAATCACATAAAGCACGATTTCTGAACTAAATTCTAGCTTCTGCAAGAGTAGTGAGTGAGAAAGAGAGAGATAGAGAGCAAGAAAGAGAGAGAGTGAGAGAGAGAGAGCGAGAGAGAGAGAGAGAGAAAGAGTGAGCAAGAGAGAGTAGTAGAAATTAAGGTGATGTGGTAAAACAATGCTCTTGACAGTTTCTCATGACATTACAAAAAATAATCCCGCACCCACAACTGAGTTCCAGTAAAGCACAGCTTTCCAAACTTTTCATGTTGGTGACACACTTTTTGGAGATGCATCATTTTGTGACACAGTAAGGCAGTGTAGCGTGCAAGCAAGCCCGAACCACCTATAGGCGGTTCGGCGGGGGGGGGGCGGTGGGGGTTTCTCAGAAAATTCTGAAATAAAAGTGGGCAAATGGTCTCCTTCTGTCTGTCTCCCTCCCTCTGTCGCCCTCCTCCCTCTGTCTCCCTCTGTCTGTCTGTCTCCTTCCCTCTGTCTTCCTCCCTCTATCTGTCTCCCTCTGTCCGTCTCCCTCTGTCTGTCGCCCTCTGTCTCCCTCTCTCTCCCTCCCTCCCCCTGTCTCCCTCCCTCTGTCTTCCTCCTTCTGTCTCCCTCCCACTGTCTCCCTCCCTCTGTCGCCCTCCCTCTGTCGCCCTCCCTCTGTCGTCCTCCTCCCTCTGTCGCCCTCCTCCCTCTGTCGCCCTCATCCCTCTGTCACCCTCCCTCTGTCGCCCTCCTCCCTGTCTGTCTCCCTCTGTCACCCTCTGTCTGTCGCCCTCTGCCTCCCTCCTCTGTCTCTCTCTCTCTGTTTCCCTCCCTCTGTCTCCCTCCCTCTGTCTCCCTCCCTCTGTCTGTCACCCTCTGTCACCTTTTAATTTATTTATTTCATGCGATTTTATATAGCGCAAACATTACCCAAAGAAGTCAGAGCGCTTTACAAAGGAACCAGTTGAGAATGTCCGCACCCACCGATCTGTGGCAGGACAGGCCGCTCCAATGAAGAGTGTTTTTCGGGGTCCCGGGGTGGGTGGGGGCCTCCATCCGCTGCCGAGTGCACCTCCTTCACTGAGGGTGGCAAAATCGCTGCACTTGCCTTAATGAGATGATACTACCAGCATCATTATTACAGGAACGAGGAAGGCATTTCCTTTTTGTTTTGACAAGCATGTACAAAGCTTACTTTGTGTTTCTTCTATCTCATATGTCTCATTACAGGCAATTTTCATTAACAAATGTTCTACCTTTGAGCGAATACAGGTGGGTATATACTCGAGTCAGCAGTGGCATTTTTTAATAGCAATTGCAATCCACAACTTTTGACCTTTATCACGATTTCTACTGTAGACAGTATGAAAGTGGAAATGGTGTCTCTCGAATGTATTGATGACGAGCAAAAAGTAATGACGGACATGGATCGTGCCAATTACATATGATCTAGATGGCCCAGGCAACGATAACAAAAAAAAACATTTCCTCTACTGTATTGTTCACATTAGCAGCGTTTCATTTGGTGGGATACAGGGGTGATTGTGATCTATCTTTATCTCTGAGTTTCATCAGGGCTGTCAGTGTCCCATCGAAAGTACGCCTTTTCATTGGAACTAGGATTTTTTTTCTCATCCGGTGGTAAAACATGATCCTGCACAGCAAGTCTACCTCAAACATTACATACTGTACGTAAATGGGTAAAGTCCCGCACTTAACTTCCTGGATTTTATCTGCACCTCACCCCAGCTTCCCGAGCACACACACAGCGGCACCCGGGCACTTCACAGGTCTTTAAAAGACCATAGAGAAGAGTGTCAGGAATGCTTCTCTTAATTAGCAGCAATTACGTGCTAAGTGCCCGTGACACACCCACCATTCTCAGGCGACACAGTACTGTGTCGGGACACACAGTTTGGAAAGCTCTGCAGTAAAGTAATGGCCTTTACTGGAACTCACATTGACTATGAGGCTCAGGCTCTAAGGCAGGTCATACTGGTTAACGCACATTAAATTGACTTTTTCATTATACCAGAAGTCCTCCTCCTGTTTTTTGTGCTTAATTTGCATAGGCCTATGTTATAAAATCCACATTCTGTGACTACAGATGGTGCAATTCAATCACATCAGTTTATCTGTTTGTATGAGTTATAACACAAATATTTATTCAAACTGTACATACTGATTTTTTTTAATCCTTTGTATGAGTAAATACACAAATATTGTTGTAAAGGCACCTACTTTCTTTTAATATATTGCATTTATAGCACTACTCATCGCAGTGTAAGATGTCAGGGCACTTTACATCACACAGAGAGGCACAATTAATCATGCACATGTGTAAACCATGTTACACAAGACAATGAGGGTTATAACTTATTAAGTGTAGTAATCAGAAACCATCCATACTTGTCGACATAATATATTAAGTATAAATGATGTGGAGAAACATAATGACAGGACATAAAACACAGTGATTGTAGTTGCCTAAACTAATAAAACTGTATTACTTCTCAAAGGAACCCTTTTTGCAATCTTAAAATAACAACAGATTGAGATAAAAACAATATGGCTCTAATCCAATGACTTACAGTTTGCATACAGATGCCTGATGCTGATAAATTGAACAATGTGCTGTATTAGAAGACTTGCAACTTATGAACTGGAATTAACAAAATGATCTCGGTGTCAAAAGCAGTACCCCACTTACCGATCAAAACAAAACACAAAGCTGTCACTTGCATGTTACACAGTGTGTTTTGTAGCTGGCACATTAACCCTCTATAAAACTTTGAGTCAAAATCGTGAATGGACAAAACACCAATTTTACCAGAGTTATGTTAACCCCCAGAGTTTTGTGAACACTAATATAATCACGTCAGGATTGCTTGGCACATAATGATTGATCCCTGCAGCAGGTGTCTTAAACCATAAGACATTTAAAAATACATCCTCCTTAATATCAATTGAGTAATCTAGAACAGATTTACTGTCACATATGTCCTTGTTAGCAATTTCTTTGTAGCAGATTGTTTTTTTTAATATAATTTCATACGTTGACTGACAGGCTCCGCTTTTCAAACTCTGCTCCTCGTGAGTACACCTCCTTTATATACACCACAGCTTGACCCCTAATGTATGAGTTTCCGGAGTAAATGTTTTCCAATTCGAGCACTGAATTCAATGATAACTAGAAATTCTCTTTCTGAAAGTAATTCTAAATGTGGAGTAAAAACGGCAGATATTCATCCAGTCGAAGACACTACGGGCCATATTATCAAGAAAGGGCGATACATTATCGCCACTTTTATCGACAGGAAACTGCTGCTAAAGGGGCGATAATGGGCTTGATAATATGCCCTTGTGAATACCCATAGAAGCCCAGGTTAACACCAGAATGTAAATGTAAATGTATTGGACTTGTAAAGCGCACGGCTGCCCGTAAGCGTCCCGGCGCTTGCTTAGGGAACCCGTCCTGGTATTCCCCTGTGAGAAACCCCGGCAGGGTGTCCACAAGGTGAAAGCCAGGCATCCCGCCGCGAGGGGCCGTAGTGGAGATTAAGCAAGCTATTGCCCAGAGTCGCAGAGTGTGACCCCGTGAGTTGAGTAGGCACCAGAGCGAGAATTGTCGAGTCCGTGGAATTTTTGAGCCCAAGACCCGCCGAGGCGGGGAATCGAACCCTGGTCCACGGTCGATCTCAGCTTCCGGGTCTGCCGCCTCTAACCACTGAGCCACGCTTCTCCAAACCTGGGCTTCTATGGGAATTCACAAGGGCATACTATCAAGCCCATTATCGCCGCTTTAGCGGCAGTTTCCTGCTGATAAAAGCAGCGATAATGGATCGCCCTTTCTTGATGATACGGCCCTACATTTTCTAAGTTGAAGCCTACCAGATTGCGCAGATGTCTGGTTTGCTAACAACATCATGTGGGCATTTTGAAAGCTTCCCTATAAATGCATTGCACCAATTGCTGACCATTTACTTTGTGGTTTGTAACTCACATTTGCTTGCTAGCTATTTGCTGGCTTCATTTGTTTTAGGCTGTCCAGCTTGAGTTCTTCCATTCCCTGGAGCATAGCCTGTTTCCACTATCCTTCTGAGTGCTCATTTTCTGTAAAAGCCTTTTAAATCTTGCTCTTACCTTGTCACATTTGCTGTGTATTCAAAGACAGAGATCAAATGTCAGACTCTGTTTTCCAAGGGAGATTGGTGTTTACTTTCCTTTCTCTTACTACAAAGTGAGGGAATTTATGTGACAATCTTGCTGTGAAACGAAAGGCTGTTTTCTAGCACACAACAATAGTGAACTGTGTTGATTTTTCAGAATATAGCAGAATTAGGAAAGTACAAATTACGTTTATTTTTGTTGTAATTCTGATGTGTAGTTGAAACAAATATTTGAATCTGATCAAAACACACACTGGGGGATGATATTTCCACACATTATTGTTTGTGTGCAGTAAAACTGTACATTTGTGCATATGTAATGGTCACTTCAATAAAAAAAGAGGTGTTGTTTTATTATTGGCAGTGCACTGCCACACAATGCATACTCCACACTACGCCGCTCCACTTTATAACAATCTACTCACTCTATTTCCCTCCACTGAATGCTACACCACTTCCTTCTTTGACACTCCACTCTACAACATGCCATCCCACTCGACGACTCTCCGCATCACTCCACACCACAACACACCACTCCACTCTATAATATGACACACCACTCTATGCCCCTCCACTCTAAGACACTCTTTGACACCCCATGCCACTCCATTGTATGCCACTCTATTCCAAGCCACTCTATGCCATACCACACCACTCTGCACTACGCCCCTTCACTCTATGCCCCTCGTCTCTATACCCCTCCACTTCATGCCACTCACCTACTCCACACCAATCCAACCTACCCCACTCTACTCAAGTCTACCCTATTTCACTCCACTCCAATATACCCCACTCCAGTCTACCCCACTCCATTCCAATCTACCCCACCCCTCCAATCTACCCCAATCAACACCACTTCAGTCCATCCCAATCTACCCCATTCCACTTCAATAAAATCTACTGCAATCTATCCCATTCCACTCCAATCTACCTCACTCCACTTCAGTCTACCCCGATCTATCCCACTCCACCACAATATACCCTACTCCAATCCATCCCACTCCATTCAATGTGCCCCAATCCACCCCACTCCAACCAAATCTAACCCACCCCACTACAATCTACCCATTCCTCTCCAATCTAATGCACTCACAGCTACCCTAATCTACATAAATCCACTCCAATCTACCACAGTCCAATCTACCGTACTCCAATCTACCCCACTCCACCCAATGTATACACTCTAATCTAACCCACTCCACTCTACCCCAAACTACTCTACTCCAATCTACCACAATCTACACCACTCTAATCTACCACAATATACCCCCTCCACTCCAATTTTCTCCACTCCACTGCAATCTACTCCACTGTAATCCACAAAATCTGCTCCCCTCCACTCTACCCCAATCTATCCCTCTCCACCCAATCTATCCCACTCCACCCAAACCACCCCACTCCGATCTACCCCAACTCACTCCACCCCACCCCAATCTACACTGCTCCAATCTACCCCAATGTACCACACTCCACTCTGATCTACCTGAATATGCACCACTCCACTCCAATATATCCTATTCCATCCTAAGCCAATCCACTCCATTCTACCCCACTACCCCATTCTACAACACTGCACCCAATCTACATCAGTCTATACCGATCTATAATCTACCCCACTTCAACTGACCCCACTCTACCTCACTTCAATCTATACCACCCCACTCAAATCTACCCCAGTCTACCCAACTCCAAACCTATCTTCCCCAATCTACCCTACTTCATTCTGATCTACCACAATTCACTCCAGTCCAGTGTACCCCAATCTACCCCACTCCAATCTACTTCACTTCACGCCACCCAAAAGTACCCCACTCCATTCCACTCTACCCCATTCTACCACACTCCACTTCAATCTAGCCCACTCCACTCAATCTAACCCACTCCACTCTACCTCAAACTACACCACTCCAATCTACCACAATCTACCCCACTCTAATCTACCACAATCGACTCCACTCCACTCCAATTTATGCCACTCCAGTGCAATCTACCTCACTGTAATCCACCAAATCTACTCCACTCCACTCTACCCCAATCTACCCCACTCCACTCCAATCTACCGCACTCCACCCCAATTCACCCCACTCCAATCTACCCCACCTCCCCGCACCCCACCCCAATCTACCCCACTCCAATCTACCATACTCCACTCTAATCTTCCCCAATCTACCCCACTCCACTCCAATCTACCCTATTCCATCCTATCCAATCTATCCCAATCCTCTCCATTCTACCCAACTTTCCCCAATCTACAACACTACACCTCAATCTATATCAAGCTACACCAATCTACAATCCACCCGACTTCAATCGACCCCACTCTACCCCACTTCAATCTACCCCACCTCTACCTCAGTCTACCCAACTCCAAATCTATATTCCCCAATCTACCCTCCTCCACTCCAGTCCAGTCCAGTGTACCCCAATCTACCACACTCCAGTCTACCCCACTCCACTCCGTCCCAATCTACTCCACTTAACTCCACCCTAAACTACCACACTCCACTCCAATGTAACCCAATCTACCACACTCTACTTCCATCTACCCCATTCCACTCAATCTAACCCACTCCACAACTCCCCTCCAATCTCCCCCACTCCACTCTATCTACTCTATTCCAGTCAGTCTACCCCACACAGCTCCAATCTATCCCAATCTACTCCAATTCACCATAATCTACACCATTCGGCCACATTCCAATCTTATCCACTCCACTCCAATCTACCCCACTCGACTTCAAACTACCCCAATCAACCCCACTCTAATCTATCTCAATCCACCCACTCCAACCCAATGTACCCCAATCCAATGCAGGCTATCACACTCAACTCCAGTTTCCCCCAGTCTACCAGACTCCACTCCAAACTATTCCACTCTAGTCTATCCAAATGTAACCCCCTCCGCTCAATTCTACAGCACTCCATTTCAATCTACTCCGCTCCATCCTACCCCACTCCAACCTACCTCACTCCACTCTACACCAATCTACCTCACTCCAATCTACCACAATCTTCCCCACTCCACTCCAATTTACCCCACTCCTTTCCAATCTCCACTCCATTATATTCCACTCCACTCCAATCTACCCCACTCCAATCTACCACAATCTACCCCACTCCTATCCACCACAATTTACCCCACTTCACTCCACCACAATCCGTCCGACTCCACTCCACTCTACCCCACTCTAATTCACCAATCTACCCCTCTCCACTACAATCTACCTCGCTTCACTCTACACCACTCCAATCAACCTAAATCAACCCCAATACCCTCAAATCTAACCCACTTCACTTCAAATATACCCTCATCACCAAACTTTACCCCAGCCCACTTCTCTCCACCCCACTCCAATCTATCCTACTCTACTCCACCCCAATCTACCCCACCCCACTCCACTCCAATCTACCCACTCACCACAATCTACTCCAGTCTACCCCAACCCATCCCAACCCAGTCTACCACACCTCACTCCAATCTACCCACTATAATCTAGCCCACTCAAATCGACCCCAATCTACCCAACCCCATTCCAATCCACCCCACTTCTCTACATTCAAATATACCCCAATCTACCCATCTCCATTCCAATCTACCACACTCCAATCCACCCATTGTACCCCACTCTAACCCCAATCTACCCCACTCCACTGCACTCCAATGTATCCCAATCACCCCGCTTCACCCTAATCTACCTGGCTATACTCCAATCTACCCCTTGCCACTTCAATCCAATGTACTCCAATTCCCCGCGCTCCACTATACCCCAATCTAACATTTCACTCAAATCTACCTCATTCAAACCCACCCCAATCCATTGAACTCCAGTCTGCTCCAATCGAACCAACTCCACTTCAATTTACTCCACTCCACTCCAGTCTACACCACTCCACATCAATCTACCCCAGTCCAATATACCTCACTCACTATTAGTGGAAGAGGTGTGGCGCCGCGGCTAGGGCGACTGACTCCAGCTTCTGGGGATCCCGGTTTGATCCCCGGCACCGGCGGCAGATAAGCCCAGCACCATGTGACTCTGGGCAATAGCTTGCTTAATCTTCCAGACGGCCCGCAGCGCCTAGAGACCCTTACAGGTGATTGTGCGCTTTACAAATGTGGATTACTCCAATCCACCACTCTTCCAAATCCACTCTCCTCCACTCCAATCTTCCTCATCACAACCCACCCAACTCTAATCTACCCTACTCTACTTCACTAGAATCTGTCCCACTCTACTGCGCTACTGTCTACCACAATCTACCACTCTCTACCCCACTCCAGTCGACCCCAATCTACTGCACTCCAGTCTGCAGCAATCTACCCCATTCCACCCAACACCACTGACTTTTAGCCATGTTGAACAGCAGCCACACTGATGTACAACATAGCTAAAACATATTTGCAAAGCCAATAGCTTTCTCATAGACTATTGTTAGACTATTGTTTTAGAGAATTCTTGGTATAGATTTTGGAGGATTTTCGGGCTATTATTGTCAAGCTCTCGGCTATTGCTTTCGTCAAATCCGCAGTACCAAAATAATGCCAGCAGATAGCGGAAAGATGCTAGGTTTTAAACTTGATTACAAACTGAACTGATGTTTGAATGTGGTTCTTCCTTTCCTTCCTAAGTGAACGTTTTGATGTTAAGGAACATGGCGAAACGTATTAACCAGGAAATATATACAGAAAACAGACACACGAGGATGTGTGAACATTTGAGCCATTATCTAAATGTTTGGTTTTGAGTTGAAATACAAATTCCCAGGACTGTAGCAGTTTCTCCAAAAACCTCAGAAGCTTCTAAAATGCACCAAAAAAGTTCCACTTTTGGTGATGTTGCAGCAGAGAACATGACTGTCCTCATAATAGCTTTGGGGGTCGGTGGTAAAAAAGTTGAACTTACAGGCAAAAATGAAAAACATGAATATTTACATTTCCGAAAAAGCATTTACAAATGCAATGAGTTCAGTATTTCACCTTCTTCACGTTGGTTTTCCCACGCCTACTCAACGGACAGGGGTCCAAGGGGTCAACAAAGATTCACGCGTACCCATCACCACGCCGAATGCACGCAGCGGAAAACAATAAGCCATGCAGTGGAATGGTTTGTCCAACCCATACATGGTTATGATTACCGATTACAAGAAATATTCATGGGAAGTTTTTTAGGATCCTAATCAGAAGGCTTACTGGTCAATGCAATTGTGCTTCAGCCATGTGTTTTTTTCTGGTGTGGCAAGGCAACTGAGATTTGTTCAATACATGTTTATGTCATCTATTGATTCACTTTTCTAATCTTGTGGTCTTTGAGTCATGTTCTTTCGTCTACCTTTTGTCCTGAAGAGGCCATATACTATTAAAGCCGAAACGCGTAGACTCTTAGGGGTCTATTAGGATGGCGGATGGATGGCCGCCCACTATCGCAACACGGAAAACCGCTGGTCCCATTAGCATGGTGGCGATGACCGCAGCAGTGAGATTTTCCACCTTCCACTTTTCCGCCGGTACCAGTCTGCACGCCTGCCTAGCGGGCGGAACTGGACCCCTACAATGGTGCCAGTGGAGGACCAGGCTCCGCCGGCATGATTATGATGCCGACGGTAGCTAGCCTTTCTGGGGCAGTGGGACCGCCATGGAAAGGCATGCGGAGAATGTCTACGGGGGCCCATTGCGGGCCTCCAATGTGTTAGCGGGGTGTGTGGGTGCACTGGGCATGTCCCTGTCTGCCACGCAGTGCAGTGATATGCATGACATGCTCCTTTTCACATCGCGGCGGTGCTGCTGGCAGCAGCAACCACCGCAATGTTAAAGGCCACGATCGTACCGCTGCGGTCGGACTTCGACTGCGAAGCATACTAATTGGATAATCGGTTATGCCGCGGTCCTAGCGAGCGGTCTTTTCCCACTACCATGTCGGTCAGTGTGATTTTCCAACCGCCATCCTACTAGACCCCTTATTTTGAAGGAGTACAAGAAGATAATTAATTTCTTGGACAGACTGAATCTTTTTTGAAAGGGTAACATAAATAGGGACACAAACCCCATAGGTTCCATTCCTATCTCCAGGTCTATTATGGACTTAAATATGTTTACATGAACACCTTCTATGATACTGTCAAGTAAGGACAAGGAACATGTGACCATGGTGGATTTATGCTTCCTTCAGTATCCTGCTATTCAATGTTTGTGTCACTGTTAACAGGATAATGTGTTATGTTGTTCAGAGAATCTGACGTATTTGGACTGGGTGGATTTCCATTAGGATATATTGGTTGGCACGTCTAATAAATTATGCGGCAAATAATTTATGTTTGATTTAGTCATGTTCCCAATGAAAAGTGATGATATCTTTGAGGAGGAGTACCACTGGATTAATTTATCCCACCTGTTACCCCTTTTTTGTGTACTGTATGAAGCCGAGGTGAGTAGGGGAGATACAGGAAGAAAAGCCACAAGCCAGAGCTGAAAAATAAAATGGCAATAAAGTTTATTTATTACCATTTCATTTTTCAGCAACTGATCCATCCCGAATTGAGTGATGGGAGGGGCCAGTGCTGCCAAGTGGCAGCAGGGAGCTGTGCGCTTTAAAATACGTGTCTCTTTGGTCAGCCGTCTTGTGATGGCCAGCCAGACATGTGCATTTTAAACTTCTCTAGCCTAGCTGTCTTAGACAGCTTGGTTTATCGAAAGCACAGGCCTCCAGTGCTCTTCAGAGTGCTGAATGAGGCTGCTCCATCCAATCCTGCTGCTGCTCTCATGCTAGTGAGAGCAGCACCAGGATTGGTTAGGGGAGCTGTGTGGGTCCCGAGTTGGTGCCTGCCTTTAGAGAAGACTGAAGGAGGAGGACGTTGCATCGAGCAGGGATGTACTTGTATTTTCATTTTATTTCTTTTTTTGGTGTCCCCACCACTCTCAGTACATGACAGCCGCCACTGTTGATACAGGCAACCCCTTATGTAGTTAACACCACTTGGGTTGCCCCCGGCTGTTTTTATGCCACCATGAGTGGTATTTTAATGTCCCAGCCAGTACAAAAATTAGAAGTATCACCTAAAGCTGGCATGCTTTCTCTTTTCAGTACATACTTGCTAGAGTAAATGTACGAAGAAATCACTTAAAACGTGTTCTACAGCTCCCCTGATGACCCCTGGTTGGCAATTAAAGTAAAGAAAGGCCATGTTAGAATCAATACAGAGGATTTCATATAAAGTCCTTAAGAATCATGCTTGGGCCTTTGCAGAATCTTTAAAACGTGAACAGATAGCCAGTATTTTCCTCTAGGAGCTCTGGAAGCCCCAGGTGCCTTTCCCTCTCACAGGTCTCTCTAGGAGCTTTCCATGCATGAGTGTTTTCAACATTGCTCTTACTCTGCACAACCCGCCTTTGTAACATCCTCTGATGTGACACAAAGTACTAAACACCTAACCTTCAAATGGCATTGCTGCATAAAGACATTATTGAGCTACAACTGGATATAACAAGCTTTGAAAGGAGGGATGATGGATTTATCCTTGCCAGGATTATAATTTACAGTCTGCAATACATCGCAGCATCCAGCAGTAAATGTTTGCCTCCTTGGGGCATCTTCCTGACTTCTCCCACAGATAATGTTCTGCCAAGAAGAGATGAGCCGGTGACAATGAGCCGGTGCATGGAGGGTACCTCAAGTCTGTAAAGCAGAGGTCTTCCAACTTTTGTCAGCTGAGCCCCCCCATCTAAACCTTTTTACACGTCGAGCCCCCTCCCCCCCCCACCCCACTACCACCACCTTACAAAAAAGTTCTGGAAGCTGGTACTCTGCATCATTGATGGCCCTTCCCTCCTGCCGAGCACAGGTGGTAAGGGGAAATAATAAGAAATAAAGAGTTCCACTTACAGTTTTGAGTAGTACCTGGAAACTGGAGTGCTCACTAATTTTTTTATATATTTTTTGCAGTTTTATATAGCGTGAACATTACCCAAAGGTATTGGAGCGCTTTACAGGAGCATCATTCACATTACACAAGCACACATTTGCATTTGTGTATGGCTTAGGGGCTGTTTTTAATTGATATCCACAAATGTATTACCACTGATTGCTGAGACCTATTGGCTTTGACAATGCTTGTTTTAGAAACAGCAAACTTGTCCGGAGTTGTTCTCATTAAAGGCAGGTTCCTTTGCGAGGGGGAAGGAATGGCCTTTTCAGCACAGAGATGTGAGGGCTCAAAGACACAGGTGTTTGTGTCTTTGAGCCCTCGTGTGTGAAGCCCACACATGCACAGATAGATATGCACAGTGCCTCAGCAGAGCAAAGCCCTCTTGCCTACACAGACGAATGTTCACAATCCCTCAGAGGAGCCAAGGCAAACTCCCACTCTGGCACAGTGTGTCAAGCTATGTTACAAATTGGTTGGGCAGGGGGGTTATTGGCATATTAAGTTTTGTCACAAGAGGCAAATGGGAAGAGAGAGCCCAGACTGAGTGAGGGGGGAGCAGGTTAGAAACAGAAAAGTGAAGGGGAGACCCTAACAAAAAGCAAGAGGATGCAGCGTTGGCCCAGTGTGGGCCTAGCGTGGGCTAGCTGGACAGGAATTTGGAAGGAATTCAAGAATAAGGAAATAAACAGCAGGCTAAATGGTAGACATTTTTTAAGTTAATGTTAGAACCTCATGGGCGTGAGTGGCCGGCGCGCAACGCCCATTGGGCTCAAAAAGCTTCAACCCCCACCCCAGTTGTGTATGTCGGCCCAAGCTGAGACAGGTTCACGGGCTGAGACAGCTTCCCTGGCGCGCGCACACAGCCTCACCCGAGTACTTCACAGGTCTTTAAAAGACCATTTCCTTGTTAATGAGGCTTTGTTGTTTTTCACCCCTTCTAAGAGCCCCTGCCTCCCCACTCTGCATATTGGTGGAAGAATTAGCCTCTATCCCTCCCCCGCGAAATTTGGCTCTAGTTACGCCTCTTGTGAGTGGTGTGTCAGGGGAGAAGAGATGGGCTAGTTTGACCATGTTAGGATGTAGTTACGTCAGTTTAGAATGTACGTCTAAACCGAAGGATGTTGTGTTTGTGCACTCAACTTGCTTCTGAAATAAAGGCATTTTACACAAACAGCAAATGTTTTTGCAGTCGTTCTATGCCAGTGTGAACTTCCGAGTGAGAACCCAGGTCTGCATGAGAACATCATGCTGCTCAGTGTCGGCATACTGCGCATTTGCAGAAACTCTTTGACCCTGATGGTTGGTGGGAATTCCGTTAAAACAAACATTCCCAGAATTCCACTTCTTTGTGCACCTGTGTCCCTCGTGTCCCTCTTTGCTTTAGGCATTTGGGTAGTTCCTGAAGCTAGAAAATAAGCATGGTCAGTTTCTGTGGTTTTATTTAACGCTGACCTCTCTTGAGAAACTAATATGCTGGCTCTCAAGCTGCCTCCAGTTGTTCCCCCAACCTTGTCCAGGTGGCATGCAGGAGTTGATGGTGCAGACCTCTGCCCCCTTGAACTCCTGCAAGAGGGCAGTAAAGATTAGTTTGTCCGCCACAGTTGGAGACTCGATGCACCAGCGTTTTTGACAGCTAAGAATTCTTTAAATTGTATTGTAATGTTGTAATTGCATTTATTTAGTGCTTACTACCGAGGCGTTGAAGCGCTTGTCTCCACACCTTGAGTAGCCCATAAGGGGCTCCTGAAATATGCACACATACACACAGCAGCTGGAGCTGTAGCAGCACACGACGGCGGGGGCTGAAACACTTTCAGCCTAATAGGCGTTGCGCTCCTGGAATCAACAGTGAAAGGTGAAGTGATAGGGTGGAGTGCGCCCAGCCACGAGAGGATGCTGCGCCCCGCAGGGGGGCGCGCCCCACAGTTTGAAGACCTATGCTGTAGTGTAAAGGATAGCATGGACAATCAAAAATGAATAGGAATTAGTGTCCGTGATCACCAGGCTTTTTCCCCAAAATCCAGCCGTCTGCAAAGGCTTATCTGTCATGGGGTTCGAAATGAGGTTGGCTAAGCAAGCAATTGCAATTGCATATATATATCGCTTACTACCGCTGACAAGGCATCTAAGCCCTTTTTCGGTGAGTAACATGCTATTCTGGAACCCAAAGAGGATTAGTGGTGAATCAGTAGAGGGAGATATGAAACAAATTACTATTCCCACTCCAGTGAGTGCAACAGTAGGGAAAGTGTTGGATAGCGGAGGGGTAAAAATTACTATTCCCATTCCAGAGAGTGTAACATTAGGAAAAGTGTTGGATATCGTAGAGGTAAAAATTACTATTCCCACTCCGGAGAGTGCAACAGCAGGGAAAGTGTTAGATAGCGTAGGGATACGTTTAATATTCACATTCCAAGCAGTTCAAAAATAAAAAAACGAAATTAATATTTAGAAAATCAAAAAATATTATAAAAATAAATAAATGAATAAATGTATAAATATGTTTTAAAAAACGGTATATTTCAAATATAAAAAAATATTATAATGTAAATTTACATATGACAAAAACCTACATTTATTATATAAAATAAAATAATAAATATATTTCCCAAAAAATAAGATTTTCAACTAGAAAATGTTTACAAACACAAACATTATTTATTACTTAAATGTATTTCTTTTATTTCCTACCCTATAACACCACACACATAAAACACTTCTACATTTTATTTTAATTATATACTTCCATAAATAACATAATTAAGTATCAATTAAAAAAATATTAGTAATATAAAATAAAAGTATTCAAAATTAATTAACTACACACACTTCAACCCCATAATCCCCACAACACACACCTAAATTAAACTGTAAAATAATGCATTACACAATTGACACTTATTTTAAAATTAAAAACTGCTACTATTAAACAACTACTTATGGTGTAAAATGCATTTAATACCCACCCTCTACTCCTTTAAAAATAAAAACACATAAAAAATAAACAATTACCCAAACTAAATACCAAATAATTAACATTAATTAACAACTGTATATTCATTAATTAAACACAAATTACTTGCCACTCTTTACCCTTATAAACGCCCAAACACACACCTAACATTAACTATACAATTTCTATAAATAATTACCAATTCATATTTAATATTAATCAACAACCAATTATTAATTCATCAATAAAAAATTACTTCCCAACCTTTACACCTATAAACACCAAAATGCACACCTAACATTAATTACAGAATTGCCATAATTAATTACCAAATGATTCATCAATATTAATTAACAACCAATTATTAACTAATAATAAATTACTTTACACATTTAACACTATAACATGTCAATTAAATAAATATTAATAAATAACAAATGATCATTAATTTAATATGATTAAATTACTTCCCACCCTATTCCCCTATAAACCCACAACATGCTATGGAACAAAAAAACACGCAATTCTAATTTAAAAAAGTAATAACTATTACAAATGTAACACATATATTAAAAAATATAAACTATTCTTACACAAAATAAATACATCACATGCATTTATTTTTGCAAACGATATTAAACACTTTGATAGTTTTTTAAATTGATATTCCTTACCTTAAGTCGATATTCTTGACTACAATATTCTTGCTGTCGATGTTTTTCAATCACAATATTTCTGTCTCAATATTTGTGCAACTCGATATTTAAAACTCAATATTCTTTCTGCGCACCTGCAAAATGCTGAAGCCAGAATTTTGTGTAGTAACG
This sequence comes from Lissotriton helveticus, assembly GCF_964261635.1. Taxonomy (NCBI): domain Eukaryota; kingdom Metazoa; phylum Chordata; class Amphibia; order Caudata; family Salamandridae; genus Lissotriton; species Lissotriton helveticus. The sequence continues at coordinate 791,506,788 of NC_136073.1, forward strand.
AGTCATTTTGGAATGTAATGTTTTTGTTGGAAACTACGAGTAATTTCCACAAACAAAATTACAGGCATTTCACCCAGAGTGTTGAGGGTTGTTTCCCTCCATGGCAGCGAGGGCTCGATACCCCTGGGTGACTAGGGACTTTTTGTCCTGGGACACTGAAGGCTCGGATAGCCTGGGAACCCGGAGATTGGACCAACTGGGGGACAAAGGACTTGGTATGCTCTAGAAACCAAGGACTTGCTACGCCCAGGTATGATTGTGGGACTGAAGGCTCAGTACTCCAGAGGGCTGAAGGGTCCGTTACCCAGAGGACGTTGTGTTATGTGCCCCAAGGGAATTAAAGCTTTGGTAACCCCTGGGGCACCAGGGGCCCGAACACCCCAGTCACCAGGGCCAGGTGCCATTGGGGGACAACTGACCCAAAACCATTGATGGTCCATTGACTGAGTTCCCTTGGAGCATCAGTGGCTTGGTACACCGGTGGGACTAAGGGGTCAGTTACCTGTAGCAGTGAGCGCTGAGCAGCCAATGGTCTGAGGGTCCGGTATACCTGGGACACTGAGGATCCATTACCCCTTAGGACCTCTAGTCCCAGTACCCAGGGGTAATCCGATGACCCAGTAACCCCAGGGGACCAAGTGGCAGCTACGCATTAGGCACCAAGGGAACAGTACCGCCAGAACACTGAGGGCCTGCAACCCCCATGGTACCAGTGACCCGGTACCTTTGGAGGCCCATGATCTAGTGTTTTATCTGGGTATCGAGGGCCCTGAATCCGGTGGGGGGGGAGGGGGGTGGGGGGGCAATGATCCAGTCCCCGAGGACCAGTCTAAGGGGGTCATTACGATGGCGGGCAGACAAAGTCCGCCCACTACCGTAACGGAATGCGGGACCGTCTGCTAGGGGTGCGGCGGTCCCGCACCTGCACTTAGGATGCCACCACCACCACCGTGGTGGTGGCATCCCCCATTCCCAGCATTGTGGCAGGCGGTGCTCACAGCACTGCCCGCCACAATGCTGGAAATGCATGTTGCACGTTGTGCATTTGCATGCACAAGGTGACAAGCACCTTGTGCATGCAAATGTAGGCGGGTACCATAGGTACCCCCCATATGCACCCCCCAACACACTGGGTGCCCGCAACGACAACCGCAAAGACCGCATGCCTTTTCATGGCGGCAACGCTGCCATGGAAAGTCTGCTCTCCGCCTACATCCTAATACGGATGGCGGTGTCTTGCAGACACCGCAACCATATTGAAGGTATTTTCTGCCCGGTCGACGAGTTGACCGGCGGAAAAGCGGCAGACGGTTTTTCCGTCCGCCACGGACCCCCAGCCATCATAATATGGCGGGGAGTCTTTCTGGTGTGGATGGCGGGTGGTTCGCCCCTGCCGGGCCGGCGGCGGCATCCGCGTGCCCGGCAGAGGTGAACCAATTCAATAATCTTTATTTCGTTGCAATAGCATCATAAAAGATATACAATTAAAATTCATTAAAATACAATTTTATAGTAATCAAGACACAGGTAGAATATGAGGTGTCTATTCAGAGTTGCATTTCATTATCAATTCGATTCAGTTCATCCCGGTATACTTCATCATATTTGATTCATGGTATTTCGGCCAGAAAAACATCACACATTTAATAAATATAAAGTTAAAAGTAGTCAACATATTTACACGCTAAGAAAACTATTAGAGGTGAACCGCCTGCCATTCTATTGGACCCATAAGTTTCTTTTTCTGTAAATTCTAGGATGGGATACAACAGACTACATGTCCCAAAATTAAAAGAAAAAATCAGGAGAAACTAGTCATGCATTGACATGGGAAACCTGGAAGTTCAGCACTTCAGATATGCACTGGGGGGCATTAAAAAAATTATGCAGTGGGTGAAAGGGCTGACGTAGCTTAAGATCAAATGATGAATTTCCTATCGAGATTTATCCTGATGTGTAAATGCATTGTCACTAGTAATTATTAAAATCTGGTGTGACAAGATATTTGCAGTTCTTGCAGGAGTATTAAAAGGACTGGTGTGGGATGAAACCTGAGTTGCACCAAATAGCCTCAATTCTCTATTGTCTTCCACTTAAATCCTGAAGCGCCCCAGCACGTTGCGTGGGATAAGTGTTAGGTTTCTTGCATTCAAAAAAGCTGTGAAGCAAATGTGTGCTTCACACGACAAGTACAAACTTTCAAAAGGAATATCTATAAAATGAGCTCAGCGACTGTGAAATGAAAAAACACAGACAATCAAAATACTTTTGCCGGTGATGGCGTGGCAGCAGAATTCATGCACCTGATTTCGCTGTAGGATGAAAGGTCTCTTCATAAATTTGTTCCTATGAAATTGCTTGAAAACAACTAGAAATTCTAGGATTTGCTGCAAAGTGGAATTTCCCAAATTCTAACCACAACCCCGCCCCCTATAAAAAAAATTGTTTTCAGGTAAGTAAGCTATGGCAGGAAGGACCATGGACTAAGTTGACCAAATCCTGTGTTAATTGTGACATGCATTTTTTACTCCTGCGATTGGTAGTCATTTACACATGCTTGACCGATAAAGATATCTGACTTATGCGCATGCACCCTTGTACCCTTTCCTCTAGTCCACATCATGACATTTGTGCTCTTCGAAATCCCTGGCAAGTAAAGTTAGTAGTGAGGACTCATGTTTGTGTGGCACTTCCACGATCCTCATGATGTTTAGTATATAAAGACCAGGATGTAATCTGCAAAGCCCAACCACCTAGCAAAGGGAAGATCAAAACCCTGGTTGCATTTCTAATGACTCCCCAATTGGTCTTTCACACAAGGGCTGTGAGGTAGGCATACATTTCGGCCCCCTAGGCTATTTACCAACTTAATTTTGTAAGCACATTAACATAGTGCCACAGTAGTACTACTCACTTACTACAAAATGATATTCACAAATCTACCGACTGTGACCTCCATCTCCTCCTCTCCTGTCATTTCTGTACGGGATCAACGCCTTGTGGCGGACATTTCCGCACACCCAAATATACGTTTCGGTATTTAATGAGGGAGGGATAAGGAGAGTGTCTTGAAAATGGTGAAAACATACTACTAAGGGGCTGATTCCATTCTCGCTCGGAAGGGCACCGAGACGATCCGGCCGGAAAAAGTACAAGCCGTACGTGTGTTTTCCGCCCGACTCGTACAGCTGTACTAGCATGCAAGTACGATGCGAGCAACACGAAATTCACCAACCGAGTCATTCTGGGTCCGAACCGCTCCGTACGTCTCGTCCGTAAGCAAACCGTGCCGTACAATGGATGTGATTTACGACAGAGCCAGTACGATGCACGCCTCGGAGAGCTGGTGCGAGCCGAAGTTTCCGGCTCGCAAACGTCCGGGAAGTTGCTTTTGGGGGTCCGCATCAGACCCCCTGTCACTGACGAAGGGATTTTACTCCCGAAACGCGTCTGTTTGCCTTTGTTGAATAAACCGATCTGCTGAAAATACTGCTGCTGCCCGTGTGAGTGCTGTTTTTTCTGTAAACCCGGCTGGGTATTTTCGGAAATTGGAGCCTGCATATATATATATATATATATATATTTATATATAGGACGTCCTTGGGGACCAACTACCCCTCCTGTTCTCCTAGTAAGTCCAGCACAGCAGGATTGCTCAGAAGTTGACGGAGGCCATGCTCCCTTTCTCCGCCATTCTGCAAATGTTCCTCCCGGCACACTACTAGTTGGGGGATTAAGTCCCTTTGGCACTTCAGGGTCCTTGGGGGCCAACTAGCCCTCCTAATACCTCCAGTAAAACCCACATAGCTGCATTGCTGAGGTCATCAGAGGCCACGCCCCTTTTCTCTACCACTCTGCAAACGCAGCTTCTAGTGCACTGCTGCTGGGGGAAGTACACTTTAGTCCTGAGGCCTTCAGGAAGCAAGGGGACGTCATCCCCCCATAAGCAGTGCGCTGAGATGAGCGTGGAGAAAGGGGGAATGGCCTCTGACCATCTCTTAACAATCCCACTATGTGGGGCTTACTGGAGGAAACAGAAGCTCTACATGGCGCCTAAGGATCCTCAGCAGCCAAGGGGACTTTATCCCCAACCAGAGCACACCAGAAGGTACGTTTCCAGGTGAGTGGGGAAAAGTGGCAGTGCCTCCTACAAGTTGACGGCTTTTGCATTATTTTTTAGAAATGGGCACTGTGTTGCCCCCCTTCCCTGGACCATTTTGCACCCTGGAGACCCCATCCCAGGGGCCTGACCTTTTTTCAATAAAAAAAACAGCAGGGGGGACACGCGGCACAATCCTAGGCCGATTTCGGGCAGAATGACCCCATCTTCCAGGGCCCGGCCTTTTATTTTTTTATTGGAATGCGACTGTGCTGCCCCCCACCTGAGGCCAATTTGAGCTGCGGGGACGCCATCCTCCAGGGCTAGGCCTTTATAATTCTATATATATTTTATACATATATTTATTTATTTGTAAAGGGAGGGGGGCCGATTTCAGCCTCAAGGACTCCATTCCCCAGGGCCTAGCCATTTAAAAAAAAAAAAATATGGGGCACATTAGGATGGCGGGCGGACTTTGTCCGCCCACCATCCCGTCATAAAAAAGGACAGCCCGCCATAAGGGCGGGGGTCCCGTGGGTACCATTAGGATGTGCCCACGACAGTGGCGGGCGCATCCTGCATTCCTAACATTGTGGCGGGCGGTGCACTCAGCACCGCCCGCCTCATTACCAGGAAGGCATGTTGTGCACTTCCGTGCACACCATGGCAGGCACCGCGCGGTGCCTGCGATGTTGTACATGGAACTGCAGGGGGTACCATAGGTACACCCCATGTGCACCCCCCAGACCCCAGAGTCCCTGGGGGACCGCAATGGGCCCCCACAAGCAATTCCCGCATGGCTTTCTGTGGCGGCAATACCGCCACGGAAAGGCATGCTTCTGCCCTAATAGTAATATGGCTGGCGGTGTCTAACAGACACCGCCACCATATAAACTGCTTTTCCGCCCGGTAGGCAATCGGGTGGATTGCCAACCGGCGGAAAACCAGCAGACGGTCTTCCTGTCCGCTGGGATCCCCCCGCCATGGTAATGTGGCTGGGGAAATTGGAAGCAGCTAGAGGTTTTTGGCGGGCGGATCGCCACCGCCGATCCGCCTGTTATCCTAATGTGCCCCTATGTGTAAAAGGAAGGTGGGGCGAGTGGCCCCCCTCGTGGGCCATTTTTGGCCCCGGAGACCCCATCCAACGGGGCAGGACCACATCATTGGAGACCGCAGGGGGAGCAGCAAGACCCCCCACGCTCTCTGCCGGTTTCCGCCTCCTGTGGGAGCCAGCATTGCTTTTACACCCAGGGAATTGCTGACGTGCAGCTCCCTGGGTGTAAAAAGCAAAGTGTGCTCCACTTTGAGCAAGTGAGAGCAAAATGCTCTCACTTGCTCGAAGCGAAGCACACGGTTTGCTATGACACGGGCAAACTGCAAAGTCCTGGAGGTGGGCACCCCAGGGAATTGGTAGACCCGGCCCTGGGGGGTGGCAGTCTCCAGGGTCATCTAGGGCTCCTGTAGGGGCACCACCCAACCTCCCCATCTTTATTAAAAATTTCCACAGAAGGTGGTGGCCCCCAGGGCTGCGTGATGCCAGATCCCCCCCCACACTTTGGTATTTATTTTAGCCCCAGGGAGTTGGCAGTCCTCGGGCATGGGGGTTTCCACAAGGCCCCGAATATTATTGAAATTAACCCCGGGGAGGTGGCCGTCCCTGGGGGTTGGGGTCTTTATGAGGCCCCCGATATGATTTTAATGAGTCCTGGGAGGTAGCGCCCAGGGGCAGGGGGTTCCGCGAGGCCCCCCCAACATAGTTGGAAATAGCCCTGGGGACGTGGCGGTCTATGTGCCCCCTCCTATCTTTATTACATCCCCTCTGGACCTGGACCACCCGGGGGTTATTTAAAAGCAAGCGTGAGAGCCCGCGCTTGCTTTTTCTTTTTGCCGCAAATTCACGACTATCGCAATTTTGTGCAACTTATTTTTTTTTTTTAAAGGCTTTTATGCCGTGGCGGAGTCCATGGGTTGGGGGGTCAGGGTATTCCTACCTTGCCCCCTTTTCTTTCATTTATTTTTTGGGGGACTCAGTGAAGCAGAGTCCCAAGATGGCTGCCAACACTTCCTGGTTGACGTGTTGGCAGCCAATAAGAGCAGTGCATTTCCCTGCACAAGCTCATCTTTGTTCGCAAAGGCTTAGCAGCCAGAGATATCACTATATTTTTTGGCTTTATTTTTCTCAAAAACTACTGAACAGGTAACTAGGTTGATATAATTATAAATAATTTTATTAAAGGGATGAATGTAATTTAGAAAAGTAAATAAGGGTTTAAAACATGTTTAAATTATGTACATTAAATTAACACAATCTGTAACAAAAATACTTCGTTTGAAAAAGAAATGTAAAAAGTGCGATTTTTTTAATTGTTTGAAAATTATCATTTAAAAGTAGAATAAAAATATTTAAATTAATTAATATACATTTAATTTGAAGAGCTAATGTTATGTAAAACTGAATTCGTTCTAAGTCAAAAATAAATATTGATAATTAATTTTACTTAAACTTTCTCACGGAGATCTCTGCCAATGTGGTGGGAGATGTCCATCTATGTGCGCAAAATTGCTATTAGTAACTTCACACTTGTAAATCCTTTTGGTGGCTCTATCCTAACCATACTGGGTAACGAGAAATGGGGAACAGCAAAAACAAGTGTAGGATTACGGTTTGTTGAAGTAGTAAATGTAATCAGGAGTCAATATAGGAGAGGAGTTGTTTTAACGGCTAGGGCGGTCGTCCTCAAATCTGGGGAACTGGGTTCGAGTCTCGGCAACGACGCTGAACATCCTGGGATTCTGAGCAAATCACTACATCTCCCCGTGCGTAAAAAAAAAAAAATTAATGTGTCCTCATGTAACGCAACTGGTGCTATGTAAAGCACTCCGATACGCGATTTGGGTCAAGTTTGCGATATATAAAACTCCATTAAAAAAATGTAAAATACACGTGTATTTTTACCTTTGTGAATCTGCGGTAAAGTGGGGCGCCACCTGTGGTGGTACACGGTAGTGGGCTCATCAGACTTGAGCGTAAACCGGCACAGCATGGAGTGCAATACTTTTTGTATTCCCCAATACACATACCCAACATTGTAATCCACCTACTTAAGAGAAAGTCCAGCAACCACCTAAAATAGTTATCCCAACTATTTCAGATTCAGACTAAATGATCCATACACTTATACTGGGAGAGTTGGAGCCGTGTCATAACTGGCAGCACTCTGAGGAGGGAAAATCTTGGTGATGTAGAATAAGCCCAGCCAGAGCATATCCTCTCATAGAAAAATATCACTCAAGAGATCCTTTTGGGAGGGTTGATGGTGCCCTCTACTACTAAACCTTTTCTGTTTGTCCTGGCACATAAACAAACAAAGTTTGGAGCAATGATACCTTTTTGCAACAATTTTCTTACTGCTTTTTGGTGTTTATTGAAACTAATTTTATTCTTCAAGTTTACAAACATCCCTTCTGTTTCATATGAGAACCACAGGGTAATAAGTGGTTTGTTGGTAGGGTTACGGTGTGACCATATATTATAAGGAAAAAAATACCCACTGCTGTACATTATAAGGATATTGCAAGTCATCTCAGGGTTCCATGACTATAAAGTAACTTTGCCTTCAGGTTCATTCCACTATATGGTTAAGGAACTCCTCGCTGACTTGCAATATCCTTATAATGTACAGCAGAGTGGGTATTTTACACATATATTAAATTGGGTAGTAGGATGCGCAGTAGGGTAGAACTTGTTGCTTGTACAATTTCTACTTTATATGTGGATTTTGTTGGCTAAACTATACTTTGCATTTGCCAGAGAACATACTTTTCCCCTCTCCATTCGCAGTCCTATCCTGTAGCTTTTTATTTTACAGATCAGTGATCAACTTTTATTTCTGTACTCTTAGGGTGGTGTGACTAGGGGCTGCTCTAAGCTAGAAGGCTGCACTGACAGAACGTCCACACAGGAGAGCTTGGCACTCACAGCATCTCAATGAGGTGACTGCTGCAATTGCTCAATAAATGTGCAGCTGGTGACCTACAGATTGAAGGGGGGGGGGGGCACAAAGGTCCCACTGGGCACTTTTCAACACATTAACTGAACCACAGCTGGCCTATGGGCATGAAACCATCATTGGAAAAAAATCCACATTTGAGCTCAAGTCATGTCCATGGGCAGATTTCTGTTTAGCAAGCGATTCCATTTTACACGAGTGTGAAGCGCTCCGAAGCCTTCACATGCGGTGCAGCCATGATTATGAACTTAGGACCGACGATTGAGCATTCTATTGGATGGACCTGAAATGATACAAATGATCTTGACGTCCAGGATTCCGTACAGATCCTTCTTGTCCTGAGATCAAGCTTTCCGAGAGTGGGCTGAAGCTTCCCAGTGTCACTTCGAAAAGGCGAGGGAAAATGAAACCCAAGTCCCAATAACCTAGGGTCCAGACCTATAAAGCTTTGCGGCTCGTCACAGTGCCAGATTTAACAACAGGTCCCCGTGTTAGGAGAATCTTCTGCGTATTAGACGGCCAGGACAGCCCAGCAGCTGTAGAACCAGAATATCATGGGAAACATTGTGCTACAAACATTTATAGTAAAAATGTTGACTGCCAAAATAGCGTCAATATAAGCACAATGAAGTAAGCAGAGATTTAAAGTGCATACCTTCCCCAGCCGTGGCCCGTGCATGTAAGAGCGGTGCGGCAGGGAGGATTCCACAGACGACCACAAGGGAAAATTAAATAAATCATTACTTTTCCCCAGTCGTCTGTCGAAATTCTCCCCCACCGCCCCACCACTCTTACCTGCACGGGCCGCGGCTGAGTCCTCCCCCCCTATATGCACCTTGATACTTTATATCTTCAACATACAGAGTTAGGAATAGAACACCTATACCTACCTTTACAATATCTTGGTAGTCAAACGTTTGGCTACGATCTTTTCTGTAACAGATATGTATGTCCTGGATATTTACAGAGACAACCGTCCAAGATAATAGAATCAACAATTACGAGAACATGTTTAGTTATCTGAAGAACAGATCTGCTCTTCCATCATAGGTTACTTTCCTGTGGCCGTGTTAAAACAATTCATTATAAGATTTTATATAAATTCGGTAACCTTCAGTTGCATGAGATCCAAAATTCTTCTACCGCCTACGACTTGGTTGTATTTATTAAAATTCTTCAAACCACTTTACTAGGCAGTTACATCCTAAATCGGAGAGAGGTCTAGATAACATGGAAGACAGACTACTTATCAAGGTGTTATTTATTAAAACAATGTTAAAAGAACAGTGGACTTGTACAAAACAGAAAAGAGCACTGAATAACGGAGACTCCATTCAACAGGTAAACAAACAATTATAAATTACAAAAACATTTATTACAGGATTTAAATATTGGAACAAATTAAACAGTAATAGTTAATTACAGAGACATTGTACTATACAAATTACTATTTACAATTTGTGTGTAGCTGACAAAAGCCATCACACGCTACAGTCAATATGACCTAAATATGGTGAGCTGCTGTTTTGCAGCAGAAGAAGATTCTGGCCCATCTCCCTCGTGAGTGGAGCGAGCCCTTGCCTGGTCTCACTCACCGTCCACTCCGTGAGCATCTTTGGGATTAAGTTGTTGTATGGGATATCGAGTACAGAATATCGAGATACCAGATCATTGTTGCAAAATATCAAAGAACAAAATATTGTGGACAGAAGTATAAATAAGCAAGTATAAATTTACCATGCTTAACTCCACTTATATGTACTTTGACTATATATATATATATTTTTTTTTATTTATTAACAATCTACGCGCTGACTTGCCAAACAGAGACAGCACTCCTCGTAGTGCAGATACAATTATTTTATATCTGCCTAGAAACAAAATTCTTTTATCTGCACTACGAGTAGTCCTGTCTCTGTTTGACAAGTCAGTGCGGAGATTGTTATTATACTTTCGACTGGGCGAGATACGAGCACCCGTGGCGTTCTGGATGCACGCCGCAAGCGCACCCGTCGGATATATAAGGCGGTGGTTCGGGGCGTCCACTAAATAAACCAAAAATTGCAGCAATATTGGGTTTGCGTTCGCCATCCATCCTTCTGGTAACCAAGTGCTACCTGGCGAAGTAAACTATATATAAATATAAATATATATATATATATATATATATATATATATATATATATATATATATATATATATATATATATATATATATATATATATATATATATATATATGTGTTTACATATAGTTAAGATTAGGAAATGTATACTACCCTCTCAATATTTTGGTACCGATAATATGGATACAACAAACAAGTATCTGTGGAAACTAAGAAATCGGATAGCCTCAGAACCAATAATTCTTTGCAGTGCAGAAATGTAACCAGTGGTTTACAAAATAAAGAAGCTGTGCCAATTTGAAAAGAAACATGTAAAACAGAATAAGTGGCACAAACTCTTCATTTAACACGTGCCAGTAGCAATAGATTGAACTCCACCGAAAATTCGGTAGCAACAGTCTTCCAAAATAAAAACTAAAAACCTACACATGTGACGTGTAACAGTGGTAATCACTTGTGCGCCTAATGTTGCGACTGTACAAAAGAGTCCGACCTCCATGGACTTCAGCTCCCAAAGCTATGTTGTGGTCCTCAGAACCAGAAGAGCTCGGCCTTGCATTGCTCTGTTGCGTAGAGTTTAAGAAAGTTCAGAATTCAGGAGTCCTCACTCATTTGCCCGGAAAGTTTGCTTGCTACTATCTAGACCTCTCCTCCTGTGAGGGCCTACAAAATGTCTTTCCAGGTTGTAAACACCACATTGTTGAGTCCCATGGTGTCCTTTCGGATAATGTGAGATCCCACCTGTGATTGCGACGCAAAAGCCGGCATCGCAAAATCGTTCATTTAGGGTTATGCCACTACATCTGCGGGCCGTATTTTTATGCTGGTGGATTTCAGAGGGTAATATCTTCCTTTCCAAGTCTTCCAGAAGATTCCCTGCTTTCGCTCGTGCCGCTGGCGGGGGATGGAGCGAAAGTACCTGCCGTTGAGATTAGCCGGGCCACATGAACTGAACCACCAGCCACCTGCAAGACAAACCACAAGATGGTTTGAGATTAAGAATTCTCACCAAGTGATGGCCAAATTCTGGAAGTTACAGTACATTTGCCACTATATGTGTACACCCCAAACCTGGTAAACCACCAAACATTTGCAAAAAAAGAAAAATAGAATAGAAAAGAGAGTAAGCTGGGATTTAAACATTTCCTAACCCAGCAAACCCAGAAAGGAGCACCTTATCCATCAAATTGTACCTCTTGTGGTTGGTAGTATTATACTTGTCCAGATCTCCTTGTACATTTTTTATATTGATCAGTGTATATTTTTTTGGTACTGTTGATATCTCTAGAGGGCTAAATCAGTTTTTAAAAACCTGAAACTATACCCATCACTTTAGACAGAATGTGACCCAAGGAAGAAGCTGGAGCGACTGTCCTTGTGCTGATGAGGGTGCGCGGGCTGTACCATCAAGAGGTACATATTGAGTAGGACATTCCAGCTAGTGCCGCATTTATGAGCTCAGATATTCTCCAAAGAGCACGAGGCAATATGGAAGAGTACACACAACAGCAGGAAAAGAGGCACTAGACATCAGTTTTCAACAGCACCAAGCTCACTATGAATATGACACAAGCGTGATATTAATCTATAGTAAGTGTGATTTGGGAATACTGAATTAGCATTATGCTCACACGCAAATCACATTCTACTGACATTTGCATTTGTTTTTACAATGTTTCTGTAACTATGGCCCAGCAATGTAGCTTATTTAGCAATGGTTTTGCAACTGGATTATTATGGACGGAAATTTTACTACACTTTGTTTCAGGGCTCAAAATGGTATCTTGTTTGTCTCAAAAAAATGTATTGTGAGTGTTGTCCATTGGTGTATTCCAATGGTGCACAGATGTAAAAACATTGGGTTTTACATTTAAAAATATGCTCAGAGCCTTCCCGCTTTGAAGAGATGCTGACATTGCTCAAAGATTCAGTAAACAATGGGGTGACCAAAGAGGCTCAAACTCAAGGAATGCGGGGGGGTACTGATGCTGTGGTATCTGTACTAATATACGGGGCCTATGGATAATGAAAAAACACACCAAATACAGTTCTGTACTGGACAGCAACATAAAAGGACAAGCATTTTTAGTTCATTAGTACTTCTTAAAACGACACATTATGCTACAAGGCTGGAGAATGAGGAATTCTGAATTTGTAAAATATGAAAATGTTAAGTGTAGAATGAGGATTTACCTGCCTTTAGGTATCAGGACATCACATAATCTGCATTGGATTCAGTTTATCTCTGGATTTTGAATGTGAAGACATATACTAGCATAGGGAAACTGACTTTGACCAAGCATACCCGGTCTACTGAACACCGGGCTATAGCAATAACCCATGTAATAATCATATGCCTTGGAATCCTGTTCATCCCCTTTATTCAAACAATATGCAACTTCATAAAATGAGAGCTCTCATTCAGCCACTATAGAAACCAGTCCCCTCGGTGCTCACCTGAGAGATGCTTAGCACAATTGAGATCTGCTTTCAGGTCCTGATCATGGTCTCGGGTCGAGAATGGCAGTGGTCGGACATCTCCGATGGCGTTTTCCAGGTCTCCCGATACCACGCCCTGGACCTGCAGCTCATACCCGGAGTCTGGGCCTCCTAGACTGAAGAGTAGCTCGATGGACTTTGTGGTCTCCTCCCAGTCATGGAGTTCAACATTCATGATGTACCGCCCGTGCCGGGCGATGTCGTACACCTTCTGCAAACCAAGCCAGAATTCACCTGAAAAACAGAACGCAACAAGTTGAGTACCTAGAGGTTCTACGGTTTGTAGTGCGAGATGGACTTTTTGGACATTTCTTAAAGGCTCCATACGACTAGTTTCGAAACACAGTCTTGAAGCACTGGTCACTTAGCACATAGACTGGCTGATTCAATTTTTTTATGTATTAAGCTGTATGGCCAAAAACTTTTACTATGTAGCAACTTCAATATCAGGAGGGCCAGACCTGTGACTGACAGTTTTAACACTACGCATTTAGCTGCGAAGGCATGTGAGAAATTGTTCAGATAGTATACATTCATTAGAAATGCAAAGAGAGCTAACACTGTGAAACTCCCAACACAGGTGGTCAGCTTGCAAAAAGCAATGCACATCAATCACCCACACAGGCATTCTAAACGGTCTTCTCAAATGTCTGTTTTCAGAATGAGCTTGAGGAATAAGGAACAATACACCATTACAAGTCAGAAGCTGCCTCAAGCAAACAATATTGCAGGAAAACTATTCTCAGTACATGCACTGGAAAATATCATCAATGCCTAGTTTGGAAATATCCCAGAATTCCTTGATTTGCATAATTGATATAAACCACACGCTTTTTAAGAAGTAGTTTATCAGAACTATGTATTTGCCTCGTGTGTAGACTAGCTATACTTGTGGCATGTTTCAACAAAAGCGACATAAGTGTCAGGGGTTGCTCTGTTCTTTGCAGGCAAGAATGCTACTTGATTCAGCACTCTAAGCCTGTGGGGAGATGAACTACTGTAGGATAACTGAATGAAAAGAGTTTTTTCAAGGAAAAACAAATAATAAACTTTTTGGATGGAATTTCAGTGTGAAATGGATTATATAATTGGATGATTTCCACTGAACTAGCTGATACTGATAATGTACGAAATAAACACTAATATTTGTGCAAACATTTTTGGGCCTTGCTGAAGCATGCCCTTTTCCCATCAAATCATTATTATAGATTGTACTGAGAAGAAAAGGAAAGGAAATTAGCATTGTTGTCCTAACTCCCAAACTCACCAACAAGACTGTTTGCTTTTGTACAATTTACTTATCCCTCTAGGTCTCAACCAGTTTTTTGTTTTTTTAAGAACAAGTAGATGTATGAGGGTACGTACCAGTGAGATTTCCAAATCCATGGTTATAAGCGTCCCAAACGCGGTCAAAGTCTTCAGAGCCATCAATGCGCCTCTGGATCACGGTCCATCCTGCATCTGGGTAGACAGAAAGGTATTGTAGGTCGATTGTCTCAATATTATGCAGCCTTCATGATCCTACATTTGAAGATGTTTGAGCACTTCTTAAGGCACTGACCTGCTGTTATTTCGCAGAAAACTTCAATGGGCTCTGAAGATCCCAGAGGCAGAATTTGGAATGTGCCGCTTGTCTCCTTTCCTTCTAGGAAGACTTGGTTGCAGTCAGTCGGAAAGTCTGTGGAAAGAATAATAGGCATTTATTCCACTGCACAATTATGAGTAGTGACTTTTCATTAGAAGTGTGCTGAGAAGACAACCATATGAAAGTTAATGCTGGACAGTATAGCGAGGTTCTCAACATAAGCTCCAGAGGGCTAGAGCCAGGCCAGATCTCACACCCACAGGATACATATTCGGATAGCACACAGTCAGGACATATCCTGAAAATCACCAGGTTTGGGTGCAACCCTCCTACGCACAGCGCACACCTGCAAGTACTGGTATCTGCAGAGGTCTCTGGCACTATGATATATTCAAAGTCCTAGATCTGAAGGTTATTTTGTGTATGCTACAGACAGACAAGAAAACCATGTTGTGAGGAATCACTTTTAAAATGTGGGCGTTGTTGGGGCACAAGGTGTGTTAGGGTCATGCTCGAGCTCAGTTAGATAGCAGTGGTTCCTATTTAGCACTTCTGTTGCCACAAGCTTACTGAAACCTAAAAAATGCTTTTAACATCTTTGAGCACCAGTAGCGCGGTAATTTAGCAGATTGAAAAATATCAAAATCATGGGGAGGATGCTTGGGTTTGCATTGCACCAGTGTCGCCAAACGTGTGGGGTTTGGAGTAAATTCTGCTTCAGGCAAATCCAAGACAATACAAGAATGTTCTTAAAACATATCATGGGCCATGCAACAATAGCCTATTTATCACATACTGCTCGAGAAGTGAAATAGCAGTCTTACGCCTAGTGTGGGTTTGCCGTATAGCTGAATTGTGGCACTTTTTGAATTATGCTATATTGCGGTCCCATGTGAGATGGTGGGTTATGCAGCGCAGTTGACCTTCTGCACGTAACAAGGTATGCAATATAACCACAATGCTACAAATCATGGGGTCTGGTTCTACTGAACTGGGGCTGTGACCGGGGTCATGTACAACTCTGTAGTTAGTGCACCCTGTGGTTAGTGCAGTCCTTGCGCAGTGCATGATTGTGGCTAACCGGACCTCTTTGTCAGTCAGTGTACAGACAGCTAAGCGTGGCCATGGACAGAAAATCAATGACAGTTTTGCAGAACCTTGGACTTCGGTCCAACTGTATGCGTCAACACGACAGGGAGAGTTTACAGCTAAAGTGCAGCTCTGGGCCTCTAACAAACATTCCTACAAGAGCACAGTGTTACGAAACTGACTCGAATCACAGGCGCAGGAATGTGCCAAGAGGCATCAGTGAACTTTACCCTACTTCATACTTAACCATAGCTGTAAATATTTGTGAAGATAAACAGATCCCCTACTCTGCAGGTACTCTGTGCACATCTCTCGGTAGTGCCACAATCACCCAGCCAAGAGAATGTCAACATGTCACTCAGTAATTGCACATTTAATACTACCACGCTGTGCTTGCAAACTAGAGATTTTAATCTGTTCTATAGTGTTAAATCACTATTGCCTAACTTACAGTGTATTCGAAGAAATCTGTGTTTAGAAGGTCAATTCAGTTTCTTAGAAACATGCACATTTGGGAGAGAGCCCGAGTACCAACTGTTCTAAAACAAAGGACAACAAAGCCACTTAGTGCCAGAGTAAAATGTGTTTTTGTACAGTGCCAAGTGTTTTTTTCACATTTGGTCCAGGGTATCAGATGTTTCCCTACATTTTGCATCTGGTATTGGGTGTTCAAGTTCCATTTACAAGTGGGTGTTAAAAAATAGTTATAGTTTTTTGGTCCGTTTTATGTGCGTTAATATCCTACTTTTTACATATTGCACTGGGGGTTACTATTAGGGAAAAGCCTGAGTAAAAATTGGAAACTCAATGTGTGGCCAACTTGTAATGGTACTGTGTCTACCTGTTAGCCACTAGATTTTACATCGGGTCTGATTCAATCACAAAGGAATTTGCAGTTTTTTAGATTGTGGTATTTATGTAGGAGACATCCTTGACCTTTGTACTTTGTGATGTCTATTGTAAGAAGACACCTTCGACCAGCCTTTTTAACAATGTAAAATTAGATTTAGCGGCTTCAACTTTTCTTGACTAGAAACACTTCAGCGTCTATAGTTACTGGATCACGAAACTATTTTGCACTTGGAGATTTGTGGACATTGACAACCCCAAGCTAAATATACGATCACATAAAATCCGCAAAGAAAACAAATTGTGTGTAATTCGCAAGTTTAGAGTATGGTGTTGAGAAAATATATGAATTTCCAGCAAAAAGGGTAAAACGGTGGCCACAATGTCTTGACGTTTAAGATATTCAGTGACACTACAATAGTTGTTTGCATCAAAATTGCATACCTACACCAAGAGCACAAATGCTCGAATAGGTTTTTCGTGTTCAATCAATCAATCAATCAGGTCATTTGTAGAGCGCACTACTCACCCGTAGGGTCTCAAGGCGCTAGGAGGGGGGGGTGCCGTTACTGCTCGAACAGCCAGGTCTTGAGCTTCTTCCTGAAGGAGAGGTGGTCCTGGGTCAGGCGCAGGTCGGTCGGGAGTGAGTTCCAGGTCTTGGCGGCCAGGTAGGAGAAGGACCTTCCTCCTGTTGTCGCTCTTCGGATGCGGGGGACGGTGGCGAGGGCGTGGCTGGTTGATCTGAGGAGGCGCTTGGGGGTGTAGAAGTTGATCCGGTTGTTGAGGTAGCTCGGGCCTTGGTCGTGTAGGGCTTTGTGCGCGTGGGTGAGGAGACGGAAGGTGATTCTCTTGTTGACCGGGAGCCAATGCAGATCTCTCAGGTGTCCGGAGATGTGGCTGCGTCGGGGGATGTCGAGGATGAGTCTGGCCGAGGCGTTCTGGATCCGCTGGAGTCTCTTCTGGAGCTTGGCGGTGGTTCCGGCGTAGAGGGCGTTGCCGTAGTCCAGTCGGCTGGTGACGAGGGCCTGGGTGACCGTCTTCCTCGTCTCGGTGTTAAATGTTTTTATTACCAATCCATAGCTTCCGAAGGTGCAGATTAAAGGATTTTGCTAGAACCTGACCAGCACATTTCCTTTTATTTGTCTTACACTTGTTTATCGATTCTTGCTTTGTTTCAGGTTCTTGGCAGCAGCGCATATTTCTAATTGATTTTTGTGTATACTGTAGCAGTTTTATCTGGAGCAGAAGTTTCAGGTGACCCTCCAGGGAAAGGGCTGCCAGCCAGGCAAACACTGGGAGCCAACATCCATGTTGGCATAACTGAGCCAGCGCGGGCGCCCAAAGTCAACATAGTCAAGGCTCGGGTCAGATGAATGAAAAACATGTTTTCTGTTTTCTAGAATGCAGGTAGGCCTCGCTCCCATCTATTTGCCACTTTACCAGCAGTGCACCGTATATTACAGCCTCATCAGTAGCCTGGTTTAGTGCACAACAGCATGCAGGGATCACAAACTCACCAGGTAAAGAATGGGTAGTAGTGGGAAGCCCATCTTTAATATATGATGGTGGCTGTTTATAATATGAATCCTATTAAATAATATCTTCGACCCAACCCAAAAGAACGACGTATGTGTTCTCTCAAGCTCCTCCGCAAAAGGGAACTGAATGCCAAAGTGGTGTGGTGGCAAGAAGCATGCATAAGAGGGTGAAGGTAAACATCAATTACAACGAAACTTTTACAACGCACTACCATTACAACGCGGTCATTACAACGCAAACTATTACAACGCATTGCACTGGGGGGCGCTCTAGGATAGGGAATAAGTTTAATTTACTATCCAACACCTTCCCTAGTGTCCACGGGGACTGGAGTTGGAATAGTAAATTAAACTATTCACTATCCAACACCCAAAAGCGCTATGCGTTGTAATGGTATGCGATGTAAAAACCGCGTTGTAAAGGCAGGCTTTGTAATAGCCTGCGTTGTAACGTCATACATCCAGGGTGAAGAATGGTGAGGCATAATCAAAAGCATAAAAAAGGCAAAATAAAAATCTCATGGTATTCTTCTTCTTCTTCGCCTTAACTTAACTGATGCATAAGACATTGGGCCAGGTTCATAAAACAAGAATGTATCTCCATCCAGGCGGAGGAATGTTTGGCCGCAGGAAGACCACCCCATCCCAGGTCCTTATGGATACTGTCTCTAGTCATAAACTTTTCATCTACAATGAAATGCTTTCTGGTGTGTTAGTTCCAATTAGTTCAATAGAAGCAAAACAAGGGCATATGGTAGTCGCCGAAGGATCCAAGACTGGAAACTGTGTGTCTGATGTTCGAGATCGGCTGGTGCTCCTAGATGGCCGCTCTGCTCCCGGGGAACTCACATTACAACCACTGTCCTCAAAATGGCTTTGTGTCACAATCACAGCATGTCAGAAATCAAGCCCCATTGTTGACGGCAAGGGGCACCCAGCCTTTATGCCAAAATCAAATTTTAATTGCACAAAGTAGCGTGCAACCGGAAAGCAGCGATCATTAGTGCAGCATGTGCAGGGGCACCGGCTCCCAAGCAGGCCAGTGGCCCATGTTCCACATTTATTACCATATTTTACAGCACCACCATCTTTTTGAGGCGAGTCTGTCGAGCCACTGACTCTGCTCCCGCTCTACCTGCTTTCAAGAGGCTGGCCAACAGATGGCCAACTGGTCCCCAACTCAACCTACTTTTTAATACCGAATCAGTAAAAGGAGAGACTCTCTCAATGCACGCCTTACCTTTCAGAAAAGTTCATGCGATTTGGGATCGACTTGGACAGCCCAGGCTCCCAGAGGTAAACCGAACATACGACAGACCCTGCCACAGCCGCACTGAACTTTAAAATGTAGGACTAGCGTGTGACTGACTCAAGGACTGTCACGGGTGCTCCTTACAGACGCACTTCACAAGTGTCCAGCTGTCTTCACCACTACCCTGTCTTTCTCAGGCCTCAACATCACATGTGACTGACTCTAAACCATACCCACCAGCATTTCAGTGGTAAGTTGGCGAGGTGGAAATGAAACCTCTTCCATACCAGTCTTTTTTAAGCCACTGGCCCGGTTCCACCCCTTCTGCTTTTCAAGATAACCCACCATTTTCACTAGGTTTAAGGTAATGTCGCTAGAAACTGCTTAACGTTTCGAAAGCTGGGCATCATTCGGACTGTATTGTTTACGGTTCAAATGTGTGTTTCGGTGCAATTCTGCTTTATGGCACCGATAAGTCACGTTTTTGAGGCTTGGTCTCTTAAAGTTATGGACATGAATCGCACGTAAAAAAAGTATTAAAAAAACTATGCAGAATAAATAGAACTTCTAGGTGTGGGGCAGAACACATCTGCCTTCATCTGGACCCAGAGAGGGTCTTGACAAGATGGCGCCCTGGAGAGGCTTCACTGCCAAGCTCGGCGCTTGGCGAGACTTCAGAGGGAGATGGAAAAACAAAAGCAGATTAAATTGAGCTTTTCCCTTCAGAGGGTAACCTTGCTTCCCGTGGTCCGCCCGAGGCCCTGCTGTGCCCAAGAGGGGGACAGATTCCGCCGCAAAAAGAAACAAAGTAGAAAAAAACCAGGAGGAAAACATGAACTTTCACCTAGATCGGAGGCTCCTCCAAGACACTTTCCTATCGTACTGGCCCAATCTGTGTGAATAGCAGCTCGACTGAGTGCCCACTCTGGAGCCCCCTCTCCTCGGAGCTTGTTCTAGAGGGCCCCCCTTCAGAGCCCATTCAGAGCTTGCTCTAGAGCCCCCTTCAGAGCTTGCTCTAGAGCCCCCTTCAGTTTGTTCTAAAGGGCCCCCCTTCAGAGCTTGTTCTAGAGCTCCCTTCAGAGCTTGTTCTAGAGCTCCCTTCAGAGCTTGTTCTAGGGCCTCCTTCAGAGCTTGTTCTAGAGCCCCCTTCAGAGCTTGTTCTAGAGGGTCCCCCTTCAGAGCTTATTCTAGAGCCTCCCTGCTTCAGAGCGTATTCTAGAGCCTCCACTCTCATCTATTGAGTCTACAGGTCAGTACAGTCTAGGCTGAGTCTAGAGCACAGAGCGGAACCTAAATCCGTCTCAAGTACCGAGCCCAGCAATGCCCTCTAGAGCCGCCATCCCTCGGCTAGCACTCTAGATCCGCACGGCCTCGCCCCTGAGCCTAGAGCCACTTCTGCCTCTTTGCAGTGCTGAGTCTATCGCCAGAGCAGAGTCTAGACTCTAGAGCCGCCTCTTGTTAAATCTATAAACGCATTGCTTGTGTGCGGAGTCTAGAGCTGCCTAGCTCCAGAGATGCCTCTTCCTTGCTGAATCTACGAATGGATTCCTTCTGTGCAGAGTCCAGAGCGCCTCTTGCTAAGTCCATGAATGCATTCCTTCTATGCAGAGTCTAGAGCTGCGTCCCCACAAACCCCAGTTTCAATCTGCCTTTCCTAAGTACTGAGTCTGAGACACCTCTGCTTAGGAGAATCCAGAGCCACCCCTCCCCAGTGCAGAATTTAAAGCTGCCCCCACTCAGTTCTGCCTCCCTTGGTAATGACATTGGAGATGCAGTCCTCCCGGCTGAGCGCCTGGCCCATCTTCTCAGTGCTGAGTCTAGAGACAAGTTTTTTCCATCTTGAGTCTAGAGTCTAGAGCAACCCCTCCAGTGTGCGTCTGTGGATACCTCTCTGTGGCGAGGAGTGCCGCCTTCCCGCGGTTCTGAGTGTGGAGTGGCCTGCTCTCAGTGCCAAGTCTAGATCTTCCTTTTTTTAGTTCTGAGCTTAGAGCCCAGATTCCCTAGCGAAGAGCCCATTGTCGCATGGCCGCAGGGTCAGGCCTAGGGATGTAGACGCACAGATGGGACTAGAGCTGCTGCTTTAAAGTGCTAAGCCTTGGGTTGACACTTCTCGATGCCAAATCTGGCTAAAGCGACCTCATTTTAGTGCAGAGTCTAGAACCGCGCGTTTTCAGTTCCGAGTCTAGAGCTGCATCAGTGCTAAGTCTAGAGCGGAGTCTGGCGCTACAAGTCATCAACGCTGTCTCAAAAGTGCCAAGTCTGGGCTCGACTCTTCAGGCAGTTTCCCCTCAGAGGTTTCTAGAGCCACCTTAATTTGGTGCTAAGTCTAAAGATATCTCTCCTCACTGATGGATCTGCGCCTCCTTGAGCTGATTGTAGAGTCGTCCATGGCAGTGCCAATGTAGGACAGTCTAACCTCAGTTCCCAAGTTTACAGAAACTTCTCCTCGGTGCGGAGTCAGGAGCAGCATCACCTCCTGCCTGGAGCCACCCTGCCTTAATGCGGTTTCTGCAGAATCTAGAACCTGCCCAATGCCAGGTATTAAACAGCCTGTCTCCAGTGCTGAATCTAGAACTCCTGTCCTTAAAGCTGGACCAGCAGCTGCCCGAGCCTGAGTGCTTCTCTCTTCCTTGCATCTAGTGTCTTCGCTGCTCTGTCTGAAGCCCAGGCCGCATCTAGCTCAGCCTCTCCGCAGGCTCGCATCAGCCCGTGCACCGAGTCTTACATCAGCCTTGGTCTTACATCAGCCGTCGCCGCAGTTCACGCTAAGTCTCTCGATGGAAGTAGGGGAAAGGTTACGAGTGTGTGGGAAGTCTGGGGAGGGCGGAGGGAGGGCTGGTTCCTGACACCATACTGAGCTCATTAATCCAAACAGTGCTCTGCCAGTCTAAAAAAAAAATCACCTTTCACCCACATTCTCTGAAAAACAATCCCCTCCGGGGTGGAGGAAAAACAAAGGGCCTTTTTTTACGTATTTCAGTGCGAGTCAGACTTCAACTTTCACCCAGTTGGCTGGGCCCGCGCTGAGGCTGCACCAGTCCCAGGGAATAATTGGAAACATTCAATGCCTCCGATCAGCACGCCACGCTCCGGGCTTGGTAGCGCTGAGGTTGCAGTGACCTGGGCTAGGCGCTTACCTAGGCACCTGCTACCTATGACGCACGCAGCGGAGTCCTTGGGGCGAGTTACGTGACGCATGTATACTGACGGGCCGACTGGATCTCCAAAAGTCAGCACACTTTGATGGAGAAGCGAGAGCCCTTAAATGTGACATGTTGCCAGGTGCCTCGTGCGTCCCAGTGTCCTTCACTTTGGTTCTGTGGCACAAGGGGAAGTGATCAGAGCACTAGCAGTGTATCATGCCTAATGGAGGTCATGGTTCTGGTCATACGACATGTGTAGTGACATGGACCACTGGGTGCTGTTTATCTGATGATGGATGGTAGTACCTGGGGGCTGGTCACGCACCCCAGGGGATGTCATGTTTCACGTAGGGTGACATGGGCGCTTTGAATGTGCACACCCGCTGGAAAGAAGTGCTCACTAGGACACAGAGGATGTTTACATGAGTGCCTGCAGAGTAAATTAAAAGAGATCATGGCTGGTGTGTGCTGGCAGTGTAATAATACACAAGGGTAAAATGCGCGCTTTTCTACGGCGCAAGTTCTACTGAAAGGAGTGCTCGCCCCATGTGATACTTGTGACATCGTTGTTACTGCTAACAACATATGTTGTGGTTTACCACAGCATCAATAAGTTTTACACTCGTGTAAATTACCTTGGTTTCTGTCAAGTTATATTTTGTCTGGACCTGGATATTGGATACTGTGGCTCGCCAGGCCCTGTATTACCGTGCACTAATGAGGTTTGAGATTAAACAATGAAAGACACACTTACGAAGTGTTCAAAGAGTCTAAAATAATTAAGCATACAAGAACTTTCTTTTTCCAATGAGACCCGTTTCAAGGAAAAATAACTACGTCGATGCACCTCACTTCCCACGCGCGCTTTGTCTTATTCCTGGGCGTGATGGAATAATTATCACATAGTTATCACCACTCCTTTTTAATTGGAATCTGATCACAACTTCATTATAATTGGAATCTGACTACTGCACACCTCCCACTGTTTCCTTATAATTAAAGATGATTCAATTGTTATTGACTTTAAAGGGAAAAGTACACTGGTAAATTTTGTCTGCCACTAATCTCGAAATGTATCCAGACTGGTAAAGAGGATTTCACCCAACCAGACTGTAAAGTGCAAAAGACTTTCCAGCCTACACGAAGGTTATTTATATCTGACAAAATGTCCCCCTATTTGTGACCCCAACCCATGAAAGATTTGTGTGCGACTGAATGATCTTTGTAAATTACGTAAACCTATTTCTTTTTCATAAAATCTGTAATGTCAGTCTTCTGAATCTGATTTATAAAAATTATCCAAGGCAGCTCAAATAGTTTCAAATGCATTAAGAAGTCCTCTTCTAAAATACTACCATACAATTTGTGCTCCAACATCTTAGAAGCAAGGTAACCTTCTCTGTCCATGTCCACACTGTTTATCGTTTATTCTCCTATACACACCCATCTGTTTATCGCAATGAATAGCAGTTTCCTCTATCCCGCTCTGATCATCTCAGACCCTGATGCACCCATCTACAGATCCTCGGCTCCACCAGCCCCTACCCAGCACCTCCTCACATCCACCCTCTGACCATCTGGTCTCCTCTTGCTACTCCCACCAACCCAGCTCCCATTTCCATCTCTCATCACATCCCCTCACCTTCCGCTGCCATCGCATTGCCTGATCTCGAAACTCACCCTACATCACCCGATTCACACTACTTCTTCTGGCACCTCATGTCCACGATTGATGTAGCCGGAGCGGGCTCACATAGGCGTGCCTGACACAGACACTACATGGTTGGGAGGTGATGTTGCACCTTGTGGGTGGGAGGGCCCCAAACTCCAGATAGCAAGAGAAGTAGCAACTTTATACAGCAAGACCAGTGCTATCCCATAATCAGCAAGTGCACTGACACCCCCTGAAGCTGAGCAGCGGTGACACCTAGAGGACAGTAATAGCAACACACAATGGTAAAGAAGATCAGCGACACCGTGTGGGCATAAGGAGCAATGACATCCCATGGCTGTCACCCACAGAGGCACACGCTGGTAGCTTGTGGGAATACCAGGCACTTGGGCAGAGGCACCCAATGTGAACCCATGGCAGGAACCTGTGGCAGGGACAGCAATACGAGGGACCGTAGAGACTCAAACAGATGTTTTCCAGTTATCTTGATCTCAAGGACCACAGATGTTTTACACAGTCAGGAAAGGATACACTGGAGTGGTACAGTTAATGGCACATGAACAGTCAGTAGTCACTAGTGGTAGGAATAGCATAATGAAGATGGGGCTGTAGATACCTGAAAGGGATTTAAAGTTGCCTCAACCTCATTAGTCTGTAGGTGTAGTTTATACCAGACGGTTAAGGTGAAGGGCGCATAGTAAAAAGAGTATGATTAATGGGTGCTCTATCAAATGATAATAGACAAAGTCTGAATAACAGATGTAGCAACGTTCCCCCTCGCTGCATTGATGGCATGCTTAAAGGACTTGCATGGAAGTTATTTCCTTGAATGGGTTCCAGTCAGCACACAAGGCTGTGTGTCCTGGCCGTCTACAGCAGTGAGTAAGACTTCACCTCTCCCCTAGCTGGCGGCGAGCCAGAGTGTACAGTGCGCAGGGACACTCAGGCCTTGCACTGGAAGTGATTTTCCCGCTCCGTGGAGCAGGCCCACAAGCTCTTCAACTTTCACCCACTTGGCTCCGGGCCCACTGAAGGCCGCGCACAAAGCTGCTATTGTGAGTTCACTGCCGTCCTGCGCATGTACTGGACTCACGTCTTCACCACTGTGTGATGGTCCGTCCTAAATGGTGCCCAGAAATGACTATACTGTTTAATGCATTCCCCCATCCCATAAAATCACCTCTGCTCCATGCATTTCAGAGAGTTTTTGATCCCTCCATCCAATCTCAAAACAGCTTCTCTGAATTAGAAAACTGTGTGTATGGATCAGAGAGAGTTGGTGCTGGCGTGAGACCTACATCAAGTGTGAGCACAGTTTTGTTTCTCTGCCAAACAATTTACAAGAATAAGATCAGGCGAACCCCTATTCTGTAAATATGCCGAGGTTCAGATTGGTGTTATGGCAGCTCTCGTCTTATATTGAAATAGGGCAAAAATTAGCAGAGATATGGCACAGTTCACAAACCAGAGTAGATGGCATGTGGGGTCAGGCATCCATGGAGCAAGGGTGGGTGGAGAGGGTGTGTGTGTGTGTGGGGGGGGGGGGATAATTATCTATTTGGATCTATTTTTTTAATTAGGATTTCCTGTATTTTTAACATGTGGTATGAATCCTGCATGGGACTCCTGGTGACCAGCAGCATCACTCATCAGC
Source organism: Lissotriton helveticus (assembly GCF_964261635.1). Taxonomy (NCBI): domain Eukaryota; kingdom Metazoa; phylum Chordata; class Amphibia; order Caudata; family Salamandridae; genus Lissotriton; species Lissotriton helveticus. Next base: position 791,532,303 of record NC_136073.1, read on the forward strand.
CCAGGAGGGGTGTTCCCAGTTTTTTGATGGAGTACCTAGAACACCCAACTCCTACGCAACAGATTATTAGACCATTGAAAATGTGGGTGCGCCGTTGAAAACAATGGAGTGCTCCAGGCTTCTAATGGCCTGTAGAAGCCCGGAGCTCCAACATTCTAATGTTTCTTCACTGCTGTCACTGTGAACAAAGGCCTCACAGAGCCTGAGGGGATTTCAACTTCCTCTGGCTTGTGAGCCCTTTGTTTTACAAATTAGAACATTCCGCCCTCTAAGGGCGGAATGTTCTAATAGCCGTAGAACCTTCCATAACGGGCTCAACCGGCCATTAAACTCCCGCTCCCTTGTTAAAGGACCTCGCCTTCGGCTCATGCCTTAAACGCAGTAGTGGGCCTTTAATGGCCGGTAGAGCCCGCTATGGTGGGCCTCCAAGGCTATATTAGAGGCTAAAATGTTTGAGGTGGCGTCTGCTACCTGGTTACTGATCAAGCTGGATGTTTCATTTTCACATTTAAAAGCACTGAAAGTTGAAGCATGGCTCCAAAAATAGCACTAACTTTCAAATATAATGTCTGTACACTCCATGAGAAACCAGTAACACTCGGGAGATTCCTTCAGTGATGGAGCAAAAGTGTTTGAACGTACCTTGAAGGTGCCAATGAACTAGATCTTCTGGTTAGGCATTGCACATGTATATATTTGCATATTATGGGTAGATCTGAAGCATTGTTCTATAACAGACAGTCTGTGCTTGCATGCAGAGCTTAGCTGTCTTCAGGCTGTACTCACTTGAAGTTTCTGTTGCTACATTGCTGGCGTTCTCCCTTTCAGAAACATCTTGGGACTTCTTCCTCAGGGCGGACCTCCATTTTGGGCTCACGGTCTTGTTGTCTTGAATCTGGAATGAAAGTAAGATGTTGGACAATGGAATTATAAGCCTGCAACAACACTAACAACAATTGATCAACAGTTTTTTATGCGTCATGAGGCACGAATGTTAGATCCACTAGAACACCTAGTGTGTATTTCAGCGGCTTTTTTGAGGACACTAAGTAAAGCCATAAGAAGATCAAGGGGTACTTAGCTACATTTGTTCTAGAATTATGAGAAGATCATTGGTTACTTTATGATGCTCCTCCCACATTTCGAAGGAGATTAAACATGGCATTTACTTCGAAGATTTGAGGTCAATGGCGGCGGAGAGTCCTGATTTATACATCTCCAGATCTTATGTTTGCAGTCATCTCTTTCTGTTAGCTGGGATCAAACTCCTTGTTTGTGCTCATAACAAGCCCTTGCTGCTGGAGGCACCTGGGCCCTGTTACAGCCTACACTCACACTGGGCCCTGGTCAGCGCTTGTACAAGGCCATGGTTAGCATTTGCACCCAGCCATGACCAGCACTCACATCCTGGGTCTGGTCAGAGCACGTACTCAGCCATGGCCAGGCCTCGCACACAGCCACGGTCAGCGCTCGCACCCAACACTTATCGTGCTTGTGCCATGCCCTGTGCTCGCCCCCAGCACTTGGTCACAGGTTGCACTATGCCACTGGCATTTTTTTGCACCCAGAGCCAGGCTGGTACTTTGACTCTGTCCCACAAATCCAGGCACTACCTGTATCTACCCCTATCCACAAGCTGGCGCCCCAGCGCTCAGGCCTCTGCTGCAGCTAGTCTCAAGCACTCACCTTGCTTTGCAGGCTCTTGATCTGCAGGTTCTGCTTGTCCAGCTTGTACTGCTGCAGTTTAATCTTCTCCATCAGCTCATCGATGCGCTTGTTCTGAGCGTCCATTAGTGTCTGCAGCGGGAAATAAAAATAATATGGAGAGATTAAGAGAAAGTTCATGGTTTATCCTCTGAACTGTAAAAGAGATTATATTATGGGCGCACTTTGCCACTCTCTTGTAGGCCAAATTACCCAGGGTCACATAATGGCTTTTTAAGACTAGAGCCTTCAGAATAATAACACAGATGGCCTGGGACGGTACCAGAGCTTGTTGAGTCAGAGAACATCATAAAATATACATGATGGAAATAGTTATTCGGAGACCGAGGTCTTGTTGGCTTATACTGCGGTATATTTTATACTCTAGAATGAGGAGTATGGCAGAGAATTAGGAACAACTTTCATTTAACAAAATTATATATTTGAAACGTATTCAGTGTCCGTAAAAACAATATGCTGTCTCGGCCGATGGCAGATTAGAAAGCCAGGCAGCGCTCCAGGGGTAGTTCAACGCTGTAAATTACAATATACTAGAATACAATAAAAGGCGGCTGCACCCTTCACACGTGACTTAGCGCACACTTGTTAAACAGGCCGCATTCGGACCGTCGGAGTCTGTCTGCGGAAAGCTTGAGTCTCGGGCGGACATGCCTGGAACTCAAGTTTGCAACAATAATGTTAAGTATTCTAGGGCTACTTCAAAATAGTCTCTCAAAACACAATTAAGGTTATGTATAATTAAATAAATATATTTTCATACTTTTCTAATCATTAGTGTCACTCTTGATTTTTATATACACATGTTTGGAGAGACTATTTTGAAGTAGCCCAGAATACTTAAATTCATGTAATTCCCTGTTTAGGTGTACTTCTTATCCTTTTCAGGGCCCCTTTTCTTTGCATTTACTCAAGTTTGGAACTCCATGCCTTGCCTGCCCCTTCACACCCCTCAGCTTTATCCCTTGCCTGCCCTTTCACCCCCCAGGGGCATGACCCATCAGACAGGGCTGACGTTCCTTCCGCTCCGAGCGTCGGAGCACGTACGGCACGCCGCGGGCGTCACTGCTACGGCTCGTGCCAGGCGGGCCTCGAGCCGGCTGGAGAGCGGCCAGCTGCCTCTTACTGTACTTACAGTGAGGCCAGCGGCGGGGCCTCGGCGGCGCGCGCACAGCCGCTCCCACAGCCCGCTGCCGGCTACCCCACGCTGCACCCACCCCCGTGTCACCGCTGCAGACTACTCCGCTCACCTAGCTACGTGCGGGCACTCATGCCACCTCACAGTGGGAGACCACTGCTCAATCTGGGAGGCGCCAGCCCCCAGCATCACTTTACTGCCGGAGACTACATGTTGTATCCCTCTGCAGCTCACTGTACGATGCACAGTTCTGACATCAGCAGATGTTCTAAAAATCTGAGAACCAACAATGCTGATCATTCATTGGCAGCATGAACTATACACGTGCACGCCCCGGGATATTCCATATATGATGGCACAGTAAGGTCCCATAAAGCACTGAACATGGGTCCCATGACCCCTACCTTCCTAATCACCCCTGTTGTATATGGTGTACCTTTACACGCAGAACCAACAAGCCAAACAGAACATATCCATCGCCTCACACTATAGGGGTGTTCTGTGGCCCTCATAAATATATACATGCCTCGTCGCAGCATACACCTCTAGCTCCCAGCCTCTTCTATGCCTCCTGTAAGCATACCATCTAAATGTGACCCATACCATTCACTGCTGGTTATCTGTGCCCATTCCATACACATTGATTTACACATATGAATTTCACCAGCACCACCCCTTCACCTCAGTGTCTTTAAAATCCTCACCATGCAAAACACAAGTGCTCTAAACACCTCATCAATACGAAACACGTTCTATGCCCACAAGTGTTCTAACCCACTAAACACACGCCACACTGGCCTTATACTTCCTTTGCAAACACTCTTATGATATACTGCACAGCTGCTTTACAGCTCATAACAAATACATCACAGGTATTCCAAGTCACTCACCATACATACACCACACGGTCCACACCGCTGTTCTCTGGACTGGCGTTCTAAAAAGCCCTTCACATCAACTTCAAATATGCCCTGTGCTTCTAACAATACTACACCACTTGTGCCCTGACGATACCCCACACAAGAGGTTCAAGTCCTCGGTGGTCCTGGAACCCTTAGCAAGGTTCTCTAGATCGCTTGATTATATCAGAAACATGTTATACGTACCATGCCATAACCCAGACTGGGGTTCTATGTCCACGGGGGTTCTCAGCCCCTTAGCATGCACTGCACCCTATAACTTGGCCCACTGGTGTACGTATAATACAGCAGACAGCTTCAACTCACTGTGCTATGTAGCACGGGTGTTCTAGGCATCTTACCATGACCCTCACTGGACTTCTATGCCACCTGTCATCCTCTGTTAGTGTTCTATGAGATTAGGTACGACAACCCCCCTCCCCAATTCCAGAAAACAGGCAAGTGTTGTACGCCCCTCACCATGCAAAGCAAGTACAACATAACATACGGGTAATTCACACCCCTAACCAGGTGCCAATGTCAGGTGTTTTGCGCACCTTACCATGCCCAGCAGGTATTCCGTAACCACAGGTCCTTCACACTCCCGTCCCAACCCCTCCATCACACACACACAGGTGTTCTAGTACCCACCCTCGCCACGCGCAGCCTCTCACCTGCACCACGCGCACGTCGGCGTCTCCCTCGGCGCCGCGCGGCCGCTCCAGGCGCTGCACGCGCTCCTCGATGCTCTCCACCTTGCGGTCCAGGCGCGCGGCGCCGCGGCTCACCTCGGCCAGCGCGCCCTGCAGCAGGAGGCTGCGCGAGCCGTTGTTGTCCGCCTCCTCCTGGCGGCTCTCGAGCCCCTGCACGCGCCCGCGCAGCGCCTCGGTCTCGAGCTCCGCCCGCCGGGCCCCGCGAGCCAGCGCGGCCAGGGTGAGGTTGTGCGCGCTCAGCCGGCCGCCCAGCTCTCGCAGCTGGCCCTTGGTGCGGTCCACGTGCTCCTTCAGCCCGTGGCCCAGCTGCAGCAGCCCGTGCGCGATCACGTTCACCTCGTCCCACGAGGCCAGCGGCACCTTGCGCTCCTTGCCGGGGGGAGGCTTGCGCTCGGACGGGAAGCCCCCGGCCTCGCCCGCCAGCAGGGCGGCGCAGAGCGCCAGGGCGGCTAGAGGCGCCGAATGCATGGTGGAAGCGCCGAAGGGGGGTCTTCCAAGTATGTCACGGCGTTAGAGCTGAGTACGGGTCTGTGCACGTGAGGGCTCTGCTCGGAGCTTGTGAGGAGTGAGAGACGGCGCTGCTCGGCTCCAGAAACTCGTGCTAAGTGACGGGAAAATGTTGTTTTCAGCCTGTGGGAGCTTCTCTCTTTTTATATCACCGAGAGTAGTTTGCAGCCCCTTCCCCTCCCCTGCTTTACATACAGCCGCCCTCTGCAGGTCCAGGGGGGAGGGCAGAGGGAGGGCACTGCCTGCCCCGCGCGGGCTCGGGTTTCACCTTTGCACAGAAGTGAGTCTCTGGTGCAAATCTGGGGAGTTTCTGTCGCTACAGCGTGTTTGTGACACAGGTTGGGCTTTTTGTTTTTTTTACGCTTTTCTGACAAACGTGGGGGCACATTTTTGAATCACCCAGATTTTTGTGAGAAATTTGGTATTTTTTTTTAAGTACTTTGATGCAGTCTGAGCTAATCCGGTAGAAGCATTGCATCACCCAAATGCTGGTAACCAGGTCACAAACATGCAATTTAGCATCAGGGCGAGCCATTATTCAAAAGTGCTGCAGGTGCAGTGGCATTGGTTACAGAGGCCTGAAAGGACCATTAATATTTCTCTATTTCACTACTCGACCAGTAATCCGGAGCCCATTTTCCTTGCTTGCACTAGGGCTCATGATACACTTACTGTGCTGTTGTTTAGCATTATGTATTTGGTATGTGCAGAGGTCGAAACTACCTAAAATGCTGCAGAGCATTACACATTCTCCACGTTCGTGACATAAGTCCTTAGAGGCCAAGCAGTCCACCAGCCAGATCGAAGCCATACTGCGATGTAGCTGGGCTAAGACGTGAGTTTCCGCTTCTATCCATTTTGGGGGTCCTTTGGTGCTCAGCACCAGCACTTAATCATCATCACCAGCGCTTTTCATGAGCACCAGGTAAGACACTTTTATTTATGGTAGGCACGGGGAGATTAAGTGATTTGCCCAGAATCACAGGATGTTGTGCCAACACCGAGATTCAAAACCTGTTTCCCCAGCTCCAAAGTCGGCAGCTCTAACCATTAAGCGACATTTGTCTCCCCACTTTCATGGTTAGTAGTTGGTTCTGTTTTATGCGCAGCTAACTTCAGAAATGGGCTGTGCAAGCTGCCTCCTGACCAGAGCCCCAGCACTTATTTTTTTACAGTCCGTCGATGATATTGTGGTCATGGATCATACCAAGTCAGGTTTACAAAAGGCTTTAAACGCTTTGGGTAGATTTAACAAAGCAAACCATTTATTGGTAAATCAGTCCAAAACGAAAGTCCTGCTATTCGGGTGTTACTGAAGGAAGAAGCTGGCAACTTGGAAATTGGTAGGTCAGACCATCACTACAGCAAGGAATTATAAATATCTGGGCCTGTGGTTTGGCGAATATGGTGCTGCAGCCGCCCAAGTTAAAGCTCTTAACAAGAAAGCAACAGCCATTACTTATGGAATTGGTCAACTGAATCACTTATTAAGTAGTGCTTCTGATTCACCTATTTTAAGAGTAATAAAGGCAACAGTAACCCCAGCCTTGCAGTATGGGCATCTTGCCTTTCCTGGTGCGCTGGATGATGCGTTGGAGTTATGTCACACTAGAGTATACAAAAAGCTTTTCCATCAACCGCGACACGTCCGACACTCCAGTTTAAGACTTGAGCTGCTGTTAATAATTCAATCAATCGAGTGTAAGGCATCCATGTTACAATTTTTTATCAAGTGTAGGACGGCTCCCAAGAATTCGGTAAAAAAAATCTTTTGAAATTGATTTACGAAAAACCGGTCAACCCATGGTCTAGTCAACTAAATGAGGCGATTCTGTTACTTAAGATTGAGGAGTCCGCCTTGGCGGACGGTGTCATTCCATATCGGGCATGCAAGATAGCTATTAACAAACAAATAAAAGAGTCTTCCTGGGAACAGGATTTACGAACCGCCAAGTGTTGAGGATGGGCTCAGCCCCTAACTGATTCCTATCATGTTGAGATACCACAAAAATATTTTTCGGATCTTATTAATGCAAATACTCTGGACCTAATCCTTTACAAGAGAGTGTTTGCGTGACCAATATGAGATTTTAACCAGCGCTGGGCTGGTGTAGGGGGTGACATCAAGTGTAGGCTATGCTACAATTATCAGGAATCATGGTTTCATCTGTTATGCTGTTGCCCTACCCTAGATCAACAAAGGAGACTACTGCTAAAACCTACTTTTTGGCTGAGGGAGTTCGTTCATGTGTACAGGCATCAGCCTTCTGCTTCAGCAGTTGTTCACCCAGGGGGGTGGGGAAATGTGCTAAATTCGAGAACATTTTAAATAAATTACTGTCAAATACACGGGCAATAGCTTTATCTGGGAAACAAAGTCAGCTATCAATTACATCTGTTACAATTAGTACGGGGCTTCCTGCTCAAAGAGTCGAAGTGTAGGTAAGAGCGGATTTGGAACAGAGTGGACATCTAGGATGGATGTGCCCGATAGCGAGGTTTAATCCTTTTTAGAAGGAACATTTGACATTTTAAGGCTCCTAAAAGAAGATTAAGTAGAGCATCTGGGTGGGTACACTTGTATTTGGGCATTCCCCGCTGGTGAGGGAGGCACCAGGAAAGTAGGGCTGAGGTAATAGGTGAGATAAGACCAGTAGGCATTAAGCTCCCACAGGTATATCGGATGCTCTAAGTCTTACAAGACTAGAGTGCAACAAGCATTTAGTCCTAGATTGAACCGCTCCACCGGTCCACAAGTAAAGATTTAGGCACTATTTTATTTTGGCTCACCATTATTATAAACCAGATCTGTGTATATATACTCCAGACTTAGTATTATGAACATTTTATATTGAATATGAATTTTTGTGACTATGAGATGATGTACTACTTTTGTGATGAAATCACTCACTCGGATTGTGTTAGATCGAGTCACTTGACATTTTAATAAGGCACATCGCATGGGTTACTTGAATAATGGACTATCGTTGATTCTATTGCTAATTACGTTTCTGAAGATTTAGTGTATCATGTTGACTGTTTCAATGATTTCATGTTTTTTTTTATGGTTTTAATCACAACTATACAATAAAAAATTCTAACTAACTACAAACTAACCACTTCATTCTGCATTCCTGCACTATTTAACATGTTGCTTGATTTGGAATTAATAAAACACTCCAGATAGTTTTATAAATCTAGATAATCATTGGGGAGATGAGTTGTCCTAATGGCTAGGGCGGTCGACCTCGAATCTGGGGGACCAGTTTCGAGTCTCGGCAATGGCGCTGATTCTGGGAAAATCACTTAATCTCCCCATGCGTAACAAAAATGAATGTGTATTCATGTAATGCAACTGGTGCTCGTGTAAAGCGCTCTGATACCCGATACCTTCGGGTCAAGTTTGCGCTATGTAAAGCTAATTAAAAAAACATTCTATCATTTTCTGGACGTTTGGAAGGAAAATATTCATTTAATAACTCAAGAGTTTTATAATAGACTACTTATCACTGTCAACAGCCTCAAGAGCCAGGGAAAGGGAATTAGCAGAAAGTGGTGGGGTGGCAGGTGGAGCCATGCATCCGTTCTTCTGAATGGCCCCTAATAAAATGATTGCACAATGAAAGTGTGGGTGACTCCGCTGCATCAGTTCTTTGTGGCCTGAGACTGAAGCAAAATCTAGGAGTGTGCAAAACTCGTGTACTTTGATTTTGCATAATTACATGACATTTTGGCAAATTTATGTATAATTATTTAGGAGATGGGCAAAACAGGTATTTTAATAACACCAGAAAAGAGGGAAAATAAAACTTTATAAGGGCAGTTGTATAAACCAGGTGCATTTTCCCCTACACTTTCCCACTACCACAAAGTTTCATTTTCCCTCTTCTCTGGTGTGATTAAGATATTGAGTGGGAGGTCGAAGAGGGACATTAATCCTCTCACCCCTCAACTTCTGTGTGATTTTCAAAACTGGTATTTTACCCCGAGTGGGCTGGGTATGCTCAGAAGTGAGTCCCAGGCTCTCCACACCACTGGAGTCAAGCTATCCAGGCTGATGAAGGCTGATAGCCAGAAACCGGTCCTTGGATGCTTGATTCCGGTCTGGGAAAGACATGGCTTGGTAGTTCGGACTGGACTGTTCCCATGAGGCACAGGGTCAGAGCTGATTTGCATATAGCCAGTGTCTAACCCAGGGTGGTGTGGAGTGCAAAAAACGATGGATTTAGGCCCAGATCCTTGTACTGGGGTGAATTTTTGACATTGTTCTACATTCTGTCCATTAACTGTGTTTTTTGCAAATTTCACCCGAGTGGGCTGGGAATGCTCAGACGTGAGTCCCAGGCTCTCCACACCACTGGAGTCAAGCTATCCAGGCTGATGAAGGCTGATAGCCAGAAACCGGTCCTTGGATGCTTGATTCCGGTCTGGGAAAGACATGGCTTGGTAGTTCGGACTGGACTGTTCCCATGAGGCAAAGGGTCAGAGCTGATTTGCATGTAGCCAGTGTCTAACCCAGGGTGTTGTGGAGTGCAAAAAAATGATCGATTTAGGCCCAGATCCTTGTACTGGGGTGAATGTATGACATTGTTCTACATTCTGTCCAATAACTGTGTTTTTTGCAAATTTCACCCCGAGTGGGCTGGGTATGCTCAGACGTGAGTCCCAGGCTCTCCACACCACTGGAGTCAAGCTATCCAGGCTGATGAAGGCTGATAGCCAGAAACCGGTCCTTGGATGCTTGATTCCGGTCTGGGAAAGACATGGCTTGGTAGTTCGGACTGGACTGCTCCCATGAGGCACAAGGTCAGAGCTGATTTGCATATAGCCAGTGTCTAACCCAGGGTGGTGTGGAGTGTAAAAAAACGATGGATTTATGCCCAGATCCTTGTACTGGGGTGAATGTATGACATTGTTCTACATTCTGTCCATTAACTGTGTTTTTTGCAAATCCCTAATAAAATGATTGCACAATGAAAGTGTGGGTGACTCCGCTGCATCAGTTCTTTGTGGCCTGAGACTGAAGCAAAATCTAGGAGTGTGCAAAACTCGTGTACTTTGATTTTGAATAATTACATGACATTTCGGCAAATTTATGTATAATTATTTAGGAGATGGGCAAAACAGGTATTTTAATAACACCAGAAAAGAGGGAAAATAAAACTTTATAAGGGCAGTTTTATAAACCAGGTGCATTTTCCCCTACACTTTCCCACTACCACAACGTTTTATTTTCCCTCTTCTCTGGTGTGATTAAGATATTGAGTGGGAGGTCGAAGAGGGACGTTAATCCTCTCACCCCTCAACTTCTGTGTGATTTTTAAAACTGGTATTCGACATACTATTTTAGTGCCAAATGTATCCTTGTGTCTACCTTCAAGGCAAATATGCATTTTAACAATACAAATAGTGCAAATATACAAAAGGTATCACGAACAACAGCCACTTGTGCTCTGGCATTGCCATATTTCCCGTACTTTTGCAATACATTTTTGCTGCAAACGGCTCATTCATTGTAAACTTTTACCACAAACGTTGTTGAATTACAACGTGTGTCATAATAGTATTATTTTACGAATTACAGGGAAATTACCGAAATGACTGTAATTAGGCCTACGTAAAGCAAATTTCACCATGCCTAGTAAAATCCCTATGGTCAGTGCTAAACCCTTAGAATTCCGACATATGAGATGAAAAGACACTTAGTGGAAGTTCCGTACTCTTACACCAGACTGGTAATTCATGTTTTTTCTCATCTCTTGCTTGAGTGCCTTAAAGCAGAGCAGTTTAGTTTATTGAGATGGAATATAGATTATGACAATTTTCACGTTAAGGCACTTTATACTTTGGCAAAAAGGAATGTTAATTGGTACAAATAAAAAAACCAGATATATATGTTTTGAGAGAGAGAGAGAGGGAAGATACTCACATGGTCGGGAACCCCATCAATGTTTCACATCAAGAAAATACTAAATGAGAAAAAAGGAAGTGGTTCTTACTAGCTTGTCCTTTAAATGTATGGTTGTTGCTTAGGCTAAGATTAATACATTGATTCTAACTCTGTGTTGTGTAGCTGTTTCGGTTACAGGAAAACTCCAGACCAACCCATCCACGCAGCAGGACTTGCTCCATCCTGGGACACACAGAAGTCTCCAGTGGCAGTGCCTCCACTTGATATAATCAAAACCAAAACTACTGCAGCTTGCAGAGAAAAGGTATGTTTTTGACTTTAAGGACCTCTACAAACAGATAAAGATTCTGCAGCCTGCTTACAGCAATAAATAAGTCTTAAACCAGAAACCCCTAGTAACAAGCTATGGCATTACAATATTCTAGGAAAAGGTTTGTTTCTGAATCCAGTGAAGTAGTGTGGCTCACTGGTTAGAGGCGGCAGACCCGAGAGCAGAGGACGGCCCGGGACCAGGGTTCGATTCCCGGCGCGGCAGGTTTCTGGACCAGGGTCAGCGGACTCGATAATTCTCTCGCCTCGGTGCCCACTCTGATCAGCGATCACACTCGGCAACTCTGGGCATTAGCTTGCCTCATCTTCACTAACGGCCCCACCAGACCGCCGGGGATGCCTGGTCTCACCCTGGAGATACCCATTAAGGGACCATCTCTCAGGGAAGCCAGGAAGGGTTTCGCAGCGGTCGAAGCGCCTTGGGACCCTACGGGTAAGTAGTGCGCTATATAAATGCCTATACATACATACATACATACAATCCAGGGACATCTAGTAAATACCAAAGGTAAGGTAAGCATTCTATGGAGAAGATTTTGTTTCTGATTCCAGCCACTATATTGTGATTGGATAATGTCCTTCCACTGATAGCATAAGATAAGTAACTTTTTTTTGGACATAAT